>NW_026535784.1:945000-2442500 GCF_028551555.1 Melozone crissalis | reverse complement strand
TCTTAATAGGGAAGGAAAGGTAATCAAATTTACCAAATATGTATATGTATTACAAAACATTTCCTGGAAGCCTTAAGAGGACCAGACATCCTGACGATGCTATTCTCTTCATCTGCACCTAGCCCTTTATAAACTATGCTGGAATAGATTTTGCTGATGGACATTTTAAAGATTAAAACAGTGGACAACATCTATAATTTTCACCACACAGGAAAGTTCATGGTCTCCAGCAGTAAAACAATTCAAATGAACTGTAATAATAACCTTGCAAATCAATACATCATTTAGACAGAGTATTTTGCAACGATGACCTATACCATCTGATGCTCTGAATATTTTTTTCTTTCCTGTAACAAATGAATCATTCTAGAACTCCATTAAGGTTGTTACTGTACAGAAAGTAACTATGGCACTCAGTTATTAGTCATCAGAATTTAAACAAATGTGATGAATTGCAACATAGATTTTGGCTTGGGTATGATTTCACTTTATACAAAACCCCTGAAAGCAATATGCACTTGATTGATGGAATATGTTTGTTCTGTTCTAATAAAACAAGCCTGCTCTGTCCTTATGCTGAAAAACAGTTGATGAGCAACAGAGTAATACTGTAATATTGCTGCCAAGAAAGTCATGATAGGCAAATGTTACCTGAAAGGCCACTAGAGTCCCTGAGATTATCCTGCTGGAGCATGGTGCTGAAAACACCAACATTTGTGTTTTCCTCATATGGGCTATTCACTTATGAGCTGGATTCCATGTGGGTCCCTTCCAATTCAGATTTTCCTGTGATCCTGTAAAAATTTAGGACCATGACACCTGCTGCACATACATAGAAAGGAAATATTACCCTCAAATTCTTGTCTTTTGACTGCTTTGTCATTTTGTTTTCCAGAATTTCATGTCTGTAAATTATAACCTTTAATTCCCATTTAAAGTATATCCGGGCACAGAAGTCAATGGTGTTGAAAAATCCAACCTTTTGAAGAGTTTCAAGTTGTTTTGGTGGAGAATGATTTTTTAGAGAGTGCCCGATTCCAGCTGGTTTTGTATTGCTAGCAAACAAGTACCAGAGAGAATGAAAGATACACGGACCTGAATTTTCCCTATTGCATTATTCAGTGTGCTTTCCGTGGGGACATATTTTGTTAAAGATCTTATTGATTCATGTATTATGAAGCAGTACAAGTTCAGCCTCTAACAACTCACCCCGTCTGTGAAGTTCTAAGTACAGGCCTGTTGAATGATACATTCAGGACTAAAGACACAAATGCCAGTGACCCACTGAGCACGTTAGAGGGGGAATCAGAAAACCTGCAGTGTCTCTTCACACACACACAAACGAAAGAAAAGAATTTAAAACTTCCTTATGGGAAGAGATCTTGGAAAACGGCACCATTTTTTTCCCCCAAACTATAAACAAAACCTGAATTATTTGGAGGACTTTCATCCTGATTAAATATCACTTATGGATTTTACATTGCATTGCTGTTAAAAATAATGTCAGAAACCCAGGACTTCAGTTAAACCCCCACCTTCAGATGAATACTGAAATAAGTGCACCCCAGTATTACACATACTTTTCCTTTTTTTTTTTTTTTTTTTTTCCTTTTTATCTGCCTATCACTTTTCTTCTACTTTACATAGAAGCAGAACCTGAATAAGAAGGGGGCAGGAAGTCTCTGCTCATGAAGGACACTAGAATTGGTGGGAAAAATACCCAGTCATGGCTTCTGATGTGAATCTTCTATTAACTACAGTTAGGGTCACTCATGTAGATTTTCTGGATTACCATTATTTAGAGAGAAATTCTTATGTTAGCCCACGTAATTTTTAAAAATGTTACACATTTGTGAACTAGAATTTGTAACACATATATCCATCTGTTGAATTTAGCCTCTCTTTTTGTCCTTCCAACACAACTGTACAAATAGCACATGCAACTCTGTAATTATTTCATATTTAGAATGGCTTTCTAAGGTGCAGGCTTTTTTTTTTTCCTTTACTTTAAAGGTTATGAGAATTTCTGAACAATGCAAGTAGAAGTTTGCCATATGATATTAAATCTCCTCCCTAAAGGAGGGAAAACAAAACTCAAGTGTTTTACCTGAGTATTATTTCTCAGTATTTTACACAGAACAGCAGTACTCCATCAAATGACTCATGATACAGTAGACATGGGAGAGGATTAGAGATAACACAAGGTTTTTTCAATCGGAGTACACATTGTAAGTGATTTACTTGCACAGCTCTATATATGAATTAAACTTTTATGCTTTAATAATTAAACAGTGTTGTCTTCATGGCCTTTTAATACCAGCATAGAAACATAGCATGTAGTTTACATATTATACTTTCTTTCCAAGGTTATCAATGCATATAGTGGCATAGTTATCTGAATTCATTATCACAGAGGTAAAAATTAATTTTACTACCCTAGAAATATTTCATTTATTTTACAAGCATGTCAAGGAATAAAATTTGTCAAGAAAGTGCATCACTGTGACACAAATAACTTGGTTTGAAATTCGTAATAAAATACTGAACATCTTTTAAATCACTTACATGTAGTTTAACAAGTAGATATTGCATTCACTCTTTTAAAATTTGAGATCAATTCTCATTTATACCAAACTCTGGTTTGAATAAGAGGTAGCCTGACAAATATTCCTTTTTTCAATTTACATAAAAAGATAGTTGAATTAACAGTGAAAGACTGACACATTACTTCAGCATAATAAAGGTACATTAGCTTAAATGAAAAGCAAAACCTTCTATTTTCCTTTATAGAACTAAAATATCAAAAAAGAAAATGTTAAAATTCAATCCATCTGAATGCCCCATTTGACACTTAATGAAGTACAAAGCTTGAGAAAGTGAATATGTGAAGATAGTGAAGTTAACAATGTGCTTCAGCAACAGTTTCCATAACAGGAGATATTTTTCTTTTTTTTTTTTTTTTTTGAGACTTACTGAACCAATAAGAAATTTTCATCAATTCAGCAGCATAAGAAAAATAAAAAATATTTCTATACTCATTGTATTTTCCTGTTCTCTATCTATGGCAGCTATCATAGCATCTCAGATATGTATAACTAGAACAAGTTTCCAGAATAACAAAATCCATGGTCCATCAATTTCTTATAAATGAATATTTATGGGAGATATTTGAAAATTATGCTCGATTTTCTAATATTGATCAGAGTTCAAAAATACATATTGAGTTTCTGTAACACTGCCACTTTCTGACTGACCCCTCCTCCAAGCAAGATTTTCATGAATACTGAAGTGCAGCTTTTTCTAAAAAACAAACAAATATCTAAACTAAAGGGGAAGAGATGCATGAGAATGTTTGCAGTCAGCTGGAGACAAAAGGATAAGACCCTGAGAACTGTTAATTTTAGTGATAATTTTCTTGTTCTATAAGATCTTACAAAAGTCTTTATGGCACTGATTTCCTAGAACTCAAAATGAATGTTTGACATTTGGACACATTTTAGAAGGCTGAGAAAGATGCTTGCTTTCTATCTTCTTTTAATCTGGAACTGGCATGAAAAAATGCAGAATAAAATTCATCAACAAAACTTTCCAGTTGAGCAAGCTCTATGGAAAAAAATATAGGCCACATACCCTCATACCCTGACAGAGAGAGAAAAAAAAAAAGCTTTTAGTTACTTTCAGCTAAAACTTGGTAGACTAAGCGAATAATTACTCACAAGATTATACACCTTATAAAATATTATACACATAAACTTTTACACAGAAACAATATTAAATTATTAGAGGGGAACAGAATTCTAATTATCATATTAGAAAAAAAATTGAATCTAGCCTAGGAGTGTAGCAGCATGATTAAAAACAAAATAAGCCTACCCTGTGAAAGCAATATTGCACTATTTCATCTTCCTGTATGTATACTGTAAGTCTCCATTTAACAAACGTCTCCATTCATACTTCCACTTCTTAATAGGATCACCCTAACTGCAGTGTGTTTGGTGGTGCAGTGTAATCCTTCTAACTCAAAATAGCTCTGCAAAACAATCTTTTCAAACTGGCATTATATCATTTATTGTATAAGCCAGAGAGGACAGAGCTGTTTTATTAATTTTCAGCACTGCAGGTTCAAAAGTTCATTTCAAATTTTGATGGAATTTTCATATCTGCTCATCAGAGACTGAGAGTTCTGGAGAGGACAGGAAAAACATAATTGGAATAAATGTTCATTTTGATAGACAGATGGATACTTTTTCACAGGGTTTTTTTCCCTCTGTTATCGAAAAGATGATTTTTTACTTAGAAAAAGATTTAAAGTTTCTTTTAAATATAATCTGCTTTGGAAAAAAAGTGCAAACACAAAAAGCTTCAGACTAAGGGGAAAGAATCCATACTCTTTTCTGACAACTGAAAATGTAGTGTAAGTGATTTACAAAATCTTTTTTTTCCTTAATCCTGGGTTTATTTAAAAAATAATTACCTATCAGATAACATCTGATTTGACTTTTCCACAAAGAACAAATTTTGAACTGCACAGGAGAGCTGATGCACAGGCTGTCTCCATCTGGTGATTAAACAAAGTGTGATTTATTTCAGATCCAGTAATGAGGGATTAGGAGGGGATGAGGCAGAGAAATTTCTGCCTCAGCATATCATAAGGCTTCGATATGCACAGGCATAACAAAGACTGGAACAGAGGGGAGAGAAAGACAGAAGAGCTCCAAACACAGCAAACTGTGAATACTCAGTGCAGCATTCCTCCAAACTATTTAAGAATGTGGTGATGTGTGTACACACAAATCAGTTAGGAAAAACAAAACAAAAAAAAAATACAATGGCCAGGAATATTTACCTTTATGTAAATTATATTATTATTATTATTATATATTATTATATCATGATATAGTTATATTTTTTACTATAAGAAAATACAGTAAAACTGTTTATTTACTACTCTCATGCAGAGCTGTTCCTTCATGGTCTCACCCTGAAGGTATCCTGCTATCAGGTGGGAACCTGTTATAGGTGCAAAAAGACTGGTCACCATGTGGGGCATCTGATACCTCCACTTTCATTGTAGCAGCTGCTTATTTGGTTTTCTCTGTCCCTTTGACCTCCTGTGCCCCAGACTCATGAATATTTCTGTTACATCACCTGTGTTAAATCAGCTCAGGCCACCCTTTGAGCGGGTGGAGATTCCTGTCATGTGAACAGGAATGATTAATCCAGAAAAATTAGGTTGTCAAATATGTGGTAAAAATACATCTAGTAACTTTCACTAGACCACCATGCTTGGATATTATCACATTGGTAGTATAACAGAGACTTTAGAGGTCAGCAGGAAAGAAAACAGACTTGCTCAATCCCCTTCTTTTGAGAAGTTTTAAATCCTTTTCAAACTTGAGGGAAAAAAAAAGGTCAGAGTAAAGAGAAACCAGACTGGTAAGTTATGTCCCATTTTCCTTAAAATCTGTGTTCAGAGGATTTCTTGCAAAGACCTTTCTCCAATTTTCTGTTCTCTGTGCAGGTACTTTTTTCTAAGCACAGACAAACCATGCAACTTCTTTAAGCATCACCTGCCACTCATGACAGACACAACATCTTTTGCTGCTCATTCAGACTTGTGATTATTTTCTAATTTGTTTCCCCCTTGCTGCTCCACTGTCAAAATATTCTAACATCTCTTTAACTGCTGTTTAATAACTAACATCAGCTTCACATATTTTAAAGAACAGAGGAAGACTATTTTATTACTTCCTCAAAGATTAGTGAGTGAATAATCATAACTAAAGGTAATTAATATTATCAGAAATAGTGAGCTTCATTTCTTCAGTCATCCCCAACTCCTGGGATTCTCATAAAAAAATCTGTAATTTTACTGTGAAAATAGGAGCAGTAATCTGTTGCATCATTTAAAAGACAAATGCACTCTCTTGCTATGAAAAGTCACACCACAAGTGTAAGTCTATCAACACAGTCTCTAATCTATTTCAGAGAAAATAATAAATCATCACAAGAGTCCTGGCAACTTCTCATTCACTTTAACAGCACTTAATGATTTTTAATTTGATTATCTTAAAATGCAGTCATAGAATGGCATAACTGAAGTTTTCTTGCAGGATTAAATCAACAACCCTATTCTGGTGTGGAAAAAAAAGAAACTATTTAAGAATGGGAAAAAAAAACTTTGTCTCACACATCAAAAATAACAGCAGCACAGAGCATTCTTTTTGTAGCATTGTCTCCAGACACCTTCCCTCAGCTGCAATTTTCCAAGTCTTAGTCTTAGTCTATATTCTTCCAGTAATGGAAATTACTTTACATTTTAATTAGAAGCCTGGAAAAAAAACTGTTAAGAATTGACTTTTTCTTTAAGAAAGGTGACAAGAATCATAGCCTATGAGGTAGTGAGACATGCAACTCTGCAATCCCTCTAATGTGAAATTACATTATCGAAGTAAATTGGACATATAGAGTAAGATTACTGCTTTGTCCTTTTAATAACTTATAATAAGAGAACACATTAATAGTATCACAGTTCATATTGAATCTACTTAAAAAAAAGAAAAGAAAATAATTTTGCAGCATGCTGAAAGAAATTTCACATATGTTGCATGCTGTAAGAAATGTCACCTCATGTAATTGCTGTGCAATTATAGATAACTATTTCTGATGTTCTCTCCACACTTCATATGCAGTGCCACTGAAGAAATCAGGAAATGTTAAATTAAATACACCTTTGAAAATCAGGGAGCAGTCACAGCAGGCATCTAAGGCACAATCTTGGGATGGT
The DNA here is from genome assembly GCF_028551555.1 of Melozone crissalis. Classification (NCBI taxonomy): domain Eukaryota; kingdom Metazoa; phylum Chordata; class Aves; order Passeriformes; family Passerellidae; genus Melozone; species Melozone crissalis. The sequence continues at coordinate 2,435,713 of NW_026535784.1, read as the reverse complement.
AAAACTGTGGCCTTATTTGTCATAGCATTGCCAACAGAAATAGAAAAAAAGATATTATTCTATTGAGTCATGAGCTTTCCAGACACTGCTGAAACATCAAGTCACTTAATTCTTTGGGTTACAAGCTGCTACCTGTTGTCCCATTGCATAGGCCTTAATAAAAAGTGACCCTCATAATACTTTGAATCTGGGTGATGCAATAGTGATTTGTGAGCATTTCATTATTGAATGCTACTGTTCACACAATAGTATTCATGCTGTACATGCACACATTTTTGTGACTGTAAGAATGTTGACATGAAGAAGTATTCCTCAAAAAAATCAAGTTAATAAATCACTGGTTTATTTTCCTTTAAAAAATAACTGGTATGTCTTCTTCATCCTAGAGAGTATTTTGTAAAATAACAATGCTTGGTCACTTTTGGAATGCAACTTTTAGCATTCAATTAAAACCATATTTAAAAACAACAGAACAGACAAGTGCTGAACAAATGGAATAGAAAGTAATTATTTTACCATCTTGTAAAGAGTATTTCCATCTTCCTATTTTGCCCATGAGAAGATTTGAGTGCACCAGGGGTCCTTTCCAGCCAGGAATCCCATGACTAAGCCTTCTCCACCTAACAGTTTCATGTCTCACTTAAAACACAGGCATTCAGAAGGCATAAAGCATATTTGCATTGGAGGGTTGAGGAAACAGACACACACAGAGTTCTGCATAAATCTCCTGATTTTCTTAAACCAAAGTCCATTCAGATGGTGAATGAGGAATGTCTTTGCCAGCTCCAATTTCTTCAAGCAGTTGACTCCTTACAACACCAACACAGGAAACCCTACCTACACCAAGAGAGTAAACCAGAGAACTAGGATTACTGCTTTCATACCCATCTAAATATCCACATGTAGCAATAAAGGGAAGGCATGTAAAAGTAGGCAACATGTAAGAGCAAAAAAGGTACAGCAGAGATAATACTATTTTTGTGACTGATAACACTACGTACGTCTAATTTCATTATTATTAGAACAAATTAAATTAATTTCTCTTCACTCAGTATACAGATACAGGGAGAATAAGGTTGTTCTTTTCCTTTTGGTATATTTTTAATTTATTTTTTTCTTGATACATATGTTCATCTATGTATAAAGGTCTTTCCCAACTCATATTAAGTGGATTATATTTTCTTCTCAGAACCTTCTAAGTCTACTTGCTTGTCTGAAAGCTGTTTAATGGCTTTCTGCTTTCTTTAAGTTTTACTTGCTGCTTGAAATAATAGGATTTTTCCCTACCATTCAATATATTGAACCAAAACAAACGAGATAAGGAAGATCTCAGAAATTGGTATACAGGTTAATACTAATTTTATTAATGACATTTCATGCACAATTATTCAGTTACTGCCAGAGATGTCAAAACAGTTGTCAAATGTTAGTTGGCAACTATTAGTTGATTCAGAAGTTACTCACCAAAATACAGTACTCAGACTGTGAAATAACCAATAATAATCACTAAATAAGCTTATTAACTCATGAGTTTTATGAGCTCCATTGGTGCTTAAAACCAGTTTTACGAGCTTTATTGATGCTACTGAAAATACTCTTGAACAAGTATCTTGATAGATACTGTGTTTGAGGCAATAAATATCTAGACTGTTTGGAAATGAACAGTTTTTTTGTAAGAATATTCCTCCAGATACCGTAGAAAATATGCTGCTCAGCACCACTGAAAGAGTTAATAGAAAATAAATTGACACCCAGAAGTCACTCAAGACATAAAGAGACTATTGGAGAACAAAAAAAACCATGTAATGGCTCAACTCTAAAAGGGATTATATTGAAGTAGTTTTATTCTATAGAAAACCCTTTAAATAACACTTCAAGCAACCAACTTGAAGAATCACAGTATGCAGACAGTAAAAGTTAACTTTGAATAATAAAATGAACACTATATATTGTTCCCACTATGTCCTTGGATATATTGAGTGAATATGTGATCTTTAATGTGTTCTAAAACTTCCCTAGATGTCTTTTACCGAAAACTAAAAGGTGGAAAAGCCATTAAAATAGCAGATGCCATGGTACCAGTGGCACAACAAACTACAGCACAGAAGCTTCTCATAAGTAAAAATAAATCCCTTGTGCAAGTTCACAGGCTGTTGCACTTGTAGTGAGTATTTCCAGTTTGGTTGGTGTTTCCCATGTGAATAGGCAGTGAAAAAGCAGCATCATTTCTGCTAATAAAAAAAATGTTCAAACTTAAATTGGCTTTAGTACACAAAATAAGACAAAAATAGTTTACCTATTTCTTGAAAATTGCCAAGTGTTCTACAATGAAGTTCACAGACGGTGGGTGTATTTACAACAGTTTGAAAGATCATATTTTACATAATACACAATAAACAACCTAAGAAAAAGCAGCTGACCAACAGAAGTTTCAGCTTCATTAAAAAAAATCTCTTTAAGAATTCAGCTGGAAAAGTCAGAGAAAAATAAACCATGTTAAACATAGGCTGCTAAAAACTCTGCAATACAAAATGGTCATTGTTACCTCCAAATGGAAAGGGCAGTATAAATGCACAAATTTAAGGCCTTGGAAGCAGTTATTACAGTCTTGTTACCCTGTGTCCAACAGCATGACAACTTTCTGATCTGTAATGTCAGTGCCATCAAGGAATTCACATGGACTCAGCCACTTTAGAAACAGCTGAACTTCATTCAGTTGCATGGCACATGTGTTACCAGGAAAGTAGTGCTCAGTGCCACACCAAGAACTTTATAAGTCAAACTTTATTGCACAAAGTCAAACTTTTGTGCAATCAAAAACATTAACCAAAGCAGATCAGGCTTCAAATTTGATTTAAAGAAATTTGATACTACTACTTTTCAAAATGCAGTCAACATTATAGAATTATTTTATCTGTACCACAAATACAGAATTCTCTTTCAAATTAGCAATCAGCCAGCCATACATAAGAAAACAAATATGTTTACAACAAATATTCTTGAGCAGGTGTCACGTCCTCCTCTAAAAGGGGAGTCAGGGAAGATTGTTTTCAATAGATTTCTTGGCCAAAAATAAAGCACAAACACGGCAATATTTTATCTGAGAACTCTTTATTGATAAAGGAAGATAAGTGTTCCTACCAAAGGGGAGGATAGAAAAGGGAGCAAAGAGGAGAGAAGAGAGAAACAGAACATCAGGACCCCGCAGTACCGCGGGCGCGCTGTTGGTGGCAGCTCGGCTGGCGGAGCGTGCGCGTCGCGAGCTGCGCGGAGTCTGCGCGGTGCCGGGGCGGGCCGGGCGCCATTTCCGAGCAGGGGACAGCGCTCCCAGCACGGGCACAGCCCCTGCAGCCATTTTTCACCTCATGTGTAACACATGGGGAGGCATAAAGAACAATCAGATCGGTCCCTCTCAGCAAGTCTCAATATCCATAATTAGAACTGTTTCACACTGGAATAAAGTCTGAAGCCAAATTCACGTAGTATAGGTAAAATGTGTCATGAATTTCTCCCAAACACGTCCACAAAACATCAGACTCATCCAGTTTTCTTATTCTGTTGAAAATATCTTCAGGGCAAAGGGCAAATATAATTATCCAGAAATAAATTTGTTCAGTCTTGATTTGTTGTCTCTATGCCAACACATGGATACTGCACTAAGTAATGGAAACTTTTGCCATGTATCATAAGTTATCCCATCGAAGTTGATTCCAGAATTGTATTTGGGGAGTTAGGTTTCAGCTTTTTTCTCATATAATGTAATCCCAAACTCCCATGCTTAGTAGCCCAGATGGGTCCTAATTTCACAGATTTACAGAATATTCTGGGTTGGAAGGGACCCACAAGGATCACTGAGTCCAGCTCTAGGTAAATGCCCCATACAGGGTTTGAACCCGGAGTGGCATTATGAGAAGCATGCTCTAAACAATTGAGCTCATCTTAGGATAATATAGTGGTATTTTTGATGTCAGATCCATGCGCTTTGATTCTCCAAGCAACAAAACAAATGAGGAAAATCTGTAGTTTCATTTAGAATTCCTGAAAGAATAAAGAGTCTGGAGAAATTAGGCCTTTGTAGCCCTGAGGATATTTATGTCAAAGCATCAAAACTTCTATCACATTAAGTAAACAAGAAAATAGAAACAGGACAGTTATTTCACCTGCTCTTTCTCCTGATGGAGAGGAGTCATGATATAAGGATGCATTCAAAGAGAGTGAGTAATACTGATGAGTAGTGCTGATGAAGTCTAATATCATATCTAAACACCAGAAAAATAATTACAGGTCTACAAAAATTAAGATTCCTCTGGATTATGAACCATGTGTTGCCTAAGAGCGGAACCAAAATTCTTTTTATATTGAAGACATAGAAAAAACCAGAAAACATTTGCACTTTCTGTGAGGTCTCAAGACTATTTTTCATTCACTAACTAGTAGAAGACAACACTGATAGTAATGATGTCTGAACAGATATTAATTCTATTTTTTCAAATGTGTTTTCCAATATGTGCATGCAGTATTGACCTGATAGTCCTAAAAAAAATATCTTTGCTTCTTTGCTTACTATTCACCATCAAAGTAATGCAGAAACAGGCCTGTTACAGGAGTAAATCCTTCAGAGCAAATGTCTATGGGGCCAAGAATTCCCCATGGTGGAAACTTCAAACCACTCTCTCATTTGTTTTAGTCAAATATAGTGTTGAATAAGGAGCTGCAGGGGCAGGCAGAGCACAAAATTATTTTGGTAAGACTGAAAGCAAAATTAATATTGAAACATGCCATAGACCAGACAATATAGTTCTTCTTGTATAGAAAAAGCTGATAATCCACACAACTCCTAAATTCATTATCTGATGAGAACTGCGGAAATTACAGAATTAAATTGGCTTTGATCCTTTTTTGGAAGAGAATAAAAAGGTGGAAAATTATCTCCTTTGAATTTTTATGTTTTACTTTTCTTTTTCTTCCTCTTTTGCCCACACCCAAATTTGAAAATAAACCATTAAAGTGTGATTCTGTGAAAAGAATGAGGTGAGACCATAAGCAAACTGTCAGAAGAGACTTCCTCTGTCCGGCCAATATTTTATATTAGTCAAAAATACAGTACATGCATGAGAATGGCACATGGCTTTAAAAAATGCATGTATTACAAGCATACTTGTACTACAGGAAGGTAGGATAAAGGAAGATAGAAGTTGCAATTTATCATACAGCTCTTCCATTTTATCTTCTTCGTAAAGCTAATGGGACTGCTCAGTAGAATAAAGGCAATACACTGAGAAATTAAAAAAAATGACCTTTTTGTTTCCATACAGGTATGGGGAGGCAAGACTTTCACCAATATTGTAATTGCACAAAGAATGGGAAAAAAGCTTATCAGTGAAGCACAATAAATATTTTATGTAGCTGAACTGACTTAAGCTCTATATTTCTTCTTTATATTTACAGCACAAAGCTGCTATGAGACCCCTTTTTAGTGAATGAAATGGATTCATGTGGGATCTCTAACGCTGGATTGTAAGAGCTAGAGAGAAAAGTTGTAAGAAGGGAATGAGGGAGCTCCAAGAAAGATTCAGATCATTGTATCAATCATTAGCAAATTATTAACCAGCCATGTAATAAAATGCACACATCAGCTTTACTTTGCTCTCACCTACTATGATACATATGCTGTTTCTACTAAGTTAAAAATATTAGAGACAAAGATACATGCTGAAGACAAAACAAAGTCTTTTCTGTCGTGTTCTTAACTGAATGGATTAACAGCTGTCATTTAATTTCTTTCTTTTTCAACCATATGGTACAGCGCACTTCTGGAATTGTCACTGTAAAGCATTGAATTAATGAAGCTGTCTACATTTTTTTAATTTTCATGATCCATTAGGTAGGCATTATGGTTCTAGCCACAACTTCTAAGCCATAACATTCTAAAATCCTGTTTGGGAAATGATAACAAATTTCAATGGAAATTTCAGTATAGATTTTCAGAAATGCAATTTCACTTATTATTCCTACCCAGAGTGTATCAGTTAAGAAGTTTGCTAACATGCTAACTATGTTAGTTAGCAAACTAACATAGTTTCACTCTAAAATATGTGGCAAATTACTTGGAAAAATTAAACCATATTGTGCCTAAAACTGATTTTAATGTAATAATTAGTACTATTTTAATGCAATACTTTTATAAACAATCAATGAAATTTGGAGTGAGGGAACTAAAAACATATAACCCAATATAAAGAAGTAGGAGCTTGGATGACAAAAATCATGTTAGAGGTCCAGACTAAACAGATATTCAGTATTTAAAATGCAAGAGGGGCAAAATGCCCTCAAGCAGTTAGAAATAAACTTCAGATTCAAACATGGACAATTTAGTGCAAACTGCACTTTTTCTGTTTATCAGATGTGTGTACACATGCACACACAGGTATGTGTGTTTGTCATTTTTTAAATCTAAAGTTATTGCCCAAGAAACTCATAAATTCATGTGCAAAAATATCTAAATGTTGGGTAAGGGGAATCATTTAACTTTAATCTCCTGTCAAGGGCCTACTTATCTATCACAGATAGGTGGAATGCAAATTTAATTAAAAAGAATGCAGCTCTGGGAAATATTATCATTTCTTCTTATCTTGTAAGTGTGCTTCAGATCAGAATAAAATCTCACTGTAGATAGAATATGTATATAAAAAAATGTTTAAGGAAAAAAAAATCCTGTAAAAGGCCTTTCCTGTATGGAATGTATTCCTATATTGATTCTCAGATTTATTATCAAGCTATTTTTTCTTCAAAGACCTCTGTAAACACAGAGCTTGGTTCAATAAATTTTGGGTCAAGCTAAATTTTAGCTTGACTAAATAAGTTTTAAGCTCAGAGGCATATTTTGATATAATTTTATCTCCAGAAGCTTTCACTATAATTATTATTTTAGTAACTAGGACAATGTTTTCAGTGAAGAGTTCCTGAGGGGGATGGTTTTTTATTTAGTCAGTGTGTCTAGGCTCCATGCATTAATCACTTTCAAAGACAGACAAATCAGTTTAAAATAAATGGCTAAAAAAGTAAATGGGATACTAAAATCTTCAAAGTGTCTTTAGGACTCTATTAGTGCAGCCATACCAAATATTTTTAAAAAAATAAAAACCATTTTCTTAATCTAAAGTTTCTTGATTTTGCTTTAATCATGACCTCAAATTAAATTAGGCTAATGGCATAGTTCTCTCCTCAAATCTGGCTGTTGTCTTCTGTTAAATGTGGTACCCATTAATTAATTTGAACATGAAGAATTTTTTGGCAACAATCAAGAACTCTCAGGGCACTATATGCTAATATAACCTTGCACAACCCATAGCTAAGGGTAGGTTTCTGATTGCTATTATTTATTATAATACATGTTCTAATTTCTATTCAAAGAGACATAAGCAGAACTACTTTTCCCTATCCATGAATTTGCAAAAAATATACATACTCTTCTGTATTCTGATTGCATAAACATGAGAGAGTACACAGATTAAATTAATTTCATTTCTGAAGCTATCCCTGCATTATTTTACAGAAAAATTAACTAATCTTTAGTTCAGCAGTTTCAGACTTTTTAAAAATGACCAAAATCTCTTTCATCTTTCTTGAACAAAAGTAGATGTTTGTAAAGTATTGTAGTTTTCAGCAGTTTAACTAGCATAAATTTGAATTATCAACAGAATAGGCAGAAGTAATTCCATTAAAAATTACAAACAAAAAAATTACAAACCAACTATGTACAAGTTCCCACTCTGCTTCACTAGGTCTTACTGTTTGTGTAGTTTCTATCTAGATATTGAAATTGTCACTAAACATTGAATATAGCAGGAATTTCTATATCCAATTTTAAAGGTATCATAGCAATGCTTTAACATCATTCTTCTCTTGAAACATTTGGTCAATTCTTTTTAAATCTCTCTTTTTCATTTCATTTTCATGTTGCAATTTTATTGTGATATAGAGAGCTGATGTCTCCTCTCTCTTCTTTATACTGCCACAGGTTTGCAGTATATAAACAAGAAAATTGGATGTGAGCATCTTACCTTGTTACTTGACTGGAGAGAGGACATGAGCACACCTGTCTGCTGATGATGGATTCCAGTCTATCCAGGACATATTCCACATTATCCAGGACATATCTAAGTTTTCTCTAGACTATGGTTAGATATTGAAAAACTAAAAAACTATCCTAATTTGAATCAAGTATTTCTGGAAATATCTTTTCTTTTTCCAATACTGACTTTGTTGTTCAGAAGGGCACTTGCAGTCACACAAGTGTAACTAACATTCTTGAATATTTTTAAAAAGTTAAAAATATTAATGAAATGACAGGCTAGATTTTTTCCTTTTTTTTTAATCTTCCAGTGATTAGTTGACTTTTTCTAGAATTAACTTCAGATATATATATACAGCAGAAGACTCCTTCTGTCACTTTTTTCTGTGACTGTTTCTTGAATAGGTACATAAAGTGGAAGCCTGTGGTATGAGTAGGGCAGGCATATGTGCAGATGTGCTCAAATTTATGTCATTTGACAAGGATTTGTTTTTGGGTATTAAGTTTCTTAAGAGAACTAATCCCCAGAATAATTTTTAGATTAAAGTCTTGTGGAGCTGATTTTTTTGAAGAACAGAGGGAAAGCAAAACATAACCTTTATAAAGGCATTTTTACCATCCCATGAAAATAGTAAAAAGAAACCATTTACAGCACAATTTCTGTAAGAGTTCATACTAAATGTAAAAATAAAATTAAAAAGAAGCTTGCAGTGGACATATAAAAAAGGAAAAGGTAGCCTGGAAGGAAAACAGAGAAATTGTCCAAGCAGCCAGGGATCAGGTTAGGAAAGCTGAAGCCCTGACAGAATTAAATCTGGCCAAGGACATCAAGGAAAACAACAAAAGCTTCTATAGATACATGAGTGATACAAGGAAGATCAGAAAAAAAGTGGGTGCTCTCTGGAAGGAAATGTGAGACCTGGTAACAGAGGACACAAAGAAAGCTGAAATAATCAATGTGTTTTTTTGGTTTTTTATTTTTTTGTCTCAGTCTCCACTAGCAAATGTCTCAGCCACAGTGCCTGAGTTGTAGAAGGTAAATGTGGGGACTGGGACAATGTAAAGGCTCCCACTGTAGGAGCAGTACAGGTGTGAGGCAACCTAAGGAACCTGAAGGTGAGCAGCTATATGGGACCTGATGAGACACATCTGCGTGTCCTGACAGAACTGGTGAAAGAAGTGGATAAGCCACTATCTATCGTGTTTGAGAAGTCATGGCTGTCCAGTGATGTTTCCATTAACTGGAAAAGAGGACACATAATTTTAAAAACCATTTTTAAAAAGGTGAAAAGGAATGACTCAGGGAACTACCGGCCAATCAGTCTTACCTCAATACCTGACAATATCATGGAGCAGATTGTCCTGGAAACTATGATAGGGCACATGGAAAATAAGCAGGTGATTTGTGACAGCCATCAGGGCTTTACTAAGGGCAAATCATGCCTGAAAACTCCAGTGGCCTTCTGTGATGGGGTTACAGCATTGGTGGACAATGGAAGAGCAACTGATGTCATTGACTTGAACTTGTGCAAAGCATTTGACAGTCCCATACAACAATCTTGTCTCTAAACTGGAGAGATGTGGATCTAACAGGTGGACTACTTAATGGGAAAGGAATTACTTGGAAATTTGCATCAAAGGACTATGATCAATGGCTTGATGCCCAAGTACACACCAGTGAACCTCTGGGTTTGGTATTGGGTCTGGCAGTCTTTAACATTTGCCAATGCCACTGACGATAGGATGGAATGCACCCTCAGAAGTTTGCCTAACACACCAAAATATGTGGTGAAGTCCATATTCTGGAAGTGATGCTGTCCAGATGGACCCTGACAGGCTTGGGAGGTGTCCCTGTGCAATGCTCCTGAATTTCAGCTAGTTGTAAGAAACTGCACCTGAGTCAGAGTAATTCTAACCACAAATACAGGCTGGGTGGAAAATGGATTGAAAGCAGCCCTGATGAGAAGCACTTGGGGGTGCTGATGGATGAAAGGCTGGAAATGAGCACTTGCATCCCAGAAAGCCAATCATATTCCGGGCTGCATCAGAATTGTGACCAGCAGATTGAAGGAGGTTGTTCTGCCCCTCTGCTTTGCTCTCATCAGACCTCACCTGGAGTGCTGTGTCCAGTTCTGGGGCACCCAGCATAAGGAGGACGTGAACTCATTGACACAAGCCCGGAGGAGGACCACGAAGACAAGAGGTCTGGAGCATCTCTCCCGTGAAGACAGGCTGGGAGAGTTGGGGTTGATCAGCCTGGAGAAGAGAAGGCTCCAGGAAGACCTTTTAGCAGCCTACCAGTACCTTAAAGAGGCCTAAAGAAAGACAGAGAGGGACTTTTACAGGAGTATTATAGTAACAGGATGAGGAGGAACGGCATTAAACTGGAAGAAGGTAGGTTTAGATCAGATATTAGAAAGAAATTATTTACTCTGAGGGTAGTGAGGCACTAGAAGAGGTTGCAAAAAAAGTTATGGATGCCCCATCCCAGGAAGTTCAAGGCCACTTTGGATGGGTCTCTGAGCAACCTAGTCTAGTGAAAGATGTCCCTGTCCATGGTGGGGTCAGGGAGGGGGACAAAACAGGACAACGCTAGATGGCCTTTAAAATCCCTTCCAACCCAAACCATTCTATGCTTCTATGTAAAATATTTGAAAAGAAAGAAGAGGAGGTAATTTTAAAATCTTTGAGAAGGACTGATACACACTGCCTGGAAGACAGAACAAAAGACTTAATGCAGATTGTTTAGGGAATAATGTGAAAGCATACCAAATGGGACAATAAAGAAATAAATAAGAATTGATTGAAGTAAAAGGAAAAATTACATTAGAGCTAAAAATGTGATAGAAGCCATTTGAAAAAGAAGGCTTCTTTTTAGCACTCTATTATTGCTTTATTTTTGTTCAATACGTTCTCAGTTCAATAATCTTCTTTCTTCAAAATATGAGTGGTTATATAGAAATTAAGAATATAGAAACTTTATAGTAAGAACTGTCCTTTAGTATCAAAAATGGAAACCTTTTCTTCTGTTTTACTGTTTTAAAGTCAGAGTTGCTTTAAAGTACTTCTTAATATGCTTGATTTACATTGATGTGAATTGGATGTAATCACATATGATCAGGGCATTCAAAATACTTTAAGATGAGTAGAGAGAGGGAAATCTAGTCTGCCAATCGAAAGACGAAAGCCAATGACACTTTCACATTACTGCAATAATACTACAATGTTATCTATGTCATGTTTCTATGTCATATGATTAACTTTCATTATTTAACTGAAATATCCATTTTATTTGAGTATTTAAGAAAAGAACATATCCAGCCCTGGACACACAATCTGAGAGACCCCTGAGAATGTTCTCTCCAAAATTTCTGACTGGGGCTGATGACCTTTCCAAATAGACTGGTAGTCCCAGTTCATCTTGTAAGAATTATTCATAGCCTTGAAACCCCAAAAAAAAACCTCAAACAGCTTGGAGTTGGATTTAATTGTTTTTAGAAGAAGCATGCAGGTTCAAATGATCTCTGCCTTCAAAGACTGCTTTTCTGGATGTCAAGAGTTAGTGGAGAAAATACCTCTTTTACAGGAAGAACCTGAAGCTTTAGTGGTCAGGGCTCTTCACAGACTCAAAAAGCAGTGTATTTAAAGAAATACTGCTTTCATTCACAACTACCATTATGATTTTTTTCAGATGTTGAGATCCTGCTTTTAAGAATGACCCTTACTGGTCAGAAGCTTCACTCAAAGGTGTCAAATGATGAGTGTGTCTCTTTCAAACAACACCTTGTCAAAGTTTTATTTTCTGAACAAGATATTAAACAAAAACACACAACAATAATGTTTCTTTGTTCACCTTATTTTCCTGAAGAGATTTTTTTTTTACATTACATTTGGTAGAAATATTATATTGAGTATATTATTATATATATTGAGAATATATATTATATATTATATATTATTATTATAATTTATTGAGTGTTGGTATCAAAATTATGTACACAAATATGATATTTAGTTTTAACTTTTAGTTATTAAACTGAAGCACAACACTGGTATTTACTGTTATTTATTTTGATTATTTAGAGAAGGCTTTTAATTCAAAGGCTCTCAAAATAAATTTTTCAATTTCAATTTTTCCCAAATAGATGTAAAAATATTCAAAAAACTATCAATATGTAAACATCAAGCATGAAGTAGTTTCATCTCTTGATAAGGCATTCATTTAAATTAGTTCAAAAAAAGCACATGAAATCACTGTTGATTCTGATGGGCCCCAGTTTGGCAAGATACTAAATTTAAGCACTATTAGACTACACAAAATGATCCGAGACAGACGAATTTCATGATTATTCAGTGGAGCAATTCAGTAGTTGTTAATTGCTATCAGGGGACATGGAGACCATGCCTCTCAAATGGGCAAGCTCTCCTGGGGAGAAATACTGCTAGCATAAGGTCTTTTCTGCTCACACACTGATTAAATGAGCCAATTAATTAAGTACTCACATGTGAATTACCATGTGCCCAGAGTTTGGGGGAGCATTCAGCAAGAGTAGCAAATTGCGGAGGCAATTGCAAGTCAGGAAAAGAGCCATGGCAGGTGTCAGAGCCTTTCACCACCAGGAAAGCTAATTTCCTCCATCATATCCTTTTGCTCTGCTGACCAAAGTCAAAGTTAATGAGCCTGCTACTCTCTGTATTACATACAAATAAGTAGCAAGTATGTACTCCTCTTCGAGTGGATTCATGGAAATAATCATCTTGTCATTGATAATTACCAAGTCAGAAATAAACTCCAGCATCTGTCTTTGAACATCTATGCTTCTCTGAAAAACTATTCTTCAACCCTAACTCATTTATTTATCTTGACCAGTATATTTAGCTCCAGAGCAGCTTTTTTTGTCTCCATTTTTCCTTCACTCACTAGAGCATCTGAAAAGATTAATCTTCAATTTGTTCAGTCTATTTATATGCCGAAACTGTTCTCTGAAGCATTCCTCTTTAAATGTATCTTTCAGCCTCTCCTTTCTTCTGTGAAGTTTTTTAATCCATCATAGACACATACTGTCTGTGTATGAATATGAAAATATTGATTGTCCATATTCTTGGTCAGTGAAGAGCATAGAGGTGTTGGGGCCAAATCCTTAGTTAACAGAATTTTCCATACAGAAATTAGGAATAAAAACCCCAACCCCACAGACCTAGCTAAAAAAATTTACTTCCATCACAGCACTACATCTTACAGATAGCTGGATCCCAAAAAATCTAAAATTCATAATGATTCACTTTATCTAGGTTATTTGTTTTTGTGACTTCTTCGCTTTGCAGGCCAAACCAGAGCATCACAGCTCTGATTGCTTTTGGCCTTTAAATTGACATACAGTCTGACCCAGAGATAGTTAATATGCATCTGTTCATATCCCAGAAAACACACTGACTTAATGGCTAGTACTGATATTTACCTTCCTACATATATTATAAATATATATATTATACCTTCCATACACTCATCTTTCTAAAGTGATTACATGGAACAAATCATACCTCCTCTCAGAATTTATTTTTAGGGTTAAAAGGTGAGACATTTCAGTAGTACCTTTCTGCACCAATTAACGAATAAATATATGTATTTTGAAAACATGATCAAAGCAATTGTTAATATTACAATAAGGTTTCTGTACTGGTTTGTGGATTTCTTCTTCTCTTCCAGAAATATATTAGCTAATATATCCTTGGATTGCATTGCATTGGAGACCTATAGCCGTCCTGTGATTGACTACTGCGCCTCAGCTGATCAGCTCCTACCTTATTGCAAAAATGCTTGTTATTAGCCCCTAGTGCATGACCTTTCATGCTGTGCTATTGGATTTCATCCCATTTCTATTACCTGAGTCTTCGGGGTCATCCACTATACCCCTTAGCTATTTCACTCAACTTATGATCCCAGACAAATACCTCCTTCATATTTTTCCCTTAGTCCCATTTTGTGACTTCTTCCTTCTGTCCAGCACTTTCCGACTCAAGTGACTTACCTTTTAGCAAGGCCCAACATTTCTAATTCATATCTGTTTTTATGCTAGAAATTTTCCAGAATATATACTGATACCTAACCTATTTTTAGGGATTGGGAGGGGGAATAATAAAGAAAATGTACATTACATGGAGACTAAGTTTTTTATTGTTCTCAAAGAAACAGAATTTCAAAAACAGATGACAAGCTATTAGAGTGTGGCAATCCATTTGTCATTTTAAATGTACTCACTGATTACAGCTAATAGTACCTTTCAGTGCAACAATTTTCTTTTAAGAGCAAAAGTATGTTAAAGTGTTTTACACTGGGAAGTCAAAGTCATATATACAAGACATGTACAGATCAATAGTTTTACTTTTATTATCTGTCAGGAAACTAAGACAGTAAGAAGTTATGATTATTATGTTTCTTTGCCCAGCAAGAACTTAGGTAGGTAAATATTTATGCATTGAATTTTCCTAATTCCAAATACAGCATATTCTTAATTGCTCAAATATTCCTAATTAGAGAATTATATACAATTAAACAGTTCAAAATAATCTGCTGCACTGCTCAAAAGCTCCACAGTGTTTGATTGGCGATTAGGTCCTCCTCTCAACTAAGGACATTTCCTTTTTTTCTTTCTTGTTCTGAAGAGAAAGTCTTGTGAAATTTTAATAACATCACAAACCAGGTGACATTCTCTGCAAGACATAGAATCTGAAAACTGTTCCAAAAACTGTGCCTAGCTATGATAAATCAATGAATTTATAACACCCTTCTATGCTACTTCCTTTCTTTACCTATTATTTACAGTCATTACGCAGATATCCAAAGTATTCCAGCTAATGTAAAACAGTGAGAAATATGTGGAATCATGGGACAGAATAATTTAGATTGGGAAATACCTTTAAGATCACTAAGTCCAAACATGAACATAAACTGCCAGGTCTACCTCTAAACCGTGTTCCAAAGTGCCGCATCTAAAAGTATTTGAAATATCTCCGAGGAGGTGGCTCAACCACTTCCCTGGGCAGCATGGTCCAATGTTTGACAACACTTCTGGTGAAGAAATTTTCCCTAAAATTCAGTCTAAACCTCCCCTAGGACAACCTGAGGCCATTTCCTCTTGTCCCATTGCTTGTTACCGGGGAGAAGAGACCAACCCACAATTCACTACAATCTCCTTTCAGGCAGTTTTAATGAGCAATAAGATCTGCCCTGAGCCTCCTTTTCTCCAGGCTAAACATCCACATCTCCCTCAGCCACTCCTCATCAGACTTGTGCTCCAGATCCTTCACCAGCTCTGTTACCCTTCTCTAGACTTGTTCCAGCACTTCAATGACTTTTTTGTCAGGCAGCGCTGAAAATTGCAGTGTGGCCTCATCACATGTGGGCATGATCACTGCCCTGATCCTGATGATCACAAAGAGCATTCAAATATTATTTTTTTCAAGTGCTTAGCACACCATTGAAATAGTTAATGGGTAATCAGCTTTAGTGAAGTTAATGGCATAAATTGCAACAAAAAGTAATGATTAAAGCCCAGTTAAAGATTAACACAGAGGCATCAATTCAGCTCTGTGTCAAAACACTCCCTATTTAAGATGAATTCCTTCACTGTATTAAATAAATTAGAATAGCAATAGTGCCTAGAGGTCCTGATCTCCTGTCAAAACTTACTGTTCTATGAATAAATATAATGAGAACACAGTTGCTTTTACTTAAAGTTGCTACTATTTTCTCTTGGGGTAGAGATGGCTTCATGTTTTTGACACTATGTTCATAATTCATCCTAAATTTATTATTTTTCAAACAGAGAAAGAAGGAAATAGAAAAACTCTTTTTTCTAACATCATGCAGGTCATAACAGGTTTTTTTGTTTCAGACTAAGTTTCTTTTGCAAAGCTGAACAATTTTGCCTCATCTAAGCCTAGCTTCATGCTAAATTTAAAATCATATGTATACCTTAACCCAGGAAACGCATCCTAAATTTTAAAGCATGACACTAGTCAGTTTGTGTAAGCTTCCTATAAATCTAGAAGAGGCAATGTTAGCTAGCACTTGTTTCTGTATTTTACAGGTTGTCCAAACTAGATGATTTACCTACCAAAGTTCCATTTTCCAAACAAATGTGGCCATACCAATCTGGTTAAGTGGGATGTAGCTTATAGATTTGCATTTTTTTCTTCTTTGTCAAACTTCATTTTATTTCTTTCTCTTTCCTTCAGTCTAAAAAAATCTCAGTGAATTCTTATTCTTCTTGTGTAAGAAATTACCACTTTCCAGAAGGGTTACTTATTTTGCATGTAGTGTGAATGCCATTTATTACAATGTACCTATCCAAAATCTCACCAAGGAAAACATAATCTCCTTTGTATTTGTGAAAAAGATATACAAATTGTCTAGTTAGTCCAAGATTGCATGCTGCAAGTGCCTGAAAGAAGTATAATTTAACCTAATTCCTAGTTAGGACTGGTATTTTTAAGATTAGTAATTAACAAGACAGAATTTGAGTATGCTACAAATCACAAAGGGAAAAAAATTAATTTTATTAGATCACCCATTCTCTTTATTATAAGCTCTTCTACAGTCTTCCTACATAAAGTTTATTTCAAAAGACATGGTTAATCCTCATCTTCTCATCTTCTCTACACTTGCTTTTAATCCTACCTGGTTTGGGGTTTGTTTTTGGGTTTTATTTGAAATAGCTAAAATTAATAATGTGCTACTACAAAGTAGTAAAGATCACTATAACCTTAATTGCAACTACTTAAGCAGCCAGACTAGTTGACCTCCAGTGGCTCCTTCCAACCTTAGCCACTCTGTGAAGCATAAAAAGACTAGACACAGCTGGGTGACACTGCTGTCCCAGAGAAAAGCTTAGCCAATGAACTGGAAGGTAATGCTTCCCCCAGGTGCTTTGGAAAATGTCATGATCTCTTCAACATGATGAAGCTAACAGGATTACAGAGATCAGGGTAAAAGCCAGTTACAGAGTTAAAAGGTACAGCCATCACAGTTTGAACTTTTAATCTTGAAGAAGTTACAATTTTCTCTCCTCATGGCTGCCGTAGGCACGTTTGAATTCAGGCTTCATATTATTCAATTTAAACTAGTGAAGAAAACCTTAAGGTCACTTGATAACAAGCAGAACCATTTTGCAAGCTGAGAAATCCAGCATTCAATGACTTCTGATGCAAGGGTCTGGGACTGTAAGTATTAGAGTTCTAAATATGCCAGGAGAAATCTTATCACTACAGAGAGGAGGGCGACTCTTGCTCACACTATCAAGTGACAAATATTACAGTGCTACCACACCCAACCTCAGGCACATTCAAGGTATTTATCTAAGATACCAGGGTAGAATTCCACCTTTCTTCATGGCCCAGATGAAACCACACCAGGATAACACTGATGGTTTTGTTGTTGCTAAGCAGTGTTTACACTAAGTCAAGGACTTCCCAGTTTCTTACACGGTCCTGCCAGCATGCAGTCTGAGGGGACAAGAAGTTGAGAGGTCACACAAACAGAAACTGGCCAAAGGGATATTCCATACCACAGGGATCATGCCCAGAATGTAATCTAGGGGGAAAGCTCGATGGGAGCCACTGCTTGGGAGCTGCCTGGACATTGGTCACCAGCTGGTGAGCAATTGCATTGTGAATCACTTGTACACTCTCTGTTCTTCAGATTATTATAATCGGGGAGTGGAGGGGACATCTTCCCCATGGACTCCAAACAGAAAAGGTAAAAGTTAAAATAACACTAAATCATGCTCATAGCTAAGGACTTTTCTGGACTGCTCTGTTTCTAATTCATTCTCCGTTGTTACTGGGTCTTACAATTACGCCCCAAGTCATAATTATCACAGCTGCCAAGTAGCCATAGACCCTTTTTCCTTAAAATGTTTACACCTAGACCTCCAGTGGACTGTGATCAGTGCACAGACAAGATCTTCACAGACAAGGTAAGAAAATGTGTCTCCTTTCTTCCTCTTCCAATCTGAATTTTAAGAAAAAGACACCTATATCAGTTTACTTCCATGTTTACATTGACACAGTTGATGTCTTACAGAAACAATAGTGTGTAAAGTCAGGCTTTCTTGACAAAGAAACACATCAAACTGACAACAGTTCTGGGAAGTCGGGTTTCACTGAACCTTTTCTTTTTTGCTTTAAATGTTACTTGAAATATTGGAAAGCATCAGCAATTTGGTATCAGGCACTAACATCATTCTGCAATTGAATTATACTAATAATGATCACATTCTTATGAAGGAGCATATTTCCCAGGTCAATTGTTTTGACAACACCTTGCAATATTCCATGAAGCAAGTCAGTACTGAAAATGAGCAAAAGATAAAATCCCATTTGATAGGTATGTATTCTGTTGCTACACTATTAACTAACAACATAAAGCTAAAAGGCAGATAGTAATTATCTTCAGACAAAGTATCTGTAATGGCTTGCATTATTAAAGTTCCACTGAAAAGTTTAGATTTATGCAATATATAGAGCTGTAAAGAAGTTTATGTAAAATATAGCAGAAGCCTGGATTTGTTGTGTCTTGGAACGAGTCTCACACTGGTGCTAAATGAAGTGTTAGAAATACAGAGTTAATTACAAGGAAATTGAAGGTTAGCAGAGAGTGAATTCAACCACTGGAAGAGTAATAAAGAAGAAAATTGTTGAATTAAAACTAAATACATGAAGTCTGACAACTGTGCAGCCGTTTATCTTTATACTTACACACTAAGAAAGGTTTAAAATTTGATATTCTGAGGTTGACGCTAATTTACCAGTATATAGCCTTGTGCAAATCAGTTAAGTGCTGTTAGTTCTCTAAAGAGAAGACAAAATGTCAGGCAACTACCTGGAACAGCATGTCTCCTGAGCAGGATTCCAATTTTCAGATCAAGCTGAGTATGTAAGAGGCCCACCCACCACCAACACTGGTCTGAGTCAGCTTTTCACTCTTCAAAAATATTACACCCGTTCAGGACACGGATCTACCCACAGAGATTTATGTATGCTGATCATTTCCAGACTGTGTGTTTTTTGAACAACAAACCTGCAATGCACACATAAATATTTCCATTTTTTGAAATTAATTTAACACGCACTCATATCTAGCTATCTAGATATATACACAAACACACACACATATTAGTATATAAATATATTTTAGGCAGCATGTAAAAAAAAAACTGAAATTAAACAAGAGCATTTAACAAAAAGGAAGTTACTTGCTTCTCAAGAGTTTTTTAAACTTATTTTCTTCCCAAACTACGTGAGGTCTGATCATCACAGATCATTTGTGAAGCATGCATTCAGTACAGGTAACTGTCCTGGAATAAGGAGCACAAACAATGTCTATTTATAAAACATTTATATAAATGTATAATTATAATGGCCTTACAAAAGTGAAAATTTTTTCTTCCTTCTCAGCACAAGTTTGCCACCATGTATAGCTGTTCCTGATGAATACTTCTGCTAATATTTGGTACTTTCTGTCTCAAGGCCTTTTCTGATCTCCAACTATGAACACATATCTCAAATTCCCAGATGAAGCGTGGTGCTGACTCCAGAGCTCAGAAGTATTTCTACTTCTGAAATCTACTGATTTCAAGAAAAGTTTTATTTGAATTATTAATTATAAGTGTTGAATCACAAATCACACACTGTAAAAAAGTAAATCAGCAGTCCTATGTCCTAAATATAATTTTAACTAAATATAATTTGTTTTTAAGTGTTGCAGGGGTGAGAATTAAATACATAGCCACTAAATTCAATAACCATGAACACAGTAGAACTGGAGAAGGGAAAATAAAAACATTAAATTTGATTTATTTTACTTTTATACTTCCCCAATAATATTTGTATATTAATTACTAGGTAGTTCCATTTGTGTGAAAGTAGTTTTGTGGCATTTTAAAGTAGATGGCACATAAAAATTACACTAGTTAATCCATTTAAGGATAATTTTTAATGATGTGAGCTCAGTTTGTCCAGTTTTCCTTAAAATTTGAAGAACCATTTTTTCAGTAGTTTCATGGAATATGTGTCAATTGGGAAACCAGGATAAATTAGGTTCTCCTAAAAAAAATATGCAAGAAATTAAAAATTATAGAATGGAATTCAATTTTGTCTACCTAATTTAATGACTACAAAGATCCCAAGTAAAATAGAAATGAAAGATCACATATGAAGTAGCTTATTATTATTTATGTTTTCTGCGCATACACACACTCATATTCGTACATCTGTAGAAAAGTACTTGGTAAGTATTTTTGTTTTTAAAAATTACCTAAGATTATGCATTTTCTTTCCCTACCTAATCCAAACCAAACAAGAAAAAATGTTAACAATAAAGCCTATGTAAAAAGACATGAAAAGAATATGTATTAGGTATGTATTAGGTCTGTCTGAGATGGCCTTTTGTTTATGTGTGCGTAAGTTTGAGTGTTGTTTGGGGTGGGTTTTTTTTTTTGTTCTTTTCCTCAATAAAGTTCCTTCTCTCAATCTACTATTTGTTGATCATCTTATTTTCTCTCCTCTGTGCTGCTGGGTTGGGAAGTGATGGAGAGGCCTGATGGGTCTCTGGTGTCCAGCCAAGGTGAAACCACTACACTGCAGTTTGCGTACTTAATAAAACAGAGTATTCTGAGAGTACCTAGCCAGGAATACCCTCAGAGGCTCTGTGTGGGAAGCAAGGAAATTACTTCCTGCCAGGGAATAAAGTCAGCTATTGCTTCTTATTTGGAGATAGCGTTACAGAAATTAACAGATTATTAGAGTAAGAGAGAATAGAAAATTTACCATGAGGCTAACTACTTCTCTAAGACCCTTCCAGGATGCTGAGACAATTTTTTTTTGTGGAAGAAAGGATGGGGAATCTGTATTCTTCTTAGCCAGAACATCAGCACTTCCCACTGGATATACTTCACATCATTCCCACAAATTATTCTGTAGTTGAAAAACAGAGTTTTCTCAGACATAGCTTCTTAAGACATAACTTTAAGTTCTGATGAGTATGGTCAAGGTGCATGCAAGCATTGTTCAGGCTGAAGTTTAACTAACCAAACCAAAACTACAATTACCTTGCTGATTTCTGAGGGTATGTACACAACCAGCCAAAATCTTCAACTGAGTTAAAAGCCTGCTTATTTAAAAAGTGATGACTCTAAATAAGTCAGAAAAATGGAAATACTATGCTGTTGACATCAGTTTTTGTTAATTTTTTTTCATTTTAGTTGCTATTATACTGAAGTCCTTTAAGTATTTCTTCAGGGCCTTTTGAGAACTATCCTGGTGATTTAGTGTGTCAGATTATACTAGGTCTGCTCCTGAAATGATCTCTAAGTTTTGTAATTGGTTGTAAAATACTGAAGTAATTTCACTTTCTCTATAGTCAATTTTTTCTTCATAAAATATTTCCAGTATCATAACAATTAATTAATTTTATGAAAGGCTATCCTTTTTATTTGTGCGGAGGAAAAAAAAAATAAAATTAAGTGAAGTTACTGTAAAGGAAATATTTTTGATTCTATTCTATAAATTCTATAAGTTACCTGAGGTAGTTGCCTTTTAAGTAACCCTTAATGCTTTAATCAAATTGAACCTAAGGTTATGAATGGCTAATCATTAATACAACTTTGCACAATGAGTTCTTCCTTGCTCCTTCCATTTATATTTAATTATTTTGGTCATTTATTTCAGGGTTGATTTCTCTCAAGAAAAAATTTGAAATTTCTCAAAATACTAAAAATCTGAGAGTCCAGAGAGATAAAGCTTCCTCTCCTCCATAGATGCTAAAACAACTCTGATGGAAATAAATAAATCTTGTGAAAGCAGACAATTGCTTCCATTAGCTTTCATTAAAACCAGATATTTATGATATTAACTCACTCATTTTGTAATTAGATAAGGCAATAGAAAATTGGGCAAAAATGAATCTGCTAGAAGAAATGATAGCATGAGGGGAGCGGTAACAAAGAAGGGAAAGACTAATTAAATAGGACTAGGTGAAATTTCTCTTCTGTTTCAGAAAGAAGAATTTATTAAATGACTAGTTAACATAAGATGGAAATATAAGTACAGCGTAAAAGAATCTCACTTCTTTCTTTATCTTATCTTTCAAAGCTATGCAATAGCACAATATAAGCTAAAGACTAGGTTGGCACTGTCCTAAAAGTTATTAAAAACAACCTAATGCTTCTACTTTTTGTATAATTCTATAGCCTGTGGAACATTTTATATAAAAAGTACATTTAAGAAAATGGAGTATTGTTCACAGTTATCTGCAGAAGTGGATTCTTTATATCAAATGAAAAGAAATGTCAGCCTGGAGTCGTAAGTCAGATGAAAGACTTCAGAGTGCACTTCAGAACCAAGCAAGTATTGACTAGATGTATGCAGTTCATATTGACAGTGAAGGGTTTTTCTAATATTATTTGAAGGTACCTAACTCTCCTGGTTTTATGAGATGGGAGATCTTTAGTACTTATGTTAGAGCTCTGTTTAGAAAAATAGAGAGAGAAAGCTAAATTCAGCAGCCCTTCTTTTTTATTCAGGCACAATTTCTAATCTCAGTAACATGGACATGTCACAGAACCACAGCATAGTTAGAGCTGTCTTTTAAATGCATTGTCCTTCCATTTCCACTCCAACATCTAGAAGGCTGGATTATTTATTTGCTCTTTGAACAAAGGTCGGGGTTGTATAAAAGGCTTGCATAGTATCCACTATTCAGAACAAGAGAAAAAGCAGACATAAATAAACAGGGAGGAAAAACACTTTAACAATTTGACAAGAAAAAAAACAAGTGTTATGCCAGGCAAGAGTATGGGGTTTTTTTGGAGACTTTGTTTTTCCATCTGAGTGAAAGAAAAACACAAGTCCACCTTTTCACCCTGTCAAAGTGAATTATTTTTTCTTCCTGGACAAAGACAGCAAAGACTAACTAAAAGAGTAACTGATCTGTTCCACCAGTCTTTAATGTTCAAGCACAGTTTGTTTGAAGTGCTGCACAAATGAATTCCTAAGACTAAATGAACCATTAACACAGAGGTGTAGTTTAGATCTTTCAGTTGATTACTCTAAATAAAAAAACCACCCAGCTATTCAGTCTTTCCTCCCTTGTATATCACATTGCTCCTGAGAATACAGATAATAGTGAGTGTAGGTTGTAACTGCTCCTACATACTGACAAATACGTTGGCAAGCTGTTGTTGAAGTACACAAAGCTGTGATTCCTGCTGTAAGAACAGAAATGTGGTTTCTGAATACTTGCAGTGATAACATTACTCTCTGTCTTTTTGAGATTTTTCATTCTCCTGTATAAAGAAGAAATATTACCAATTTTTCACTCACATGTCTGAGCACTGCATTTAAATAAACCATACTATAGGCTGTACTCTGTCAGTTATGACTTTAACAGCCAAGCTTTGCCCCTTTCTGGGGAACATTTTTTACAGCTCAGTTCTGAAGATCTTGTGTGTGAAGGATTGATTTTTATATCCAGTATAGCCTTCTTTAATTAATACATGCCATCTGCAAATTATTCTTCCAATTTGTTATTACATTGCTTTTCTCTAATCTTGAACACATGGGGTTTACATTTGCCTTGAGGAAAAGATCCATCAGACAAGTGTTCTAAAAAGAAAAGTTGACAAATACTACATGAACGAGTCACAAATGATTTCTTGCATTTTGCAAACTGCGACACTGTTCGAAACAAAGGATGGCAGTGAGCTGGAAATGGACTGATTATTGCAAACTTTATGCATTTTTCTAAATGGAGACAAATTTAAGAGGAGACAATGAGAACAGATGCCTAGGAAGGAGTCAAAATGCAAAGAGAAAGACTGGAAGAATGGCAAAGAATGATGGACACTAAGTGATTGCCAAAATCTCAAGAATTATGTTTTCAGGAGAAGCCTGAGGCAGCATGTGTCAGAAAAAATATGTCTCTGAAATAACTCACTGATGTTATTAGGATGTTATTCAGCAGTGGTTGAGCAGATGAAAGACAGAAAATGTTTATGAAAGGTCTGTAAGAGGGTCAACTTAAATGAAGTAATTTCTAGAGAACATACTGACTTTCAGGTTTTTTTTGCTTGCTCTTTAGTATTTTAATCTTCCCCCATGTAGTATGGGAATATAAACAAGGTAAAAGGTATATATAAAGGTATTTTTACCACTTTCTTCGCTATGGCAAAAGAGGAAAAAAAGAAAAACAGTCTGAAAAGAAAAAAAAAAAAAAGCAGATCAGTAGTAGTGAAAGAATTCATCCCATGTTGTTATTTTACCTCTCATAAATTAATCCATAGAAACAACTTCTCAATGTCTCCCTACAGAAAATTTCAAGAAGACCGATTACATGCCTAGGACTGTGTTCCAACAGTGCACTTCTGAAAGAACTAATAATTTAATATACCTACATGACTGAACATTTTGAAATAAGAAATATTAAGAAAATACAAAGTTTTAACTGAGGAAAGCCTGTGTGTATACAAGAATTCTCACTTAAGTAGCTTCTAGTAAAATGAATTTCAATTGATTTCGTCCCTATTCCCTGACCCAATTTTTTTTCTTTTCTTTTTGGTTGGCTGTATTTTAGGCACAACATTCTACAAACTAAGTGCCAAAAACTTCCTCTTTTCCATGCTATAAATACCTAACCATGCCATTTATCTCTTTTACCTATTCTACATTTATTTCTCTATTGCAATTGTAACTAATGTTAGTGTTTGTGTGTGTAAGTATGTTTATAAATACAGTCCAGTACTCAGTCAGTCTAAATCAGTACAGCTAAATTCATCCTAGCAGCCTGCAGAACACACCCCACATACTCTGTTAAATCTGTATATCCAATACAGAACCAGGTCTTTGCCTCGAGGAGAGGCCTGTTCAGTCATTTGCTGGACATTTGACTTCTCCATGTATTTTTAAGCTGTTCAGAGGTCCCCTATTGAACATCATTGCACGTAGTCTGCATTATGGAAAATCTTCACTTGGTAAGTCACTTGATGACATATTTGGGTGGCTGTGTATTTCTGACTTCTCCGGTTTTCTGGGCAGGAGTTTAAAAAGATTTGAAAAGGGTAGAGTTGTGTTTGGCAGGAGGTTTTATAGGTACAGCATGGCTACTGCTGTCCTGGAAAAAAGAGAATAAACATAAAGTGATAAGCCCTTGAAAACAAACTTTTTCCTGCTCCTCACCATTTCTTTATTTCCTCTTTAGCTCTTTATTAGCAGAACTAATAAGTAATAAAGTAATAAAGAGCTGCAAATACCCATCTAGTGACTTAATAATAAATCCACCTTACCTCTTTCTTGGAGAGATGTTTAAATCTGGAATTTGCTGCAGAATGCTTGAGGCAGATGCTCAGTCAGACTGCATGCTGTCATCCCAGAATTTCTTTTTCTGTGATATGTCTGGCTAATATTCAGCATATGTCAAAATAAAGTTATAATCTCCACTTCAAATTAATACCCTTACACCATATCAGTCTTCATGAGTGTTCTTTTTATTAACTGAAGTAATCCTAATTGCTTCAGACTGTGTCCAAACCCAATTTGACATACGATATGTTACTGATTTGGGGTTTTTTTTTAATTTTTATTTCTTCAGAGCTCTTTAAATGTAAATCATGAGTAGCCTGGAACAGTTTGGAACTTTGACTGTCTTTTTATATAGAGTGTGTCATTCCAGTAATAGTGGCACTGTCTAGTGATTCAAAATACAGTGATATAATTTGTATCTCCACTAAAAATAACAGTGAAGGCATTTTAGGAGCTAGCTATAGTTTCAGGCAGAAATACAAGAATTCTTAATAGTAAGAGACATAAAAAATACGTGTCTTTTATATCCTAATTTGAAATTTCTTATTTACGATCAAACTTTTAAATAAGTATCTATAAATAAATCCACAATGTTTGTCAGGTTTTTCTCCATGTAGACAAATATATCATTTCAGATGTCTCATAGACAATTGGAAACTTTAAAATATCATACAAAATCCTTTCAAGAGATTCACATTAATTTTACCCCACTGAAGTCTGAGTATTGTTATCAATGTATAATGGAACCAGAACTTCCCATTTACCAAATGCTTTAGCTGTTGTGAACATACATTCTGAGACATCAAACTTTATATGATCATTTACTAAAAATAGGATTCTAATATATTATAATAGCCATTTTTGCATGCACATTTGGAAGGTAAGAGTAGAATGTAACTCTTGTTACATAAGTGTCTGTCCTTGTGACAGAGGAAAGAGAGTAAACTAAAGAAAAAAAAAAAAAGTATGCCCTGAGTTTAATTAATAATATTTTTGTATAATATAAAAAACCAAACCAGGAACAAGTAGTTCATACAACACATCTGAAAGGAATAGTTCCTGCCAAAAGGAACTACAATTGTGTAATTGCATAATCTGCCTGTGTAAAAAGTCCTCCTCCAGCTTTCTTGTAAGGTCCCTTTTAGGTACTGGAAGGCCCCAACAAGTCTCCCTGCAGCCTTCTCTTCTCCAGGCTGAACAATCCCAGCTTTCTTAGCCTGACTTTGTAGGAGAGCTTCTCCAGCCCTGAGCTGCTCCAGGCTCTGATCATTTCTGTGGTCCTCCTCTGGACTTGCCTCGACAGGTCCACGTCCTTCTTGTGCCTGGGGACCCAGAGCTGGATGCAGTATTGTCCAGGTGGGGTCTCACGAGGGCAGAGTAGAGGGGCAGAATCATCTCCCTCCTCCTGCTGGCCATGCCACTCTGGATGCGGCCCAGGAGGAGGTTGAGGTTGGCTGTCTGGGCTGCTAGCCCACATGCTTAGCTCATGTCCAGCAGCAGGGCTGCTCTCAGTGACTTCTTTTCCCGCTATGTACTCATGTCTAGGATTGCCCCTACCCAGGTGTAGCACCTCACACGTGCTGGGCTTGGTTAGACTCACAGGCTTACTTCTCAACTTTGTCCAGGTCCCTCCAGATGCATCCATCCTTCTGTCTCTTCTGTCTCGTCAACTGCACTGCTCAGCTTTGTGTCATTTGCAAACTGGCTGAGGGTGCGCTTGGTCTCACTCTCTGTGTCATTGATAAAAATATCAGTCTCAAGACAGAACCCTGAGGGCCAGCTAGACAGAGAGCCATGGACCACAAGCCTCTGGCTCATTGACTCTCAATATGTTACTGGTTTTGGGTTTAGGAACTGGCTGAAGAACTCTTTGGGCAATTCCTTATCCACAGAGTAGTTCACCCTTCCAAATAATTTCTTTCCAATGAGGAGATAAGGCTGCTGTGTGAGAACATGTCAAAAGTCTTACAGAAGTTTAGATGGCAGAGTTCAGTCTTCCCTTGTCTCCCCTTGCAGTTACTCAAATCCTCAAATTCTGAGTAAAAACTTATGCAGAAAGTAGTCAAGTGGCATTATTGTAATATTTTAGCTCAAGAAGATAGACATGGTGGAGGCAATTTAATGAGCCAAATCTTCCCAAGGATAGGGCTCATGTAACTCCAGGCTCTATTTGAACACCTGCCCAAAATTATAATGTGGAATTTAAAGTCCCATTTATGTTTGGTTTTTTATTAATAACAACCTCATTTACTATGTTCTCTATTGCTTATGTCTCATTATTTGCAAATGCTGACACAACACTGATGGTAGCTGTGAAAGATATTCTTTGTATTTAAAGCAAGAGCTTAAAGCAGATCACTACATCAAAAGAATACCACCTTCCCAGGATCCATTTCCCAGATTTTCAGGGCGTAATTGCAACTTACTTCCCTCATTAAATATCAGACCAACTTGTGAAGCAAATAGCATCAGGCAGCCTTCATTGGAATAGTATGGCATGCTCTAGACTTTATTCAAATATATTTCTCTTTGCAAGGAGAATCTACACCTACATTCCAGGCTGATTACTTAAAGACCTTCAGCTGAATAACTGTGTCATGCTTTGTGAGTGTAAGCTAAGGGATTTTAAAATGTTTATATAGAATCTGCACATCAAGTTTGCAAATACACCAGAGTTTGAAAATACAAAGTTTGGGTTTATTAGGGATGTAATATGACTTTCTTTAATTCATATTAAAGAAAATATGACTTTATCATATTTTGTGTCAACATTTGTTTCAAAAGCCTCATAATTGTTACTTATATTATTTCATTTAAGTCCAGATATTTTTAAAACTTGCAATTAGAAATCTATTGGTATTTTATAACTTTTAAAAACCTTAAATGAACCGTCTTATCTTTCAAGTTACAATTGTGCATAGCAATATGTTAGACATAGATAAAAACTGAAAAGGATTCTGTGAAACCTACTGTGTCCATATGGCCTCAGAAATTTCTACATGAACAACATTAGACAAAAAGCTCTCAGGACAGATAAGAGTCTTCAGAGTTTTTTTGTTTTAGTTTCCATATAAAAAAAAGATATTGTATTTTATTTTTCCAACTCAAAAAAGAAGGACTTATTAGTCAACTAGTTTTAAAGCAATAAAAACAAAACAACACAATCAATATAAATGATTTGCAAGAAAAATTATTTTCCAGTATTTTTATAAAAGTTCTCATTATGGATAAAGAGGAATGACAAAATTATGGAGCCTGCTCCCATCCCATGTTTTCCCTTAATAGTTCTCTCAATCATAATTCTTTTCTATATAAGCTTGCTCCTAATATTCATACCAGAAGGAACACTGAACACACAAAAAACCCCAAACATATAAAATTAACTTACAAGGACTGTTTCAAGAGTCTTAGTGAGACACACTTTTGTTATCAATCAGTCAGAACTAAACATTTAAGCATTGGTCAAAACTAGGTCAAAATATAAAATAAGGGAAAAAAATCTTAAAATCATTGTAAGTAACTGAATTTTCATACCTGCTCATTTTCACTTTGGAATCTTTCCTTACAACACATCTTGAATACTGAAGTGAAGGGAGGAAAAAGAGCCCCATTGTCATTTGCAAAGCTTCTTATGAGTACTTTTCAGCACTTCAGAAGCAAATAAAGCTATCATTCTAAAAGAGAAAAAATATAGGGGAAATGGAAACTGGAAATAAATCTTTACAGTATTTAAATACTTACTTTAAAGAAGCTTTTTAAGGTGGTTTTAATGTTGCACTTTGGGACCCCTGTTGACTTCTTTTGTGAAAGCATTCACATAATTGAGAAAGCAGCAAACTCCCTGCTCTTTTTTTAGAAAAAGCCCATCTCTTTCTTTTTGCTTTTGTTCAGATGAACACCTGGCCTATAAAATTCAGTGACAGAACTTTCCCTAGGGTGCCATTTTTGTAGAAAGCTAACAAAACTTTAAAAAGTATATTTTTTTTGCCTCACTGGAGCTTACACAGCTTTATTTTACCCTTTTTCCATCTGTTTCTCTGGCTCGACTGTGGGAACTAGTGTGTTTAATGGAAGCTGTATCACTTGTCCAAGAGAAGCCAGAAGTCAGCAGGTTCCTGACTACTTCTGGCTGGCAATCCAGCCAAAATATTCCAGGGAGAGGAAGACAGGAGGGAAGGAAGAGATGGGAGGGGAAGAAAAGAAAGGTTCTAATTTCTTCTACAAAAGGCTGCATTTGTAAATATCTTCAGGGATTAACGGAAGGGAGTCTCTCATTGCTTGGTGGGGGGCCTGAATTAATTAATGTGAAAATAACACCCAAGAATATTTATAATGTCTTTTTAGTAGGGATGACAGCTAGCCTAAGATCTTGTTCTGCCTTCCATGTAGACCAAGTTCTGCTCTTTTCTCTCACAAATCTCATACCTTGGTTGTAGAAGACTTTAAAAAAGCGAAGGAGGAAGAACACATGCAAAAGAAGCCATGGACTCCCTCAAAACTCTGAGTGATAAATTCTTTAAAATTATTTGCATCAGTGCTGCTTAAATTTAATTGTGTTTCTTAATATTTCATTATTGGAAACAAAGTGGAATTCAAATATTAACAAAGATTCGAGCTATTTATGTTTTAAATTTAATAACTTGCATGTTGTAAAATGCTGCAGGAGTAGATGTGAAGAATATAGACTAACATTTCATTTGGATTTTCTCCTAGCCATTATATGCCATATAAGCAAGATTTAAATATATATACATATATATATATATATATATATATATATATATATATACACAGCATTTTGTGTCAATTAAAGAAGAAAATGGCTGGTCTTAGACGCTAACTTTTATCTACAGGCATAACACAACCACAGCAATGTGCATTTCCACACAGCTTCCTGATAGCTCAGTGATAGGTTTCATTTTGTCTGGGATTTTAATGCCACCCTTT
The DNA here is from genome assembly GCF_028551555.1 of Melozone crissalis. Classification (NCBI taxonomy): domain Eukaryota; kingdom Metazoa; phylum Chordata; class Aves; order Passeriformes; family Passerellidae; genus Melozone; species Melozone crissalis. The sequence continues at coordinate 2,405,337 of NW_026535784.1, read as the reverse complement.
CCAGTGTCTGTCTGCACTACATTAGACAAAACCAAACCCTAACAGCTGTCATGTGCAATTCCTTCTCCCTCTCAGCCTGTCCCTGAGGGAAGAATTGTGTGCACTGGAGTGTTTTCTTTTTGATAGGCTTCTGCATCTTTTTTGAATGTACATGTTTTTCTCCATTTATATTACAGAAAAGAAAGCCAAGAGAATGTGTCTCCCACATGAAGAGAAGTAATGAATGTGGAAAGATTTAGGAAAGGTAAACAGAGCTGGGCATGCACAGACTTGATAGGCTGTACTAACCTATTGTTTTTAGTAAATCTGCTTCCTAGATCAGCACAGAAATATCCATGGCACCACATATGGGATTCATTCTATTTCACGGAAGCTTTTTTTAGAAACTAATTAATGAAAACAGTAATCTTTCCAGCTAAGTGGAAAGGACTGAGAATAAAGGGGTGTTCTCCTCTAGGTAACATAACCGTACTTGGTTCACCTAACGCCTGTTACAGTTTCACAGGCATGTCAAGAATAGGCTTCTACATTGGCCATCAACTAAACAAAAAAGATCATGATTTTGGAGGTTTTATCATTAATGTGTGTTCAGTGAAGAGAAAAATAAAGAAGGCAGTCCAGTATTTTCCCCTTGGCCTGCTCCATGGAGTATGAATGATTGTACAGTGAGGTCAAGGTATCACCATTACGCTAACTTTTCAGAACCATGTAACAAAAATACAGGGAAATTCAAATGCAGAAGGATTTTCAGAATTCTGAAACATTTTAAGCTGGGATATTTATATCCTGAGCACATACTTTGAAAAGTTTATTTTAAGAAATAAGAATACACTACTTCTACCTAGTCAGACTAAGCTGAAGATAATTTCTACCTTAAAATTAAATTGTTTCATTAGAAAACAATTAGTTCAAATGCTTTGAGAATTGGCTTCAGCAATTCTCTCTATTCCCCAATTCATTGTCTGTGCAATATAAATGTTTCCATTTGTTTTCTACAGTATCTGCACTTCATGAGAACAGCTATTGCATATATCAGCTAAGTTGTAAGCTTTTTAAGAAAATTTCACAGCTGTGTGATCTTCCTTTCTGCATCAGTATCATGAAGCACATCAGATATATTGATTTGGTATATCAATTTTGCTTCTAGATGCTCTAATATTTTCTGCTTTTTTTAGTACTTGGTTTGTCTGATCAAGGTTCAAAGCTGGTATTTTATCATATTACTTGCCAGACTGCAGATGCTTCTTAACAAGAATGTATTCAGCACTAAATATATTGAAAATAGTAGTTTAGGTAGCAAAATAGTATTCAGGAAAAACTTAGATGAAAAAGCACAATTCAGACTGTACTAAGTGGTATAAACCATAAATAGGAGTGTATGCTCCACAGAGCTCCATTTTAGAGCCACTCTGCTTCAAGATCTTCATAAACTATTTGAATGCAGGACAAGAAGGTATACTAAATAAACTTGCTGACAGAATCAAACTGGGAGGAGTTGTTGACCTGCTTGAAGGCAGTGAGGCCCTGTAGAGAGAACTTGACAAGTTACAGGGCTGGGCTGTCACCAACCCTACAAAGTTTAACAAGGGGAAGTGCCAGACCCTGCAGATGGAACAGGACAACCATGAGTGTATATCCAGACTGGAGAAGGAGCAGCTGGAGACCAGACTTGCAAACAGCGATCTCTGTGTCCTGGTCAATGCAAAGCTGAACATGAGCCAGCAGTGCCCTGGCAGGCAAAAGGCCCAGCCCTGTCCTGGGGGGCATCAGGCACAGCATGGCCAGCTGGGCAAGGGAGGGATTGTCCTGCTCTGCTCTGCACTAGGGCAGCCTCACCGTGAATATTGTGTGCAGTTTTGGGTGCCACAGTATAAGGAGAATATAGAGCTATTAGAGAGCATCCAAAGGAGGGCTGCAAATGTGGTTAATGGTCCAGAGGAGAAGTCATCCAAAACTGCCTGAGATGACTTAGTCTCTTCAGCTTGGAGGAGACTAAGGGTGGACAGCACTGCAGTCTACCACTTCCTCAAGAGGGGAAGAGAATGGGGAGACAGTGGTCCCTTCTGTCTGTTGACCAGTGACAGGACCTCAGGGAGTGGCCTGCAGTTATGTCAGGGAAGTTTAGGTTGGAAATTAGACAAAGGTTCTTCACCCAGAGTTTGGGCACTGGAACAGGCTCCCCAGGGAAGTGGTCACAGCTCCAACCCTGACAGAGTTCAAGAAGCTTTTGGATGATGCTCTCAGGTACATGGCGTGATTCTCGAGGTCATCCTGTGCTGGTCCAGGAGCTGGACTCAGTGACCCTCGTGGGTGTCTTCCAACTCAGGATATTCTATGATTGTGCTACCACTGCTGGTATTAGCTAAGTCCAGTTTTGGTTTTCTTTACTGTTACATTCATGCTTCTAGTAAGATTGTAGATAGTTCTATGTTAGGTAATTTACTAGAACAAAACATAGTCTACATAAAGTGCAAGGTTTCCACTACCTTTCTCAGAAGTAGACCTAAAAAAACTGAAAACTTTTTACAATACAAAATCTAAAGTACAAAAACTAAAGTATCTTGACATTACGGGTTGAACTGCTTGTCAAAAGAGAAAGAAAGCACAACAGGGAAAAACATAAGCCTCAAATGCATGGTGAGATTACCCATATGGAATATAAGGTATTCGATCCCTGTTTCAACCCCTTGCTTTGAAATGTCTTGTAACTCCATGCTACTACTTAGTTTATTTTACTGCTTTAAATTAATAAGTAAATATTTCTTCTAGTTAATCTGAAGACTTTTCAGTTTCATCCGAGTGAAAAATAGAATGAAATTCTGCTTGAATCTGTCAGAGTCACACTGCTGTTTTTCAGCTCTGACTAATAGGTACAGGTCATTGCCTTGGAATCTGTTTTCTTAATAAAAAACAACTGTTTTAACAGTGCTGCTTCTGCAATGTGTCACAGAGTATTTACCTCATTCTCTTAAGCATGGCTTAAATAACAAGGTATTACTGACTTCTAGGGGAGGAGTTCACTTCCCTCTTCTTCATTTCTTTATATGACATTCTTCATTCTACTTTTCAAAAAACAGGAACAATACAGTTAAAAGCACATTTTTATCTTTCCTTGTATCTCATCATCTGCGCTATGGATTCACAGCTTTTTTGAAAGGCCAGCATCTCCCACACATAATGCTTCTATCTCCTGCAAGGCTAATATTTACCACATCCCTCCAAGATCCTCAGAATATGATTCATTTCAGTCACTCAAAGAGCAGTAAGTCAAATGCATACAGGAGCATTAATATTATTTCCTAAACCCAAGTCACAGATCTCAACAAGATGATATGTGGAAGTTACAAATATAAGAGGATCCCTAAAATGACTGCCTTATATGTTTTTTGCATTTTCATGTCCTTTCCTAAGAACTGTCAGTCCAGAAGAAAATGCACAGTGAAACGAGTCTCCTAAGCACAATGAAACAAGGCCTTCCATGAGCTCCCTAAAGTACTTCAGGACTGTTAGCACAAGGTATATGACATTATGCTTGAAGAGCTGCTTTACTTCTCTTCTGTCCCCAACTCTACCCAGATGAGTTTCTATACTGCAGTACTGTGCTTTAAATACCCATTTTTACTCCATAAAATGAGGATAACAGTTTTGATTTTTACAGTAGTCTCAAAAATGCACATTATTTCACTTTTTAATTAAAATAGCTAATTTTACATACTACATTTTTAGTCCTTTAAATTGTAAAATACTTTACAGAGAAAGCCATAGTCTGTATTTTTCTACATAGGAAAATAAAAAGAAAACACCTTTCATTTTTATAATCCAAACCAGATACAGGAAAATTCACAACTTAAAAAGACTGATTAAAGATGAATTGCCAGAACTTCTTGTCCGCATTTCGTTCTTTGTTAACAATAGTGATGTTTGTTGTCAACATATTTGTTGCAATAATATAATTTTTTTTCTGGGTTTAAGTATTTATACAGATTATTTACTTCCATTTTTCACAAAGTCAGTATTTTTGGGGGGAAGGAGGGTGCCTGTGGGGAGATAGAACTCATTCAAACCAGAATCAACAAACACAGTTGGCTGAGGCTGTAATATTTAGATAGATACACTGTTATAACTTTATGTCTATGCATGTTAGAGGTCTATATTCAAGTGATGTTAAAACTTTGGTCCACACTCAGTTGTTGGAATTCTTCATATTATTGAACGAGGAAAAATAAATAGAAAAAGAAAATTAAGAAGAGGAGTTTTTTTGCCTTTTATGAGTCTCAACTTGTTGCATCACTTCACAATCTATATTTACATAGACTCAAAAGGGTTTTTGCAAAATATCAGCTGTTCTAATAAAGGCATGTAAGAATTATCAACATGCTTAATCAAATAAAAGATCACACAGCAGCAAAGTAAAACGTCTTTGTCAGATTTATGGTAATGGTACACTTGAGGAAACTGTAGCTGTTGCTCTATGTCATTTTTAACATTCTGAAATGTGCGATGTAAAGTCTCATATGAATTTAACTACACATTACTATTTCACTATAAACACTTTCTGTAAGCACAGGAGATTACATAAGAATATTTTTCCTCTTAGACTGACTTCAAATCGAGTAGTCCTACATCACAGAAGAAATGTGAAGGAATAGCAATACAAAAGAAGAAAACCTAACTGAACAAAGCACACAAACAGTTGCTCATCCAACCAGAATAACATGGCTGAGCCATGCAAGTGCAAAACTGCTAAACCATGGACATCAAATTCTTTTAGAGAGGCAGGTCTGTTTTAGGTGACAATTTAGGTGACAGAATCTGGATACATGCTAGGATTTTAAGTAACATGTAACTTACTTTGCTCCTTTGCAAGCAATAGAATGGGATATTACCAAACATGAATGAAGTTTAGCCATGAGGAAAAAAACAGATTAAACAGAAAGTTGCAAGTATTTATCCAAGCTAGCTCTCTCATTGGGGAACATCTAATTGAGGAGGACCTCACAAAACAACAATTCCTGCAATATCTGTATGAAATTTTCTATAATTGCAGAGGACTATCCAGATGGCGAATACAACAGGGTCTATACATGTCTCCCAGCAGATGCTTCAAAGGAGGAAGGAAAAAACCTTTCAATGGCAGCTAAGTACTGTCTAAGAATAAACTTCCTGAAGCAGATGAGAAGTAAATAACTGTATTGATTTTTATACTTAAACAATATCTGCCTCACACATTTTATGGTCTATTTATTACAGTTAGATTAGTTTGAGAAATTTCATCAAATGCTGTTACATTAAAATCTTGTTAACATGCATTTAGGATGATCACATTATAAATTATAGGAGAATTAATAGAGCTGGAGAGTTCTATTCCCTATGCTGTTTAAGGTATCAGTGCAAATAAGACTGGAGGGGCCAGAGCTGGATGTTGGACTGAATCACTGCTGAGAAAGCTAACCTAAGGAAAGGTACACACACTTTAGAGGTCTTTGGGTCCACCACCCTGCTCAAGTACAGTCACCCAAGCCTGGCTACACAGAACTATCTACAGAGATGTCTTTTGAATATATTCAAGGTTGCAAAATCCAAAATTTCCCTGGACAGCCTGTGGCAATGCTCAGTCACCTCTGCAGTGATTCCTGATCTTCACAAGCCTCTCCTGTGTATGAGCTTGTGCCCTTTGGCTCTGGTCCTGTGCCTGTGTATGACTGGAAAGATCCTGGTATCCATGTACATGGATCTCCCTGAGCTTTTTCTTCTCCAAGCAGAACAGCCCCAGCTCTCTCAGCATGCCCTCATATGGAGGATGCTCCAATCCCCTCATCATCTTAGTGGGCCTTTGCTGGACTCTCAGCAGTAGTTCTGAGTCTCTCTTGTACAAGGTAGCCCAGAAGTGGACACAATATTCCAGATATTTAGGATAAGTAACTGCAGATAGGCCTGTATATCTATTCACAGATACATAGAATGTGCTGGATTATTAAAACTCAAGAAACTCAGAACCGGAAAGTTCCAAAATGCATATTTGCTCAAGCCAATAAGCCCTGTTTTGAGGCAGGACTTATTAATGAAAGAACATGATTGTTCTGCTGTGACCATGACCATGTCTTTTGCAGTTTAGAAGTCTTCTGCCCATCCCTCTGAGGACCAAACAGACTGAATCACACAGGCTTACATGAGACCTGTGATGCCCATCTGTTTCCAATTATGTCTATATATGGCTTCTTTTATGCATTACTTAACAGACTAATTTAATATCCATTTATATTATGAAGCCTACAAATTTCTCTAGCAGAACTTTCCTCAGTACTTGTTATATTTAAGACAATTTTTATACCTAATTTTTATGAAAATTTTTAGAATAGATGCTTTAATAGTCCAAGACAAAAATATAAGCAGTTCCAATACAATCAGTGTTTAGTTCCCAGTGGAGCACATACAAATTTCATTAGAATTCGTAGTTTTGGCACAAATAGTATGTGACCAATGTTATCTTCCCAGAGGAGAATTGTGCTCAGCATTTCTGTTTACATATGAGATTCCATATTCCACATCATAACTTAAAAATTAATTAAAAATATCTCACAAACAAATAAAAAGTAATTAGGAAAACAAAACAAAAGAAACACACCTAGGGAATCAGTAGAGAGCTTAAAGTGACCACAAAAAGAATTAGCCATATGCTCTTCTCATGCTGTATAACACTGGGGAAATCTTTCAAGGAAATTTTTTGCCTTTGTGACATAGTTTTTTGGCTTTGTTTTGTTCTCTGAGTGGGAGAATGCCAGTGAAACTTCAGAAACAAGCAAGAAGGTTTTCCACACGTTTCTGTCTTTCCTCCACTTTTCCTCCCTCCAAATATCAAGGTACAGTTAAGAAATACAGATAAGAGGTTGGAGTTAAAATATTCTAATGTTGTCATGGAAATCTATCAAAAAATATTGGACAATGTCTGATTTGGTTGTGATCAGACTAAATGTAATCTACATAGTCAAATTTGCCTGAGAACAGATTGGGCGGAAAAAGTTTTTATACTTACAGCTTTGAAATTTTTATGCATTTCAAACTGTATGAAAAAAAGGGTCTTTTTCAGAAGCTAATAATCTAAAAATATGTAAACATCCCTGAGTTAGAATAGCATCATATTCTACCTCATATAATGTTTCATTTGCCATTTGGGCACAGAAACCTTAGTTTTTCTTTTAGAGTTTCTCACATTTTTGTTGCCTATTATAATCTTTTTTCTGTAGAGGACTTTTTTTTATACTCCATAGAAGATTCTATATACAAAAGACAACTGAGATTTATAAACTATCATTTACTCATAATCATTAATGTATCTGAGAAAAAAAATAAGATAAATTCAAAAGCAGCATTTTAAAATATACTTGTTTTATTAAAATTTCCAAAGATTTGAGCCTTCAGTGTAAAACTGCAGTTTTAAACATATGCATCTTCTACTTAGCTTTTGCTTTGACGGGCATTGAGAATTCAAAGATCCACATTTTAAAATGTGAACATATATTTGCTCATGACAACCAACCAACTGAAATGGAAACTGTATAAATTCTTCATTATTTTATCCCTGTTTTGGTTTTTTCACTCAAATTACTATTAACTGACTTGCTGAAAGTTTAATAAACCCATATGTAGATCTGTGGTGAGATGACCTCGGCTGAGTGCCAGTTGCTCACCAAGCCACTCTATCACTCCCCTCTTAGCTGGACTAGGGTGAAGAACAGAAGATGAAAAAAAGCCCTCATAGGTCAAGATAAAGATATTTTACTAAAGCAACAGAGAAGGTTGAGTTCAGACAAGCCTATGAAACAAAGATTTATTGTCTGTTTTCCGTCAGCAAGATATTTCCAGCCACTTCCCAGGAAGCAGAGCTCTAGCACTATAGTGGTTTCTCTGGAAGGCAAATGTGTTCTCTGGAAATAACAAATGCCCATTTATTTCCTTCTTCTTTTCTTAGTTTTTTATATCTGATCTGACAACATCTGTTACGTAACACCTGTCTGGTCATTTTGGGCCAGGAGTCCTGGTTGTGCCCCTCTCAAATCTTTGCCCAAGCCCAGTTTACTGGTTCAGGGGTGGAATTTCGGGGAGAGGGCACCAGTGCTGTGCTAGAGTGTGACGGTGGTCACAAGGGTTGCAGGTGAAGAGAGAGACAAGAATGTTGACCTCATGTTCAGAAGGTTTGATTTATTATTTTATGATATATATTACATTATGACTATACTAAAAGAAATAGAAGGAAAGGGTTCTCAGAGGCTAGCTAAGCTAAGAATCGAAAAGAATGAATAACAAAGGAGCTCTCTCCAACTCTGTCCCAGAGAGAGCTCGGTCCTTGATTGGCCCTTAATTGTACACATCCAACATGGGCCAATCACAGGTGCACCTGTTGCATTTCACAGCAGCAGCTACCAATGCAGAGCACAGTGCTATGGGGCCTTCTCGGGGGACAATCAACTCCATCTCAGCCAGGTTTAATACAAATTCATAATACCTGACTAAAAAGAATAATGCATGAATCAGCTGAAATTACCTAACTCAGCCCTTCATATTATAAGGAAAAAAAAAAAAACTACAGAAGAACATGAACCCTAACCTTCATTATGCAAAATTATGTAAGTAAAGCAAAGATGTAAAGAAAAATCATTCTGCAAATATAGATCACAAGTTATTATGAAGCAATTAAATTGCTACATAACTCTCAGTAAAAATGGGACATAAGATAATTAGAAATGCTAATGTTAAGAAAGTTTGGACTTTGTTCACATTTCAACTGTTAATTGCTGCAATCAAAAATGAAGATTTTGCTTTAATTTTTGTCATGAAGAGTTTAGAACAGAAATGTATTCTGATGCTGTCACTGCTGAAGATGATTGCTGAACCATAAATTTGGATAGGCAAAATACTGTCTTAGGTTCAACACAATTAGTTTGTTTTTCAAGGAGAAATCATGCCACTGGACAAAAAAACCCCACTTTTCTTTTATTTGAATAAAAATATTTCCAATGACTAAGTTATTAATTAAAGTCCGCTATTACAGTAGTATATGATTCATATAGTGTTATCGTATGACCAACTCAAATACAAAATCAGAGTTAATCACTACTGAATGGCAAATGGACAGAGAAAGGCAGACATTAGAAAAAACCAACCCAAAAACCCAGATCAAGAGTAATGCAATCACTGCATACAGCTAGACTTCCCACCCATCTTATGAGGCTTTGGGTGTCTGATTAGTAGGAGTAAAGGGAGGGTTGAACATGGGCATATCTAGAAGAGCCTCCATCATCCTATCAATAAATTGTTGAAATTACATTAAGAAACTAACCCAGTTTTCTACATCCTCTATTACAAGGTTTAAAATTTGTTATTTAGAGAGTATTGTTTTAAAATGTATACACAGCAATTTTTTCCTTCCTTTTAATGGGGCTAGACACAGGGTATTATGTCACTGTATAATAATTATCTGGCACTATTTCAAGGAAAAAAAATCAAACTATAATATTGAAATGAAAGTAAAATGAGATCTTATTTTGTGGGGTACATGAATTATTTGAAAAATAATTTTGAGATGTTACTTTGGTTTGTGGTATAATGGCGAAGGAAACAGGAAAAACAGGCTGAGTCAGCCCTGATTATTTTATTTCACTCAGAAATGAAAGTTTGTTTTAATTTGGCAGTAATTAGTCATCTTAAAAAAAAAAGTTCAAACCCAGTAATTGAAAATTAAAATGTTCAAAATTAATATACACATTTTCAAAGCCAATAAGTACTTTTAGGATAGGCCTCCTAATAACAGCAAAAATAAAAAGCTGCTTTCAAAATAATTGAAAGTGATGGAAAAAGTTTTTAATTATTTCCTGTAGGTTTCTACTTCTGCATATTTATAAACTTTGTTAATGAATTATCATAGAACCTAAATGTAATTCTGGAACCTGGACTGGCTGTTATTAGCTACACACTTTGACAGTTCAAGCAAAATTAAGTTATCTACAAGGCTAACTTTGTGACAGAAAAAATAGAATGCTTTCAAAAAACATAATTATAACAATAAATACACTATTTACAGTATTGCAGAGCAGAATGATTGAAATTAAAGGTGCAATTTTAATCAAATATCTGGATTTCAAACTATCTAGGAAGATAGTTATCTATTAACAGAGCAATATCATAACTCTGTTGAAATACTGATTTTATTTAAATCACAGGTTGTTAGAAAAGTTAGCAATGTGCCCCAGTCTGCACTTACTTTTCAACCTGAATTTACCTTCACTCTCCTTTGCCTTAGAAAAGTCAAGCTTATCTATCCAAGAGAAACAATTGACATCCGAGGATTGTTTTTCCACTCACCAACTCTAAGCTGCTTCTCATTGTTGGAAGGAATTATTGAAGAGACTCAACACAGAATTTCAATCAGATGCACAGTTTCTGGTTCACTGATTGGCTGATTTTTTTTTTTTTTTTTTTTTTTTTTTTTTTTTTTTTTTTTTGGTGAAGAAAGGTAACAAAAGTCCTTTTAAAATCTAGTGTTCTCAGAGAGGTCACATTTGTGCTTTCTTTAAGCTACTCTTTGTGATGCTGTGGTGTCAATGAATTTCTACCCACCCACACACTCTGCTGTCCTGGGCTGCAAAGCAGTTTCTCTCAGCTGCTCTTCAGGCCAAGTCTGAAATGTTCAACCTTCCTGGAAGTAAAGTTTAGCAGAGATGGGGTCTTGCAAATGTCTCAGGATCCCTAACTATGGGAGGTCAGACTGTCTCCAAATCTGATTCGCTCTGTGAAAATGATCACTTACAAAATCTGACTTTGCAAGTGTTAGCTCCTCTGACCTCAGTAAATTTTGATCTTTCAGTTCTTACATGTCTCACTTCTGGTCTTGTTTTTTTTTTGGTTCCTGCTAAGATACTTCTGCTGATAGGTAAAGAGTCAATCAATCTATGGTCCTCTTTTAGCTTGAAATCGCAGGGATCCCTAAAGAAATACTAAGATAAAGGACTTCTGAAATTATGTGTAGTTGACTCATATATATAGCTGCTGCAGTGAACAGAGTGGGAGGTAAGCTTGGATGTCTGCTAATTCCTTAAATTTACATGACATTTTTATATATATAGCTAAAATAAATGTTTCAGCTTCCTAATTTTTATCCTGAGTACTTCGTATCTAATGTAAATCTGAAATAACTACTTAATTGAGTAATTTCTTCTCCCTGAACACATTACTAGAGTGAAAACAGAACCAAAGTTCTGTCAGCTGCATAATGCTAAATCTCTCTCACATACTGTGGGGACTATTGCTAGACAACTGCCAGGCATTTAAAAGAGGCAGCCCTGTTCCTATTCTGCTATTATTGCTTCTTTCCCCTTCTGGAGTTTCTAGAGCAAAACCACAAAAATACTTCATTTTTGCATTACTGTCACAGTGTAAGTAAGCACTCATTACATTTATGACTCCACAAACAAAAGAGACATTTGATACTGAGCACCATATTACAGCTGTGAGTTGGAAAATATAAGACTTTTAGTAAAAAGAAAAAAAATTGCTTGAGTTAAAGTATATTCAGCTGAATAAAAATTACAATCTGTGTAGCCAGCCGTGTTAGAAAATATTCAAATTATTCTACAATACTTCTTAAGCAAGAGTAATGAATGCTGACATAATTAACTGAAATTTTGATATAATGTTAAAAGTATTTCCAAGGTCTTTAGCCTGAAGCACAAATCTTGTCATTTAATAGACACCTTTGGGACTCTACTGTGTCAGCTCAAAACAGAGCAGTCTCCAGGGAATCTCTGCATGGACTCCAGCAGCTTGTGATGGGACTGCAGAACTGGGAATGTGACTGTGCTGAATTGGACCTCATCTCACTTACGTTCAGGAGATATGGAGAAAGTATCACACCGTGTTGGTGTGATCTAAATCTGCTGGGGTTAAACAGTTCTATTTTGGCACTGTTTACTGAGTTTAGCTCTGTTGAACTGTGTCTGGGTTTCAGCTGGAATCAAGTTGATTGTCTTCCTACTAGCTGCCACAGTGATGTATTTGGATTTAGGATGAGAATAATGTTGATAACACACTAATGTTTCAGTTTTTGCTAAGCACTGCTTACACTAAGTCAAAGACTTCTCAGTGTCTCCCACCATCCTACCAGCAAGTTGGCTGGAGGGCACTAGAAGCAGGGAGCAGACAAAGTTGGGACAGCTGCACCAAACTGGCCAAAGGGGTATTCTTTACCATATGGCATCACACTCAGTATTTAAACTAGGGGGAAAACTGGCTGGGAGCTGCTGCTCCAGAAATGGCTGGGCATCTGTTGGTGGGTGGGGAGAAATTCCATTGTGCAAAATCTTTTTTGTGTACTTGAATTCTATTATTATTATCTCTTCAGTTTTTGTCCTAATAATTTGTCTACATGTCAACCCAATAATTTTCCTTTTTTTCCCCACAACTCTCTCCCCTATCTATATGAGGCAGAGAGTAGTGAGCAAGCCTCTGTGTGGTGTTAACTGCCTGTCACATTAAACTACGTCCTTTTTGCAACCCAGCATCGGGTTTGAAGGTTTGAGATAACAACAGACTGACTAGAGTGTATTAAAACAAAGTTCTCATATGAATTCATTATATTCGTTTCATAGTCACTGGTAACAATGTTGATTTATTTGCTCTCAGAGCTTTTGCATGTGATCTTAGTTATGTCATGTAACGCATTTGTAGTATGTGTTCCCTGTTGCATTGTTTACAATCTCTGGGGGGAGCTGGGTTTAGGTTATCATGTTGTTGTACTTTGTAACACTGACTTATGATATGATAAAACTGTTGGTCGTGACACTAATCTGGTATTTGTACTCAGTACTGCCATCAACTCTGTACTTCAGGAGCCATCTATTGGGAACTATTAATAATTACACCTTTTACCTTTTCTCCTCAGAGAGCTGACCTGCAGGGGAGATAACTTATCCATCTTTTCCTTCTCCAAAATTAAAATAGTTCTTGAGAATTCTGAATATTGATGGGATTTTCAAGCTATGGTGTTCCTATTTCTACGGCTCTTGAATGTGCTGCTGGTCTTGTTTAAGCTGTAAACAACTATGTAAGAATAACACCCAGAGATCTATCCTGAGGCTGGATAGCTATGAATGGCAGGGTGTAGGAGGTAGCATGGGCAAGAGCAGTGGTCAGTTCCAGCCTTTTGGAATTTCCCTTGAATAAGTGCAGAATCTGAATAACTACTTAAATATATATATTGGAATAAAAATTACAATCTGCTTGCAAATCCAGAGACACAAATCATTGAAATGTGCTGAGGCCTGGCCCAGGCCTACTGAGTCCTGTTCTGTTAAGTAACTTTAAGGGGAAGGGAAGGTCATTGAACACAATGACGAAACCACATGTGGCTACTGCAGCCCTGGTGACAGGAAGCAGGTTATTCCAACCTCAGTGATAGGCATTGTGGCCATGCAAACCCCTGTGAGAGGCACTGCAGCTGAACCAAAGGACCAATCCATGCCAGTGTCAGCCCTCCCAAAGGAGCCTGCTGTTGTGGGGATGCTGGAGGTTGAAGAATGATTGCCAATCACTACCACAATGGTGCTCTGACAGCAATAGCATGCCAAGATTCCCTGATTCTCATCCATATGATAACTCCTGAACTGGAGGTCTAAGGAGTGATCAGCAAGACTTGCTCACCTTTTAACAGTCCCATTTGAGCAGTGCAAAAGCCCAGCAGAGAGTGGAGACTAATGGTAGACAACTGTGGCCTGGATTAAGTCACACCACCCCCAAGCACTGCTGTTTTGGACATGCTGGAACTGAAATACAAGCTGCAGTCGCAGGAAGCCAAGCAGCAAGCCACAAATTATATCCCTAATGCAGTTTTCCCTGTTCCTTGGGCAGTAGCAGGACACTGTTTGCTTCCATTTGGAAGGAAATCCAGAAGACCTGGAACTGACTGTCCAGGGGTGGGAACACAGCCCTACCAGCAACCCTGGACTGATCCAGGCTGCACTGGAACAGTGTGAAGTTATATCAATGGTATCATTGTGTGTGACAATACAGCAGAAGTTTTTGAGAAAGGGAAGAAAATAGACCAAATCCTTGTGAAAGCCAGTTTTGCCATAAAATAAAGCTCAAGGGACCCAAACAAGAAATTCAGTTTTTAGGAATAAAACAGCAAGATAGAAATTGTCAGATTCTTGTTGTTGTGATCAACAAAATAACAGCAACATCTGAACCAATCATAAACCATCTTTCTTGAACATTGTGGGATTTTGTAGAATGCAAATTCCAAATTACAACCTGATTGTCAGCCCTTTCCATCAAGTCACACAAATATATATATATATCCAGCATAGAACAAGAGACACTAAATAGTTATTGATATGGAGAAAATATTTAACAGACAATATCAATATTCTTCTCCCCAGTTTTACTAGCATAGTGTTTTTCCTAGAAAGGAAAATCCAATGCTATTTGAAAAATAGCATGCCATGTTGAAATTTTAAATAGACATTAAATCAGCTTTTTAGGCAGAGTCTGAAATGTTTTCCTAATTTCCCATTTTGTTGCATTTTCCATCTTCTGCAAGGTTGTGCAAATAATTGTGCAACTACAAACTCTGATCTCCAATGGTTTAATCTCTAAAATCCATTCAGAAGGACTGAGTTCTCATGCATAAAAGGTTGAAAGATTAGGGGAAGAAACTCTAATTTTCAAATGAAATATTTATGCTTTATAAGAATTTTTTGGCTTCATAAATTTCCAAAGAACAATGTGACCAACCATATGGTTCAGTAAAAAAGGAAGCTGAACTCTTTATGGCCTTCAGTGTCATGAGCTAGATTGAGTCTGTAATTGATGGAGATGTCAATAAATATATAATCCTCTAAGCACAACTAGGCTTGGAGCACTCTGCTGTACCCAGTAAGAAAAGGGAAATGATCTCAAGACTTGGTTTTCCTTTAGTTCCAGTTCATTTAATGGCACCTTTAAAATTTGACACCTCCTGCTTGACAAAATCCATGCCAGATATCTAAAGGAATCACCAGAAGTCTGTACTAAATAGAAAACACACAGGGTCATTATTATTGGTTGGTTTTTTTTCTTTGAAATAAAGGCACAGATAATCCACACCCAATTTTTTGAAGATTCTACTCTTTTCTTTTAGCTTCATGCAAAGTTTTCTTTTAGCTTTATGTTATCATTCTGATGTAAATTAAGTATTCTGATACAGTGATTTTTCTCTGACCTATGAGAAATGAGAAATTCCAGATGTGCCAGTAAGAAAAACTACTTTGTAGAATTTACCAGTCTGTGCTTCTTAGTGACGGAGTGAAATGACTTTATAAGTTTTCTTGCCAATATGCGAAGTCTCAGTCTAAGTATTTAGTTATTTCAAGATATTTTTTCTTTCAGTTATAATATACATCTAAATATTTTCAACTGCTAGCTTCATTGTTCTTCTAGCACACTGCTCTGGGAATTTTAAAAAAAAGTCAACAAATGTGCAAACCCAATAGGTCAGAGTTCCCAAGAATGCCAGGTAAATGGAAACCTAAACAGCAGACAGAGAAAAAATCGGGTAATTTGTTAGCTTAAAATAGCGACTAATTTTCAGTTAGCTGCAAGTTTGTCATAACTACAGAATATGATCCAGATACTGAGATGGAAACCCTGCAGGCAGATTTTGTAAGCACATGTAGATTTAGTTTTTAATGACTGGTTTGTCACTACTACATTCACTCACTCATAATAAACTAAATTCAAATAATTACTTTAAGTATAAATTGTAGAATTAATGGGAATATTTTTGCTTCAAAATTTTTATTCACTAGTAATACTCTCTGTAAACATAAAAGATCAAAGAAAAACTTGTTATAAATTATGTAGGACAATAGTTTCCATTGAGAATTCAAGAGCATAATCTTCTTATTTAACTTTTCATCTCATTCAGGTCTTTTACTTTAAATCAAAGTAATTTTCTAGGAGTTTGAAATGAAATGTAAACCTGGTTCTCCTACCAACATGTTTTTATTACAGAGATATTTTTACTAGGATAGGAACTATGGCCAGAAACCTTGATTTGTTTCCTTCCTTCTATCATATGTAAATTTCATTTTCTTGTGCAACTTCTCATTCAATGGCAAATATACTTCAAATGTCACATCATGAACATTTTCTGGACTTGATTCAGCCTTCTACTCTTTCATTTAAGTATAATTGTATCTTTCTTTCTTCTAATAGGAAAATTCAAACAATCAATATTCCAGACTAATTAAAAACAGTTTCAGAAAGTGGTCACACCAAGGCTGGAAGAATAATTAATGTCTTTCTGAGTCTTCCAGATGTAAATAATCAAATACTTTCAAAGTAATATGTACAAATGTCTAGGGTACCTTAGGGAGTCCTAGGTAGACCTAGATACCTAAAAACAACAATCTAGTAGTACCTCCACATGCACTACACAGGTCAGGACATCTAGCTGATAATGCTTCTTTCATTTATTCCCCATTTCCATTTGTTACAGGAGCTAGCTTTACATTGACATCATCCTTTTAGAAGAAATGAAGGGTATTAAATATTAATGACTACAGAATATGCTTATGGCATCTTTTTTTTTTCTTTTACTTTCGTTTTCTTTTCCCCTTTATTTTCTACATTCCCTTCTTGCTTCAGTATTCAAAACCAACAGATATACTCCAGGCATCCACATGCTAACATGTGTATTTTGGTCCTGACAGATTACTCAGAAGCCTAGGAAAGTATTCCTGAAACAGATACTTGTGAAGAGACCTAGAGTATTTTTCTTTCTCCATTGATTCTAAACCGAGACTGCTGTAGGAAACCTCTTTCAAGACAGTTACTGAATACTCAAGTCTCAGACCCTGGATGACATCACTGGGAGCTGCAACTGAGAAGAATTTCCACCTCTGTTAGATTGGAAAGAGGCTACTTTGAGCCTATGGGAAAGGGCTTTGTTTATAGGGCAGAGACAGCAGGAGTGGTGGGAGGTTATGGAAAGTGGGGAAAGGGCAGAGAGAAAAAAGAACAATGGCAGAAGGGAGTGAGTCTGAAAACTCTGTCAGATGTTCCCCAGCTCTGCTGCTGAAGACATCACAGAAGCAGCCTGAGAGACCACTACAGGCTGAGGATACCCGTGAGCCACCAGTTCCCTCGCAGAACTTTAAGTACTGGGGCAGATTCTAGAAGACAGAAAAAGGAATCATAATTTTCCAATACTTGGAGAAAATAAGAGAAAATCTTCAGGTTAGTGCGGCTTGCATTTTAGATATTCTATTCATTTAGTTCTATCATAGAATGACTTGGTTGAGAACAGGAAGATAAGCGTATCATTAATGCCTCTGAACAGGAGAACAAGAACGGCAAAGGTTCTGCAAAGAAACCTAATTTTAGACTGGATATAGAGACATAAGAAAAATGAAAGAAATTTCATATATTTGTCAGTCATCAAAAGGTAGATAAGAAACAGTTGTGAAATTGTTGATTTACAGCAAATTTAGAGAGGCACAGAATCTGAAGAGCTATTTGGCTGGCAGTCAGGAAGTTTCGCCTAGGGCATTTGAAACAAAAATGTATTTTATTACCAAATCTGAAGTACAGGTGAAGAAACAATGAACAGAAAGGTTTTGGGTTATATCTAAATATTACAAAGCAGTAGGGAGATTTGGTTTAGTTTAGTCTTTGTGCAGGATAAATATCCTTTCAAATAGCTGTTTACAGACTTCATAAGAATCTAGTCAAGACAAGTCAATGTATCAGATTCTGCACCCCTCTTCAGAATGTGCAGAGGGACATACCTAGATTTTATTATCTGGTGGAGGCCTGTGTTCTCAAATATCTACTGTCAAACAGTAGCTGTACACAAAACGAATGAAAAGTCACTTTAAGTCATTCACTTTCCCAACTGCATTTTATTATTTCTCTACTTCATTTATGGTTTATAAAGTCTATCCACAATAGTATCCCTTTAGTTTAAACAAACTGATCAGCTAAAGCTTTGGGAAAGTTCAAGTGCAGTCAATTAGCATCACTGACACTAAAGGTAGCATTACTTTTCTGTCAAGAAAATTGTCCTACTTTTCCTTTTAAGTCTCATGTGCTTTCATACTTCCAAATAACCGAAGTTTACAATCAAATGTCAGTTTTTTGCTGCTAAAGGAGTACACAAAAACAGACTTCAAAGCCATCTTTGTTCTGCACATGCATATCAAAGAAAACATCTATTTTATTTTGCTGCATCAAAGGCTATTAAGTACTATTTTAACATTTGGGAAATAACACAATTTGACATTCAATGAACTTAATGTTCATCAGTGCGTCTTCATTAATTCCTTTGCTAGATTTTAACTTTTTGAAGTCACATCAAAAGTTCAGAAATTATATACACTAAAAAGCACATATACTCATACACACATTTATGTATGCATTTATATATTATATATAAACATGTTTTTATAATGAACCATTTTTATTTAGAAAAGTTTTGAAATTTATGATTGTAATTTTGTTAGAATTTTGTAACAGACAATAATTCTATTAATTATTGGTTTGTAGTTAATTTATACAATCACCTCATAGCTGCTATGGTTTCCTGATTCTTTTCTCCGTTGATTCATTTATGGAAATCTTACATCTTCTCGAAAAGTTCCAGGTCTGAATTATTTTAAGCTCTTGTTGAGGTTAATCAAAGTCACTTAAAAGCAAACCATAAAGATCTTCACTACATAAAAAATGAAATTTTCTTCACAAATGCATTTTAGAATAGTGACATGGATTTAGAATGTCAAATAAAGTGTGACTCTTATGCTCATCAGTGGAGAGTGAATTTATACTTATGAACCTGTCTTGGTTTTCAGGATAGAAACTTATATGTTTTAAAATAAACTTTTCAGCTTGACTGGCCTTTTCTAGTACCATGTAGCATTAAGAATTCTCATTTCTTTCTTGTTATCTTTTTGTGCCATAGAATAGCTGAAGTTTGTTTCATTTTGATGTTTGTTTTTGTTGTTTGGTTTTTCCAACAACTTTGCTTACCAGGGCCTGTGGTAATGTAAGATATATGGTTCAATATTTCCAGTTGGAAATCCAAAGTACAGCTAGAACTAATTATTGTTTAAGGCAATCTCACCAGATGAAAGAAGATCAATTAGCCCGGAACTTATGACCCCTTATTGAGTAATTTTATTCTTTGCTAAATAAAGAACAGCGTTAACCATAGATAATCAATAGCATTATAACCAATCTTCATTTTTTTTCTGCAGATGTTCTAACAATTTTATGTAATAAAATAACAAGGATTTTTAAAGAAAGAACAAACAAAGGCAAAAAATCACAACTGGAGAATACTAAGATTATTCATTCAAGTAGAGCTAAGAAAAAAAAATTTGCAAAAGCTGAAAAATTGAAATTTGTCCCATTTACCCCAGATAAGACTTCAGACTTTGGATTTTTGTTTCAAAAATTTCTTCAATAAATATTTTGAAAAATTTTCAGCTGAAAGAAAAAGAATTCATCACTCTATGCCTTCATCTAGTGTTTTTTTGCTTATTTCTTTGTATTGCCATTCCTAAGTCTTCCTTCTCCCACCCAGTGTACAGGTTGCAGAGAATGATAGAACTATTTAAGACTGAAATCTGATCCAGAAGTTAACTGTGCCAATTCTCTGATCAAAGCAAGTCTACAGCAGACCAGGTTACTCACAGATATTGCCAGTCAGTTCTGGACACATCATACAAATTTTACAGCATCTGATCATCACTATAATAAAAAAGATAAATATCACAGAATATTCTGAGTTGGAAGGCACCCACAAGATTCATCAATTTCAGCACTGCAGAGACTGGCCCATATGAATATCAAGCCTGTGACCTTGGTGTAATTCAAACCATTCTCCAACCAACTATATCCTAGCATTTTATCAGAAATTCCTACATTCCCACTTAAATCCATTGCTTTTGTCCTATCACTGCACACCTCTGGGAAGAATCTGGCTCCAGCTCCTCTGGATCCTCCAGTGAGATATCAATAGACAGCAACAAAGTCTACTATGAGCCTTCTTTCTTCAATACTGAACAACTCCAGTTCCCCAGCTCTCACCATACACCCTGTGCTCCAGCCCTAAACCATCTTGGTGACTGTTCCTGGATTCGGTCCAAAATGTAAATATTCTTGCATCAGGGAGCCCAAAACCAGTGCAGTACTCCAGGTAAGGTCTTGCAAGTGCCAAATAGAGCGAGCGTGTCCTTGTTCCTGCTGACTACACTCTTGCCAACACAGTCCAGGATGTATTTGGTCTCCTTGGCTGCAAGAGCATGCTCCCAACACACATCCAACTTGTCTGAGCAGCCAGGATCAGGAAAGCTAAAGCCCTGGTAGAATTAGCAGCAAGTTCTCAGGCTTTTCCCTTAACAACAGTAAACACCATGTCCTTGAGGAACTGGTGAGAAAGGCATGGTGGAAAACACGGAGGCCTTGAATGATAAATAACAAGTCAATAACAGGATGAGAAAAACAAGTATTAGTCTCAACAAGAAAACCACAGGTTTCAGCAACAAAGTAGGGGTTGGTGTGTAATCTGCAACCAATGATGAGCTCGGGTTTTGTAATATGTATAAGCTTAATTAACACCACTATAAAAGTGTGTAAGTGAGATCAATAAATCGGAGTTTGATGCTGATCAATTAGGATGTGGTCGACTCCCTTCGCTTCCTCAATACCTCAGTGATAAAAAGGAAGACTAGGGAAAATGTGGGACCTCTCCAAAAGAAAATGGGAGATCTGGTTGCCAGGACATGGAAAAGGCTGAAGTACTCAAGAACATTTTCACGTCAATTGTCATCAGCACAGTGTTCCAGCCACACTTCTCAAGTCTCAGAAGAAAAAGGCTGGGACAGGGAAAATGAAAAACCTCCCACCATAGGAGCAGTACAGACTTGAGACAATTTAAGGAACCTGAAGGTGAACAAGTACCTGGCACCTGATGAGATGTGCAGCCACAGGTCCTGAGGGAACTGGCAGATGAAGTGGCTAAGCCACTCATCATACCTGAAGAGTCCTGGCAGTCCAGTGAGGTACCCACTGAGTGGAAAAGGGACAATATAATGTTAATTTTTAAAGATAGAAGCAAAGAAGACCAGGGGAACTACAAGCCAGTCAGTCTCACCTCCAGGCCCAGAAAGACTATAGAATCATAGAAAGAACACAGTATCATCTAGGCTGGAAAAGGCCCCCAGGATGATCAAATCCAGCTGAGCTTTGACCTTAGTTATTTCATTTCTACATGAGTTGCCAATGTCTGTGTATCCATTGCATGAAGACTATTTCTGCTGCCATTTTCTGTATATCTCCTTTTCATGCCTGAGCTCAATCAGGGACTCCATGTTCATCCACACTTGCTTTCTGCCTTGCCTCTTCGTGAGGAAGGGACAATTCTCATGAATTCTCTCTCATGAGAGAGAATTCTCATTCTCTCTCAATTCTCATGAGAAGAGGTATGCTTAAAGAATTGAAGAGGTATGCTTAAAGATGAGCCAGTTCCCCTGGACCCCTTGGCACTCCAGGACAGTTTCCCACGGGATATGCCACATAGCTCCCAGAACAGGCTGAAATGTGCTCTTCTGAATTCCAGAGATGTAATTCTGGTGTTCTCTTGCTCACTCCTCTCAGGACCTTATATTTCACAGTTTTCATCATCCATGCAAACTGCATACTTGTTTGTTTGCTGGCACTGCCTGCAGTGCTAAAGAGCAATGAAACTGATAATAGCAATTGTACTCAGGGGCCTGCCACTTTGGGGCGAGGCATACTCCGCTAGATCTCATTAAACTAAAACTTTACCAGAGCATCCCCCAACAAAAGTCACACACCTTGTGGCCACCATCACCACCACATGCTCCTGACACCCACTCTGCCTTTGCAGCAAGTGGAATAGTACACAGGTATCTGCACAAGCACACAAAAAAAGCACTGATTGCCACCTGTCACAGGAAAAGATGCTTAACTCTGTGTTTTTAATCAAACCAGGGCTGAAGCAGTTTATTTTAGATTTCATGACAAGCAGTCATTTAATGAGACATTCAGGAACAGGTCAGGGAAAGACAAGGGGGGAGTGTGCAGGTATCCCAACTACTAAATTAGAGAAAACAACTCTTTAAACACAAAATGTAAAAAAAAAAAAAATGCCTAGTTTCCAGAAATCTTCTCCATTGAAATTCTCATACTTCCTTTTCCTTTCAAACCTACCCACAATGTCTAAACTAGGTGCAAAACAAGAGGAATAAGTAAACTGCCAGTGGGTTAACTGATAGGCAAAATAAATTCAAAGCCATGAGCCTTCTCTAACTGCCTTGCAATTCAACCTCTTTGGACTACTTCACATGAACTGTGAAGACCATTTCCAACATATAAGACTCTAATTCTAAATATATATTTAGATAGGACAGAAAAATATAGTTTACAGACACAATTATATGACAATTTGAATATTTCTTGTTGTTTGCAGGTTCAATAAAAAAATTTTAAAGAATGAGACATCTCTTGTGCTGTCAATTACATTATTATTAAATTAATTTTCATAGCACTTATATTTTCAATATACCTAATTTGCAGCCATTATATGTGGTTTCATTATCCCTGCTTGTCACTACCAAATGCAGTTAAATTAATGTCTCTAGGATTAAGGTCCAAAGGATCCATTTGTGCTGATTACTAAATAAAGGTATGGTGCAAAATCACTAGAGTAAGAAAGTTGGCAGGCCTCAGCTAAACAGCACTCTAGAACAGTTTTGGGAGAAAAAAAAATCTTTTGTCACCTTTACTTAGATATGAATTCACAGGAAAATAGAAAAAATTAGTAGAAGACTTAAAAGTGATGTATTTCTGTGGATCTCTTTGTCATCTTTCAGTGCTATGTACAGGTTCACACTTCTGGATAGACTGTCAGATCTGGTCAGCAATGTGCATGGGATTAAGTGCATGGGATCCTTCCTGAAATGTGCAATAAATTCAAGTATTATTGCAGCATGAGCTGGTAATAAACTGCATTGACTGGAAAATTCCACAACTTCATATGATTCTGAACCTGTATCATGCTTTAAATCAGTTTCAGGTACATCTAATGCACTTGACAGCCCTCCAGTGAAGCCTGTGTGTATGGCTTAGTAGCTGCTCTGAAGGAAAATAGAGTCATGAATTAGAGTGAGGGAGGGAGAGGAAATCCTTGTTTATCATTCTTGAGGTGTAATTTGCCATTTGAATCTGTGAATGTGAACATAGGTCTCTCCATTTCACTCAGATCATACCTTAGATGAACATACCATACTTGAGATTAAGCCTTAGTACTGAAATATCCCAGAGAGACTGCTGCTGCTGAAGTGATTAAAAATGCATTTGTAAATGATAGATATTTCTAAAATAGATAAATCTTAGGTTAGCATTCAATAAACATCAACATTTGCCTCTGTAAGCAGGGTTCAAACAATTGTCCCACAATCAGGGATTAAAAGACCTCTTGAATCTCTTTTGGTCAATACTCAGATGAGTATTTTAACTTCTGATGAAATGATTCGTTGTTTTATATTTTTAGATGAAATATTTCTTCTTACAGCTCCAAGACAGCAATCAATTTCCCATACTTCTAAATATATAAAGAACTCATAGCTGTCACTTTCTCAGACTCATACACAGTAGCAAAATATTACCTCAAAGTAATTTTTAAAATCACATTGCCTCTAGTGTGACACCAGACTACCTTCCTATAATACTGTAGTCTTTAAACACTTTAATTTATATAAATTCAGTATACAGTTTGATAATGTGATCTGGTAATGTGACTGTGTGGTTTCTGCTTTTATATGAGTGTCTCAGAAAACATTTTTACTTATTTAAAATTGTGAATTGGATTCAATGTTTGTTGCATATGAAAAGACTGGATTGGAGAATGTCTCACCTTCAATTCATTACTGCTTTTTTTCTAGAGACTATAACTTCTTCAAAAAGAAATCAAACTAACTGGGAAAAAATAAGCAGCTCATATCTAATAGAAAATTTATAGCTTGAGACAAATGCATCAGTCACCCAAAGAATAGGTGGATGACACAAATCTTAAACCAGTCAACTCTTGAGCAAACAATTACTACAGTTTAAGAAAATTGTAATATTCCATGCAATTTTTACGTTGCTAAATGCTTTCATAAGCTTATTCTATAAACACAAATAGTTTATTATTCTCTGTAAATCATATTGATTTGAAGAAGAGACTATAAATTGGTGTCAAAGACTGAAATGTTATAATGTAAGGCTTAAACATCTTCATGAAGGACCTTTGCCTATTAAAGCAAAACTATTACAAAAGCTGCAGAGAAGACCACCACACCCTGAACAGTCCTTCTGACTGAGGCCCTGAAATATCCTTGATGGAGATGAGATAGTGCCTCAGGTCTGGGGACAAAAATACACTCACAGAGGGACCAAGATTAGCACCTTCAGGCTGGAGACCACAGCCCCAGGGCTTTCAGACACACCCTCACACCACAGGGAGCGGGGAGAGGTTTTGGGTGTGTGGTGAAACTGCCTCTGGTGAGCTCCCATCCTCTGCTGTGCAGAGCCCAGCTGGGGGGCCCTTCACCCTGGAGCAGCTTATCCACCGCAGAGGGGCTGACACAGCCCCCCAAGGGGTCCCCAGACCCTGCACCAGACCATGATGCAACAGATCCACAGTGTGGCAAAGGACAGCGTCAAACCTGCCCCCGTCAGGAAGCACCTGGACTTTCCCAGCTGGCCCAAAATGTGTATTAAGCCACTGCAGTCTGTACTTTCTGATGTGGTGCAGTGGCAGGGGACCCTCACCAGCAGACCAGATGGAGGGGAGCAACCAGATGGGGTTGGGACCCTCAGATGGGTGATCTGCTTCTACCTAATCCTGTCACTCTCCCTCTGTCCCCTATTCCCATGCAAACTTTTCTTTCTTTCTTTCTTTCTTTCTTTCTTTCTTTCTTTCTTTCTTTCTTTCTTTCTTTCTTTCTTTCTTTCTTTCTTTCTTTCTTTCTTTCTTTCTTTTTCTTTCTTTCTTTCTTTCTTTCTTTCTTTCTTTCTTTCTTTCTTTCTTTCTTTCTTTCTTTCTTTCTTTTTCTTTCTTTCTTTCTTTCTTTCTTTCTTCCTTTTCCTCTCTTTCTTTCTTTTCCTCTCCTTCTTTTTCTTTCTTCCTTTTCTCTTTCTTTCTCTTTGCATCTTTTACTATTAAATGACAAAAATGAAATATAACAATTTTTTGGCACCAACACCCAACTTCATTTTGTTTTAATCACATTTTTGGGTGTATTTTGAACCTTTCCAGGTTCTGATCCATTTTATTCACAGAGGTATAGCTTTCTTTGGTCTTCAATGTTAAATAATAGAAAAGCTGAAATAAAGTACATGAAAGCTGAGAAAAACAACTGTGATGTGACTGCCTTTGCATAATACAGCTTTATTTCTATTTATAACATGTCAACCATAAATAAAATTTAAAAAAAATAATACCAAGCAGTAAGAATAGGCAAGAAGAAGAAAGCAGTAGTTTAGGGAGCAGTTAAGTAGCTAAAGTGCTCAGTCTTACAGCTAGTATAAAGTGGGGGCCTTTGGCATTTAGAGAAATTTTAATGATATGAATGATAGAATGATATGAATAATGATAGACAACAAATGTGGAAACATACTTCTCTCCTTTAAAAGGTAAGAACCAAGTGTTAATATTTGTAGACTTCTTGACTGCAATAATAAAACTAGAATAAACTCCTTTAACTACATGGAGAAATAGAAAGAGATGAGAAGCCATCATGGATTTATCATGAATACATACTGTCAACCATTTTAATCACCTTTTCTGACATGTCAGGAGACCCTAAAAAGAGAGGAAAAGCAGCAGATGTCATAACTTCCCTTTCCCAGGTCTTTTGATGTGACATTCTGATAAACAAGCTAGAAAAGCACGATGCAGATAAAAGGGGTGTAAACCAGCACAAAAATTGTACTTGGGAAGTTGTTATAAGTGGTTCCCTGTCAGAATGAAGGGCTCTATCAAGAGTTGTTTTGCAAGAAAATGATTTCTTTTTACTATTACTTTTGTGAATGGTAGAAAAAAAGGAACATTTACGAAAGTGGCACATGAAATGAAGCCCTGGGGACCACTAGGAAAAAGGACTACAGTAAAGAGTCCAAGACAGATAAGACAGTGGAGTGGCAAGAAAGAAGGAAACCCTGCAGAACTCCTGTACGACACACCATGCCTCAGAAAATAAATGTGACATACAGTGGGGAGTAACCAGCCAGGCAGCAATAGTTCAGAGGAAGCCTGGGAATTTCATACATACAAACTGAGCAGAAGTTTAAATGTCATATTGCACAGGAGGGACATCTCATGCTGTTTGCAACATAAGAAGTGGGTTTTTTTCTCTCACATTAATAAACTTTGTTTAGAGAGCTGGATTGGATTTTGTGTATAAACTGAAGGTAATTAGGGGACAGAAACATCAGTGATGGGAGGCTTAGAAAGACATCAGCACTGATAAAAGATTGATGCCTGCTAAGCTTAGGGTGAAGAATGAGAAAATAACATGATGAAATTTCAAGAATAAGTGAATAAACGGCTTCCAAGCCCATGAAGGGTCAAATAGGTTTAACAAAAGGAAAATAAAAAAATGTAATCTCAGAGAAGCTATGATTTTCCAGAGCTATGTAAATCAATCCCCAAAAATCTTATAATTTTTTTTCTAATCTGGACTGATGAAGATATATTTGATCCTGCCTTAGGTAAGGAAATAGTTTGAATAAGCTCTATTTTCCCTTCATTTTCTATGCCTGGACACCAGAACAGACATCTAATAACTTCATACATGCATAATGGAGAAGGTAAAAAATACGTGCAAATACTACTTCCAAGGAGTCTATGAATTCATTCCTTGCTAGTCAGTTGAAACATTCAGTTTGTACTGATTAATTGTTTTCATTATGTGGAAAAAACTTGTGGAACTAATGATAATGCTAATTTTTGCATTTCAATGCTTTGAAATGACAATAGCATGGTAATTATGAGCCTCATTACTTTGTGCATTTTATACAAGCCATAGAACATGTACAAAACATTTTTCTGATACAAGTCAGCCAGAAAATAAAGTTACTCCCTGTGCAAGCTACATGTTTTGGTCCATTTATGTCTGTCAGCCTGTTTGCACCATTATTTGTGTCAAATGCAGAGTGAGATAACTTGATATAGTTAAAAATGTAAATCCGTGTTTAACTCAGCACAAACTAATGAAGAACAAACAGAAAACAACCACACAAACTCTATTGATTGAGTTTTTTCTAATAATAATGGAAGTATTTGAATATGCATTCATATATGTACTCATGGATGGAGTGAACTTCCTTGTTCAGTGACAGGTGTAGTTTCCAAATATTGAATTCTTTGACTACTAGAATTTTCCTGTCTGTGTGTTCACACAGGAAAAAAATTATCTAAACTGAGTCTAAAACATGGTATCAGATTATCAGATTAGGACCACTATGTTGTTCATTTAAAGGAGAAAAAAACCAAAGCAATAGTGTTTCTTGACATTAAAAGAACTAGTTTCATCTATTGTCAACATTTTTACAGCCCTCAGGTTCCCCTGGAGATCGTGCATGCTTGCTTACTATGCCAAGTCCTGCTTCACTAGGCAGACATGGTAACAACCTGAGGAGTTGCATGAAAAGATCTATTAACTTTTTTATTCAGTCTCTGGGTATTCAGGATACAAACAACATTTTAAGCATAACACGAAGAATGAAATTTATCCCTCTATTTTCTCTTTCACTCCAGCCTGAAACACTTAACCTCTTCTTATTTCACAGAATAAAGTTTCAAATTTACCTACTGACAAATCAGTACATAATCCTGGATGCTATCGTAGGTTTTATTTTTTTATAAAAATGCTGGAATTACTTTGTGATTTAAATGCCCTGATCTCCTATACAAGAATCTATCTCATAATTTTGAAGCAGTTACTGTATATGGCTTTTTTAATGCTTCAAAATTCTAATTTTATTATTTCATTAATAGCAAAGGAATATAGTAAAATAAAAAAATTCTCATGACGCCAACTGGGATTATATTTGTGTATTTATGTGTTGACTAAAGAAAAGTCATGAAGTACAGGCTTGTACCGTCAAGAACATTTGTGAATGGGTTGTACAGAACAGCTGGCATATATGTGTGCACAAATGCTGCATGTGTTACTTTTTCATTGACAGCGCAAGAATTACACTTTTTCCGGCTGTTAATAACAAATGTGAAGGATATATATCCTTCAGCAGACTGCTAATGACTTCATTCTTTCAATAGTGTGCCTGCCAGATGACATAATGCTGACTCTATCCATCAATAGCATTTTACTAGCAGATCTGCAAGCTGTGTTCTTAAAAGCCATTGGAGAGCAGCCTTTGCCCCTGCCATACTGTAGCACTGGTATTTTATCAGCTCATGCTGATCAAAAGCAAGCAGCTGAAATACTGCAGCAATCATATCAGAACAGTACCTATTTCTGAAGTCATTAGAAGAGTTTTGCATGCTTGTAACCTAATTTCAGACTTGGGCAGTATGTCCTGGGTTGGATTTTCCTTTCTCACAAATGAAATTTGATATGCTTTACAAACTAACACATTCTCCAATATACTTGTCAAGTTCATGCTTGATCGGAAAAGTTTGATATTTATTGTAGAGCAAAAAGAATGGAAACATCAGAAAATAAGGAAATGTGGAGCCATGAAAGCAGCTGGAATGAATCTCTGGTTCTGGTTCTGGTTCCTTGCCTTCCACTAGTAAGACAGAATGATTGGAAAGATTCAGCATGAGGGAAAATCTTGAATTATTACTTTATTTACCCTATTTCTCTGGAAGATTCCCCCTCACATTCACTTGCATAAATGAAAACTGGTTGAGCAGGATTGTGGAGAAGAATTGAGATTATTGCTGCTGAAGTCGTATCACCTTCTGTAAAAACGGAGGTCTTTCAAGCTTTATAGACTAATCCCATCATCACAAGCACTTTAAAAGTAGATCTTGCTCTTCTCTAAAGGCTGTCACCCTAATCAGCTATTTATTCTGGAAGTGCTCTGAGTTTGATCTGTGTGCAGAAAAGTTTATTGAGATTATTACGACTGTCATTGCCATTTTGATGACAGCCATCACCCTTTCGGTACTTAAAGGGGACTTATAATAATAGCGATTTTTAAACTGACAGATAGTGTTGGGATAAAGCAGGAACAGATTTTAACTAAAAGAGGAGAGCTTTAGGTTAGATCTGAGGAAGAAATTCCTTAATCAGAGGGCAGTGAAGCACTTGAATGAGTTGCACAGAGAATTTCAGTCATAGCAATGGTGAGCACGGGAATCTCTGCAATCACTATCACTGTTAAATCAAGTCAGTAAGAACTATCTTTTGCTTTTTTTAGAAGGATAAGTACCTGTGAATAATGAACCAACATAAATATTAAGTTATAAATATTAAGTTATAAATAATTAAAATGAAGCAAAAAATTAATATAATTTCATGACATATATGATAGACCAGAATATTTTCTTTCTGATTCAGTATGGAAAAGCACATCCAGAAACTCATGCCACTGCAAAAAAAAAAAAACAAGAAAAACAAAAACTAAGGGGTTTTGAATCTTTAAGATACAGCATAAAATATTTTCTCTTGCAGTGCTCAGCTCCCAAAATACTTCAACTCTTATACTATGCCAATAAAATTGTCTTATTGGATATTCAGTGTTGAATACAAATCCTTCTAAATGGGAATAATGCAATCATCTATACTATAAAGAAATAGACTTTACAAGATGCTAAGATATTATTCAGCACTTAGTAATACTATTCAGTACTTATAATACTATTAATAGTCTACATGTCATCATTTACACCATTTCTCAAAATCCAATAAATTTCAAAACAACAAAGTTCTATATTTTTATGAATTAATATCATGAATAATAGTTTGCTTTGGTGAGGTAGCTGGTTAAAAGAGGAAGAAATAAATGTATTTTTAAATTTCACTCCAAGTGTCTCTTAAATGCTCTTAATTATCTTTGTCCAGCAGCTGGGAAACCAGGGTCACCAGTCATTGCAAAAACAGTGAAGCAGTTCTCAGGGAGCTGATTAACCTTAGAATAGTAGTCAAATTTAAAGTGCAATTACTAGCTACCTCCCTCCTAAACACATATTCTTGAAACCAAGTCTTACTTCTTATCATTATTCTTAAATTTTGTATTGGCTGTAATTAATTTCTAAGGCAGGCAGGGCACCTGTGCTTTGTTCCAGTACCTTAGTAATTGTGAGACATCAATCACTGCTTTCAAAATCCATTGAAACACTTGGGTGAAAAGCAGTGTTGCTACAGAAATTTGTATTGCTCATTCTTATTCTCACATAATGTAGACAGAAGAATGAAGGAATCCACCAATGAAATAAAAAAGTACCTGATTATGTCCTTACAGTAAAATTCTGTAGTGTTTTGGTGACTCAGTTCCTTCTTGTTCAGATTTTTTCCCCAGTAATTGGAATCCAAGTTTAGAGCGAACTAATTCTCCTGAGTTTACTTAGCAGGATTTGTGTTCACAGCCACATACTGTAGTTTTCATTAAAAGGATAATGACAAAAGTCATATGTAATCTTGAGTTTTGAATTTTGAACATAATAGAGTGGCACAAATCCCATTACTCAAGCAATATCTACCCTTGGTTCCTTAATCAAAATCTCCCATATCATTCTCTTCCTGCAAATCTTCGAAGCACAGCAGCTCGTGACTCTTCTGGGGGAGTACAGTAGTGCCTTAGGCAACCAGGTAATTTAAGACCCCTTCATAATCAATTAATTGCTAAATATCTTCTGTTTTGTTGTATGTGTCTCTCTTGAGTCAAGAAGCTACATCAGGCTCTCAAGCAGTGTGAGGTCACCAAAAGAGAAAGACAGTAAAGATAGGAAATATCAAACAAAACAACACAGGTGATGTAAATGTCCTTTGCTTGCCAAATGATCAACCAAAGAGGAGTCCAGGGGAATTACCTAGTGCTGACTGAAAAATATTCAAAATATTAGCTATCAGCAGGCAAGTACCCAGAGGAAAGGGAGTTTGTAGGACTCCATTGGTTGGCAGATTCATAGTAGTGGTGGTCAAAACCACAAAACATAACCAGAAATTAAAATAAATGGATAATGAAAGAAAACTCCATCTTATGTCTAGAATGCCTATGAGAGAATGATGCAGTCTTCTACAGGGGATAGTTGATTCTCCAGTTATCAATCATAAATACTGTCACAATTTTTTGGTTTCAGTAAAATGCCAATATTGACCTCTGTTAAAGAATTTAAAAGAACAATGGGGAAATATTTTTAGTTAAGCAATATATTTAGCATTCTAATACAATAGTAATTTTCATCTGGAATAACATGTCAATCTAAACATTTAGTTATGTTACCATAAAATATCTTGGCTGCCTTATAATGCAGAGTTATATATACATGTAATTTAATACATATGTTTTCTTAAATTCTGTGGTTCATTTTGTTGTATCAAAACAATTCTGTTTCAGAGCAAATCTGAAATACCCGCACCACCACCTAGTTTAACTCATCTAGAACTGAACATCAATGAAGAAATTTGTTAAAATACAAAATAAGATCCTCCACATTGGAAGACAGTTTTTTCCTGAACAAAATAATTCCACAGCAGCAAGCTGTCTAGAAAATAGCTGCACCTCAGGGTCTCTTTCTTCATGCTTTTTCTCTTTTTCAGGCTAAAGATTACCCAAAGCCTTGATGTGATTTCTTTGACAGATGTACAGCTCTGGATGGCAGTTGCAAAAAACCTCAACATTTTAGCTTCATTCCTGCTGAAAACCACACAGAAAACCCACATGGCATTTTAGTTTATATTACAATTTGTACTTATTTTCATAAATAATATTTAAAGCTCTTTGGAAATAAACTTTTCTTCAGTTAATGTTCATTGGCTATTAATAATGGGATTCATAAGTGTGACTCAAATGAACACATAAGCCTAAAGTAAAAGAACATTCACAAACATTGTTTCCATCTCTATTTTAACTACTTATGTCTACAGGAAAATTCAGTGTACTGCTGCCATAGATGGAGCACCTAGACTTCAAAGGTATTGTGCAATAACACTTCAGTATGATATATAGATTAAAAAGAACAATTCAGTCTTTAATGTGTGAATTAAGTATTGTAACAATGAATCCATGGTGACCATTCAAAATGAATTTCAAGAAGAAGAACAGTTTATTTGCTTCATAAAAACCTGTGAAGCATTCAGACTGAATAACGTAAGCAGAATCCCGAAATATAAATCTTCTTAATTTACATCCAGGGTTTCATTATGCATATTTTATAGCACTCCACAGAACTTTAATTTACAGATTTTTGGAACTTTACCAACCCCAAAGAAGTGCTAAACATGCCTGTTGGAGCATTTAACCAAAGTAAGTCACAGGAGATTTCCTTAATGAGTGCAGAATTATCATTTATTTGCATTCTTAGTAGATTTAGAGCAGTAAGGCCTATTAACAAGATAATGGTAAATGCTATTTGAATGTTAGTCTTCAGCAAACTATTCACTAAAATGAATAACTCAAAGTACAAATTTCATAGTATGTAACTAAATTGAGCCAGCATTTGCTCAGCTCATTTAGGTAGGTAATTTGACTCAAAATGGCCAGTTACTGAACAATGTGCAGCTGAACAGACTCAGGCAAATAACTCAAATAAAAAATCTACAATGCATCTCTAGTCTGTTGACCTTTACTGCTAATTTTCCTAAATATCTAGCAATATATACAGAAAGAAATAATAACTTGTCATTACAATCTCTATATAACTAGGAATATTTTTGCTCCTTAAGACATATCAATGAATGTAATAATTCTTTTGCAAAACTGTCCACTGAAAAGAATTGTAATCTAATTGTGCATTGCAATTCTACAGATTGGAAATACTCCGTTTTCATTTCAGGACTAGAAGCTACAACATTTTTCAAGGGCTTGGGACAAAGAAAAAAAGTTAAGAACATAAAAACTGATATCTGTTGATGAGACTATAGTTATTTCTATGATAGTATTTAATAGTAGCATATGTCTTAGTGAAATAAGCAACTTCTCTGAGCACATGGGCGCTAGACTGACTAGTAGAATCTCTTATGCCACACATAGCTGTGTAATTTTCATTAGGAGCTGAAGAAGAGATTTCATAGCAAATATAGAGATATCATAGCAAAACAGCAGTTGCTTAGAAAATCATTAAAATTAGAATTACTTGGACAGCATTACAACAGAATACTAGATGTTTGGGTTGGAAGGGACCTTAAACCTTATCTAGTTCTAATGCCCTGCCATGGACAGGAACACCTTCCCTGGAACAGGTTCCTCAAAGCCCCGTCCAACCTGGCCTTTGAACACTTCCAGAGATGGGCTTCTCTGGGCATTCGATCCAGTGCCTTAACACTTTCATAGTACAGAATTTCTTCCTCATATTCTATAATTTATTAATTAATGTTTATTCCTTCTCAGAAGAGTGAGCTTTATGTTATTCTGAAAGTAGGAAGAACATCTAGCAGCCAGGTCCCAGTGTGCTCCACAATACCCTTGAAATGAAAATGTAGATAGTATGGTTTGGATTTCAGTTGTTATTATGGTTTTTTGCCCTTTTACTTTCATATTTCAACTTTTGCGAAGAAGGAAAGACAAGGTTGGAATAGTCTATCTAGTAAGATTTTTGCAAGTTCATTTGTATTAGTTTAATATTATTTCCTGCCAGTACTTCAAGACTGAAACAAATTGTTTAGCTTATTACGAAAGACTTCTGTGTTCTCATTCCTAAATTATTGCAGTCACTAATGTACTGAAACAATTGGCTTTCAGTCTCTCTACAGTGCAAATCCGGATGGCAAATTCAAGGAACCAGGGAAATAGGGATTTAGCTCTTACTTTTCTATATGGCTTCAAAGCAGGCAATAAAGACCCTACAGACCCCCTCATTAACGGAGTGATCATCTAATTTAGGAAGGATTTCTTAGTGTTGATTTGTCCCATTGCACTACAGCTTTGGATCTGAGGTGGTAAAGTTAAATTTGTACTCAACAGCAGCTGTAGTCTCTGGTGTTTTAGAACAGCTTGATTATGAAACAACACAACTCTTTATATTTATGCAACTAAAGTTACCTTTAAATTAAGGGGGAGAATTGTGGACATCAATGTTCTCCTCTTATATGCAGTTGGGATGAGGCCAACATCTGGATATGAGGTTGTAAAAGGTCCTAGAAAATGTATGAGCTATTCAGTATCTATCCAGTTACTGTACCAAACACTTGGGCCTCATGCCAATGTTGAGACTGCTAAATTCCAAAACAGACAATCTTTTTGAAAGTTATATAACTCTACATCTACTATATATCTAAACATGCATACCTAAAACCCAGAAAAAATAATGCAAGATTTTCTTACTAATTTAAGGATATTTAGGATGTGGCATGTTTTAACTTATTTGAAAAATAACTCATTTTGACAGTGTAGATGAACTCGCATGCAATAATCCTTGGAAATTTTATCATTACTTATTCTGCTGGACCAGGTTATGAAGCTGTATACACCTAGAGGTTAGAATTTACATAAGCATATAGATAGCTTTAAAATAAAACCAAAACCCAACAAGCATTAACAACTAGATCAGCTGCATTATACACTGAACATCTGCAATTTATTTTTAAACTCTTGTTATCTGTAAACAGTGGGGAATTTATGAAATATTTATACAGTTTATAATGAGCGACCTCTAAAACTCCTGATTATCATTTTGTTGCTCAATAACCCTATTACTGTCTTCAAAGCCAAATGCTGAAACATGATCACATGCTTAAAGCTTTATGATACATTTAGTTACAAGGATCATGCACTAATATGAAGGTTAAGTTGATGCAGCAAATACAAAAGTTTGTGAAATGCACCTAACTTTCACTACTATAGGCTGGACCAAATATATGCAATTTAAAAGTAAGCAAGGGCATGGAATGAAAAAAAAGTATGCAAACACAAAAATGTACCTCTAATAAAAGACCAGAAATATATGCAATTCCTTGTTCAGGTCTGTAATAATAATAGCTATAAATGAAATTTTAAAAATGTGACCAATAAAAATGAGAAAAAAGATGGAGATACCCTGTGAAGTCTAAATGCATTTCAGCAGTGTGCTATCACTAGACTTTTATACACATATATATATTTTTCATCTTAAAAAATAGATAGATATGCCAAAACGTTAACTGGCAAGCAGTTATTCTGAGATAAAAATTAGGTTCTTCTTTTATTTTTTAAGATTTTGCCCCAAAATGTTAGTTTGCAATCCATATCGTCTTACATCTAACTCAGATCAGAAAATAAAAGTATGTCTAGAAAAACAGCAGGAAGAGGAGGAATTATTTAAAAGAATATAGTGTTGGGAAAATAACTGGCAAAATAAATGGGGAATGTTATTCCCATTACTTCTTTTATTTGTTTTTTGGGTATGTGACTGTATATGTATAAATATATATATTGCCTGTCTACCTCATGACATTTCTAGAGCTTTTTCATCTAGGATTGTAGCAAGTTAACAAACATTTCTGCCCTGTATCAATCGATAGGACATTTCTCAGTTTCAAACAAAATTCACAGTGTTTTATGCTCCTCTACAAAGCAACTACTGATTTTCCTTCTTGCTGCTTTTGGAAGCTTAGGAATTCCAATACAATCAAGTCTCTAAATGACAAGCACCTTTGTATAAGGTGTTCAGTTCTTTTGTAACATGTACCATTGGACTTACTTTGTCAGAGGCAGCAGCAGACGATAAGTTTTACTCACCGTTAAAAAGAAATTATAAGATATTCTTATATAAACATGTAATGATAAGAATGCTTCTTCTCTCTTTTTATTTGACATTGTAATACCAGGAGAAATTTTGTCAATATATGACTCCCAGGCCCAGAATAGCCATAAGATGAATAAAACCATTCTATCAATAACTCTTGCACTACTGCTGCTACAGACAGATTCAGACACATACAGTGCTAGGTCCTTGAATCACTGTCAATAAATACTACAGCTTACCACACTTGACTTCCAGATAGATAAGGTTTTAATTATCTGGCATCAATCACATACTGTACAGCACTGCTGTACTTGGGAGATCCACTAAGTTTACAGAGGAGAAGGCAATACAAGAACCCCAGGGACAGTGACTGCTGTTTAGACTTTTGAAGACTATTTTTAGTCAAATGAAAGATTTTGTCACAACTTTCAGGAGGATCCATTAACACAGTGTATTTCCTGACGCAATGTCATACATGTCATAGTGTCACGTGTCCTTAAGGTGTAATCAGGACTATCCAGGAGACAAGTAGAAAACATGAATTCTTACCTTCTTATTCTGAAAGTTTAAGCACAACGTAGGGTGTCATCCTTTGAATAAGGAGGCATTGCACAACAGAGAGTTTCTTGGACTCATTGTTTTGCTGAAGAACATGTCGTCTAATTCTCCTGAAAGAGATTTTCTTTCATTTTGAAAGTCATTGTTTAACATAAAATTAAATTCTAGGGAAAGTTATGTTTATGTAATTCTCCATTTCAAGCCAAGAGTGGCAGCACCCTGAAGTGTGTCTTTCCAATTCTACCCACAGTTGCATTCTAGATCTCCAAAAGCATTTGTCTCTCATGCACAAGATGTTAGAGAATATGTTAAGATTCAGGAAATTTCTAGGAAGACAACGGATCCATGATAATGTTTTGAGATTATTCTTTTTAATGTCCCATGGACTTGGTGGCAAATTAGAATTCTAATATATTTTTTTAACCCCGAAATCCTTTTTGTACTTTCCCTATGGGACAGCAGTTAAGCACAGAATAAGAGTTACATAAGCATATGTATTTTCCATATTTCTGACACTCAGTGCTGCAGCATTATTATAGAGCTCATTAGATTGTTAGAAAAATGTCAACAGAAGGGAAAGACACGGGAGAAAAAAAGTGCACTACAAAGCTGAAACAGACAGAAGGTCCATCAGCAGTGGAATACAATCCATTTGGATCATATTTCCCCCAAAGTTTCATCCAGTGATAAGTATGAAAGGGGAAAAAAACAGGACATAACATTAAAAGTGTAGTAAAGAATTCTTAATTTAGTAGCTTAATCCTGAATTTGATGGGAAATAGAGTGCATAATATTCTTATAAAGCGGCCTTTAGTCTTACAGAGTCAGACCCTGACAGATCAATTTTCTACATAGAATATGAATTTAAGAATCAAGCCAGACCTCTGGTTCACCACAGGTTCACCTATGGCCTTTGCTACACACTATCAGTTAAAAATTACTATATGCACATCCTCAGATGTTATTGATGTTTTGGTGAGAGAAAAAGACTTACGGCATTCTTGAGTCATTATCTGAGATCACTATAAAAGCCTACAGCATTGTGGACTATATAAGCAAGGGGGTTTTTTGTAATAGTGAAATGCAACACAGCTACATAATTTTCTTTCACTGTCACTCTTGTTAGCATTTTTGTAGGTAAATTTGTTTTATTTCAGTAGAGGGTTGTGTTTTGTTGAAAATCCCAAGACTTTAGTTCTAATTGATTCATAATACTAGACCCCATTCACATTTTTTCTACTTTTCAAGAGTTCTAACTTTAAAGAAAAATTCCTGCTGCTTCTTCTTGATGGCCATAAAAAATAACTTCCTTGTAATAGGATCTGATTTTTTAGAATAATGCAAAGAGAGTTTTCAGATAATTTTTTGCAAAAAATAAAGGGAAAAATATATCTAGTTTCTGAAGTTAATAGAAAATTGCCACTCATGCACTCTTCTGCTATGACAAAAATATATTTTCTAATTTTTCCCTCTTGTGTTTTAATATATAAGCTTGTGAGGATGATAATGGAGAAGTATTAAGATAAGAATTTAAGAATCTTTTAGTATTCAGAGGATGCAGACTTTTCTTTTTCAGTGTTTCTCTTTACCAAAGTATCCTCATTCATCTTTTCACACCTGAAAATATTCCTGTCTTACTGTTAAAAATTATCATTAAATTAAGTATTTTAAAGACACTAATATTACAACATAAATATATTACAATTGATAACCTGAATTCTGAGTTGCTCTTTTCAAATCCCTCATTACAATAGCCAGAGGCACTCAAGGTTACTAGAATAGCTCTTAAAAAAATAACAAGATATTGACACAACACCATCAACAGCAAAGTTCTGGACAGTTCTGCTACAGGAGATTATAGAGACAGAGAATATCAGCAAGTTCAGATGGAAGGAAATTTCTGCACAAAAATCCATAAATGTATACTAAAAGGACAATACATGAATAGGCAAGTAGGCTACAGAAATTATCTAGGCTCTCGTGCTCATCCAAAACAGTATGTCTTCCTAGAACCCTTTGAGTCAGAATAACAAGCTACATGGATGACTGGTCTGACCTAGTAGGGTATTTTATACTGTTTTATATTCTTACAAACAACAGCTTCTCATCACTCACTACTGCAAACACCTTGCCCTCTGTATATTTTGCCTTTTCCATGTTTCATACACAGTTTTTGTGTTTCCTTCCAAATACTGAATTCACTGTCAAAAGCAGCCCTAGTTTATGGTGACTCAGGGAGCCTGCTTTTGTGGTAGGTGACATTAAGAAAGACATTCCCACTGCTTTAGATTACTTGATCCAATGCAGTTATCAGTGCTAAAGGCAATTTCCCAAATTTGTGTAGCATGAAAAAGAGGTCACTACAGAGTACAGAAGCTGAATTTCTCTGCACTGTGCCATGAATGACCAACTTCCAAAGTGCCTGCTTTTTGCATATATGAGGGAAAAGACTTCAGTCCTAGGTAAAAACAAGGGATGAGTGACCAAAAGATTTTTGCCAGAACATAAGGAATGATGCTAATGCTGGATCAAAGCATCACAAAATAATCCAGATAGAAGGGCACCTCAGGACGTTTAAAGACAAGCCTCCTGCTCAGAGCAGGAGCATGAAATCAGAGCAGATTTCTCATGGCTTGATAGAGTCCAATCTTTAAAGCCTCCCAGGATTCAGACTGTATCCAATGCCTAGGTCTCTCTGAATGACAGTTTTGCTCTCAACATGTCAACAGCTCAACCAGCTCGCGTCCCCCCGCCCCCAGCCACACACACACACTTTGATGCAATCTGCAATCTAGAGCATAGCACACACCACTCACCTCCTCGAGGAGGTGTTACTTGTGAAGATGGCAACCAGGACAAGTCCCAGGATAGCCCCTGCAGTACTCATCATTTTACATGCCTCCAGGTTGATTATAACCTATTAGCCACTGCCCTCCGAGGATGACCGTCCAGACAAATTTTTAATGCTGCATACCCTCTTGCAACATAATGTGTGGCTTTTATGAAAACATACTGTGGGACATGCTGTTGAAAGCCTTGTTAGAGTTGATACAAATGATATCCACTGCTCTCCTGTCATCCACAAATCCATCATTTAATTACAGAAAGCAATCATGCTGGTCAGGCATGATTTGCCCTTGGTAAATCCATGCTGACTCTTCTAAATCATTTTCTTCTCCTTCATGTACCCAAAAAAAGTGTTCCAGGAGGACTCACTCCCTGATTTTCCCAGCTGTGTCAGCTAAACCAGGACATCTGGTCATTTCAACCTAATTCCACTTTCAAATTAAACTCATAGTACAGGTCATACAAGCCAAATATTCACCTTCAGACAACAGCATCTGTCCCACTAATCAAAGCAGGAGTGTGGATATGCATGCTTGTAAGTGATAATAAAATTATCTTTAATAACAAATAGATACTCTTTGTAAGCAATTTCAGTGTTTGGCAAAGGAGCAGGAACACTGATGAGAAGGTATGGACATCAAAAGGAGTGTATTGCATTTCAAGTTTTGTTGAGGAAAATGGCTTAAGTAACTCTTTTAGATGTATGGCATTTCTTAAACTTCATTATATAACTTCATATATGACTTCATATATAACATTATATAACTTCGCTATCTATAATCACTTGATAAAAGTGTACAGTTGTCATAAATGTCATGTAACTATCATTTCATGGTCATAAATTAGACAGATATTTGCATTACCAGGATGCGACTGGAGGCAGTGCCAGTCCCGAGCGTATGACACTTCCCTGGGGGTGGGCCAAAGCTGTGCCAGAGCACCAGCCTGCAGGTGGGGAAAGTTGACAGGAACCAGGCTCAACACAGCCTTGGGGACAGTTGAGCAAGGCTGCCATGCATGGAGCCAGGCTGAGGCCAGGCCAGGACATCAGCCCCTGCAGGTCTGGGCTTAGACCAGGAGCAGTGGCTGTGCAGGGGAACCGTGGCTTCACCAAGGACCAGATGCCTGTGCTGTGGCTGAAAACAGCCCCCAGGAGCAGGGTGCAGCCCTGGCCTTGCCTCTCCACAGCACTCCCAGGAGCCTCTCCCCACAGCCACCAGTTCTGTGGGACTGCTTGCTTAAGGCCACACTGACGCCCAGCCCCACAGGCCAAACCTCCAAAGGGATCTGCTCAGGGTTCTGACACGTGCAAACCATAGTGAAAACTGATTCTTCACTCTACTAAAAAATTTTATATGGAAAGTGAGCTGTTGTCTTCTTCTCAGGTGCTATCTATCACAGAATAACAGCATCCTTGGGGTTGGGATGGACCTCTGGAGATCATCCAGTTCAAAGATCATCCTGCCAAGGAAGGGTCACCCAGAGCCAGCTATGCAGGAATGCACCCAGGTGGGTTTAGAGCGTCGCCAGAGAGGGAAACCTCATGACCTCCCTGAGCCCCCTGTTCCAGTACTCTGCTGCCCATCATGTAAAGAAGCCACCCTTTATGTTCACCAGAAAATAAGTATCTTCACCATTCTTCATTAGCAGTCTCAAGCACCCCTGCCTGAATTTTGCAAACACATTAAAAACATTATGCATAATTATATGTGTATATGTTTCCCATTTACACAATTTGAAAACAGAAATTCAAGTGGTGTTTTAGCCTCCAAAATCAAATATCACCACAGTATTGTACAATCAGTCATGCACTGCTTGTAATATTTGAAAACTATACCAACTTCTAGTGAAGCACAGACAGATGACTTTTCAACTAATTAAAGTTCAAAAGAAAGTTATTTATTGCAGCACTGGACACATGTGGAATCGTTTCCAAATACATGTGCAAGGACTTGCAGATTCCTGCTCTCTATTTATACAGAAAAGGTTTTACATATCCAAGTAGTTTCTAAGGACACATAATACATAATCATTACCTGCCTGCTTTGTATTATAATCAGCTGAATATCCATTACGGCTGCACAACTGTACTCCCTTAATTGGGTCAGTGGGATTTTGAAATAAGGAAGTGGGCATATGGGAGGAAGAAAGCTGTCTTCCTCATGGTGAACTCTTCACCCATGGCCAGTTGGCAGGACTTTTTGACCTGCTGGTCATGGTCAAGACCTCTCCTAACTGTTTGATTATTCTTAAAGCAAGGTATTTCTGAGGTCTCTGCTCCTTCACATTTGCTACATCTATCCCTTTCACTCCTAGTGGTATTTTTCCTAATATCTTTATTACTCTTTAAATAAGGTATGTGATTCTTGCTAGCTGTATCATTAACTTAGCTTAGCTTCTAACTAATTTTAAAATCTTAACTAAAATATAAAATGTTCTACTATCCCAATTATATTCCCTGCTGACCCCTCGACTCATTAGCGTTTTCTTGTTCCCCATATTTTCATCCTTCTGCTATGAAGATTCTAAGGAAAGATAAGGTTGGAATAATCTATCTAGTAAGATTTTTGCAAGTTCATTTGTGTTAGTTTAATATTATTTCCTGCCAGTACTTCAAGACTGAAACAAATTGTTTAGCTTATTATGAAAGACTTCTGTGTTCTCATTCCTAAATTATTGCAGTCACTAAATCATTGGCAAGACACGAGTACAGTGACAAGCAGTCTCCTCTGTGGTTGCCTTGGAACAGAAGGATAATGAGTTGACAGTTCAGGTTTATAAGTTTATCTGTGATTATCACACTCATTTCAGTTTTTGAGGAACTTTGACTGTAATTTATTTCAAGCAAATTTCCAATGTATTTTTCTATTTTCTACTCATTAAAATCAATATAAAGGAACCTTCAGGAAAAGCCAACTGAAACATTCAAACACCCTGATATTAAGAGAGAAACTAATAGCTGATGTGTGTTTGTGTTGCTTTGAATCACTCTGGGTTTTGCGGTGGCAAGGTACTAGTTTACACACCAAAATACTTACCTGTTCTATAAGATTTCATCTGCTGAATCAGAAAGGTATTTAAATGGGGAATATGTTGCACATCTGTTAAATGAATGAAATAAATGAAATCAATAACTATGATAGTCTATCAAACTG
Organism: Melozone crissalis; assembly: GCF_028551555.1. Classification (NCBI taxonomy): domain Eukaryota; kingdom Metazoa; phylum Chordata; class Aves; order Passeriformes; family Passerellidae; genus Melozone; species Melozone crissalis. The sequence continues at coordinate 2,362,827 of NW_026535784.1, read as the reverse complement.
TGTTAATAGCTGATGTATATAAGAGGAGATAGTGGAGTACAGTTCTCATTGGCTTATAATGGATGAGAAGGGACAGAATTCCCTAATATGTGAAATATGCTGGGGTTTTTTGCTTCCAAGGACTTCTAGGGCATCAGTAAAAGACCTGCTCTGATTTGAATCAAAATTATTATGTCAGTATAATTTGTTCTCAGAATTACAATCAAATAGTCTTGCTGCTGTTGACTGCACGTGCACAAACCTCTGGTGCTCTTTTTTTATAGTTATAACTTAAAACAATTTGTTCCATTAGAGGAAATCTAAATATTTGAAACTGATCAACTTTTAACCCTTAATCCTTACTTGTTTACCAATTAAGCAAGGCTTTAGTGACTCGGTCTAAATAACATGATCATTGTGAACAGTAATCTTCTGGGTTCTATAGCAGTTATGTTTTTCTGAGAAGCAGAAACAGATTTTCATATCTCTCTCCTTTACAATGCATGTAAACCTGAAGAGGTCAAGTTTAAGGCTGCAGTTCTCTACTTCTACTTACCATGTTTACGTGCAGGAAATGATGAACTGAATGGGACTAATTTCACCTTCTTAGCAATTGTCTTTTCCCTGTATCAAATATTTTCTTAGTTTATTTTTCAGGCAAGGTTTACAAACAGTTTTTATGTGAAGTAACAAGGCAGTATGATCCTCATTGGAAAGGGAAAGCAGTATTTAAAATATGTCCTCAGTGAAGAGTTCTCATAATCACAGCTCCATTCAGGAGAATTTATTTGTGGAGCTGATAACTGAAATAAATAAAGGTTTATCATCTACCTGGTGATAAAAAAAAAAAAAATCCTGTTTAAAGGTCTTCACATGTCATTAAGCCTTCCTTCCACAGTGCTCTGATGAAGTTCAGTGAATTTCAGTATGGATTATAGAACTACAGAGGGTTTGATGAGACAACTTAACCAGTTTTCCTAAAATTACAATAACTGTATCTACTATAAGAGGATACAGGGTTGATTTCAAATCAGAACAGTTCATAGAGCCCACAGTTCTAAATAGTGGTCTGAAATCTCAGATTTGGCAGTGATTTGGAAAAGGCTGAGATAACTACATGTTGCAAATTATGTTTCTTCTCTGTATGCATAGCCCGACAAGGATGTTTGATGTCTCAGTAGCTTTAGAATGATTTTAAAATGCAGTCCCTTTCATCCAAAGGAATAACTTTAAACTACTTCAAAGCACTTCATAAACACTGCAAATAAGAAGAGATTGAGGACTTGAGAATGTAACGGATTAGATAAAAAGAATAATTAAAGTGAAATTGTTGTTTATGGCTTAACAAATCTATGAATAACAGTCATGGATTGCAAATATGACTAATGAATTTGAGTATCTCTATTCTGTATGGCTAACATTAAACATGTTATTGAATCTGTTTTTAGAGCAAGTACAATCCTTGTTTTGGAAAAACATCTCTTTTTCTGACACCTAAACTTAAATACTTAGTCACATTTTAAAAATATTCTTTTACCTGAACTTCTACCATGTCACTTTTAGCTGTGCTTCATTAATGAAAGGACGTGATCCAATCTTTACTTACAGTCATTTCACAGAGGTGTATTGTAATTTTTCATATAAAAACATGGAAAATTGTTATATCTGTAAAAACCTAAAAAAATTTTAAAACTGCATAGTTTATATTCACATAAATGAATACACTTCTGCTTGTATTTACAATTTAAATATTTAAGGTGTCCATATTGAAGTTTTTATTATTTAGGTTAAGGAAAAACAATGATTTGCCGTATATCTGTATATTTGAAAGTCTCACAAGCAGTGTCTGAGTGAACTGGATCTGGTTATCCTCAAAGGAAGGAGGCTCAAAGGAGGACCTCATCACTCTCTGTAAACACTGTTAATCTCACTGGTAAGATGTGGAAGCATGAGGGTGTTTGCTGCCTACAGCTGCCCGAAAGGAGGTGGTTGTGAGCTGGGGCTCAGCCTCTTCTCCCAAGTAATAAGCAAGAGAACAAGAGGAAATGGCACCAAGTTGCACCAGAGGAAGTTTAAATTGGCCATTAGGAAAAATTTCTTCAACACAAGGGTTCTTAGGCATTAGAACAGGCTGCCTCGGAGAAGGGGATGAGTCACTATTCCGGAGATATTTAAAGTCATGTAGATATGGTGCTTAGGGACATTGTTTAGTGGTAGGCTAGGTAATGCTGCGTTGGAGTCAATTATCTAAAAGATATTTTTCAACCTGAATGTTTCTATGATAGCTCAGGTTTTCAAATGTAACAGTGTTTTTATTGTAGCACCCAACTATTAGAAGCAAAGTTTTAACATGAAGATACTTTGAAAGTGCTTAAAAAGGGACACATCAGGATAACAAAATACTGCAGCTATTTTTATAACTGAGATATGAGAAAGAGATTATTCTAAATCCAAAAGTGTTTAGTATGTAGAGATATCTGAATTTACATAGCATGACTTGGGTTAATAAAGAAACTGATGATAATTATCTAAATTCAGTCTTTTTCAGTTGCATATTAGACCTCTGAGACTAAGCATTGCACAGACCAGGACAAATATAATGTACTTCCTACTTTTTATTCTTCTCTCCAAATGACCTGCAAACCTAAGTAGTTGAATGGACCTTGCTGGTTCTGGAAGTAACTCTACAGTGTGTATATTCTCTTCTCCAATGTACATGCCAATGAAAAAATTGGGTTTTCTTAAAATTAAGATTTCTCTGGAATGCACAGAGAAGGCTGAGTTGGATTTAAGAGGACTGAGAATGCACAGAACCCTAAATTTAGATTGCTAGAAGATTGCACTGGACAGTCGATCAGCTGTTAAACAGTTAGATGTCCATAAAACTGCACCTGAAATCTGGTAATTGCTATGAGGTTTCCTAATTAAAATTAGAGCATGTTTACAAAAAGGATAATGTGAATATCTTTTCACACTGTCCTGGACTATTGTAGAAATTTGTGGCAGTTTCAATTTTCTAGTTACCCACTTTTCCTGGCTTTTAATAAATTCCCTTATCAAAGCTGAAAGTATTTGCACATTTTGCAGAATTCTTCAACACCAAATTTATCCCAGAGGTATTTCAGAATTAATTTTAATAGATTTTTTTTTTTTTTTTTTTTTTTTGTGCTGGAGAAATGATTCTACATTTCAGCACTCTCCATGATATGACAGTGCTGCATACAGACATTTTTAATATTCTCTCCAGGTATACCCCTGTGGCTACTGCTAACACTCCTTGCTCTACAACTGTTCCTGCTGGGGGAAAAGGTGTTGCTATAGCTGCAGGCTAATAGTAACTGCCACTGCTGATTTGATGCCATTTAGTCTGTGTCTGCAGAGTCAAGAAAAAACTGTCTCATTGTCTACCCTTTGCATCGTTAGAGCTAATTACTTTTGCTCATCGGTACCAAAGTATTTACGTGGTTTTGCCTGATGGAGTAGGAGCACAAAAATTCACTGCCCAAATTCAGATGCTCACAACCCTGCATTATGTTAATGGTGACATTCAGACATACTTAAGGAAAAGCACAACAATATGCTGAATTTCAAACTATTTAATTAACCTCTAAGATATGAGTGAAGTGAAATTATGAATACTTTGTTTCAAATGAAGTTTTTAAAGCTAAGAGAGGGAAAAGGTCAAGTTAATTCACTTCACATTAAATAGTGACCCTTTTTTTCTATTTCATTCTGAAGTTTATAGTAATGTTACTGATGAAATAGGATCAAATTCTCCATTAATAAGCCCCATCCAGGCCTAAGGCTTATGTATCATATTGTGCTATGTATTTTATTTTCTCCTGAACACTGCCCAAACTTCACTCCTTGTGCTGAAACTCAGAAATACTACTATACACTGTCTTTTTGTGTCAGAACTCTATAATAGTGCCCAGAGAAATTATGGATGCCATACCCCTGGAAGTGTTCAAGGACAAATTGGACTGGGCCCTGAGCAACCTGATCTAGTGAAAAATGTCATTGACATGGTGGAAGGGCTGGAACTAGGTAATATTTAACGTCCCTTCCCATCCAGATCATTCCATGATTCTATGAATAGCTCAATGCAAATTACAGTTATTTTCAGCATCTGACTCTTATGCAAGCTGCTCTTAAGCCCTTCCTTAATAATATTCATTTTTTCAGGCATAGCCATGTTTCCTGCACTTTCACCCTTCTCTTTCCTTCTGTTTAGAAAGATCTTCTTCTTACCTCAGGATAACTACTACCAGCTATCATGAACTGTAATTTAATCAAGAAATATTTCAGTTTACTGGGAGGCAGGATCACTAAGGTCAATTCCATGCTACCACCTGGAGCTCAGCTCAAAAGGTTCACTTCACCTTAAGAGCTACACACATTTTCTTCAGTGTGGGCCTGTTTCAGATGGTTTGTGGTTTTTTTCTCCTCCATGTATTTTGTTTCTTTGTGGTTTTACACTACTATTACTGATTTATGCTTAGATTGAAATGATAGCTTTTCTAGGAATGAGATCCTGAAAAGTCATAAAACTGACTCAGATCACCTGCAGCTTGGCTCACTGCCCCAGCACTGTAGTTGATAGCATTAGTGATATATTAAAACAGTGAGAAGAAATTTTGTTGATAATCCTGTATCATTTTGTGTTCGTATTTAATTTGCATTATGCAACTTCAAAGGACTGCCTTTATTTTGAGGACCTAGTGAAAATATCACTACATCCACTAAATTAATAATTCTAGGCTTAGTACAGATGAAAATTAATTTACTATTGAAGTTTTAGTGAAACTTTGATTTCCCTCCTGTCTTTCATATAATAGTGTGTATATATATAGCCAGAATTCTATCAACACTTCCATTTTATAACTCTGTCTGACCATTTAATACATCAAAGGAAATGTGCTTCTCTGGCACAGTGAGGTTAAACACAATTTTTACATGTAAGAAATTTCACTTACAATGAACATATCTGAATTAGCATATGGACTATGGAGCAATGATCTCTAAACTGTTATTCTGCACATATACAGAAATATTTTTCAAGCTTATAAACTGATAGTCATGATGCAGCAATCTGTTTCTTAGTGTAAATCCTAGCTCATAAAGAGGCAGTTTACTTTTTTTTGCAATATATTCAGTTCTCACTTCAGACCCAGATCTATCTTACACAGAAATTGTTTAGGATTTTAAATAGTGTTATTTGAATGGTAGGATTACAAATTGTAAATTTAACTCCCAGATTTGAAAGAACATTCTTCTAAATACTTGAAATTAACTGAAGGTTTTATGCAGGGATTTCTTGTTTGTTTTTTTCTTATGTTTTTATTACAGAAGATGAAAATGTGACCTTTAACTGCTCAGCTGAGAAACTGCATGGTATTTATGAAAAAAAGAGAGAAGAAAATAAAATGTTTTTTCTCAAAAAATTCTGTATCAGGGCTGTAGCAAGACACCCGATTGAAAGAAATATAGAAAAATATACAAAAGTTCAACAACTTATCATAGGTGTATGAAGGAGACTGTATGCCCTCTGCAAGCAAGTGGAGTTTCAACACAGCACTACAAAAACATTTCTTAATTGGCATTGAATCCCTTCTTGTTTTTATCGTTATGTGACATCTTTTTATTGCTTAAAGAAATAAATCTTTACTTAAATATTGCTAGGGAAATGATGAATTAAATCAAAATATTCCCTATAGGTGGTCCCATTCCAGAGATGCTAGAATTTTAACCAAAGACCTGAAGAAGCAAGAAATGAAGGAGAAACCAACATACAAAGAATTTCAGATACTGAAACATTACAAAGGGCCTCCTTGTGGGAGTGACTTGGCTGAAATTACAATCAATATTACTCTTAGATACAAGTCTGAGAGGTAATGTCAAAGACAACAGGTTTCTGAAGGCAGAGTTTCTTTCACAGAGGTTCTAAAGCAGAGGTATTGACAATATCCTAAGCTGGAGTCCACAGGGTTGGCCCTCTTGTGTCTATTTGTGGCTGTTGACTCTTACCCTCCCTCCATGGACCTCCATGAGAGGCAGGACTCTGCCTTCCTGGTGCCCTGCTGGTAGGTACAGCAGCCTGTTATATCTCCTAAAATCCTTCTCTTCTTCAAGCCTTACAAGCCCAGTCCCTTCAGCCCCTCTCACAGCATCTTGTCCCTGATCAGCTTTGGGGTGGTGTTGAATTTACTCTGGATAACACCTGTCTTTCCTTTATTGGAGAACCCAGACTGGATCAAGATAACAAACCAAATGGATGCAGGATACTAAACGTTGAAGCAAAGTGAAAATTTTCCAGGATAGAAATCCATTTTAATTTAAGTGAAATGTGCATTTTTGAGTTGAGTCTGTGGTTAGAAATCGTAGTTATTTAGCCAGGCTGAAAGGCCTAAGCTCAGTGAAGTTACTTCAGCGAAGGACAGAGATAAAGGGGAGGAGACAGAAGATGATAGAGAGAGACAGGGACTGCTGTAAGGGCAAGTCAGCCTGACCTCGGAATTCTTTCTGATAAAAAGGAACTAGTGGTAAAAGTCACACAAAACCCATAAAAATGAATATGTATGAACCTCTTGTGAAACTGTATGGATATGTATTTGGGAGGGGGATAAAAGGAGTCCTGAAGTTCTCAGAGGTACGCATGCCTTTTAAGGAGGGCATTCTCCGCATGTGTCCGGCGCCGTAAATAAACAAACCGAGCTTTACAACTTTTATAAAGTTGTGAGGTTTCTTCTTTTCTCCGCAAAACAACGTGGTCTCACAGAGCTGACAACAAGAGTATGGGTTAGTACACACCTGGTTGTTCTGAGCCTGCCCTGTTGCCAGCACACGCTGCTGCCTCCTGTTTGGCTTCCCAGCTGCTGCCCTCCCCAGGTTCCCAGCAGAGCTACTCTCCCCTGCCAGTCAGACTCCATCTTATGTCGTTGCAGGGGAACATAAGGAAAACTTTGTGTTGCAGGGCTTGCAAGGGTTCCTCAGGGTGAGAGAGATAGATGAGAATCTTGACTTCATGATCAGAAGGCTGGATTTATTATTTTATTATATATATTACATTATGACTATGCTAATAGGAATAGAGAGAAAAGTTCAGAAGCTGCTAAGCTAAGAATAGAAAAGGAATGAATAAACAAAGGAGCTCTCTCTGATACTGTTTCCGAGAAAGCTTGGTCTTTGATTGGCCCTTAATTGTACACAAGCAACATGGGCCAATCACAGCTGCACCTGTTGCATTTCACAGCAGCAGATAACCAGTGTTTACATTCTTCTTCTGGGGCCTCAGCTTCCCAGAAGGGGAAAAATCCTAAAGAAAGGATATTCCACAAAAGATGTCTGTGACATTTTGCATGTGTTTTGGTTGAATTTCAGAATGTTAATGGTGATCCACTCCTAAATACCATCTAGGTCACTAAGTGACAGCCCCGTCCTCAAGAGTATACACTGGTACAACTCTGCCCTACTTTGGCATCACATGAAAAATGTTAAATGCTGTTAAAACATTTGAAAATGATTATAATCTAGATTTTTTTTCCCCTGTAAAGTTTTAAACCACCCTGGAATTAGTAGTGATTGCAAGGTCATGAAGTCCTTGCAGTTAAAAAACAACACTGTCTAAAGGATAACATTTTGTAAAATATCACCAGAGCTTAACATCACATTTTCTTCAATAGTTCAGCTAAAACCCTCACTATTCTGCACCAAAAAAGACAGAACAGATCACAAACTGTACCATTTAAATGACACTAAACCATTACATAGATTGTCCTGACACCCTCACACATTACGCTAATTCACCTGAATATTTCAGCAATAAAGCTAAAAGGATCAGCATTGCTGAATAATACCCTGACATTCAGTCTTCAAAACACATTGTTAGAATGCAAATTTGGGACCAGAATTAAGGAGTCCTCTGACAATATTACCAAGCTGCAACCAGAACAACATTTTCAATTAAATTATTTCAGAAGAAACAACTGAGAGGATAACATAACATCTCATCAGAGAATGAAAGAGGTTCTTCAGCCTGTTAAAGTTCATCCTTTCTTAGTACTTCCATCCCCTGTGGAAGGCATCTCATTTTTCTCATGTGACCCCTGTGTTTTTTGCCTGAGCAACTATGTCTGACAGCCTGTTTCACACATTTATCATTCTCTGCATGAAAAAAGTGTTCTTGACACCTATGTTGAATGGGATTATTTTTCTTAAATCAGCATTGTTTTTCTCTTTTTTTTTTTTTGAAAATGTCACATTGTTTCAGTTCTTTGTATTTTCCACATTTTACATTTAAACTTTTCTTAACAATTCTCTTTTCCTCACGCGGCAATTCCTAATTTTAGGTGGTCCATGTTTAGCTGCATTTTATTTTTGGCTTTAATCATCAGAGTCAATATGTTTGGTAATATATTTTCCTATCCCTACAGTATTAGTGTCCTGCAAGACAATTCATACTATTTTTTTATCTGAATATTGTCATTTTTCATAACCATACACAGCTGCTGAAACTTTCCCCGAGTTTGATTAAATGCATTCATCAGACAAATTGACAACTGATGTGAGATTCACATTTCCTAAATTTCAGTTATGATGATTTAGTTTATATGTGCCTCAAAAATATGTGGTAATTCAAGAAGCCTTTTTCTAATTTGTATGCTTGCTCTCTTTTATTACACTTCAAAATATTTCTGAAATAAATTGTACTGATTACATATATCTCTTTAATTTTGGCTTCAATTCTGTAGTTGTTATCCTAATACACTTCCCTTGTCCAGAATATTTTTCAGCTTTTTAAAATTTTGTCATGGTTGATCATTGGTGATGCCTACGTATTTCAGGTGAGAGTTCCCTTATGCATGACAATGACTTTTGTAAAAGTCTAATCATCACATTAAGTAATTTCCTGCAGACTGGGCAGTATCGTAAACCTTTTCCTTGTTATAACAAAGATCAAAAAAGAGAACAAAACTCCTCTGAGCTCTGATTTCCTACCAGTACTGCTTTTAAGATGGAACCAATGAGAGCAGAATCATAATTTTACCACTGGTAAAATAGAACTGTAATTTTTGGATTCAGTTAATAAACATTTGCAGACAAATGAACATATTGATCACTGCCTGGTAAAATTGTTCCTTAACAATGTAAAACAAACTACTCATGCTCTGTTTTATATTTCTGATGCATGAAGTATAATATATCCTGTGATGTCTGTTTCACAAATTTTATGACAGCTGACACCTGGCAAATTTGCTTTACCCTAATAGTTTAATTTCTATTTGCTTTCTTCTGTGTTATATGTATGAACTATGTATTTAAAAGTGATTTACTAATTTTAATATGTATATTAGGACTTTAAACACAGTTTGAATCTCACCTTTGATTAAAAGCCAGTGGAATTTCTGGAGTAACTAGACTAATCAATAAGTTGATTAATCAACTCTTGAGCTGTTGGGATCTATTTATACCAAAGAAGTGAGTTACAGTGCCTTTAGTCAATTGGGTTAAATTCCAAATTCTTGAACAAGGGGCAGATGCTCAGGCTTTCCAGTTTTAAAATTTCACTCAAGACTCAGAAGAAGCACTTTTAAGTGTTAACTTGGGAAAACATTACAAAACCTTTTGAAGCAGAGAAAATACTCTTCTCTCTGTTTTTGCAAGGAATTCTTCTTGTTGAAAAAGAACTTCAAATTTACCCCATGGACTTACAGGGAAAAGAATAAAACTTTTTAAAAAAAGCCTCCACTGTTTACTGTTTTTCATCCTCTGCTTCAGTAATTCCCGTGGTTGCGCATATACATGCTTTAATACTTCAGAAACATTTTCAAGGGCAACAATCCACTGATAAAAGATTCTGCACTGCAGCCACTTTTCTGACAAGTTGACTAGTTAGGTTAAGGGTCCTCTTATTTACATTTGCTCTTGAGCTTCAGTACCTCAGACATTCTGCTTCCACAGTTGAGTCACTAAATCTAATGTATGAGACTTTTTAGCAATCTTTTAATTCAAACACTCATTTATAACACAAAAATCCCATTTTGAAAATCAGCGTTTGTATAATAGAAACAGAAAAATAGAAACATAATAACCACAAAATACCATTCGAATTTTAACCATAAAATCTAGGAAGAAAGTTCAGTCTACCACAATGAACTGAATTTAACTCCCTCATGTTTTCCTTATTCTCTTATTTCCTCATGAATTTAAGTTAAAGCAACTATGATATGGTTTTAAGGGAAAAAATAATATTTGAAGGAAAAATAAAACCAGACTTGGAAAAGCATATGTAGTTTCTCTCCAGTTTCACTAGGTGAACGTAATCCTCAAAGATCTGTCATTCCTAAATTCAAAATACTAATATTCTTCCAAGATTATCAACTCTTAGTTATCTATTAAAGATTAAATCTGTTACACTATGTAACTTGTGGATAGACAAGGCAGGTTGACTGATACATTAAAAAATGGATCCAGAAAAAATGGAGACCTCTCTCTTCTTTCTCTCTACCATCAGTCTGAATAAAGTCTGTCCTTGAGGCCTGAGACAGAATTTAAAAAGTATTGTCAATCACTTTAGAAAGCAGTAATATAACAAATGAATCTGGCTCATTCACTCTAGGGAATAATAATATGCATGCGTAAGCAAAAAAGGCAGAATAATCATATTAATTCTGAATGTTTCTATGGCTGTAAAAGGACCCCTTCCCTTCCAGTGCTTCTACAGATTTGTTCACTAATGGCAACAGCATATTACAGCACTGAGTTCACTAAGTCTGGCCTGGTCTCCAATCTTTTAAAAGGTATTTCCTTAGAGGACAATTTGAAAATATTAATGTCTAGCATTAGTCTGTGCTAGTAATATTTTACTATCAAACATAATTCAAATCAGCTTTCTTGATGTAGTAACTTGACATGGAGGTTTCAGACAACACATCATCAACATGAGTAATCACCCAGTCAGCAACAAATTAAAGATAACCTCTTACCTGAAAATGGGGAAAGAGCTTCTGGTATAGAAGATGTCCCTTTTTAAATTCCTGCTGTCTCTCACAGAACCACATCAATTGATCAGATTTGCTGTTAGGGGGACACAGTCTTTCAATTAACTTTGATTGCCTTTAAAACAAAGATGACCTTATGATTTTCTAGACTGGTGGGACTTTGCTCTGAACAGAAGACTTTTTCTCATTTTGATCTGTAGGATTTGTTTCATTACCACCTTGCCACCCTTTCCTGTATCCTTGGGTATATAACGAAATCCAAAGACCTTTCTCTAAATAAAAATAAGATTTAGAACTGTAGAAAGATGTGGCCTTTCTATGATTCCTTCAGTTCTGTTTTCTGTGCTCTTAAAACAAGCCATTATCAAACAAAAAATTTTATATTTTGTTCCAGTCCAGGAAAAAAAATACAATACATAATTCAAGTGTCCCAACACCTCAAAAGTAGCTTTTTTGACCTCTTAGCAGATTCTTTTCAGTCAAAATACATCTTACAGAGGTGCCCTCATTCTCTTCAGTGCCATGATGATGGTATGATTGGCACTTGATGGTTTTTTCTGTGAGTTAGCATTCAGTTCAAGGTTTCACAGCTTCTTGGGTGAGACAGACTGAACTGTGGGCTGCTGCTGACTTTTGTCAGTTTGCACACCTGTAAGAGGCACAATCCATCTAATATGAAACATTACCAAGAACAGAGAACATCAGCCCACACTGCTGCCCTCTAAGTTCAGGAAGTCTCTTACAGAGTCAAAGTTCAAATCATACTCTTGAGACTACATGAATTATGGATGCCTCCAATTTAACTCATGTCAACACCTGGCTTGTATCCTGTCTTAAAGTTATCTTTGTTTTCTTGATCCTTATACATGGAACTATAACAGAGACTATTATTTTTTTCCATGCTTTGCTATTGTATTTTATATTTTTGTAAAATCATATAAATAAATGTGTAGACAAGCAGGCTTACACTCTAGAAGACATCTTTCCAGAAAGGAAAAAAAAAAAGAAAAAAGACAACAAAACAAGACTGATGATTTCTAGAAGAAAAAAAAAATAAGCAATGCAGAAGTGAACAGCAGAAAAGTCTTGGATCCACATAACAGAGATTCAGAATAATAAAGCGCATTTACACAAGTAATTTCATCTTCAGTTTTAAGCAATGGCCTTATTGAGTCTCTGCTTCTAAAGTGCAGTGAAGCCAACCTTAACTGTGTTCCCTGCTCCCAGGGTAGCTTCTTCATCCCTAATTTTAATTTTCTTTTCCTGCTTCTCTTCTGTTCTCTATTGATCGTATTCTTTATATTGCTCACACATACTTCTTCACAGATCCATTTAAAAAGCTTTTGCCTGTTTTCAGATGTGTAACATTTTTACTCTTTTCCTTTATATAGATGAAAATATAATTCCTTAATTAACCAAACAAACCAAAGAACAGCATATCTGATACAAGTATTGTGTATTTCATGAACATTCAGTAAACTTGAGGATTTTATTGCTGTTGTAACAGTTAGGGGGCAAATATAAATTCATAGAATCATATAAATCTTCATTTATTTAAAAAATGCATCCCTTTCAGCACTTTCTTATGGATAAGTTAATTGAAACACTTTGTGATGTGATAACCAGTTCATTTAAACATAGAATTGCTGTTAAACTACATATTAAATTTAAATGTTGACATTTAGGAAACTCTGCATGGAGATTTTCCTTACTGACACTGTAAGTTCTTTTAAACAATACTTTATGCGTCTGGAAGGCTAATCTGCTGTCATGCTGCATTTATCAAGGTCATGTGGCAAACAAAGTGTCATTTACAGTCTGTTGTGGTGGGTCCACCCTGGCTGGATGCCAGGTGCCCACCAAAGCTATTCTATCACTGCCCTCCTCAGCTGGACAGGGGAGAGGAAATATTACAAAAGGCTCATGGGTTGAGATAAGGAAAAAGGAGAGGCACTCACCAGTTACCATCACAGGCAAAACTGACTTGGCTTGGGGAAAATCAATTTAATTTATAACCAATCATATCAGATTAGGATAATGAGAAATTAAAACTCATTCTTAAAATTCCCCTTGTGTTGCCGGGCTTGCAAAGGTTCTTCAGGGGTGAAGAGAGAGACAAGAATCTTGACCTCATGTTCAGAAGGCTGGATTTATTATTTTATGATATATATGTTACATTATGACTATGCTAATAGGAATAGAGAGAAAAGTTCTCAGAAGCCTGCTATGCTAAGAATAGAAAAGGAATGAATAAACAAAGGAGCTCTCTCTGATTCTGTCCCAGAGAGAGCTCGGCCTGTGGTTGGCCCTTAATTGTAAACATGCAACATGGGCCAATCACAGGTGCCCCTGTTGCATTTCACAGCAGCAGATAACCATTGTTTACATTGTTTTTCTGGGGCCTCAGCTTCCCAGAAGGAAAAATCCTAAAGAAAGGATTTTTCACAAAAGATGTCTATGACACCATTGCTCCTCCCTTTCTCCTGGGTTTAACTTCATGCCTGATTTTCTCTACCTTCTCCCATCAGTGGGGCTGGGGAACAATTGCAATGTAATTGCAATTGCATTCAGTTCATCACCTGCTGTTTCTTCTGCTCCTTGCTCCTCAGAGGGAGGACTCCTCACACTCTTCCGCTGCTGCATCATGGAGTAGCTTCTACAGGAGGCCATCCTCCATGAACTCCTCTAACAGAGTCCTTCCCACAGGCTGCAGTTGCCCATGGGTCCCTTCCAGGAGGTGCAGTCCTTCAGGAACAGGATGCTCTGCTGTGGGCCCACCATGGGGACACAGCTCCTGCCAGGAGCCTGTTCCAGTGAGGGCTTTCCTCAGGGTCACAGCCTCCTTTGGACATCTACCTGTTCCACCATGGAGTCCTCCCCAGAGGCTAGAGGTAGATCTCTGCCATAGATTACAACAACAACAACAAAAAAATCCCTAATTTTATATACTTTACAAAAACTCTATTTTTTTCTGATGGAGGCTGCATATATATGGATTAGTTAGAGTATATCACCATTACCATATGATTCCTTTCACTGTCTAGAACTGTAGTCTTCTTGGAGTCAGTGTAATTGCAATTAGGTGAGTATTACTCTTAAATTATTTGAGACAATGTTATGCACAGACGTTTGAAACTCTAAGAATTGTTGTGAAAATAAATATTCTTGCAACATGAAAACATTTGCAATTGTGAACACTATATTCCTTAGTTTTAACATTTAGCCTGCTGTAAAAAAGAAAAAAATATTATTTTTAAAAGAAAGAAAAAGTTGCTTGTAGCAATAAACTTGTATGCAAAATACCTTTTTTTCCTGCTTTATGGAATAATTTACTTTAATAGGAAATGTACAAATGGTTTGATTGATATATATATATATATACAAACACAAATGTAAGCTATAGAGCTTTCTGTTAGCAAGCACCAAAATGTAGAACAAGACTGCTCATTTGGACAGTGAAGCTTTTCTGTTACAGGAGACCATTTTCCAACAGCCAGCTGCCTTCTGTTCATGACATTTCACTGTGAATTTGGAAAAGAGATTCCAAGACTACCACATAAAAATCAAAGTGTTTATATGAACGTCTCTCCAATAGAGACACCTATCCAAGAAGAGCCTTCTGCTGTTGCCAAGAGCATTTTCACATTATTTGTGACAGTTCAAGGAACAGGAACATCAGGTAAGGCATGTTTCCATCAGATGGCATTCGATTTTTTTATCTTCCTTCCTTTTCAAAACCTTATTACTTTATACTTTGAATATGTTTGGGTTTGCTTCAGTGCAAAAGCAAAATAAAAATTGAAATCTTCAAAGTTTAAATAGGTCAAGAAAATATTTCTGCCTAGGACTCTGTCAGGGACTGATTTTCAGAAGAGACATGAATTACTGAATTTCTTGTCATAGAAACATGGTTTTTAATAAAAGCACTAGCAGTTTCTTCTGTCTAAAGCTGGTCTAATGTCCAGCTTGTCAGCCAACAGCATAGTTTATAGAATATTACAGAATCACAGAATCAATTAGGTTGGAAAACACCTCTGAGATCATTGAGCCCAACCTGTGACCTTTGTTGGGTTTATTAAGGAGCACCATGTTGTCACCCAGACCATGGCCCTGAGTGCCACATCCACCTGGCTGCACCCTCCCTGCAGGCAGCTGTGGAGAGTGACAAGGTCACCCCCCAAGCCTCCTTTCCTCCAGGCTCAACACCCCCAGCTCCCCCAGCTGCTTCTGACAGCACTTGTGATCCAGATGCCTCACCTGTTCTCTTGCCCTTCTCTCAACTCCCTCCACCCCCTCTATGTTCCTCTGAACTGAGGGGCCCAGAACTGGACAGAATTTGAGGTGCGGCCTCACCCAGTGTCACGTTACACAGGAAGAATCACAAGTTTCCACAGGTGTGGTCTTGCTGGCCACACTGTTTTTTCATACACAGGAATTA
The DNA here is from genome assembly GCF_028551555.1 of Melozone crissalis. Lineage (NCBI taxonomy): Eukaryota > Metazoa > Chordata > Aves > Passeriformes > Passerellidae > Melozone > Melozone crissalis. The sequence goes on along the minus strand of NW_026535784.1, from coordinate 2,347,410 downwards.
ATTTCTAATTTGTAACTGCAACAAAAAATTTTAAAAGTCAGTAATTTTTTCTTTTTTGTTTAAAAAGAAATATTTTTACTTTAAATAAATATATTTAAAAATTTAAATAAACTAATAAATATTTAAATTAAAGCAGGCTAGATTTAGAGATATTATTCAAATGTATTGCTAACAAAATCAGAGCAGGATAATAGGAAGTAAAATAAGACCTTAAAAAACACATTCCCTTAACCCTCCCTCCTTCCCAGCTCTGTCTCCTTCCTCTCAGCAGCACAGGGAGACAGGGAATGGGGATCATGGTCAGTTGATTCCATGTTTCTACCTCTGCCCAGGAAGAGGGGTCCTTCACTTGCTCCCTCCTGTCACAGACATCTTTTCATAAAATCCTTTCTTTAGGATTTTTCTCCCTTCTGAGAAGCTGTGGCCTCAGCAACAAAATGTAAACAATGGTTATCTGCTGCTGTGGAATGCAACAGGTGGATCCGTGATTGGTCTCAGGTGGATGTTTGGATTTACTGACCACTCACGGCAGAGCTGGGTCTCACTCTCTGCTGAGACAAACAGCCCTTTGTTATTCATTCCTTTTCTATTCTTAGCTTAGGTAGCTTCTGAGAACTTTTCCTCCTATTTCTTTTTAGTACAGTTATAATGTAATATATATATCATAAAATTATAAATCAAGCCTTCTGAACATGAGGTCAACATTCTCGTCTCTCTCTTCATCCTGCAACCCTTGTGACCACTGTCACACTCTCCCACAAGTGACAGTTCTTCATGGACTTCTCCAGTGTGAGACCATCCCATGGGTGACTGTTCTTCACTAACTGCTGCAATGTTGGTCACTTTGCTGTGGGTGCAGTCTTTCAAGATCAGGCTTTTATTCCATGGGTCCCCAAAGGCTCACAAGTCCTACCAGCAAACCTGCTCCAGCATGGGCTCCTCTCTCCATGGGCCTGCAGCTCCCTGCCAGGACCCTGCTCCAGCACAGGCCTCCCACAGGTCACAGCCTCCTCTCAGGCATCCCCCTGCTCCAGTGTGGGGCTCCTCCAAGGGCTGCAGGTGGATCTCAGCATCTCTGTGTTCCCCCATGGGCTGCAGGGGCACAGCTGCCTCACCATGGGCTGCACCAGGGGCTGCAGGGGAATCTCAGCTCCAGTGCCTGGAGCAGCTCCTGCCCCTCCTGCTCCACTGACCTGGGAGTTGGCAGCATTGTTCTCCTCACATGATCTAATTCCTCTCTTCTCTGGCCACAGTAATATCTGCACAATACCCTTTTACCTCTTCCTAAATATGCTACCACAGTCATTACCACAATTTCTAATTGGCCCAGCCTTGGCCAGTGGCACATCCCTCTTTGGAGCTGTCAAGGATTGGCTCTAACAGATATGGAGGAAGCTTCTATCAGCTTCTCACAGAAGCCATCCCTGCTAAGAAAATATGGCCACATAAACCCAAAAAAATAGTGGATCTATGTGGAGGGATAGAATGAAAGAAAATAGTGCAGAAGGTAGTCTCACACCTGAGGAGCTGCAGCTGCACTAATCACCAAAGATTAGGAACAGGCCTGCCCTTAATAGGCCACAGCTGTGCACAATAAGGGGACGAGTGCTACAAAAGAGTGGGTTGGCTAGTGGAGAAGAGAGTTGGAGTTTGTTTGCTATGCTGAGAAGACGAAGGGGTCAGTGCTGTGAGGAGCTGCCCATGAGTACATCCCATGAGAAGGTATGGGAGCTCACAATTAAATGGCAACAGATCTAGACTAAAACAATAATTCTCATTCGTAAAATGTTCACATCATTTACTTTTAAAGATCCACCTTGATGGAGACATACTGATTTGACTACATTAATTGAAAATGTCTATACAAATAAGAGAAATTTGTCAATTATGGATGAACATAAAGGACATTTTAAATCCAGTCTACTAATATAAATCCCAGGATCTCAGAAATAATGTCTCACCTTGAGTTTTTCCTAACAAGAATTCTTTCCTTCTACTGTCAGTTTCTGAAAGCTGAAATTTCAGTTATTGCACAAGAATGTAAACAATAATAGGAGCTCATTAGAATGACACTTTCTTCCCTCACAATGTTTTCTCTCAATGTGAATTTAATTGGCTGACTGACAGATGCAACAAACACTAGAATCCTAAGATATATGAAAAGCGAAGGCAGGACAGCTCAACTGGTATGACAGTCAAACAGCTGAGCTAAAACTCTATTTAATCATATTATAGTATAGTAGCCTCATCAGCTTACTTTTCTTTAGATAAAATGGTATTTTTTTTCATTTCTAGCCAAGTTTTCTGATTAAATACTGTGGCAGATTACTTAGCCAGAGCTAAATACAAAAATCCCCACCAAATTTATGGAAAATATGCAGCAATATGTAAATTTTTCACCAAACAAGAAAATTCTGGTTTTCAAAAAAGGAATCATTTATTCACTAGAAGATCTTTTTCTTCTATTTTTATGGACTCTGCACTCTGTAGAATATGAATGCACATGCCTGTGAGCAGTGATGAGGTTCACAGAAATGAATGATAGGTAAGAGTACAGTGCTCTCAGTGGAGGACAGAAGCATCATTTTAGCCTCCCACATGTGTAGTCATGTCTTTGCCCTTTGATAATGAGACTCTCAACACTTGCATCACAAACTTGAAATCGCAGATGATACTCAAAACCCATAAGACTACTTCCATTCATGCCACTAAATCTCTGCCCCACAGCTGGTTTTCCCAGAGCAGCTGGCATATAAGCAGTTCAGATGCACGAGCTAGAATCTATATAGAATGGTACAACAGGAAAACCCTTCAGATTTTTTTTTATTTGTCATTATCAGGTTACACATTACAAAGCAAAGCGCCCCAGCCAGGTATGTGTGACCACCACTATATTGGACCAGTTCTGACTCATTAAACTAATCCAGTACGAGCTAGAAAATAAATTAAGGAACAGATTAATTTTGCTATGTAACTTTTGCTAACAACTCACTTGTGTGTCACGTTTGGAATGGGAAAACATGTTAGAAATCATTAAAAAAATCATTCACTGACCTCCAATACAAAGAATGCCAGTGATTCTAGCCTGGTGTCACACAAGCAGCCAAGACATTGCTAGCTTCTGCCAGCTGTCAACTTCAGACAATAATATATGGTTAAAAAAACTGCCCTTTGGCCGTGTCCAAGGTGCTGCAGAAAGCTGAGCCAGGGTGCAAGAACTCTGTGTAGCAGTCCAGGCCACCAGCCAGGACTCAGGCATTCTGAGCACTTGGAGTAAATGTCCTGTTTAGGAGTCCATGGTGCTGGTCAACACTGGACCAGAGGGGCTGGGGACATGATCAGCATGAGACTGCTGTGAAAGTGCCATGGGAGCCTTAGGAAAAGAATTCCCAATCCACTACTATGTCTGTCCTTTATAGCTAATCAGTTTCAAATTATATATCTCTGATTTCTTCTATTCTAGCCTCTACTCTACCTAGGGGTTCTCCTGTGACACAATCATCCTTATTTTCTTTGAACTTTTAGATGTGCAAATTGATGCAGCAATAGGAGATGGTGGAAGCAACCATGGTGAGAGATTATAAGAGGTCAGGTTTTCACTAATGAGGTAGAAGGCAGGAACACCAAAGAAGAGGCAAAACTTCTGAGGCAGGAAGCTTCAGGAATTAGCGCTCAGTTGAACACAGAAGGAAGTTAAGTGTTCTTACATCTTTCCTCTCACTAAGCCAGGGCTCATTATTGCTAGAACGTGCAATGGGTTTATTTTATCATCTTAGAAAATTGGTTTTAACAAGGTGGTGAAACTACAAGTTAAATTATAAGCCACACATTTAAACAGTTTGACAAAAGTCAATATAAATTTCAATAATCCAATTGTCAAATTCAGATAAGAATTCAATCCTTTAAAATCAAAGAATATCCTTAGGCTGAGCTTAGAAAGATTGATTACCTTCTCTCTCTAATTAACTGAACTTTAATATTATGAGCTGCTTTTTAAGAAATCATAGCCAGCTGAATATAACCGTGTGATTAAAGAACATATAAAGAAGATACCACATAAGAAAGCTGAGTGGTAATTATTCCAGTCAATTAATTGGTAAAAAAAAAAAAAAAAATCAAATGCTGCTATCCATAGAAGACAATTGGCACTGGATTCTGTGTCTTCCTTTTCAGGGAAGTCAAGCATATCATGACTCTAAGGTCACTTTTCATTGAAGTACTTAAAAAGCTGTTATTCTGGTTTACAAATTATCTCTTGTACTAAAGTCCTTTGGTCAATACTAGAAGATAAAAGCATATCTTAAAAAGAGAAAAATATTTTCCATCTTTCTTTTTTACAGAATTTATTTATGAACTATGAAGTTGATTCTCACAAAGGTAAGTAATCAGTTTAGGAAGACTTTAATATTTTTCTTTGATCAATTTCTTTAATTTTTTTCAGGTATTCTTACTATTTTCTGTCTATCATTTAATTTCTATTCTCTCCCCACCTCAATGGTTCTAAACATTATAAGCTATAATGCCAAAAATCACAAATTTTAAAAATTTTCCTAGTTTTGACAAAAATAAGTGCAACATAGATATCATTTGTTTTTAATAGTCATAGAGCTGAAGCATAAGGTGAGAACTGAATCCTATTTTTTGAGCACCTCTATGGGTATATACTTATAATAGTATGTACTTCTATGTTTTAAATAGCTTTTTCAAAATAAATTAGTGTCTAGCTTCTTAAAATCTCTGCAATAATTTCTGGTTTTGGTGTATTTTCAAAAATTGAATTAACTTTTATCCCTTCTTCTTTATTATAGCCCTGTGTATAATAAATAGCAGTATTCAAGTATCACTTGATTTTTTAAGTTACATTCTTATAGCTAATCATTTTTCCCTATGCTCTATAATATTAATATTTGTTCACTCTTTTATTTTTACTTTCATCATATTTCAGAGTAGATGCATACATCTATGCTATTTATGCTATAAAATATTTACTAAATCTAGATTATGTTTATGTATACTAAATACACTATACTGTAAACATCCACATATACTTAAAAGTTACTTTAATCATTGATTACATTTCTATCTATAATTTATTCAAAGCTATTTTACAACATGTCTGTAAACAGCTTCTGTAACATTTGCAAATATTTTGTCCTTGTTCCTTAATTGTCTTTGGTCCTTAATTCTAATGTGCACGTTTGGTATTTTCCCTCTTTATGTACTTTGACTTTTTAAAATTATCTTCTTTTAAATCTAAATAAAAATAAAAAGTTGTTTCAAACACATTTTCATTACTGAAAGAGTATTCCATATAGCTACAGTTTTAAGTTACTCTTGTACATTAATGAAAACTTGGATTTTAATGAAATCATCCTATATCACTACTGATAGTGTTACCAGATTTTGGTCTTTTTGCTTGATTTTTTCAAATTCTCCTTCTAAGTTTCATCATCCTTTTGAACATTTTAGCAATAATTGTAACTACTGAAATTCCAGAAAAGAATTTCAGAGCTGCACATCTAGGGTTATCAGATGAAAACTAGTTCTTATTCTCACTACACAGGTGAATGTGAAGTGAGCATTAAATCAAATGTGCTCAACCACTGAAAAGCCAAGGCTGTTAGAATGCTTACAGAAATAAAATTGTTGCTATATGGCAAATTGTAGTTATTATGGTTACTAGGGCTTTTTTTGAAGTGCTGTAATAGTCAAGTTAAAACAAAAATAAAGATTAATTTGGAATAAGGCCCTCATGCTTCAGCATGTCACTGAATGACCTCAGTACCTATTAACTTCAATGAACAATAAATTTTTATGACACTTATGCAGTATGAGGTCCTAAACCATTTACATGATAGTTGTGCTTCATTTCTGGATGCTCACTAACCCTCATTTTATTATATAGAGTCAGGGTTGATTATCCTAAATAGAAGCATCAGTAAAAATTGACCTTGTATGGTAGATAGCTTCCATAATTATTGTTGTTTCCTTTTTGCTGAGGCATGTAGATGCAACTAGAACTCTGCTTCATTGCAGTAGCTGATAGAAAATTGTCAGTCTCTGTGGAAAAATATACCACAGATATATAGATATATATAGATAGATATATATATATATATACACACACCTACCAGATACAGGGTGCATTAAGATAACCATGATGATTAAGGAGACTAAAAAAAACTCAGATGGAGACTAAAACCTTTTCCTTTTTTGTTTAAGCTTGGAAAAGAATAGAATAAGAGTACACACGACAGCTTTTAGCTCCTATAGCTCAGGAGAGGGCCTTAATAGGGCTATTTTACCCAAGATATTTGCATTGCTAAATACTTCAGATATTTTTATATGCAACCATCAAGCTTTTCACATCAGTCAGTTCATAGCTAGAATATTGGACTTTAGGGATTACTTGACTTCTTCACACCAGGGTATCTAAATCACCTTAGAATGGTTTACAAAAAAGAACTTTGATATTAATTTTTGCCAAATCTTCTCTCTCCATAACAATAATTACATTCTCTAAGCAGATTTTGATCAGAGGTGTACCTGCTAAAATTTATAACAGAGTGGGCATTATGAAGGTAATGGCTAGCAAGCTATTAGTTACCAAATTCAAGATTTAAAAATCACAGAATAACAGAATATTTAGGGTTGGAAGGGACCTCTGGAGAACATGAAGTCCAAAGCCCCTGCCAAGGTGGGGTCACCCACAGCAAGTGACAGAGGAGGGACATGATCCTGGACAGCCAGTTCTGGGTGGCCGAGCTTGAGCAGAGGATCCAGAGATCCTTTCCAACATCAGTCATTCTGAGATTCACTTGTTCAAGGCATAGAGGAAGAGTGATATCCACAGTAAATACCTGACTACACAATCACATAAGGCAGTAAGTGCACCAAAAAAACCCAATTCTGTGATTTTTTTTTATTATATGAAAAGAAGGCTACAGGCAATTATGAAAGCTAGAGCATGGTATGTCAAACATGAAAGCTAGTGAAAATAAATATTATAAATTTCTGTAATTTTTTTTTAATTTTTCATAGTAGCTTCCTAAAATCATGATTAATAGTTAATATAATGTAAATTACCTTCTCTTACCAAAGAATTTTGCTTTTCATTTGGCACAGAGCCAAGTAGACTAAATAGCAAAATAAGCATTTCATCTATGCAGCATAAATAAAAGAATATTTGCAAATTATTACTGATTATTTACTAAAGTAGATTCCCATGATATAATGTCTTTGTCTATGATAAAATTTTCTTTTCCCAAGAAGGAAAAATAGAATACCTGCAGTCTTCCAATCATCAGTGGAACATGACGTGAACCCTGAGCATTGCAAAGCTAGCACACCAGTTGTGCAATTTTACATTTGGATAAAGCACCCCCACCTTTTTACTGTATATGTAGAGTAGGAACTGGCAATTATTTAGTGGATTATGGCATCTTTATAAGAGAAAAGCATCACAAGATTATTTCAGCTATTGAACAAACAGTTCCTATACCAAATGAAACACAGACAGGAAGCCGAGAGTATGGAAGCAAGGATAGGTAGCCTGGGAGGGGTCACAGAAAAACAGAATGCTTTGCTTTGGAAGCAATCTCGGAGATCATCTAATTCCAACCCCACCTCTATGGAATACAGAGAAATTGTCTGAGCAGCCAGGGATTGTGTTAGGAAAGCTAAAGCCCTGATAGATATAACTAAATTTTATCTTTAATTAATATTAATTCTGATTGCTTCAGATAAACTTGACCTTGATTTTTATTCACAACAATATTAAGTTTTCTGGGATTCTTCTGGTGTGTTCTGTAGTTACTATTTTTGTTTTTATCAAAACCACTTCCTTTTTAACAGCTCTTTAGAGATTATATTTATGTCTGTATGATAGTATAAAACTATAATGATTAACATCTTTGGGGATTAATGTGCTTTTTCATCAATTTAATTGCTTTTTGTGAAGGAAAAAAAGTTTGATGGAAACTTGGAAGCTGGTTATAAGTATTCTGATTGCATTTTGTTAAGGGATTTGAGAAATGGCCATTGCCTGCAGTAGCTTAGAGTTGTTATTTATGTAAGATACTTTTCCCACCGGCCTCTGGAGTCCAGCCCAGAAAGCCACAGACTTCCATCCCTAGTCACCACATGCAGCTGCTCCTTTCTCCTTTTCAAGTCCCGCAGCAGTGATGCTGAGTGTGCATCCCAAGCTCAGACACACAGAGGACACCAGCACGGCCACACAGGCTGCCACACACCAGGGGCTGCCTTGAGCATCACCTTCAAGCAGGCCATGAGCACATGCAGAGGCACCAACTGCCCTCTCCTCCTCACCAGCAGAGTCTGAAGCTCAGAGCTGGCAGCACACACTCAGCACTCCCAGCTCACACCCACAGGCACTTCAGTGGATCCCTCAAATACCAGCATGTGTATCCACCAGGATGTGAGGGCGATCTGGCTGCAACTTCTGTCACCCCACTGATCGCCAGCATTGATTCGGCTGATCTGGCTGGCTAGGCGGGTGTCCCCTTCCTCCCTCAAGTCATGTATTTGTCCAGGTTTAGAGCAAATTTGGGGAAGAATCCCCCAAAGGAGCTCTGGTGGGAAAAGCAGATCCAATCGGCCCCTCCCTCCAACTGGTCCAGGAGGAAAAAATACCTCCTTGGAGAAAGGTGGAAAAAACTGTTTATTAAACAATAAAACCAAAACAATATCAAACAATGAGACCCCTTGCCACTCTAAAAGAGATGACAAACTGAGAAAACCCTGGGTTGAAGCTCAGCTCACTCAGTCTCTGATCAGTCCCTCCGCTGCTGGAATCGTCGCAGGCCAGGCCCGGCCCGGTGGGCCACAGCTGTAGCTGCCGGTGCTCCCCTGGGTGTTCAGTCCACAGCAGTTTCAAGAGGTCCAAAGAAAAAGGAAAAAAACCAGTCCAGGGAACTTCTCTGCCTCAGCTAGCTAAAACTAATTAAAAAGCAAAAGAAGAGCTCTCTGTCCCGCTGTCTGTTCATCCACAGACCACACAGTCCAGGAGCAGGAATGTGGAGGAGGAGTGCAGTGTCTGAAAACAAACTGTGCACTTCTCTCCCCCGCTTCACTCTCTGGAATGCTCTTAAAGCTACAAAACTTATTATTCAACATAAACAGAATGAGACAATTGGGGATAAAAGCATCATATAGTCAACCCAGGACACAGCATGACCCTGCTCTCTGTCCAACTCTCCTGAACAGTTCCCAGACCCTTTTATCCTCACTGGCTGGTCTAGCTTGGGGTTCACCAGTGAAGAGATGGATGCTCTAGTGTGTTCATCTCACAGGTACTGCACCCTTAGGCTTCCCCACCCAAATACCAGCCTGATAAACCTGCCCAAACTCACAGCCTCTTACTTGCTGGCTGATGACACGATAAGCTTTTGTTGCTTGTTGATTTTTATTTTTGTTTGTGAAAAGTGTTGTGCATCATTACTTACTATTCCAATTTAAAGTTAAAAGTACCCTACTTTATTATCCATGCTCACTGCCACCATAAATAAATCAGTCAGTGTAAGAACACAGCTGCTCAGTTCTGTGCATCCTAATATCTTTCACTAAACCAAGCTTTACTTTTAACCATATGCCCTTCATTACCTTGGAGCATATAGTTCTAAGAATATGTTGGACTTCATTTGAAATATACTATCTTAACTATAACATTTAAAAACAACCACTAATAGCTACTCTTTTCCAGGTACTACAGGTTTCAGATGCAATGATGTCTGGTTAAATAGTTCAATTTAATTTGTCATCTAGCTAAATACTGAAGAGGTGGAAAAGTTACTCAACTAGAATTGTGAAGGGAAAAAGCAAAATATGCTATAAAGCTGTGCTCTCAAGACACTGTTCTAACCAGGCAGCTGTTTCCAGGGTGGCACACTGCATTTTGGCAGTCTATGAGTGGTTCTGAACACCTAGAAAAACAAATGATGATGGGGCAAGGATTGATTGCTGTTTAACGATAATGGCTTCATTTCACTCATGTCCAAATTTTAACATTTTTTTTTAAAGTAGCATAAATCCATAGCAGCAACTTCATAATTTATGAAGATATATTCTTGAGCTGAAAGAATGGGGTTTGAGGCACTTTAGCAAAACAGGGATAAACACATTTTGAGGCAGCATTACTTACATTAACTACAATATCTATATGTAAAGCAATGTAATAAAATTGACTGGCGAGTCTAATATACTTAATTTTTTTCAAGATATCTTTGTATCTTTCTCTTTATAATTTCAAAACGTTACTTTCAAATAAAATTTGCCTACCTAATCCTCAAACTAGAAGTTCTGTAGTTGGAGAAAGTAAGCCTGAGGGTAAAACAACTTCATGACTAGTAAATTGAAGATTTAATAAGAATTAAATTATTTGGGTTTTTTTAATAGCTTCTAATGTCATGCATCAAACATCCCTTGAGTCCTATGCCAACCAGTGGTATGAGCATCAGGACAATTATTTGGTTTGTTCAGTCTTGATTTCCCATAATCTTTGCACCAAATATTGCAGCTATAAGCATTACATTTGCATGCTACAGACTGCATTTCTGAATACAGTCTCTTATGTGAATCCCTTTACAAGCTCACATATATTTTGCTCACAGATGTTATAATATTAAGACAGACATAAGACCCATATTATGAGATTTATTATAGAAAGCATCCTTTAAGATATACTTATGGCTGTATGAAAGAGTACCAAGGGAGTTTAAAATTGCTCCCAATTCAGTTTCACAATAGTTTGAAACTCATGAGACCTCTCCTATCCTTTCCCGTATCAGGCTATCACTGTTTTAAGAAGCAAATTGAAAACACCTTAATAATTCTAAACTACATACTGAAATTTTATATGGAGAGTAAACAAAGCCAACTTCCCTAAGCTTTCCACAGGTAATAGATTCTTTCTTGATATTCTACTGATACTAAGCCTACAGTGACCAAAATATTTGCTTTTCCATTTCTATGACAGAAACAAAAACAAATGAACCAAAAAACCCCTCAATCTTTGCCAAACATTAAGTGGAGTGTTGTCACCTTATTGCAAAGCTCCCAGCGATTTCTCATGTGTGGCTCCTCAGAGCACTAACTCCTACTCCTTCACAGCACAGCCAACAAACTCCAAATCCCTTCTCATCCACCTAACCCACTCTTTTGTAGCACTTGTCTTCTTATTGGGGACAGCTGTGGCCTATTAAGAGCAGGCCTGTTCCTACTCTTTGGTGATTAATACAGCTGCAACTCCTCAGGTGTGAGACTACCTTCTGCATTATCTTTATTTTCTCACATTCTATCCTTCCACAGTTGAGCAACGCACAGTAAAAAATTAGCGTTTCTTATATTCACTGCCATCTTAACAAATACATGCAATCACTCTGTAGCCTAAGTCTGCAATTACAGTCTTAAACAGAAAAATAATGTTAAGGCGACACATCTGGATTATGAAATATGTAGAGGACTGTCATCAGTCTTGTATGGCCAGAACCCAAATTTCTGTAATGACCTATGCTGTCCTGCTCTCCAACACATGGCGTCTCTCAGTCTTTGGAACTTCTAGCAAACAATGATAATTTATTTTCCAAAAACCTAAGCAACAGATCAGAGATTTTCTACAAAGCAAATATAAACATTAGAGAACTTGAAAAAGAGGCTGTTACTAGCGTGTTGTAAAGAAAACCCTGAACACTTAAAATACCACTGCTAACATTCCTCCATCAGTGAATATATGACAGCACCTTATGAGTTAATTAGACTATAAAATTGTGTGTGCTTTGCATATCTAGGAAGCTAGGATACAAAGAAAACATTCTGCTGTTTACCATCCAGGGCATATTGCAGCCTATTTTAAGAAACCATCACAGCATACAATAATTTTGTTTCAATTGTGATGTCTTACTTATAAAAAAATCCACCAGAAATATTATCCCAGAAGGCATATGTTTCATACAAAGTTGATAAATGTGAGCAAATTAAAATATCGTACAGGCAAATTACAGAGAAAATTAAACTGTTTTCCAACACGCCTGAAGGGAGGAACAGATTTTTGATTCCTATAAGTCAAGTCTGGATTGCTTCCTAGAAGGCATTTTTTCTGCACACTAGAGGGTCAATGATGAAATCCTATGGCCTGTGCTATCTCAGGAGTAAGATTAGATGACCATGTTCTAGTCATCTATGGACCTGTCAGCTATATTTAAATGAGTACTTTCTTCATATGATACATCTATAATTGGATGTGGTTGAGGATTGCCTTAGACTACCCAAGAGCAAGATCAGGTTATATTTAGATGAATACTTCCTTTATATGATCTTTCTATAATTGGATGTCATTGAAGGCTGCTTTAGACTCCCGCAAGAGAAAGCCTAGGCTATATAAAAACAAATTTTAAAACCTTTATGGCAATAAGAAAGATGCCTCAAAGGCTGGTACAGAATGAAACCAAAAGAGCTAAGCAGATACTGCTCCTGCTGTATGGCAGAAATTACTGCACTTCCTAGCAGATGCCTGAGCTGGCATGAGTTACTGACAGTTTATCATATTTGTAATAAAATGTTGATTGTTGACCTTTCAATTACTTAGGAGAAAACAATTGCATGGAGTTTTTTTCATTAGAGGAAGGAAGAGGTGGTTATGCAAACAGAAGTAATTGGGTAAAAATGGCAAGAGAATTGGAGAAGAAAGAAGAAAGTTCAACTGACTATGTGTCTCAGGAAGAAGTTTACAATTCCATTTGTCAGTCATCAAGTTCTCATCTATATAAATATCCAATAAAGTTAAGATCATAAAAAATGTTCTTTTAGTGAAAATATTCACCTGTCTCTAAAATGTTCTTAGTCATAAAGAAATAATTTTCTGAAAGATTGTTTCTTTCTTCTTTGCCTTTCAAATATTTTAATTTAACAAAGCGGTGACAGCTTTTGCTGTTAAAATCACAACACAGATATCAGATCTATCAACTGGAAATAACATATGGGATTCTACAAAAATAGCTTCTCTGGGATAGTAATAAATTGATTATTCTAAAAACCATCTGACAATTTTACCTGCAAATTTAACTTTACAAATTATTTGCATATAACCTAGACCCTGGAAATAGTCTACTTTCACAACAATGCAATTGCATGCTTTTAGCTTCACAAAATACAGTGCAATATACCTCCCGCTAAAATATTATCATCGATAATGATTTTGTATAAGATTAGCAAAATGTCCAAGATATGTGAAAGATCAAAATTCTGAGCAATCTGAAAGCAAAAGTCATGAATAGCTATTGATGTCAGAAGTCAGTATGATGTATGGTACATCATACAGTGGTACTGTGTGGTACTTTACCTTCTGGTGTATTGCAATACACTGTTGTAGAAAAGAGAAAACAGTTTTGGTTTTTTTAAATATCTAGTCAGTGAATTCTGTGGAATAGCAACAGCAACATTTAACATATGCACTCTTGACTATGGCATGCCTTTGCTGAGGTATGATTCAAAAAATTATGCAGCCCACGGTGTCAATTTTCTAGGTCTCTTTCAGTGTCTCCAGTTTCCTACACAAAAATTTAATCTATCCACAGGGTGTATAAATTTTCATATCTGAACGTTCTGCCTTTTGATCTCTATGAATGTGGAAGAAACTGACCTTAATGTTAAGGAACTAACTCTGTTAATTAGTGAATTATGGTTTGCACCTGAAATGGATTCACCTTAGTTCATTTTAAAAGCAAGTCTCTGGTCTAAGCCAGTCATCTAGTCTTACTCTGCAGTAGGAACACAGCTAAGTATCTATAGCAGCCTGTACACACCCAAACATAGTAAAAATGTATTTAAAATAAATGGAAAAATCATCCATTCTTGTCATTCCTTAATTATAAGGAGAGCTCAGACCAGTATCTTAAACTTAGGCCTGTTATTTATGTTACTGAAGTTAGGTGAGGTAAATTAATGTGGAATTCAATTCTCATGTGCAACATCCAAATACTGTCACACACAAAATATTAGCTACACAAAAAAAAGGGCCAAATTTTATCTTAATGCTAAGCTATAGAAGTTAAAAGTTTATTAACAAAAGGGAGCTGTGGAAAAATCCCTATACACCTAAATTCACACATCCTCACAACTTGCACTGTTTACACAATTTACACCTACACAACATTCATATTTGCCTTTAGCATGCCACCATTTAGAAGAGGGTGTCTCACCCTTGCACCAAAAAGTCTGACTTATAATGAAAAAAAGAAATGTTTGACAAGAAAAAATAAAATAACACACTATTTCAGAGAGCAAAGTCAAATGCAGATCTATCATAGAGATTTTCAGTAGATCCCCAAGCCAAAGTGTCTCAGATCCTCGCTGTGCACAAAGCACAGAAAGACCAGAAGAGAAAACTGAATTCTTCCTTCCTGTTCAACACTTCTCCAACCACACATTAAGCCAAGTATGCACGAGCTGTGCAGGGAAGGGAATTTTTAAGACCATACCTTGCATTGAAACTTCTACCCTCTCTGTACAAGAGTATTTATCTGCATAAAAAGTCTTAGAATTTTAGGTAGGACTAATTTTCAAAATCCCTTGTGGACTTTGCAGAATATATAACTTGAAGCTACCTTTAGAATTTCCCCACATTTTGTGAAAGCCTTTCTGTTTTACGTCTTTGCAGTTTCATTTAATTTTTGCATGTTTATAAGGACATGGGGCAGTTCTTAAAGAGAATTAATATAAAATTGAAACCACAGAGTGGTGCTAGACAGTGCACATTTGCTGATATATTCAATATTTCTGGATTGTGTGGGTTATGCTCATAGCTCTAAAGTTCCTCTTAAAGTTCATTTAATCTAATCCACCCAGATGTCTCAAGAGATAAAGTTCCTCATTTAGTGTCATGCCAAAGCTTAGTCCAGCCTTTGCAGTGTCACGCCTTTTGACATATTGCTGAGTTAGAACCTTTGAATTCAGAGGCTGCCAAGTAGAAACATGTAACTTAAATGATTAATCAAATTATTGGGAGGGGGAATGTAAGGAAAGAAAAAAAAAAGATAAAAGAAAATCATTAATGGTCTTCCTTGAATGAGAATTAGAGCAAAAACACCAAGGACTTGCTCATTTCTTCAGCTGAATAGCTAAAGTCACAACATCATTTCTTGTCAAAGTATGCAAAATCAGTATTGGCAATGCATTTTTAATATTTTATTAGACATAATAACTGGTTTATTTATATATGAAATAATTTATAAACTTACATATTATCAGAAACAAATGTGATTTTCAGCAGTCATTTGAAATTTGTAGTTCAGAGATAGAGTATTCCTGTTATTTATTTATGCAGATCCTAACACAACAAATCTTTAAGCATACTTTAAAATTTATGCCCATCTTTGTTGTGTTCAGATTAATGTATCGTAAGGAAAATATTTCTAACAAAAAAAATAGGGCCTCCTTTTATGTTCTACTAAAAGAGAGGGAAGGGCTTATTCTCTGAAGAAATATACCACAAACTTTTATGTATGTGTTTGACATGTGTAGAATATCAAATTAACGGCAAAATTTTGTCACTGATCTCAAAAATAAGCATATTAACATTTTTACCCTTACTTTCCTTCCAGAACTAGTAGTAAAGATTAATGGATCTTCAGCTCCTCTACTTAAATGGCCGGTCTGCAATGTCTGGTTCTTGAACGTGGATTTGCACAGTACCATGCCAGTAACCTCCCACTATTTCACACGTGCACTTCCTCTGGGAGCTAATCTGTGTTTTCCCAAAAACACTAAAAGATAATGCATTTTCCTGCCATGTAGCTGCATGGTTTCAGATCAAGCTTGTCACCTTCAGACTGAGTCACCAATACAAAAAAAGAGTCGGTGCAGGATGTTTTAACAATTATTAAAATTCTCTCACTCAGGAAGCACTCACAAAACTTCAATCTTCATCAACCCATTGGTACTTCTTGATCCAGCAAACAAAACTAATATCTTTGGAACAACTGTGCCAAAAAACACTGATGGATCAATTTCTCACAACTAAAAATCATTAATTGCATTAATAGAAATATGTGTAACATTAAGAAAAGATTAGAGATCCTTTGACCTGAGACATTAGTACTTGAGAAGTGCTTGGACCTGCCTAGAGTTTAGGTTACTTCAATTGTTAGTTTTTATAAATGTCATTAATTTTTTCTTAACTGAGACAGCTCTCTGTAAGCTGATAATAAAGGGATATCTACCTTTTTCTGATATATCTTACACAGAAAACTGAGCCAGCTTACCTCCTAATAAACCCAAAAATGCTGTAAAAATGTCTGTGAATGGACTTTTCTCTCTGTGAAACAACAAATACCAACAATACTCTGAACTTCTAAATGTGAACACATGCAACAGCAAGCTAGTGCCCACCATGTTGGGCTCAATCTTTCAGAGTTTATCCCCACTAGTACTCTCATACCAAGTAAACCCATAGTTCATGACAAAACTGGGCAACCTTTTACAATGAATGCTGCCAAGCCTATTCTAACAAGGTCCAGAAAGTGCTTCACATACTGAAGGGTCAACAATCTTTCTGAAATTCAGGTGTATATATTTGTTCTGACTTTTTTCACACAAAATGAGCATTACTTCTTAATGATCACGGCTCTCTCTCAAATTGAAAGTATAAAAACACAGCTGCTTTGCCGTTATCCAGTCTCAATATACATTCTACCCAAAATACAATATTGAATCATGAAAAAATAAACCAGAAAAGCCCATTTCAACCCCAAGGCTCATGGGACATTTGCCATCTGCTTTTTAGTCATGTGGGCCACAAACTAATAGTCACATACACAGAAATTAATTCAGCTGTAAGGTGACTTCTGATATGCCATCACTAATATCAGAAGAGTTGTGGCCCTCATAATTCATGCTTGCACTCACCTCTGAGCCCAAATGTCCCCCAAAGGGAACTGATGAGTCCAAGTGTGCCTTTGATTCCTGCTTCGTATTGATCTCCAGCTGTCATGAGGAAATCATGTTCTATGGTGTGAGGAGGGAATGTCAAACCCTTACATATTCCCCAGATCATAGACAGTCTGCTTTAATGTTCACACAGTGCTGCTCCAGCATCTTACACAGCACCCCCAGTATGTGCCCCAGAACCTCTATTGTCATTTACTCGTGTACAGACCAGTCTGTGACTGTCTCTCAGGCTGCTGGAAAGCATCACCCTTTAGTTGCCACAAAAGTTTTTCTTTCTCTCTTCTTGCAATACCCACATTGCCACTTTGACTGTGTAGTTAAAAGATTAATGCTTTCCTCCATTCAAATTCTTTCTGAAACAACAGAGGGTGAGCCACCCAAGGAATCCTGATTTCTCACGTAACATTCCAATTTCAGCAGTGAGCTGATTTTTTCTCTTATGCTTTGGTCTCTAAAACTGTAGAAGTGTTGAGTAAACAGAAGTACAGCATAATAAATGCGCTGCCTAGCACAAAGAAATACTGCTTCCAGAACTTAAAACCATAGAGAACTGCAGCATGAGCCTGAATGACAAAATAGAGTTTAGCAAGCCACACATTAAAGCCAGAAATTCTAATTGCTTTCAGGGTAAGTATTGCGCTGAATGTGGCTATAATTTTAACAGATGTTTCTGGAGAAATAACAGGCAGTAAATTACCTGAAAGCCACCTGCCATCTTTTAGATTCTGAATAAAAATTGAATGATTCCTATTTTTTAAATTTATTGAAAAAATGAGCAACTTTCTGTATGGTCACTTTGTACATTATTTTTTGTTTATCATTCAATCAGTTTCTGATTACTACCAGTAAAATGGCTCATAGCTGCATCACATCACACTTCAAAACAAGGAAAGAAGTAATCTATATAGCTCTTCAATCACGGATTCATTAGTGTACTTCACTGAATGAAGCAGGCTGGGTTGTCTATAACAATCCGCTTTAAGCTAGGTCCTCCAGCAAGGGAAAGAAAATCACCTGAGGGATCCTTCCAGTCCTCAGAGCTGCTGAAAGGCTGGCTAGCTAAATGTGCTGTATATGAGTCACTGTGTTTTGCACACACCTCTGCCACAGGTGTAACACAAGCCATCCTGCTTACCCCTGTTAGAAATGTGCAGTCTCCAAAGAGCAGGAGCATGGACTGCAGTCTGACACTCTGGATTGCCTCTGGTGTGGGCTACCCTTGGTTTTGCTGATGGATTGCCTCCAAAGAGGGAATGAGCAATTTTGCCAGTGATTTGTTACAGTTAGAGATTCTTTGAGAAATGCAAATACAGTTTTCACTTGCCTCTTCATATTTAGTTGTATCTTTTTACCAAATAGATGGCAAACTGGAGTGGCCAAATATATGGCAATCTGTGGCTATACTCCAGTGAAGTCATCCTGTCTTTGCTGAATTTGGTCAACCACTCTTTGTTTGCATTAAAAGCAACAGAGAGGTGGAACAAGGGTTTTGAGAGACAATGTTATAGATTTTCTTATGAATTGGTAAGAAACCCTGTGAATTCGTGGAAAAAATATTCATAGTGGAAAGTGAAAAGGGAGTATTTTAAAAAAATAAATGCTTTATTAATCAAAAATTTCTCATCTATAAAGACAGTTTAAACCACAGTAAACCGGTAAATTCAGTATCTCTCTTTAAAAAACTTGTGATTTGGCTGCAGTTTTTGTTAAGTGCCATATGCATTGTTTGGAAACGCAACCCCCTCTGCCCATGCATTTCTACATTAAAATAAAAAGGGAAAAACATAATCAGGAGAAATGGGTTAATCAATATCAGATTGTTTGCAGAAAATATAGCACATCATTTTTTTCTCATTTTCTTTCTCAAAAGTAAAAGCAGCAATAGCTTTGCTAAAATTCCATCGACAAAATATCACATTCGAGAAGTCAAATTCTATTTTGTAATTGCTAACCCTTCTCCACCCAGCAAAGAAATTGTAAAAAGGCTATTCAATCCCATGCAACCCTCAGCTGAAGGATATTCTTTTAAATGAAAATGAACATTCAGAGAGGCCTCATACTCCGTGTGCTGGGTCCTATCTGCTCGAAGCAGAAACTCCCAGCTGGAATTGTGCAGCACTCTCCTGGACAGCAAACTGGCTGGCCATCTGCCTGCATCTGTCTTTTCTATGCTATTTCCCAGTTCCCAAAAGCATGCACTGCAGCTTCAATTCACTTCTCTTTGCTCTTGGCTGTACTGTGTTTATAAGTTATTTGGCTGGTATGGAGGCATCATATTAAAGACATAGAAATCATTGAAAGTAGGTGAAGAAAATTACTTGCTTACAAGCAAATAATAATTAAAAAAACAAAACCAAAACCAAAACAAATAAAAAACAAAACAAAAGCCCACCAAAACAAAACAATTGAGCAAACAAAAACCAAACCAGAAAATAGCTAAGAATGAGAATACATCTCATTTGGCCGACCTAGAAGATTCAGCCACTGGCCCAGCAAGCTGTCTATTCTGCTGGCTGTTGAGGATTCAAACAAGAAACAGGAAGCAGACAGAGACAACCATCTGTTAAACTCAATGTTATATTACAAAGGAGAGAGATTTTCCTATGTTGTTAACATTCAGGGCAGGGAAAATGCTATTTTCCCTCTGCAAATAGGTTGTTCTACCTTTATTTGAGGGACCAAATGAACTATTGGAAGACCATTTCCCACCTTCTACCCACCCCTTCGCCCCGCAGACCAGTGCAGCTAATGTATACATGGAAATGTATGTAATTACTGTGCCATTACTGATTGAAATAAATTCTAGAAGATCTGTCTCCACTAGAAGAAAAAATATGCATTTCACGTGGAAAAATCCACAGCTCCCTGCTCTTAGAAACTATGATGACCCTGACCTAGATGAGAAGAAAACTAGAGCTAATAGGTTTGCAGATATTTAATTAACCAGAATTTGCTTAGGTTGCCCAAGTTAACTTTGACTTTCTTTTTAGTGCCTTGGTTTATTATAATTCAAATTCAAACTGTTGTTGAAACACTGCATCTTAACACTAAAACCCACAGCCTAAACATTAGCCACATGAAAATTAACAGAAATCCAAACAAATCCCATCAGAAGACATATTTTGCAGTATGCATATATATGAGAAATATGAAGATAATATTTCTTCTGAATGCAACACTGGAAAAATTATTAGACTGCCTAACCCTCCAAAAAGTTTTCAAAATAATTGGAAAATGTTCAGACAAACCTCATAAGGCTGTTTGGAAGTCTGCAGTTTGAGATTCAAAAAGCTCTATTTACTTCACTTTTCCAAGGCAAGGGTTTTTAATCTACTAAACAAAGGCATAACAATATCCAGTGACTACAGCTGAAATTGGAAAAATTTTCAGCATAAATAAGGCATGATTTTTTACAGTAAAGATAATTATCCATGAGAAACCTTCTAGTAAGTGATATGCTCTATTTTCCATCACTCAGAAGCCTTCAAATTAAGTCCAAACATAGTTCTGAAAGACATATAAAGCTCAAACAGAAGTTTGAAACTTGCTACCCAAGATTATGGACAAAGTCCTGTTCTGTTTTGTTGTCATTGGGTTTTTTTGTTTGGTTTGGTTTGGTTTTTTCCCCAGAAATTCAGGCCATGAAGTGTATTACCTTCTTGCATTAAAATCTATAAATTTTAAACAAAATAAGTATTTTTATTCCATTTTGATGACATCATTTACATTGAGGAGTAAAATGTTACAAAAAATTAATCCTATTCCAAATATCTGATCAACCACCAACCAGGCAATGAAAATAAAAAAGCAGGTCCATGCTCCCTGTTCCAAGACATACATGACCTATATATATGACCACCAGTGTCTATCAAATGAAAGAAAAATCTTGTAAAATCAGTTATTTTCTTCCTCATACCTTCCATTCAGTTCACCTACACTGAAAGAAATCCTAAATACAAGAGAAGAATTCCAGCATCCCTTTATTTGTAAGTGCTCGGTTATTGGTAGAGATATCCTAAGAATAAATAATTTCCTCATAGAAGATAAAATAATCTGAGGCACGTTTTTCTATCAGCAGTCTAAGGTTT
The DNA here is from genome assembly GCF_028551555.1 of Melozone crissalis. NCBI lineage: Eukaryota > Metazoa > Chordata > Aves > Passeriformes > Passerellidae > Melozone > Melozone crissalis. The sequence continues at coordinate 2,326,363 of NW_026535784.1, read as the reverse complement.
GTGGGCATATACTGAGCTCCTGACTCCCAAACCTCTGATCTCCACGGAGCCAGGAGCTGTCTCTCAGAGTTAAGCTTTTGTTTTTAAATGAGACAAAGACATTCAGTCCCCACTGAGGTGTCAGTTTAGCAGAAGTACAGAAACGCAGAAAAACAAAATTTTGCACATTTACTTCCCCCACCTACAAACTGCTAGCAACTCATTCAACTCTCATGAAGTTCACACAAGTGTAAACTCTCTTCACCAAACTGTGAAATTTATTTAAAAATAAACTTTGTTCTTATATTTGGCATTTTTATTTTACTGTGGTCGACAGCCACCTGGCTCAAAACTATTACTTAAAAGAACATTTGACAGAGGCTGTTTAAACACCTTCTAGCCTGATTTAATGCAAACAATTGAAATACTGGCTAGAAAACAAAACAACTCATTTTATTTTTGCTAATAGGAAATTCTATTTAGTACATAACTGACTACCAGGAAAAGATCCTGAAATACACTGAATTTTACAAGCTTGATACTTCTTTTTGACTGAACTTGCAGAGTTATATATCATTCTGTACTGGGATAGCCAAAGACCAGTGAAGAAAGGCCAGGTATTTTCACTGACGTGTTATTTTCAAGAGGTCCTAATGCCAGGACAGATTTGGATACTTTTGTTTGTTTGGTTGGTTGATTTGCAATTTTTGTGGTGTTTTTTTGGGTTTTGTTTTGTTTTTAGTAAAATGACAGTAAGTCTTTCTGTTAGAATTCGAATTCAACTCTGGAAGTTGGAATATGCATTCTAAAGATCCCCAGCCTGTATTATTTTATTATTGTTTGGTAAAGCAGTTGGACCAGCCCAAGAAAAATCTTCAGAAGAGTAGTTTGTGTTTATTAAGGTTTATTTTCCAGACTTCACATTTGTTGACAGGAGCAGCTGATTTAAAACACCGAAATCATTTTAAGGGATTTGGCTGGGCACCACTTCATAGCTGTCCAAAAGGTGTTGTATTTTGGATTTGTGGTTAACCCACAGCTGATAACACTGTGGCTGAACAGTGGCTGCACCAGCATCACGCTTTCTCTTTTCCCCACCCTCCCTGACTTGCAGTGAGAATACTGAGTGAGAACAAGAAACTGGGAGGCAACACAGCTGGCCCAGCTGACTCCAGCTAGTTAAAAGGATATTCCATGCCATGTAACTTCCTGCTCAACATTAAAAACTGGGGGCAGAGGAAGAAGGTGAGGACTTTTTGGCTTTCAAGGTCACTGCTGTCTGGAGATGAGCTGAGCATTGGTCTGATTGCAGGAGGTGCCATGTGACTGTCTTTGCATTACTTGTGTTTTTCCCCTCTCCTCCATCTATTAAGCTGTCTTTACCTGAACCCACAGATTTCACACTTTTGTTTTTCCTGCTCTCTGTGCTTCTAGTGGGAGTAAAGTGGGGAGTGAGCAAGTGACAGAGTCCTTAACTGCTGCTCAGGGTCAATTCACAACATTCACACTCTCCCACTCTCCCACTATACCAGCCCAAAACAGGAATAAAGCTTAGCGATTTTTTTCTTTTTTTCTTTTTTTTTTTTTTTTTTAATCAGATAGGAACACGAACAACACATATCTAGGCCAAAAACATGAGTAACTATAAAAGATATAAGTTGCTGTCATAGTAATATCTCAGGCTTAATATAGTGGTTTGCCCTATATATGTTAACACTCCAAGAAATGGCAGTGGAAAGTGTTTTTCTCTTTTAACTTTTTTCTTTCCCAAGGAAATGTGAGATTTTTGTTTACTTCATTTTGCAGTTAGCATAAACTTGCAAGTTATTAACTGTTCATGTTTTGCACTTAGATTGCAGAAACTCAGAATATGCCTATTAAAAGCAACATTATCTGTTCCCTTGGGTAGGAAGATGTACTTAACCTTATACAGCTGTATTGGCAACAGATTTTGAATATCACCTTTTTGCATTCTAGCTCTCTAAAAAATCACAAAATTGTGTAGAACAGAGAACTTCTCGTATTGTCCCGAGGAAAGAAGAGGACACTATGGTAATATTTTTAACAGTTAAAAACTACTTCTTAGCACTTTGGATTGAATTAGGTGTGTGAAAATAGTAATTACAGAATTTCACTGAGCTTTGCTTAGGTATTTGTGTTCCCTCATGTGAGGGAACCACTTGTTTATTTTACTGTGCCATTCTCAGATTGCCATCTTCAAAACTGTTCTCATGAGAGTAAAGAATCAGGAAACAGAATTAAGCTTAGACTTTCCTTTGTCATAATATTCTGCTTCACGTGCCAGTGCACTAATTGTAAACTTCACTGATGTTTGAATCCTTCAGGTTTAATTAGAACCCATGTAACATTTTTATGCCTATCTTAAGGCTACATATTTTGAGGAAGCAAGGATCTATAAAATATAGACCCATTTATTTTGGTGATTTCTTTGACTTCCATTGAGCACTCCACTCATGGAAAGATAAACTTTCTTGAAAATTCCATTTTGTTACACAGTCCCATTTACTCCTGCTAGTGATAAACAAATTAAATAACAGCCCTAGGCATTTTGACAGTGCTGAAGAATTTGCAGGTAATTTTAATGATGGAAAACATACTGCATCACACTTCTGAGAGTTCCAAACTGATTATCAGTGAGGCTGATAATTTGATTGTTCTGTAATGTACAAATGCATCATTTCAAAAGCAGAAATCATTTTACAGAGAAACTAATTAAATGTAAATGAAGTCCTTGACCAGGATCCTTATATGTAGTGATATATACCGATATAATTGAATAGGAATAATAAAGAATAGCTCATCTAAATATCCCATTAAAATTATTTTCACATCAGAACAAGTATCATGGTATGACATAGTCCTCTGCATCATTAATTGGAAACATAAGATATTAAACAGGTTCTTTGCTTCCTCCTTGCCATCTCTCTATTCCCTCCTAATTTTAGGATAAAACATCTTTCAAATTTGCTGTGTTCAGTGGTGCCCCTATTAAAACAGAATTAAGGCACTGCCTATCGCATAGGCAGACTACAAAAAGAAATGAGGTTCTGGACAGTAGGTTATAAAACTCATTTTAATTTTTTACTTCAAATTACCGGTGGATAAACTTAACATTCATTTTACATTGTCTCTCATGGAACGTAGATTCCATATTTTCCCTGCTGGGGATGCATTCTTTGATGAGAGCTGTGCCTCAGGTCCCCCCAGGCAAGCAGGACCTGTGGGCAGGCCCGGGCAGGGGCAGCCCTGCTCCGGAGGTGCCGCAGGGACGGGGGCTGAGCAAGCAGCTGGCACTGTCAATCCTTGGGGGGATTAAGCCTTGTCCAAAAGACAGCACAGACCCCAAAAATCTGTTCTACACCTCTGCTGGCTCTGCAGTAATCTTCCACAGAGATTCTTGAATAGTGCCTGGAGTTTGGCGAGTAAATAGCAGAATATTCTGAGTTGGAAGGGACTCAAAAGGATCATCAGTTCCAGCTCTTAAGTGAATAGCCCATATGGGGATCAATCTACAACCTTGGTGTTATGAGCACAGTGCTCTAACGAACTTAGCCACCATTTTTGTATCTGTGCCTGGCAATACATGTAATTTTATTTGCTATTTATTTTTTTAATCTCAGCATACTGAGACTGTTACTAAGATTTTTTTCCCCTGGTTCTGTTCTCTCAGTGATCCAACATCCCATTTAAGGCATTAACTATGTGTAATTAATTTTCTGATTTTTAACTTTTGCTTGCCATGAGGGCTGACAGAAATTCATTCTGATGGGAAAGATTTGTAGTTATCTTAGTACTCAAATAACCAAATCAGGGAAATGTTTAATAAAGGCAGCATGATTACACTTAAGTGTAATCTGTAATCAAGTGTAATCCTCATTTAACTGATCAGGGAAAAAGGAATAAAAAAAAAATTGAATCAAGAAACAGTCAATGTTACACACCAGAGAGAAGACTGAGCAATTTCCTGGCATATTTCTTTTACTGTTTTAAAGTGCAAAAGATAGCTGAGATTCTTCTGGAAGAATTTAGACAGGATCAATCAACAAATGTTGTCTTCTCTTTTTTTCTGATTAATTGCAGTAAGCATCACATGCTTATTTAAGCAGAATCATCAGTGTGGAGTTAATCTGTTTATTGATTAGCGCAAAGCAACCATTCAGCTGAATCTCACTTGATACAACATGGTGGTCCAGTATGCAGAAATACACTGTGAGGAGAAGAACCTCCCTTTATATTTTCTACATATTTTTAAAATGGTAATTCATATATTTGATAAGAATTTCTATATAGAGCTTATTTTTATAGCTTTGCAAAAACTGTTCATTTATGAGAAACTGGCCTTATACCTGTTGTAAAAAGTAGTTTTTATACGGCTTAGCATTACATTTATTACAAAAATAAGTTCTAGCCAACCACTTACACTAATCTGACAAAGATATGGGATCTATCTTAATGACAAGTATTCAACAGTTAATTTTACTTCAAAGACCTACATGTATTTCAAACTATTAACCTTTATTGTGTGAATCAAGAGTACTTATCCTAAATTTTTTTTGTGTGGAATTGTATAGAGCTTTTAAAATATACTAATAGATCAGCCAAGTACAAAAAACATTCATTGACTATTCCAGTATGGATAACATAGCAAATAGGAGTAACTGGAAATTTTTGTGGGCTGTTGGATATATCTGGATAACAGCATATCTTAATTGTTTCTGTTCTGAAAAGTTGCTTAGGTAGACAATTAATCCTGCTGAATATATTGAGAGGGGCTTTGAAAAGACATGATTATTTAAAGTGAGACAGGGAATTTGCTAAGGAATACCAAGAATCCACCAGTGGATTCTGACTCCTGGAAAACAACATGTAGATTACAAACCACAGAAAAAGAACTCATATTTATCAAGTAATGCTAGCTGTATTAAGGTATAGAAATTGTTCCTATACCAATGCAGTAAAAGATACACTTTGAAGCTGCAATATGAAATCAAAGTCAGAGCAAATGCGAGTCATCATGACATCTCACAGGTGTCTTAAAAACAGGAGATGGTTAGTGTGACATTTTTAAAACAAATAAACCTTAAAAATCAAAGGTGTGGCAGACACAAGGAAAATACTGACATTCAAAAGCAAGACATCATTTTTTGTGACTGATTCATTCATGTCATAACCCTTCCTTCAGACCAATAATGAATGACAGGGAAAAATGTTCTAAGATAGTCAAATTTCACTTTATATCCTGGAATTATACGTATCATAGAACAGTTTAATGTGTTTTTGACTTGTTAGCATCTCTATTAATTTGCACAGGCCTCCTCTTCTTAATATTCTAACTTTTTAGATAATCATCCTATTTAGATTTGCTTATTTAGCTAACTGCTTCCATGCATGTCTTCAATGGGGAATTCTACTGGTAATTTAACAGCCTGGACTCTTCCCTAATCCTGTTGATGTATTCCCAATAATTAACACTGTGAACAGCTGTATTGCTAGATGTCCAAATAGATTGCACCAAAAATGAACATTTGTATGTTGTGGGCTTAGTGGTCAAAATGAAAAAGGATTCTTTATTGATAACTAGAGGTTTTTGTACCATTTTATGAGTTAATAGGGTTCAATTAAAATTGCCAAGTCGTGAGCTTCTTGCACATGTCTCTGGAGCTTTGAAAGAAGAAAGTTTAATGAACGGTTGAACAGTTATCCCAATACCCTAGTAATTAGAGAATGGGTAATTAATGTGCATCTGTGGAAGACTCTGGGGTACTGTCAATGACCCTGCAGTGTGGCAGAAAAAGGAAATTATGAACATGGCATGGGAATACAGCTTTTCCTATTTTCTTAAATTTTAGATCTACATCTGTGTTTAATTAAAAGAAGAAATGAATTACCATTAACACCATTAGGCAATGAGCTCTGGTTGGTTACAGTCCACATGGACTTTGAAACTGATAGAAACTTGGGAGATCAGAAAAGATTTTTTGGGGATCCTTTCAAGTGTCTGAAGGACTTTTCACAGAAGACAGCAAACATTTAGGGAAAAAGAAGCTTAAAGGCTGGAAAGCATTATGGTGAAAGACATTTGTATTTCAGCACAGCTTCTACTGTTACCAATTTTATTTTTAAATTAGAGTGCAGGTGCCCCAGTCCTTAGAGTGGGGGCTGTGGGGCAGCCTCTGTGAGGAGAAGCCAGGGCTGCCCCATGCTGCACATGGCCAGCTCCAGCCAGATACTGGGGGGACAACAGGGTGGTGCTGCCTCTAGGAAAGTGTGTTTAAGAAAGAGCAGAAACAGAGGGGAAACCAACATTACAAGGAGAAGGAGGAGGAGGTCCATGGCACCAGAGAAAGCCTCTGAAGCATTCATATTGGATCAAGGGAAATGTGTGAGGAAAAAGTAGTGCTGGAGATGAGCTAAGAGGGACTGGCTGCAGCTCCCTCTCCCAGCGATGCTGCAGGGGCAGGATGAGGATGGGGCATGCAGGCAGAGGGGCTGGGAGTGAGGTTGAGCCTGGAAAAAAGGGCACTAATGGTGTTGCTTTAGTGTTTCCTCTTTTATTTCCTTCTACCTGAACTAATAATTAAATTTTTTTTTTTGACTGGCAATCAGTTAATTTTTCCCTATTAAAGGCTGTCTTGCTGATAATGGTAATTGATAAGAAATTTGCCTGTCTTACTTTGACCCATAAGCTTGTTTCCTGTTCTTCCTATTTCTCCCCTTGCCCAGGGCAAACCCACCTCAAGATTTATAAATCTAAAGACAGTGTGGTAAGATCTGCTCATAAAAACTAAAATTTAGTCTTATTTAACTTTAGAAGAAATACAAAATCCTCTTTTTTATTAAATATTTCGTTTGTACAGTCTTGTACAAATTAATAACACTGAAGAACACTTATTGAAAGACAGTTCTCACAGATGTTAGATAACTAGGTAAGCTGATGCAGTAGTTTCTAGAGGGATTCAAAGGAAAATTGCTTTTATGTCCTGAAGCAGAATAGCATTCCATATTTCACATGATAATAAAACATATCCTCAGGGTAAGTAAGTTGTCTCTACTTTTAAAACAAAACACAATTCAATTTGTATGCAAAAGTAAAGTACTATTTTATGAGAACAAGTAACTCTCCTGAGCTTACTGTTTTAGCAGATTCTAATACCTTTTGTAACAGTACAGTAGTTCTAAATTAACGCTGGCTGGCCATAACCAACCAGATTTATAAGATTCATTGGAATGTTAGGCATCAACTCACAGTTAAATCACTAGAAGTAATTTAAGAAGTTCCAAGATGTGGCTTTAAGATAGAAATGCCCTTCAATACATCTAAACTTTTGAGTTAACAGTCAAAACCAGTATATTTATGTAAATAGGATGAGTTTTCTATATAAATAGGATATATAAATAGCAAGAGTAGAAGAACTCTGCATTTTAACCAAAACCTGGTATACCTCTAGATCTGGTAAAACACTGAAAAGGAAAAATTGTGCAAGTGAGTGATATAGCAGGCCAGGGACAGAGGACGATCTCCAGCAATGCCAGCAGTGATTTCCACAGGGCAGTGTGGAACTTTATGAAGTATATTGATTCTTCTCTTTTCCCACTGCCTAATCTTTCAGAAGCTTTACAGTTTCCTTTTTTCTTCAATCTTAGGAGTCAGAGATGAGAGAAAAGAGATTCTTAGTTCATTTAACCTGTGCCCATAGTACCACATAGAGCTACAATATCTTCAACAGCATTGGAGTAGAATGTTTCCAAAACACTTATAAACATCCTTATAAACTTACAAAGCAGTCATAAGTGGACAGAAGTGTGTCTCTGTGTGCTTACATTGAACATCCTGTTAAAAGGAATGGTAGCTATCCAATTTAATTCTAACGTTGCAGATTAACTAAAGACTTTCAAAGAATAAGGGAAGAAAAATAAAAGGTCATGAAAAAAAAATAGTTTAGAGGGAGATAGTGGAACACAACCTGTCTTCAATAAGTTTGTTCAGATTTAAGTTGCCATTAGGGGAAAAAGAAAGGAATTATTAATAGGAAAATAAGGAAAATGAAGACATACTGAACTACAAATGCAAAAAAGCCAGCACAGGTCTTTGGCCTCACATACAAGTAGCTATATCCAGTAATGGTATTGAGAGCCTTCATAGCATTATTTTGTGGATGCTGGAATTAGCATCTAGGCATGATGTTGCATTCACAAACCTGAAGCTGTCTAAGGCTTTCTAGAAGCCACAGGTAACTTTAGCTATGTTGCAAAACTGGTGCACAACACATACACCAGGAGCAGGAAAATCCACACTGTAACAGGATGCTGAGAATAATCATGGTCCTGGAATTTAGAAGCCTTAGCTACACAAGTGGTTATACTTACTTTGAGATTCTTCGAAAAATCTGCTCTTGAGTGTTAAATCTTAAACATCTAGTTTGATACTTTTGCATAATTCAGTCACAGGTAATGGTGAGGTAGCTGAAATAGAACTCTTGTTTACCTAGCAAAGAAGATTGTATACAAAAAACTATTTTCTAGCAGTATCTCATTAACAGCCTATTCACAAAAACAGCTCCTGAAGAGTTTCTGCCTTATATAGAAGACTTTACCTGAATACTTCTGCAGGACAGAGTGACTCTGTTTTCTAAATCCCTTTCCAGGACCACCAAGAGAAAGTGACCCACAAAGATGAGATGCACTGGAATCAGCCCAGATTAGTTCCCTGCTGATAAGGGAACACATCAGCCAATTTCACATGCTAACGTGTTGTCTAGTCAGACAGAGAAGTACAGGACTGTATGATCCACCAGACCTAAGTGGTGATGGGGGTAAGTAACAATGGAGGCTTGAAGTCTTAAATCGAGAGCATTTTCTTTTTAATTGAGCTATCTTAAATTTGTGCTTATTATCTAGATTGAAATAAGGGTTTTCAAAAGATGTTGCTCAAACAATACCTTGGTCATTTGTCTTCTGGCCACTTTCAAAATGCCTGCCTAGAAGAGTCAGTATTTAAGTGAATTCAAGAGTTCAAACACAGTATTTGTGCAGAACAGGAGCAGTGTTCACTCAGAATGCCACATGTACTGTCCTCTTAATATTTTTCTAGTATTTCTCTCCATCAATCTTCAGGGTTCTGTATCAGTTCAGAAGATTGAGATGATAACTTTACAGCAGTACTCAAGGTAAAACACATTTCGTGCTGATGCCATGTTAATGGCTATTGTTAGGTGAGAAACATGTCATTTGCTTGCTGAAATTTATAAGATTAATGACACTTCTATATTATCCTGCCAAGAGAATTTGGTTTAAATATGTATGAACTTACACTTCCATACAAATGCAATAGCATGCTGTTCATAAAAAGAATGGAAATAAAGTATGCAAACAATGCTGTGTAAAAGCCTGGTGTTATATCCACTGTGCATTAAAATTCTTTGTCCAACAGAGCATTTCACATTGAAATGGCCTATAAATAAATAAACAAATCAGCAAACAGGATTATTTTCTTTAAATATGCAAGTTTCCTGACAAAATTTCTGACACAATGAATTCTTCTCAATACATAAATTTTGTAATAGGTTATTTATAGTAACCTAAGTTATATTTTCATCCTCACATATTCTGTATGTATTGTGTGTAGCATTTTGTTATACCTTTTCCCTATAATTTTATTTTCTTCAAAAATAAATTAAGAAACTGTCAATATGTTTACCAACAGCATTTTTTTTTGTCTATTGGCCTTTCTCATAAGAAAAGATACTGTCTATTAAAAAAATGAAAATAGAGTTTCAGAGTAATTTCAGGGAAACTTCACTGCTACAGTAAATTTGTTCTTATTGCCTGCAAACTTATTTCATCTGTGCAAAGGTGTTGTGCACATTTGAAGCAATAAGTATCATCTTTGGAGATTTTTGAGTGTGGTGAAAGAGCTAAACAATAAGAATTAGCAAGTTCACTGGAGCCAGTCTTCAGCACCATGAGAAAAAAAGGACTGATAATGCAAAAAAAGTCCACCACTTTATTTTCAACTTGGAATGCGAATATCTCTCTAAAGGCATTAGATATTGATATATAAAAAAAAAAAAACAAAACTAGCTTTCTTTGGCTAAATTAATTGAAAATAAATTCAGTTTCTCAAAGTATCTTTTTAAGACCAAGTTAATGCTTAGACATAAGAAGAAAGAGCAAAAGAGTGAAGAAAAATTGGAGTGAAGGAATTAGAAAAAGAGTAAGAGACAATGAAATTAATAAAATAATCCCTTTGTTAATTAAACTCTTTAATGGATTGCTTCAGTCCCTGAAGTATCAGTTTTCAAACTATCTATTTAACCAGCATGCTCTGTGTCATCTATATTTATTTACACATATCTTCCTGTCACATAATGGTTTTCCTCTGAGATCAGCGTATCACAGGTTCCCTGCATATGTGGATTTAATATATAGAGCTATATATACAGCTCTATACCTGAATTACATGATACTATTAGATCAAAAGGTGTACACAAAATTCAGACATTTTTGCTGTTGCTGCTGTTGCAGTTGCTGCTGTAGCACTACCTTTGTTTAGTGTCCCTGTTTACAAATGTTGTTTTTCCACAAGATAGTGGTGTTGTGAGCTTTAAGAACAGTAGTTGCCCTTAACGGAAGACAAACAACAGAAGATTTAGCATAAATGCACAAGTTTAATATGTGAACCCTTCAAGCTTTATAGATCCAATTAGTACAATCCAATTAGATCAGTTACAGAAAACTGCAGCTTCTTCAAGTTTTGGACATAAAAATGGATAGAATACTCTTTAAATTGTCATCTTTGGGGAAGGCACGTGCTCATGTCAAGTTCTACAATGAAGACCATGGTCTAAAAATAAATAATTAGATGCCTGAGATGAAATGCCAGCAAAATTGATTTTGACAATAAAGCAGGTACAAACATATGAAGTATTATAAAACATTGTCTAGATGCAAATTAATTTTAATTATTTTCACATTCTGTGTAAAAGTTTGGTTTACAAAGTAATTCCACTGATTTTAACATTTTTTCCCAGAATTATACTACAATAAATGAGGGGAATTTGACCTTTGCTTATGGAGAACTTGCTACACGAGAATGTGGAAAGTAATGGAAATCTTAAGGTTAAGATCATGTGCAGCACAGAGTCCTAAGAGTAAATCAAGCAGAATTCAGAATGACTTTTGAAGAAATAGAATAACCTTTAACATAACCTTTTATAAAAGAGAAATCGGCTTTCTAATCCTTTGTTACTTACATGAAATAAGATTTCATTTAATCACTTGTAGATGTTGTGTTTTCATTACATCCATCAAGTTACTTAGTCAGATCTCTTATTTCCTTCCCTGCCAGAAGAAAACCAGATACCAGGAAAAATAAATGTCCCTAAACAACCAATCAATCCAATGACAGATTTTGTTGGAGTTGTTTTTTTTTTTAATTAAAAGAAAGAATTTTAAGAGAGATTACATTTTTAAAGTCAACTTTTTTTTTTTACATGTCAAGTCACAAAAGAAAGGTAGTCATTAAAGTGAAATGCTTTAGCATCTTATCTCCAACACTGAACAGTGTGCATTTTTAAAAATTATAAATCAATGAAATGGAAAATTTGCATAATATGTTAAGAAGAATATTTACTCCTATTACCAGACAGGTCATATTTGGGTAATACCTTCATAGAATATTCTAGACTATTAAAAAATCATCCATACTTATGCATAAAAGATTATTTTAGTATTCTCAAACTGGAATAAAAAATGGTTTTTAAATAGTGAAAAGCTCTGTTAGCCATGTCCACAAAAAAGGTCACAAAAGTCTTCCATGTTATCAATACTTGTATATTTTAAATAAACTTTGACTCCATAAAATTGGATATTTGCCCCAGTGACTAAGGTAAAATAAATATGTCTATTATTCTAGAACATGCTCTGGTGCACAATATTAACATCAAATGTTTCACAGAATCAACAGCACAATCTGTTTTGTTTTCATTCAGTTCCTTGTTTTCCTTCCTTCTTCATGTGAAGCTTTATTCCTGCACCTAGTTCAGGACAATTTAATGTGTTTTTTAAATTTAATTGTTGATATTGCAGAGTTGCCACAGACAAAGAGTTTGTTTGGTTTTTTAATTGAAGATTTGATATTTACATGGTGCTCAAGTGGTAGATTATTTCTTTCAGTATTTCTCATCCTGTAGGCTTAGATGTTTTATTTTCTTTCTATAGTTGATTTTTGATGATCACTCAAAAAGTGTTCTTTGCATAAATATTGTTTCATATTTTTTTGAATTCCTAAATTGGTTTGCTTTTTCATATTTTTTATTTTGGTGTTGAAGAAGTCATTTTTCATATGCATTTTTACATTTTCCTCTTCCCATACCTGATGCTTCTCTGTAAGTCAATTTTTTAAATCAGACCACACAATCTAAAGTAATTCCTACTGATAAAAAAATTGAAATTCTTTTTGTCTACTGCATTATTTTAGAAATGTTACTTGAAGTTTGTTCAGTTCTTACATCTACATATTTTTATTCAATGTAAAGTCTAGTTGTATATATGGACTTCGATTCTATCTAAACAAAAGCCTCATCTGACACAAACCAAAATGAAGTCCTCATTTCTATTTGTATAGTCATTCTTCAACTTGGGCAAATGTTGCATATGTTCTAACTTTCTATCATTTTTACAAAGAATGAAAATGCATATTTATTTTCTTGTGAGGTAGACTAAGTATCACACAATTTCCATTTAGCTGAATGCTACATTTCATGGCATCAAAAGAACAAGCTCAAGGACTAAGGAAATTTTCAGAGAAATCTAGCTAAGATTTCAGGTTTTCTAAAATCAATATCAAATAAAGGAATCGAATATCAAATACAGAAAATATCACTACTATGTCACAGTTTGCATTGAACAAAATTTACATTTGCACAAAATTGCAAAAAGGAATCACAAACAGCACCTCCACGAAACTTTCTCACTGCAGCTATAACTGAAAAGAAATACAATGGCAGGTCATTATACTATTTCCACAAAATGATTTTCCATCCTCTGTGGTTGGGCACATTGCTATAACACTCTTATTGTGCAACAGCCACAGAGATAGAGGTCTGTGGGGTTTTTTCCCATCTGTCTGTGTAATTAACACATTAACATATAATGTATCTGAAGTGTTGTTTGTCTAGAACACCAAGTTCTTGGCTCACCGGTTAAGTACTCTCATGAAGATGCTGGACTCTCCCCAAGGGCTGGGGGTCTTTGGCCACAGAAATGCCTGCTGGTTTAGCAATGTCACAGCAATTTCAAATACTGTTCATTCATCAGTGCACATGGTTTTTGGGGGACGCTCATACTTGGTCTGAAAGCAACAAGTGGTGTTACAATATGTAGTAAAATAAAGTAGGGTGAAGTAGGGTAGTAGTTTTGTGTGATTATCCTTTTTTAGGGAGTTTCACTCTAAGTGCTACTAGAATTCTAACAGTGGGTGGTGATGTGTTTAGTGAAAAATACCTTTTTTGTGCTGGAATTCTAGTTGTATTATTCTATATCATCAGATGTTATGCAACCCCAATATGTCTAGTAAAATAAAAACACACAGTAAAATATAAAAAATATTTGAAATTGCCATAATGTAAGGTAATGTCATATATCATATCAATGGGGAAACATTTACAGTAATGCAAAATTGATCAAATTAACTCTATATATGGTGGTTATGGTAAAAGATTATTTAATATAACTTTTAACAAACCAATACTTAGAAGCTATTTAAGCTATATGAATTCAAAATAGCTAACAGAAAATAAAGGAGAAATAAGGTGGGAAAAACCTGCTTAACATTATTTTTTGAAAACATTGCTTAATATATTCCTTTTCTTCCTTGACCACTGTCACTTATTTTGTATATCTACAAAATACCAACTTGAGGGAAGTCATACAATTTTACAAATTCACCCGCTTTCTCATCTTCTAAGGCCAGTGTTGCACTTAGCAGAGGAATACTCCCAAGAATTTTAAATACCCGAAGTCCATTAGAAAAAACATAGTGCCTGAAAACCACATATGAAACATTTTGCTTACTTGAGCCCAGATCCTCACATCATGTAAACAAGGATAATTGAGAATTAATATTTATAGCTGTCAGCTGCTATCAGAAATATTAAATAATTAGACTGATAGCTAAAACCTTGTAAGTGTGTGTTCACCTAATAAATGTAACATTACATATCTTGGAGTGATTGCTTGAATATTTACATTACATGGCAGAGTTCACAGCTCTGGAATCACACATATGGTTAACTTGAAACATTGTGACCTCCTTCAGTATTTTCCAAACTTAGCAAAAATTGCCATACAGTCCTGGTTTATCATTTAAAAAGTTATACTGACACATACGTATACATTAGCTCATAAAATGCCATTAAAATATTAATGAAATTATTAAAATACTTGGAAAGTAGGTAAAATCAGTCTCCCTGAGCCCCATTTTAAAGACCTGACATTGAAAATTAGTCTTCTCCAGGAATTTTGCAATTAAAGCAGAACCATCCATCATCTTTTTTCCAATGTTATTTTTTCTTTTTTTTTTGGTTGGTTGGTTTTTTAAGTTTAATGGCATAAATTACATTAGTGGAGACAAAATTGGAAAAGCTTCAGAGAATTTACTGCAGTACAAAAAGCTTAAAGAAAGTATCTCTATGTGTATCTATCAATAGTATCCCAACATTACTAACAGAATATCTCAAGTTACCTCAGAATTTCTTGTGATTTTGGTATATTAAGAGCATGGAGCAGGTTTTTCTTGGCCTGCATTCTCTGCATCTATTCACCCTGAGCACCACGGCTTTCATACCACCCTTGCTGGGATGTGTTAAGCAAGTGTGAATGCTCTAATCTATTGTCAAAAGCTACTGCGTTTCTGCAAACTATAGCAAGACTGGTAGAGAGACAGAAGCTGATGCCAGTTTTTATGATCATTTGATAAAAATACCTGGCCTTTTTATTATAGAAAAATTCAATTTTTCACTATCAGATTTACCAAACATAATCTTGAACAATGAGGGAGATGTTATTGTTCAGAAAAGCCTATGCAAAAGATTTTTTGACTGTTTCTTTCATATGCAATCTATTTTTTCCTTGATAGAGGTGATTTTAGCTTGCATTTTTAATTTTTTTATTATTTTTACCCCTAATTTCTTTAACTGCATGAGCAGAATCTTCTTTCTATTTTCTCCTTCTCTACTTTTTTATTGGTGAATACTACAACTAATACTTTTCTAGTACTTTGAAGGGAGCCCAAGGATTTCAGCTAAATAAAATCATCTTTCTTTGCCTCAGCGGCAGTACTGAAGAGGATTGGTAGGGATTGAAAATCCATTCTGGCAGCTGGAATAAAATGTTTTTGTCACTAAGCAAGAAATCATGATGATTTGAGCATTTTTGTTTGATACAATAGACTTAGATTGATCTTTGGTAAGTTTTATTTCTTCTAAATGAAGAAGAAAAATTATATTTTAGAAACCTGTCCTGGCTGTAAAGCAGAACTTTATACCGCAGCATAATGTTTTATACTCTGCATGAATAATGTTACTGGAAAAAAGTGCAGAAATGTCTCCTTTGCTTCTATGACTCCAAGTCACAGGGATATTTTTCATTATTTTCTGCTAGAAAATCCAGAGTTATTGTCTCGTATTCTCCTCACCCTAAAGAAAAAAATTACTAATTCATGAATTTCACAGTTTAAAATAAGAATGTAAAAGCACAATTTCACTTTTGAATCATGAGTCGTATAAAACATGAATCACTGATATGACATCAACACTGAGTGTATGATTTGGCTTCAGATTAAAGGAATATTCCCACCATGTTTTGTTTAATTTTTTAAACATCAATCCACTTTCTATAATGCCATCGCAAGTAAAAGAATAATCTTCTCTTTCAAGACATCAGGCCATGTGGTGGTTCTTACATTCCTGTGAAATAAAACTATAATATTGTTAAAGAAGTTTTGAAAAATCCATAATCATGGCCTAAAAAATGGTGTGAAAATGTGAAGTCATCAAAATTCAATGACATGAATGAATGAATGGATGGGCATGGTTTCGTGGTTTCGGTCCACCAAAATAGGTTTTGCTTTGATATCTTAAGTTGTGGGTTTTTTCTTTCCTCTTACTGTGTAAGGCCCTTAAGATTTTATTCTCAGGTCAAACTAAGGAAAAAAAAAATTTCAAAACACCAGAATATTTCTTTTCTCATGGCCTAAAAAACTTAGGACCTATTTGTTGAAATGATGAATTTCCAAATTAAAAAATCCTAAGTTCACCTGCAGATCTCCAGAAAAATCTAAATTTGTTGTTCACTATTTTTTCCTGCACCTAGTTCAAGGCAGTGGAATTTATGGGTGTGTTTTAATTTAATGTGTTTTTTAAATTTAATTGTTGATATTTCAGAGTTGTCACAGACCAAGAGTTTGTTTGGTTTTTTAATTGAAGATTTGATATCTACATGGTGCTCAAGTGGTAGATTATTTCTTTCAGTATTTCTCATCCTGTAGGCTCAGATGTCTTAATATTTTTTTTCTATAGTTGATTTTTGATGAACACTCAAAAAGTGCTCTTTGCATAAATATTTTTCATATTTTTTGAATTCCTAGGTTCGTTTACTTTTTCTTTTTTTTTAATTTTAGTGTTGAAAAAATCATTTTTCATATGCATTTTTACATTTTCCTCTTCCCATAACTGATGCTTCTCTGTAAGTCAATTTTTTAAAATCAGACCACACAATCTAAATCTAATTCTGACTGATAAACAAATTGAATTTCCAAATTAAAAAACCCAAGTTCACCTGCAAAGCTCCAGAAAAATCTAAATCTGTTGTTCTCTGCATGTCTTTACATTCCTTTACATATAATGCTTTTCCCTCATATTTCCTTGAACATTTATAATAAGGTTTCTTTTTACCGTTGACCACAATTTGTAAGAAACCATGTTCAATTATAAATGCTGCTCAATAGATGCTCTTTTCTCCCTCCATCATGTTACCATACTACATATAAGGTAATGGAGGACTATGTTAAACATTGTAACACCTCAATATCTTGCAGCACTTTTATAATCCATGCAGCACTTTTATAATCCAGATAAAATGTTAATGAGCATTGGACATTTTAAAGAGGGAAAATTTTTCCTCCTAATTCATGGAAAGCACCATAAAAATTGTATTCATTGTATATTCTTTGGGCAGCACTGCTAAAATTCTATCATATTTTAATTCGATATATTGATGCAATATTATTTTTTGAGCTTGGGATTTTGCATTGTTTACACATGCAGAAATATGCAGAAATAAAGGTCTCAAGATACCTTTAAGTAGAACTAATCAAAAAGATGGTGGTCAGCCCGTACTGGATGTTTTACAAACTTCACCAATTTTAGTTTCCCTCTATTGCTGCTGTTTCCTGTTCAATATGTTGAACTATCTGGAGCTGCAAATAAAGATCTTTTACTCTCTGTTGCAGGTGGGAAAAAGGTGTTCTATGTAATTTTATTATTTTATCTAAAATATAACCAAATTGTATCATTTACCACTTTTCTAAGAATTTTCATGTGGTTCTAGGTTATTAAACTTAAATATCCTTCCCTGAATTTTTTGCTTATACACATGGAAAAGTAAAAGTTCAGTTGAACTTATTTTTAATACATCAGATGTCAAAAGATTTTGTTTCATACTTTATTTCATCTTAGATATTTTTAATGACAGATGATCCATATTTAGATGAACATGTTCAGCACAGTTGTGTACAACTTAAAAAATAAAATAAATTTTAAAAAAACAGAAAGTAAGTATAAGTATGTATTGGAAACATTTTTTTTTTTTTTTGAAACAGACTATTCCTTGCCTTTTTAATTGAGGATTTAGGTCAGTTCCTCACTATGTTCAATAAATGCTGTTTCAATGTTTACCTCCTAGACCAGACTTTTTTTCTATTGAATTTTATAGATTATTGATATAGTCTCTTGTCATTGTATAATAAAAAATTTAAATAACAACTCAAGAACTCACGGTGTGCCAAGTAATATTACAGCGACCTGATGAGGTCTTCAGGGTGAGAGAAGTGGACGTGAACCTTGGTTGATGATCGGAAGGCTGGATTTATTGATATATGATATATAATACATTATAACTATACTAAAAAGAATAAAGAGAGAAGTTGCAGAGGCTGCTAAGCTAAGAATAGAATAGGAAAGAATGAATAACAAAGTTCTGTGTCCAGCAGAAAGCAAGGACAAACTCTCCTGTGAGTGGTCAGCAAATCCAAACACTCACAGAAGCCCAATCACTGCTGCACCTGTTGCATTCCACACCAGCCGATAACAATTGTTTACATTCTTCTTCTGGGGCCTCAGATTCCCAGAAGATTAACAAATCCCAAAGAAAGGATTTCTATGAAAAAATGTCTGCAACAAAGTAATACACAAAAGATTCAGGATTAAATAAAATTGTGATTTGTATATGACTATCTAGCATAATTTTAATTAAATCTATAGTCAGTCTTATTTTCCAGAATTCTGAGAGCTACATCTCTCAATGACTCCAAAAGAAGTTCTCAACACTTAGTACTTCTGCAAAGTGCAAATGTCTTATTTGATTATTTGTTTGAGATACATGATACTCCTCCAGGACATGTTCATTTACTTTTCCAGTTTTTGTGACATCTACAGTCAGAAATTGTTTCTGGCTGCTAACAGATGGTGTTTTTTTCCTCTTACAAAATGTCCTTACCTGAAAGACGCAGAATGTATGTTAAGTCTTACTTCAGACACCACTTCTCTTCAAAGCCTGTAGTAATTCCACCCAATTTCTCCTTGCAGAGAAAACTATATACAGTTTCTATAACTTTTAATTAAAAAAAATTGGCAGCACATTTAGCTTCATTGTGATGTGCCACTTATTTCTCATTGTTAACATTTGAAAGAAATTAATGTCAGAAATTTGGCCCAAAAAATAGTCTGTTGTTTTGTCCGTATCCAGGTATGTGTTTTTTCTTTCTGCCAAGTGAATAGTAATCCACTTTAGGTAAAAGTTACTGTGTCAATTCAAAAGAGGCCACCAAATACTGGTTTTTTGCTTCCAACTCTAAGATAAGTGATTGGAGCACATACAACTTCAAGATCAGTTTGCCATTTTCTTCTACTTTATATATAAGACAAAAATATTACACAAGCTAAACTTAGTAAGACAGGAGTAAGTACTCTAATACTAATGTGTTTGAGACAATTCTGCAGTATTTCATCAGAAAAAAACCAAAACTGTTTAAAGGACACAGTTGGTTAGTTTGTCTAAAATTTGCTGAAAGGTCATGAAGAGCTTCTCTTTCTTAAGGTAAGGACTGCTATATATACTTAAACAAATATGCTAATATTCCTAAAGAATTAATTTTAAATTTCCCACAACCTAAAATTGATCATGTGCAATTTTCATTGTTTATTTGGGATTTAATGTATCTCTGCAGTTAACGGTTTTTTAACACACCTGTACCCAGGGGTTAGCGTGGTCATTCCTTCACAGACATTTATACCAGCAGTGCTAGTTGTAAAGAACATCCCAATCCATCTCTTTTGATTCCATTTGAAAAGAATTGTGCTATTGTATTAGCAACTATTTATATTTTTTCAAAGCTTTGTTATGAATGAGAAATATTATCAACCCAGTTATATATCAGAGGGGGAAGAAAGGTAATATTTCAGACTCATAAGCCCGTCTCTCAAACTCTGAGCCAACTGCAAGCTTTTCCTTTAAATGATACATAATTATGAATATTAAATAAAAGGGGTTGGGGTTTGTGTGCCATAGGATTATATTAACATATAAATAGCTGATTTTTGTAAAAGTTGATTTCAGATGTAAGAAGGTTATGGCAAAAAGACTTGTGATTACATGTGCATCAATCAAGCTTCAGTTGCAATGGGTTTGAAATCCCACATTAAGCTGGAAAAATCAATTATTTATGTGAAAAAGAAATCTTTATTATTCAGTATTGACTTCAAGAACATTATCATGTTAAGAAGATTAACATGCTAGTGTGATACCAAACTAGCATGCAAAATAAATAGACAAGTAAGAAATCAAAACAGTTTGAAATACTTCTTAAAAGCATAGGTGTCTGAAGTTTTTCGGATCAATGTCTATTTGCTAGGAAAGTGTATCTACAAAAAAAAAGCAAAAAGGGCCTCATTTGAAATTACTCCAATATTTATGAAAAAAAAAAAACCAGCTGTGGAAAATGATAAATATTCTAAAATGAAACTTTAATATTAAAATTTATCATTTTAAAAATAGTTTTAAATTGTTATCAATGTTTGTTTGCAACTATCACAAGCATTTCACAGATATCTTCATGAACAGGCTTTGAAGCCTGTGAGATTATCTAACAGCACAAAACTAGCACACTTAAAGTGGGTTTGGAGGCTGTAAGATTTACATAATTTCAAGATGGAATGAAATAAAAATCAAAAATAAATGAAACCGTTATATTTCTGGAGAAATATTTGTGTATAATTGTGAATAATATTCACCAGAGGAAATAAAAAAAGCTAATGTAAATGCACATAGAAATATTTTTCTTGTGCTCTATAGAACCGTGAATAGACTTCCACAGAAAATTCCATGAGACGTATTAATGTCGGATTTATACTATGATTTCCTGTTACCTATACAGAGGTAGAAATTGTTACATAGGCATTTTACTACAACATAAGGTCAACAATTACATTTTTAGAAAACATCCTATGTGCCGTAAGTCAAAGTATAAAGCTGTCTTTTTGAGTCATAATTTATAATTATTTTACGACAGCAGAATCAGCACAATTATTTTCTATATACAGGCGAGACTGAAAAAGGACCAAGATGGCAGCCTCTTAAGGGTGTTCTCTTCTGTATAATCTAAGATGCTGGAAAGGAGAAGGCTTTTTTTTGTATTTTAAAAGAAAAACTTAGAAATATGCATATACAATCTTGGGTTTTACAAGAGCAGCTATCTCAAAAAAATATTGAAGGGGGTTTTTTTTTGTTCCTCCTTTCTGATTTAGGGTTTGTTTTTCTGGCTAAGAAACTTTAAATTTATTGTTTTATAACCACTCTTCTAAACCAAAGTTCAAAGAACAAGGACATATCTCATTGCAATTTAGATACTTACATAATTGTTAGGAAAATATCAATTCCTGGGATTATATAATATTTTCATAGTGTTTTTCTGGAGAATTGACTTGTTTGCTTCTTCTAAAGGGAACTTCAGGGAACTTAATTTAGGAAACAACGCTTTCAGAACTATGCAAAGCTGAGTAGATCTCCATTCCATTCCTTGTTTTGGTTTGGTTTTACGACTTTAATTCTCTCTGTTAAGCTGTCTTTGTCTCAACCCATGAGTTTTCTTGCTTTTACCCTTTTGATTCTCTTGCTGATTGTGCCAGCGGAGGAGTGAGCGAGCAGCTGTGTGGGGCTTGGCAGCTGGCTGGGGTTAAACCACAGCTTCATATTGAGGCAATCATCTGCCCTACTTAAGATCTAGAACTGTGTTAGCTGTGAGAAATATCAAAACAACTGGATCCATGTAATTACAGATTCATCTCCTGGGCTCACTCCTACTTTAAAAACAACCTAGAAGTAGTTATGCATTACCCCTCAGAACAAATCAGTTTTATTTTGTGCCTTTTCCCTCAATGTTGAACAAAATATTCATTATTCAGCAGACTGGAAAACAAACTTCATGAAGGAATGAAAAAAAAAGTAATAAAACTTTCTCAGATTTTCTGGAGCAGTTTCAAATCTTCTGAACTTAATGAGAGCTTTTTCCACTGACTTTAAAAATTCTTTTCATTCAGTATATTCATAATAGACTATAAAAAGCCCCCTTATTTGAATAGTTAAAAAGAAGAAAAAAAAAGAACTAAGGACTGAAAGCCAAGGTTGTACATATCCTAAGTGTGAAAATAAACATCCCTTTTAAAAGGATGATTAAACTTTGGTGTAAATAATCAAAGTGGATTCTCTCTACCAGCATAGCCTGTGTGACAAATTTTCACTAGGTGTTATTTTGAAACTGTCTACAAGTGGAAATTAATGAGAAGAAGGAATTTATTTACTTCACTGTTGCTATTCTTACAGTGCCTATTTGGCACAGAAAATGTTGTACTAAAGAAAACTTTAATGTATTGTATCTTAATATGTTTCCAAACCATAATAAAATCCATTTCACAGCAGCACTCTTACAGCAAAGGAGTGCTCTTCTGGAGAGTTACTGAGACAAGTTAGGCCTCTCATTTTACATTTTAGTTAATTTCCCACTTATTTCCCCATGTAGAGCCTCTAGTCAAATTCAGCCTTTCTTTTTCTTTTTCTTTTTATTTTTCTGTATAGACAACTGTTCAATTATTGCAGCCTGTGACAAACTGACTAGGAGACAAATTGTAGCTTCTAACCCTGAGCTCCATGAGCATACACAATTCTTGGCAAAGAAACTATGCGAGTACTTTTTCGTAACACCGGTGTTTTCCTGTGCTTTGCTGAATTGCAACATGCCTTGTTAATGCTGTTCCTGGAAATACAGATAAAGTAGTGCACTTTGCAAGACGTTATAAGGAAAATGCTGCTCTGTTAACATTGTTCACACCAAGTAATTCTTTCAGTACTGACAACATTTTGTGGCCACCGTCTTCATTACAGTACTGGTGTGAGTTGTGCTGTCTACTGATACTGGAGATGTGGTTTTTTGGAGGGAAGAGATGTGCTTTGTTTTGTTTTGGTTTGCTTTTTTTTATTGTATGCCCTCTGATACAGATAATTTTTCTACTCTGACACCTCTGGTCTGTGTTTTTGCACGACATAGCTCAAGTATTTTAACTAATTTACTTTTGCGTGATATTGGCAGGGACTCTGTATCTTTTGAACTAACATCCAGGAACTTCTGATTGGCTGAGCAAATTCATTTGCAAAGTATCCTTTTAAAAAATATTGATACTATCATGTAACTGGAAAATACCTAAAATCTTCATAACAAAATAGTAACTAATTTTACCCTCATAACAGATCTGATCACTTCTGTGTTTCATAAAACTCAGCTGCCTAAAGCCCTCTCTTTGTACAAAAATCTTGAGTTTTCAGTCTTTTTTCCTTGAAAATCTAATTAACAGTATTCTTTTAAATAAGAAGATTACTTTCTGTGAGCAATTAACTGAAATTCAGTCTGCTTTAAACTTTTCAATATAGCAATGAATATTTATAAACTTAATAGAACTTCACCCTGGTAGGCAATCCCTTTAATCTTATTTGAAGCAGCGTGGGGCCCAAGTCTCACTGGATTAACATCATATTTTCTTTTGGCACACACACACAAAAAAATAATTTCCTTGAAATGAAATATTTGACCAACTGCTATCCAAATCTATGACAGTTCAAAGTCTGTGTCAGTAAAACTAGAGTGTATATATCCATATTATCTTTGGCTTCATGCTGTGATTCAACAATGTTCTCTCAAGCTCATATGCACTTTTCTGCACCATTAGCACCTGCTGGCTTGCAAATATTAATCAGGGAATGAAAGGTGCAGTAACGTTGGTCTTAAAATAAGGCAAATAGGGTAAAGGTCTGCTACAGTGAAAAAAAAAATAAAAGAAAAGCAGATATACAGGAAGCAAAGATGTCAGCCAGAATAAAACCAAAGAAATATTTTCAGTGTTGAATTTCATCTCTAATTTTGCTTTATCTATTCCATGTAAAAAGTCATTATTATGAAATTTCTTTTGAAGTAAAATCTGGTTTACATTCTCAAAGTAAATGGATGCTAAGAACAATTTTCTAGTAATTTCTATATTATTGTCACATATGCAAAATACCTGAGAGCTGGTTTTAGAGCTGGTGTTTTTTAGCTTTTCCTCTCATTAGCTCTGCCATATGATTTGTGCTTGAAGAACTGTCTTGACCAATTTCACTGGTTTACAATGATTACTGGATGTACTCTTTTTGTTGTCCTCCAACTCTGGCTTTCTCACTTGTCTGAGCCTATTCCTCAAGAATTTATTTTCCTATGTCCTTTTATTTTGCAGTCTTTGTTTCGTATTTTCACTGGAGCCAAAGACATCTTTGTGAAAGGTGTGTTCTCTTTAATGAACTCTCTTAGTTTTGCAGGTGATTTGACAGTAACTGTCTGTCAAGAATACAGATGCGCTGCAGCTTGATTTTTCTAATGTAAAAAAGAAAAAAACTAGAATCCAGATATTTAGGATTTTATCATAGTTATATTTTGTGTAAGAGGTGATTTCAATGCAAAGGACTTTCCAAGTCCAAGATTTTCCAAACGTAAGGCACTCATTTATCTCTGTGAGAAAGGGTTGCTTTAGGTGATGCCTGCTCCCAATGGATCTGCACATATTCTGCAGGTCTGATGCATACAGAATAATGTCAGACTCGGTGCAAAATCTGGTGTTGTATACAGCAGTTTCAGAGATACAGCAGAATCAGTTGTCTTGCAAACAGTTTGAAACTGAAAAAATCTCAAATGAATAATGAGGTGACACAGCCTTGGCCAAAACTTTTGCAAACTCAGAGCACATAGAGCAGAATACTGTGCAAAAACGTACCTGGTGAAGACAGGCTAGCAGGGCTAGAAAGGGATGGATACAAAACCGAGAATAATCCTAGTAAAATTAGAAACAACATGTAGTACTTGCATTCTATGGGTTCTTACAAAACATTTCTCCTGAAAAGAAGACACCACTTGACCTCAATTAGGGAGGTAAGTGCTGTACACCACTGTATACACTATACTGGCAATCACCAGAAATACCTGATTTCATCTTTGCATTAAACTGCAGATGTCAAGTGGAAGACAAGCTGGTTTTTTGTTTTGTGATTCCAGTGCATTTTATGACAAGCTTCTGTCAAGAGTATATACCCTTTTTCTGTTAGTACTGTGTAACTCTAAAGGT
Organism: Melozone crissalis; assembly: GCF_028551555.1. Lineage (NCBI taxonomy): Eukaryota > Metazoa > Chordata > Aves > Passeriformes > Passerellidae > Melozone > Melozone crissalis. The sequence continues at coordinate 2,301,389 of NW_026535784.1, read as the reverse complement.
TGCTCTTCTTGTAGAAAGCAAACTAACTGAAATGTAGGACATTTGACATGTTCTGTTGAAAAGCCACATTCTCTTCTGAAAAGCCTGAATTCAGCAGAGTTTCAGCAATCCCTGAAGAAAGGTTTCTTGCAAGTGGAATTACACTGCTGCTATCTTTACAAACTCTCAAATGGTAGTCAGAGTAATATACAAATCCTTCATTATGCAACCAATACTAAATTTTAATTTGAAAACCAACTTTGTGAAATACAAACTCTAGGAGGATTTTTGCTTCCTGATGTAGTTGGCATATGATGCCCCCCTCACCAGGGCCAGAAGTCAGACTCAATGATTCGCACGGGCCCTTTCCAATTCAGGATACTCTGTGGTTCTATCATTTCGGAATGTAGCTGAGTGGAGATGTTCAAGAAAATTTGCAGGGACATAAAAGTTGATTTTAAGTCTGTACAGCTTTTGTAACATTGCATATGACATCCTTTCTTCCTGTATCTCATCTTCCAGGTGGGAGGTGTTTGGTTAAAGGTCTTTTTCCTTTCTCTTTCATCCTTTCCTCTTGCTGCAGGTCACAAGAAGGGAGAAAAAGTAATAATGCATGGGAACATCACATGTTACCCAGGATGTCTTTTGTGGCCTCTGCATTATAAAGAAATCTCTCCAAATCACAGTCCTCAGTTACCTGATTGTCATCAAGAATACATTGGTTCTAATTTGGTGATAAAGATGATAGAAAAACAACTGGATATATACATTAGATTATAACCACAAATGGATTTGTGACATTGTATGGGATATCATTATTTGCATCACAACACCAAGCAACATTTTTTCCTGCACTCACTATTTAGTTAATTCATTATATATTTAATTCAATATCAAAGCTTTTCTTTTTTCTCTGACAGATCAAGTATTTCAGATGAAGCATATGGATTTTTTTTTTCACATACACTAATTGAAAAATTGTTAGTGAATTTCTTTATACTAGTGCAACACAGATTTCCCTGATGCATAGGGGATTTCCTCTACTATTAATGTGAAGAGCCACGACTTTTCACATTTATGTTTGTACAGGAGGAACTTTCCTTCCCACCAGATGTTTTATTCCCATGTCATTGTTTTCCTTGGAAAGGACACCAGTTTTCTAAATAAAAAATAAATAAAATAACTTTTAAATGTCAGTTTATACATGTTTATTTGGCAATTATTTTAAATGCATTCTTTTTCCATCCTTGCTCCTGAGTAAAAGTAATGGCTCTCACACAGACCACCTGAAAAGACTTTTGGCATAAAAGGTCATTAGTCTTCAAGACTTTTAAATGCAAATTTTCAGCTTTTAGAAATTTGATTTTAATAACAATATATAAATCAACTTGAGGAAAACTAGCCAGTGCCACTAGCTGGAATCATTGTCAAATGATTTGCAGACTATGTCTTGACAGATATGTTTCCTGATGCGTTATCTTAACATGCAATCAGAATTTTACCATAAGGATAACTGATATTAGATTCACACTACATGTCACCCAAACCTAAAGAGAATCTCAGAAGAAAAACTTATGCATTTTATTTTTTTATTATCTCAAACTTGTCTCCAGGCCAGATTTCAAAAACTTGCTCTAAATATTGAAGGTGCAAAGCTTTTCATAATTTAAAAAGTATTTAAAAAATTTAAGAGGCATTCTAAGATGTGTTATTCCCACCAGCCACCATAAAGTTGCTCTGCTATTCTCTGGGTCTAGGGTAGTTCTATTTGCAGCCCCACTGAAGAGGAAAGTAAGAATCGTTCTTCAATCTTTCTAATTTCCATAAAGTTCAGAGTCTCATTTGTAATGAGCAAATGACATGAACCAATAATTAGAATGCCCTCAAACACTCCCAAAGAGATATTGAGAAAAACCTTCCTTTAGGAAACTTTGACTGGTTTCCATTTTTTAGATAAACCTGAGTTTTGGTTGATTACAAAGTGATAATTTCTGGATTGAGTAAAAATGCGTATACTTACATTCCTTTTCCAGATAACAAATGGATTAAAGAAAATGGCCATTATCTGCTGAAATTACTTCTAATTTACCATGATTACAATAAAACTTTTTGATTCTAGCCTAAAAGTTGTTCCTTTCCTAAGAAAGAAAATACCCCGTTGACTGAAATCCCTTGTTAAATGTCCTGATAAAGCAAAATTCTGTGTCTGGTTACTGTGCACTGTTTTCTCTCCCTTATCCCGTATCATCAAATGTACTAGCTAATACACAAAAACTAGGTAAATTGATAATACAACAAACTTCCATTACCAATTACAATGTTTTCTACATACCTACATATGATAACTGTCCTATTCAAACAACTTTCTTTTTTTCAAGGATAAAGAGGATAAATGTTATTTTTAGTACCCTTTAATGTAATACTTATATGACTGAATTGTTTTAAACTGATTGCATACACAAAGTTCTTCTAGATCTGCATTTTTTCATCTTTAATCCATGTGTGCTGCTATCTTCAGTAGTCCTTGTCCAATTCTTGTGATAATTCTATTTCTTTGACTCATGTTTGATTTTGATAGCAGCCAGCATGTCATTTCCTTACCAAAAATCTGCATGTTTTATTTTTTACCATTTCTCTAGTGATGTTCACTAACTTATTTCAGATGCCAGAGTGTTTTAAAACACTGCTCAAAGGGATGAATAGCCTTATTTTCAATTGTCTTTTAAGAGGAGAAAATAATTCAATATGGAATAACTCTGTTGGCTCAATGCAATTCATTTTTTATTTTTTCACACGAGGTACAACAAACAAATATATAATTTAAAGCTAATTCTGAGAATCTTTTAATTGCACTATGTAGATCCTAGAGACATAATTGATCATTATTCTGCTTGGAGTTGCCAAGGTGTTTCAGTGAAAATCTTTTTAAAAATTTATTTTAACTGTTGGTCCATGAATAAGAATAAATGCAAAATTTCATCTTTTTATCTACACTATTATAAAAGTTTCTTGATTTTCTACTGGCAGCTAATTATGGTGTCTATTATTAAAAATGCACCTATTAATTAAGAACAGTTTCTTAACACTAATAGTTTTCTGAAATGCTTTCTAAATTAGAATCACTAATGTTGTTATGATTCTTGATTTGAAAAGTGACATGAAGTTGTGTTTAAAAACCTGAAATATTTTTTGCTCTTCACTTACTTACCTGTAAATATGCCTCTAGGTATCCTGAGAAAAAGTTCAGAAGGAAATAAGAGTGTATCAAGAACAGAACAGAAAGTCAAATAATCTGAATCCTATTTGTACATGATCAAAAAAGTCGTCCAACAGCAAATCACTTAATTGCTCTTTAAAAGAGAAAAAAAACTCTCTTCTCTCTCTGTGAAGTCTAGGACAAAAAGTCTCTCTCTCATTCTGTATATAAAAATCAAATCCTAAGTTTGGAATATTCTATAAAATAAGATATTATTTTGACAATCTTTACAGGAAATAACAAGAAAATAATAAGAAAAATCAGATATGGTTGTTCCTGAATGGCATTTTCATGTGCCTTCTGATTTCGACTTTTTTTCAAGATTTCCATAATATGTTTATATTTAAACACTGATTTTATTTTTTTTCTTTTTAAGGGACAACTAATAGCCTATTTATGCATCTATCACTCTTTGGAGTGGTCTCAAGGCAAGAGCTATTTTAGGGTTCCTGTCAAAGGAAATCAAAGGAAGGCAACTTCAGTAAATAGTTTGAGCATTTCAGTGCTATATGGAAGATCTCCAACAGGAACAAGAGTTGAAACCTCAGGTTCACTCCCCAGTTACATGCCCTTCTTTTCTGTAGATCCCCCCCTTGTTTTTCTACAGGTGAGTGTAAAGGAAATCAGTTATAATTTTAACAGAGCACGGGGGCTTTTTACATTTAAACTCAAGTGAGAGCACAAAAATAATGATTTCGGTGAGGCACTATTATATATCAATTTCCAACTGCTATTTTTTTTTTTATTTTATAAACTGTATTCTCTTTGCTAATGTCACTGATACACTAGGAAGTTCATTTCTGCCTGAGAAGCCTATTTAGAGGCGCAGGTTAGACTTCTATAACTCCTGGGCTTAGATCCAAGAAGTAGCATAGTCTTTGCTTTCCAAGTGCACTTAAAACCAAATGCACTTCTGAAGTGTGGCATTTTTCGTGGATATCATAAATATTCTCACGCCTGAGTAAGTGAATCACAGAATCAGAGATTTGCTGAGACTGGAAGGCACCCCTGGAGGTCGTTTGGAAAAACACCCTGCTTAAAACATGATTAGCTAGAACAGCTTGCTCAGGAATGTGGCCAGTTAGGTTTTAGGGTTTAGGTTTTGAGCAACTCTAAGGACAGAGAATCCACATCTCTTTGCAGTTAATTCCAGTGTTCAACTACCCTCACTGTATTCCCTGCCAGAATTTCCACTCTTCAAATTTGTACCCAGAGCTTCATGTCATGTCATCAGGTAGCACTGAGAAGAACCTGGCTTCATATTCTTTACTCTTTCTATCAGGTGTTCTTTGCAAATTGCATAATGATTGTCCAGATAAAGTGCTAGAAGTTGAGAGCACACGCTAGGTAAAAATACTTTTGTACTTCTCTTTCTGTTCTTTTCCTAAATACCTCTGTCAGTTCTGGCCTCTATTACAGATGGAAGACTGAGAACTACTATTCAATGGAAATTCTTTTATAAATCTGTATGTGAGCTACTCTGGGAAATAAAAATACTGCAATGTTATAGATGAAAGCTCAATCCTCTGAACTAAAATATTGCTCTCTAGTTGGGCATTCGAGAGATGAAGCTTTCTGTCTTCATAGAAAGAATGAGCATGGTCTGATATTCTTAGGGAATTACAGGTATATACTGGAATTAATACTTTCATATTGAAATCAATGAGACATATCTAACTAAGTAATTAAATGTTTTTTACACATTCGTTCTGTCATTTCAACATTTAATTTTGAATAGTATGATGGTTTTTTTCAATGTATTCAATATTTTCAGTAGTAGTGGCAATGAAGACAAAAATGTTCAAGCTTGAGGAAAGATGTCAGAAAGTTTTGTGTGACTAGTCAAGTCTGCATTAGTCCCAAAGTGGCAAACATACATGTTTCTTTTGAGGAAAGGAGGAGGAAGGTAAAAAACAGTCTGTCAAATTTCTCTCTCAGATTAGATTTTATTCTGATCAATATAATGGTGTCATGAAATGGAAAGAAATAACAATGGCTACATATAAATTGACTATAAAAAAAAAAATCAAAACTCTTTCTGTAAAAGATCAGATGGAGAATTAAATGAATATGTAAATTCGTTCTGCAATCTAGAGCTAATTGTTCACTTTACAGTCTCAATGATGGGAGAAGATCATAGGATCATAGAATCATAGAGTGACCTGGCTTAGGAGGAGCCTTAAGTACCATCTAGTTCCAGCCCGCCCTGCCATGAACAGGGACACCTTTCCCTAGACCAGGCTCCTCAGGGCTCCATCCAGCCTGGTCTTGAGCTCCTGCTGGGATGGGGCATCCACAACTTCTTTGGGCAACCTGTTCCAGTGCCTCACCACTCCACAGCAAGTCAGTTCCTGCTAATATCTAATATCTCTCTTTTAGTTTGAATTCATTCCCTCAATTCCTGTCACTAAACGCTCTTGTAAAAAAGTCCCTCTTCTTCCTTGTTGACCAAGGAGATGAATACATGTCTGCAAAAACATGCCTGAGTAAAGGAAACACGCACAAGAATCATGCTGACAGTGACATGGCTGTATGTGAATTTAATATGTATAAACACTTTGCCTGTGGCTCCTTTCATAGCCATCCCTGACTTCATAGTTGGATAGGAAAAAGTGTGTGTCTAATAAGGAAATACTTGAAATAACCTTCAATAAAATTTTGTATTCAAGGATTTTTTTCCCCAATAGAGTAAAGCTATAAGTTTTATTCTTTTTCCATTTAGCTGCAAGACTAGAAAGGCAAATGTGTTTTTTGACCCTTCTTATGTACTGTCACATTACAAAATGTGCTTCAGCAGTATTAAGACATTATTGTTATTCTGTGTATCAGTATCATTTTTACAATCAGGTTTTCTGACTCTGACTAATTTTTGATTTTCTTAGTAAGATCTTTGTAATTATTCTCTCACGTTAGTCAGCATTCTTGCAAATCCACTTGTATCGTTCAACTGCAAACCAATATTCAGTAATTTCGAATGTATTTTTAAAGTAATTTCTTTTGTTCAGTATTAGTTGTCAATAAATCATCTTTCTGTATAGTAAATGTTTCTTTCAGGCCTACTACCAATGCAATGCTGTAGCTTTGATGAAATTTTGCATATTTGCTTTGCTATTGGGAGTTATTTATTCATCTAAAGCGATCTAATGGCCTCTGGTTACAGGATTCTTTTTACCTCAGACTGTTTAATATTTATGTGATGCTGAGAATACACCTTTCTTTTGTAACCTGTACAATGTATTTAAAGTACTCTGTGTCCTTCCTCCTTCAAGAACTAAAATAATCTGGGTAGTTTGCCTTGAAGTATGTTGCTCTGCCTTCAAGTTGATAACATGCACATTTACAGTGCAAGTTCCTGAGACGTTTAAAGTGGTTACTGTTATCCAATGTCCTTGTCCTTCATGATTAAATTTTGAAAGTCACATTTGTTTCATCTTTTCTGATGAAAAGTGTTATCAGCAAAATGAGATTGGTACACAACTTAAACATCTCTTTCTAGTACCCCTACAGGGATGTGATGGATGTCATTAAGTGGATCTGAAATGTGCATTCTCTGCATTTTTTCCCAATACTTCTGTGGACTGCTATTAATAGAAAAATGCACTTCATAAGTCCTGCCGGGTTTCCAATTGCTAGGTAAAATCTAAGCCGTTTGACATAATAACTCCAGTATTTTTAATTAAGAACATTAATAGTTCTCTGTCATCAAGTTATTCTCTTAGATGTATTTCTTTTCTTGTATATGGTTCATTTATCACTTTATTTAGGAACTTTTGTATTTTTTTCTCCATGTCCTATTATTTTAGATTTTTATTAGACTGAAGAATATTGGTGTTATGCTAATGTATTTTTCCATTTCTGATTTAGCTGCTGTCAGTAAAATCAACTGTTTCAATTTTTAATATCTGAATAAAATAGAATTAATATTAAAGTAATGCCTTCTTTGCAGCAAAAGCTGGTATCCAATTACTGTCATTTTCTTCAACACGAATGTCAGATTTGTTGAGGCTGGTGTGATTTTGTTATTTTCTACTAATAAGTGAATTATTTTTCAAGTGACATGCAGATAATCAGTTTACAGCAATGACCTTATTCATCACTAGCAGCACTTATCTCACGAAGAGTCACCTTGACTTCCCTAAGACTTCACACGGTATAAACCAAGCACGCTAAAATGCCTCACAGTCTGGCAGTCATACTGGATTTGACGTTCCATCCTGGAGCCAAACCAGCAGCTGCTTTCCCTGCCTGCAAAGTGAGTGAGCAGCTGTGTGGAGCTCAGTGGCTGGCTGGGGTGGAACCAGAACAGCCCTCAGCTGGGACTGGGCTGGTTTGAGATATGTGTGTGCCCAAGAGTCTCTGACCAAATGGCTCAGGCTGTGAATGCCAACATACAACACAGGTCAGGAAGACTTCTTGCTATCACACAGTAATAAATCAACACCTGAGTACATCAAATATCCTGCCCTATCTCCAAGAGATATGGAGCTTAGGTAACTTGCATAAATCACTAATTGCTTCCTCTGATTTCCCTTAGAATTTACCTTCCGCTATAATTTTTCTTCTTCTAGAAAATAAATGTTTCTGATATCCTCAGAAAAACTAACTGATCAGATTTCTCATGTTTATCTCCCTTTCTTATCAGTATAACACCATGAAGTTTTGGGTTTCTCACAAAAAAATTCTCAATATTATTCTTCCTGCTTCTTATCTTCTTCTTTAGATTTTCTTTCAAATTGGTGTATGTACATATAAAATAATGTCATAGCTTTGTATCTTTAACTCTAGCCCCTGACCTAAAACAAAACAAATAGAAGGCATATAATACATTCTGAACTCATCTGTCCATCTTTCCTAAATCTCTGTTTTACAGTGATGTGACTTCTGGAATTGGATTCCTTCCACTCAATTCCTGTTCTCTTCATCCTTAGAAGCAAGCAGTTAATGATTATTTTTTTCTGATAAAATTCCTCAATTCTTCACAAAGCTTTCCAGTTTTATCCAAAATGTGCTTGAAAAACCAGTGACCCTTCCTTGTTCTAGTAATTTTTAGCATTCTTGAAAGATCAAGTGTTCCCTCCACCTTTCCTTCTTTACAGTGAGCTTCATGTAGATGATTATTAGGCCTTATATGGCACTCAGGTACATTTACAGTTCAGTGTAGGGCAAAGAAAGATCTTAAATACCTCAGCTTCATGGCATCATATAACACAAGACTACTTGTCTCACGTTCATCTTGCCAAAGGAATTACCTTTCTCTGACAAAAATAAACTCAAAACAAAACTAAAATATACTTATAATGGTTTATGTGCAGATTCTCCCCAGGATTTAAGTGTTTCAACCTGATCAGTAGACTGGAACTTTCATCTTTAGCCATGCCTTTGGTATGAGGACACAACTGTAAATAAAGTGTGCTATGCCTTCATTAAGTAAAAAGCCATTTTGTCTAGTTCTCAGACTAATGGAATAAGAGGCTTGTTTTACTAGTAATTCATTTTTTTTCAAGGTGGTCACAATGGAAACTATGGCGCACAATTATGTAAATTAGATCTTTGTAACAAAAAGGTGATTGAATTGGGATTCATATTCATGAAAAGATGAACAAAATTCATAGATGCACAAAGACACAGACATATGCAATGTATCGGGTTCAAACATCATTAGAATCAAAGGTTTCTCAGCTTTATTCTAGTGACCTTGATGATTTTTAGCACTATATTTGACCCTGTATACATTGGAGAAACAGCATGAAAAAAAGGCAAAATTGCTTTTAAAAAATCATCTTACTTGTGAATTACACATGCTTCTTGATGCTTCTTGTGCAGTGTCCCCAAAGTGTCTACATTAATCCTATAATACAAAAATGTCTAATTAGAACAAATTTGATAAGCAGTTATCTGCATTAAACATATGTGTCACCATTCTTTGTACAAGTAAATCTATTATTTCTAAATTAAATCAGAGCTATTAGATCAGAAAGCCTTACTGAAATAGAACTTTCTTCATTACTAAGCAAAATTGGGGATTTCTGTTTCAGAAGGGAGCCCTCATATAATTTCAAAGTAAATGACAGTAATATACATAATTAGCACTATAAAGTGTTCAAGAGTCTTGAGGAAATTAGCATGTGTGGAGTTTGAAGGGACAAGATTACTTCTTAGGTATTGCAAATATGTATTAAGTATATAAGCGTTTTAAACAGAAATAGACAGCATAAGAAGCAACACTCTGGGAAGTGAATCTGAATAGACTGCAAAACTCTTTATGTGATTAGACTGCTCCAAATTTTCTTTCGTCCCTGGGTCTTTATGTAGTTGTGAAACATTATCAGTCATGGAAGGATCTGTAAGACAGGGCTCAGTGACATTGTAGTTAAATGGATTTTTATATTGCACTCATTATGTGTGAGAGATACAGTTTAATAGCTGAAAACAGGGGCCTTTATTTGCCACTTTTCATTCTTCTTTGTGACTGCTAGATTTTGGATATCTACATGTCTTAGTTATTTCCATAAACAATAAGGAATAATGCTATTTCACCAAAACCTGCTGTGGTTCCTGTTTAGTGATTCAATATTTGTCCAGATAATTTGTGAGAATATTAACCAGCTTAAGCAGATAAATTATATGTTTCTAATTTTTTCCTTTTATTAGTAACTATATTATCTTTTGAGTAATATTCATATAAAGCTTGATAAAGTCAGATGATTAAGCTTGGAATTCAACAAAGCCTTACCTGCAATTCTTTTTAGTGAGACAATAACAGAGGAGCAAACTGAGGCAAAGTAAAGGTGATTAGGAATTTTCCCAGATGTTCATTTAGGTTTAACCAGTTACATGATTTTGCTGGTCCCTTGCGTCCTGTCACCGGTCACTAGAAACAGGAGATCCGTGCCTGCCCCTCCTCTTGCCTTTGTGAGGAAGTTGTAGACTGCTATTTCTCCCCTCAGTCTTCCTCCCTCCAGGCTGAAAATTAACTCAGCCATTCCTCATACAGCTTCCCCTCTACATCCTTCACTGATCCTCATGACCTCTTTGGATGCTCTCCAATTGCTTTAAATCCTTCTTATATTGTGGTGCCCAGAACTGCCCCAGCACTGGAGGTGAGGCTGCCCCAGCCCAGAGCAGAGCAAGACAATCCCTCCCTTGCCTGGCTGGTGATGCTGTGCCTGATGCCCCAGGACAGGGCTGGCCCTCCTGGCTGCCAGGGCACTGCTGATTCAACTTGCCATCGACCACGAGCCCCTACAATTCTCTCCCTAAGCATTTAGCTTCTTTTCTCACACCGAAACAATACTTTTTTTTACATACAAAAAACTCATTCATTTTCCTCCCTCACATCTATGTTGAACAAAGTTACTATTTTAATTTCTGGATTCTGCTTTATTTTTGTTAGGACAATCTGAAAAAAAAAAAAAAAAAAAAAAAAAAAAAAAAAAAAAGAAGATTTTTTTTTTTTCCCATAGAAACAGAAAAATTAGCCAAAACTCAAAAAATCACAAAATACCACCCCAAACAAAAGCACCCACACACCAACCAAGTAAAGCTGAGTGATTTTGGTGTGTGGTTTACTACAAAAAATTAAACCCTAAATATCTGATATTATGTTTCAGTGAGCATGTATGCAGAGCAGATTAGGAAAAAAAATCTTAACCATATTATTCATTCTGCATAACTTTTGTGCTTCTTAAAATTTGAAGAGTCTTTTTCTGCAGTGAGTGAACAGTATGTTTGGAAAAACCCAAGAGTGCCATGCATGTAGATGTCTAGGAACAGGTCTTGATGCAATTTTTCAAGAGTTCTATTGGACTATACGAATGTACCAATTGTGAATATTTACCCCCTCAGATATTTAGTCCACGAACCTTGATTTCTCACCTCTTCCTTATTGAAAATTTAGTTCCTGCTTCCTTTCTATGCATTTTTGAACAAAATCTGTTACAACATACCATGTTGGCTGCTACATATTTTCATGACTGTTTATGGTATTGTGAGCAGGAGTACTTGGTGAGAAATAGCCATATGCCTTCATTTTCATCCCTATTTTACACACATTGCAAATATTTCCAGGATGGATTTGCATGATTTCACTTTAAGCATCTTGGTATAATTGTGCTGCTTAGTTCATTTAGAGTGCCTCCTTATTTAGTTATTTTGTTCATTAATTTTGCATAGCAGAATATAGTAGCAGAATTTATGGCAATTGAGATTAGCTGTCTTGATTTCAATTTAGTTGGCTAGAAAACAAAGTATGCACAAATTACACACAAGAAAATTATGTTTAGTGTTTAGCCCCCTAAGTTTCTAGCTATTGGTTTGCTTTTTTCATAGCTCTAAACACACTAAAATCCAATGCACTCACTCTTATGAATTATGGGCTATTCGCATTCTACAGAATTCCCCTTTTTATTCCTTCTTTAGTTTTTATACAGATTTTTTGTTCTGGATTTATTTATCAGTAATAACTTAATCACATTGGACCCATACTTCTTATATTCATAAGTTTCTGAAAAGCATAGGACGGTATCCTCCTCTAGTTTTGTATGTTCTCGAACAGCATAGCAAGTATCCACAGTCACATGGAAAGGGAGATTTCCTCAACCCTTCCTTTCTAATTTGCCTGTCAGCACCCCAGGAAAGCTGAGACCCTTGTATCTGACCAGCCTGTCAGCATCCTGTTAGGGGAACCTTCACTGAGGGGTCCTGCTGGACCAGAGAGCACTCAGACTGACTGACTCAGGGACACACCTGAGCGTAAAGGAGACCCCTCAGCAGGTCCTCCCACTTTAGGACCTCTCAGTGGATCTTCCACTTATTTGAGTGTGTTGACTGTATGGTGACTGAAGCGCCATGAAGGGCTTACACCAACACAATCGCACTCTTCTTTAATATAAAATTGTGGCAGGTTAAGGTTCAAGGACTGACAGCGATAGCATCTGACTGCAAAAATGTATTCAAAGCAATACACAGACAAGTTCTAATCCCCAGTTAAAGTATTCAGTGTGCACAGAGTATGATTCTTACCGAAAAGGTGTCTCCACAGGGGAGAAGACAAGTTCAGCCCGTCAACTGATCCCAGCACTATGATAGAGTCTTACCTAACTTTTCCCCATTCTCAGCTTACTTTTATATTATTTCCTTATGTTAGGTGGAACTTGCGTGACTCTAGCCATTTATACCTTTGTTATTGATGGGTGTACAGTCAATAAAATACAGAGCACATGCCTAGTGAGGGTTGGTTGCACCTTGGATGCAGATACCTTTGGGATGCAGGTGTGCATCAATATTACAATTAGATTATAAAAAAGCAAGTTCCTCTGAGGAGAGCAATTTTGATCCAGTTGATGGCTTGGCAACAAGGCATCTTCTCCCCTCTTCCCTGACTGAAAGGTGTTACATGGATTCTCAAGCTGCAAAGTGCCACCAAGTTCCCCTCCCTGCAAGGATTTCAACTGAGCCTGGCTGCGGTGTCCCCACTCTGCTTCATCCTCCATTCCATTCCCCTTAACAGGTGCTGATGTTTGCAGATTGCATGGGGAATCATCATAGAACAGGTTTTGAGCGTGCTAGCAGCATTCCATCCAAGAAATAGCAACCCCATAATTTCCATACCATTGTAACTTCTTTATGATGTGAATATAACTTCCCAGTTTCCTCTAATTTTATTCCCAGCCATCTTTCTTCAACCTCATCACACAGCATCATAAATGATGGAAAATTGGTTTACTCATTCAAAAGTTAAAACCACTTTCACTTTTCCTTCAACTTAGTAGAAGGAAACGGTGAAATATTATTACAAAGAAAATCCTTAAGGAGGTCTTCTTATAAAAGAGCAAATTATCATCCTCAAAATTATTCACTTCTGACTAAATCGCTATTTTGACTCTTTTATCTGCTGTGTCCTCCAGTTTTGCTCACTGGAATTTTCAGAACTTCACTTCTGTGCCAGTTTAAAAAAAAAATTATTTAAATTGGTCCCCAGTCTGATCACTGAAAAACTTTGATACCAACAGCCCAGTAACAGTGTTCCAGTTTGCTTTTCCCCTTATTCATTTGCATTTCCTCAGACAGAGTTGTAACTTTGCATGCCAAAATATTTACTGGAGGAACCACACAGCTACAGTGCTTTCTCAGCCTCAACATATGCTTGGCTTTTATTTATGAATACTACTTTTGTTTTGCTATTGTTATTCGAATGAATAAATTAGCCTGTTAAGACACCAACTGACATTTATTTACATTTCATACAAATTCTTATTACAGACCATTTTTTGCAATTAAACTAAGGTCAAAGGCACAATTACTGTGTAGTTGCTAACACAACAGCAATACCTAAGTCCAAGTCCTCAGAGAATCCTCTGAGTATCTAGGCTCTTGTTCCTAATTCAATCTTTGGCCAACAATTGAAACTTTAGGATTAGAAAATGAATTTCAGAGCAATTACATTTGAGAAACTGTTATAATAAAGACATTGGTGAATAGAGGTCTCAGAAGTGTCAGTGAGTTTTGCTCTTTCCACAATTTGACTGAAATGTATTAAATAATAATCTCCGCATATTGAGAGATGAACAATTAGAATAATACTCTTCTAAAATACAGTAATATTAGAAATGAGCAGTCTTTAGAAACTCCATGACTATTGCAATTTTTGGTGACCTAACATAAATGCAATAAAGCTTTACTGTTAATTTTAAAATTATCTTTCTATTCAGTGCTGATTAAAGAAGACTAAGAATTTTACATAACTTCAGTGGCTACTATTAAAACATCATCACTGGAAGAAAACCAACATTTATCAACAGATACTACTAGAATCTAGCAATAGCCATGAGCCAACAATCCTGCTACTTCATAAGGATTAGCCATACAATACCTGAAAACATTCTTATTTTAGACTAATGTAGGTGTGCAGCAGTTAATATGAAAGAATAATTTGTTTATGGACCTTTTTACCATTGGAAAATTATTTTTAAGTGTTTTCTGAGGGCTTTTTTGTGCTTGAATATAACTCACAAGAGTCAAGAAAATATTCTTTGTTTGAACACTGGTCTGGCTTAATTTTATTTTCACAGAACTGACTAGGAACAGACTTCTTCACTGGCACTGTAAATAAATTACTTTTTTATTATTGTTCTAGCAATGATCATCCTTCAAAATTATGAAAGAGAAACAGAGATCTAATGCACAAAATGTGTTTTTTCCTATACCGTAGAATTTTTGATTCATCTAAATAGAGCAGCTTTCAAGATACTAATACTGCTGAAGTAACTGAAGAGGTACTTCAGAAGGCTCCCTGTCAGTCTTCTCTCACACCTCACTGCTCAATGTCCTTTGAATTGCCTCTCAGTGGCTGCCTAACCTCACACCACCATAGGCCACACATATCTCTATATTTCCAATGAAAATTCTTCATCCATAGCTTTACTTGGCACCTTGCTAATCCGCTGGTCCTGCAAGTGGGAAGAACTCCCTAATTCTGTTTATTTCCATTTTATTTTATTAATGGTCTCCAAAAAGCAAATGGCATAATATGACTGCTCAATTTTAAACATCTCTTTACTATTTAACAAGATAAATTAAATGCCCAGAATGCATTATAGATAATGTTTAACGTACTATTCTATATTGTAAGAGGAAACACTCAGGTTTTTCAGGCAAGCAATAATTTGAACTTCCATACCCTCTCTTGTTGATGCAAGTCCCATGGTACTACTTCACCTACATCTTTCCTGAGGTCTAATCCAGAATGGCAGTTCTAATTACATAGAATATATACGGAGCACCACAGAATCATTAAGGTCGTAAAACACCTCTAAAATCATTGACTCCAGCCCCTAACCTAGCCCTGCCATTGTCACCACAAAACCCTGTCTCTATGTAAACCCCCCACGGCACAACGGAGTGTTCCCTCTCATTCTGTTACCTGTTAAGTGGCAGAAAAGACCAACTCCCAGTTGTTCAAAATCTCCTTTCAAGCAGTGGCAGAGAGCAATAAGATTCCCCCTAATCTTTCCTCTCTCAGGCTAAACACTCCCAGCTCCCTCAGCTGGTCCCCAGAGGACTTTTGCTCCAGACCCTTCCCCAGCTCCTTTGCCCTTCTCTGGACATGCTCCAGCCCCTCTGTGTCTTTCCTGAAATGAGGGGCCCAGAACTGGACACAGGATTTGCGGTGTGGCCTCCCCAGTGTCGGGTTCAGGGGGACAATCCCTGCCCTGCTCCTGCTGCCTGCACTGTTGCTGACACAGGCCCGGATGCCATTGGCCTCCTTGGCCACCTGGGCATAAGCTGGCTCACATTCAGCCGTCTGTCCACCAGCACCTACAGATCCTTCTCCACCAGGCAGCTTTCCAACCACTCTGCTCCAGCCTGTAGCACTGCCTGGGGTTGTTGTAACCCAAGTGCAGGACTCAAAACTTTGTCATTTTGAACCCCATGCAATTGCCCTGGCATCAATCAAGCCTGCCCAAGTCTCTCTGCAGAGCCTTGCAATAAATTAACACTCCCACCACCAAAGATGTTGTCATCTGAAATCAATGAGGGTTCTCTCAATCAGATAGTTCAGATAGTGAAGATATTTGACAGGACTGTCCCTAGCACTCTGCCCTGGGGCATACCACTAGTGACTGGTTCCCTTCTGGATGTAACTACATCCACCACCACTGTCTGGGGCTGGCCCTCCAGTCAATTTTTAACCCAGCTACAAATGCACCTGTCCAAGCCATGAGAAGCTAGTTTCTCAGAGGAATGCCTTTAGAATAGACATTAAATGAACTTCAATAGGACATTTGTAATCCATCTTCCTGTCCAATGCCAGATCAACACAACTGTATTTTTTCTAGGATGCCATGTGAAGTCTGCTATTCTAATAAATCAAATCTGCAAATGAGAGGGACTCAACTGTGGACCATAACAACAGAAAGAAAATAGTGGCATAGCACAAAGTAGCAAAAGTCAGTGTCACAACACTAGGGAAGATGTACCAAAGTACTCAGAGATTCTAGTAGACAACTGATGTGTTAATGACAGAGAGAAACTCTCACGATTTTGAAGCCTAAATGAGTAACAAGTTGTACTTAAATGGTCAAGAAATGCCCTGCTTCTAATGCCTTGCACTAATGTTGCTTTAGACATGCAGTTTCCTGGCTGCAAACAAGTTTTATTAAAAGCTTTAACTAGAGCTTTATGCTTTGATTCAGGTACCTGGAAAGCTGCAGTGGATACAACTGAGTGAGTGCACAACCTCACTCATAGCCATCCTGACATCACTTGGTCAATGGGTTCAAGTGATGAAATTAATGATCCAAACTTTGTTAAAAGCCACTGCACAGTCTAAAACTGAAGTGGAGTAACAATGTTTACACATTTGAACAACAACTATTGTAACTGCTGTTGTAAAACCTGACCATTAAGAACTGTGAATGCTTAAGCAGTCATAGAGATGTCTTGAAACACACATAAGTCACCTTTACCAACGAAGTTTAAAATCTTTGCCTGTCTGCCATGGGTAACTCCAGAATTAAAAGACAAATAGACAAATGTTTTGAGGGCCTGCATATTAAATTGATATGCTTATTAGTGGTGTTTGAGGACTAGCATCTCTTGTAGTTTTAGTCATTGATCTTGAAACACACAGAACTAAATCTCTGAATTCAGCAACAGCAACTCTATTGGAATTACAGAAGAGAAATGTATTTGCTAGATGTATTTGGCACATAATCATTAATGTTCAGAGCTATATAGAGTACAAGTGCTTACTTTTTTACTAAGAATGGTTATTCCTCTCAAAACTTATGTAAATAGACCAATTTAATAGCAAATTGCACTTTTCTTTCATGAAACATATCAAAGCTTTATTTAGAAAAACTATTGAAGTAAATCTAAATTGCCTAACCTGAAATTGTGATACAGCTGATAGTTTTCTTTCAATTTTATTCAGCTTTTATTTTTCCATGAATATATTCACTAAAGATAAACCATTATATATTCAAGCTTGTGATTTTATGAAAAGATTTGCTTACTGAAGACAGTATTTCTCCATTGAAATCAGTTATTACCTGCGCTCAGACTGGTATTAATAAATCTTCTCTTTGCTTCTAGAAAGGTTTCATCCTGTTAATTAAATCATTAATACTCAGTTATCTAAATTTCACTTGACATATTTACATTTTAATGAAATGGCATTGGCTTATTTTTTCTTGACCTTATGCTAAAAAAAGGAAAATGCCATATGTAATTCTTTTAATTGCTACTGATGACGTTAAGCAGGAGTTTTTTCATTTAGAAAAACATTACAAAGCAACAAACCAAACCCTAATGTGCCAGCTGACAAATTACAGGTAATTAATAAAGGTCATTCTCTGAGTCTTAGTCTTTTTTGTTACACAATGAGACTGTAAATTCTGAAATTGTTATATTTGCTATGAAAGACCAAACTAACAGGAATAAATGTCCATCACTATTTATTATAAAAAAGCAAGATCAAAAGGTTAGGAAAAGAAAAATCTAGATATTGAAGTCATATTTTGATGCTAAAAGAATTTATGACCAAAATTTCTTCTGAATCTAAAACTGTAGATCATATACCCAGATGTGACAATCAAGAGGCTTTTCTTTTAATACAAAACAACACAGACTACAATTAGCTTTAAAAGGAATTATCTTCTACTTTTATATTTTTCTCTTTAAATCCAGTAATAGCATAAAATGTAGATTTTTGTATATCATAACACTTTCTTACTTATACCAGGTAAATGCTTATAAATGCATCTTGAAATTTTGAGTGAATTTCAAGTTCCCAGTTCCACATCACTGAGTACTTTCCATGGTTGAACCAATAGAAAGAAGACCAATCTAGTCACAGGCACAGACTTGTCAGTATACAAGATAAAGGATTTAAGACTATTAATTTAAATAACAAAACCTTATTTACTTCAATCAAATTCATATCCTAGGATTTTCATATGTATAAAGAAGCACTTCTGTTATTGTTTAAGGAAACCATTATACATGCAAATGAAAGCATTTATTCACTCTTCAGTTGTATTTGGTTGTTGAAATGTGCTGAACTGATATGAATTTCAATTTCAGTTCATGAAATTAAAATTCAGTAGCACTTTTTCCCCTGTTTTTTAAGTTTGTTATAGCATTAGAAAGTATTTCACATATTTTGGTGACTAGTCATCAAAACATGGGAAAAAACCAAAAAATGTTATCAAATTGAATGCATATAATTCAAAGTATTTTGGATCAATTTATACAAATCATTTTATCATCAACAATTAACAGACAGCCAACTTGATCCAGAGGCATCTTATTACTCAAGACAGACTGAAAAGAACACATTGACTTTTCAATGAACTTTAAAGAAATATCATTGGGTTATACACCATTGTGTAAATTGAAAATTGAGTTGGCTTAAGTATTGACCTCTTCAAAATGGACCTAGATTTCAAAATAAATTTAACTTTTGCCACTAAACTGTGAAAGATGTAAGTGAACAATTTTCACTGAAAATTTTGCCTAACTTTTTATGTAGGTAGCAATAACTACAATAGATATTTATGCACATTCTCACCTTTAAAATTTGCATATTCATGAATTTAAATATTACTCAATAGGGGAAAAGTTCTAATATTATTGCTGAAAGAATTAAAAAAATATTTTACATAAACATATTGAATAGACAAGGGAATATGCCATAATTAATCACACAGTTTTACTTTCCTATGGCAATGGTTGTCCCTGTATGCTACTTATCTTTTAAGCTCTCCAATTAGCAGCAACAGTATTCAGGATATGGTGTTTTGGTCAGAGGTTAAAAATGCAAAATAATTCATTGGATCTTTGATCTGTTTCTAAGCACTTGTTCTAAGTTTATTGTGCCCTTGAGGTTGAGCCATAGCAGAGCACACCCAGCAAACATTCTCAAATCGTTGCATCTTCCTGAGCTTATTTCATGAGTAAAAACCAGAACAGATGTTAGAAGGGCTTATTGTTTTCCCCCATGTTCCCCTAGACATTGTTTTCCTTTTGCTGACAAAACATTTAAAATTGCAAAGTGTATTGTTTTGGAAAACAGGGATTGTCATTAACCTTTTAATTTCCCATGATGGAATGTGTAATGCATAACCACTATGACATTTACATGGCCTGATATTTCAGCCCTAGCTTTTCACACATCTCCTTCTACAGTTTCTGTCATGTCAGACAAGACAGCCTCAGGTCGATGTCAGTCATAGAATTAATCTTCTGTTCAGACACACAGATTCTATTTCATAAAACCAGCTGTATCTGACAAAAACTTCTTCCCCGTCTTCTCATCTGTTACTTTACTTCTCCCTCCTACTAGAATCACAGGCTACCAACAGATATGTGAAGGAGCAAAGGAACTTCAGCTGATACATCAAGTGAGATAATAATATTCAGTTTTACACAAAGCAAATGATTATTCAGTTTTGGGATCCATTCTAGACTTTTTATGGCTTTTCTGTCTGTCTTTTCTCTCTTTCTGTCTGTATTCTTCTATCAAATTCAGTTCTGTAATGAGTGCCAGGTAAATTCAATGGAAGCTGGAAAAACTCAACTTATTATTTCTGAAAATCAGCCTTACAGGTCAAATATTACAAGTTCCAGTATGTTTATTTTGATCACTCTTGAAGATACAAGGATACATTGATCTCTAGATCTTAAATTTCATTCAAAATCAGATTACTTATAAAATTTTCTTTATAATCCTTGCAACCTTCAGCATGTTTATTGATACATCTACTGCATTTTTCATGGAAATAAAACGCTGACATCTAAATGAATATCAATATATTTTTTTTACACTCTTCATTTTCTTGGCTTTTATGACTGGGAAAAAAACACACAAGAAAATTCTGCAGAAAAATACAGACTGAAAGTGAACATTTTATTTCTCCTTATGAATATGTGTTTAAATTTTTTAGAATTTTGAGTAGCTATATACCCACACATCTGTTCCTCTCATCCTCAGAGATAACTGTGCTCCTCCTATCACCCTTTGTGCATTTGCTCTTAGTCTTTCCCATACACATTTCTTCTATTTACAATTCTTCAATTAAGATATCCTTTGTCTACTGATGACTTGCCAGGGAACAACTTCTTCCACTGACATTGTCCCTCATGCAAAAATATGCTGGTGATATTTTTATGTGAAAAGATGGGTAACTTCTCAGATTTGTGCTATTCTGTGTTGCTCTTTACCATATAAGATTATGTAATACAATAATTATTATTAATTTTATCCAATTAAAATTATAAAAACCTTTGTTCTTAAGAGATTTACTTATAGCAGCTAGGTAAATAGATATGAACAGTTTTTTATGAAAAGTTATTTCAATGCAAAGATGGTCGTTATCAAAGAGTTCAAGGTTTTTCCAGACTTTTCTTGGCTCCTGTTTATGTGCCTTTGTACATTGGAAAGTGGTAACATGTGAATTGCTGCATCTTTAGGAAGCAATCAACACTGCATTCATCAAGGCAGAAACCAGAATATACATCACCTGAGCATGCTTCTTCTTTTCTTATGATCTGCACAATCATCTTCCTGAATTAACACAGAAACTGATGAAGAAAGAGCAAATTATCTCTGTAAGACCTAATCCTTACTTTTCGAAGGTGACACCTGTTTAACAAAACCACTTGTTTTGTGTGCATTAATTCCAAATGGAAGGTTCCAAACCTGTTGCAGAAAAGAAAGAATGATCCATAGCATCTATCATTTACAGTAAGGCATGTGCTTATGTATGTATATCTAGTAAGTGTTTACCAGGTATATGGTTCACTTACAGCTAGCAAATGTACACACTTTTTGGATCTGATTTTCAGAAATGTCACAATGTATTTCAACATCTCCATTAGGCAATTTTTTTGCTATTCTATTTGGTACTTGCAGCAAAAGAAACAACAAGCTTGGATATCTTTTGTTTCTTTGGTTTTTGTTTGTACTTTTAGCTCTGCAAAATTGACTGTGGAATCAAATTAGACCTCTATTTATTTCAGACATCATGCTAATTTTCTAGGAGTCTTGATAGAAAACTAAAATTTATTTGGAAAGTCTTATGCCATATGGTTAAAAATTCAGTAAAGATCCTAAAAATTGCACCTCTTAAACTTCTCTTCTTTACTTTCAGCATATTCTTATACTTTTCTTCTTCTTCCCATAGTGCAAGGAGGTAGTTCCTTAGTGTGTTGGGAGTTTTTTTGTAAACATATATGCTTACATATGCAGAAGTCAGTAGGCAGTTTTCAGAATAAAAATTCCATTAAGAATCACTTGCATTGCAGTGATATTTAAAAAAAAAGTTTAAAAGCCATAATGTGATGTTAAAGACCGTCAACATTGACTTGTATTTCATAACTGGCTTGGCACATAAATTTTCTTTGCAAATTGTTAAAACTGAAAGACCTTCATGTCCTGCCAAAAACTACACATTAATCACCTCATTGGTGTGTTACAAAATTCTCTCAAAATAAGACAACCTTTACTCTGAACAGAGTTTCTTTACTGGTGAATAATAGTTACATTTTTAGGCTTTTAACACTGTAAAATTCTAGTAACCTTCCAAACAATTTTTTCTTTTGTAGTCTGGCAAAGAGACGCATTCACTCCCCGCATGCCTGATCCAATAGCCCAACCTGCTGCCATTCTGATCCAAATATCCTCACACTGTGAGGGTTAATCCCCTCCTCAGCAGTTCAACCACACCTGCAGGAAGCAGCACCCTCTGTGGAGAGGTAGAAAGACTCTGCCTCCTTGCTCACTGCCCTGGGACTCCTGGCACACTGAGTTCACACGGATGATGCGATGCAGACAAACTCGCTGACAGGCTCCCCACTGCTCTCAGCCTTGCTTTTCCTCCTTTCCTCATACATAGAAATAACAGCTTTGATGAACACTGCTGAAGCACCAGATGACTGGGGAAGTGTTCCCACAGCCAGACAACAATGTGGCTGTATGCAGACCTGACGCCTTGCACCCTACAGCGGCATAAATTTGTGAGCAGAGTTGGGACTGTACACTGCGCACAAATTCAGGCTTCTCTCCCCAGCTGCTGCCATCACAGTATGACGTTTAACCTTTTGGAACTCCAGAAACATTCACGTACATTTGCTCTAGTGCCTTTGCATAATACAGTAATCAACTCCTTTGCCAAGAAATCAGCACAACTCAATTTTTCCAAATTCATATGTGTTTGAAATCTGAGTATTTCAAAACACGAGGTGGAGATTTGAGTATTTATGAGCCTATTCATGATCACAGTGACATCCTGCGATTTTTTTCTCTGACAAAGTAACTGACAGAGGTCAGCTTCAGTCAGTCAAAGCACTGCTTTTCTGTCTTGTTTTTACTGGCAGCAGTTGCTTGTCAAGACAAACAAACTCATGATCTGTAAATCTCCCTTACTGTTAACATTTCAACAGCTCTTAGGGCATTTTCCACCTCGGGTATTTTCTTACCAGACTTTAGTCTTTTTACTTGTCTGGATTCAAGATTTGGTTAGAATTGTGATGGAGATTTCATTGATTTGGTATCTGAGTTTAAATACTCTGAATAACATCACAGTCCTAGCTCATTCATGCAAGAAATGCTTAAAAATGCAATTCTTTTGTAGGCAGAGTTGGAATTTCTTTTCATATGTACTGTGCACACACATTCAATTACAAGATAACCTTCACATCAAAAAGTTTTAAAACTTTCAAGGAAATCTAAATATAAACAGTATCGTCATTACTGGCTGTTGTAGAATTATTTTTTGAACATAAAATCCTCAACAATTTTAGAAAATTAAGGAGAAAAGCTTTTTGAGCCCAGATTTTTCCTTCAAAACATCCTTTTTTTTTCAAAAACTGATTTTCTAGTTATGCATGAAGTGAATACATCTGTATTTTCAAAGATGTTCCAGGAGTGTGTTGTCAATAAAATCACAAAAAGCTTTTTAAGAATTCACACCTAAAATTCCCACACATCTCCTTGAAAAGTAGTTCTTTGAAGACCTCTCCCTGTTCTTTAAGGCAGAAAGAAAAATAACATGTAGGCAATTAGTGTTAAATAGATGAGTGGAAACAGGACAGATGTGGATATGAGCTTCCCTACCTCATGGTGCTGGTCTCCTCCACCCCATCCAAATGGGAAACACCAGGGAGGCCAGGTGCATTCCCAAAACAGATGAATAAGGGGCTGCCCTATTCACCATGATCACCAGGAGATCAGTGCAGCATTCCTTCAGGAGCTGGTTTCTTAGCAGCTGGGGATATTAGCCTCACCCAGTTGTCCCTATGGGTCCAATTCCCAACTGCTTCAGACTTTTAGCAGCAGCAGAATCTAATGGGTGGCTTTAGGGGATGGGAAGTTTATGTTATGACAGTGCTCTCTTTGTTCTGACTTAAAATACGATTTCCTGGAAATAACTGGCCTAGAAATCTTGAGTACACAATAAAAAGTCTTACAAATATTTTATGAAGGTGAAAAGGCCACAGTGTGGATGAATTAGGCTCGGGGTAGTGAGAATGCACAGCACTCACGCCTTTTCTTAGTCACATGCACTGTGCTGAGCAATAATAAAAATGCTCTATAGCCTTTTTAGCTTCTCCCTGTCCCATAAATTTGTGTCCAGTAACAATGGAAATACTGAGTATTCAGGAGTTGTCAAACAAGAAAATCAAACATATTTGGAATTACTGCTAAGAGAGTTAGAGTGAGAAACTCTGACTAGAATGAATCCTTATGTTTTACTACTAACCAATATAGGCATCAAAAAAGCAGCTAAACATTGTCTGCACTTCATTACACCTGGCTGCTTCACATCTTTCTCCAAGTCTGGCATCAGCATTTTGAATCTGAGTACAGTTCAATAGTATTTGCAGTAAAGATTTTTTAATTTTTTTTTTACTTTCAACATATTTGTAACATTTATAAACTCTTTTTTAACATTCTTGTTCATCTGCACACTGACAATGAATTATTATAGGGAAAGATTAATTGTGTGACACTTTAGGCTGATGGTTACTGAATACACTGTTTTCCTAGGCTGAGCAGAGAAAAATAATAAGTTCTGTAGGAGTCACCTATCATATAGTTCTGGAAGTCAAGAATTTGGCTCTGCAAACTCAATGTGGATTAAGACACCCAACCCAATACAGAATAGCTGCTGCTCCTATCACATGATATGCACCTATGATAGCATCTCAGGAATGCTATCCCACCCACCTGAAGATATGGTTCTACAGAAGTGAGATTAATTTCTACAGAAAATCTTTCATATCTTTACTGTTTATTTAATTGAGTGTGCTTACAAGACTGGCTTGAAATGTACGCTTGATTCCTAGATTTAGTGCACCTCAGCTAAACATTCTGTCTGTGTGATTAAACAATATTTATCTCGGTTGGTTAGTGAATGGTGCTCGTAACACCAAGCTGGAGGGTTTGATCCCCACGTGGCCCATTTCACTTTACAGTGGGACTGGATGATACCAACTCAGAGTATTCTGTGATTCTGTAATTGAGAAGAAATTAAATGCTGGCACATTAAACAGGCAAAATCCTGTGACGTGAAAATAATTTAACATGAGTTTGCCAGAGATTTCATGGGCTTTCACAGAGAGGCTTTCCTGGCTTTATTTTGTTAAACAGCCTAAAAAGATAATCTGACAGACTAACCTATTTGCCTCATATTTGCAGAAATGAATGAATTTGTTACAAACAGAATTAACAGAAAATAAACCTGCACATATGAATGCAAAATGAGTAAAAAACATACACAAACCAAAAAGTCCCAGAAAAACATTAGTAAACACCGGAACACCTCCTGACAAAAACAGGCTTATTGAGCCTGACGCCAAATGTAGAAAGCAAACAAATGTGCTCAAAGATAAAGAAGGTGTTAGAGAAGTATGTACTACTTAGCAGTACACTGGCTTTTGAAATTTTAACTGCACAGTGTGAGACTGGAAGACCAAATTATAGCAAAACGAGCATACAAAACAACCAATACTTCTGTCTGTGAGGAGTACCTTGTAATTGTGAAGCCACGTTTTAGAGAGCTATTTGAGTGGGAACACTACAATAAGGCTACTACTGGCTTCATAAATGAATTAAAACTGATTTTTACAGTTCCACCAAAAAAAGGATACTATTGGCTGTAATTTTTTTTAAAAAATCTTAGGTTGCATTTAGTCCTTGGGGTTTTTTTACAATTAAAAGATAGATTTCTATTGCTACCCAAATTTTAGTCCCACAGACTGTTGAAAGAAAATGGAAGAAACAGATTTATCAACTGTATTTCAAATCATGCACTTTTTCACAGATTCTTATTCAATTAAGATAGGGAAAATTTATCTTAATTCCTACATATTAATTCTAATGAAGAAACTGATACAGCTTAACAGCAAGACTTAGATATGGCAAAAAAATTTATTTTTCCCTCTGGTCAAATGGTTAATGTCCAGCATTATTAAGGGAACCTTAGACAATTGAAATGTAAAGCAATATTGTATCCTTTTCCCTTAATTCTAGAAATTAGTAAATATAAAAGATTTAAGACACCCTTAGAAAAAAAAACCTCAAGAATATGAATTTATACATGAATATTAAATCAAGACATTAATTTGTACGTGCTTTGGTATAGGCTGTAAAGCTCCAGCGCTTCTGAAAACTCTATATATTTATCACATTCAGCTACCATTTGGGAATATCTCCTAAAATGACGACTTCTGAGATACAGCTTTTAGAGAGAACATAAATGTCAATACTGGAGTGCTCTAGGAGAACAGACTGACCTTGACTTAGAGCATTGCTTACTTAAACACAGGTTTTTTTCCTGGCTGGCTGTTCAGATGAGGTTTTCAGACCTCATCTTGTAATTGCAATCTTGCAGTGCCTTTGCAGAACAACTTGGCTCAGATTTATTTTTTTTAGAGAGAAAAACAATGTGAAGGCTTTCTCCTGCCATTTTATGCTCTGCTAAAATTTACATAATAAAGCTAATAGTTAGACAGTACCAGTGGCATGAAATTTAGTACTTCAAACTCAGAAACACACACAAGAGTAGAGCAGAGCCACAGAATTCAAATATGCTTTCTTATCTTATGTCTATTTAGTTAATATCCCGCTTATACTAGAAATTATGCAGTATAGTAATAATGCTTGTAATATACACTCCAAATCTTTCTTTGTCCTGCTTTCCAGGCAAACATATATTTCCTGGTGTTTCTTTCAACACATTTTAAAAAATATGTAAGGTGTTTTATGTAGTCCAGTTGAGAAACTTCTAGGGAATACCAAAGAATAACAGAATTAAGAAAAATAATTTAAGATTATATATGACACGTATTCACCCCTTGAATTATGTGTTTCAATATCTATAACAACATCAAGACATAGATGGTTTGCTCAGGTAACTAATTAACAAAAAAAAGCTTTCACAACT
The DNA here is from genome assembly GCF_028551555.1 of Melozone crissalis. Lineage (NCBI taxonomy): Eukaryota > Metazoa > Chordata > Aves > Passeriformes > Passerellidae > Melozone > Melozone crissalis. The sequence goes on along the minus strand of NW_026535784.1, from coordinate 2,274,707 downwards.
CAAAGTCAGAATTATGCGATTATTTACATGCACTTTTAAATTTTCACAATTTTTTCCATACTGGTAGTGAATAATTCACATTTTAGAAGCACAAGCATTATACAACAGTCCCACAGAAAATAAGTCAGAAGTAATATGCACATAAAAAGATCAAACCTGAGCTTTCAGATGTTTCACAGAATATTTTTCCTTGAAACTGAGCTGCTTTTAAAGTTCAGAGTTTCATGAAAGGCAATCTTTGGCTAAAATCAATGTACCAGCAAGATAAAAGATTCAACAATATGACTGCAGTGATCAAAGCTTTTCAAAAGAATAATCCACTCCTTTAAAACCACATCCCAGGCAAGAAGTCCTTGTTGACTTGTACCAAAGGTAGAAAGGCTGAAACTCTGTAAATCCACAAGAAATACAGCACTTACATTTTACTACATTGGGTGCTTTAGAAGTGACAATGACTTGACAAAAAGTAAGTTATTTTATATACACTGAAAAAAACCCAGGCAATAATAAGTACAGCTAGTAGTAAAAATAACTTAAGGAAACAGAGCTGTTGCTAAGTCCTGTGCATAAATTCCACAGCCTTCTGCTGTTGTAGAAAAAACTTCAGCTAAGTAGGTTGATATGCTCACTTGTGAGAAAGAAACGTTTGCCCCTTTCTTGAGTAGCAAAAACACAAAGGTGACATGAAACTGCAGGAAAAGTGGGATGATGAAACACCTCATTTAAACCCGTATGCTATAAAGAGTAGAAAAGAAGGCAGGGAATGACTGGTAAAAGTGCTGCAATTTTTGTGTGAATATTTTTACTACCCTTGTATTTACCTCAGAGGCCAGTAGCAACTCAGACTTCATCATCTCATAAGTTCTTCTGGAATCCACACGAGATAATGGGGTGGCATCAACTCCTTTCATTTTGGAATCTGTACCTAAGAAACCTCATCAGAATTTACATTAATTAACCTCTTTGTCACGAGGGTCAGTTATGAGAAGAAAAATTAAATTATAAAATTTACAAAAAGAGAAACACTGATTCCTATAACTGGTAAGCAAAAGAATCAAGGGATATTTGAATAGAAATATTGGAAAACTTTGTTACTTCCAATTAAGACATCTAATGATTTAGAGAGCTAAATTACTTTTACATTCAGAGGTCTACTTTTCAGAATCTAAAGTGGAACAACTCCCTTCCTCGCATGCTGCAGTTGGTCCCACTGGAGTTCTCCTCCAGTGCAGGGGGGTGGAAACATCCCAGCTTTCTCCTGTTCCTGACTGAAAGGGCCAGGCTGGCTATGCTCTTCAGGGGCTAATCCTTCAGGAGTTAGCAAGCCAAAGCTTTTCATGCCTGATGAAAAAAAATGCGAGGAAGAGGAAGGGGATATCATCCTCAGACTGCAAAACAAAAATTTTATTCGTACCAACTTGGTGAACTCATGGGAGCTACTAAATCAAAGCAATATTGGCTAATGTTTGTGTATCTTGGACAGACCAAACAGCTAGCTCTAGAAGGACTTCAAAAACATCATTACAGAATGGATTACATTCACATCTCCTCAGAGATGGATAAATGAAAAGCAGACAGACTATATTAGGAAATATTGCTTGATGATTTGATCTAAAGAACATCTTGACTCTGCTGAAAGCTCCCAACCAGTCAAGCAGTGTCAGGAACTGCAGGTAAGAGAAGTCAGAAGCCAGTCCTCAGCATCAGGAATCATTCTGTACTGCAGGGTAAGCCCAAGTCTTAGGAAAGTCCATACCTACAATTTGACTTCACTGCTATATTACCTGCTTGTAGTGTCATTAATACATGTATTTAAATACTGGCCATATTGTATGATGGCTGGAGAAATCCTACAACTTTCCCTCAGCATGTCATTTTAATATTAATTCAATATTAAAGGTTCAGGGTTCAGATCAAAGTTCTGATTCATTTCAAGAGCACTGACATCAAACATTCCTAGATTTGCTCACTGCTTCTCCAGGGCCTATTAGTAGCAGACAAGAACGTGATGAATACATGAATAGTTCCTCCAACCAGCTTACAAACTCATAAACAACCCATCTCAATGATTTTAAAAAGGAAAAAAAAATCCCAAACCATTGATTTTAAAGTATATTGGCATTGCTTGTTCCAGGAGAATGAATGACAGCTTTCTGAGAGGAATACCATTGTGCTTTTGTTGTTTTCCACTTTATTTTTCCCTAGCAACCTGATAATACGTAATCTTGAGACCAAACAAGGGGCATTTGCAGTTCTAGCCACAGGTTATTTGTAGGAAACAGCAAAATTGTACACTGAAATGCATTTACAGAAATCTTGAGATTATATTCATGCAACTCACAATGAAAAAGAAACACCTAACATTGATTAAAAAATTCAGTATTTTTATCAAGTTTAGAAAGGACTTAATTAGAAACATTTGAAGACCCATTCTTAGAGTGTTATCTGTGTACGACAAAGCCTTCTTTCAAATGGACTTACCAGCACAGCCTGTGCTCCTTTCAGTTTACTAAAACATAGTAATCCCTCACAGTTATTAGTACTCATTCATTTTCTGCTCTACACTTGTATCTTGCATACTTTACATTAAGAAGGATCAAAAATGTACAGATTTAGTAATGTGATAAGGGAAGGAATCCATGATTTATGTCTCTGAACTCTCCTATGAAAGTAAAGGCTTACACAAGATGTTGCAGAACACGGGGCTAAAATATTTTAGAAACCGATCAACAACCAGTGCACTGCTCAGTCATCACTCTGAGGGCCTTCATTCCAACATCTCCTATCTCCTCAAAGAACATTCCAACTTTCTTCAACTTCTGCTAAAGCTTCAGCATATGGCAAAGAAATATTCAACAAGCCAAATGAACTGAGAATTTCTGCATATCTCAGAGGTTACAACATGCTCTAAACTAGAAAATCTGGCAGTCTGGATGCTAAGAGAAAGCAAAAGGACACTCCCTGACTTTTGCAATAAAGCAGCTATAGGGACATTTCTGATTGAGAAAATGAACTCATGGGAGGAGGCAATCGATAGAATAAAATATCCAGACATCATTACAGGCTCACTTGAGATTTTATCTCTAGATCACAAAGTTGGAAAGAATATCAACTGTGCAATGGTATTCCCTGAGTAAGGATTCACTTAGAACTTCCCTGGTTTATTAGGGAAGAAAAACGTGAGAGAAAGTTTCCTTTGCCACCATTGTTTATTTCTGCTTTCCCAGATTCCTGTCAATGTACTGTGGTTTACTCCAGAATTCAATGTGTGATAAAAGGAAAAAATATAATCAGCAGTCTAAGAAATAATGAAGGCAAGTAAACTGCTAAAAATATTTCATAAAAATAAAGTATATTGGGTTTAACTGAAGAAAAACTGAAAAAAATCTCACAAAATGCAAACATGTTTGAAACTTAGGACATTTATACATCATTGATACTGTTTCAAGATTTAATTTTTCATTAACACCTATAAATTAAAAACATTAGGATGCACTGTTTTGAACCAAACATGCACATATTTGATTTTAAATTTTTTATATTTTAATATTTTTAGACTTGGAAAGCAGACATTTTTAAAACATATCCTCTAACAACAGGTTTTTATTGCAACCATTTTTCCTTTCTTTCTCCTTGGGATGAACTACTTTACTTTTTCTTTCTTCTCTCACAACACTTTTGAGGAGGCCTAATTTTTTCAGCCTACTGGGATTTTAAATAATCCCCCTGTGAGATTATCAAAAAGCCCACAGTCCTGCTCTGTGGAGGCTGCATGTGGATTCATTCTTAAGCAGTGCTTATCATATATTTCTCCCACCCCAAAAATAAAGGCTGCCAATCCTGTTTTGATCAGATAAGCGCTTATTGTACTTTATTGTATTTTTGCTTGAAGGTTTTGTTTCATCATATCTCAAAGAAAGCTTTCTGTTGCTACCAGCTCATAATTAATAAATTTACTCCTATGCTGAAAAATGTAAAGGACTTCTATTATTTCAACTATATTATATTGCCTATTTTTCAGCTCTGAATAATATAAATTATTCAATTTATGGAGTTCCTCTTTTGAAAAAACTCAATTATGATGTGCTATTCATTTCTAATCCCCATCCAAAAATGCAGACTTGAACCCACTTTGGGTGGGATTTCTTTTTAATATAAATTATTAGCATCGGTTATGCTGAAGTATGAATCGTGTCTATGAAGTTTTGTATGTTGAATTAATTCATCTCAAGATTTCTTTCTATGTAATTTTACTGTGACTTTTTATCTCTGCCTCGAACATATTTAGTGTTCCTAAAACAAGTCCAATGTTAAGCACTTTGGTCTTGGAGAATAAAGACTGGTTTAGATGTTGTTTTCCTTTCACTCATCAAATTACATCCTATTTTCCTTCTTATGGGTTTTGCTATCAAAACTTTCCATCAAAACTTAAAATTTACACTACAAGATGGGAAATGGAAAGTTCAGTAAAAACTGTTTAAATAAAGAATTTTTTTAAAATTAGTTTAGTTCTGAAAAAAAAAAAAAAGATTAAAAGCCCCATAATGTTCAACAAAGCCCAGTATAATACATACGTTTTAAACTTTTTATACAGGCAACAGTGGGGAAAATAGCAACCTGTGGAAATTCCAGGTAATATACAATTAATTCATTCAACATGTAATGCTTTTATACACAGAGATTATTTAGATCCATGATTCAGCATTTCTGATAATACAAATCTGTATCAAACTGATAGATTTTTTTCTGTTTTGTAAACATTTTTTAACGGCAGCATGACAGTGAAACATTGTTAAGCATATGCAGAGTGATAAGAGTGCTCTCATCACATTACTTCAAGCTGCTATGTTTTATCACTTTGCCTCAGAAAGCCTGCAAAATACAGCAAATCAAATCTATTTTTAAATGCCTGTCTATCTCTAATTTGTTCCACAATTCTGGGCAGAATTCTTCTTGACATGTATTGCAAGATTGCAGGCATGGTGCCAGGGACAAAAAATAATATGTATGGCCAGCGGCACTTTGTGGTGGACAGTCAGGACCTTCTAGGTGAAATTAAAAGGGAATAGTTATCATAGTATTGATCTGACCTGTCCAAATTCAAAATATACACTACATTAAAGACTTCATTCTTTAAATAATGGTATTATTGAGAAGCCAGTCTGTCTAGTGTGTGTCCATTAGATAAAAAACCTGAACCTCAGATGTTCAATTTAGCTTGACAAAAAAGTAAGAATGATCCTGTCAGGGTAGAACTTTTTTTTCCATGCAGGAAAACAGAAAACCTACCTAAGATCAAAGATTTATATGCAGCTTGGTGAGAAAAAAAAAAAAAAAAAAAAAAAAAAAAAAAAAAAAAAAAAGTAAAAAAAAAAGCATCACCATATACATCCTTATACTGTTAACTTCTACACTGAAATTCAATTAATATTTTATCCTCTATCAATATGGGTGTAAAAGCTCTTTAAATCAATTTCTAAGAACATTTAAATAGTTAGGAGGAGGTTAACAAGGACACAGAGCAGACTCCTTACAGTAGTGCATGCTGAGAGGATGAGAGATCAGGAAGAATGAAGCAAGAGAGAGCATGATTGGATAGAAGGAAAAACTTTGTGAACTGGAGACTGGTTACAATGCAAAACAGAGTGGTGGAAAAGGCTGCCCAGAAAACCAGCACTGGAGGCTTCCATGACCCAAGTGGATTAAACCCTAAATGACCTAATCTGACTTCACAAGCGGCCCTGCTCATGCCACAGCCCTCCTGAGAAGACTTCAATGTTGAATTTTCCTGTAATTCTATGAAGTTTTGGGACACAGTCACTGTCTTTGAAGAATTCTAGAATATGGCCTCAAATTGGTCATAGACTATGTGTACATTCTCAGCAATCCTGTTTTCATTAAAAACTCCCAATCGATTGAAATGCACAAGAAATCACATTTTAGTTGAGAACCCTTTGTGGCCCCTGGAAAGCAAAATATTTTTCAGGGATATGATTTATCGTCACACTGTCAACCTCATTCACCAAAGTATACCAATTAGGATTAAATACCTAATTGAATGACAGTACCAGAGGCTTTTCTCACTGCTCTGCTCCCTAACAGAGTTCTTGTGCAAGACACTGGCAGAAGCACTGCTGGACAAATCATTCTCATCAAGAGGCAAACAAGCGCAAATCTGGTGACAGCACTGTAAGTCTGAGTTATTTAAGGATCTGGTAAAAAAACAGGTAAAAATATCTGGTTGCTTATATTTTCTAAAACAAATGCAAACCACTTTTAAAACAGTTGTTATGCTTGGAAAGTCCTTATGTATGAAGAAAATGTACAAAGATGTGCAATCAAGTGGAAAAGTAATAAGTGATAAAAAACAAAGAAAAATTGAGAGTATTTCATATGGCTAGACAAAAAAATGCTGGGTGCAATAAAGAGAACAAAGAATAAGTTATTAAACAGAAAAAATGACCACAAATGGAGTAGAACAACAAAAAAGGCAACACAATATTCTGGCCATCAAAGGACTTGAAGTCCACTGTTCTCCACCTCCACCAAGATGGACACACACACATCAGACTGAAATCTGTGCCCTTAGGACCCAGAAAGGCAGCGGCAGCATGAGCACAACACCAGGACTGAACAAGTCTACATGCAACTTAATTGGATTGCCATTACTTAGACTTTTCCATTCCACCTCTTTATTTTTGCAATAATTATATGCGGACTAATAATAATCACTTGAGTAGTTCGATTATACAAATTTTAAATTCTAGGTTTTATGTATGTAAGTTTCTTTTTTGCCTCCAATGTGATTTTGAGCACAATGTGTTGTATGAGTATCTGTAGAGTTCTTAGTAGTGGTAAAACCAAAAGGAGCTAAGTTATTCTGTACACAAAGCAAATTCAGTGCAATTTATTGCAATACCTCTGAATCAGAGATAAAAGAACATATCCCACTTGAAGGAATAGTTTTGTTCCTCCAATTCCTCTGCAGATAAATGTGATTTTATGCAGCTGACCTCCAATGTTTCTGCAATGGGATTGTGGTTGCTATGATGCACATGGCATTTTAACTTGCTGTGAAAAGGAGCCAGCATATAGCTACATGGTCATTCATCCAGGTCTTCATCGCTATACTAGGGAGAATTCCGTCAGTTACTAGAAATAACATGGAACCCATTGCTGTATTTTATGATTGTGAAAAGAGATTAGTCTACATATGACTAATGGTGTCATCAAAGAAAATGAACCACAATAAATAACAAATACTCTAGAAGCTTTTTGTTTTGGAGTATGAATGTGATTTGAATAAAATATAACATGCATGTAGTCATTTTTCAACAGTGAAATGATAATCAAGAGGAATAATATATAGCTCCTAACTTCAAATATTTTTTTCCTTTTTTTTTAACCATTAAGTGAGGAAGTTTACAGTCGCCTGAACTTATGACTTAATTTGCTGCACTGAAGTTCTACTTAACATTGCTTCTGTGATAGGCAAGAAAAAACACATATTTTTCCACTAACATTTAAGACAGAATTTAACGCACAGAATTTTCTAGGAACAGCCAAAAGTTCTGTGGCAAATAGTCAGTCATGAAATCCACACCAAAGACATCAATCCACAAACTAGGAGATGACAACTCTCTATAAATCCGGCAGACTTTTGGCGAAAAGGTCTCTGAAGATGTCTGCTATGAAGCATGACACAAGCAGGTGGTTTTAGATGCAAACACAGCTTATACCTGGACTTAATAAAAAAATTTAATCTGTATTTTGTTTTCACTCCTATCTCAAGTACTAGCATTTTTTTAAACATCCACATTTATTTCAAAGGAAAGTAATTTGAAAAGTTAAGATCTCCTCTGAGGATGTCATTCCCAGCAAAGGGAAATTCATAATGAATGTTCATTAATGTTCTTTATCAGTTCATTAAAGCTGCTTGTGCACTATGTTTATGAACATCTTTGATAAACATTTGGATTTGTTGTGCATGAACTGCTGATGAATAGTCATTAAACTGTCCCTAAGTTTATTCATTATGAGTGCTTATTAATTTCTCATGAATTATTATAAAATCCAAGCTGCTCTAGCAGTCATCTATAAAAAAGAACGATTATTCACAGTATGTATTACTTATTAGAAATAAATTAAAAATATAACCTTATTTCAAAAGACTAATGCAAAGAAAATATACTTTGTTCTGGCAGTAACTTTATCAAATCTAAAGCAATTTCAGAGAAAACTATTGGAAATTATGTTATAATTTGGGGACATACTTTCACTTACGAATCATCTGACAGCCAAATTGGATCTATATTGCTGCAGAGTAGCACTTACTTCTTGAATATGAGTTGAAAGACATCCAGATCTTACATACACTGCTAATATTAAGGCAATACTTTCTGCTGGCAGTATAGGTAGCTAACACACACTCTTTACAGATATATCTTAACTAAATCTTAAGTAACATAAAAACTTGTACTCCAAAAAAGAAGACAAACATCATAACTACAGAAGCCTACACATCTTTTATTTTTCTTGTCCTATGCATAGCTCTCATTACCCAGTCACATTTTTACTTATGAAATTCCATAGCCTTCAGGTTCAAGTGATTCTTTATTAGCCTGGCTATAGGACACATCAGAAATTTCTGAACTAGATTTGTAAAATTCAGATTACATGCTAGTAATAATTTAGGAGGCCTTGCTATCTCTATGCTACAATAGAAACACCAGTGCTTAGCATCTGGATAGCTTAGATATAGAAAAATTAAAGCAAGGCAGGTCTACACTCTAGTTAGCCATCTGTAGTCATATCCATTGCACTCACACACTTTAAAAATCTATTCCTAATGGGTTTTTTAATTATTAAGAAAACTATTAATATTTAAGATTTGTCCAAGTTTTGATTAATAAAACTTGATGCTATGATTTTGGGGTTCAACTAGTTATTGGAATAGAGAGAATTTTTCACAAGTATCAGAAACTTAAACCTTTTGTTTCTATTCAAGGAAAGAAAAAAGTAAAGAAAACAGAGTGCAAGTAAAAATGTCATAAGTCACTGTATCACAGTCACAACAATTGCTTCAATTGGAAAAAAATTCAGGCAGGCTATCATGATCAATGTGACAGAAGGTTAAAAAGAGGCTAGCAAATGCTAAACATCGTCATACAGGGTAGTTTCTGAAAAACTAGACAGATGCAAAAGAGAAGAATTCCAGGAGAAAGAACACAATCACCATAAAAGGCTCACAGTACAAAGAGTTAATGTGGTTTTGTTTTAAAAAGCTCAAGTTTGACAGAAATCCCTGTAACAAAATTCAAACTGAGATGAGATCCTTTGGGCCTCATCATCAGTATATTAGTTTCACAGTATGGTATCTCCACAGACTTCAATCAAAGCTCATAATCTCCAGCAATACATTTGTATAAGCATACACTCTCTGCACTAATAAATATTCAGCCATTAAATAACATCATTGTTTTCTATTTCCCAGTGGACTGCTCAGAGGTAATTTAAAACAAATTAGACAGAAAACATGAACTTATTTCTCCTTTATAAAAATGGTAGCAAGTACTCTTTCCTTGCTTTATGTACCTGATTTATTCACACGGGAAGGACAAATAACATTACCAGCTTTTCCTCTACTGAGGCCCATTGAGGGCCACACATCTCAAATCTGATGCAAAGAATGTCTGTTAATCACACAGCCATTCAAAGTCACTTGTAAATAAGAACATCCATTCCAATTGCAGTAGATTTCCATTAATGTTAGTGAGAAGAAAATCTATATTGTGGAGAATCCAATCTAATTGCTTCTCTTTCCTTTATCTTCTCTTTTGTAGCATTTTAAAATTACCTTCTCGCTTCTTACTAGTCACAATTTTATTCTCTATTTCCCCCACACAGTTATTTCACCCCTTTTCACTTCTTTTCCAAAATTTAAACCATACAGAAACTCAGTGTTTTGTTTGCATTCACTCCTTCAAATGATACAAGAACAAGCTTTAATTAAATACTGCAATAATTAATATTCTAACACTAAGACCATACTAGCAAATTTAGGTGGGCATATGAAAACTAGTAAGTTTATCAGCAATATTCTATCTGTAAAGTAAGAACTTCTGACTTCCCAGTTTGTATCCAGTTGCAAGAGCCATGAGCAGGGAGAGGAGGGCAAGGACCTGCCCAGCAACAGAGCAGTTGGCAGGGAGCACCCTTTAACACCCTACTTCAGTGCCAGGGACATCGGATTCCAGTAGTCCTGTCTCACAGGGAGCTTGCAAGCCCCTCATGAAGGGGGCAACCTCAGCTCACACCTTCTCCCAGTAACATAATGAAACAAAAGGACTATTAGAATCCTTTTACTGAAAATTCAGTTTTAATATCAAGTACATTTGTGTGAATACAGATTTAAAAATTTGAAACTGCAGATAGCAAAATCTCCTCTAGTAATCTAAAATTTTTATCCCATTTTTCTGTCTAAGGGACAATGCAAAAATAAAAAATGGGTATTTCAATTTTTGAAGCAAAAGCTGTGTTAATGAAATAAAATAATACATCAAAAGGCACTAGGAGCAAAAGCCACTTAATTTAATAATTAAGCACTTTTTTCATTAATTATCTAAGAGTAATCAAAAGTGATAATTTTTGCCTTTTCATACATAAGGAAGTCATTCAAGGAATAAGACTGATTGAGGAAGACTACCTGATAGATTCTTTTTCTGGAATAAGCTAATTTGATAAGTACCATTTGGAAGAGCAAATCATTAAAACATACACGAGGAAGTGGTAGCTGCAAATTGAAGTACAAAAAAAGACATAAGCAATCAGAAAATTAACAATAGAGCTGATAGAAACATCACAGTCCTTTCACACATTGGTTCTTTTTTACCTGTACTAGAAGGTAATCTTTGCCTTGCTTTTTGCTTACATGGTTAAAAACAGAAAGGTAGATTTTGCACATTGATCTAACACGTGCAAAATGCTTTTTTCCTGCGCTGAGGGCTTTTTCCAAAGACTAGACTTACTGACATGGGGGGGTTTTGTACGACAGAGAATGGAAACTAGAAGAGTTGCAACACCTTCCATACTACTTTTTGTTAAGCATTAGAAACTGAACATTCCTCAAATTCTGGTGAGAGGTAAGTTATTTCCTTCTCCATGCTCTAATACTCCTCCATGATGGACACATATTCTAAATCTTGCAATGCTAAACTGAATTTTAGAAGGAAGGACTGCAAAGAGATGTAGATTCCGCAGCTGAGGGGATTCTAGAAGTAATGAAGCCTTGAGAATTCAGAGATGGGTATCTTGGTGAAAAGCATTAGTTATAATACCTTGGCCATTAAAAGACACCTACTTGAGACTCGAGCTAAGGAGAAGAGCAATGCTGTGTCTCTACTCTCCCTGACACCATTTAAAAAATATCTAAAGCTCCACATCTACTCACCCTTCCTGCCCTCTGCTCTGGAGTCCATAAAACATAATAGCTGTATATAAGACTTTGCACAGACAAAGAACCATTTTTGACCTCAGATTGCAGTTATCTCTACTCTTAATAACAAATTTAGGTAATTTCCAGTTTGAAATTAGCTTTTCAATGCTCACCTTCAAATTTCGGAAGTATTCTGCAGAAGAGTGAATGACAGTTTTGGCTTCATCCCAGCAACTGACAGCAGGGAAACATCCAGAAGATTATCTAGGTGGTAGAAATTATAATTCTTTTGTTTTGGTTTTTTCCCCTTTCTGAGATAAATATTATCAGAGTGACCAAAGGCAGATAACATCATCTACACCAGTAAGAATATTAATTCAGACACTTCTGTAACTTAAGAAAAACTGTTGAATCACCTCAGACAACAGGCCATCCAGCTGACACAAGAATACACCATAGCTGAAGGCTAACCTCCATCTCAAATATAAGTGGATTCATGCACAGTGAGTGAAGTCTCCCTTTTGCCCCTCATCCTCAGCACTGCTTTGATTGATGAAAAAATATAACTCTGAACTCAGATCACCTTAGTTCTTGAGGACTGAATTAATTTGTATAAAACCTATCAAATCAATAGGCTTATGAGATGGTACTTTAAAATGTATATCTTTTAAGGTTTAACCAGTAAGACTTTTTTTCTTTACTAATTGTTCATTATAATGAAACACTGAGCACTCCTCAAACTCCGCACTGTCCAACTGAGAATTTGTCAGCTGTATATTCAATCACCTCAGTTCGTTGTAACTTCCCAGTTTTTGATAAAATTAAAATCCTTGTCAGTCTAATCATCCTGATGCATATTATAACAGCAAAAATATTACTTACACATCTCCAGACTTAAGTGAGATTTTCAAGTCACTCCTTATTCAACTAGATATTATTCTATCAAGCTAGGAGAAGATTTTTGGTAGAAGGCTCTTCTCTTTGGGACCAAATCCTTCTGCTGATGCCAAAGATTTATGCAGATCTAGAAGCACTCGGCAGGAAAGAGAGACCATTACAGAACTTATCCCTTCAGAAATCTTCTTGGAGGTTCAGAAATGCCTTTGGAAGTTAGGAACCCAAATTCCATTTTAAAAAATGAATGAACTTCTAAAGCCTAGAGCTTTACTAAATCTTCTTTTAAAAAGTAAAGAACCGACACTGAGGCTTTTTGAAAATGTTGCTCTTTAAGCCTCTAAACTCATCTGTCTCTAATGACTGTAACAACTGGGCACACATTAGTGCACCCTCTACACTAAAAATGTTAAGTTAAAAAAGGCATTTCTTTTTTAAACTATGAGTCATAAAGACAGAGAGACAAAGTAATAAGCACAAGGTCATCCTGTATCTGAACTCAGAACCAAAACTGTATCATTCAGGTTCGTGGCTCTCTTCTCAGCCAGTAACCTACCCTACATTGTAAAATAAATGTAAACTCCTATTTCCATCCCAGCAGAGGTATATGTATTAAAAAATCCAATGGATTCAAACAATTGATACACCCTTTACATTACAGACTGTTATGGTTTTGGAGTTTTTTTTTGGGGGGGGGGGTGCTGTTTTTTGGTTTTGTTTTTGTTTGTGGGGGTTTGGGGTTTTGGGTTTTTTTGGGGTTTTTTTTGGTTTTTTTTTTGGTTTTTTTTTTTGCTTGTGTTGGTAGTTGGTTGGGTTTTTGCTTGGTTTTTGTTTGGTTTTGGTTTTCGTTTTTTGGGGGTTTTTTGCCATTCAGGTATTATTAGCCAAACTGATTTATACTTTCTATTCCATAAAAGCATGTGAGTTTCAAACATCAGGTTTGTGTCTCCACCCTCAAAAAAATCTGGCCTGATAATGCCATAGGACAAGCACAAATGAGTAAGAACCACTTTTTTCTTAGGTACTGAAATCCTCAGATTAATACAAGCTTCCCTCTTTCATGTCCTGCATTTAAACCAAAAGCCTCTTGCTGTATAGATCAAGAAGGAAAATATGACATTATTTCTGTTTTGATGTCCTTTACCGGGGTGCCAGATGTGATAGCGGATTTGCCGATGTGGACTGAACTACGGTTCCCAGAACAGCCATGCCAAATGCTGGAGTCAGATCAGGCCATATTATTATGAAATCCTGCACCAGAAGGATTTTCTGCTTTCTGTCCCACCCTCAGCATCCTGTTCTCCTGTTCACAAACCTGTGTGCTCCCATTATGTACAGCCTATTACACATTCCTTGAGAGACCCTCAGTTCTGTACCAACAGCTTGTATTTGAGTTATGGCTGCTTGCTTCATTTATCCCAAATATTTCTGGTTTGTGTGTTCAAAATCAGGCTGTGGCTAGTTAAGCTGAGTGCTGGAAGAATCACACAGTTTCATAGAAAGTGCCATCTTCACAGAGGTCACCACAGAGCCTTTAAAGGATCTCTAAACCTGGAAAAAACACCACTGTTGAGTTACAGCCTTCAAAAACTCTACAGTCAGATCATGAATCTTTGAGAAATAATCACACATCTCACACTGATCCTTCACACTGCTGTGGTGCTACAGAATGGATGAAAGAACACCTCTGGTTATATTTTTTCTTACTCCGTTTGATGCAAGCACAGATGTTTGCAATTACAAACCTGAAAATGTCACATGGGATAAGCATTCCTTCATCCCAGCATAAAGGAATACAGATTTATTTTCTTCAACTGAATCTACACTGAAACATAAGGCTTTTCTCAGTCTGTGTCAACTTTTAAATCAGTTTTAGAGAATGGTGTATTTAAGATACTGGTACCAGTTCCTAGACCTACTGAGAGTAATGTTAAGTATGTTTGAGAGGCCAAATATAATTTCTAAGCCAGTACTTTCCATGTCTGTCATTTCCTCTCACAGGCACTCTTGGATGTATCACTTTCAGGCTTTTCAGGTTCAGTATTTTTTTCCAAATACTATTAAAAGTCACAGTGAAAGTTGCCTAACATGTTCTCAGTCTTTTTGGGCTTCCAGTTTCCACTTTTTCAAGAAAATGACAGACATTTAGCAAACAAAAACATGGATGTTCACTAGGACTACAGATATGGCAAAAATGAAAATCTGTGTATTTATTTCTTTAACGTAGAGGATTTAATTTAGGGGATGCAGTTGTATCTTAAATTTATAAGCACAAAATGCCACAATGTTTCATGCAGAGCACTTAACAGAAACTGCAATTGGGTCATAGAATCACAGGATGGTAAGGGGTTGGAATGGACCTTAAAGATGATCCTATCCCTGCCACAGGCAGGGACACCTTCCTTTCAACCAGGTTGCTCTTATCCAACCTGGCTTTTAACAATGCCAAGGCTGGAGCATCCCCCTCCCTGGTGCCACCAAAAACCAGGAAATAAACTCTCCAACCAGTTTGTTAGGTTAGAAAGCAGACAGTCAGTGCTGAGGTCAATGGTGGTCACAGATCCCCCTACGAGAATCGCCTTCTACCCACTTGGGTCTGATTTCACAATTATTATGTTGATTTTATTAGTTTTTTCTTTATCTTGGGAGTCCTGCCAAACACTCTTGTTGTCTATAAATTCTGCATTCTTTGTGTCCATTATCTATGGGCATCCTTCTTCCCAAGCTATGTTAACTTCCTCCCACCAGGTCTGCGATCTCTGAAGCACGTCAAGCCTTAAACATTAATTTGTTTTTCTAACATATGGATATGGCTTAGATCTTGCTTGCTAGCTACTATCTGTTTCACAGATTAAATCTCCCTTCTTGCTGATTAGGTCCCAACATTTTCCTCCACTGCTGCATAGACTCCTTTTGAAAGAAATATAACCTGTTCAGTAGCAATGAGCAACTTGTTCCAGTGTCTAACTATCCTCACAGTAAAAAATTTCTTCCTAGTATCTAACCTAATTTTCCCTTCTTTCAATTTTGTATCCATTACTCCTTGTCCTATTACAGTATTTTCTGACAAATAGTCCCTCTCCAGCTCCCCTGTAGACCAGAAACCAACACAAATAATCCTTTGTTTTCCACAGGAATTTTAGGTAAAGAGATGTTTCATTTCTATTTTTTCCTTCATTTGATAAAGTATAATTAATCATATTATTTCTAAGTTTTCATCAAAGTGCACTTGTAGATTTGATTTCCCTTATTTGCTGACTTGTGACAGCCTGCATGTCTGAGCCTTAAGCCTCTCTTATTCTGCAAGTCTTCTACCACTTTTTAGCATAATTTATGGTATGATCAGGCCTCCAGTTCCCATCTGGCAGGTAAAAGAAACCCTCTTGTAGGCATTTAGGCTGACCTACTTCACTGTGTGTAAGTAATGGGGATCTCATGGGTTCCTGATACTTTCACAGCTCATCATTATCATCCGTTCAGAAAATCCCTCATTGGATTATCATTCCCAACAGCTCTGAGCTGGTCCGGTAAAAAATGCAGGTGAGTGCACTTTGGGAAAAAACTGAAATGGCAAAATATTAAAGGAGTAGTATAGACCAATCATTATCACTGCAAAAAGTCAGAAGGGACATCCCTGTTATTTCCTTGCTGTCTTAGAGATAAAAGCTTTCATCCAGGCTCTGAGTGGTCCCAGATGGAAACCGTTTGCTGGAACAGTTGCCTGGATGCATCTACCTGGACTATATTCCCAGACCCAGCTCTTTTGGCAAGATGTGCAGGAACTGTAACAAGGTAAGAATGCCCTTGATCTGCTCCTGTTTATGCTCTCTTTGCCTGCAGCTCCAGATGCACATCAGCCCCACAGCCTAGCGGAAGCAGAGTTGTCTGAACCACTGGCACTGCTTCTCCACGATGATGCTTTCCTCTTGTAGAATTACTTCTTCACTCTGCTATCTTGTATTCAGGTTTCTAGAGAACTATTTCTAGGTGACAAGCAAGGTTTACCCACTGAAAGTTACCCAAATAACCATAGCTGAGCTTAAACTGTGGACAGGTACAGATTTTTCCAAGTTGAAACAAAATAGAATGCAAGGTCTGAAAAACCTGCTGATATTGAGTATCCTGATATTTTACCATGCCTATACAGAAGGGCTAATTACTCCATTAAAATGAGTCCTACTTTTCTCAAAAATTAATGATACTGTCATGCCAATCCATAAGTTCCCGTGTTTATGTCATTTTCCTCCCACATTTCAGAGCTAAGCTTGACACTGGTCTTCATCATTATGCTAAAATATACTTAATTACTTTTCAGCAATAGCATTCTACTTTTAACAGTTCACGTGGTAGGTATGATTTTCTTCCCCACTTTAAGTTATGCAGAAATTGCTGACTTGTAGCATAAAATACCTGATAAAGATCAATCAAATCTGCTCTTGCACCTCTGAGTCAGCAGCAGCAGGAAAGTATTGATGGATTAGCAAGGGCAAAACAAACATAGGCATATCACAAAGTGTCACCTGAATGAGTCAAAAAGAATTAAATAAAAACAATTAAATTTACTGCTACCTGCTAGAGAGAAAAAAAATAAAAAGCACCACCATGTTCTGAAACAAGAGTGTTCATTGAAAATTGCTTATCTAGAACTTCTGTCTTTCTTGGATGTAATCCAAACACAAAGAAGGTGATAATTCTTTAAAAAAGCCATTTACAAGTGGACAAAATGTTTTGCAGCTGCTGTTTGTGTTGTCGTCCAGCTAGCCCAAGGAACAGAGTTCAGGGCTGAGTCCTGCTCCAGAGAGTGAGGCTGTGTAGCAGTTATCAGCTGATGGCTTGAAGTTCACTGAAGAACCAGGACACCTACACCATCTGCACCTTATCTCCATCAGAACATGTGAAACCTTCTTGCAAACGAATATATATTTAGTTAAAACATTAGAGATTAATGTGATGGGAACAACACCAAGCCACTTTTGAATTTTCAAGGCAAGCCTTACAAAATTCCAGCACGATGATCACGTTTACTGCTGATGGCCAGTCCCTACACAACATTAAGTACCACCCCAAGGAACACAAATCTGTGTCTGCCCTGTGGGCACACCAGCTGCAGCCTGGGCCAGCTCAGTGCAGGGAGTCAAGTCCTTCCCTTCCATCTCCTCTTCTCGCTGTCCTCATTTACTCCCAACCTTTCCCAGATGGCACTACCCACCTTCCTCCCAGGGCTGCATCTCCACCCTGCCCACCCGTCCAGTGAAACACTGAATTTTACGCACCTCATACCCATAAAGCTGTTGTCTCTTATGTATAGAGACAATAAGTATGCAGCTGCACATCAAAATAAACTGACCCAGAGACACAACATCATACATTCTGAAACAGCAAGAGCTCTTTAGGCAAAGCCAGGGCTCTCTGAGTCATGCTTAATACCAGATTTACTTATTTCAAGACAATTGACATTTCATGGCATTGTGAGAAACAACCGCTCACTTCTAAAATTTTTAAATGTTCATTAAACCTTAAAAAAAAGCACAACAAAAGAACTAATAAGGAAAAAATATGGCGCTGGGAGCCCCCATGACTCAACTACATGCTCAACTAAAAAATGGATGCTCTGCCTTTTAACTCTACAGCCCCTCCCAAAGTTTTGTCAGTCAATTCCTTCTCCACTGTCCATTGGTGGAGATTATTTTCTTACATGTTGATTGGAGATCAGATGTTATCCTATGCCTCTTGGTAACAAACCAGCCGTCTCCAAATGTCCTGACTACTAAGGCATTACAAGGGGGAGGGGGAAGAGGACTGCAGGGGGACATATTACAATATTATCACTATACATCTTAAAACACACATAATATCTATCTCTTAACTGTGAGAGTCAACTATTACATTGCTGATCTATAAGAGTATATCTGATTTAGCAGAGTGATGCAAAATATGCGCCTAGAAATGTAAGTTATACTTAGCAAAACATACAGCGATCTCAGGACACAGCTCAGTCACACTGTGGACCAGAGCCCCATTACCAGTCTCTATAAGGCACGGGAGGTTGCCAGAAAGAAATATTTGGGCTGAAACAAGCTCCAGCTTGTTGCTCTCTTCTAAACAGACATCTGTGTGGAAAACCATGCTATGAAAAGCCAGTGTCCATAAAGGAGACAGAAGAATCCTACAACTTTATTTGAGCTTTATTGACTTTATATATATATATATATATATATATATATATTCATGAGGGGAGTTTGTGACAGACTTTCATTTTGAAATCATCCTTCTCTAAAAAAATGTGCTTCCAATTCCACCCCAATGGACAAATTGGAAAGGAAAATGCAACTATGCCTAAAATGCAGAAAATGTAAAAAAATTGTATATGGCTATAGCTTTGATATTTTGTTGGGTTTTATTTTGTGGGTTTTTTTGTTTTTTGGTTGTTTTTGTGAGGTTTTTGGGGTTTTTGTTTGTTTATTTTAAGGGCAAGAGATTCATCACTTATTTTTATTTCTGTTAAGCAGAGAGCTCTGTTAGCTTGGAGAGAAAACAGATGTGAGCTTATTTTCTGTTTTTCAGAAAGAATAGATCCCCTGCTGTCATTTCCAAGCTAAAGATTAATTAGACTTAGAGAGATATTTCCTGGAAGACAAACATAAAATGAAGGGACCTGATCCTAGGAAACAAAAAAACTTGGAATGATAGTAAAACCAATGTCAATAACAGGTGATTTCCTAATTTTTTTAACCCTCTGAGCTGTTTCATCTTCCATTTAATGAGGCCAATGCTCAGTGACTAGAATAAAAGTTAAAATATAATCTGTTATATATCAGCAATTTTAAGGCAGGTGACATACTTTGTTTTGCAAGCATATGGACTTTTTGTTTCTTCACAAAACAAAATTGTTCCATACACAGAAAATAGTTATTTTATGCTCTACGGATTAGGATTGACATATTCCATCTACTAGATAGAAACTATAAAACTGTATTAAATTTCTGGCAGAAAGACTTTTCATCCTTTTTTTTCCCTTCTGTTCCAAGCAAAAAAGCTAGTGTTTGAGATTCTGTTGATATTGCTGTAGTCTTAAAGAGTTCTCAGAAAACCAAAAATCAAACTTTAAATACACCAAGGCATTTCAGAGAATGATTACATAGGTTAATTACCATAGAAATTTGGAAGGGACTATTAGGTTATCTAAACTAATCTAACATAATCTAACCTCCCATGCCAACAGACCACTACTTTTCTTATATTTACATATTAAGCCTTTGCTGGTAAACTTCCTCCAAAATGCATCTTTTAGAAAGGTCTCATCCTCAAGTCCTGCTGTGGGCTTTCACTGGATTGTCACACATCTTGTTGACACCTTGGCATTATTTCCAGTCTAGTTTCTAGAGAGGGATTTTTTTATTATGTTTACCCAACTAAGGAGAGTTTCAGAATCAGCATAATTAGCATTTTCTCTACAAGTTCTTTTTTTCCTCAACCAAATAATCAAGATACTTTTCAATTTCTTTGACACAGAAGCCATTTCTAAAGCCACATTTCTAAAAATGTCTTACTAGAACATGGCTTTTTGAGCATAAATTTTTCAGCTTTTCTATACTTCCTCCTATATTTCAACATCCTGTCAGAAACTGCGTATTTTATTCACATAATAGCAATATTCATAGTGCTCGTACAAAATAGGGTTTGGATGATACTAGGCAAATTTGCCCAATTCACCCACTACTTCAGAGCAGGATCAGCTGTACATATTCTTTATCCAGGTTTATCTGATTTGTTCTTAAAAACTTCCACCACCAGAGAGTTTAAAACCTTTCTAGGCAGCCTATTCCAACCCTTTCCTGTCTTTACTACTAGAAAGTAAATCTTCTAACTAAAACACTTCAAATAAGACCTTCCTAATGTGAAGTAGAATGTAAGGATTTCTTCACAATCTTGTTATCTGTTATAGTAACATACTTGATTTTTACAAGAGCACAGCCCTTCACTCATTAACAGTAGGTTCCAAAGCTCTTTTCTGCAAAATTAATATCCAGCCAGTAGTTTCCCTCCTTGTATTTTTCAGTCATCTATCCTGATATTATTCTCTCCAACCCTGTCATTTTTGCTACTTCCTCTTTTGTACATTTCTAGGTTTCATCAGCTCCTTAAGGTTACAGCACTAAAACTGAGTTAGTTTCTTCATGATTCACCAGCTCTCCCCAGTGATTCAGTTTCTCAACAACATATGTAATCTTTCAATGAGGCAAATATTACTCCTGGAGATGCAAGTTAGTTTTCCATAGTGGGCAGCTGCCAAAGCTAGTCAATGGTACTTTATCTTAAATGCTGCCATCATTTAGCATTTAGGTGCATTGTTCAGAATTCTTGTGTATGTACTTTGTTTAGACTTCTCACATACTCAGATTTCTCACATTTGGGTGCCTGATTGAGGTCATGAAATCTTTCCTGATGAAAGGTACCTACAGCATTTCTTCAGAAATCAAAGAGAAAGATTGCACTTAGCAAGACATTTACATACATACTGTAGATGTTTTTTGTACCAACAGAGCAATGTAAGTGGGAAGGAGTTATGAGAGCACTTTTGGAATATAAAAACAAAAATTGAAATCTGATGGTAGAAATAAATTATCATGAAGAATCTACTCTGATTATTTCATAAGGTAATTTATAGTGTCAGGTGCCAAGTTAACTCATGGAAGAATCATATCTGGTTTCTGTATAATAAAGCAACATTCTTAGAAGAGCATCAGCTAAGGCTGTTGTTCTTTAAAGAGGGATTCATCACCCCGTGTGCAATAAGCCAGTCTCACACACAGAGCCCAGGTACTTATTTTGTATTTGTCCAAAGATGGGTACTAGTTGCTAAATCCACGAAGCTCGCATGCTGATTCTCAAAACTTTGCACTCCATACATTCTAACAAAAAAAAAAAAAAAAAGAAATCATGGTTCATTAGCTACAAAGTTATCTAGTTTCCTTATTAATTAGTTTTCTACTGGTTGAATGATCCTCTCACTTCTCATGCTAATTAGTTCCATGCTCTCTTCCTTCATGTCTTTCTCTTCCTTTGAGTGGGTGAGTTTCTTGAATCGATGGTTGCAATCTTCCTCTGCTGGAATTACCCAGAGAGTGATGAGCAGCTCCAGTGTGAGCTGCACAGGAGCTCTGGATGCTGGGGGAGGCCTTGGACTGCTGATTCTCTGCATAACGAAGGACATGGAACCCATGCCCAGCCAGGGGGATGGCAGGGCAGGCGGGGGATTGTCAGGAAGGATTTTGACTCTCGAAGTATCCTCCATAAAAGTGAGAAAATAATCAGGATGGAAATAAACTTGGTTTACAGGTATATCCTGTGCATTAAAGATTAGACAGGGTAGAAAAAGTAGAGCCCAAAAGAGATTTAACTTAGACTTAACACAGAAAATTAAAATGAAAAGCAGAAAGGGGGGTTTTGCCCATAAAGGCAAATGTGCTGTTAGAGACATGCTGGTATTGCACACTAAAGGCAAATCTTTTGCTTCAATTTAGCTTAAAAACTGATAGGAAATTATTGGCAAAATACCTAATGGAAATATAGGAGAAAATAAAATTGTAAAAAAACTTTTACTGCCTACTGTAAAAAAGATTAAGGACCCTCCAACTTTTCATTCTGAAGTAATTAATGTACAGAACATGACATCAATGGAAGATACCATTAATAAGTATAAACATAAGCTTTTGCAAGTGCAGTATACTACCGTTACCTAAATGCTTGTTTGCAACCTTAAATTATTGCAATGGAAATGCTTTACTTTTTCAAATTATGACCATGATTAATAAAAAACCAAAATAATAGCACAAAAGTAGTGTTCCCATCTTTGGTAGTCGGTACATTTGATGAGAACCATCATATATGTCATTATCTTATTCATCATCACCTAAATGCAATATTGCTCTCTACTAGATTTTGTGACACCAACTTTGTACTACACTCCTGCCTTGCAAGACCACATTGCAAATGCCTGCTGTGGATTCCAAAAGCCACACTGATTATACATGTCCATAGGGAAGGGAGTGATTGAGGTTTTCTGAACCCAAAGTGAGCCCAAATCACACGTGTTTCCTGCAGGTCAAACAGCTGGTAACTAGAAGAGAACCTTGAGGATGCTTTGCACATCCTTCCTTCTTTCTTTACACCCTTCTCTGAGCACCCACTTTTGGTTGTATCAGTGATAGGATGCTTGACTAGACCTAAGACTTAACATAGCATTACCTCCTGTATGTCATGGGACAGTAACAACTTGTCAAGAGGGACAAGGTTTTGTTGGTTTTTGTTGCAAGATTTATGAAGGAGACAAATTTTTGTATACCTGTCTAACCATCTTTCTTAGTGTCATCTATATTCCAGTAATATTAGCCCCAAATTAGCAGGGATGTTTTCATTCTAGAAATTCTGAAGAGCTTTTTTGCTCTCTTTTTTTATTATTTTTTTTTCCTGAAACAAAAGTTACTTCAAAAATGAGCTTGAGCAGTCACTGCTGAAACTCTGTTCCTTTGAGAAACTGGCAGAGATTAAGGAACCTTTTGTTTGAGTATAATTTGTGTCAAAAAGCTTTCTTTTACTGTAAGGGGAAACTGTTGAACACATAGTTTTTTGCCAGGTTTTGAGTTTAAGGTTTCTGGAATTGTATAGAATTCTTTTCTTTAGCCCATAAAAAGAACCAAAAAATGATCTTTTCATTATTTGAGTTGTAACTTCAGAAACCTTTTCTATGAAAAATCCCCCTCAAATATTCAGCATTACATATGCATTTTACTGATAACTGTGGTGGATTTAAAAAAAAACAACCAACAACTCGTTGAATATTTTTGTATTACTTTAAAGTGCTGCTGACATGAGTGTTATTCAGTGCCACACCTTTTCAATTGAGAACTGTAGGGTTGGTTCTTCAGTATGTTTTGTCAGATTAACATTACCTATTTCATGTTTGTAGTCCATGCTAAATGATACTTTCTATCCCAGTGATGGCTGTAGCAAATGCATTTATGTGAACAAATATTTCAAAGGAATGAATATGCATAATTATTCACATTCTAGTTTGCAATGCTGTAACTTGTGTATGTAGCCATAAGCCTAGCTCCATATTGACACTAAATTCATACACTAAACACTATTTAAAACACAAATTTATGCACTAAATTTGAACACTAAAATTTATACATCATAAATTACCACTGGACTCCAAATGACTATTCACAGTGAAAAAGCTGAAGGTTCAAATCCTGTAAAGTTCTGGTTTTCCATTTGGTTATTAATCCTTCAATGATAATTCCCACATGAAAAAATAAGAGATGAAAACTGAGAATTCATCCCTCTTGCCCAATATTTAAAAACTTTCAGACCAATTTTGAAAAATTGAAATAAAAACTGATTGGCTAATAATAAATTATATTACTAGTAAAAAGTTTAAAACCAGTAAAAGTAGTAAAACTAGTATAAACTAGTAAAACTAGTGCTATGAGCACTTCTAATTTTGAGGGAATTATCAGATATTAACAGATATCTGTGTTAGATCTGAAAGAATAATTTTACATTGTCTGATTAGCCTAATAGGATAATAGGCATGACACTAATTGAGGAAAATACTGTCATTGAGGTAAAGACAGCCAAATCCTACAGGAAAAATATTATTTCTTGTTTATTTTCTCAAAAGAATTGTTAAAAGGAAAAAAAAATATTTTGTTTGTAGGTAGATTTTTAAGTCAGCTCAGTCATATTTTAAAGTTTGATAGAGTCTTTTCAGTATACTTCACAGTCTATTGAGGGCTGTTACAAAGCAAAGTCAGAGAATTCTGCAAGAAAGAGTGAAGAACTGCCAGTGGTTTCTACTGGCAGCAGGTCAGGAAAGCCTGGAATTGCTCCAGTGAAGTAGTAGGGGAGTGTAAATGCATGTTAGGTAGAGTGAAATATTTCTTCATTCCTTTTACCACTTAAAAAATAAATAAAATAACCTGTGTTAAATGGCAAAAAATGCATAGGTTCAAGAGGAAATGCTTTAAGTCAGTGAGAATTGAAATATGTCCTGAACTTTCTAACACTTCTTGCTTTTCTGCTGCTAAACAACCTTGTTACTGTGAACTCCAGAGTTGATATTCTAGTGATATTGATATTCTATCATATTTCATGATACTGCAAGTAATAGAAATGTTGACACAACTGTGGTTTGATTTAATACAACAATGAAAGTGGAGCATCCAATGATGCAATTTTCCCCTGGTCAGTAAGAGTTCAATAAAAACACAGTTAAAGACTAATTTTAAAAATACACATATGTAGACAATGCTTCCATCTGGTGAATTTAGTAAGGAGAGTCATATTATGTTACATTACCTACTATTGGCTCTCAAATTCATGTACAGATACTACATTGGGAATTATGTTATCATATATTTTATGAACTGGCTTTTGAGTCATGTACTGATTTTAATAATAAAAGTATATACCAGTCCACATTTTATATTTTAATTTCTTATTTAAATATGTATTACTATTAACAAAACCTATTGTACCAGAGGACAAGTGCTCTAATTTATACTTATATCCAGTCTCTGAGAAAAAGAATTTTTAAATCAACCATATTTATGATAGAGCAATATAATAATGCTGCATCTAATTGGAGTTACACTAATGGTCTCATTAAATTAGTTGCATTCAGAATGTCCAATTTGCAGCATTCATAATTTGTCATCTCATCTTGTTCAGCAGATATTTGTGAATTTTATTCTAGTTAAAAGTTATTTCTGTAAATGCTAAAAAACAAACAAAAAAACTCTAGTGCTTATTTTAGCCCTGTTCTAGTTTAAAATTATTTTCTTGCAGAACCATTAAATTGGATGGTTTCTTTTCCCTTTTCACATCTGATCATCACTCATATTAACAACTGCTCAAGTGATGCACTCAATATACAATGATCAACATTGCAAGTTTAACATTGCCATTTGTTAATTAACATTATTTTGTGGTTGGTTCAACAGAGAAGAGAAATTTATTTCTAGATCTTAAAATAAAGAGCATGAAGAAACTTTTCATTATTTTATGGATTTGAAAACCAATATAATTTTTTTATCAGAAACACACTGAAGAAAATGGCTGCTAAAAAAAAAACAGCCTTTCTTACTCAAACATTGCATAGAAAGAAAACCAAGGAGTTTTAGAACCTTTATAAGGATATGAAGTCATGCATGAGGACCATAGAAGTCATCAGGTTTCTCTAACTTGACCACGGTCTAGAGCAAACATCTGCGCCAGTGACTGGACTGTCCACAGTAGACAAAATTCACTTCCTGGGATTGTGACTCCCCAGTGGTTTGTCTACAATCCTCTGGCTTTCCTTCCTGCCTGTAGACCTTACACTACCGTGGTGGGACCTTCTGCAGGGATTGGCAGAGTATTACTGATTGGATGGTTTAGTTGGGGCTTTAGTTGCCATAGATACAGTCTTCCAGGTGCATTTAAAGTAAAATACACAAAATGATATCTAATTCATTTTTTAAGTCATGCTTAATGTTAATTTGAAGAAAGGATATTTTATTTTCAGAGATGTTCCTGTTAAGAGCATTTCATAAAGGAGGCTCTTTTATTGTTTT
Source organism: Melozone crissalis (assembly GCF_028551555.1). NCBI lineage: Eukaryota > Metazoa > Chordata > Aves > Passeriformes > Passerellidae > Melozone > Melozone crissalis. The sequence continues at coordinate 2,248,757 of NW_026535784.1, read as the reverse complement.
ACTCAATGTTCATTGCCTTTAAATCAATCAAGTGGCTCATCAAAAAAACTCAGAGGTGAGTGGAAGATTGTATTTATTCCTGACCTAGTAGATGGCAAGTGTGGGAATCTAACTCATTTCATTGTCCAGGGAATTATGGAATGGATAAGTCATTAACATCAGGAAGCTGGAGTAAGAAATGTTAAAGGGGAGAAAATGCTTTTTACTCATCATGGAAAACATCTGTCACGATAAAAGCTGCATAATGAAAACCTCTTGCCAATTTTCTTACTAATAAATATAGTGGACCCAATTATTCTGGCTGCATGCTCAGCCCTTTGGAGTCAGACTTTGTAGACAGCATGTAGACAGCTTTAGAAAGCTCGAAATCTATCACATCCTCCAAGCTTGCAAATATTGCCAAGCACATATGTTGATGATGGCAATACAAAAAAACAAACAACTGGTCTGTTACATAACCTACTCTGGAACGATCATGCCTTTACAGTCAAACATGTGATATATATTGTTCCAACTGAATAGTTTGAAGGTGTAAGCTGGAACTAGAAATGTTGGGTTAGGTAAATATTGTGAGCTTTGCTGATTCTCATTCTGATCTGTAAAATTTCTTGTATCCCTCAAGAAAACCCTTGTTTGCCATATCATTTTATCTAATAAATATCATGTTTTATATTGTAATCCAGCAATGTACAATTGAGAGCCCTGACACACAGGATCTGCCTTATATATTTATAGTTGTTTAGTTTTTATCAGGATTTATCCCACTGTCCTTTCTGAAACAAAGCTGCAGTTGTTTGCAATATCATTTTCTCCAGGATGAACAAAATATGTAAAATTGTAAATGTAATTACATGGCCAAAAGCATTGCCACACGGTATAAGGATACAGTGGTCATCAGTGCCAGTTACCATCTTTCAGCTTATGTTCATTTCTATTCTAGTGAACGTTTCTCTCTTGAGCATTTTTGTACAGTAGCTCAATAAGGATGGACTTTCTAATGGTTCACACTGTGCTACTCATCCAGCATTCAAGAGAGACCCTTAGTATTCAATCATGTTAATTCTTGCTCCCTCTGCTCCCTCAGTATTTTTTGTAATGTTAAGCTGATATAAAGTTGATATTCTCCCTGTATGCTAATACAGCTTCTTATCCTTGAATTTTTTTAACTTGTTTAATACCTTTTCCAATGTTTGAAGATGATTAATTTCTTTCCGAGTTAAAAAATCTAAGAAATGAAACAAGCTTACAGACTTTACTTTTGAGTTCTGATTTTTTTCCACTTTTATCCCTTTTTTTTTTTATGACCCTTTCAGCAGTATGGTAATATCTCCAGAAGGGTATTTTGACCTTATAAACCTTATCATACTCACATTGTTTTGCAACTACTGGACTAGTTCAGGTAACAGATTTTTTTTATTATCATTGAAAAGTAGAATCAAAGAATCTCATAGTCCTCATCATCTAAGTTTATCTTGATCAAAATGCATACATCAAACCTGTTCAACGTATCTTTCAAATTGCCTCTGTTTTTTTATTTGCCAGTTATTGTCCTTAGAACTTACTTACATCCTCTGCCTGTTTTCATTAGGAAGGAAAGTATGAGCAGTATGATAATCTATTCCAGCCCAAATATTTAGGGACTTGGCATCACACTTTTTTTTAGGAGGGTGAAATTATGGGTAGTAATCCCTAATTTACTGTGGCTCTTGTATACATTCCAGTCTTCCATTCCTCCTGGATTTGGAGAATAAATAGGACAGATAAAATGGACTGTAACTAGTACACTAGAGATCTACTTGAAACTTATTTTCTCCTTTTACAAGGGTAAAAGCAAAGTCTCTATGACCTTCCGGAAATAGGACTTTGTGATATTTAGAAGTGTTGTCTATACCAACCTGCTTATAAAATTGAGAAAAATGAGCATCCACTAGCAGTGGTAACTGCTTGGTTTGTGTCTCACAAGTCTCACTAAAGTTATTAGAAAATGCCTCAAGTTTCTTTAATCATTCACTGAAAAGTAAATAGGATGTTTTGGGTGTTTTTTAAATTAAAGCATGCCCTACACTTTGGGAGTCAAAGGAGGAACATAATTTTGGGAGTATTTTTAAGAGATATTGCAAAAAATAAACTTTAAATCTAATCCATTTAAATGTTTTCTAAGTATCTGTCTTATTTTTTCCTGCACAAAACCCCTATTTTCTGGATCTCAATACATTTTAAAAAAATTACTTCCATACACATTGTAACATAACATTATTCTTAAATTTCATCAATATCAATTGATGAAATGCAAGAATTACATTTCATCAATTATTTTTGACCAATATTTCAACTAAGAAAAAAAATATTATTTCATAAATAAGAAAGATAGTTGCAAACTTTTTGGGTAATAATTCCCTACAAACAGGCAATTTGATAGTTTAAGCCTTACTCCCCACTAGTATTTTACTAATATCCCTGGCACCCATAGGCAGGTAGAGCTTAATAGGTGTAATGAATCCTCATTCCTTACCTAGGTTCAGCAAAGTTCACATGAGACATTCATTTCAGAAATGGAAGCAATATCAGGAGACTACTGGGGCCACTCCCGGTACCAGCCCAGTCTGGGGGATGAACAGACCCAGAGCAGCCCTGCCAAGGGGGATTTGGTGATGCTGGTGGGTGAGAGGCTGGACATGACCCAGCCACGGGCACTCCCAGCCCAGAGAGCCAAAGGTGTCCTGGGCTGCACCCAGAGCCCCGTGGGCAGCAGGGGAGGGAGGGGATTCTGCCCCTCTGCTCTGCTCTGCCCTGGTGAGACCCCACCTGCAGGGCTGCAGCCAGCTCTGGGGGCACAGCACAGCAAGGACACTGTTGGAGCGAGTCCAAAGGAGGCCGTCAAGTTGATTACACGGATGGAGCACCTCTCCTATAAAGGCTGAGAAAATTGGGGTTGTTCTGCCTGGAAAAGAAAAGGCTTTTGAGTAAGCTAATTGCAGATTTCCAGTACCAAAAGGGAGCCTAAAAGACAGATGAGACTATTATAAAAGAAAGAAGAGAGACTATTTGCAAGAGCATGTAGTGATAGAGCGAGGAATGGATTCAAACTGAGAGTAGGTTTGGATTCTATATTAGGAAGAAATTCTTTATTTTGACAATGGTGTGGCACTGGAAGAGGTTGCCCAGAGAATTTGTGGATAGTCCCTCCCTGGAAGTGTCCAAGGCCATATTCAATGGTGCTTTGAGCAACCTAGTGTAGTGAAAGGTGTCCCTGGCCATGGAAGGGGCGTTGATTTGTAACTAGAGGGTTTTTAATCTCTATTGCAACATAGGGCATTCTAGGATACGTTCTATGCTATGAATATGTGCATGCCTTGACCCAGTGATTTAGATGAAGTAACATATGTTGTTACTCATTTATATCTTATTCTTCTATTCTGTCTTGCACATTGATTTACTCTAAAGGTCAATGGAAAGCTTGCCCTGAATATACTTCTTTTACTTGGCAAGGGTCTTTGTAGAATGAAAGACATGATTAGAGCTCTGTGGATAGGAAATTTCTTCTGTGCTCATTAGTCTTTTACAAAAGTGGGAAAGAGAATGGGTTGTAGTCTCTCAGCTTTGCGGAAAGCAAAATGAACTCTTTCTTTTTGATGCTAGCCAGTGACACCAAGTAGTTTCACATGGCCTCCACTTTAGAAGGATAATTCAGCACAGTATAATTATATCTCAACATTTAAATTTAACTTACAGCTAGACTGCTTAATATACCCAGAGTTCACACTATAATGTATAGCTCTTTTTCTAATCTTAGCTCTCTTTTCTATAGCATGAATTTATGCGCCATGAGTCAACAATCATTGTAATATTAAAGGGGAGAAAATGTGCTTAAATCCATTCTGTCTTTCTTTCCAACCCATTTATTACACATCGAACCCTGAAGATGTTTTTAATTAGTTGATAAGAATGGCAAATAATAAACTTCATAAACATTTTATTACAGTGTGTTTGAGTATTAATTGCTGCCAATTCATCAACCCTAAAGCATAATAGTTCTCAAAAGATTTATTTTATCTGTTCTATATTTATGAGTACAATCTCATCTTCAAAATATTAGCAAACAAAAATATCTTTTGAATATAAATTTCAGGACTGGCATTCTCCTATCTGAAGATGACTTTAAATGCTATCCTAGGAAATAGGGCTCCATCCTCAGACCAGTTCTTTTTAACATCTTCATTAATGACTTGCATGCAGAAATTGAACAAATATTAAGTTTGCAAAGGACAACAAATTGTGTGGAGCTGCCAGCTTGACTGCAGAGAGGCCCCACAGAGAGACCTTGACAAATAAGAGATGGGCAGTCCACAACTGTATGAAGTTTAACAAAGGCAGGTGCTGGATTTTATACCTGGGATGGGCAACCCTGGATGTACAGACAGACTGCGGAACAAAAGCCTGGAAAGCAACCCTGCAGAAAGGGACCTTGGGGTCCTGGTCAATGGAAATTTGAACATGAGCCAGCAGTGCCCTGGCAGCCGAGAGGAACAACCCTGTCCTGGGGGGCATCAGGCACAGCATGGCCATCCAGGCAAGGGAGGGATTGTCCTGCTCTGCTCTGGGCTGAGGTGGCCTCATCTCGAGTGCTGGGGGCAGTTTTGGGTGCCACAATATAAGAAGGATTTAAAGCTGTTAGGAAGTGGCCAAAGGAGGGCAACAAAGATGGTGAAGGGCCTTGAGGGGAAGGTCTGTGAGGAGTGGCTGAGGGCACTCAGTCTGAAGGAGGCTGAGGGGAGGCCTCATTGCAGCCTACAGCTGCCTTGTGAGGGGAAGAGGAGGGGCAGGAACCGATCTCCACTCCCGTGACCAGTGACAGGACTGACAGAACGAGGGGAAGCTGCATGAAGCTGAGTCAGAGGAGGTTTAGGCTGGATGCCAGGAAAAGGTTCTTCACCCAGAAGGTGGCTGGGCACTGGAAAAGGCTCCCCAGGGAAGTGGCCACAGCACCTGCCTGACAAAGTTCATTAAGCATTTGGTGATCCTTGGGGATGGTGCTGTGAAGAGAGAAGGAGGCATGGGGAGAAACAAAAGGTGATGGTGCCTTTGCTACTTTTAGCCTTGGCAATAACGGCACATTTACACATTAATAAACCAGTACTAAACAAATGGTTTTTCTGTCTGAGACAGAACTGTTTTAAACCCCTAACTCACGAGTTCAACTAGGAAAACTGATGATGCAATACAATATATAGAACAATGCTCTCAGGCACATGGTGTGACTCTAGGGGTGTCCTGTGCAGGGCAAGGATTTGGTCTCCATCTTGATGGGTTCCTTCAAATTCAGTATATTCTATGCAATATTTTTTTCATTAGGAATCAAGTAAAAATTATATCCACGTGACTTAGCTTGCTCTTGGCCTGATTGATTACTGTACTAGTAATTCCTTGAGTTGATATTTTCTTCCTTATCTGATTCATTTATCAGTGCTATAGACACTAGCTTGTGCTCAGTTTGTGATGAAAATCTAGATATTTAAACCAGCCTGAAATGATAGTCTCAGTGACCTTTATAGAAGGAATTAGTAATAGGTGTAAATCCATAGCAGAACCTAAATACTACCTAGAACAAATTATGAAATATGGTAATTCAAGCAAAATAGATTGTTGAAGGAAGCATTTTCTTTAACTTGAATCATTCCCTGTACAAGGGAAATTTGTATATAGCAGAAAACTTTTAAAAAGTATAATCCAGTTCACTTTTGGCTACAACCCAGGCCACAATCAGTGGTATTATATCCTCTTGACAGCAAAGCAGAGGACAAGTTCAACAGACACAATAATGTTCTTCAGCACTTGTTCATGTCATGTCAAGAAGATGTAAAAATAGAGTTTTTCAGAAAAGAAATCAGTCATCTGAGGTTTTGGAATTCCTAGTTTTTCAACAGTGTATGCTCTTGCAGAGCATGGGTGGAGTGCCAAGGTCAGTTATCCTCTATAACAATGAGTTATAGGAACTCTGCTTAGATATTAAAGAAAAAACCAGTCAGTTTTATGCTAATAGGAGTTGCAGATATTTTGCAGTTCATCATAGTGTTGCAAATTAAAACAAAAAAGGGCAAAAGAAAGACCTTTTAAAATAAGCATCCTAAGCTGATATCTCTTGGATGTAATGGTTCTTTAGTTCCATTGAGTTACCTCTCTGGTGAACTTAATAAATACTGTGACAAAACTGGCTGTTATTTTGTTTTTGTTTTACTGGGAAGCAACACTTCTTAACCTATTGGCTGTCACAGACTTTTGACAGGACATTTGCTGTCAAATGAGAAAATAATACTTGTCAGCAGTAAATTAGAAAGCATGTGAACTTGCAACCTGGCATGTGAAACAGCATTTAGCCCCTTTCTACACAGCTATGAGTGCTCGTCCTGGGAGTGCAATGAGATTAAAGTAGCAAGGGCAAAGAGGCCAACACTCTAAGGCTGACTGAACAAAATTTGAAGAATATTTTTTTTTAGAAGAGAAGAGGTTGTCTGCTTTACAGAATGAGGGATGATATTTCAGAATGCAGAAACAAATAAGGGAAAATCTAATTTACTGCAAATGGTGATTCTGAAATGTTGGAGAAGCTGAAAGGGTATGATCTACCACTCTAGTGAGGTTTAACCTGGAACACATCATTCTCCTACCATTCACCTCCCATCACTCAACAGGCTACATCTCAAAATAATCTACATGTAATGTGCTATCCAAAAGTAATCTAGATGGACCACGCTGGACTTCAGCTGTTTTGTGATCTGGATGGGGACTGACACTGTAGCATGAGCTTATCTCTATCTGTAAGTCTTAATGCAATCAGAATTATTTTCTTTGGACCTAGAGCCAAACTTCACAGAACAATGAGATGGAACTTGGCAAAGAGCAGACTGTACAAAGACTGCACATCTAGAGAGGCAAGGAGTGAGAAGGTTGCTCTATATCTCTGTATCTAATGTTCCAAACTTTTGACCTGTTTAACTATTGCGTGGCAATAGTTAAACAGGTCAAAAGTTTGGAACATTAAAAAATGGGGTGACAATCTCTGTCACACTGTCTAAAATATTCTTTAATTTCCATGACATTTCCATACTTTCTAAATGTGCAAAAAATATTACTTTGACCAAAATTATAACGATTTTGACAATATTTTAATTTAATTTTTTTTCTAAAACTTTCAAATAAGCTATTGCTTTTACAATCACTTATTTAAAAATGTAAGTTTTGGGCTTTGGGGCATTACACAAAAGAAAGAAGACAGAAATCAACTCTCATCAGGATTTTATTTATTCTCCAGGAGATATTGAATGACAGTCTTTAAAGAAACTGACTGGTTTTTTTTTTTTCTGCATGAACATTTATATACACTTATAGAAAACTCATTTCTAAAGTATCTTTTTATTTTTCCTTGTAGTGTTTTCAAATCATTCACACTGTGCACAGTGTCCAGAACAGCTGCTTTGTCACTCCAGCCCAGACTATGCTGTGTTCTTCCCAGATGGTTTCTCAGTTCAGATTTTATGAGGGCAAAGACTTTCTGACTTCTAATTAGATCTTTGTAATGCTTCTTAAAGCAGCAGGAAAAGTTAGCAACACATATATTTGGTATCCTGTAATATGAAAACCATTACCACATGTTTCCATAAGAAAACAGTACTTTCACAACAAGGTGATTTTCTTGAAGTTTATTCACCAAGGAAATGGGTTACTGCCTAACAAAGCAGCTTTTTGTTGAATAAACCTGGTGTTTCCAAAATAACATTCAAATAGTCATTGAAATAGCTACATTTCAAATATAATCAATCCCTTTTTGATAGCCTTGCTGTTTTGACTGCTTATACAGCTGCTATTAATGCTACATCTACCCTTGAAATACCTTTCTAACATAATGCAATTTTTAAATGTTTGCACTCTCATGATCTTCCTTGAGTGAATGGTATTTGTAACCCAGCTCTATACCTCAGTCCTCTTTTTCATTGAAGGTCATGTGATTTCAATTACATCAGTGAAAGAGGCTGGGAGCAGAAAGGTCTGGTGGCTTCTTGCCCCTCTTTCCTTTAGCAGTGCAAGTGGGAGCACTGCAGAAGTTATTCTCCCTGTTGTGCTGTCACACAATGAAAATACAAAGAGTAATAAAAAGTTATCAAGTGTTCTTCCTTCTCTAATCTCATTCATATGCCACTATAAGGGCAGGTCATGGTCTCTTCAGTTCTGGAGAACTCCTCACCATAATTTATCTCATCTGAAAGTATTGTTTCATATTAAGCCCGCAGAGGCTCTTCATAGGCTTCTCTATCACTGTGTGTCAGTCTAAGCATTACCTTTTGTTTCTGTTGGCAATTTCCCTGGCAAGCTATACTAAAAAAATCTACTAAGAGAATACTTTATTCTGAGAAATTCTAATATGCAAAATGCCTAGTAAAAAATTATAAAAACACAGGTATCTTTGCAAATAGCTGTTCGGACTAGGAGACATTTCAAAGTTATCAGAATCAGTGCTCAGAAAACGCTCTTTTATGTTGGAATGGAAAATTAGTTATAACAATGGGTGGCCTTTTAAGACAACCACAATCCTTCTAACTTGTGCACAAGCCATTTAATGACTCCCACATATCTTCCCTTCTGCTAACATCATATAAGTTCAATTATATCCACATATTAATTTGTTTTTCACTATATTTCCTAAACAGTTCTTATGATAAAAATCTGTCACAGATTACAAAAGAGTGAACAGGAATGTCTCAGTGCACTACCTCATCTGCATAACTGTAGATAGATTACATATTAACAAGGTCCTTGAAGACTGGGATAATGATTTTGCATACTAAACAAAAATGCCTTGTGTACACTGCTATTCCTATGTCATAAATACACTTAGCTAAGTGTAATCTAAAGTAGGTAAAGTTTCTTTGACTTAAAAGACTAATGAGAAAATAAAAACAAATAGAATCTCCAGTGTAGCTAATTCTTTTGCATGAAGGTCATCTTACTGAGTACAGAAGCTCACACAGGGGTTTTGCTTCAGTACAGTGAAAAGTACAAGTGAGGTATGAATCCCTCCACCAAAGAGACTAACAATCACTCACCAATTTTATTGGTTAATAAGCAGATTTCTTAGGGAGAAGTTGTATAGTTTACCGGACCAATTGGAATAGCTGAAAAAAAGGAAGGGATTCTTAGTAGATGTCTAAAATATACTCAGTTCCAAATAAAGTACATTGGAACAAACACCTTCAATTCAACTTCATTAAGTAAACAGATACTTTCAGAAAATAGGATAGTTAATGGAGGAGAATCGTGGCAAGAGATCATAAAATCCCTGACATTGTGAGAAAGAGGTAGAAACAGGCAGTTATTCACTCTGAGACCGAAGTATTTTACGGCCTTTTTTCCTCCAAAAATCTATTTCCCCATCATTTTATTAAAGATATTATCTCCCTCTGGAAATTTACGTCACTTATATCCCTAGACTATTACAGGTCCAACAGCACTGCACTTCTGATTGATGCCTTAGTACAGAGTAGACATATCTGTCATTTGCTCTTTGGCAGATATTAAAAACCAGCAAAACCATAGAAATATCCTCCTGAAGGTGGGCACCAGATAAAACCTAATATAAATCAGAGCTCTGAACCTGAGATATTCCCAAGCATTACAACTTCCTGCTGGAATAATCCTACTCTTCTTCAGCTTCAGGGAACATAAAATATGCCCAGATATTAAACCAGGAGTTATTATCTCAGAACAAAATATGCTAAGTAGAAGTTTTGCTATACATTGTATTAGTCCCTAAGGAATTGAATCAGTAAAGAAATTCATTACCTAAGATATCTTGGGCACATTCCTATATTTGATGTCTGATTATTTATTGATCTAAACAATTGCTACTTTGTGCTATGAAACCTTTCCCCTCTCACTTCACCCTTACAAATTGCCTTTTATTGGTACAATTTTCTGTTCATCTGAAGACTTGCAGAAGATTATCAATCTATAAAAGTAGCATGCTTTATTCTTTTAGTACATATTTTAAAACAGAGCTTCTATAATGAAAGTTCAAGGGTTTTTTTAAGCCTTTAGAGACATTCATTGCAGATTTGATGCTTTGCTCATTTAAGTCAGCAAGTTTCTATTGATTTTATTACAGCCCAAGAATAATATGCTAACTCACTATCTGCATCTCCAGTATTGGTATGGATTTTGAATATGATATTAACAGCAAAGAAAAAAAGAATTACCTACTAATGCAAGACATTTATGCAACATTCCTATTAGATTACATTCCTATTTCCATTTGTCCCATTGAAGACCATACCAAAATTATTCATGGGTTCAGGGGACTTATATTTAAGTTACAGCCACTCTTATTCATGGCCCTTGCACATCATGCAAACACACAAGAATTAGAGGACAGAACTATATGAAGAATAAAAGGCTGTAAGTAAGCACTGCAGGTAACCAAGCAGAAAAAGAACTATGCTAAAATATTCCAGGACCAGATGGAATATAACATCACCTGGCTAGATGCAATGTTAGAAGTCATAGAACTCTATCCAGTTTACCCCTGTTATTGTGATAAAAGCACATTATTCAAAATGTATCCAGCTTTGGCTTCCTGAGACTCTCCCCATCCCTCAATGCTTGGTTATAAAGCAGGCAAGCTAACCAGAACAGGAGGAACAAAAACACATACAAGATTTTTGGGGTTTATTTCAGCTTAACAAACATATATGCCTCATTATGAGTATAACCCTTTCTATTAAAACTTTCAAAAGCTTCGGATTCTTCCATGAAGCAGCTGAGCTTTACAGAAACCAGAGGAATATTCAGCTGGTGTTGATTCTGCAGATTATTCCAGACTAGTGATATCTGATGCAGTCAATCAGTCAAGCTGCTTGAACAATCTGCTCCACTCCATCAGTGCCATATTTTGTCTGTCCCACTGTCATCACTGAAGGCATTTGTTGCCTTCTCAGTGTAACCCAAAATGATAATGATTATCATTATTAATTTTAAAAATACTTCCTATATTTTGCACAGTTTGAGGGCATATGTCAATCCTGAATATGTTGCAATATGATAGACATCATCTACATGAAGAGTTTATGATAAGCTAGAAGGCAGTTTTACTTCAGTCATATTTCCATGCATATTCAAATTTCAAACTGCACATAAACATATATGGATATTTCTAAATAGCAAACATTTAGCAAACACGGCAAAAAAGTCTGATGAATTCTTTATATTCCTAGACATTTCTGTACTGTGGTCAAATTCAGAACTAGAGATGATTTAAGGTATTACCTATCTCTATCCAACATAAACTGTTGAGAGGAATATAATCTTTTTCACATCCCACCCCTATGATGGTGCCCAGATTTTTTTGTAAAGTTGGTGAAGGAATAGTAAAGAAAAGGATTAGAAATTTGATGAGTGACCTAGTTCAGTAAGAAACGTTTTACTCTGAAGAAGTAAAAGCAGCTGAAGCAAGATTTTAGTGTCAAAACATAATGTCTCCCAAATACCTTGACTAGTAAAAAAGCCACCATTAAATAACTTATTCACATAACACAGAAGAGCAGGTGATATTGCATAGTTATGTTCACAATGTTGTGTTTATAAAATAATTTCATGCAGCTTAAGGAATAATATCAATGGCAATGCAGAACCTATCCTTGTTATTTGAAAAAGGAACTTCCATCCATATAACTGTCACAGAAAAGCCATGTAATGGGAATAGCAATGCTGTTATAAAAATCCAGAGACCTTTCCATTCCAACTGCTAGATATAAGCACCTACTCTAAGTTGGTTCACGGTTCATAGTTCATATATTAAAAATTGAAATACTAAAAAAGAATTTTTTATGTATTGAAATATAATGTAAAGAATTAACTTAATGAATGTTCCGTCATTTTAGAATTATTAGAACTACCTTTATTAATAAATAATTATTAAAAAGAATAGGATTAAATGTTTTTTAAAAGTTAATGAATGGACTGAATGCTTTTCTAAAGTCTTGTCTTACAGGTGTTGATAGGAGGAAATTCACCTGTCAATTTCATTTTTTATAAATCTGACATCAATCCTATATGATATATTCCAGCATTATTAGCTGCAGCTTTGCTGATTAGAAATTACTGTCTACTATTTCCATAAATTACACATCATTAACAGTGACAGGCAGGCACAAGGAGCTGCTCTGTTAAAGCACAAGTCTCACATAGGTCTTGTGCTATAAACCAGTGAGGAACTTTCTTTGTAGAAAGCTGTACGGCCTTTGATCCCTCTGACATTAAGAGTTTAAATAAATTATAATTCATAATTACCACATCCAAATTTTCAGGAGAGGTGCTAAGGTGAGAGTAATTTAGAGATGCACTACGCTATTAAAAAAAAAAAAAGTATTTATAATATATGCCTGAAAACATCATTTCACCCATCCAAGAAATGCTATCAAATAACCTTGGATCCTATGAGGATAACAGAACCAAGTCCTATATTTTGCATCAAAGAAACCATTTTTATTTAATTTTAAATGAAGTAGACAAAGTTAATAAAGGTGATGATGTTTCATAACATATATTTGCAGCATTAGCCTACTTGTTTGACATAGCTTATCATCTATTACACATTATAGACTTATAATGTAAATTATAGAATTACAGATCATTTTGAGAAAGTATCATAAAAAATTGATATATAAAAAAAATCCCATATCTAATACTTTCCGTAATATGTGGGGAACTGTGAAATGCATGACAGAACTGGGCAGAACCACAGTCTAAAATATCCTCCAAGTTTGCTCTACTGTCTAAAATTTGTCTCTGAAGGGAAAGGCAGCATCCTCCTACAGCTCTTTTTCTGAAACATGGAGAAGTAGGTCTCAGGGTTTTCTGTAAAACCCTAAGTTGTCTAAGGTGTGTTCACCCTTACCAAATCAAATATGTTAGAGAACTTATATGAAAAGCAGTTTGTTTAATGCAACTCGATTACAAGTTACCAAAGCCAAAATAGGTAGCCAGCTGAAATAGATCTTTGAGATATGAAAGACTATTGGATATAAAATGGAGTTCTAGGTTACTGGGAAGTCCTTAAAAGAATGGAGAAAAGTTATCACCATTGCATTCTTGGTTGTTGCTGCTTACATGAAGATTGTTAATTTAAGAATTCAATCTTCTGTTTGGATTTTGTAGCATTTTGTGTTTACTTTCTAGTCATTGTTGTAAAGGGGCAATTAATAAACACTTTTATTCCCTGTGGACCATTTCATCAGAGTAATTTACTGCTCTTTATTTTAATTAAAATTGAAATAGAATTTCTTTTTATTTCTAATTAATTTTGCAAGAATATTTCTGCAATGATGAAATTAGGAAATTAAGGTCATATTCTTTCCTATGGTACTAAATTTTATCAGAGTGATTTTAGAATAGTATTTCTGGACTGTCTGTAAAGAAATCTGTAACCTTTAAGGGTACTTTTGTACTTGTAACATTACAGTTAAGAGCTTTATCAATGCTTTGTAAAGATAAACAATCCAGTATGAACATAATGCTCATTCCTGGTTCTTTAATTTCCTCTCTTTTTGTTTCTTACTGCTTCCAGTTTGGAACAGGATCAATAGTTTTTCACCATAGTTTCCCAAATTTTCCATATAATAAACAGATAAATATGTTCTTTCTTGCTTTCCAATTTAGAAAAAGAAAATGTAAGAATAATATAGGTAAAAAGATGATTTAAATTTCATTGAAGTTTTAATTAATTGTGTGAGCTGAATACAATAATAGTGGTTCATGGTACTGAAAAAGAAAAGTATGGATAAGAAATACCTGAATTGAACCATACCTACAGGTACATTTTTGCATTTAACTCAGAAATATTTTAGAGACTTAGGGAGTTTTATGTGGGAGGAAATAAATCTGTTTTCACCAATAAAACACACTCAGTGGCTTTATACCTCAGAGTAAAGTTTGGTTAATATACAAAAATTTGCATTGTCTGAAACATTTTCTCTATGGACTTCAAATTTAAATTAGGTTTTTTCTATTTTTTTCTTTGTTGATGTGTCTCTAAGATACATAAAACTGTTATGAGAAATATTTTATGGTGTTTATATGTTACATGGCTTTCCTGACCTTTGGCTGAAGCATAAACAGAACAGTTCAGCATTCTGCCCCATCAGCCAATTTTCTGAATTACAAGTAGCTTTTTATTGAGTTGTGACTCTTGAGGACTCAAGTACATTGTGATAAATGCTGAAAGTTGTTTCTCATCAGGGCATTAATGTGTGTGGTCATCAGTCTCTTTGGACATTACATCTTAATCAAAATCAATTTACTTAAATTACTTTATTCACTCCTTTTATTAATATTGCAAAATTACAAGCAGGGAAAGGGAAAGCTTTTAAGTCTGCTTTGCAGGAAGTAGAATTAAATTTGTTCACTTAGGATCTGGAATAATTGATTGACTCACATAAAACCTTCCTAGACTAACTGTAACACTAAGGAAAGCTGGCCAATTATAGATTTTTAACATTTTCCAAAGATGCAAGCTAAATCTTAAATGGAGGAGTATGTGATAATGAATCATTGCAATATCATGGCAAAGTAGATATGGAGGATACATTGTTATGCCCTGCACTAGAAAAGAGATATCAGTTTAACATTCACCATTTCCGCACTGCTGTTATTTCAGGAAAAAAGTAATTCTTCTCAAACAACTACCAAAATTAATTTTAATATAATTCTCACTTCTCAAAAAATCATGAAAGAATTTTGTCGATTTTTTCCAGTGACTAAGCATCCTTCAGAGGGGTCTGCCTGGATCATTAATAATTAAGAATTTGTCAGAATAGCAGGCTGCTATTTTTCACGTAAAAAACTTTAACTTTGTTCTCTTGGAAACAAAACACCCAGTTTAACTGTAAAAGCAACTTTGTATTTGAAGATTTAAACTAATTACATTTTAACAATTGAAAGTAAATAACTAATTGAGAAGCAAAACTTTTAATACCTGATGGAACAACACCACAACTGTTTTTTTTTTTACTCTCAATTTAATTTTTATATAGACTTTATATAAGAAATTATATACATATCTTGAAAAATTTTATTCAGAAATAGTGTTTCCACCCTGACCAGCTACTCTTTGCTCTATGCAATTATTCCATGCCAACGTGACTGGCACAAACTGAAATAATATTCATGTATTTTACATCCACTGAAGGAGTGCGTATCTTCTAGAAAAGTTCAATAGCACTCTAAATTAAAAAAAAATTAGCTTCATAGTATTTTGTTCCGATATGGTAAGTCGATACCGGATTAGGTTTACCACAGATTTCTGTATATGTGGTGCCTGCAAAAGTTAGGATGAAAATTGATTTTCTCCCTTTATAATTCAAAAGTCCATACAAAGACTTGTTTCAGTTACAAGCTCTGTGGTTGAACATCCAAAAAACAGCAACATGGGAAATAAGATGTATCTGATCTTATATAAATACGTAAATCAGAATTATTCTGATCACAAAACTTACGTAACATCAAAAAACCCCATTTTTTAAGAGTTCAGTCCATAAGGAAAGTCCCAGCAAATCTCACAGGCAATTTTTCAGACTTGAGGTGATGTCTCAGGATACAATTTGCTGCTATAATTTTTCAGTACTGGATACTAAAAGCTACCTTTTTTTCCCACAATAGCTGCTTTCAATGCAATACCACAAAACTGACCTTAATTATACAAACTAGCAAGAGCACAGAAAACGTAGGTGTTTACTTGACTCTGGAGAGTGATAAACTAACAATTAAATTTTAATTATCTTGTGTCATGCTGTGTGTGACTCAAAATAATGCATACAGTGCACTAAATACTTTCTGAACTACTCTGTCAAGATTTGACCTTAACTTGTAATGAAACTCTGATCAATACGTGGCACTACAAGCAGACATGTGCAACAGAATATTCATCCATATTCTACTAAAAAAACACTTGAATTTCTTAATAGTTCTTCTCAATGTGGAATCTTTACAACTAATGGATTTATAAATTTACAGAACTGAAATAAATGCTATTAAAATCACAGCTTGAATGGCCATGATTAATGGCATGGCCAGGAAATGCAAGTCAGAAGAGAAGTATTAGATAAACAATTAAAGCAATTTTTGGTAACAAAGCTAAACTTAATAGTCAGCAACATAGTTTAATTTTCTATTACCTTGGCTATTTACACCTGTCACTGAAGATCCTTTTATCTTTTTAGACAGGTAGCAGAGGTACAAACTAACTTTTATATGCTTACACAACATTTAAGACTTTTCAAAAATCTAGTCATAATTGCACTGTTACCCTCAGTCGTGAGGCTTCACCTCATGCAAGGTGAGAGGAAGCAAATTCTGTAACGCTGATGCAAAGCTAACTGAAATCAATAAAACTGTGCATTAATGATGATGAGCTTGATCTGATTATGTAATACCAGGCACTTTCTGTAGGTCACCATTTGAACTTTTCTAAAACGTGTACAAATAAGAGTGGTTGCTTTTCTTATTTTGTTGAATTGCTTAAGGTCAAAGGAAATACAGATCATTGCTGTTCTGAGGCATTTGATATTATCATGATTAGGGAAGTAACAAGAGAATTGTGTTCATTTTTTATCAAATTTCTTCATTTCCATCAAACCCATAATTCTATGTATACTTTTAGAAAGAAATAATTAAGATTGAATAGTTAGGCAGAGCAATTAAGGCAGGCAACACAAAAGTTTGTGTGATTACTTTCTTTATTTTATATGATCAAAACTACTATGCAACTACTCTTGTTTGTGACTGGAGCAATTTAAGAAATTCAGAGCAGTTCAAGATGTTTGCAACTAGGTTTTTGGTCTCAGACTGGATTCTGCCAACTGTCAGCTGCCTGTAGAAAATGTGTGTCACTCTTCTAATTTCTTTTGGTGTGAAAAAAAATAGGTTCCTTTAAAGTTGTAAGGAAGGCTATTTCCTCCATCATAAAAATTGAAAAACATTCTTTTATTAGGAAAAAATACCTTAGCATAGAATGCAAAGGTCTTCCCCTAAAAGAGGTGGCTTACCAAATAAAATGTAGTGAAAAACACCTATTTGAGCACCCGTTTCTTTGATTTATCATAGTACAACACAGGCATATTCCTGATTTATGTAGCTGAATGGAAATAAGCATTCTCCACGTTATATGGTTCCATTGGGGATTTTGTTTGTTTTCCTCTTTATCACGGTAAATTACATTTTCTTACAGGTATAACCTAAGCAAAAGTTGGACCACATGGATTCCAGATGCCCCAGTGTCTGCTGTCAAGACAAACTATATTTCATATGAAATAAAGATTTATGGCTAAAAATTATAATGCATCATAGTAGTCATAAATAAAGTGACACTTTTCAGTGTTTTAGTTTAATCCCTTCTTAAGTTCTAAGTTTTCTCTTGATTTAAAGCAAAAAGAAAAATAGAGTCACACAGAAATTTTGATTTCTACTTAGCCCTGCTAAACTAACTTTGTTCCAGGTGACAAATTTTTTTTCTTTCAGATGTTTCACTCCTAAGAGCAAAGTCAGATGAACTGCCTTACAAACAACCATTTTGTTTATTCTAGGATTTGGAAAAGATTGAACAAATGAGCTTTAAAGCAATGTTTGCCATGCCTTGGGGAATATGTGAGTTTTCTGTTCAAGTAATGTATCCGCTTTACATATATTTCCTTTATTTTCTTTGTTTTTGTCTGCAAAGCTTCTGGTTTCTGTAATTTCAAAGAATTGTTTGTGAATTCATCCATACTACTATTCTCAAATCTGGAAAAGATTTATTTAAACCCTAAACAATACTTTGCTAAATTAAAGGTATGAATTTTGAGAAGGATCTCTTTAAAGCACACTTCCAGGCAGAAATGTTTACTACTTTAGCTGATGGCACTGAAACTCAGAATTACAGATGAGATGAAAACTAACTAGAGGCTGGTTTTTGAAGACAAAATACAAAAAGAACTTATTTTTATTCAAGGAACATACAGATCATCTGAAAAGAAGTTGTGCAGTACATAAATACTAGGGGAATATGAAACATATAAACTTCCTATGCTACTCAGTATCATTGCTGACAATTATTTTCTCAGCTTGAAACACCAGTAATGCTGACTCCTTTAAAACCAATGAAGCCTGCTGTTTTTCCCATTTTTATATATCACTCAGTGTAGTAATCTCCGTGTTTTGGAGGGGGAATAAGCTAATATGAAATTAGAGAACTCTCTTAGGAAATTCTTCATTTTGGTATAGTAATAAGATCGTTCATGCTGCTTCACTGAACATATCTGTAATAAAAAGTTAAATATAAAGACACTTTTTCCCATCTCTTCTCACTATAAGTTTTTTTTTCTATGCATTCTGCATTCATGAAATTTAATGACAGGTATTTAAGTAGGGAAAGAATTTTTGAAGAATATTTCTTGTACAGACTGTAAATATGACAGCACTATTGTCAAATTTATTTAGATTATTAAAGATAATAAGTGTAAATGTGACCTGGAAAACAACATGTTTTCTGAAAAAGACTTAATAATAACAGATATGAAAGGGTCAGCAGGCATCTTGAAGAAAAATGGTGAGCATGATTCTTCCTTGTACAAAGATTCCAGGGAAAGGTTCTGTTTCCAAAATCTTTTTATGTATTCTGCCTAGCAGCAATGCTGATTAGCCATATAAATTTTCCACTGGTTAGGCTGGACACCATAGCTCTAACAGCCAGGATTCTGATTTCTTGAAGATGGGGCGTTGCAGGTAAGATAGTTGGTTTAGAATTATCCTGTCTCCCACCTTTAAGGCAAGTGCTCTATGGAGAAGTAGTTTTCTCAGTCCTGTGTGTGCAGTTCAGAAAGAGAGAAAGGAATCCAGGGTCAGGCAAAACTGAAGACACTTTCTACTGGGAATCACTGCAATTGGCTTCTTGCTCAGAGCTTTAATCCTGCACTTTCTGAGCATTTAACATTCCCTAAGCACTGCATTGTCAATGATTTCAGAGGTTATAGATTCTGTTTCATTCGGCCTTTATTGATTGGCACTGAAACACTTTACTGTTGATTGCAACATGAATTACAATGCCTAATTTATCCTAAGTATGGTCTTGTGAGCTAAGCAGGGAAATGCTACTTTCTCTTTTACAGATGGAGACTGAATTGGAGTACATATGAAGTCCACCTCTTCAAACGTACTTGGGGGAATTTATTCACCATGGATATACTGAATTTCTGCAGAGACTGTCATATCTTGAACCATAGGCACCATAGACTGCATGTCATGCAGCATTGAAGGTTTTTCTGGTTGATCAGAAATCACTAAATTGCAAGCCACATGGAATGGTACTGCAATCTGCCAGGGTGTCCCCTGCATGGCAATTGACAGAGAAATAGTGAAAGTTTCGCCTCCAAATCATGCAAAGCTTGGCTTGGGATGTAAATCCCATATATCATAGCCATTAAAGCTGTACAGGGAATAGCACCTGTTCTGTTCTGCTCTGGCTTCACGCATGGTAGAGACAAGTGCAGACTCAGAAAAGCAGGATGGTACACAGATGGAGGCTTCTGACTGGCCATGAGCAGATGCCTTCCTCTCTCCAGTCAGTCTCTTAAATCTCCCTGATTCTTTTATTTTTAATGAATACTCAGCTGACAGTTTCCTATCACCCTGAAGGCTGTGCTTCCCTTTGGTGGAACATTAACTATGTATTATGTGGAACGCAGGGATTCAACTCAGAATGGAAAATTTCAGTAGACCATTTTCCTTTCCCTTCTTCCCTATCTCTTCCTTCAGTTCTCAGCAATAAAAACAGTAACAAATGATTCCTGGATCTGAACCTTTTCTTCTGCAGATACAAAGATGATCTTTAATTTTTACTCCACAAAATTCAGGGAAGGGAGAAAGAGGAGGCAAAGGGAAGCAATGGCCTTGTGCATTGGTATCTTCTTCAAAAGTTTGTAATATTTGAGTTAGCACAGGTTTTTTCAGAGGTATTGACTTTTCTGCATATTTATAAAGGTATCTAGTAGCCAAAATGAGTACAAAAAGATGTAATAAATAAACGTCATCTTATTCTGATCCAAAGTTCCTGTACCAACCATGACATTCTCACTAATTTTAGAATTGTATGGTCTATGTAAAATATATGCTGAGGCACATGTAATATGGGTTAGGAGGCTACAGAAAGTCTAGTTAATTCTTCATATTTTTAATGTCAGTGTTTCCAGAAAAGCCTGAGAGGCCATAGGTCTTGTGGGATTTTTTGACCTTTTAAATAGGCTAAGTTGTGTGAAGCATACAGTACAGACTAATGCTACAAAATGATGAGAATCAAACAACTGGGTTAACTTAATGCAAATGCTTTAGGATTCACTAAATAGTTTCTAAATTTAGCCAAACACCAGTTCCCAAAATCATATTTCCTGTGTCTTTCAGTTTCAGATATTGAAACAGTTAGCATAGTGATTGCCCTCACTGCAGTGAGGAGAACTGAATCTTCCGTTTTTAATGTTTTAAAAACCATAGAATTACTAATTAAATTTGACTTGTTAAATTGAATATTATGCCACTAGGGAAAGAAATCATTATGGCCACAAAGTAACTTATCTGGAGAACTTCACATTTGCAAATAAAATTGATTATTTTAACTGATATGTTTTAAAAAAGAAGAAAAAGAGTTTGTATGCAAAATAGGGTAAATAGACCTTACTTGCTTCAAACAACATATTGACATCTTAGAATGCATAATTTGGTTCCAAAAGGAATATGCTTCTAGTACTTTTTCCAACATGATATTATGTCTGCAGTGAAAGGAATTTTCATCCTTTATTGTGCCCCTTAGATATCTACCATGAACATAGTCATCTAAAAGAAGCTACATTAATTTCTGTCTTGCACTCAGCACTCTGAAGTACTGACTCTAAATGACATTTTCTTCAGTCCCTTTCAGAGATGACAAACACTGTCACTATTAGATGAAACCTTAGTATGTTGCCTAAGCAAAGTCTTAGGGCCACAGGTCATTCAGCAATCCTGCTGTTGCCAATGATGATATCTCTTGTATTAGTTGAATTCCTTGCTTGTCAGAAATTATTCTTGTCACTCGGCTACGATGCAGTTGGAATGGAAGTGATGGTGTAACATATGGTCTATGCTCTAGCATGGCAGACACATATTCACTCTCTCCGAGTCGATTAATCAGCTCTTGATGCGGTGCCCTTAACTTGCTAACCCCACTTCTACATTTTGCACTAGAAAAATCACTCAACCATAGTCTTTAAAGAAAGTTGTACATTTTATTGTGCATTTCATGGAAGCACGCTGTCCTACAGTTTCTAATTTTAGTTTATTTTCAGATAACCATCATTTGGTGACCACAAGAATATAATACTAGAACTAAAGTTATATTAGGGGTGGATACTTTGGTAATAATTGATTTTGTATAATGAAATTTCCTAAGAATAATTTTGCTACATATATTCTATAAAAGGGAGAGGAACCAAGAATATGCAGGAGATATTTTCCTTCAATCTTGTTATTTATCTTAGTAGTTCTATGATAGAATATTTTATTAAAGATCTTAGAAGGGCATGTAACAGATAGCACCATTACTTGGACACATAGCCTGTGTCCAAATATATGCCTGCAGGCATACTAAATATATATGTACTGCAAATGTATTAAAATAAATATGTATTTTAAGAAAATATTTTTATTTAATTTGCCTAAAAAGTAAATTCTGAGTCCAATTAAATAATCAGGAAAAAAACCCCTTAGAGTTAACAATGAGATTTACTCTGCCCATAACAAAAAGAATAAAAATATGCTGTTTAATCTGTACAATAATAAATGATACCCAACCTTTTCCAGCTACATGAAAAGTTTAATGAAATTCAAATGTATCCTGTGGAAGGATACACATTCTAAAAATCACAATATAAGAGCCAGATTTTTGAAGGTTCATTACCTAACAAAACAACACTAGCTAATGACAGTCACCTTACAAACCCAGTCTGCTTCAACGAATGTGCAAAATCATTTATTCTCAGTCAATGGCTCTTGTTGAGATTTTATAGTGTACTTAGCTTTGGGTTTGATTTGGTACAGCTCTGGAGTGTGTAGTATTTCTACAAGGACAGTAAGTAATAGAAGCAAACCAAGTGCTCATATTTGCCTTAATTCTGGGTAGACAGTCAACCAATACGTATGTTGACACCTGGATAATTCACTGGCATGTAGAATTTTATTCTTGTTTTCTAGTGCATTCTTCCCTTCAATAAGGAGTCACAAGCTTTTCTGGTGTGCTTGTTTGAGGAGATATTTTGTTTTCATTTCACAGAAAAGCAAGTAGACGCATTTTTATGTCTTCATAGCTGAAGATAACCATACCCATAATTCCATTTAAGACTGCACCTGTGTAGAAAGAGTAATTTAGGATTAGATGTGGAAAAACATAACAGCACTGTACTACATCCACATTCCTTACAGAAACCTCTTACAGTATTTTATGCTATTCTACAGAAGATGCTTGTAGTAAATTTGAGGACTATCCTGAGTACTATTTTATTAATTTCCAATTTATTTTCCAGAATATAAGCTCAACCTAGAAACATAATTTTATCTATGAAGTAGTTATTGTTATAATAATTGTCATTGATAACAACAACAACAATAACAACGACAACAATGACAATAACATAGTGGTATAGCCCCTATTTCACATTTTAATTATCAGTAGTAGTCAGAGAGCATAGTTTGATAAAAAAATAAACTTTGCCATAGATGGAGTTGAAGAAAAGATTGGAGTTTCAGGCTGTGACCTTGGGAATCCCTGCTAAATTGTCTGTGGTTTAGACAAAGCTGTTGACACACCATAAGATTTAGCCAGAGCTAAAAAAAGAGGTTGCAATAAAGGCTGCTGTGCTCAATCATAGAATGGATTTGGCCATTAAAGATCATCTAGTTCTATCCCCAATGCCTGGGGCAGGGACACCTTCCAAAGACCCTGTTGCTCAAAGCCCCATCCAGCCCAGCCTTGAACACAACCAGGGCTGGGGCATCCACAACTTCTCTGGGCAAAGTGTTTCAGTTTCATTCCAAAGAGAGCCACAAGCTTGAGTTGCCTTCAGCCACCCCCACAGTAATTTTTTTTTCCTAATATCTAATTGAAATCTACATTTTTTTTTTCAGTGTTAAGAGATTCCTCATTGTCCTATCACTGTACTGGCAGGCTCACTGAGTAGAAGTAAGTAGAAGTGAAAAGTGAACTAATAAACTGATAGGGTGAAACAGTAATAAAGATTCTGGTGTGGCAAAATGGAAAGGACATGGTACACAAGAGAGGAGCAATACATACTGCAGGTCAGGGAGTACACCTGGTAATTTTTTACTGGAGGTCCTGGGAAGGACTCAACACCACGGGCATCTTTTGTTTTGATTGTCCAAAAAGCGAATATTCTATATTATTTTCCTTGCAGGCATGTAATATTTCCCTGAATTCCTGTTAGTAGTGCAGAGTCCATAAGTGCAGATCAGACAGCTGGATTCTTCTCATAATGCATGGAATAAAGTTATGGCTTAATGAGTGCCTGAAAGCCAGAGCTAGGGGAGAAGGAGGGATTGGCCAGTTGCTGGATTTATGCATAGCTAGGAGACGCCTAAATGATGCAGCAGGATATACTGAAATAACATTAATCTCACAGAAATATATTTAACTTTTATGAAGTAGAGGGTAGCTGATGGTAGGAAACGGTGTCTGGCATAGTGACACCAAGATGCTCCTTCTTTCTGGATGTAAACCTGCCATTAAGAGACAACAGCTCCCCACCACTTCCACCCCAGTGCTCCTGACTAAAAAAAGCAGGTTTAGCTCTTATGGTTTATTGACCTGTTTCAGCTACAAAAACTAAGCACAAGGTTGCCTAAGTGGTAACCTATGACAACTCTTGCCACAAAATTTGGATTATCTGGGTGTTATTCTTCACATGCTTTCATCTTTCATTCTCAGCGCCAGTCTTCTCTCAGATAAACAACCTGTCTCTAATCACTTGTCCCTGCTGGTCCTGGATTTATGATACCCACATCCACACAGAGCATTATCATATAGTATCTGCTATATTAATGATATTAATGATATGGATACATAGTGCTGTTGTTCTTACAACACCATGCTCCCCCCAAGGTTCCCAATGCTACCCTCTAACAGCCCATGGAATTCAGCTGTTTCTCATGTAATTCCTTTGCAGCCTTTGAGATCCACCCACCTTTCCTTGAGCTATCTGTAACTTTTGTCAGCAATTTCTCATATCATATGTAGTAATTTTCCACAGTTAGCTTAACCTCAAGCCAGGGTATAGTTAATGGCCCACTCATTTGCCTGTGGCTCTAACATTAACTCCAGAGGTCAGGAAGGCACCTTTTCCAGTGAAGAATCATTATCATAATCTTTTCTCAAATGCATTGCAATACCCAGCCTTTTTCCTTTAAACGGTGTAACAGGGAAAGAAGTGGCAGCAAGACCCCACCAACACAGAGATTGTGCTATAGCTTCTCCGTATATAGAAGTTTTGCATGAAGACACTTAGCCCTACAAGATTTACCCTCCCCAGTCATGCTTTCAATACAAAACTATGTGTTATTTTGCTGTCCTCAGTCTTTTCTGTTTAATCCCTTTTTATACTTAAATTTTGGTACTTCAATTTTCATTGGCCCAATTACTGGAGCCCAAGTATCACTAATGGGTAAATGAGCTAAAACTGGAGGCTTTTTTCTCTTTCTTCAGTGCAAAATATAACTTGCAAATCTCATTGGGCCTGCTGTGAACAAAGCAACTTGTCACTTATTTTTTTTTCAGGTAATGTTATGGGCGAGTAATGCATGGATATAAATACATTTAGAAAGTATGAAATAGTAGATAGAAACTTTTAGCTACAGAAAGATATTTTGCAGCAAGACCAAGCAATAGTTCTCATTATTGGGTGGTTATACAGTTAAAAACTGCAGCACAGAAAGGGTTTACTCTGGATTAAAGATAAGAGACAAATGTTGCTGAAGATATTCAGAGTACTTAGAGAAATTCAGACAGTTTCTAATTCAATCTTTTTTCCTTCTTCCTCTTAAATACTTCCCTATAAGAGCCTCATCTGACAGTAATTAGGCTACTCAGGTAAATTAATCTCAGAAAATTCAGTAGCATAATCCAGGCAACCATAGAAGTTGACATAAACTTAATCATCTCCATTGTCAAGTTGCTCTAGCATGACACACAATGAACTGTAAACACTATACACTGAGTTATTATTTGCTTCATAATTTATACATATTAACATGTAAATCATGCCTATGAACAGCACTTTATCTTTTTAATATTACTCTGTATAAGGGAAGTTTAGATTGAAGTAATCAGCTGCATACCTTTTTGAAGAAAATCGCTACTATTGATGCATAGCAGAAAATTTTAAAAAGCAGTCTCTGACATATTTCTCTTGTGCTTCTTGCCCCTTTTTCTTTATTTCTAAGCCAGTTAATATTTTTTTACCATACTATTCTTACTGTTCTGAAGTTCCAGGCTTGTTACTACTCTTTTCTCCTTACAAGATCTCAATTATGATGAAATAAATAAGTTTATCCTAAAATTAAATTCAATATTA
Source organism: Melozone crissalis (assembly GCF_028551555.1). Taxonomy (NCBI): domain Eukaryota; kingdom Metazoa; phylum Chordata; class Aves; order Passeriformes; family Passerellidae; genus Melozone; species Melozone crissalis. The sequence continues at coordinate 2,223,072 of NW_026535784.1, read as the reverse complement.
ACATGAATGTTTCATTCATGCATCAATGCAATAATGCACCAATGAATTGAATCCAGCATACTAGGGATAAGGGATTAGACAATATTCCGTAAATAACTGTTTCCTGCATCACTTCTGCTACTCCATTTTGGTTTTATTTTGACTGTATTTGTAAGCAGTTTATGATATAACATAAAAATCAGTATGTATCACAAAATGAGACCACTTGTCTGGAAGATAAAAAGTGAATGTTGGTCTGGAGAAGTTAGAGCTGATTGCATTAACTCAGCAGCACTGCCAGGAAAAACAATTGCAGTCACAAAGAATAATTGCAATGCATGAAGATGACTTTGTATTTTTTTGATGCAAATCAGATAATTTCTACAGAGCATAATTACAAAAATTCCCTGATACGTTATACAAAAAAGTGGCATCCAATTAAAAAAACACAAACTGTGCACATGCTTACAGAGACAACATCAAAATTATAATACACTATTAGGAAATAATAATTCAGATCTTAGTAGCAAAGAGCATTTTTGAAATTTTACCCTGATGCCAATAAAAAACATTAACTAAAATTAATGTTTCTTATTATTTTTGAGTGTGACTTGTATATATGAAGATTGTATCAAACCTGAGTGCAGTACTCACTCAGTATTCACTTTATTTAAAAGAAGACTACTTCACAGTTCATGATCATGTTTAGGCTTCTGAATTGAAGACATTTCTGTCACTTTTAAAATTATAAATTTATTTTAATTAATCTAATAGTCTTAAATTTCATTGAGCAGGACAGAGGTCAGAACTGGCACAAAGAGTTCAATAAAGACACAAATACTGTTGGTTTAGAGCACAGAACCATACAGACTGTTATAGAGAAAAATAACATCCCAGCCATTTCTAGTACACCAAGATATCTCTTATATGGATATAACAGAACTTACTGCTACTTTTGTGTGCCAGAGTGACCACTGGTGAGATAAAAAACAAAACATAAATACTCTGTTTTGAACTGTTAATTACTGATAATTGCAGTAACTGTGGTAGTCATATGTCAATATTTTTAAAATAAAAATCCTAAAATTATTGTACATTGCACTGTTATCTTTCAGCGCTCAACAATGTTACATATTGTAAACACTATAATAAACACTAATCTGGTTACATTAGGCCAGTACTTAGTTTCTACTTAGCTGCAAATGGCTCCTACAAGCGGAAGTTTCTTTTAAAATAAACTGTTCAGTAGCAGATTCAGGAGTGCAACACCTGCTTAGCCCAACAGTGGGCAGTCTTCCTCAACCCACCCAGCACATCTGTGTCTACCTACAAAGACATGTGAGTATATATCTATATCTATATCTATATCTATATCTATATCTATATTAAACCCTGCCCTGATTCATTCATCCTGCTGTATTTTTTTTCCTGCTTTCTAAAAACATTTTCATCCCTCAATTCCTCTGTCCGTTAAAACACCCAAAGATCCAAGCTTAAATCTGGTACATTTTTGTGTAAGATTATATCTTACATGAAAAAGACCCTTTTCTATTGGAAATATTAGCATGTGGAATTACACTTAGCAAACATCCAAAATCAGCATGAACTTTAATATTGTTTAACATCTTTTTATTATATTTATCTATTTTTGAAGAGTCGCTGTGAATTCAACAAAGGAAGAATGTAAATTGAATATATTGCATACTATTACGAAATTGTTCATGTTGATCTATCTGTTCAAACTAGGGCTATCAAAAAAAACCTTAGCAAGGTTTAATATTTCAAAATATAATTGTCACTTTGGAGTAACTGCAGTTTTATAATGTGCTGCTGTAGAATGAATTTGTTCCCTTTAGGTACAATATACCCAAGAGTATTTTTCAGTGCACTAACTGAAGAACATCCCTTCTATTTTGGTGTAAAGAAAAGTGGGAATATTGAATCACTAGCTAATGAAAAATTACAGAACCATGCCAACAATATAATGTATCAGTAGCTAGAGAGCTATGCTGCAAATTGTGCCAACAGTAGCTTTATAGAAGAAAATTAAGTTCACAGAATCCATTTGAGGACTTTTAGAGTTGCAAATATTGATTGTTATGCTTTAGATTGTCTCCAAGGTCCTGATTTTTCCTCCAGTGTAAACCAGGAGAACACAAATTTAGTTACAGTGAATTAAATCTGAGTGCTAGGGCATGATATTCAAGTGCAGAATATCCGAAGTACTGCTGTCAGAGTATTTGCTCTCTACTATGATTAATTTTATTTTTTTTTTTCCTTTACCATCCTTGTCTGCCTAATTTCAAATAAAAAACTGAGACAAACAAAAAAGTGTTCATGGATCTGTTAAGAAAAAAAGCAAACAAAAATGACTGAATGGCTGTGACACAAAAAATGTGCGCAGTGCATTTGCTTCTCTGCACTCTGCAGTGAAGATATTCAAAGTTCAAATTACATGGTTACTGTGGTGGTGGTGAGTGCTGGTGTTAGCTTGTGGAACTCTGCACCTAGAGTACACAAGGACAATTCAATATCAGGAAAAGCAATCCATAAAAAGGGGGCATTACCCACACTTTGGTTTTTTGACATGAATGAACTCAGCTATAAGGACCAGATATTATTGTATAATCCACCTTCAGCCTTCTGTGGTTAGTTTATAGAGCTCATCTGGTAATTCAAAGGAATAAGTATGGATGAAAGGAATCTGCTTTTCCTTAATTACATAGCTGTTCTATTACTTTTCAGAATGCATAGATAGTAAGTGCTTAGATTTCAGGATTGTATTTCTCAATACTAATTGTTACAATGCCACTGTACAGCATTGTACTGTGGTTGTGAAAATTTATTATATAATTTGCATATATAATTTACAATATAATTCACTGGCTGTGAAAATTTATTGTATAATCACACACACACACATATATGGATATATATTCTCAAGCAATACAGCATGATAAGACACCAGAAACTTAGTGAAAGGTAAAAGCAAGGATTTGGATGGTACTGAACATCTGTATGCAAAATTAGGTAAAAGAGCTGCTAAAAAACACTCCACTTTCTATCATTTATATCCTCCTGTTTGCTCTTAGGGAGTTTAATTCTTCCATGTAGAAAATAATGATCCTGCAATGAATTTATCCAATGGCTCCGTGAGTTTCCTTTGGTGGACCCTCTAATACCTGTGGGGGTTTTATGGCAGCTGAATGTAATTTACTGGTTTATCTTCATGCTTCGGAATCCAAGTTTTACCTGGGAAAGAGTTAATTTTCTTCCTAGTAGCTGGTACAGTGCTGTGTTTTTTGGGTTTAGCATGAGAATAAGGTTGTTAACACACTGATGTTGCTGGACAGTGCTTACTTAAGCCAAGGGCTTCCCAGTTTCCCAAGCTCTGGCAGCAAGGAGGTGCACAAGAAGCCAGGAGGGTGCATGGCCAGGACAGCTGACCCAAAGTGGCCAAAGGGATGTTCCAGCCCACAGCATGTCACACTCAGTGTCGAAACTGGGGAAGAGGTTGGCCACCAATCCCTGCTCAGGGATAGGCATCAGTCAGCATGTGCTGAGCAGCTGAAGAGTGCATCACTTTTTTCTCTTGTGTTTTTATTCCTCTTTCTCCTCTCCATTACCATTACAATTTTTAGTAGTAGTATATTATTGTTATGCTTTATTCTGCTGTAATTATTAAACGGTTCCATCTCAACTCACAAAGTTTACCTTTTCTTTCTGATTCCTCTCCCTTCAGGGGAGGAAAGTGGGCAGTGAGGGAGGGGATGCATGGTGCTTAGTGCCCAGCTGGGGTTAAACCACATCACGACTGTATCAGTTTTTTGTACTTCTAAAGAGGCCTTCTTGACCCTTATACTTTGCCACTTGCTGGAAGTTGATACTAGCATTGTATACTGGTTTCACCCATACTCCTCAGTGAATTAGAAATCATTCATAGCCTACAAAGGTTGTTGTTACCACAAGACCTACAACTGTGATATTTAGGAAAAGCCTGCATTGTTGAAAATGGCCACTATGGTCTTTCTAAAGACATATATGTTCCCTCAGAGAGATCTTTCAGAATTCTCTCTCTCTAGAAGATAATTCTTGTATAAAAGGTGTTAAAATATGGTAAGCTAGGTGTTACATGTACATTTACTAAATTGCTGAATATTGAAATTTAATGATGTGTCCTTTTATGATGTTTTTTTCCACCTATTATTCTGAGTTGTTCTTCTGAGGAAGGTTTAATGGGTTTCTCTCTCTCTTTTTTTTTTTTTTTTTTTTTTTTTGTTCTCTACCTAGTTCATGACTCAGAAATTTAGTCTGACATTTAAGCTAACCAGGAAACGGGAGCTTTAGGTATTGAACCAAATCACAGGGTAGAAATTTCTATATTTCTTTAGTCATGCCTTTAGTTAGATAACTAGCTAGAGGCTTTTTAAATAGAGTATACAGGGTCTTTGAACCAGCAGATACCATTAAAATGTGCTAAGCACAGATGGCTCAGTGATCTTTAGTTACCTATAACCCTGTAAAATATTGGTAAACCCCAACTGGCTACATGAGTCATAAAAACATCTGTTGTTCAAATAGGTGGACCCAGCTGGAAGTCTGTGTTTTTAAAAATGTATTTTGCCTTCTACAAAGCAGCACAGTCAAAAGAAGTCACTTACTGAGGGGCGAGTCAAACTCCTGTACATCCATTTAGCAGCACAGACCTCTCTGGGCGGACTGACACCCTGAAGAGCTTCACTCTCATACCTTTATGACTTACCAAGCCAGGCATGGGTTTCCAGCAGCTTACGTAGTTACAGGTAACTCCTGCTCACTGAACCAGTTTATTCCATCTGCACTTAAAACATTTAAATTATGAAGAGCAATCCTTGTCAGACTCAACCAACGGGGAATCATGGTACCATTTACAGAGGTGCCAGGCAGAACTTCTTGCACTTCTAAAGCACAATTCTATAGCAGTGCAGCAACCAAGTGCCATTTGTTGTTATTATGTCTAATGAAAAGAATAATCTTCTGTTACTGAAGTTCAGCTCATGATTTCATGAAAAATAGTGTTATCCTGCCATTCGTAGAAAATTCAAGTGGAGTGCACAACATAAAAATTAATATCTAAAGAAAATATCCACAATATGCAAAAGACAAGAAAAAAGTTATATTTATATGAGTACCTTAATTATTTCCTCTGGGAATTTGTATCAAAAGAATCCCTAGCAAGGATTTTCCTATATAGAAGTAGAATCATGATAAATTCTCTGCTGCATCCCTCTAGTTGTATGCCATAGCACATGTCAGGAGCATACAGGAGAAAATAACCCTGTTCCTTCAGGGTCAGCAAATCATCATCTATATTCAGAGAGGCAAGGAATAATAAGGAATTCAAAAGAAAAAAATATTTTCTGGTATCTACATTTTCTCTCAAGCTAGGCCCTATCTGACCTTCAGCTGAAATATTATCCCCAAACATATAAAGCAAAAAGAAATCTTAAAAATGTATGCTTACAGGAGTTGACATTTCTTGAATCAACTTTCACTGAACTTTTTTCTTGCAATCATAATTCAATTTTATTTATTTTAAACATTTCTGTTTGTTTTACAAAAAATGTGTTTGTTATCAATCAATCTTTGTAATTACTTATAAATCTTTCTGAATTTTCCCCTGCTGCAAATGCCCATTCCTGTGGCTTTCTGGTGCATAGTACACCACCATCTATTTCACATTAATGGAATGACAGAATGATGTACTGAATCAGCATGTAAGTATGTCATGAAACAATTATGTTTGATGCTGCAGATGTGTTCAAATTAACTTTTTCCCCTGACTTCAGAAAATCTGCATCAGAGATTTAAGGTAGCATTTCTCATATTATTAAAAATAAATTACTCACAAAACAGGGCAGAGATTGATCCCTCTCTAACCCTTTAGAGCAGTGAAAGGGAAACCAAGGCTACTTCCCACAGTTAACAATTAATTAAGCCCTGGTTTTGGCCCTGGAATGCATTTCATAATCAGAAGTGTTTTAAAGTAATACTTGCCAGTCCCTGAAAGATTCACTATTTCAAGAAAAATATTTTTTTTTTCCTTCTCCTAGATGTCTGTAAAGATTATTTTGAAAAGCTTGAGCCATGTACAATAAGGCATCATGTGCTGAAGTGGTCATCTTAAACCAGAAAGTTAACTAACAATTACCAGCAAAAAAACTGATGCCATGACTTTATTTTTTTTTTTTAATACTAGCACTAAAACTTGTGCTAAAGAAGAGAAGAAACTTGACTTTTAAAGAGCTTGACTCTTAGAAGACATTAATATGCTCTCTGAAAATCCTTCAACAGGACCAGTAGTCTTGTTAAATCAGCAATTATTTACTTTTCTGTAACATGAATCAGAGTAACTTTAGCTCTTCAGTACATTTTCATTCAAAAAAAAAATGTGTTACAAAGACTTTTTCATAGTTTGCTCAAGAATGGTTTGCTCAAATCAATATATATAAGGTCATAAGCAGAGTCACCTTAAGCCAAATAATTCACTCTTTAAACATGTATAGAAATAATAACTCCCATTTGAGTTTGGAATTTATTCCCTTTGACATGTACTGATCACAAAGCACCTAATCTTACTTATAATGAAATCAATAAGAAATCTCCTTCTGCACTCACTGCAATCAGAACTGCTACATTTTCTTTGTGTAATTATTTTTTTTAAAGTTTTAATTGGCTGTTAGGTCACTTGATTTTAGTGCCTAAAGCAAAAGCATTTATAAGTGACTGGAGATTAATTTTGCGAGGAAGATCCTTAAGGAAGGATAATTCCAATATTTTTAATTCACTGCTTACCTGAAGGTAAGTACCCTATATTAGCTTCCTGAAGGATATATACGTGCATGCCATCAAAGACAAGCTGTCAAAACAAGATCAAGTGCTGCTTAGGTTCACTTAAAAGTCAACTTTCATTTGAAAGTGATGTACTTCTTGAAGGTGAAGTGTGTGGAATCACATACATCCCTGTTGCAGTTCTGATTTTGCTTGTTAGTAAATGCCGTGAATATTCTGATAATTAGCTAAGCTTAGCTAGACTTCACAAGTTCAAAATACATCTTAAAAGAAGCCCTGGGGATTGTATATTCTTCAAGGGTTAATTAGGTATGGTCAAATACAAAGCAGACAAACAAACAAGTTTGAAGAACAAATCATTAATTCTCTTGTGAGAATATTATCAGGGCTCTAGGTCAAAATACATCATTATGCACATATTGTTCTCATCTTTTAAAAAATTACATTAAATGTATTTTCTATATTCAAATAAAATCTTGAATGTCCAGAAAACTAAAAATGTTACTAGGAAAAAAGTCAAGAAGAGATTCAGATACATCAACATACTTAAAAGATAATTTTCTTTGTCAAACACACTTGTTTGAAAAAGCATATTCAGTGGATAATCCCAGTGAAATATATGGAATTTCTGCATTCAATGAACATAAATTTTTGTTTACCAGAATGTTTTGTAATGGTAACAGATTTTCAAGTGAGAAATGTGTATTCTTCTATGTACTGACAGACCTTGTTCCAGGGAGCATTTGTTATGGATATAACCAATTGTCTGGATAATGTACAAGTTTTGTCCCCTCATTCTTTCTTTTCTAATAGACATTTCTTGCCTGTGATTAGGCCATGATTACTTGTAGCTAATTCTGTCAGCAAATTATGTATCTCCTTCGATATATAAACATGGCTTACTTTCCATAATGCTTTCCATAATGTGGCTTTTATATAATCACTGGGTAGTATTGGTTCCAATACAGCCAAAATGAGTTTTATTCCTGACATCCAATGGGCAGGATTTTACCTTTTATGCTTTTTTTTTCCTGCATTGTTACTTGCAAAGATGTAAATAAAGAATGAGCTATTTAGTTATTAATGAATGAAAGCAAATGAAATTATGCATTTGTCACAATTTTGCACAGTGGGTGGTTTTCAAACTATGTAATCTGAACTGATGTTCTCCTTCAGGTGTTTAAGCCTGATATCCATTCTGCCTGCACAGACATAATCAAATTCCTAAGTCTTAGTTAAATAGGGATCTGCTTCATTAGTCTTTTTTTGCCCTCCTCCTACAGATTGCATCATTTTACAATATTACTATATTTCACTTCTTTCTTGTTAAGGAAATATTAAGGATTGTCTAGGCTTGGTGGCCAAAGTGTCATTTTACAGCAGGATTTTTCTTTATTTTTCTTTTGAGATATTAGTACCTTATCTGTGTTTACCAGTGGCACAAGAACTAATTCTTAATTCTTATAAAAACTGTGCCCCAATATGAGCATCAACCTCCTGAAGCTTTACTTTCCCTTAAAAAAGGATACATCAGGCATTTGCTTAATGTGTGACTTAAAACCCAGTGCCATCCATATCAGAGAAAACCAATTATGAAATGGTATGATTGCCTTCCCTTTTCAGCACCTCATGTATAATCATGCTCATAAGTGTGACACCAAGTGAGTCAAAGTGATAATTGAGGATTTAACCATGTGGATGATGTTACTGGAGGTAGTAGAACCTAATTCTGGGACTTAGTTTTGAAAACCCTCATCCTGCAGCAGGTTGAATAAATTTAACTTGGTTACTTAACTACTCATGATGAATGGGAAGAGAGACAAACTTCATTTTTAGAAAGCAATAGTGTGACAATAACATCATCTGTGAAAATGCCCCTAATGCAATTCATGCTTTTCAGGCACTTTTACTATAATAGCAGTATGTCTGTCTCATTAAAAACTGCAGTTTCATTTATTTTAAACTCTAAATAAAAAGGTTATCTGTGCTCAATTCATATGCTCCTGAAAAAAAAAAAAAATCTGTTTACTCTGTATCTTACATTTAACTTGAAATTAAGTCTATGAAAAATTGGTCTGCAGTTACCTTTTTACAACTGCAAGGGACAAAGCATACTGGAAACCTACACTTTTACAGGTTTTTTTTTTTTGGTTTGTTCTCCTGCTGGATTATACAGCAAGTGCTAATCTGTGACTTGCCCCTTCGCCATCCTAAGAACCCTCTCTGAAGAAGCTGCAAATTGATTTCCAAAATATAACCAAATTTCACAACAGTAAAAAATCCACTTGAGGGAGAAGGCATTGCAATATTTCTTAGCAGAAGAAAGACAATGCACTGGGGAAATACTTTGTTGAGAAAAAAAAAAAAAAAAAAAAGGTGGATAAAGACAGAAAGGAAATGAGTCTCTTGTTAAAAAAAAAGATGGTCAGAGGTGATGAAGAGCCAGTCACAACATCTCAGTTTTCAGGCTGATGAGGCAAAGGCAGAGTAATATAAATGCTGCGGTTAAAGTCAAAGGCAGTCGAGTATACGGTGTAATGTACTCACCTCCCATTGCATCTCTCACCATCTGCTACAGCTGACATAGCAATATATCACAGAACGAAGTGTGAAGTGCAAGGTCAAGAGCCAAGATATTTCTTTCATCGAGGAACTCCAGATAGAAAGTCTTTATTGATCAGTCAGAGCTACCTTACAGCACCTCTACAACTCTAATTGGTGCTGAGTGATCTTATGTTTTTATGACATTAAGATTGTGATGCTATCTAGCCTGGCAAGGACATGCAAATGTACAGCATCTTACAAACTGAATTAATATCAGAAGTCAAGGTCTGGCTCAAGGAAAGAAGTTAGGTGATACCTTAGCATGATTTAATCTTCAACCTGGGAGATGAGGTGGCTAAGCAGGTAGTAAATTACACCAGTTATGAGATTGATTATAAGGAAGTGAATGTGTTAATGATTTCTTTTATAAAATTGGCTTTTCAAATGACAACAATTACAACAAATGTAGTAACTCACTTCCTTGGGTGTCATACTTGCATATAGAATTAATGAGTGACTCAATAACTCCGTATTAACATAATAGGCTAGTTAGGCTAATTCACTGTAAAAGTAGAAAAATCAAATATTTTAACATAGCATAGTTATTGGTGAGGATATTTTACTTAGTGAAAGGAATTAAGTTAAATCCCAGGTAAAAGTTATTACTCATCTAATCCATTTGTCTAGAGGTAGCCAGTCTGAATCCAAAGGAATATGAATTATTAACAAATAAATAGGGATCTGCCATCACAAAATCATGTGATGTGATCATCACCAGCGCAGAATTTAATTTTCTTGTCTCTCACAAAATATTTAAAATAATTTCCACCATGCTTTTGGGAACACAATTGACCACAGCTAGGCAAACAAGTAAGCATAGAAGTAGAATGCTCCATAAGCTCAAAGTAAATTAATATTCATTTATTCATATTCATTCCTTCAGTCCTCTGAAAATAAGGTCTATTTGAAAAGAAAACTATTTTACCAAACTGCACAGAGTAGTACACACATGAGATATCAATACATCAGGGAAGATTTCCATGTCAAAATATGCTCATTTCCCATCTCCCTGTAGTCACTGGTTCTGAATGGAGTGCGTTATTGCTGGTTTATATCACAGATGGTACCTTTATACCCCGGTGAGACTATAATCCTACCTCCACAGATAGTTCTTGCTACCAAAGGTTTACAATCAAAATAAACAAGATTACTACAAACACTGCAAAGATGAGTCAAGACTGTTACTTCTGGGCAAATTATAACCCATTTGGGAATGAGACCTGAATGTCTTGGTATAGGGATTTTGCATATGAGATTGTCTATTCATATCTACAGTGGAAGGACGGAGCAGGACTATGTATACCCTGGTGCTCTTCTCAAATACCTCCAATTCTTCATGTTGCTAAATGGCTACAGGTTGATATTATTATATTTATGTTCTGTGTCAAATGGCATAATACAATTTTTTCCCTGTATTTCCATCTTTTTTTTAACTGCATGAAAACATTACAAGTCCAGACACATAGCATCATCATTTTTTTAATGAATTGAAAAAGTCATTGGATTAGTCAGGTATGATGGGCTTTGTGAAGTCTAAATGGGGTGCAAAAAGAATTTCCCCCTGATCATTGGAATATGAAAGGGATATAACCTGATCTGAAACAGAAGTCTAAAATTATAAGGGATCTGGGTCAAGCTTGAGTTATATCCCAAAGGATAATGCTGTGACCTATGGAAAATCCATTTGTCAACTAAGCTGGAGCACATGCTATGGGATTTCATGTGAAATGTGTTAAAAATTCTTCCCCAAAGACAGAAACAAATATGGTTATGGTAGCCAAAACCTTTAATACTCATGCTTTTCATAATGAAAGAGAATTGTGAAAGAGAATTGTGACAATCTAGCAAATTAAGGTGATCTTTTCTCATCCCACAAAAAAAATCAAGCCGATGTGGCTTCTCTTGCCAAAAATCTAATTACAATTTGTAATTGTCCTATTCCTGCATTATGTGTTTCTCATAAGAACAAAAACTGATGTAATATCAAACTGTGAAACAAACAAAACACAGATCAGGTTCCAATAAAATTGCAAGCGTATCACATGCATGAAATAACACTGTAAGAAATCGTGCCTATTTTTATCAAGTAACCTCAAAAATCACTCAGCTGCAGAAGCTTGGAAAGGGGATCATTGCACTATGCTATTTTTTCCCTGTCTATTCCTATCTGAGGCAGCTGCTGACCCATGTTACTTTTTGTAGTTTTCCAATGGCTTTTGCATAGGTCCAAGCTGCTTAGAGAATAAAAATCAGTGGCACTGAACATTATGCTATTTTGTGTGCTTATCACCAGAAAAGGAATGAACCCATGGTCAATGTAATTTTCCTCTACTATAGGTATTAGCTGATATGACACAAGTCCAATATGAATGTTCAGTCTGACCAGCTATGAAAACAGTAATTGTATCACCAGAGAATATACAGACTAAGAAACAGTTGGAACAATGACATAAAAAAGTATGAACTAAGCAGAATTCATTTTAATGGGAAAGCAAGGATCACAACCATGATGAAAAGTAACTGTTTTCTGTATCCTTATTACATGCTTCATGTACTTTCAGTGGTTTCTGTTTCATCCCTGGGAAAAAAGGGTTTTTGCAGCCATTGAAGTTGAATTAAACTTTTGGTAGTGGTTGCAGATGATGCTTCATTTCTGAAATAATTCTTAGTACCATTTCTTTCAAGCCTCCTCATTATACTGGGTCATATGACAGTAAAGCAGGTGCCTTAAATGCATTGTCTAGTTATAGAGTATCAGCCTGCCAGAGAAGAGTCTGAATTCACTTGTAGTACAACATATTTCAAAATGGAGCTGCCTCAGAATAAATGTTCTATTACGCCTGTATACTGGACACATTAAAGGAAGTTTCTATGTCTCCATGACATGGCCTTTTGAGATATAGATGCTCTTAGGTTTTGCAAACCTAAGGTAGCAGGAAATCAATTTTTATTCAAACACTAGGTATTTTCCTTGCAGGTTTGGGCAGATTTCTTTCTCCATATGAGTCCATCTCTCCGCCTGTTACTGCAAAGAGTGGTAGCATCACACAATAAGAATTTTTCATATATGAGACTAGGATGAATTTCTGTTCAGAGTCAGATTTTTACAGAAAGGTTTTTGGAATAGAGTATCTTTTGTTTGTAAAATAAAATTTTATTCAGCTTGTTTTTTATTATTGCAAAATTCCTGCAAAACTAGATAACCAACCTTGTGTGAAAACAAAATTTCAGATGCTCAAGTGGAAATCCAGGCCTGTAAGGGTCAGCATTAGCCCTTAGTAGAAGATCTACGTAGGAAAATAACTTAACTGAGAAAAACACACAGAGCAGTGGAAGTTGGAAGGGATCTTTTGAGATCATCTAGTCCAGCCCCCCTGCCCAACAGAGCCACTGACAGCAGGTTGCCCAGGGCAGTGCACAGATGGCTCTTGCATATCTTCAAGGGTGGAGACAGCACATCTTTGGGCAGCCATCTGGTGCCTCAACCACTTCTCCCAGTTTGTATCATCAGCAAACTCCTCCACTGAGGGTAAGTCTTCCTTGCTCCAGACTTCACCTCCAGTTTCAGGGGCCTCAAGACCAGACATATTGATAAAGACTGAGGACAAGGTGACATTAGAAACCTTGTCCTTTTCCATTTCCTTTGTCATCAGGTCCCCTGTCCCACTGAACAGCAGACCTAAATTTCCATATCTTTTCTTGCTGCAGATACACCTGTAGAAGCTTTACTTGTTGTCTTTCACCTCAGCATCAACTCCAGATGGGCTTTCCTCATCCCACCTCTCCATGCTTTGGCAATATCTTTGTGGTTTTTCTGCATCATTTGTTCTTGCTTCCAGCTGTTTTATGCTTCCTTTTCATGTCTGTGTTTAGACAGGAACTCCCTGTTAACTGAGCTTGCAGGCTGTGATCCTTGAAAATCATCCAACTCTTCTGGATCTCTTTTTCTTCAAAGACTATATTCTGTAGAGTTATTGGAAATCCCGCATGACCAAAACTGTACCCCGGATAACTACTCTTGAGCTGTAACCTCCCAGAAGATTCATCATCCACCCACAGACAGAACCCCAGGCAACCCCACTGGTCTCTCACATCAAGAGTAGATAGATTCCTCTCCTCACCATCCTGCCCAATCCTTCCTAATGAGCTTTTATCCATCTCTCTCACAACCCGGTCATTTGACCAATCCCATCACCCCAATAAGATCATGGGGTCATTGTTCCCCATGCCACATGCATTTGTGTACGGGAATTGATTGGTGTACAGTAGTTTTCTCCCATATCTGAGGGAACAAATGGTTGGCTACAATACTTAGAAAGAAAATTGTCTGCCTTGAATCCCTCAGAATGCCATTGGGAAGAACTTTGCTCAAGTTTTTTACAAAAATACACATATTTTGGAGGGATGATGTAGCTAGACATATAGAGGAATACTTAGTGCTGTTTAATAACCACTACTCAATTGCTAATGAAATTGAAATGAAAATTTCATTTCCAGGAAAACCATCTTGTCTTATTTTAAGACTTCTGAACAACAATTTGTGTCAGTTCCTGTGACAACAAGATGAGGTACCATGTCATGGAACATGTTAATCAAACTCCATTTCTAATAAAATTAATTTAAAATAGAATATATCTTAATAGCAAAATTGAAAATTCTTTTGACTTCATTTTGCATACAGATGCTGAGCACAGTATGATTTGATTCATTTACAATTCTATTTGCAGCTTGACTTTTATGGTCAAGATATTTCCCTCGTTCCTCACCCCACATGCTAATTTTTTGCTTTAGCTACAGCCAATGGTGACAATGTGCCATTATCTTCTAATATGACTTGTGAGATTGCATGACTGGAAATGAGTCCAGTAAATTTTTCTGCAGCCGAGATCAACAAATATTAAATAATTTCAGTCTCCTAATTTGCACCCAAACCAGGACTTTAATTAACAGATAGTCTTCCAATGCAAAAATTTATATAACATTTATGTTTGCATACTAACCTGGGGTTAAGGTTGATGGACTTAGAATTACATTGCCAAAGTTTTTTTTGACCATTCCTATTAGCATTCTGTAATAAGATATCTATTCACAATCAGTATTTATACAAAAGAAAATATCTAGATTATTTTCCTATTGAACATTAATAAAGCTAATCAAGATATACATGGGGAGACTTGGCTTAAAAGCACAACAGTAACTACAGTTCAAATATTGCTCTAGCTTATGCACCAAGATGAGCTAATATGCAAAGATTCTTTTTTTGTAACTGTTATTGAAACTAACATTAAAACTGTAAACACAACTATCTTTTGTGTGCAGAATCAGAGACATCTGAGAATACTTATTCTGCTAGCGATCTAAACAGAACTGAAAAGTTTTAAAACCTCTCCTGTGATTTCCTTAAAAATACCCAAATCACATGCAATCCACAGATACTAGTTCATAAAAAAGGTTCCTACAGCACTTCCATTAATTCCATGTTTCCTAAGAGACACTAGGAGAGGACTATAACAGTGCCTGGGTTGTGTGGTGAAAACCACCCATAGAACTTAAAAACAAGAATACTTATACAGAGTCACAGAATGATTTTGGTTGGGAGGGATCTTTAGGGGGAGGTGTCTTGTCCAACCCCTGTGCTGTGGCTATCTTTCAGTAAAGGAGGTTGCTCAAAGCCCCATCCAGCCCCATCTGACCTTGAACACAGTTCATGGCTTAGCTACATGAACAATTTATCACATACCAGTTTAAAAATGGTAAATTTTAAGGTATGTAGTAGCAGTTCAGCACAAAAAAAACACCCCAAAGTAATTGGAAGAACTTCAATCTACTGTGAAAGATTAAAAGAAACTTGGATTGCTTATACTTACCATCGTACATTAGCAAATCCATATTTTCATGGCCCAGCTGTGCAGGATCCTTTTATCCACAATAACTTATTTTTATAATATTTCAAAAACTTAGAAAAATTGGAAAATATGTCTGTTTTGCCAGACAACAAACCATGAAAAAACTTTTTCATACTTTAGAGACATTTTGTATTGCTTATAAGGTACTGAGTGCAGTCTCTCCTAAAAGTCTATAGTGTTTCAGAAACAAAATTATGTCCTTATCTAATGGTGAGCAAGAAAGGATGAGTAAGATTGGCATATTTACAAGCTTTAATTAAAGATATGTGAGCAATACCATACTGCAATGACTTCGGAAATTTCTTTTAAAATATAAATACAGAATGTTCACGGTGTTGGCCCAATTAGTTTTACTGCATTCATTCCTACTAAGAAATATTTTAAAAATAGATACTTAGAAAAGTTTGTGAGTTTTTGCAAGATGAAATTCATTTGCAGAATGAAGGATTCATCATCTGGGGTTTTCTGTTCATAATTTCTATTTGCCAGTGCATAGA
Organism: Melozone crissalis; assembly: GCF_028551555.1. NCBI lineage: Eukaryota > Metazoa > Chordata > Aves > Passeriformes > Passerellidae > Melozone > Melozone crissalis. The sequence goes on along the minus strand of NW_026535784.1, from coordinate 2,207,255 downwards.
GTATCAACTCCCCACAAGAGCAAGGTACGAAGTTTTAAATCATTCTCAAACAAAGTGGCACAATTAATCCTCAACTATGATTTCTGCCAAGTTGGTTTATCACCACATAGTCTCTGTATTGCAGATTTATACTATTTTGTGAAGGTGCCCTTGGACATTCTGATCCACTAACACCTAAAGAAAAAAAAGCTGTAAAAGTATGAAGGAACACCAAAGGAATTTATTAGAAGACAATAAACAAATGAAAAAACAGTGATGGTCCCACTCATGGAATTAATATTAACACATATTTGGTGATTTTTAACCTATTTTAATAAGGAAATGCATATTTCTAAAGGCTTGTTTTTCAAGAATCTGTTGTGACAGATGGCATAATTATTAGAAATTTAGACCCATTTTAGCTAAGAATTAATAAAACCTTATTTTGGTCATTTAGGAATAAATGGCAAGAGTCCATTTAGTGAGATGAGCCTCCAAGCTGGATAACAAAATACAAATTAAATCCTTCCCTTCATTTCCAAAATATCACATATAGATAACAAAAATATATGCTTTATTCAGGCAATTGTGTTAAAAATTCAGAAATTAATAACACCATAATAACACTTTTGTTCTTTGAATTCTCTCTCATCTTTCAACATACACAGCATCCCCTCCCTCTCTCTTCCTCTCTCCCTTCCCCTTCTTAAGACCTCTATGCAGTATAAATAAAATACATACATATAATACTACAATGTATACATTGCAAATATATTGTAAAACAATAAAATTTGGTGGAAAACAAAGTATAGTCATTAACCTAACTTTTAAGAACTTGAAGAAAGCTGTTACTTAAAATGTCTACAATCAACCATTGACCATATTTTGTCCAACACAATAATATTAGTAGTAGGAGTAGTAGTAGTAGTAGTAAATAACATGACACGTATCAGTAAGTACCAATGAACAATAACTTTGTATAAAGCAAATTTCATCTTCCATTTCTTACTCCTTAGATCACTTTATTTCCTCAGGGAGTAATGCCTTTCATCACATACACAATAGACTTCCTGCATAGCATAGGTTAATTTCCTTGGCGATTTGTTCCTACTTGTGGGGATAATTAACCACTGAATCAAATGACTTTGGGATATGGTGGTTGCCCTTCAGTTTAAGTTTCCAAAACCAAAGTTGTTGTCTTTTTAAAGGATAGGCCTTAACACAATGTGTCAATTAATGAATGTCAGTGAAATATCATAGCTCAGGATATGCAAAAGAAATAAGGCTAGATGAGTAAAACTTTTCTGAAAATGACAGGCATCAATTGCAGCTTTAAAGTTTCTTGAAGAGTATGCACAGAATAAATACAGACCATTTACTATGACCTTGCAGTCTACTCACTAGCACGCAGACCACATTTTCAGAATCAACAATAAAGGTAACTTTAGCCCTCTGCATCACAAAATCTGTCTCTGCCAATGGCCACTGACAGATCGATGCAAATGCCCTTCCTAATTACCAAATTAAATTATATACATCTGTGAAAATAAATTTCAGTGATATTTGCAGCACGTATCAGCACAGTTCCTTTGGTCTTAGCTATTTAGTGCTCAACACCTGGTCTTTCTTGTTAATTTATATCGCTTAAGATTCTTCCCCCTACTTTGCATAAAACCATAAACATTAAACTCTATATAATTTTGATTTTTCCTCGAGGTATGCATTTTTTCTTAGAAAAATACACATTTGATTGTCTTTTTATCTTTCCTCTTATTTAATCCTCCTGATTTTTCTGTTTGTTACTGTTTAGTTTTTTTAATATTAATGAAGATATAATTATCTCTGGATCCTCTACACTAATTTTGCTTCACACATAAGAATGAAAAAAGACAGGAAAGGAAAAAAGATATACTAGAGGAGCAAAGAAAAAGAAAGGCAGCCATAATAAAGGTGAAACAATAGCTCCCCTTCAGCTCAAATTTGACAATTTTAACATGAGTTTAGAACATTTAATATGGTTTAGAACCATTATTTAAATCACATTAATAATTAATAGGCTTAAATGTTACAGAATGCTCTCCCCCTGTTTTTCCCTCAACACCACACTTTTGATTCTGACATATAGTATAGCAGACTAAGACCAGTATTATTTTAGAACTTGCTTGTTGATTTTTTTTACATTTATGTTTGAAATCATAATATCACTTTTTGAGGATGAAAGACTTTGCAGATTAGAAAAAATATAAAGGAGGAATTTTCTGCGCAGTTTATACCATGATCTACTGTAGTTGAGAACCATGTTTCTTCCTGACAGTAATGGAAGTTGCAGGTTTTATTAGACACTCAACACTCCGGTAAGTTTATTTTGGTTGCTAGGTAATTGGGAATATATACATGTTAAAAACAAACAAAAGAAAAGCCCACAGCATTTGATGTCCCACTGGGGTAAATCAGTTCAATTCCACAATTTGAAATTCTAATCTGATTCTTTTCCTATCCTAGAACATTTAATATATGTTCAAAAGAATGCATCTTTGAAACGATTTTTCACGGACAGCAGTGCTGCTCATGAACAGCTTGCAGTGCTCCATATGGCAGAAGGTATTGCTGGGCTCTTATATCACACATGCAGTTGTGGGGTAGAGGAACAACACCTACTGGAGGCTATATTTAAGAGCATGAATCTGTGAAAGCAGCAGTCAAAGGAGTATAACAGCTGTAAGAGCATGAGGATACCTTGTGGAACTGACATATTCAAAAAGAGGTGGAGAGTTAATGAAGGAATACCAATATTTTGCAAACTGCAGCTATGTCAGGAGAAAGAAGTTATACAAGCAATACAGAGATGAAAAGCTGAACCACCTGCACCAGGTTAGCACATTACTGGTACAAGTAGCTGCTTTGTTGAAAAAGAAATGTACACAGAAACAAGAGATTGTTGTCAAATTATAATTAATTTTAAAGCAGTTTTATGGAATCAAGAGAAGGTATTGTTTAACAAAGAGCATTTTTCCTTTTTTTTTAGAAAAGGCAGAATTAATCCCCCTAGTTTTTATTAAAATCATGACAGAAGTTTTCCCATCTGCTTTTAACACGTGTGGAATACTAGCTTCACATATTTCCCATATGTAAAATATTCCCATAATACTAGCTTCACAAATTTCACATATTATAATATGAAGAGGCACACTAACACTTCCCACTGAAATTGCTAGTGGAGGCATACTCTTTACACAAATAGAAGTCACCTTATCTAAAAGCAGCAGCACCAAGGAAAACCTTGCATATTACATTACAAAGTATAGTTCAGTTCCAAACTGTTGATGGTACATAATAGATAGCACTAAAGGATCTTGTTCCAAAGTCAGGATCTAGTTAAAGCTAGGAATTATCACTACCCTGTAGTTTTCATTTATCCATGACTGGCAACTATGACATCTCTGCTGAGATGTGAAGATGACTAGTCACCTTTGTCTGGCAGAAAAACAGTGAAATCGTCATCTGGCAGAATGAAGGTAAAGATGAAGTTTCACAGAGTAAATTTACTGTCTTTGACCAGAGTAATTGGTCAAAGCTCAGGGCACTGTGTATTGATTCTGTGAGAGGGAAGGTGGTGATGGAGTCAGATGTCTTTGATGTCATCTGTTTACTATCAAAGAATGAGCAAGCGTCTGAACCACTGCAGAAAGCAAACAACAGTTTCCTTGATCATTCCTCCAAAAATCTTTCAAGCTGGCACCCAGAGCAAATTTTTTTTCTTAGATGTAAACATTTATCAGGTGGAAAAGGATAAATAACTCAACATCCTTTCTGGGTCTAATTTCTGTGATTTTACAACTCTTAGCGCCATTCTCCTTTACCTTATTGTATATAATATTTCCTCTCTTAGGCACTTGGTTTTCCCAGGCATACAGGTCTACATTCAAAGCTTCATATAAATGAAGGAGTATGTATTCATCAGCCCATGAATGTTCAGTTGAACACTGAAGGTGAAGCTAGTATTTTTTCCTCTAAGCAGTCTGTCAAATAAGCTTGAATAATTTCTCATAACTACTCTAAGTCAAGGATGGTAGTTACATCTCCTTTATAAAAGACTACATTGAATTCCTAACACTTTTTACTGTGTGCTAGCACACAGGACATGACTATGTTTAAATGCTAAGGGAATACATGCATTAATCAATCAGTTTTCCATTCTGATGTTAAATCAAAAAAGAGCACTGTAATTACTCTGGGATCAGAGATAGCTCTCACCTCCATTTGTTACTACCTAGCATCCAGCAAGCATTTGTGTGTTCTGCTCTGAGTGTGGGTGAACACCAGCAGGTACTCTAAGGCTGACTTTTTGATTTGTGCATGGCAAGATAGTATGGCTGTGGAGCCAGTGTCACAGATCTCTGCTTTCTTGGCACCGCCTCAGTGGGGTACAGAGTTTCAAGTGGATAATTAGCCTTCACTAGGCAGTGAAGCTGCAAAATTGAATCAGACAATCCACAAACAGATGTACTGACACTGCATTTGGGTAGCTGAAGACAAGTAAAGGGAAGGCATGTTGGATGAAATCTTGATTTTTATTTTAATCTGCATTGTTACATATCAGCACTCTGATACATTCTGAGCCTAATTTATTTTACTGATCTGTATAAAGAAACTTGTACAGAGCTGCTCGAGAGCTGTGGGTGTTTAATGTCCATTCTTTGCAACACAGTGTGTTTGAACAAACCATGAAAGTCTGAATCATATAAAATTCAGACTGGAATATGCCACACTGTATATCTGCTGCTTATGCTGCACCTTACAGCAGTGAGGCAAACTTGGAAGAAAATGAAGACTCCTGGTATAAAGAAAAAAATAGAAAAAAAAAAAAGAATATTGCCACAAATTTTGTATCCTGATGATCTCCTATTATTTCATGGTCACCAGGAAATTTGTCACACTATTTGTGAACTGAATAAATACACTGTTGTTTGAAGAAACAGAATGTCTGGATTGGCAATTTTTCAGGGGTGAAATTGCAAGTGGTTTGCAAGTGCAATGCCTCTTTGGGAGGCAGTGTACTTGCAAAAAAAGGTTGGTTTTGGTTTTGTTGTTTTTTTTTTTTAAGGGTTGTAGTATAGCAGCTTTTTTGTCAATCATACTAATTCAGCCTCTGCACAGGATTTGTTTTTTGCATTAACAAAGCCTTAAGATAGAAAGCAACCCAAATGATACACTCATTCAAATGGCACTATGAAAAAAAGATATTACTTTGTGCTCTCATCAGAAAAGAAGGCACTCCATTGCCAGAATAAAATATGGCATTATTTTTAAAATCGAGATACAAATAAATCAAGAGACAAAGTCAATTTTTGTCTTTGTCCCGTGGTTCCAGAAAAGCTTGCACCATTTAATGGTGGTAGCTACAGTAAAAGCCTTGAATTTAATTCTGCCTCTTAAATTGCATCAGGCATGAGCGCTGGGAGAACAAGAAAGCTGCAATAAGCTCGAGGGCTGATTCTGTGAAGGGGAACATTTCAGAGCGCTTTTCCTTCTCCCCTCGCCCTCCACTGCCGCCGGTGTGAGGAGTCAGAGGGCTCTGTCTGTGTCCCTGTGTCTGTGTGTGTGTCTGTGTCTGTGTGTCTGTGTGCCTGTCTCTGTGTGTCTGTCTGTGTCTGTGTGTCTACATTTGTGTGTCCGTGTGTCTGTGTGCCTGTCTCTGTGTGTCTGTCTGTGTCTGTCTGTGTGTCTACATCTGTGTGTGTGTGCATGTGTCTGTCTGTGTGTGTCTGTGTCTGTGTATCTGTCTGTGTCTGAGTGTCAGTGTGTCTGTGTGTCTACGTCTGTGTATGTATGTGTCTGTGTGTCTGTGTGTCTGTCTGTCTGTGTGTCTGTGTGCCTGTCTCTGTGTGTCTGTCTGTCTGTCTGCGTCTGTGATTTTACATCTGTGTGTGTGTGCGTGTGTGTGTGTGCATGTGTGTGTCTGTGTGTGTCTGTATGTCTCTGTGTCTGTGTCCGTGTGTGCGTCTGTGTGTGTCTGTGTCCCTGTCTGTGTGTGTCTGTGTCTGTGCGTGTCTGTGTCTGTGTCCGTGTGTGTGTCTGTGTCTGTGTCCATGTGTCTGTGTCCGTGTGTCCGTGTGTCTATCTGTCTGTGTCTGTCCGTGTGTCCGTGTGGGAGCAGTCCCGGGCAGCGGGCGGGGCTGGGCCGCGCCTCATGCGCGGGGCTGCAGCGCCCCCTGGCGGCCGAGCGGCCGCTGCCACCGCGCCGGGGCCGAGCGAGGCCCGAGGCCTTGCCGTGTGGACGGCGTGGAGCTGCTCGCCCGGCTTTAATTGCCGGTTTGTTATTTTAAAAAGGGAACTGGAATCCTTGAACGTGTGCTTTTGAGACACGGACTTGGCTCCCTGACCTCCCTCTGCGTGGATTCTGTGATTGCTGACCAGCTCCTGGGAGTGGGCCAATTATAAGCTTTAGAAAGTCACCCAGGGCAGCACGTGAATGCTTTTTGAGGGCACTGAGGAAAAGAAAAGCTTTCCATCTTTTAGAAGCTGTGAATGGACAAACTGCTGCCAATTTTTTTAATACCCAAACCCTGTTTTAGAGACCACCACATCTGTAAATATATTAAATATATATATGATATTTATAGAGGGAGTAATATTGTTTGATTGCTATCCCTGACATAACTCTTAGGAAACATTTTGTTAGAAATTTCAAGTGTTAGACTGTCACACTCTGTTTATTACATGCAAACCATCCTTTTTCTGAAAAAAAAATTAAGATTCTCTAGTTCTTTAAACGTAACATGACACTGCAGACACTTTAAATCTAAGATACAACTTTTGAAAATTCAAAGGTGCATTTTATCTGTCCTGAAAAGTACTCTCCTTAGACTTCAAATTTTCTGTCTTTAATTATTTTTAATTTTTTTTTTCTTCAGCAGAAAAACGAAGTTTTTTTTTCATCCACCTATAATTTTGAGTGTGCACTTCCTTGGTTTATCATTCTATCTCCTTCCTGCCTGCCTGTTCTCTGTCCCTGTTTTAGACTAATACTCTCAAAGCAACATCGGTGAGTTCTATTGGAAATTAAACATTTCTCTGATGCTTACATCCACTTCATTGATCTATATGAGCCATATAATTATGAATTTGTTCAATATATTATGAACCATATTGTTTCAAACTCTACCATTATTATTGCATTAAATGAAAAGTGATCAAAGCAGTGTCCAGGTTGGATGGGACCCCAGGAAGTCTCCAGGCCAATCTCCTGCTCACAGCATGTCCAGCTCTGAGGTCAGACCAGATTGCTCAGGGCACTCTCAAAAACTGCCAACCTCTCTGGGCAGTCTGTTACGCAGCTTGGCTGTCCTCAGGAAGGACCACATTTTCCTTGCATCTGACCTGGCTATCTCTCTTTACAATATTTGTCTGACTTTCAGCCTTCCCCTATTCCCTGCTGCATTTTTCACTAGCTCTCCAGCTTTCAGCGCCTAAGGAAAGGAAACTTCTGCAAGCAGTACTGAGCTGGCTTTGTCTGGAGTAGAGTTACCTTTCTTCACAGTATCTCTGTTTTCTTGATCACCACTCATAGATGCTGAAGGGCTGCTTTTTTCAGGGTCCCTCTGAAACTCTCTTCCATGCTGGACAAGCCCAGATACTTCAGCAGCTGGTAGGACAGCTTCTCCTGCCCCTGGCCAGCTTGGGGTCCTCTGCTGAATTCACTTCAGTGAGCACTAATCCTGTATTGGAAGCACCAGGATGGGATGCAGTACTTCTTGCAGAATCCCTAAGAGTTCGGCTAGCCCCTGTTTTCTCAAGCAATATCTCTGCTTCTACTTTGATTTTATGTGTTCTTTCTTTAAAGGAGTCTCTCAGGCCTTTTGTTTTCCTACACCAGGATTTTCAATCAAGAATTCCTGATATATAAAAAAATACCACAACCCAAATTCAGACAATACTCTGTGACTCCTGAAAGTACTCCCAAGAAGCTTTTACTTGCCTTTCTAAAGAATTATTCCAGTTCTATTGCACAAATCAGCATATTTTCTTTAACCTTCATTATTCAGAAACTTTATTGGACTTGTGCATTTTGTATAAATTTGTATTTGGTACACTTCATTCAAAACTAATTCAGTCTTTAAAAAAGATGCTGTCTTACAAAATCCAAGGAATTCCTGTGGGAGAGCTCAGGAAGAGACTGGGTGTCCAGGGGTGCAGATAGGGACCCCAGGTAGGGCTAGTCAGCTGAAAACCCCTTAGTGGAATTGTGGCCCCAACAGCATTTTTCATAGCTATGCAAGTTAATTGTTGTTATATTAGTAAGCTGAGAAAAATTAGAAAATGGAAAATGATCCTTTGCAATATGGTACTGTTGAAGGAAGAAAGGTATGATATATGCTGGCTTGCATATTTTTCTCAAGTAGAGTAATTATTTCTAGTTTTTCATTTGTGTATAGGAATATGAGTGAAATAACGCATTTAAAATATATTGAAAGTAAAAAATACTTTAATTAGGGTAACTTTGATGGGCTATGTCAGGAATCTAGAAAGCTTAAATAAAAACTCTTTTTCTAGGCTGCTGGAATAATTCCCACTATTCACCAAAGACTGATATTTCAAATAAGTTGTTCAAGTACCTCCAGAGCAGTATGTGGTTAGGTATCAAAGACCACATACCTGTCAAGTCACTGAGATACTGAGAGTGATGCAAGCTCTGGGACTCCTTTACATAGACCTGTGGCCATTGTCATCATCACTGACCAACCTGACAGCTATCAGTTTTGACCAAAAAAAGCTGTGATTCACCAGTATAATTCCTCTTCACTGCCCATTTTTCATTGCTGCATCTTTCTGTTGAGTTAACCATTTTCATATAGAGCACTCTACCCTCCCAAAGGATGCGTACTTCTTCGTAACAGCGCAAAAAATAAGCAGGGTTTTGACAGGACTGTAAATATCTTAGTCATAAAGTCAAATCCTGTTCTTCCAGCTAATGCATTCTGAGATACAGGGCTGACTGCAGTAAGTGCACTGAATCACAGCAAGCAGTGTCTGCAGAGGGGGGGCATTGGTGCTGCTGGGCCCGTCTCTGCACAGCCAGCTGCCAGGGGTTACAGCCAGTTCATACAGGGCTGGTGCCTTCCCTTTGTTTACCTGCTGGACACTGCCAAAACACAGGTTTCCCCTGACAGTGCCCAGGCAGGCTCTGATCTAACTCACATTGCTGTATTTCAGAGACCTCACGGCCTTGTGAATGGTACTATAATTGAAGCCACTTTGTAAAAAGGACATGTTTATTTTTTTACTCTCCACCTTTTATTCCTTAGTTAGACATTTGATTGTTTTTAAATACTTAGCTGTTTATCACTTTTCTCGTCATATGTTTGGAGATGTTCAAATATGTTTGCCTTATTGCAGTGACATATGCCCTCTTCACGGTCACATTTCAATTCTCATTCAGGAATAGACACATTCCTGACAATAATCTCTCTGCTGTCTCCAGAGGTATATTTCTTCTGTCTACTCTCTTTTCATCTCATGCAGTTCTGTTTAGCACAGGTTTTCTGTCAAGTAAGAAAGAGGAGGTAGGGATTTGTATTTTTCCCAGCTCTGCTCTTTATCTCTCTTTGCTACTCTTTTGTCCTGGCAATTCCCTCCTTTGACACCCATACATGGTCCAAGCGTGGGAATTGAAGCCACCAGTAAAGAAGTGGGAGGTAAGCAGTTCTCCTGCGAACGCTTCACAGAGAGTGTGCTCTTGTACACATCTGGCAGGTGAGCATCTTCATGTTCAGTCATTCACATTTTAGACAACTGACTCTAAATGCCGTGGTAGCAGTAAAGGGAATCTGGTCACACTTCTGTATGAATTTGTGACTTCCTACATCTGTGGCTGACTGTATGAAAAGGAGGTAAGTTCTTCTGAGAGAACAACCTAGCAATTAAGCTGTGCCTCTTGGGGAATATTTCCAGTGAATTTATTGTGATGCCCTGCCTCCTCACCTTTTCCACCAACTGATCTGCTGCTGTGGCATTACTCCATCCATACAGATCTGTAGTCAAACCTGGAAGAGGCTGCTACCAAACTTGAAATATACCATATAGTTTAATGAGACTTTTCCATAGTCATTCTCCCTAAAATGTCAGAATTTATGCACAGTTAAGTTATTTTGATTTGACATTTCCTCCATGCAGAATGAAGAATAAATGAAACATTTCAGATTCAATTATGTGGTGACTGTCAAAATATACTGAATTTTAAGAGTTGACCAGTGTGCCCAGTTACTCAGCTTTCCAAAATTGAGTTAATGTTAGTGTTACCAGAAGAATGATTGCATTTGTTGAATTTTATGGCCTAAGGCTCAAAATCTCTACCAACTACTATTATAGTTTTTACTAAATGTAGCCAATACATATTATAATTTTGCACACAATTCTCTACATAATGACCTCGTCTGCTTGTAGAAATAGACTTGCAATGAGATGCAGCATCACAGTTATGAATTTTTGGGGTAAACTATATTGAATAAGTATGCAAATACTTCTGTCTACTCCATTGGAAAATTATATTTAAAAATAAAAGGTATTGTGTTGAAGGTTCTGTTTTCTAAAAAACAAACAAACCAAAAAAAAAACCCAACTGAAACAAAAGGTGCTTTTATTATGTACATATGCACATACAAAAAAATAAAGTTGAGTTGTACAGTTTTCATGTTAATTAAGTACATGTCCATATTACCAATGTGATATATGTTCCTTCAGAAATTCATATATGCAGGTTTGAGGGGTAAAACTGCCCAGTGGAATCTTTGCAAAGGTTCCTGCATATTTAAGCTGGGTGCTGAAAAGGCAAATTTTGGCGCGCCCTCTGGGCTCAGAGAAATTCTGGAAAACCAATCTTTCAAATCAATGATTGTCAAATGCCAGTTTCAAGGAATCATGGTAGATGATGGAGGCCTAGCTGCAGGGCTACCACGTCTTCCATGGCTGCATTTGTTTCTCTGGGATCATGCAGCAAATGCCACTTGCCGCCTCTTTTCTGAATGACAAATACAGGAGAGTTCCACAGGCTTGTGGAGGGGACAGTACGTCCCTCTTGCAATTGTTCATTAACCAGGTTTTGTAAGGTGTGCAATTTTTCAGCTTTCAGGGGCCACTGACCTACCCATACCGGTTCATTAATTTTCTAGGTCAATTTCAGGGTAGTGTGCAAATCAGTGACCCCTACAAAAAATCAGACCCAATTCTGACTCCCATCTGTGAGAGCATGTCATGGCCCCATAATACCATGGAGATTTGCAAAACAGGAGGTTTAATAGTAGCAGGACCTACAGGACCTTCAGGACCTACAATGTGGATGAAATATTTGCTTTGAAAGGCAGTACTGCTCCCCTCAATACCAGTGAATGCTTGGGGAACTGCAGTAAATGGCCATCTCGGGGGCCACTTAGCTTGTGAGATGACCATGACACCCCTTACCCTCCTTTACTAAAAAATTACCGTCTCACTCATTGTACCAAATAGTTTTTTTAGGACTATTGATCTATATGCTAATGTTCCTACTAACAACTTTAGGGATTTTTTTTTTCCTATAACCTGAAGGTAGAACACAGCATTTCAGATCATCCTAAGTTCTTGCTAACTAATAAACCATGTATAACATGTGGTGAATATATATGCCAAGACCATGGCCAGCTAGTTATGCCAAAAGAATTTAAAGATTTTCAGCAACATATCATTGTGCATTATGGAAAGATTGTATGACTATGTGCAGTGCAGGTAATAAAAATACAGAAAAATAACTGTTCTTAAAAGCCATTTTTACTTAAAACCAGCATATATATTTTGTAGCACTGTGCTAGTATAACTGACTGTAATAGGTGTGTGTGAGGGAGAGTCAGGTCCCATTGCCCATTTAATCCACTGAGATCTGATTCAGTTGCAGGAGAGCCTAATCTGCCTTCATCAATTTAAAGGCAGAAATAGCCTTTGGAATGTATGGAATGGTGACAGCCATGCTGATGTAATCATGCAACTGATAGCAAAGCATGAAGTGAGTACAAGGTGGATAAAGTATGAAATGCTTTTTATTACCTGCTGCTGATATTCTCTTGTGGTTTGAGTTTAAAGCCTATGGCATATGGCAGTACCAAAAATAGGCCATATAATGACTGAATGAAATATATAAATCTCATCCATTTTTTCATGTTCTATAGGTTTTGGGTGCTCCATAACTTCAGCTGCTATTGCCAGTTTATGTTCCACTTCATATTTCTTTCTTGCTGCATGTCATCTTCAGAGGTCCTTTCTTCTATTCTGTCACCACAGGCATCTGAAAAAATGTTTTTCCACAATAAAAATAATTAGCATACCAATTAAGAAAGTCTTCCTTACGATATGTCTTGGTTTGGAAAATTACCAGCGTGTCCTTTACATACACTTCCTTCTGTTCTCCGCAGGCAAATAAAGGCATTATCCACTGGGACAAGAAAGAAATCTGTGACATCAGTGAAACAAACTGTCTTTTAGGAGGTAAACTGGGCACACCAACAATGGAGGCATTTTTATTTTTATGATCTGGCAGTAACAAAATTAAGATCTTTGTACAGAGGCAAAAATCTTTCCCAGGGTGGCTGATGTGATGCATCATTGCTATGACATATTGGAAAGAGCACTTTTAGAAGCTTGCCCTGATTTTACCAGCTTGTGTGTGGGGGCAGGTTTCCCACTGGAGCAACTGCATCATCTAATGATAAACTGTACATATGAAATCTCTATGCTACCTTTCATAACCTAAGAGGAGATCTGTGGTTTTAATTCCTACCCATTTTCAAATTCAAGAAGAGGATTTTATTTCTTTTTTGAGCTGTTACCTTTTCCTAATGAATTGTATTGCCCTGAGTGTGAATATAAGCTAGAAAAAGTGCATTCCAATCAAAATTAATAAAGCCTCAAAATTAATAAATCAAATAAATTTATCTTTTCTTTAATTATCATTAATAAGTTAATTAATGGCCTTTTCTCAAAGCTACAGTTTTTAACAAAAATGTCATTGCATCTCCTTTTTACTATAACCCAGCTTTTTCTTTAGCAATTTGTACCATATTTGGGGGAAACAACCAAAACAAAACAAGAAAACTAACAAAAACAAACAAAAAACCAAACAAACATACAAACAAACAACCACGCAAAACCCCCTAAACCCAAACAAAAGCAGCAAATAAAAAAACCCCTCTCCATATTTCAAATAAAAAGACCATAAAATGTGTGAAAAATACATAGTTCAGAAAAATGTAAGCCACAAAGGCATATATAGGGAAACTTTGTAACTGGGAAAACATTTTAATTGCACTCCTGTGGCAGGTAGGTGGCATGAGCCACACCTCTTTCTACCGGATAAGGACAGGGTTAAGCACATCTAACTTCTTTCAGTGCTGCTTGACCTCCTCTCCTGCACAAAACCTTTTACTTTTTTCTCACGGTGTATAACATAAGGATGTGCTTGCTGTTGTAACCATTGCCCATTTAAGGATCTGCTTTTCAAGTACTAAAGTAATTGAAGAAATTTATTCCAAGATAACATATAAGGAAGTAATCTTTACTGTAACCCCATTCTGATCCATCAGACTGAGTACCTAATTTTTTTTTTTTTTTGTAATGTTTAAGTAGCACATCATGAGGCTGAAATAACAGCATGAAGTAAAGATATTTTCAGCTCCTGGTTAGGATTTTTTTCATATACTATAAAGGACTCCCTGGCATGGTTCTCAGAGGAGATATTGCTTTTAAAAAACCTGCAAGGCACAAGATAATGGCAAAGTCCAAAACAAAAATGATGGAATGAGATGAAGCTGAAAATGGAAACAAATGCTATTTTGGTAATTTGGCTTTTGAGGATTTTTACTTTCAATTTATCCAATGCTTGATGAGGATAAAAAATTCTATTGAATTGAATATATTTGCTTTGGAAAAAAAAGAAAATATTTCATGTGCTGCCAGAGGATCCTAAACGTAGGAGAAATAGATAACAAATTGGTGACAGCAGGTTACAAATTGGTGACAGCAGGTATGCTATCCTAACAGTGCAGATTTAACAAATCACATTTTATGTTCACTTTTCTGAAGTAAGTGCTGCCACTGTAAAAGAAGTAAGTGAACCTTACTCTTGTCCCATAGATTTTAAATTGTGTTGTGTACCTTGGAAATAATCCATTCCCAGTACGTATTTTTTTCTGGTCAGTGGGGCTCAAATCATGTTTCATCTTGTCTTTTACAATTCTAGCATGAACACTGGTGTTCAAGTTTACAAATGATCTGCCTTATAAAAATTACTAGTATGAACACATGATAACATGATTTACTAGAAAGCAAGTTTTAAATTGTGTTTGAGAAATCTTTTAAATTAAGTACATAAATATTATTTGATGTATATTTTAATTCATAATTATTATAAGAATTGTTTTAGTGCTTGTGAAGATAAATAGGCTAAAAGCAATTGAAAATTAAATCTTATCTACAGACTATATATAGCTCCAATTCCCTTAAAATTATTCTTCAGACTATAGATGTAGAAACAAAATTAGTAAGATGACATGTGGTTTTGTCTTGTTTATATAGAATGATTTTTTTTATATGGATTGTCATCTGCAAAAAATTAAGGAACGTACCTTTCACTATGTGCTTAATCTTTATACACCTAATGAGCTATGGTCCTGATTGTATGATGATTAGTATAATGTTATTGATGAACCATTCCCTGTTTTTACCTCTATATCTATAACACAAATAAAATGTTCAAGAATTTTTAGCAGGTGGTATTGCAAAATAATAGATGCTCCAGTGTGTCTCTTCTTTGGAAATAGAAAAAGGTATTCATGACAAATATAAACAAATAAATTCAGGATTCATCTTTGGATTAAAAAAATCCTTTTGATGAACCTTTTATTTAAAAAAGAAAAAAGGTTTCTATAACAAATCATTGTGTCCTAAAATAATATGCTAGATTGAGTCGAAAGGGCCTTTTAAAGGTTGTCTAGTCCAAACGCTCTGTGGTGAGCAGGATCACCTTCAATTGGATCAGGTTTGTTAGACCTTCATTGAACCTGACCTTGAATGCTTCCAGTGGATGTGGATAGGGTACCCACAACCTCTCTGGACAACTTGTTTCAGTATCTTACCACACTAATTGTAAAACAAACAAACAAACACTGCCCTCAAAACAGCAAAACCCAAAAAAAACCTAAATTGACCTTTTTTTAGATTAAAACAATTACCCCTTGTCTTGACAGGCCCTGAAAAAAAACTGTTCCCATCTTTTTTATATACCCTCTCAAAGTGCTGAAAGGCCACGTAGGGTCTCCGTGGAGTCTTCTCTCCTCAAGGCTACAGCCCCAAGTCTCTCACATATTCCTCATACAAGAGTTGCTCCATTCTAGGATCAAAAAGGGTTATCACAGCAGTTCCAGAATACAGGGCAGATTTTTGTCTGGGGAGAGTTTTCTCTCATCTTTTTCTCAGGGTAATATGCAGAGGAGTCCAGAGATGGGATCTTGGTGAGGGTTATTCCAGCAGGCACAACATGAAGCCAGTGCACCAGTGGAGCCTCTGGTTCAGCACAGCATCTTGCTGTTAGAACAACACTGAAACTGGGGTTTCTTTGCAAACCTATCTGTAAAATGTCAATTATCTGGGGACAGGGCCATTTCTTACATCACCTCTTGTGTATTTACACTGAGAACAGCAAGGTCTTGATGTCACTTGGAGCCACAGTGAAGTAAAACTGACAAATATTTGCAGTTGAGCTGATGCATTTACCTAAGTATTTCTGTTTCAGATTTGTCTTCACATTGCTTACAAAGAAGACAAATAAAAAGGGAAATTGTATGTACCTTTCCCCTCCATTACATCATCACTGCCAGACCCATAAACTTCTGGAGATTTCAGGATTTAGAAAAGGATCTTCTAGTACAGGTAGAAATTATGAAATTAACTGTGCTTTTTAGGAGATCCTTTATGCACTTTTAAAGATAATTATCAGCTCATTTAACTATAGTTTCTTGTTGCAGTGCATTGAATCAGTTATCACTATTGGCCTAGGATGGTTTAACTAATGGTCTTATGAGCAAGTAAAATGGAGAACTGCATGATTTTTCTGTAACTAGTTTGATCTCAGCTTCCATAAAAATTTAAAACTTTCAAGCTGCCTTCAAATAGTACACGTTAGTACTTAAATTATGATCTAAGGGGACTTTTTTGTTTACTAGTGTCCAAGATGTTTGGAAAATGGATTCCAAAGGGAAATGTACTCATCTTTGTACATATTATACACCTACTATTCTCTATATTTGGCACCTATCTACTTGTCAGACCAAATAAATCTAATTCCCTGACACACATGTAAAAAACTATGTAAGTGCTTTGAATTATTTTTAAAAGCATCATTAAAGTTAATCTATGTCTGTGCTCCTTCTGCTGCGTGAATCATGCTAAAAATGGTCTTTCTAGTTTCCAATTTCACACTAATGTGCTAATATCTGTGGAAGACTAGTTTTGTAAGAGTTGTCAAAACTTATGGTAGGAACGGTTCAATGTAAAACAGAATTTAACCTTTCCTTTGGCGTTCCTTGGGCGTGTTCTCAAACACAGCATACCATATTCTGTACTTTTACTGTGTATTAGCATCTTGAACGTTAATGCAAAAATATACACCTTCAAAACATTTCTAAGGATTTGTGCTGGAAAAAAAAACGGTCTCAATATCTTTCTTCTAGTGAGGGGCCAAAACTGAGTACCAGATTTGAGTTGTGGCCTCATCAGTGCCAAGTGCAGGGGAATCCCTGCCCTGTGGTCCTGCTGGTCCTGCTGGCCACACATCCTGACACAGGCCAGGATGGCATTGGCTCCTTGGACACCTGGGCACACACTGGCTCATGGTCAGCTGCCTGTGGACCAGCACTCCCAGCTCCTTTTCCTCTGGGCAGCTTTCCAACCACTCTGCCCCAGCCTGTAGCACTGCCTGGGCTTGTTGTGAGCCCAGTGCAGGACCTGGCAGGGGCCTTGTTGAATCTCATAGCGTTGGCCTTGGCCCACCAGTTTGTCCTGCCCAGGTCCTTCTGCAGAGCCTCTGTGTTCTCCACAAGATCAACACTCCCAACCAACTCAGAGTCATCTGTGAATTTCCTCAGAGTGCACTCAAGTCCAGATCATTCGTAAAGATATTAAACAGGACCCAATACTGAGCCCTTGGATATTACTGAGTTTATAGATCGAATAACTGCAATACTGAATGCTTCCTATATATAAACTGTGTAATTAGATGGAAAAAAATATTTTTAAAGGCAATTCCATCGTCTTTTGTAATTTTTGTCAATTAAACAAGAAGGATTAAGATTCCTTAAAATTCCCTTAAATTCAAAACAGAGCCACTTACTCTTGTTTACAACTGGGCTAACAGTGCACTTTATACAGAGGGAAGAGGAAGGGAAAAAAATCGTTTTCAACCATTAAAAAAGGTCTAACGGTAGGGAAACACTAAAGATAGGGAAAAGTGACATGGCAAAATTGTAGAGAAATACATAATAATTTTCAGTCTTCACAATGATGAGTTCCAACCAGTGATTATAAGAATAGGTAACTGAAGAATGTGGTGACATTTAATTTTATGTAGACAACAGCACCACAAAACACACTTGGAGGGTTTTGCCCTTCAAAACATGTCTTTCTGAAGTTATGCCATTTAGGACAAAAAATCCCTACAGAGACTGTTGACAAAAGCTTAAAAAATATACTGATAGTACATTAGCTGTCTAAATAAAGACAAATAATTTAAAATTAAATACTGAAAATATTAAGCTGAACATGAAAAATATTATGTTCTCAAGTTTTTTGTTTATCTTTGTTAAATTTACATCTATCTGTATGCTAATAGCCACCTAATAAAAAAAAACCCAAAATAATTAACCACAGAAATATGTCATTTGGGGGGACAAGCAAGAAAATTCTTACAAGCATGGAATAAAGCGAGAATTCTTACAAGCATGGAATACCAGAACACAGAGCAGAAAGAAAAATGTGTTTGTTAAGTTTGTATTATTAGGAACTAATAAGTTCCTAATAATAAAAATCTAATAAATATTTTGAGAAATTTAAGCATATAATCCTGTTTATTTTTTTCCTCTAATCAATGTAGGTAGCAAGTTTTACAAGACACCAATTACAAATGATGAAAAGGACTAATCATTACATACCTCCTGTATGAGGAAACAAAGCCATGCTGTGAGCACTGTTGCCACAAGGGATCAAGAAGATGAGCTGTTCAGTACGATTGTCAGAAAGAAAGCTCTTCTGCACAGCTAATAGATAGGACTGTCACTTTTTACAAGGGCATGTAATGACAGGACAAGGGGGAATGGTTTTAATCTGAAAGATAAAGTTTAGAGTGGGTGCTAGGAAGAAATTCTTTACTTTTAGGGTGAAGAGGCACAGGTTGCCCAGAGGTGTTGCACATGCCCCATCCCTCAAAGTGTACAGGCCAGGTTAGATGGAGCTGTTAGCAACCTGGTTTAGTTAAAGGTGTCCCTGCCCAGGGGAAGGACATTGTAACTTGATGATCTTTAGTGTCCGTTCCAACCCAGACCATTCTGTGATTCTATGATTATTTTACTGTGGAAAGTCTGCATGAGTTGATAGTGAAAGGTGAGAAAGTGAAAAGTGAAAGTGGTGAAAGCGTTAGGACACAATTAAAATAATGCAGTGAATCAATGGCTCCATCTATGTAATCACCAACTGCATGAAGCTCAACAAGATAAAGTGCTGGATTCTGCACCTGGGAGAGACCAATGTTGGGTTCCCCAACAGACTGGGGAATGAGGTGCTAGAAAGCAGCACTTTGGAAAGGGACCAGGGGGTGCTAGGTGACAAGTTGAACATGAGCCAGCAGTGCCCTGGCAGCCAGGAGGAACAGTCCTGTCCTGGGGGGCATCAGGCACAGCATGGCCAGGCAAGGGAGGGGATTGTCCTGCTCTGCTCTGGGCTGGTGCTCTGCTCTCGCCTCCAGTGCTGGGGGCAGTTTTGGGCACCACAATATAAGGCTATAAAGCTATTAGAGAGTGTCCAAAGGAGGGCAACAAAGATGATGAGGGGCCTTGAGGGGAAGCTGTGCAAGGAGTGGCGCTTGGTCTGTTCAGCCTGAAGGAGGCTGAGGGGAGACCTCACTGCAGTCTGCAGCTGCCTTGTGAGGAGAAGAGGAAGGGCAGACTCTCTGTCTGTGGTGACCAGCGACAGGGCCTGAGGGAATGCCCTGCCGTTGCGTCATGGGGGACTTGGGTTGAATATTAGAAAATGTTTCATCCATCTGAGGGTGAGTGGGCACTGGAACAGGCTCCCCAGAGAAGTGATCACAGCACCGAGACTGACAGAGTTCAAGAAGTGTTTGGGCAATGCTCTCAGGCACATGGTGGTCCTTGGGGATGGTGCTGCACACAGGGAAAGAGGGGTGGGAAGAAACAAAATTGATGGTGCCTTTGCTACTCTTGGCCTTGGAAATAATGACACATTGACACATTAATAAAGCAGTATTAAACTAGAGATAGAACTGTTTTAAACCCCTAACTCAGGAGTTCAAATAGGAAAACTGATGAAGTAATTCAATATATTGCATAAATTCTGAGAAAAACTTGCTGCACTTGCCAGGCATTTTTTGTGCCTATCTGCTGAAGAGGGAGAAAAAAACCAAACCAAACAAAAACACTTCTTACTTTCCAGCAGCCTGTGAAACCATATGTCTGTCAGGTCATCTTTCATTTCTTTCTGACTGTTTCAGAATATTTCTTTCCTCACCACTCCTCTCTGTCACTGGTTTTCCCAAAAGAAAAATTTGGGATTCTTCACTCTGTAGTAAAAAACTGATACAACAACTAGGTTATATCCTATATAACTTCCCAAGATGGAGCTAGAGACAAAAACAGGAGCTATTTCACCTCTACAAAGATCCACCTAAGCCTGGTCTAATGGCTTGTTGAAAAATAATGTCTCTTTCTGAATATTCCTGTGCACAAACCAAATTCTGATGAAGAAGATATTAATTTTCACTAAAAAACATACAAAGGGTTTTTTTAATATTACCTGAAAACTAAACACAGATTTTTAAGTGAAACCAAGATTTCCAGTAAATCCCTTCTGATTTGTGTAAGATTTATTGCAATATTCTGCCTGTACAGAGATTTTGTGTCCTTTATTCAACAGTATTCCATTAAACAAGAGGTGATTTCATCTGGTTATTGTGTGCAGAGCTCTGAAAGTTTTGAGATATTATCCAAAACATTATTAACTCAGTTTAATGTAGTAAGGTACACATAAACACCTGTGATAGCATCCATATTTTTAACTAACCTCTGCCAAAACAGTATAAAATTGTGTATTAAAAAATATATCTGGCAAAAATATTTAAGTGCTGTAGAACTATTACATTTTATATAATTCAACCTTTTTTTTACTGTAATCCAGGTAAGTCTTTGTTCCCATCCTTCTATTCCAGTAATAACATTGTGATAGCTCATAATCCATTGGTCATACTTGCAAAATTAGAAAAGCAGTTTTAATCTTTTTCAATGAATTATTTTGCTATTGCAATTAGACAGTTAATTTCTCCATGCTCAAACATCATCTTTATATAGATCTAGTTTAACCAAGTCTTTTCTTTCCTCTCTTATCAAGCTCTACTTTCATTTAAATCATTATTTACTATCCAGCAGTCAAAATCACTTTCATAATTGATTCACATGACAAATCCCAGGGTTTTTTCATGCCATACCTCCTCTTACATATCCTGCTTTCCTAGTGACTGAGAACAGGGGTGTCATACTGTTACATGCTGTAAACAACCAGTAAATTGTTTTCATACATCTGGCAAAATAAAGTTAAACATTTGGAAACCAACTGTAAAAGCATTTTAAGATGACCATAGAAAGCCTATTAAATTGTGGGAAGTACAGGACCTACAACAGAATTTCACCATGTTTTGTGCATACATTTTAGAACGGGTAAAAAATAAACCCAAATGGAGCTTCAAACTTGTTCGATATTTATGTCAGGGAAAAAAATTCCAAATCTTCAGTCCAATTTTTCATTTCCTCTAAACTCCACAAAAGAAGAGTATGTTTTGTTACTTTAAGAGTATGTTTTGTTACTTTATGTAATTGAATAACTATTTGTTGATGCTTCCATTTATTTAATTTCAACTCTAATTTTGCAATGAAGAACAAAAATTTCACCTAGGTAAAAGAACATCAAAATATCCTAATGGTACACTAGAGAGATGCTGAAGACAGACTCGTTAAATTGTGGGTCTTTATTTTTCCCCTTCAGCTGGTGAGCTAGTAGCTAAATGTCTCTGTCAGCTTCTGTTGTGAGGAAGAGCAAAACATACAGTAAATCTGCAGAGGGAATTTAATGATAGCCAGCTTATGTTATTTTGCCTTTGCTGCTTTTTTCATTGTCATCACTGCTGCATCTAGGTGTCGAAACACTCTGCTCGCCTTCTGCATCATACTTTTGTCAAAGGCAAGGATCAAGAGTTATTCAATACAATTTTCTGCTTTGACAGCAGCCCCCAGTAACTAGGTCTGTTGGCATCCAATCAGCTTTGCATTCTCCTAACAGTTACCATGTTTCCCTGGATTGCTAATGAGGATAGCACTGTGATTGTGACAAAGCCCTAGTTAAGTTATGATAGATGCCTTCTCATTCTTCCCCTCTATCATAAAAGATTGAATAAGCCATTATACACATGCAAAGTCAGCATCTGACATATGCTTTGCAGGGTTCTACTGATGCAAAGTCGGACCCAGTGAGGGTTTAGATGTGTTAAATTCATTCTGTAGAAATATGCATGTGCTTAGATAGCTGCTGTGCCAATTTTGCAAACATCAGTACCGTACATATCTGCATCCCACTGCTCTCTATCTGAATGCTCTACATTCTTCTGATAGGTACCATTTTAGAGCTCTTTCGATCTCTCAAGAGAAGTGTTCTCTGATTCACACTATTGGCAAAATATCTTTTCTTTCACCACTCACTCATGCTTTACACTGAGTATCAACATTTTGCCTTTTGCAGCAGCATTCTGGTTAGCATCCCCAGAAGGCCTGTTAGAGACAGATATTGTTTACCATATCTTCCTCACACATCTTCACCCCTTTGGAGTAAGCTCCTACAGAGCAACCCCTACAAAGCTGGTCAGATAATCTAACTAAAAAACAGCAGGTAGAGTCCAGGCTCCGCCTCTTGCTGAATCCATTTGTGTGACTGGCAAAACATGTCAGATGCGGTCATTGTCCTCAACTGAGTTAAAGAGAAGGTCCATGCAAGATCAAGGGCAAATGGCTTAGAAGGAAGAGCTGTAGGTATTATTAACTGTGAGCAGGAAGGGCTGCTTCAGAAGGAAGAATTCTAACTAAAGAGTTCTTTTGTGGCTGCATACGAAGAACTCAGAAACTAGACAAAAAAAAATATTATGGAAAAAAAAAAGAATCAGAGTAAAAAAGAAGAAGGCATAAGAGAAAGATATGGACATGAAAGTGAGGAAGCATAGTTTACCACAAAATTGGCATGGAGTAATTTCAATGGTGGAAGTTGTTATAGTATTTTTGTCCATTTGTCTTTACAGTCACAGAAATTAGCTGAGTAGTTTATTGTTAATTTCTTTAGCTTGCAGCTTTTGTTTTATAGTGTCTGCAATTTACTGGCTCACAGGCATATAAAAATTTAGTTCTTCAAGAATCCTACAAAATAAAATGCTTCAGTGTCCTATTTCAGTATCTCCAGACCTGTACAATAGGGTTTGCCCTTTTTTATTAGTATTTTTTCCTAGACACGTCTTTTATCCAGTTATAAAAGTTGGCTCCCAAAAAGAAAACCTCTTTATAAAGTAGGCAATTGGTTATTATAAGAAAAATATAATTCCCATCTTCCTAACCAATTTTTCACTGGTCTCTCCACAAATCTCTGGTGAAGGGTGTTAATTTCACATAGCTTGATTCATCAATTTCTACATGTTTTGCTTGGTGAATAAGCCAAATTATATAATTCATAAAAACTTAAGCTCTGTAGTAATTGATGAGTCATTGACCCTTCCAATGTTTCAACTTTCCATTCCTCTCCAATTCTCTGATTTAAACTAAAGTGTCAAAGTTGTCTTAGTAACAAATCTGGTGTTTACCTGTTTATCAAGTGATAACATGAAACTTTGCACTATATTTTAAGGAATAAGCATTTGAAGAAGAACCTATTCATTAAGAGTGGACTTGTTTTCCAGACATCCTAACTAATCTTTTTTCTTCATTCCTCCTCTCTCCATTCAAGGACAGCTATCTGTAATCAGGTAGATTGTAAAGAGTTTATGAATAGCCTTTCCCTAACAGAGAACAATAATGGAGAAGGAAAATAGGTTGAAAAAATCCTGGATTATGAATTCTAACTGACATGAGGTATCTGCAAAAGTTACCTCAGATCTCAACAGAAATGTGAGGAAAAAAAAGTGTGGACCAGAAATCTAATGAGTCCTTTTTCCTCTAATAATAATGAACACAGAAATGTTTTGTTCTGGGTTTTCCCTTCTGTTTATTTCTGTGTTGGCCCTAAGCATCTATCAGGACACCAAGTTATTTCACCATTCCTAAGGGAAAAATGATTCAGGAGGTGATTGATGGAGTTAATGGAATCTCACTTCTCCTCCTCAGATGCCTGAAAACAAGTTATCCTCAAAATTGATTTGCTGTTTCTTGTAGCCATAGATCACACACTGAAAGTATCACACACTGAAGCAGAGCATTACATAAATTCTTAAACTAGTCAAAATCTGAAATGGTTAATCCACTCAGATGCATGCAGAGGTTGCCATCACAGTTTAAATGCAGTCTAATCTTGTAAGTGAGAATAAAGGTATTTAAGTCTTTCTAAAATCAACCTTGTAAGGCAAATTATGTCTTATGGTGAGCTGAAATATTGCTGTATACCATTTACTTATATCTTGGCTCTGTCAGTTATCTCTGCACCATACACTATTACAGACGGGATGCATATCCAGTGTGAGCAGCAGCTGAGGGAGAAATCAAATCTTGCTTCTTAGGGACAAAATTCTCAGGATATCTGTAGTGTAAGGAAGGAAGGAGCAGAGACTGAGGTGATAAATGCTAACAGAAGAAGAGCTGTAAATACTTTTGGAATATCTGATAATCCAGGATGTTATTGAGCTCATAAAACAGCTGTAGATCTTTCATTGTTTTAAGTCAGTCAAAAACATTCTATTAATATTTCCTGTTAAACTACTCTTCCGTGTTCCTAGTGTTTGTTATCCTTTGGAAGCTTGTTCTGCAGCCACTGGTGTAGAATGGTGCCTTTCAGCTGCTTTAGAATTTCTGCCTCTGAGCTGCCCTGCATTCTGTTGTTCCTCTTCCTCTAAGAGAAGATGACCTAAAAGAGAAAGAAATAGCATATGGCCATCCTGAAGTGATGTCTAATGTGTTTTCCTTGCTGGCCTTGAAAATTTAAGCTAGAATTTTTCACATTATAATATCTATTTTAAAAAAATACATTTATTAGAGCTATTACCTGTGTTCTATCTGACAGTAATATCCTGTAATTAAATATTACACTTCAAAGATTTTCTGAAGCAATATTATGAATTTGCATCATGTTCTTCTTCCCTTAGTTTGTATCCTTTCTCTTTGTGAAGATTAGAGATATTCATGAAGGCTTTTAGCTTATATCTAGTCCACCCAGTTCACAAAGGAGGAATAGAAATTTGAGTAATCTGCAAATTTGAAATAAAGAGATAATCTGAGACTGACTCAGAATCATGGTGTTCTTATTCAGTAAGTTTCTATCCCTCCCTGCTGAATGATAATGATATCACAAACGACAGTGACTTATCACATACTCTTATATTAGGTTCATGGAGTTATTAGAACAAATCACAAATTTTCCTACACATAAGCAAAAAAAAGAAACAGCATTACATATGCAGAATAAGCTGTCTCATTAACTAACTAATGAGGAATGAATTCTGCATACCCCATGACAACTGTTCTGTTGTGCTTTCCTTTTCCTGCACTCTTTACTAGCCATTTTCACAAAGACCTCTTTCTGACTTTGAGTCTTCTTTCCAATGAGCAAGCCCAAGATTTCTGCCTCTAAAACATAGTATTCTCTGTGGTTGTGCACACACTTTGCTTAGCAACTTTTTTAACTACATCCCCTGCCTACTCTTTCTCTAGTAAATGTAAAGTCATTTTGCTTTGCACCAGTATCAAAGTTTTGCCTAGTAGCAACAATCTTCTGCATCAGGCTGTTTCTCAGAAAATATTCAAAGGAAGGACAGAAAATATTCATGGAAGGACAGAAAAATAAGTTGTATAGGAAAAACTGTTAAACAGCAAGAAGAAACTAAGATTTATTAGCTGATGAATCCAAGGGGGAAAAAATAAAAAAAAATGTAGTCATTTGGGCATGGCCAAGTTTCTTTGACATGTTTATGTCTGGGAAGGAGATGGGGGAAAATGAGTCAGAAATCTGATATTGGGGTTTTTTGTTTGTTGGTTTTTGGGGTTTTTTTAATGTGATATGTATCTATATGAATTCAGTTATTTAACATGTGTCACACCAAGAATGTTGTTCAAACAAAATACCTCAACTAAATGATAAATGTGAATTCTAAGGGACTGACTTCCTCAAAGTATTCGTAAGGCAGAATTGCCAAAGCAGGCATAGTTAGTCACTCATTGGGGAAAAAAAAAAGCTTGAATAAGAGCCAGCTGGGACATAAATATCGAAGCTACTGAATCCTCAGTGGAAAAGTGTGTGTGTGAAATTGTTATGAATGCTATATCATGGCAGCATGCATTTATCAACGATACTGCTTTTCATTTGGGAGTATGGAAATAGATGCTAGTCTTACCTCTTAATCCAGACATGGAAAATTTATCCATAATTAGCACAAGCCACCAACTGAAAGAAATCCTCCATAAAATTCTGAGAATGCTGTTCATACCCTCCCCTATGACTTTATTGTGGATTTTTTATTTTCTCTCTTTTCCCCCAGCAGCTCCTCTTCAAGTTACCAGCAGCCACAGTAGCAGCACAGCTTGAAATGAAATCAACAGCCAGAGGACCTCAGAATCAGAACAATAGATATCACTGGCTTGTCAGTGTTTCCATGTATAAAATAAACAGTGCCTACTTCCATTTACATTTAAAGGCTAAAAGTGTTCACATTTTCTTTCATTTTCAAGGAGGGGGTTACTCAAGCAAGTAGAGCAATACAGGGACAGGAACTTTCTCCAGCTTTCTTATTCTTCTTGTGTAAAAAGTGGTGTCATTTTAGTAAAAAGATTCTTGAAGTTTAATTCTTTCAATTTATTAGACTGAAGTACTGTCTCCTGTACCCTACAGGGAAACCAATTCATTAGTAGAAACACAAGTTTGCCCTCTTTAACTGCACCTCCAGGCACCTTGCAAATAATTTATGAAGTAGTGAGAAGTTTGACAATCAAAAAGGAATGGAAATTCACAAGGCAGACTCCTAGGAAATCTTAGTAAATGTATTCCCATTCTATTAGGGCTTAAAAATAATGTCCAATTTCCTCACTCAACCATGAAGAAGCATGTTTTCAGTGATGTTTGATAGTTTTTTGTAATATGAAAATTTTTGGCTTTACTAAGCCAACTTAACCTTTGTCTTACCATTTGATGTCACAGCTAGACAAGTATGATGATCCACGGATAACTTGGAAATATTAATTTTTCTCTTTTGTGTTCTGCATTAGAACTCCAGAAGCATTTCTTTAGACTTTGGTGAGCAGAAACTTTAAATCCTTACATGAGAGAACAACAATAATCAATTTCCAAAATTCTGAAATACCAAAAAGCCTGAGTGGAATACGCAAATCTCCTTAAAAATTAAAAATAAGATGTCCAGCATGCAAACCAGAAGTCTTTCTCTTTGTGCTTCAGCTGTTTAGAAAATCACTTTCTGTGGTGCCTGGGAAAAAGGATTTCACATACATCTATGAGTCAGTTGTTCAGAAAATACCTTTCCATCAATTCAGATAGAAGGGACAGTTCTGCAGAAAAAGCTCAATTCCAGCACAATAGCTGATGATTTTTTTTTTTTCCTTGTGGATCTTTCTCCTTGTAACATCTCCAGGAAAACCATCTCTTTCTCAGGCACAATTATAATAGTATTCCCCTGTGGGAAAAGTCACCTACACATTGCCTCCCCAGAGGGCAACAACAAAATTGTCAAAGTGTAGCTCCAAGTGAAAAAAATGACAATGAGGTGACAATGGAAGAAAGGGAAATTATTTTTGTTGTTCAGGCTTTTCTTCATGTTCTCACAAATTATTAGGAAATTAAATTTTGTAACAAACATAAACATCAAGAAACATCAAGGTTATCCAGAAAACAATATTATCTCTCATGAATTTAATAAAACATCTAAAGAAGATAAGAGAAACTTTACCTTTCTGTAATTCTTATCAAGTCTTAAAAGAATATTAAATTCTTTTATGAGGTGGTGTATATATGTCATTGCACAAACCAAAACTTATTGTTTATAATCAGGAAGCTTTTTTGATTGGGCAACTAGCACCTTAGATTGCCAGTTAAAAATCTCTAGCCTCTTATTTAAATAACACTGCTGCATGTATCAGTGAAATCAAAGAACTCACAGATGTTATACATGGATATAAGAATGACAGACTTTTCATTCTGGTGAGTCTTAGCAATGTTGGGAGAGAAAAATCTCACAAAAATTTCTTCAGAGAACAAGAACTATAGTCTGCTACATGCCTGTCACACTTCAGCCTTAAACCAGAAAGAAGTTCTGACATGATGACTTAGTCATTCCCTGAGTCCAGGTGGCCATCAGGATGTGCAGAGATAATTGTCACTTACAGTAAAATTTTTCAAAGTTTGTTGGAGGAAATGTGGCTGAATCAACTTTCAGTTACACTAAAAGCTAACTTCCATTCTTCCTTCCTTCCTGTATCTTCTTCTCCAATGTGTTCTCTGATTTGATAAAATAGAAAAGTTAAATCAAAATATCAATTATAATAATTTTCCTATTTCAAGCAGGAGGACAGGAATATATTTCGCTGGCCATTGAGTACATCCAGAAACGTGATACCTAATTGTTGTAATCTCTGCAGGTCCACTTGCCAGTTTGAATGGATCAGGATGTTTCTTACCATACTAATTTGGGTGTTTCTGATTAGGAACAGGAACACCTAGACTGTAATATTCCATGAGGCAAATGAATATATTTTTATTTAGTGATTACTCATAAATATAAGTAGGCTTTAATTAATGGTAAAATATTTAAGTGTATATCTAGAGAAAGAGAATCTTTATTATATCTCTCTGCTTTGTTCTCTCTCCTTTTTTTCTGATTAGTTTTCATATTCTGTTACACTAAATATGCATCAGCTTTTAAAAGTAATCGAGTATTTAGAAGCTGTGAGGCTTAGATCAGCCCTGGGGTTCCTGCAGATATCAGGAGATTGGAAGCAGCACATATTTTTTCTACTTTATATTACCCACTTTAAAAAAAATCATATTTCTTGAGCATAATGGATAGACTGCAATGATTTACAAGGAAATAATTTCACTGAGGGACTTTGGGTTGGTAGTATCATATAACACAAGAACAAAAGTCTGATTGGTTTATGATTTCACTGGGAAACTGAAAGGAAATTAATTCTATTTAACTCACTACTTGTCAACTCCTTTGTTGTTGTTGTTTTTTGTAATATATGTACCTAACACTGTGTTTTATGTCTGGAGATATTTCAAGCTGCTAAAACATTTATTAGTTTAATAATAATGTTAGAAATGATTGAAATGCTATAAATGTTTAAAATGGCATATAGAAACTTCTGGGTTTGGTGTTCAAACTAAAACAATTTTCACTGCAGTTTCTAAAAGAGCCAGGTAACCTAAAGCATGTTAACCAAGATAACCTGCTCTATGCTAAGGTTTTGTTGTTAGGTCTGGACCTTCTGAAATCAAAAAGATAGGTTAAAATACAGTATTAAACAAGGATTATAATAAGATTGATGTACTGTCTGTGTCCAGCTGTTACCCTTCTTCTGCACATTTGCACAAAACAGAATCTGATAACAAGAGGGAAATAGCTTTGGGGAGCTTATGACAAGAAAACAGTGAAAGCTCAGTGGCTCACCCAAGTAATTGCCTACTGTATCTATACATCACATAATCATGGTGGGTCAAGTACTCCTGATTACTTTCTTAACCTAATGCCCTCTAGACTTGAGAGGGAATAGGATTTAATGACTTACACAAACCTGCCTTGATCCCTGATCGTCACCATTCCCAGGTGAGTAGCTACTCTTTCTCTAGCCTGCCCTTACACTAAAAGCTGACCTCCTCTGCACGTGGCTCAGTTTACCTAGCACTTGCACTTCCCAGGAAGACACTTACAGTTTCCTTAGATCGAAACATTAGTTTAAACCAGATTTCAAGGCCTTTGTTGTCACAAGAAAGGAGTAGACTGCTGTGGCCCTGATCGAAATGCATCCTTTGGATAAGGATGTGCATCCCAACAGCTTAACTGGAGCATTTGAGAAAACATTAAGCATAGTACATGCAAATATCTAGGGGCTCATAAGTTTGCAGGTTATAGTAAATCTGTGAATGACCACAGCGCTTGTGTCACAGCATCACTTTTTTTTTTTTCAAAAACTCTCCTTCCAACAAATGCCACCATCTTCCACTTCTTTCTCACAAGACTTTTTTTTGTTGATAGTCTTGTATTTCTGACTTGTCTCTGGCACACCAGAGATTTCCCTCCTGACTGTAAGCATATTAATACAGCGAACACTGTAGCAGAAACTATTTTAACCTTCGTGAGAAGACATCACTGTTTTGTGATAAATATGAGTGGGACTTATTGCTGCCACTGATTAAAAATAGCAGTAAAATTTTGGTCACACTTTTGGCTCCCAAGCAGGTCTGGTTAACCACTTATACTTCTTGACTAAGTCTAGAGCAATTCAGTTCTCCAGTGTTTGGTTCCTCTTGGGAATGGGGAAGGGGGTGTTGATGTCTGGGCAGGAGGCAGGCTGGCAATGAACGTGCCCAGCCAGTGACATCCCTAGCTCTGCATTGTCCCCTCCTGCAGCTCAGACACTCAACAAAGTTATGAGGACAAACACGGGGGGTGGGTGTTGCTGGGCTTGCAAGGGTTCCTCAGGAGTGAAGAGATAGACGAGAATCTTGACTCCGTGATCAGAAGGCTGGGTTTATTATTTTATGATATATATTACATTAAGACTATACTAAAAGGAATAGAGAGAAAAGTTCAGAAGCTTGCTAAACTAAGAATAGAAAATGAAGGAATAAACAAAGGAGCTCTCTCTGATTCTGTCCCAGAGAGAGCTCGGCCTTTGATTGGCCCTTAATTGTAAACAGCCAACATGGGCCAATCACAGCTGCACCTGTTGCATGTCACAGCAGCAGATAACCAGGGTTTACATTCTTCTTCTGGGGCCTCGGCTTCCCAGAAGGAAAAATCCCAAAGAAAGGATTTTTCACAAAAGATGTCTGTGACAGGTGAGGGCACAACAGATGGGGAAAAGGGAAGAACAAAAACCTCCCACTGGTTGGATCAGCAATTGCATGTTCGGTGTCACTGCCTGATGCTGGTGTATGAGAGAAGGGAAAAGGCTTCGATATAAGGTGAAGTGCACTGAAAAGAGGAATCTCTTCCTGGTATTTGAGCTAGGTGAAAAAAAGAGGCAAAACCAAAAAGACAATCTGAAATACTTTCAACTTAATCCTCTACAGTTCACCCTTCTCACATTTCTTTTTTTTTTTTTTTAATATTAAAACAAATATGTCACGAAACAGGAGAAGAAAGGTAAATTAAACATACTTTTGCCTCTATCAGGCAAAAGTATTTTAAAATTCTGAAGATTATGAAAATATTATTTTATTCAATGTTTCTCACCACGTGATACATTTTTTGAACTTCTACTGAGCTGAAAGTAAATGATATTTTTATATAATATGGAAATGTTGTGGTAATATTTCAATAACACTTGATAGCAATAAAGCAAACAAGTAGAATTAACTTCACATGCAGCAAAGTTACTGTTTATATTTTATGGCTCACTCTTCCTCTACTCACTGCAGAAATGACCATCCAGGCTTCTGAAAGTGGTTTTTAAATGTTTTACATGAAAAAATTTCCTGCATTTTTTTTCTTTCCACTTTGTGAGAATGATCTCTTTTTCACACCAGTAAAAGCCTGTTTTCTCCAACATATGTTTAAATCTTATCCCTCTAAATATTTAAAATACCATTACTGCAAAGCCATCTAGTGGGAGCTCTGCAAGCTTTAACGTCTTAAAATTGTTACTCCAAAATACTAGTGAAATGAAATAATATTATAGTCCAGATTGTGTATTCCTTGAAAGATCTAAATGTTTCTTCAGTTATTCAACAGAAAATTAGATTTAAAAACATTTTCAGTGCTGAGTTTATATTTTGAAGTATTCATTTGTACTATTTCAGATTGAGCCAGATTGAGATTCTGCCAGCTCTTCACCCAGTGATACTTATCAATAAACTAGGCAGAGATGGAAGAGAGCACTTCTCTGAACTGGGAAAAACTGCCATCCAGAGTGATTCATCATATGCATAAAAGTCATAGAAAGACTGAATGATCTTTCTAAATGGCATAATACATTATACCAGTATTGAATAACAGAGAAGCTGAGATAAGAACCTTGTGATACAGCAAAAAGTAATGGAAGAGACTTAGATACAAAGTATGCTCACTGCAAAAACCCACAAATTTCTGTAGTGAAGTAATAAAATTAAATTCTAAATTAACTGAAAAGACAGAAGGAGTGGCCTCAGAAGCAGGGAAAAAAAATCTTATTCATGAAGTGAAAAGCCATTTTTTGTTAAACACATCTGATTGTCAGTTCTGACTGATGCAGCTATGCCCATGTATTCCAGGGGTGAGAATGATGAACAGCAAAAATTTTCTATTGTCACTGAATTCTGGCACTGGTGTATGACTAAGTACTCTGTTTTTACCCTCCACCAGTAATCAAATTTTATCAATCCATTGTCTTACCTGGGAAAACTAATTTCAGTAGTATCATCATGTTAAAGTAGCCCTGCCACTCAAAGGTAATTGAATCCTTTTGAGATGTTGAAGGAAAACTGCAATTGGAACTTTGAGATGGCAGCAGAAACTGTAATCTGGGCTTAAATATGCAGTTATAATATGTCTGGGACAACTTTGTACTTTTTTTGTCTCTCTGGTATCCTCTCTCTAAAGATTTCTATTTTCTGTGTGATTCTACAATATTGGAAAAATTTTTTCCTTAAAATCTTTACTTTGTAGAACTAATGCTTTTTAAAATCAAACACAGACCCCCTTTGCAAATATTTGCAATTTGAATCCAACTCTAGCCAAGAATATCTAGATAGGCTTAGGCCAATTGATATTTGAATTCCTCTGTATTTCTTTTTCATTGAAATTTTGTGAAATAATAATATCAAAATATTTCTTTATAACAACTGTTTTGTTCTGACAGTGCAAGTATGTTCAAACTAAATGTAACTGAAGGGGGCTGAGGAACAGTCACTCTCATGAAAGCCACAGAACTGTCCCCACAAACTGTTATGGAATGAACTGTTCAGATTTTTCAGTGCTTTATGCTGTAACAGCAAAATAAAATGCCCAGAAATGAGCAGTGCAGGATAAGAACTGAGTAAAGTTGATATGGAAAAATGCTTGCCTCAAGATAAATAGCAGAAGGAAGGCTATTTTTTTCACTGGCTGAGCAAAACCTTAGGGAAGTCAACTGGTTGCATAGAATGAAATAAAACAGAGAGGGCAAAGCAGAGCTGATAAACTGCTGCTTTCAACAGAAGATAAATGACCATGATGGCCTGGCTTCCACATTTATGAGAGGAGAGTCTTTTTTATCTTAACAAGTAATGCAGACTTTACATTTCTGTTTTCAGCTTTATTTTTATGGAATCTGATTTTCCCTTTGAACAATTCAGATTTAGATAAAAGGATTCTTTTTTAGAAGTATCTTTTCTTTTTTTTTTTACAGTGATCCACAGCACATCATATTGAGTAATATTTAATTAGACCATTTATATTCAGTATAATAGTCCAAATTCCACAGAGTAAAAGATTTGAATTTAGCTCTTACTTGTAACCACCTATAATCTTGATTTGCAGGACCACTTTTAGAAAAACTGGTTGAAAAAAGTACCCAAAGTATTCAATGAACCCAAAGTATTCAATGGATCCAAAGTATACAATGTTTTTCAACAAGGAATAAATAGCAAGAAAGAAGTTTAAAACTAATGAAAATTGTTAAATACTAGTTCACATCTCAAGGCTGACATTGCGTGACAGCCACTTCAATGTCTGTAGTGGCTTCCACTTCAACACATTGTCAAGAGAGTTTCTGTTACCCCAGGCTCCATTTCACACTCATTAACACCTCCCTCCAGCCATCATTAGGATTTATTACAGAAGAGTTTAAACCTATTCAGGAATTTTCTGTGTTGAAATGATCCATGCTGACTTTGTGGCTTCGTTCCAGAAGAGTCTCACAATCTGGCTGGACAGCACCAATATAGACCCAGAACATATTATAAGAAGGTGAAAGGATTTGTTTGAATTTGCTCTTCATTGTCTTCTTTGATCATGGGCAGACTCCCTTCCCTTTTTCAAACCAGATCTCTTTTACCATCTGCCCTAAAGCCCCTTCTCAGCTGCTGCCAAATGCATGAGGTACTTTGGTTTTGTTTTCTTGGATTTTGCTCAGGTAAGTCTGGCTCCTCAGTCAGATAAGCACCGTGAGATGTTCACTTGAATTCTGTCTCCTAACTGTGATTGATGTTTTTCTGGCCAAAAATCCTGTCTCCCAGAAGTGCTGTGCCTGAATTGCAAGCTTTCTCTGGTGTATCCGTTTCTTTTCTTATTTTTTCTTAATATTTTCCCATGTTCCCTGAACTCACACATGTTGCAGTCCTTTTTCTCTGATCTGATTTACGAAAAGATCTACAAACCTGAAATAGATTAGACTGTAATGCAAGTTTGTCTCAAGAGAACAAGACCAGGTTCATGGATGGTTGGGTTCCTAGCTTGAAAAATGCATAAAAGGTGATTGCTCTATTTTAGTTTCCAAGAGAAATCCAGTCCCCTATATTACCTTCACATACTGACCATTTCTATAAAGTTTAACAGGGTTAAATATTTGCTGAGTTAACAGAAGGGTAATATGGAATTTCCAATTTTGTAATTAGATTAAGAAGGCCATTTTTATTGTTATTACTCCTAGGGAACAGAATATACTGGGTTTTAGGGAAATAAAGGTACATAGTAACATATAATTAGGGCCACTTCATTGAAGTAATGTCAACAAGGTCTCCTCAGGGCAGAGCTGTCTTTGTATATTGAATTTCTCTATTGTCAAAACACTTCAAAAATAAAAAGACAATTTTTGAATTGTGATTATTTTGCCACACCTCTCTGTCTTTCAGAGAAAAGTGTTTGAATAGCTGTAGCCATCAAAAGAGGGAAATAATATAATGGGAGAAATTAAGACAATAAGTACCTGACCGCTCCACTGGACTAATAGCTGAATCCTGAGTAGCAATAAAAACAATTATCTTTACAGTCCAGGGTTGCATTGTTGCCACTATTGTACTATAGCTACAGTTGAAGGAGTTAGCATACTGCAGTAAAAATTCAAGTGGATTATAGCAGATAACTACAACATTTGCAAGCACCATGATTACAAAATGTTGTAATACTTTCTACACTTCATACTACACACATGCATTACTGTATAGATACTGGCAGAAAAAATAGTGAAGGGAAACATTTCACATGAGGAACACACATATCTGCATAGAAAATTTTTGCTAAGATGGAAGCAAGAGAGTGGATTTTTTCAGCTTTGTACCATTAGATTTCTTTCCTCCTTAAAAAAACCCACAAAAGAATAGATAACAAAAGTTAGTTTGTTTCTCCCGGAAGGAAAAAAAAAAATCTTTCTCTTAGAAAGATTATGTTTGTCTATATAAGCAAGGCTGTTTGCAAATTAAACTTTGTTCTTCAGGCTGGATTCTGGACTTTCATGTTTCTCTCTTTAGTTACTCTCATAACTTCTCTGTTATGGAGTAAGAATATCCAATGCTCCTTATGGCATATCTAAGCTCAAAAAAAGCTTCATGTTCTTCTCTAGGATAGAATAGTTAATCTTCTCACTTTTAGGTCTTCTGTAATTGAATGCAGATCTCACCCAATTCACTTCTATCTATTTGGACTAGATAGTGAATTGCTCTCTAGTCTGCTCTTCTTCCATAAAAATGGCTTGAAATAAGGTTGTGATTTATCTACAGTAGATACCTATAGGCATCTTCCAAGTACTTGCCTTCACATGGAAGATGTCTTTGTATCAATCATGGTGACATTACCATTATGAAGTAACCCCCTTCAGTTAGCACGCTGAAGGGGCTGCCCGCATGACCTGACATTTGCTGATGTACTGCCTTCAGGGTAAGGATGCCTGTCAAGATAGTAAGCAATACATATACTGTCTCAAAAGCAGAATGAATAGGGAAGAAGTACTTGACTTACCCAAAGGCTTCTGTACATTACCTTGTTTGGGAAATCTTTCTTTGTCAGCTGTATAGTGTCCCTAAGCAACTTGTCACAGGGAAAGAAAAAACTAGGAAACAGATAGGTATGATCCATCTAGCACAGAATGCTTTTAATGAAAGTACTGTGCCTCTAAATGGGTGCTATCCATTACCTACTCTTTAAAAAGGATGAAAAATCATGTTCCTCTCACCCAATATGTGCCAAACAAAGGCACAATAAAAATGGCATTGAAATATATGAGCTCTTTGACAATAATATTAGTCACATTTTATAACCTGACCTTTCTGCTGGCAGGGACATTCACTAGGGTGTTCTAAGAGGGCAAGCATTTTCACTAGGATGAAAATTCATTATAACCGTCATGCAATAAAGAAACATCATTCTTTCCTGACTGACAATTTTTGTTCTCCACACATTATCTTCAATGTTTATATCTGCTCCCAAATGTTAAAAAATATCCCATAAAGTTTCTACAGTACTGAAGGAATTGCGGGGTTAAACACAAACTGGTAAGTAATCCTCCAAGGCTACTGCTGGTCTTATGATCATGGGTCAGTACTTACAGAGAGTGCTTGTAAGTATCCCCAATCAAGATGAAATTTAAAAGCTCTATCACTCATGTCATAGTTTTAAGAGACAATGCATTTAAAAAATGTGCTTCAGGAAAAGCACTGTCATGGACAGGGCCCTGGGGATCCTGGTCAATGGAAAGTTGAATGTAAGTCAGCAGCGTGCCTTGACAGCGAGTCAAGGGAGGGGATTGTCCCTCTCTGCTCTGTACTGGCACATCCTCACCTTGGATATTGTGTGCAGTTTTGGGTATACCACTGTAAACCTGTTAGAGAGCATCCAAAGGAGGGCAATGAAGATGGTGAAGGGCCTTGAGGGGAGGCCATATGCGGAGCAGCTGAGATCACTTGGTCTCTTCAGCCTGGAGGAGACTGAGGGAGACCTCATTGCAGGCACCAACTTCATCATGAGGGGAAGAGGGGGGACAGACTTTGGTGACCAATGACAGGATGCAAAGAAATGGCCTGAATTTGTGTCAAGGGGAGCTTTAGGTTGGATATTAGAAAAAGTCGCTTCATCTAAGGGTAGTTAGAGGCTGGAATTGGCTCCCCAGAGAAGTGAGAGTGAGTACAGCACCAAGTCTGACAGAGTTCTGGAAGTGTTTGGAGAACTCCCTCAGGCACATGGTGTGATTCTTGGGGATGATGCTGTGCAGGGTCAAGAGTTGGACTCCTTGTGGGTCTCTTCCAGCTTAGTTTATTCAGTGATTTTGTGATTCTGTGAATACAAAGTAGTGTGATACAAATTAAAAAACATTGAATAGGAGATGGAAAAGATAACTTTGGGAATTAAAATGAAAGACTGGGAGCATTAGAAATCTGCAAAGGAGTTTATGTATATGAAAAAAGTTTCTAAAAATAGCTGTTAAAAAAACAGATATTAAAATTATTCATACTAATCGAGAATAGAAGGTTTGCAGGACATGTTTTTATTTATGTTACATTGCTGTTACCTTTTCTAAACCATGCAGATAAGACATTAAACACTGTAAAGAGCATGCTGTTTCCTATAGCAGACTTTCACAACTTAAATCTCTGTTAGAGTGTGCTAATTTATTTGAATGCTAAGCTCACTGGAGTAAATTTTTAGTACAATAAAGATGGCAATGAAACTATGGAATAATTGAAGGATACAGAAATTGCAGGCAGTATATGCAAAGAAAATGGAGAGGGCAAAGGATTAGGAGATAAGGGTGTAGACAAGAATATATTTTCATTTCTGTTTCTGACCATAGCAACATCTGCAAAGGATGATGGTTTGTATCAAACAAGCCAACCCAGCCACATCATAGCAATATTAAGGGTCGAGTTGCTTTTCTTCAATATTGTACCAGTGTTCAGAAGAAATGCAAATAAAAGGAGGACTATATTATCCTGATATTAGTTCTTAGTAGCATATTGCTACCAATTCAAAGTACTGTTTCTCTGTCAGCTGACAATCAACTGCTACAAAGAAAATAAGTCTTTGTCAAAAAAATCTAATTTTCTTTTTAGAAGATATTAGGGGGCCTTTAGTTGTGCAGTGGGTAGTTTCAATATCAGTCATAATGTTTGATGACAGTATATTTTCTATGTAGCAAATCTCTGTGTAAACTTGAACACTGTTAGCTGTAATTACCACCTGGATGTGCAGGTGAGCATAAAATTATGTAAATAGAATGCAAATATAAAATTTAAAGAATTCACTACATTAACAGCTTGATTAATGAAAATCGGAATGTCAGAGATCGGCCAGGACACAAAAGTCACCAGTCACCTCAAGCCAGGCAATGTTTTGCAGTTCTCCCAGAGGTTCATTGTGAACACTACTTACATAAGTGGATAAACAATTAATTTAGCACATTTAAAACAGTATATTAAAATAAGCTTCCAGTAAACTACAAAGGAGGCAGATAAAGGTGTGCAGTGTTAGACTCAAAGGATTCATAACACCTCTGTAGAACAGAAGATGCCTGTTAAGGTAGGTAGGCACCAAAGAGTGGTTGTCAGTACGCAGATATTTCCCCTGCTTACTAAAAATCCACCCAGAGAGCATATTTCTTTTCATAGTTGCTCCAGTGCAACCTTCCGTAGGAGATCTAGGGCTGGTCATAGTTTCAAGTAGCAACACCAGGAAAGAAGTGCTCTTCAAATTTTCTTCTTCCATGAAAGATCCAAGTGAACCAATCAAGCATGAGTGTGTCTCCAGGCTTCTCAGTTTTGAGGAAATTTATCACTGTTTCTATCAGTTGGTTGTAACAATTCTATGGGAAATATCACTATATGCTATTACAAATTTTAACACGATCAAGATCAATTGTTCTTATGATTTTTTCCCTCTGCATTTTTCTACTTAATTCAGATTTGACTGACATCAGTGCATATATAGACACCATGTATATTGCTAGATACACATGTTAAAATTATCTCAAACATCAGTCAAAAATACAGGATGCATTGAGAAATACTGACTCTTTTGAGAAAGAATGAAAAATCACCAAAAAGTGACTTGAGTGCAAGCACTGTACGACTTCCTCAAACATATATTAAAAATAACATCAAACACTCTTTTGTGCTATTTTAAATCCTTATAGTTTTGTCTTTTACCCACTTAACCATCCAATGACAGAAAACACTGACATATTATGTGACATTTTAAAACTAAAGATAAGTCTCCTAGCCACCATAAAATATGAGCTTAAAATCACCATACCTGTAGCTTAGGGTCTAAGCAATTGATCTAAAAACTATTATCTTACAGCAGCAGTAGAATTACAGCTGCTCTGAGGTAGGGATAGCATCTAATTCTCCAGTATTAACCCACACATCCTTTACACTGCACAGATTACGCAGAGCTGTCAGGACTGGAGTGAAACTACAGCAGGTCAGATTTATGCCATGCTAAGTTGTAAACAGAATGTTTGAACTTTCATATATCTCTTTGAATGCCCACCTGTGGACGAGTTTTGACTGCAAATAAGTCCTTTTGTATAGGAAATAAATGTTCCAGGCGGTATATCCACGACTTAAATCAGCAGTCCTACAATGTAAGTTGGAAAAGTTGCATTAACTTTTGTCAGATTTTTCAGAAATTCATCATCCTTAACTGAAAAGACTTTAACTGCTAAATATAGCATGCTTCATATCTTGAAGACCAGCAAAGGATCAGAAATTCCAGCCAGCCACAAGTTCTCAAAAAAGCAATTTTTCTTTCACAGTGTATTCTCCCTTCCTGTCTGTATTTCAGAATCTGATGGATGTCTCTTCAAGTCTTGGACCAGGTGGAACATTACCTGATTATAAACTGATCAGTGTGGTAATAATAATGCTTACAGATATATGTACGTATATACATGTATGAAAATAAACTATATACAAATTTTCCATCAAAAAAAAAAAGAGGAAAGTACAGTTTTCTTAAATTCTTAAAAATTTGCTGTCAGTCCTGGTCTTTATGATGAGAGATAATTAATAAGCTTTCTAACCTACCTTCAATTATTTTGTTACCATTAGAGCCGTGACATGAAAATAATTAACACAGAGGACACTAAACCCAAAAATATGTAATGCATGCTGTTAGCACTATTATTTACCAGTCAGCTTCTAGATCCCTTTCATGACACAATTCCACACAGTCCACTTTAATTACTATGTGAACAAAGGATATATGAATACAAGAATGTTCTTTTTCCCCTCACACAGAACATTTTCCCCATAATTATTAAAAACTAAAGCAACTTGGTACAGTGACACTGATTCAGGTAAAAATCCCTAGAACATAGTTTGTAGAATATTTATAGAAATGGGAATAAATTCCTTAAGAAGTTCAAATGCATGCTCATGAAGAGAGATAGAGTCTAGTCAGCCCAGGACAAATAGCATTCAAGATTTTATTTCTATGTGCAATCACACATGCAAATCACAGAATTATAAAGAGTCTACCTGTCAAAAGCATGTGCTGCCAGCTTTTCCAGGGGAATGCCATGGGAGATGGTGTCAAAGGCTTTGCTGAAATCCAAGTAGACTTGTTCACTAGATGGGTCGCCTGGTCATGAAAAGAGATCAGCTGGTGTAGGCAGAACCTGCCTTTCCTAAACCCACTGAATGGGGCGAATCCCCTGGTTTTCCTGTATGTGCTGTGTGAATGCACTGAAGCTGATCTTCTCCCTAACCTTCTCTTGGGACCACGGTCAGGCTGACAGGCCTGCAGTTCCCCAGATCCTCCTTCCATCCCTTCTTGTGGATGGGCATCACATTAGTCAACCTCAAGTCATCTAGGGCCTCCCTGGTTAGCCAGGACTGATAATAAATGATGAAGAGCCATTTAGTGAGCTCTTCTGCCAGCCCCCAGAGTACCCTCAGGGGGATCCCGTCCAGCCCCATACAGCGCACACACATCCTTTTCAGAAACCAGAGGGAGTGTGCAAAAAAAACCCAAAAACCTCAGAGAAAGGAGAGGCATTGGTGGTCAAACTGAACATAAAATGTATTATGATGTATATTTCTCAGTGGTCATTTTTTTCTTGTCTTGCCCCATATGAAGCAAGAGGTATGTTCTTGAGGTCATATAAATATACTAGAAATTTTAATGTCCTAAAGTAACCATTCATACCATTTTTGGAAAATATGTTGCACAGTAGAATTTCCATGAGTTTCTCCTTCAGCACCCATCCCAATAGTCATCCTAATCAAGATCTGCAGTTCTTAAATCCCTGTCTTTAAGTATCAACTACCCCCACAAAAGCCTAAGAGAAAAATGGAAATATTCTGAGTTGCACAAGGCTATAAAATGTGAAGCAAGTTTCCTCTGATGTAACTGCAGAGCTGTTAGTTTGAACTTATTATAATTTTGAATATAATGAACAGCCAAGTTTCATGATGCTTACAGTATAATACAAACTCTGAGATCCTACTGTCAATATCAAAGTTCACATATGAACATAATCTTCCAAGGTTAAAGGTCATAGTAAGAAGAAAGACAGAAAACCTCGATTTATTGGTAGAGAACATAATGAAAAAGTGTTCAAGATAGACAATATCAACTATTTGAGAATTTGAGAAAGCCTCATCTTCTTTAAAGAAAGAAGGTTCTCTTTCCCTGGAAGATATTATTATTACAGTTTACAACACCAAAAAGGGAAGATTTAAAAGCCAGCTGATGTTTAAGAACAGTGACAAACACCAGGCATACCTAGTCAGGTTCATTATGGGTAGCTGAAACAGCATGACCTTAAAACCCTTTGAAAGCAAAAGTGAAAGAGAGGGAAATGACAGTTTGTTACAAAGTGAATAAAATTAACCTTGAGAGTGAGAGTATAGCAATATTTTTCCATTAAAAGAAAACACTTCAGGACTCTTTCATTTTCAGATAATTTGCCAAGACCAGTATGCAGCAGTAACACTATTAGTGCTTGAGACTGATCTCAGTGAGTCTCACAGAGAGAATCTCACAGTCTCCATTGCCTCACAATGACAGAAGAGATAAACACAGCTTCCTCAAATGCTTCATCTACTTTTCATCTTCACTGTTCTGTTGGGAAAACATTTTGACCTTTCCTTTGCACAATTTGTTCCAGAGTTTATGCCAGTTACAGCCTGCACTTTTGCAGCATTGCTGAGAGTTTTATTCTGCCATTACATAAACAGTGTTTGCTTCTCACATTTTCTCAAATGAGAAATTTTTGTAAAATCTCTCTGTTGCATTTAAACAACCCTGTAATTGCTTTTTCCTAACATTGGCTGAGGTTAACAGCCATAGCATCAGAAAGAGCAAAGGTCAGATCCAGAGAGCCAGAAGGCACTCCTGAATCTACATCGGTGACTTTATTCTCCCAGTCAGAATTTCAGGCTCACCAAGGGCCATGTCCAAACAATTTCACTGTCCAAGATTCCTGGAGCTGTATAACTTAATTTGGACAACTTCAGTAGATAAACTTAAGGGTCACTTATTGATTTCCACTAATGCTGAGGATTGAACTCCACACTAACAGCTGGTTCTGAATGTCCTTGGAGATGAGAAGGGGGAGGAGTCTGTCCCTTTTTTCAGACAAATCTTTGTATTAAATAGTGACACTACTCCACCAGTTTTCCCCATGTTACAGGTAGATATTTTCAGAGTTTGATGAACAATAGATGTTCTCTATAAAATGCAGCAACTGCCATAATATTCTATTCAATCCAGCAAAAATAAGTGACGGCAAGACAGGAGCCAGTCATATTTCAGAGCAGATAATAGCAAGTTGGTGGTGTTGGTATTATCTAAATGTGAGTCTAGTGCCAAATATATGGTTTTGCAAGTTTCAGTATCAACATAACGATGATTTTTTCCCCAGAATAACCTGTTTTTACCTTCACTATTTTTCCAGATAGATTGAGACAGCGAAAAAAGCCCAACCACACCAAATCCAAAATCTTAGCCCAGTATGCTTGACTTTTGTGTACTTAGGTACACACTATTATTCACGAGTGAGAACACTAACACCTTGATTCAAAAGAGAATAGCATGTTTGCAGAATTAACACACAGCACATCATCTGGCCCTTATGAATTAGGTCCTTGCAGTGCATCCGAGCCAGCTCAGGCATACAGGACAGTAAATGTGCATTAAAGAAATACTGATGAGTATTGCATCCAGCAGCAATTTGGCACAGTAATACCATTACTGTACACTTTACAAAGGAGAACATTCCTACTGCATGCTCTGTTACACAGTGAAGAAAATCTGAAAAAGTCCCTTGCTCCTGTAATAATGAACACATTTCTGTAACAAATGTAGATGTGCTCAAAACCTTTACATGAAGCAAGACATATAGTGGGATAGGGCATTGAATACATTTACCCTAACATTGAAAACTGCAGACCAAACAAAGTAAAGTCCCTACAAGCCATACATTTAAGCAATCTCTGCACATGCACAGGCCTTCTTCTCACAGAGGGAAGAACTGCATTTCAAAATATTTGCTAACTTTAAAGCAAAGCAGTGGCCAAATGTAGTTGACATGGACTCTTCCTAAAGTACAAGTAGGAAATTGAAAACATTTCTTCGCATATTAAAGTCCTGCAGGAAGAAATAGTGTCTGAGAGGTTGTGCTGCTTGGTTTGCATAGCTACAAGTAAGGGCTTTACAGCTATGGATATCCAATGTCACAATTTTATTGACAGATCATTTGAATTAGTAATTTCACTCCAATCTAATATATAAACTTTATACTTACAATCTGTAGGCATATCAGAAAACCTCTGAATTCTGTTGTAACAAACTGAGGATGTTTTACCACATTATACACAAAATGTTATTTGCAAAGCTTGCAAAAAGACTTAGTAGACTTCAAAATAAATTTATTGCTAGACTTGCAATGCTAAGAGGAAATTAATATTCAGAAATAGAGTATACTATTTGAATTACTTTGTCTGGATATGTTTTAAGGAATTTTATCTAATTAAGTCAAATAATGAAAGAGTTGCTTATACTAAACTTAGAGCTACTGTCATAGTTCTTAACATGAGTATTTGTATTTCTTTGGCTCATATAGGCCTACAACAGAAAGCTTGTCTCTAGCCTAGACACTTTCCATGTCTCGTTTAGCTATATATCAATCTTAACTACTCTCTTGAAGAAGTAATGTAGCTAACTCTAGCCTTATTTTCTGTTAAATGTGAGGATGCTAATGAGGTTTTTGTTAGTCTACTTTAGCGTAGGAGCCTTGAGAAAACTTACATGTGAAAGCTTTATATTTTTCAGCTTGACAATAGAACCTCTGTCAGTCTAGACAAGAGGAATAGAATTTCATGTCAGACAATAGAAGTAGCT
Organism: Melozone crissalis; assembly: GCF_028551555.1. Classification (NCBI taxonomy): domain Eukaryota; kingdom Metazoa; phylum Chordata; class Aves; order Passeriformes; family Passerellidae; genus Melozone; species Melozone crissalis. Next base: position 2,163,217 of record NW_026535784.1, on the reverse strand, counting down.
CTGAGATAATTCAAGAGTCATGCAAAGGGCCCTTGTTTGAGGTCTGTTCAGATTCTGGCTTTGATAACACACTTCTCACCATCTGGGTATCTGGGTCAGAAAATTGGCTACTGCAGGCCTGAGTTCTGAAAACCTTTTACAATTTAGGTAGTACCAATGTATTGGATAATGGAAATCATTCTGCATTTTGCTAGCTTAGTTGTGTGCCATTACCAAACTATGCAGAGCATTCAGTGGGTCAAAAATGCTATAAAGATAAAAGCTCTCATACTTAGTGACACCCTGGCTGTGTGTTCTCTCTCTCTTTGTTTGACACCAAATTCCAGTTTATATCATATAAAACAGGAATAGGAAATTTGGAATTCTAGGATATTGTCTACATGCTGGAAGAATACCTCAGACCAGAATATTTGGTCTAAGTCTCTCTTCTTTTATTAAAAATGCCTTCAGTCTACATTAATTCAGAAGAAGAGCAAATTTGTTGTCTCTAAATTTTTTTCAGTACTTAGGAAACCCCTTCTGATGCACTTCTTTTTCTGAGAAAGATTATATATAAGCAATAAAACAGCTAGTTTTCCTAGCTGTTACTTGCTATTCCTAGCAAACAGCTTGCAATCTGTTGATTGCGATATTTATTTATACTACTATTTTTTTTTTTCTCCTGAAGGGATTTATTCCTGGAACTCTTCCTACCTACAATTTTCTGTTATTGAGAACAAAATAACAACTGCATTTTTTGTCTGTGCTCTCTAATTCTAAGTCATATTGGAATGCCGAGGTGCTGAGCAAGATTATTTTGTATTTATTCCTATGTAAAGATCGTCATGTTATATTTTTTCTTTCTTTTAAACCTTTCCAGTAGTCCACTTGAGAGATACTATTTCTGTTTTCTTCAATTTGGATGTGTTTACAGTGTTAGAACATTTTTTTTCAACAGAATAACTCTTGATTTACACAAGTGTAAAATAAACAACTATATAAAACAAGCATTACCATCAAAAAAGAATTTATCTATCACTTTGTGATGTTAACGTGGAAGCATCTTGCAGCACTCTAAGGTATGATCAATTCATGCTGTTATAATTGAGCATTACTAGAAGTTATACCTTGAGTTCCATAAATTTATTGATTATAGAAAACCAGAGAATTATTTTCTTTACAATCACCTATTCACTTTTAGTTATTTTAAATTGATATTTGTTTCATAACAAAAGGATGTCTAAGATTATAAGTACTTTTAAAATAGTCTAAATAAAAACAAGTATTCCCATTTAAAAACCACTAAAATGTAATTTCTGTATATATCAGGCATATATCCTGTCATATGTTTCATGCACGGTATACACTTAGAATTATCATCAACAATATTAGCTGATTTCTGCAAGTTCCAGACCTTGAATTAAATTCCTGTGCAAGTCTGTTTTCTTTAACAAAAGATTCACTATCAGTTTTCACTTGATATTCATGACATAATTCAGAAGAGTCTGCTTCACATGCAGCTAAATCTTTCTGAATCTAAATATAGATGATACCATTTAAGCTCCCTTAATATTATTTTGTTTTAGTGCAAGACTAGCCTTGCAAGCTACAAGTGAGGTATATTGGGTTTTAATGTTATGTACTGGTCTAGACAGCTAATGAGAAATTCGGGTTAATGTGTGTCAAAAAAACATTAAATCTTTGGGGTTTAGTAAAAACTGCTTATGGAGGTGCAGAAATTACCTAAACATGGGAACATAAGCAGATGAAACCATGTAAAAGATCAGGGCAATTGTTCATGTTCTTTTTCTCAATAACCTGTACATGACTTTAATTACTTTATGAGTTTGTATTTGATCTTCAATCATTTTGTACAATTAGGATGCTTAAACATGACCCTTGAGTATATATTTCTGTTCCTTAGCTCAATTATGTCTACAGAGTTTTGCTTGGTTGTGTTTTTTTGTTTGGTTTGGTAGTTGTTTGGGGTTTTTTTAAGTCAAAGGGAGATAATAGAAACAACTGAGTATGAAGTGCTACGCACATATTGTATGTTAATTCCAAATATTCTCTTTGTTTTCAACTTAGTCAACATATAAATATTTACTTAGATGCTTACTTAAAATTTAAATATTTACAAAATGTTTTTATCAGTATTAGTTGCTGTGTTCTAATGCAAAATAATCTTGAAAGCAGACTCAAGCGCTTTTACTAACGTAATCAGAAAATAAAAATGAAGGAATCTTCAAATTTCTGAACTCAGCCCAACTTCATTAATTAGTCAACTTCATCCAGGATCAATGAGACCTACCTGCCGTGCACAATGGAACTTTAGGCAGAGAGCAAAAACTGGTGAAGACTACTAGAATGAAAAAATTCCATTGATGGCTCAAACAAACACAAATGGCCACAGCCTGGCTGCAGACTTGGAAGTGTTGCTTTCAGGACAGCAGTTAATATTGCTGCAGAGTGCTGTATTTGCAAAACCATCATCTTTGCTCAGCATTGATTCTGATAACTTAATGTGGCTCCTGTATGCAGCAATATCCCAGCAAGCTGTGGATGGAGCATTCATGGCTGAGTCCTTTACCAACAGTAGCATTGTTGAGTTCCCCTGTGACATTCCCCCAGACGTATTTAATATGGCAGATCTTTTATTGTGAATACACGACACTCTTCAAGTAATAAAATTTCACTACCCTGTAATTAAGGAAATAGACCCAACACTTCTAATATATACCAAGAAGTATTAACAAGGTTGGTCCTATCTTCTATGTACCCTTTAGCATAAAATGAATTATTTTATTTTGTGCAAAGCTGCTTCATCTAGGTTAAGGTGTATTCTCCCCTTTAATTTTTTTCCAAGATTTTATTCTTCTCAATGCCTTCTACTTGCCTAGTTTTTCCAGTTTGCCTCACCTTGCATTTCAACACTCTCCTAAGAGAAATTGTACACTCCCCTTCTGCATTCTCTCCTTCAGTCATTACAATCCTTCAGAGTACCAGGCTCTACAATTTATGTCTCTGCCACAACTAATTGACCATTTCTCTTTCTTCTTATGCTGTTGATGATGTTTTGAGGGCATATACAACTTATTGAACATGTTACTCAGCATAGTAAAATGAGAATGATTTAGACATGATTTCATCTGGTGAAGCCATTGTAAATATTGAAAATGAAAGCCATGAGCAAATGTTTGCATTTCTGTATTTAACAGTCTCTTATTCCTGTATTTAACAGGAATGTGATTTTATGTCACACAGACATAAAAAAAATATCATACATTTACAAAAGCCAGTGATGGGTTTCCAAAATTGTAAGAATAGAAATTACCATCCCATTTGACCTTTTTGACTGTCACAACACCAAAAAGAACCTTATAATATCCAGCTATTAAATGGGTCATCAAGGTAATAGTGCAGCATGGCAGGAAGTGATTGGTTATTGTGCCGTGGGGCCAGACTCAGAGGCAATCTGTGGGCGATTTCTGTCGAGGACAAGGTTTCAGATTTTGAGCTCTGCTGGTTATACACAGTTACTGCTGTGAGTCTTTATTAAGGTTGAGCAAGTAGAATCTGCTGATCTGCCGGTTGTTGCAGAAGATTGTGCTCCCGTTGTGAGGATACTTCACCTCCTTATGCACGACTGACCTTCCAGTGGGGTCCTGCTGCGAGATGTGAATGTGGCCATTGCAAACAGTCTGCCAGCACAACTCCAAGCTGTGGATACGCCAGCCAAGCTTTTGCAGCAAAACTGGATTATATAGTCTGTTTTAAAATTACCACCCCGTTTCACAAAACCTACAACTGATTACTGATTACTGATTACAACTGTTGCCTAGCTAATTTCTATTATTGTAGACATCAAGTAACTTTAAAAAGCCAGACCTATTTATGGGAAGGTTTTTATGCATTTCAAACAAAAATCCATATATGGTCATTGCACTAATTATTTCTCCCTAGATTTTTTTTTTTTTCTGTGAAACATATAGCTGACAATGAGAACGCTGTATTGCAAACACATTTTCTTGGAGTCCATTATAGGAAATTATTACACCTGGCCAGTTCTTTCTCAATGAGATGGTGATAAAAACTTCTTTTAGGTAAATTTTATTACAGATAACCCTCCAAAAATAACCACCAATTTGAATAAGAATTAACACTCTTTTATTCATTTCTCCAGTGATGACTCCTTTGCTATAGTCCCTAGAGACCATAGTTCTGTTTCTGGAAGACCTGAATGTTGATGGTTGTGCAGGATGGAGGAATACCTTCCAGCTTCTTCCTTGGCAGTGTGAATGATGGTGACAGTTTACACTTGCAGCGTAAGTGCATGGAAAATTATATTCTCAATTATGTGCATCTGAACTCTTCATTATTGCTCCAAAATGCTGGTAACTGGAGAAGAATTACTGAATTTGGCAAATTATACACACTTTGCAAACCTATAATGTACAATTTTATATGTAACAAAATCAAGAACTTTATTTGCTGGGGTTTTTTTATTCACATATATTTTTCTTTTATTGACTGTAAAAATACATCTTAGAGGTATAGAATTCCTTAGTTAAAGTGAAAAATAGAACCCTTCTGTAGAAATAAGACAGATGACTGAAAAACAAGTTTGTAAAGGATAAGAAATACCAGGATAATTTTAAGAAGTAATAAACACATCTCTGCTTGTGTGACTCTGTGTATCCCTCATGAATGCAGTGTTACCTGTTTTCCAGGGAAAGAGGGTGCACAATCAGCAACCTAATTAATTAATTGCTTGAGGGGTGGATACGCAGATCTAAATCTGCTTTTAAAACTTGTAAGTAAGAGGCACTCTCATATTACCTATGTATTTTAAATAGCACAGGATGGTGTCACAGTCTGGGACAATATCTATGTTTCTGATCTTTGACATATTCCCTCATTTTTTTGTTTTATTTCACTTCAGTGCTCTGTCACCATTATTCAGCGGCAGGATTTGGTGAGAAGCATTTTCTTTGATTAATCTGATTTTAAACTAAGTTCCTGTAACATGTATCAGAAACATCATTTGTGGGAGGTAATTTTGACATGCAGAATGGATATTTAAATGTCAATCATGACGTGACTATTTAGCTGACTTCTCTATTTCATTCAATTATTGATCATTGTTTCATGACATTTCCATGTGTTTTCCCTTGACTTTTTTATCTTCATCTTGTTTTTAAAATATGTCAAATTTCAAGTAGGCCCTTATCTGAAAAATCTTATATTAAGTCACCAATCAAATTCAATACAATTATACATTTCTCTCTGTTTCATACTTCTTTTTACATAAAAGTCTTTATTTGTGCTGATAACATGTCTGCACCTGTTTCTCGTGCATGTGACATTTACATCCCTGAGTAGAACTGAGGGGCCTGCTTGCCTCTCAGTTTGGGTATGAGCTGCAAAATGGAATTGAAGTGGCTCTCAGGTGTTGGAAGTAACACCATTTTACTGCAATTGCATGGAGCTTAAGGTCACAATTAGAAAGGAATTGTAGAAGAGCTGAAGGAATGATCTAACCTTCCCTACAGTTTTGTGAGGCATAATGCAATTGTGTTCATTTAATCAATTTTAACTATCTCACATAAATTTCTGCAGTAATCACCTCCTGTACTCAGCTGCTAAGATCAGTTCACATTCTGAAGAGACCTGCACTTTGTAGGACCACAAGTTTGGACACTTGATTTCTGAAATCAGCTTTCCCTGATTTAAATAAAATGCACCATAAGAAGTATATAATTTTTTTAAAAAATTTACTTATATAGATCTTATGGGTATTAATAATAATTAATAGATTTTATGGATGGTTTTTATGGCTTAATTTTTGAGTTATTCTTTCTGATTCAGAGTTGTATTTCATGCTCTTACCAAATTTCAGGATCCATTATGAAGACACCACTTGATGATAGAGAATTCTATAGAATTCTGTAACATAATTTGATTGTTATTAGAAGAGAATTTTATATGTATAACATAATTTGATTGCTAATAGACTGTGAGATCACTAAGTTAATTGCAAGATTACTAATAAAATTGTGTTTATATTACCCTCTCTTCTGGCCTACTACAATTAGGAGAATAACCATCATCTTTAGAAAGGAGTATCTGAAGTGTGTTTGTTATGTATTGACAGTTTATTGATACAGCATTCCCAAATGTTGTATATTCTGTTTATTGTTACCTTGTGAATCCTATTTTTTTTAATTAATTCTCCTGAATCAAGAAGATTATCAGGGTGGTACTGACACCTTTGATTTTCAGTGCTCATTTATTCTTGTTAAATTAATAGAACAGGTATAATCCTTCCAACTCCCATGGTAGAGTTTTGAGCTTGGTTAATGAGAACCTGTATAATGACATCCTTTAAAGAGCAAAATTACAGCAAAGTAATTTTCTCTTTCTGATATCATATTGCAATCTCTTGAGTTTGGGCAGCACTGCCATTAAATATGCAGATACGTAACTATGGTGCCACCTTTTCCTTCAAATTGAGCTTCAGGGATAACTGAAAAACTTTAAAAGCTTCAATACTGTCTCATTCAATTTCAGAAGTGAAAATTGCAAAGGAGTTTAAAAATTACTATCAAAATCTTCTAAACCTAAACAGAAGAGGTTTATCAAGGTACTTTTAATTCAAGAATTATTTTTTTTTTACACTAACTCTCTTCTTCCTTTAATTTATAGTTTATCACTGTCATTCCCACATATATATCTCTGTGCTGGGAGCTTCTTCTAATTAATTCAATACATCTATCATTACTTATTTCTCTTACGAAGCCAAGGAATGTGTTAATGAGTCTTCTAGAGCAATGTGTCAGTTTTTAAAGTCCATTAACTTTCTATGACTTTTTGCATACTAACATTCATTATGAAATCATTTCCCCTGAACTTGAAATCCAATTTAAATTCCAACCATGAATTTTCAGTGATGGAACATGCTTTTTAATTGCTCTATCTTTCTATGCTCTGTACAGAATTAAGTTGCATGTTGTATTTTTAACGTCTCTTTCAATGACAATGACACATTTTCAATGACAAATGATCAACATGAGAAAAAATTCATAGTTATGAGACTCAAAGCTTTCAGAAAATAAAGGTTCCTCTAGAATTTGTTATTATTTCATATGTATTGTTACTGACAATTTCTTACAATTATTTTGTTAAAACCATCTTAATTCCAAAGACTATGAATACAAAGCCCAGGAGACCTTCCAAAATTATTCCCTTATGTCATGTCTTGTCTCGAGTCCACACAGAAGAAATATCATCTTCCTTTGCTAGCTCTCCTGAAGAATGTCATTTTTATTCCTGTCATGTCAGGACTGCATAAGCATATCATGAGATTTATCATGCAAATGACAGGAAGAAAATCTAAATTAGCTTTAAATCCTCGTTTCCATGTTTGCTTGATGGTTTTGATAAGCTTCAGTCTCTCTGTGAAGCCCTGATCTGACAACAGGTTTTTGACCAGAAAGAAAACCAAAAAATGTGATCCAGATAAGAGCAGAAATGTGACAATGTGCCCTCCAGTCTACTTTAACTGATAACCAGAATTACAGGTTGCACACAACATGCGCTTGCAGGTGAGTTTAAATGCAAAAGTGCATAACTGGCACATAAATTTCACACAAATTCTAGTATTCAATACAGCCCTAAACATTCCACTGGACATTTGAGTAGAGCGCTGGAGAAAACTCACAGAACTGCAGGAAATAATCAGGCCAGGTGGAAGTCCTAGTCCCAGGGGTTTTAATCATAGCAGAAATGAGTATGTTATTCCCAGAGTTTTGAGCAACAAATTTGATATTTATCTTCATTTCTTGAGGAAAAGTCACTGCAACCTAGTAAGATTTCGAAACTTAGCAGCAGATGCTTTGCTTTAAATTGAGTGATTGTGGAACTGAAACAATTTTATGCTGAAACCACACTCTACACTGAAGATGTAGTTTGTCAAAATCTTCTTCTTTTTTTGTTTGCTTCTTTTTAGTAAAAATAAATTTTTCGGTTACTTTGAAAAAAAAAATTAATTGAGATGGATGTAAATATAGTTGTAGGGAGATATCACTGCTATGTGGGTTCCACTATGTTCAGGAGCTTTATTTTATTTGATTAAAGAATGAACCTTAGACAAGAGTAGACACTAATGGAAGAGCCAAAGATCCCCCTTGAATTATGCTGCAGCAGGCTTGCCCTTTGGGTCTCTTATGGTGGCTGCTTATTGCTTTCTGCTCTGCTTTAAACCATGTGATTGTCACTATGAGCCAATGTCATGTACCTTGGAGTAGCAGTAAGAAGTTTTTCCTGGCATGGAGGGAATTAGGTGTAATCTTCATCATAGCACCACATCAAGGAACGTGGTAGTGTCATAGAGAGTTAAAAATATAAGATAATTGAAATGGGAAAATTCCCATTTCTCTAGTAAAGCAGTTTTTGTTACATTCACTTTCAAATAATCTCTAAATCAAGTGCAGAGCTGCTGCTCAAGTTGTCTCCTGTTTCATTAAGATCTAGTTTTATTATATTGATGTGCCAGGAGCAATAGTATCTGCCAAAATAGTGCTGATAGTTAAGTCTATGCTTGAACTACAGTTGCCCTGAAATTAAAACTGGAAAACAAAAACAACCCTGTAATTAATATGTCAGATCATATTAGATCTTGAAAACTGGCTATACTTCATTCCCAGGTTTGCAAAAATGATAAGCATTATCTGTATGCAGTTAAACACCCATGACAGTTTTGTTCCTTATATGGTTTCTATACAACAATCCTTTTCACTTTTTGCCAGGGATATAAACAGGGCAACTAATCAGATTTGGCATAGTATTTAACTGGTCTTGTACACACCTTTTCTTTTTTTGTAAAACCCTCCATTCCATTGCCTTCAATCACAGCTTGTATTATTTGTCTCTATTTAGAAGGTAAAAATTTGGATTTCCCTTTGGTTGTGCACCAAGTCTACAGCTTCTATGGTAAAAGTGAGAGCAGCAGTGCAGACTGCTTAGTTCTACTGGTAGTACCCTTGATTGACTACTGTCTGGATGATGAAAAATTATCAGGTGCCTTTATTTGCTCTCAGACAGACAATTGGATTTTCTTCTGAATATCAGTTTAGTGTAGTGGTACTGCTACTACTTCCTCAAAAAGATGCCATCACTTTTCAAAGTTGCAATAGGTTCGCCTTTCATGGTGCATTAATGATAAAAACATCCCCATCAGAATCTGAAGAGGGCCTCTGCACTCGTTGCTGCTCCATGTCAGGTCTCTGAGGGACACCACCAGAGCATCTCAGGGCATCCTGTCAATATCTCTGAAGAAAACTGTGCATCTGTTCTTCACATCAGGGATCCCTTCGTTACAATTATTTTCTGGTTTTCTCTTTTAAATCATTCTATAATAATTCAAGTAAAGCTTTTCAATTTAATGAATTTATGAGGAAATTCTGAAAACCATGGAGTCAATGAAGAAGAAATGTATCTTCCAGTTTCTCTTAGAAGGGGAGAAGTTGTCGCCCTATGAAGGGAAACAAAATCTTTTTTTCAATATCTGGTAACAATTCTACTAAAAATTTGCATAGAACTACATTCACATGCAAGAAATCCTTTACAAAAAGGAATAACCTACATGACAGTAGGGGTTTTATATACTGTACAACAAAACAGACAATGAAAACTTCTTTGAAATCTACTGCTACCTTCATATATTTTAGCTTTTTATAGGAGTTGACCTAGTTTATTTATTATCCTAAGCATTTTCTAAAGATGAACCAAGACCTTATAATTATAATATTTGTTTCATGTTCACTTTTCAAATCTCATCTTTCTTCACACATTAGTAAACAATTTTTCTAGAACATGATTGCTAGAGTGACTCTGATTTATTAAAGTTACTTGTTTAGTAAGACTGAATGGGTTCACATTATCCAGTTTTAGATCTTTCTTCTATATGAACACAATAAAAGATTTTACTTAAAATATCTACACTGTTACCCAGTTTGATGACAAATGTGTAAGGTTATGCAAAAATAAAATGTATTTTACACATATGTGAGATCTATAAGGAAATGGGTGGTAGGTATATTAAGACAACATTTTGCAGACATTTTAGAACAACAAAAGAATGTTGAACTTCAAGTTTTAGTCAGACAAAAGAAGTTCTAATGGTGTAAAGAGGTATTACAGGGCTTAAATTAAAGGCTAAAATACGTTCTAAATAAGGTTGTTGTCAATTTCCAGCATCCATAAATCTAGGTGTCAAAAACTGGGGACTTTTAAGTATCTTGAGAAAAGTAATTAAAAAAAAAAACTCAAAAAAACTTAAAAATGGGACGCAGAAACTCACAAAAAAGTAATATTTTATAAACTGAATCAATTAAAATTTTCTGATCTTACATTTAATTAGATCAGATCTGATATTCTAAGTTATGATTCTGAAGCACTTACTACTGCCATTTAACTACTAAAGAAGACTTGAACATGAGCCAGCAGTGCCCTGGCAGCCAGGAGGGACATCCCTGTCCTGGGGGGCATCAGGGACAGCATGGCCAGCCGGGCAAGGGAGGGATTGTCCTGCTCTGCTCTGCGCTGGTACAGCCTCACCTCGAGTGCTGGGGGCAGTTTTGGGCACCACAGAGATTAAACTATTGGAGAGTGTTCAAAGGAGGTTGTCCGAGATGGTGAAGGGCCTTGAGGAGAAGCCGTGTGAGGAGAGGCTGAAGTCACTTGGTCTGTTCAGCTTGGAGGAGACTGAGGAGAGACCTCAGTGCAGTTCACAAATTCCTCATGAAGGGAAGAGGAGGGGCAGACGCTGATCCCCTCTCTGTGATAATGAGTGGCAGGACCCAAGGCAATGTCCTGGAGCTGTGTTGGGGAAGGTCTAGCCTGGGTATTAGAATAAGTTTCTTTACCCAGAAAGTGGCTGGAACCCAACAAGGTTGTTTTGATGGCTCCTTAGTTTGGTCTACCTAGTTCTTAGCTAGCCAGTGACCTAGATAATTCACATGAAAAAGTGGAAGATCTAGATGGTGTTTGAAATTTACCAGCTAGCATCTTCCAAAAGCTTGCAAATACCCAGATTTTTGGGGTTTTTTTCTGAGACTGAAAATTTATTTTCTGGAATGAGTCAAAAACAACAAACAGATGATTTCTTCTTACTTTGGTAAGCTCTGGACAAAAACCTAGCCTGATTTTTCCTGTAATAATAAACTCATCTATCTTAGCCATATGAAATCACCCTTCTGAAGGGATGCTATTGTAACTTACATGATATCAGGACAACTGGACCATTATAAAACTACTTTCATCTTGAACAATTTCTATTAGGAAGTTCTATATCTTGTTAAGTTCTTGGGTCTCATAAATCAAAGGCTAGATTTTCTGTCAAGTCACACTTTCCCTTAACAGGAGGTTACTTTCCAAAAACAGCTGTGTTACTTGAGACGTGTAACTTGCAGATCAGTGAAGTGAAAGGCTCACCTCAGCTGGAAATGATATTTCACTCCCAAAAAGTCATTATGGGATACGATGTGACAAGGCATGCCCTCCACTTCACTGACGTGCGTACCATATGGCACAAAATGTCACAACCTGTTCAAGTTTGGGATGTGCAACTCACGCAGCTGCATAACTGCATTTTTTTCTTTTTCCTTTTCACATAAGCATTACTGTGAAACTGTGAAGCAGGAGGGGGCTAACAGGAAAGTGTTTCAGTCAAGTGATTCCTACCTATAAACATAATTTGAAGACCAAAACCAAACTACTTATATGCCTCTGTTCCCAGGAGCCTGCAATGGTGTGAATGGAAAGATGCACTGCACTAAAGTGGAAAATATCTCTGTATGTACCTGTCCTGGGGTAGAAATAAATTTGAATTAGCTAAAAACTATTTCAGACATTTTTCTGTTATTTTCTATAATTATGTATTTCACCTTCTCCTGGGTCAGTCAGTTTCTACTAGGTGATGTGTGCTTCACACAGCATTTTGAGCAGTAGGATATGGTAGTTGAGAGTGATATGAAGTATGGATTGATTGAATTTAACCATGGCTCTATGGAGCTGCATTTACTAAACCAACCTAAATTTTTTTTTCAGTTAAGGTGAACTAGGCAGTCAAAGATTTATATTTAGATTAATGTAGGGACTGAATATATTCCAAACTGATATGCAATATACTTTTTCAATGTTTTAAAATGTTTTCATTTAAATGTAATAAAAAAGTTGACAGTATGTTTTCATTCCAATTTACAATTAAATGTGGTGATTCTGAAGGGTTTGGAGTTCTTTCCAGAATTTGCATAAGTATCCACTTACAGGTTTCCAAGTATATATATATATATATGTATGTATGTATGTATGTATGTATAGATACACACTAATGTAACAGGAAAAAAACAAAATAAAACCCCAATGAGTGAAGTATACAGTGCATAAGTTCCATGGTTGAAGTTTGAGGGAACAAATGTGACACCTGTAAATTATTTGAAGGATGAAGACCAAGTTTACTAATTCAGTTTTTAAGCAAGGTACCTAATTCTACTCTTCTGGCCTGTAAAAGTTACCAAGAATTTCAGAAAAAAAAAACTTTTCATAATGGAGTGGTCATCATTCCCGCTTTCTTCATGCCAAGATATTATGGCAGTCATTCTGAAAATCTTTTTCTTAGTTTCAGTGGCCACTATGCAGGTACAAGTATTAAAAATAAGAATTCTTTTTTTTTCTTTAAGGGTGATTCAGCAACAGTGGAAGAGGATGCTTAGAGCATCACAGGGTTTCCATCTGTGGAGAATTTAAAAAGACAGATGGCCATGACCTTGAACAACCACCTTGTGCAGGAGGCCTGGCCTATTCAATCTCCAGAGGTCCCTTCTAACCTGAGCTGCTCTGTGAGTCAATGAGCCTGTGGCATGGACTCACATCCCAGAAGGGTCTCTAGCATAGCCCTGGTACCTTTGGTGGTAGTGGAAATGCCAGCTGCTAAAATGAAAGAAAAAAAGCCTAGTACATTCATGGTTTAAAACCTCCTGCATTCTGTTCACATCGAGAACAAAATATATAAAGCTAATTCTCTGCTTGTTTTTAACCAAACTTTTACACATATCCCTAATAACTAGTGTTTTAGGCATTTTCTGTGTGTGAGAGGAAAGCCATCAGAATTTTCTTCTATTTGTAATTTTTTTGGACATTTGTAAGAGCAGAATTGTTTTCTCTGAGCATAGGCAAGAGCATTCACCTATAATCCTGTGAAAGTGGACAGTAGCTCAGCTATAATATTGGAAGTTCTGCTAGGGTCAAGCAAAGTTGCAATTTCTCTGGATTTTTCAGAGACCATAAGTCTGAGGTCTCCCCCACCTCCAGTATCAGAAGGATAGGCTTTGGAATAAACATAAAAAGCACTAATTGCACTTCCATTTTTCACTTGGACATCAACTTTCCTGTACCAAATCTTTTCAGAAGAAAGGGATTATGTTTTAAACAACTTCACATTTCTTTACAGCAGTCTCATTAAAAAAGAAGAAAAGAGAGGTGGTTTCAGTAATGGTACTTAAATCTGGGGTAAAACTATCAATTATTGAAATTCATTAATTAAGCAAAATATTTCTGAAAGTTACTGCACACCTCTCTCAGTTTGAAGATTTTTCTATCAAAACAGAGTCTCATTAAAATTTTACATGCTAATCAGTATGTTTACAATTTCATTTTATGAGTCTACAATTTTGCACTGAGGTTTTGAATTCTTTTCATTATAATTTTATGCCAATTAACTCAGAGGGGAAAAATATAATTTACAGGTTTGCATAATTGCCAGATGTTAAGATGTAGCACAAGTTGAAAACAGAAACAAAGACTTTTTAAGCTTACAGTTTTAAAAAGAAAATAGATTAGTTTGTTTTTAGCTGCTGGTTTTGCAAATCTGTTTATGGAGTTAACATACAGTATTTTGACTTTGATTAAAATCTAGAGGTTGTTTTAGTGTTCTAGTTTTCAGTACATCAGCTTTGAAAAGAAGACTTGATACAAGCATGGAAACCTGGGTTTTTAAAAAACACACATCACATATTTGTCTTTCTACCAAAGGTAGATAAACACAATTTACATTCAGTGGGAACCTGGAAGGATAAAGCAATTCTCCATTCACAAACTCTTGGTTAATTCTTTATCCTATGTAATTAACCTTGCCTATTAAAATTCCTTTTTGAGCATATTTATCATGTAATTTTTTACCCACTTTTCTACCGGGTTCTCTTTTCTTACAAAACATATTGAGAAAATTCTAGTTTACTGTATTTACTATGCATCACATCTGCTTTCTGGTCTTTATGGAAGAGACAGGCAGTGAAGAAAGATAGCCCACAGTGTGCACAAGGACGACTCATGGATATCTGTGAGTATTCTGCCTTGAAGAATTCTTAAAGAATTGGATATATACAATCTGAAGACTTACAGATTGTAAGTATTAGTTAGCACAGGAGCTGAACCATCATGGTAAAGGGATGTGTGTAAATTGCACATAATTTTAAAAAATTCCAAACTTCCTATCGGTTTTGTGTACTATTCCTCCCTCTGTTTCATTGAAAAAGAAAGGTAAAAATTTAATGTTGAATTATGTGGATTGTTTTCTCTCAGATAGCCTGACGGGTAGTTACTTTGTTATGCAGGTATTCTTTGCTGTAAGGCATTTTTATAATCAGTACAAAAATTAATTACAGAATGGCTAAAAATCTCACACTTCAGGTTTCAAAAGCAGGTTTTTTTCAGGAATTTATGAGGAACTATGACATTTCTAGAGCATGTTTTGGAGAAGAGGCAGCAGATCGCTTTAAGGTTTCTGTGTTTTTATTAAGTACCAAGTGTTCACCATTCTTGAAGACAACGTTTTGGAATATATTGACCACCATCATGGAGACTGATAAGGGTCAGAAGACTGAGAAAAATTGCATTGGAATACAGATAAGAGTGGAGGAAATAGAATGACAAAAATATTTTCTAAAAGAAGCCAACAGCACCTTATTTGCAACTGATATAAAAAGGAAGCTGTGACTTATACCAGAAGAATCTTAGTTTTAGGGGGAAAAGTATTTTAAAATCAATTGCCAAATAAGTGGGTATCTTCTGAAAAATACATTTTTCTCTTACCTGGCCTCATATAGGATACAAAAATTTTTGTAAGAGAAGGTAGATAATATTTCATTTGAATTTTCTCTGCTACATTCACATGCATAAAAGAAAAAAAAAAAAAAAGCCCCTCAATGGGTTTATATATTTTCCCTTACTTCAGCTTTTTTATAAAAGTTAAAATACGCATCTGGATTGTTGCAATTTTTCCTCTGAATTATCAGGTCTGCTATTACCTCCTGCTGAGGCACTCCCAGCTTCCGAAATGGACAGCCTACAACCATAATTGAAAGCATCACTACTGTTTCTGTACCACTAAAGTATTATTCATAGAACTTTTCAAGATCCTTCAGCATTCAATGAACATTTTACTTATATAATAAAGAGGTTAAGCTGTTTACTAGATGATGCTCATAAAATACAGTAGAAACATGTAGAAAATTTGACAATGTGGTTGAATAGTTTAAGGGAAGAAAATTAATGAATATACGGACGTATGCATTTTAATTGTCATGAGATACTATCGTCTCTAGTGTATTAATAAGATTTTGTGGGTTTTAACTCTTAATTATTGCTACAGGTGTGTGAAAACTTGTTTGTGAAATGGTTTTCTAATATCAAAATATATATTTGCAAGTCACCTTGTAGCAAATCCTTTTGTACAATGTCATAATCCTTGAACAATTTTATCAGCTACTCTAGTATACTCATGTTACCCTATTAAAGCCATTATAAATGGACTCTTCTCTTAAAGAACAAGATGAGTGCAGACACTAGAGGCTAGTGAGTACTGCACTACAGCAGCTAAAAGTCTCTCAAAATACTTGAGAGAGACAAGCAGAAGAGTTTAGTATGTGCCTGGGCTTTTTTTTGTCTTCAAGTTTCAGAATGAACAAAAATATGGGCATTTTAAGCAGCAATTGTTCATATAAGGTTAAATATAGGGTAACAATAAGGGCATATATTGCAATAATAATGCTTAATTTAAATGAAAATAGTAATAAAAGCATGAATGAGAAGCATGGACTTCTAGTCTTCAGTCTGCAATTCATTTTGTTGTAAAAGCAAGTCTACCCATGGTAGAAGACATAGAGTTAATACCAAAAGACTAATATCATCTGCTTGCAAATCACATTTATTTCCATTGTTGACCTAACATTCTCAGATACAAAAGCACAGATTACTACAAATAAGAAAGAATTCAATGCTTTTCAACTTTCTTTTGTCATTCATCAGGCAGCACCCTGTTGGAGTTTGTTTCTCTGGTTTCTGTCATGCAATCAAATTTCCTCTCCCCCACTGTTGATGTAATTCTTTCACAGACAAAAGGGAAAAATTGAAGAAGGAATGTTTTAAGCTAAATCAGTAGTCCCCACTTTTCATAATTTCTGAGGAAACCATTCAATTTGATTGATTTACTACAATAAGTATGATTATACATCTACTAATACTCTTATCTTTGGATCTCCAAGTAGGCAGTAAAAGAGAGCTGAGGGAGTGGTATATTTGTAGCAGAAGGATGAAGTGAAATGATGTCTCAGAGTGCCTGGAGAGGGTATATTTGAACAGAAATAATGAAATAATGCAAAGGTCCAGGAAGAATAGGAAGAGATCACCAGGAAAACAACGACGTAGCAGTGAGGAAAAAAAGTGGAAGCAATGACCCAGGACAAGAGAAGATCCACTGGGTAAGTAATAAAATGGGTCAGACGTGGCAGGAAAAAAACTCAGATGTACTTATCTGAGTTAAAATTGTAAATTCAGCCAGCAAGGCAGCAAGAAAAAGGAGGGTTTGTGAAAAATGACGGTGAATGCAAAGTATTCATCCATACCATAAATGTAGGAACTAAGTAAGCCGAGTGATGGGCAGAGTGTGTCAGGCAATTACCTGATGTGAAAAAGAAATAGGTCTGCACATACTGATGTCTACATTTACAGCAGCCCTTAAAGTATTTCTCTGAAGGGGGCTCAGGATTCTTGTAAACACTGATTTTATAGAGACTCCAAACTACACTTGGGTAGTGTATACCCAAACTAATTCTTCACGAATAAATGAGTTTACATTATTTTTTCAAAGCAGAAAGGGAGAAATCCCTCCTTTATGAGAGATAAGTGAGGTGGGGAAAATTTTGTGAAGAGAGTTGAGAGGGGGAAAGTAGTAAGTGAATTAGATTGGCACCATTTTTGCTAATAAAAGAAGTTTAAAAATTAACCACAAATGTCTTTATCCTGGGGTGTTCCAGCCCTGACATTTTCAAACGATTCTCATCATTACATGGGTGTTTGTTCCATGGTCACAATGTCTAGAATCTGCAATGCAAGGAGATTCTTTACAAAATGGTAGATTATGAGAACTTTTTCTTTCCCTGAAGTAGTTTTTAAGGCAATTGTCACTGGTTTTTAATTCTCAGTAGACCATAAGTCAAAACAGAATGTCTCTACAGCTATACCTAGGGCTGTATGTATCATAAACATATGAGTGAGGTTCCTGTTTCTCATTTTTACTACTATTTCACAGATAAAGCTCACTGAGGAATTCACTGGATTTGTGATATTGATATGAAAGAAGAAAATGAGGTGGAAAACATTAATAAAAAATCTCTAGAAGTCTGATGCAATGATGAACTGTAAACACTGACAGCTCTCACTCTTGGAGTCTATATGACTGTTTTTGATATGATGAAACACGGTAAAGAGCCAAAGAAATCAAATGAGGTAATTTAATCTAAAATATGGCTTCAAATTGATTATCCTGATATGTCACCCAAATATAAACAATGTAGGTTTTTTTATTGCCCTACAGAGTAGCAATGCAGGTATTAAATTTTACTCTATGAGTTTCTCTATCTTTCTGAAAATGTGTCTTCCCTGTATTTCAGTGCCTTTCACTGCCTTTTTCCTCCACCCAAGTTAGTATTTTTAATTAACATCTTAGTGAAAAGATACATTTGGGACATTATCACAGGCTCTGAGAAAGTCGGACTATTTTAAATCAAAAACTTATTCAGATAAAAGTAACCTACCTCAGAAGTGGATTTAGGCTGGGGACTGGGAAGTTCAAAATGTTCTCTCCAGACTCATAATTCTGTTTGTTGTACCTGATCCATATGTTACTCTCCTCCTACTGTAGCATAGGAGTACATTCTGAGAGTCTTGCAGAAATGTTATTGTGATTAGGACTTTGCTTAATTTTTGAATTTTTCTCATTTTTTTCATTATTAAAAAAAGAAAATATTAAAACCCTATTCTAAAAGATTTTTTTTTGTTCCACCCAAATTAATGGGGTGTTTCTGTTTTCTGTTTATTGAAATCACTTGTTAAATATTTTGTTTCTTAATATTGGTTCCATTTTGAAAAGTCATTCCCTAAAAACATACCCAAGCAAGACTTGAAAAAGTACCTTTAGAACAATATCTCTAATTAACTGTGTAGAATTCATACATTTCTCTTCACCCTCCAAAAGAGAAAATATGGGAATATATTATATACAAAAATGATTGCACAAATAAGGCCACTAATGGAAATTACAGTTTAGGACATGACTTTTGTAGCTAGTTTCTTACACATAGACTGTTTAGATTTCATTCCCTTGACCTCAGCAACCAATGAAGATGTTTTCCTACAGACGAAATTAACATCATCATAAAATAATTGTTTCAGAAAGCAACCAAGAGGAGTGGCACAAAACAAGTCAGAATCTGAACTGAGATCAGCTGCAAGGTATAAAAATTGATTGAATCTCAGATAATTTAGATTCTAATATCTGTTGAAAAAGATTTAATAAACTATTATTGAGATAAATCTCCTGTTTGCCCCACCTTAAAGCATGATCATTTAATACTTCCACAGTGAAAGAAAATTGTGGAGTTCTATTAACAAAATTTGTACTGGTTGATCACTTTTAATTCATGTTTATTCCAAATAAACAAGAAAAAAATCTTTTCTGTGTAATACTTTAGTCTGTTGAAAGATTTTTTGGTCCGGTTTTTATTTTCCCCTTAGAGGACACAAACTGAAAATCATCACATGTGATTGCATAAATTATTTTAAGTGCACCAAAATATGTAAGGAATATTTATTCTTCTATTGCTGCATTAATTTTCAAATTTATTAGCAATTGCAGATGTATAATCACCACAAAACTAAACAAAGAGAGCTCCATCTGATTTGTTTTTACAATAAATTTCTCCTTAATGAAGATTTCAATAAACCATTTTACAAATGTATTGAGCTGTAATGACCAATTCTTCATTTTCGAGTTGTCTAACTATTTTGTAATTAAAACAACAGAAGTTCTTTCTTCTGAATTATAAATATTTTGTTAGATCTATCAAATTATTTGAAAATAGTCACTTTAACAAAAAAGCAGATGTGTCTGATGGCAGATGGATCAGACAAACTCATTTAAATTGCAATCTGGACCCATTTTGACAGTCAGAACCCAACAACTGGAGGATATTGTTTGAAAAAAGTTGGTGAGTTCAGCCTAATTTTATTAAATTATAGACTACATCATATGATTATTAATAAGAACTCTCAGTTAAATCTATGAGCAACAGGATTAGAAACAGGTGTCTGTTTCAGCCCTGGAAATGCTGCTGCAAATAGACATAGAGTGGTTGTATTCTTCAACCCATTTTGCCATCAAGAATGCATTTTATCCTAAGTTTTATTGATTGTTCAACCCCATATAACATTAACTTTTTTTCAAATTTTTCTTGATATTTTTACTCCCTTTTAATCTTGGTTTACCTCTGTACTTTCATCTCTCTTCCTGGTAACAGAGACCATTACTTGGTCAGAAAAAGAGAACTAAGACAGCTTTATAAGCTCCTTTATCTAGAAAATGTGCCCTATTTTATACCAACTCAATATCAGACTAAGAGAAGGATACAGGACACACACCAAACTCTATCCTCTTTGGAAAGAAAACATGAATGCACAACTTAGACAGAAATAAGGTCATGCCCTATCAAAGCCCTTAATTTACTGATTGCAAATATATTATACATTCTTAGAGATTTTGGCCTGCTGTTTACACAGGCCTCAACTGTGATTATCTGACTGTGAAGAACTTTAATTAGAATATTTATCTTGGCAATAATGCTCTATTTATAACATTTTTAAAATCAAAAAAAAATGTGTGCTATGTGCTGGACTAGATATTTTCCTTATAAACATATTAAATACAGTATTTTCCCTATGAAGTAAGTCACTTTAAATACAGACATATTTGCTGTATTTCATTAATTTTTGAGAATTCCATTATATCTCAATCAAAGAAGTTGATCTATATATTCGATGGTAAGGATGGTTTAGTTTTGGATCCTTATCAATTAGCCCATGTCTCTCATCTGCTTGAATGTGTACCTATAATAAAATACTTGACATCTCGCAAGTAGCAAAAATTTACCTTTGGCAAGTAATAACTCAACCTTGGATATATATTTTCCAGTTCCAGTCTTATAGATTTTACTTCTAAGAAACTGAGAAGTAGTACCATATAAAAATGTTTTAAATTTTGAAAGTACATGATTTTGTTTTAGATAATTCTAATAAAAGATGTAATACAGACAATATCAAATTAATGAAAGGCTTCAATTACCTGTTTGATATTCTACTGAAAGGCAATTGGAAAATAATATAATTAAAAGTGTTTGCAAGCCCCCGAGGCCTTGTGTTAAGGCTGAGATCCCTGGAATTACAGCCTTAACCGCCTTCATTAAGTTTTAGCTAAAAAATAGAAAAATAAACAAACTTATAAGTACATGTATGATAAAAAACTGGGCAGTTATAAGCACCTTGTAAGCATTGAATTGCCAAGCCAACCTCATCTATAACAGCAGATTTAGGATTGGAAGAAGCAGCCAAAAGATAAATCTTGACTAAGAGACAATAAAATGAGCTTCTTATGAGTTTACCTTCTGATGCCCAAAAACATGATCATGATATTGCAAGATAATATAAGACTAATTGATCAGTCACATGCAAATAACCATTGTAATTTAATACATTTCCATTTGCTCCAAATGGAAATGTTTGGAATATTCTCAATATATTCATCAATTAAATACTTAATGAAGACATGATGGAAAATAAATTATTTCTATGTCCAAATAGATTGAACCAATAGGGAAGGACAAACTTTGACTAAATAACATGAAAACAGAATTGCAGCTGTTAAGATGATTAGTCATGAGACTATATTGGAAGGGAATGTAGTACATGCAGCATCAAAGAAACAATATCCAGGACAGGTGAAGGTATATTTCCTTGTATTAGTCAAAGAAAATAAACTAGATAACCTATTGGGGATCCTTTTAATCCACCACTCTATTAGAGAATTCCAGACCAGATATGGGAGAATAATTACTAATGTTCCTATTTTTATATACAACATTAGTGTTACTAGTTCTACTTCTTTTCTTGTTCCTTTGTGCCAACAGTTCTTCATATTCCTGCTTTTACAGCAACTAAAATTAGGGCTCATAAGCATACATCCCCAGTCATCCTTTTAGTTCCCATCTCTGAACGCTTTGTCCCAGAATGTGTCTAATCTGTTTTTGAGCCTTCTAATATTTTCTGTCTCCACAGCCTGCTGTGGCAGCTCTCTTCAGAAGATCAGTACCTGCTGAGTATATCATTGAAGCTGTTTTGAGCTATTCTCCTGTAAACTTCACTGCATGCCCCTGGTTTTGATATGGTAGCATTTAGTGAACCTTTAGTGAAGGATGTGTCTTCAGGCAATCCTCTGACTGCATGGTTTTGCAAATGCAGGCACACCCTGTCAGCCTCTTCTTACCAAACGGACACGTCAAGTCGGTGATTTCAGAGAGATGGGAATGAGGGTTTCAAGATTGCTTTATATCTGCCAGTTCCAAGATCACTATGGTTGAGGTGGTTGAGGTTGAGTTGTTTTTTCTTAAAAATTCCTTATGTTCCCTTTTATGAAGGTCATCTGCCACCTTTCTACCTTCTGTCTGAGTTTTGTGAGGTTCATCTGCAGTTCTTTGACCGTGATCCTTTTGACAACGTAAAAAAAGCCTAAAGGAGGATCCATGAGTGTTCTCCAGGTTACTGGTGAAGTCACTGAACAAAGTTTGTACTGACAGTTCTGAAGAAACCACCCTAGAGAGAGATAATTATGTCCTAACCCTTTGCATCTCATCCTTTAATCATCTTGAATCCACTGAAGGATCTTTCTCCAATCCCCTGATATATTTTTCCCTTTTGTAACTTTTGATATGGGATCTTTTGAAATGCTTCTAAAAATAATTTATGCTCACTGAGCCCCCTTCATAAAGTTTGGCTCGACAACTCTACACAAGCCATACTGATTCTCAAGCTTTAGTTTCTTATAGATTCTCCTGTCAAACTAGTGACAAAAGTCAGTTGCTGATCTCTACTTTACAGAATCCCATCCTTGGCAGCTTTTGCAGAGTTAATGATGTCAATGTCAAAGTCCTCTGGTGGTGGCTGTTTGCAATGCTGGGTCATACACTTTGTCTAGCTGACCAGCTGCTTCATATTTGAGGTATTTTAGAGCTCTTGACTGAATGCCATCTGTTTTTGTTGATTTCTTGACATCTGACTTATGTCTAGATGACATAATAGTTCCTGTATATTTACTTCAATCTGATCCAGCTTCTCTGACCTCTCTGCTTCAGAGAAAGTAAAGGTCAGTTGTTGGTCCTGATCCACACCTTCAGCCAAGATTAAGTCTGAAATAAAGAATTTATTGATAGTTTCAGTTATGGCCTTATCAACTGGCAAATACACTTTACACCAAGCATCCTCACCAATTCCCTATGTGGTTTCCTGCTTTTGATGTATTAAAAGTACTGTTTTGATGTCAATTTGACGATGTTTTGCAAAGTTTTAGTTCTGGCCTTTCTGGTTTAGTTCTCTAAATCACCTCTTTACATTTGACCTGTTGTTTTTATATGTATTTATCTTTTCCCTCCTTGACCAAGCTCTTCACCTTTTTACAGGTCAAGCTATTACCTGCAACAGCCTCCTTAACTTTCCCAGGAAGATGTGCGATGAAGTTTTGGACCACTTTGGCTTCTTTTTGAATTATGGCACACAGTCTAACCAGTCTTGTAACAGGCTTATAGCAGCCTTCATGTTGCATGCAGGCATTTCGAGCAACTTCACTCTGTCTTTGAAAATTTATCATTCTTTATAGCTTCATTTCTTGAAATCAAGTATCAATTTGTGTGATTTATCTCTCTCCCATTGCACTTTTAAAAATAATTGCACTGTGGTTTTATTAGAGACTAGCTCTCCCTCTGATTCTGCTTGGCTCGGATCCTTTGCATCTCTCAGGTAAAAAATTCCAGATAGTCTTTTTTTTCTGTGAGCTCTAAGAATTGCTGTTGCAGTAATCATTTCTTGAGTCTGATTTTTTAATCTCTGCATCACACCCTCATAATGCATAGATTGAGTTTTCTGAAATGACTGCAGCCATCAGGACAAAGCACATCCATACAACCTTCACTAGTGGCTATTACCTGAGCAGCGTTATGGGAAATAAGCCTCCAGTTGCAGAGAAGGGCACACTGTGTCAATCACTAGCATTTGGAAGCAAAACAAAAATCAAATGTAAGTATAAAGAATTTTGTAAGCACTGTAAAGTAAAAGATAACAGTATACATTATGTGGATGAAAGGAACATGCAGGAATTTGTGAAGAACACTGCACATTCCAAAATTCTGCTGGAAGAATAAACTCTCAAATCAGAAAGTCAGTTAGTAAAATTTTCTCAGGAAGCATCAATAATTTCTTTAAGGTACTATCGTTAACACTAACCTGATATTACAATAAAGTGAAATACTTTCAAAAGTGCTAAAAGACTTATCAGTAGCTATAAATTTGGTAAATTTTTCAATGCAATGAGATGTATTTTTAAGAAAATGTACACTCAGACCAATCCAGAAGTGGATTACATCCTTATTTTTAAGATAATGTATAATACATTAAAGGCAGATAGATGGGGTAAGAATAGTGTTCACAGTCATATGCAACTTGACCATTGCTGAGTTTTTCTCTTCTAATAGGTGAAGACATGCTTAATTATTAAAAGTAATGATTTTTAAGAAAATAAAAACTATAAAGATAATTTTTCAAGGTGTCTGGAAAAGTTTTGTCTTTTTTAAAGTCTGGATCAATATTGCCCTTCTCTTGTTGCCAACTTTATTACTCTTTTTCACTTTATAACTTCTATTTATACTGAGTCCTTTGGGTCCTAAACTTCTTTTTCTGCATGTCTAGCTGCTTGTTATAAAACCTTTCTCTTTCAGTACTTTGACAGCACATCAACCAACAAATCTCACTTGTGACAAACTCTAATGATTGAAGCCCATATCTTGATTCCTCTCAGTACCTCAACACATTTCTGATTCAATACAGACTTTACTGTTATTAGCTCATCTTGCCTTTTACTGTCTCTTTTCATCCATCAAGCATAAAATACATGTCACTTCTACAATCATCAGATTGGAAAAGATAGAGAATAGGGTGCATGGGGCAAGAAGAGCAATGTTATCTTTAGTTTCTATCCTACCTTTTCAATATGCTGGCCAAGAAAGTAGGTTTTTTTTAAATTGGTCAGTCTTTCACCAGAAAATCTTTATGCTAATATTATTATTACTTGTGAAAACTATGAAATGAAAATTCTCTTGTAAAATGACCTACCATTAGACCTGTGTTTTAACCAAATATTGGAACAGCTAGCATAGCAATTCTGTACTGAGTGTCCTTATACACCTTTTCTGGTAGATTTTACAGCTCATCGGGGTCAGCATTTCTTTTACAGTACAGTTGCATCAAACATGACAGTTACAACAGCCCCAGCTTTAAAGAAGGTCATAAGCAGAATGATTTCAGTGCAAGCAATTACACTGGACATTTAGCCATTTTATTATTGGTTGGGGTTTTTTTCTTCTCTGTTTTAATATTATATTGACACTGAACTATATGCAGCCATGCCACTTCTGTTCTTGCATATAAGCACTGAACTAACACTGAACATGATCTGAAGGGGCAGAATATTTCCATATGAATGTTTCAAGGAAGGAAGAGATGCTGAAGGATGTTTGACTGTTTAATCTTTTAATAGCTATTCTCAATGTCTATTTGATAGGAAGAGTTGAGCTGGACAAAAGTCCATGAGTCTACCAGGACAAACACAGCAAACACAAACATAAACATTTGTGTTAAAAACTGAACCCAAGAGAAAGAACAAAATGCAAGGGACACATCATTCAGAGTTTTTGACTTAAAGACCAAGTGAGGACTGGATAGATGGTTGGAAACCATGATACACATCCCCAATTACATTAAAAAACTAATGAAGTTTGTACACTCATTCTCTGTAGATCAATTATTGACAGAAAATCCAAACTGAAAAATATGGATGTAATATCTAGAAACAAATAATTTCATTAAACTAGTTAAAAATTAACTTTGTCTTCTTCTATTTTTTTTCAAAGTTAAAAAAATACAGTCTTCATTTGCACTTATAGATTTTGTTAACTATAGTGACTTTTTTTAGCAGTATGGCCTTGTGGCAAAGCAGACCAACAGCCTCCCAGACTACATTAGGAAAAGTAATGTCAGCAGGTGTTCCTGCCAGAAGGGTGTTCCTTCCCTCTAGTCAGCATTGCTGACACACAAGACTAAGCTGACAAAGCTGGAATTGTTTCATCTAGACAAGAGAAGGTTCAGGAGGATCTTCTCCTTGTTTATAAACAACTGAGCAAGCTGTCCTACCTGACGTGAATTCCAAGAGAAATGTTGGACTAAGTGATATCCAGGGATCCCCCTCAAACCCAAACATTGTATAGATATTATCTTCCAAATACAGTTGTTGAGTTAAAAATGTATGTGCCATTGCTTCATAATGTGGACTTGAAGAAAGTTTTCTGTATACAGTGAGATGATATTGGACATCACAGAAATCTTTGAATATATTTCCCAAGAGACAAAATATATTAATTGTATTTATATGTAAATATATATATGTGTGTGCGTGTGGGCACAAGTGTGTATGTGATTATAGATATGCAACCGGATGAGTAGAAAACAAAATATCAGCAGTGTTATTTGTCACCAGACCTCCTGTGTACAAAACAAATGGGCAGTCAGACAATGTTATTACCACAAAGCTTCACATTCAAAAGAAAAACAAATTAAATAACATATTTTTAAGGCAGAGCAGGTCACTAAGACACCACAGATGAATTTTATTTTTTGCTTGCAAAGTTCAAGATCAACATCATAATTTATTTGTCTGACATCCCAATAGAGTTTTTGTTGGAGGAATTCTTCAAGATAATGCATTATGTGCACTCTAAAGCAATGTCTACAATACAGTTTCCTGAGACAGACCTTTGTATTCTTCAAAGTAATAGTAATCCATTAACATCATGCAGAGTTCTACACTGAAGAATGAAATACTGGACTAGTGCTATGAGATTTCTTATTTTACAGTTTTTAGAGAAGACCCTGTGTATTTTAAATATGGTCAATTTAATCTACTCTTCTTGAAACTAAAAACAACTTTAAGGATTTTTGGAGGAAAAAATATCTAAATCTTACTCTAAAACAGAAAGATATAGGGGAAATGTCTTTAATGAAACACTTAACTTATCTGATTACAGAAGAATATAATCAACCCTAAATGCAGAAGTTCAGACTTCCTAAACATGGGAACTCTTGTTAAAAGTGGACTAAGCTTCTTTATTTAGGCTTTCTCTTTCTCTCTATTTATAAGCTAGTATCACATTAATTCTGTCTTGTGCATGTGCATGCTTTCTTTTATTTTATCATCTTTTATGATTTTGCCCCACACTGGCCTGCAAGCTGGGACTGGACAAGTGTGGTGGCATGAAATAATTTACAGATTCTTTGTAAGGTTTGGATACCTACTCTGAAAACCAAGTATCTTATGCCATAAGGCATTTTGTGTATTAAAAAGATATAATTTCTTTATCATCAGTGTATTGTTTTTGTACACCATCATAGCCAGTAATAAATTGCCAATAAATGAATGAAACTCAGATTTATGTTGACAAAAAATAGAAGAATACTCAGGAACAATATTGAATTAATTTCAAAACCAATATTCACACAATTTCTACTTGGTAAAAGCCCATCAGTCAAATTTCTAATACAGTTGATACTTGCTAGAATTTTATCCTATTGTCTCCAGTTTATGTATTTACATGGGTGTCTAGCTGCAAAAAGCTGCATTTCAAACTGGCTTCCACATTAGTTATAGCTAATTTGAAAAAATAGTTTTGGTCCCTTCAGGGTGAAGCTGCAAATTAATAAGTTTTTGTGGTTTTGGGGATTTTAGGGTTTTTTTCATGTCTATGACAACAGGCCTTTGGGATTTGTAATTTAATATTCATTTAACAAAGTGTGTTCATATATATATTTCCCAAAGAGATTTGAATAAAGTTTAAAAAGTTCCAACATTTAAATGTTCCAACATCTCAGGTATATATACATCTTAAAGCATTCCACTGAAGATTTACAAATTGCCTGTGAAAGGAGATTTGGAAGTATTGTATTTAAGTAAGATGAAAATTCTATCTCACACTGGAAAAATTAAAGATTGAGCTATGCTTCATGTCTAACTTATGTTGTAGAATAGATCTTTTGTTATTTTTTAATTATTCAAACTATGGATTAAGTATAATTTATTTTAAATGGCTTTTACTGATTCATACCCAAACCCTTAAAGCTGTTCATACATTTATAATGCATGTGCAGAAGATTAGAAAGAGTTTAGAGCTTAGGTCCATGGGCTTTGTTGAATTAAAGAAGGAGAACATTTTATCTGTAACAAAATGGCAGTATACAGCAGTATTAATTATTGCATTCTGCTTCAGTGAACGAAAAAGTATTGATCTGCCTGGAAACAAACCACTTCTTCTGCAGTTCACCTCTGACAGAACTGCCCAGCATTCAAGTAGTCTTTTTTTTTAATAATCAGTTTATCAAGGATCAGGCTGAAAACACATATAAAACACATACAAAAAAGCATGCATAATTTTTTTTGTATCTACACCATGGAATGAATACTTTAGGACTAATGTTTCCTTCACGTGCGAGCTTGACTGTCGAGAGCAAGCTTGGAGCAGAGCATGTTGTAAAAGAGGATTGAAATATGTCTGCAGTGAAATTGCTCAAAATCTCCATCAAAATCAGAAAATTTTGAGGTTTGTGACATGAAATCGGTGCTTCCCAAGAGAAAGTAATGGACAAAGGCAAAAAGCAGATTAAGTTTACTCAGGAAGAAGCACATTGAGAAAGCCATTTCCACTGAGTCACTGTGCATCCAAAAGCCATGTGCCAGAACACAGAGCCAAACATCAGCTGTGCAAAAAAGGGCCAGGAAAAATAATCTATAATTAGCTCCCAAACACAATGCAGATCATAGTTAACCACTCCTGAAATCAACTGACTGTTCCACACTATTGCAAAAGGATTTTTGATGAAGATCTGAAACAAAAAAGACACAGACAGGTAGAAAGAAAGATTCTGATCTGTGGTAGCAGCTTGTATCATGAAGGTTATCTTAAACTGTAACAGAAAGTGGGACTTTGTTCTTTTTATTTGTTGTCCTGGATGCATTCGTCCCTGAGGGAAACAGGAAGACATTCATGCCAAATCTGAAGGCAAAGCATGCTTGTGCATAAAACATGAGCCAAACAATTCAACAAGAGGACAACCTTTTTGCCAGCTTTTTCAAGTCATGTTGGCAAGGTCAAGATCTGCAGAATGTAAGGTATTGCTTTTATTTTACTTTGTATTATTAATCTGTGAGTAGATTTAAAATATATTATATACTTTCTCATATGTTTCATGCAAACAATTTTAAATTTAAAAAATGCACAAGACTATTTTATTTGTGATATCAACGTTGTCATCTTTATCTTATTTTCTTCCCAATATAATATAAGCTGTAAAAAGAAGTAGTTTTATTTTTTACATATCTACTGCTTGTGTTCTAATGCACCTCTCTGAGGCTTTTGTGCACAAGCTCTGAAATCATCAGAGAATACATAGATGTATCATTTAAAGAAATTTGCTCAAGAAGTAGGTTTGGTGAGGTGTTGGGGAGCAACAGAGGAGATTAATAATTTATTTTTATGCTATGAGATAATTTATTGTTCTCATAGGGACATGTAGGTTTTCTTCAGTTTCCTGTAAATAATAACATTTTAAACAACATCTATATAGCTAAAGCCTTTCATTATAAATAGAAAAGAAAGTGTTTATGTGTGTATTTATGTATGAATACATGGGAGAAAGATAGCTCATGTTTCTACCAAACTAAATGGAAATCAGTATGATCACCATGTCCCTTATTCACATAGGAAGCTTAATGATCTTGGAGTGTGCACCTTTACTAGATAAGAGGGAAAGAATGATCATATTGCTGCTGTTGTTTGTGTGGCTGTTTCAATGCATGGCCTAGAGCTCATTTGTTAATGACCATGCAAATATGCTGCACAATTGTAAAGAATTAAATTATTTTTCCTCATGCATATTTATGAATGCATGTGTATTTTGGAACTCATTAAAGCAGTTTACAAAAGATTCTGTAACAAGCATCCCACTTCCAGCATTGTCCTGGAAATACGTTTGGTAAGGGCAAAATTCAGGAATACTTCTACATTCCTGGCTTTAAACATCTAAACAATCACTTTCATTTCCCATCACACACCTGGAATAACATCCACAAAATCAGACTTGGATTTAGGTGCATTTCTGGATTCTTGCACAGACAGAACCAAGTTCTACCACTTCATAAAACTGAAGCTTCATATTACAAAAATGTAGATAAAGCATTGTGAGTTAACTCTCAGCTAAGCACCCACACTGCTGCTCACTCAACCACTGCAACCCCAGCGGGATGGAGGACAAAACAAGAAGAAGAGCAATCACAAAAAAATTTTAGTTGAGACAAAAACAGATTAATAAGTGAAGGAGAGAGAAAAAAACCAAGTGATGCAAAGACAAGCACTCACCACGTCATGCAGACTGATACCCTGCCAATCTCTGAAAAAGGGCCACCTTGGAAGCCAAAACTCCTCCGTCCTTATTCCTCTGTCCATTCTTGTTGCTGGTATATGTGCACAGGGTGTGGTATATTCCTTCACCCAGCTGTCCCAGCTGTGTGTGTTCCCAGCTTCCTGCCTATCCCCAGCCTACACACAATGGGGAAAATAGGGTGCAGAGGGGGAAAATGACACACATTAGTGCTGTCAACTCTGCTCAGCCCCAAACCCAAAGCACAGCACCATGTAGGGCTGCTGTGAAGATGATTAAC
Source organism: Melozone crissalis (assembly GCF_028551555.1). Lineage (NCBI taxonomy): Eukaryota > Metazoa > Chordata > Aves > Passeriformes > Passerellidae > Melozone > Melozone crissalis. Next base: position 2,132,763 of record NW_026535784.1, on the reverse strand, counting down.
TCCACTCCAGCCACAGCTAGTACATAGAGTAACTGTCTGCATTTTACTTTTAAAAAAAGTTTGAGTATAAAAAACAATATCTGCATTCATTACTGTGAAAGAATTACTCATAAATACAGTGACAAACAGCTTGTGTGGGAAAGTATTTTACTTTCTCTGGTAAATTACTTCCTCTGAAAACAAGATTTTTCTGAGCTTTCTGAACTTTTTACAGTAAAACCACCATTTTCTTGGCTTACTTTACTCAGAAATAGGATAGAGTGGGTGGAACTTTTGGTTTTTTATATCAAACTTTGTGGTGAGTCTAAGCATTGGCTGAAAAAACTGCTGTCAAATGGAAAACAATAATGTAGGAGAAATTCAATTAGGAAATATTCCTGATATATAAACTAAATATGTAGTCCTTCCATGTCAGTTGTTTGAAGGGAGTAATATATTATTATATATTAATATATTATATATAATTATATCATGTATATTAAGACATCACTATGAAATTCAGTGGGAACACAGCCCATGCTTCTGCAGAGTCTTCAGGTTAAGCTGGTGCTGTGAGACACCAGAGAGCTTTGCAGTTCATCTGTGTGTATCTACTTGGCAATATCATATTAGGGTGATGTATAAAAGATGGTTTCCACGAACTGTCAAGGAACAAAAACTCCATTGTTTCCCCCAGCATGTTCCATCAGGTAAATAAAAAACAATGCAGAAAGGAATTTCTTAAGTATTCTGTTAAAAAAAATAAAAATAAAGTGAGTACAGAAGGAACTGCACCTATCCCATTCTGCAAGAAAGAGTAAGCCATTGGGACATATCTGTCTCTTTTTTCTTTTCACAGACATTTTATAAAGTCAAGCATCTCATACAAAAGGGACAAGGAATTCAACAAGGGCAGGACAGTAACAAAGTGTGTGAAAGAGAAAGGATGTTGTTGGCACTGGAAAAATGGATGAAAGGTGGAGAAGAAAGTTATGAAGATACCATCTGTTACTTTTTTAGCATAAGAAGCACTTTAGGGTATTCTCAATAGTTATAGCTCCTTCTCTGGGAACATAAAAAGGGTTGTTTTTTGGGTTTTTTTCTTTTTTATTATTCTTTGTTTTGTTTGTTTGTTTGTTTCCCTCCCTGCGCCCCCACCATTCTTCTTTTGAAATCTTTTTAAAAACAAGTGAAAAAATTAGTGGGAAATGAGTTCTCTGAAACTACCTCTGCTTCCCATCACTACATTTTTTAAATTCCATGTTAATGGTTTAATCAATCTGGATAAATATCTTTTTCCATTATTCCAGTTCTTCAAATATGTATTTAATATTTATTAATATATCAAATATCTCTTTCTGAGACATATAGAATTTCTGAATAGCAGTCTGTGTCTTTATAAAAATACAATATAAGGGAGCAACATATATTCATATTTAGAATATCTGTAACATATATTCAGATTTAGAAAAGAAATATTAACATTAATTCTGCTATTATTCTTATTTGCGATTTAATCTTTCACAGTTATTGAATGTAGTATTAGTCAGGGTAGATGGAACACATAAAGGAAATTATGAAATGCAAGAAATATTGAAGATGAAAAGTATTTTGATATTTAGGCCTATATTCCTTTATGTGAATACAGAAGAATATTGTGGTCATAGATGAAAATTCCTAGTTTGGTATCTTAAAGGAAAGAAAAAGAGAAAAAAAATGAGAAAGTCTTGAGAAAAGCTGAAGAGAAAAGAAAGGCAAGAGAAATTATATAAAGTAATAGCTGAGAGGACTAAGACGCATATAAAAATTCACTCCTTAAGAAACAAGCAGCTCTAAAGCAAAGGATGCTAATGCAAACTGAGGAATGAAATGAGATATGAAATTTGCATTGGGCAATGTCTCAGACACTGAATAGTGCTATGGAAGACCACATGACTAGCTCAAAAAATAAAGTGCCATGCTGCATGATCCGCAGGGTAGTGATAAATTGCACATAAAAGACAGCACAGAAGAATTTAGTGCATTTCAAAGGTCAGCTTTCAGCACTATTCTCTACAAAGCCTTGCTAAAATACAGAAACATTTGCAGAGCAAGCTGTGTGATTTCCAGCAGTCTTAGGAAGAAATTCACACCGACCTTACATTTTATTCACAAAATATTTCGGAACCGAGGAATATCTACTAAAGCTGGATATCTGGCACAGGGTCTCACAGAATGCACAGTAATACAATACTGCAGTTGAATCTCAACTCTTTTTCCAAAATGTTTTGTAAAAATTATGAAGTCTTAAGATGAATTATCTTTTGGTTCCTCAAATATGTAGTCCTTCACAGTAATTTTTGCAAAGATATTAACTGAAATTGTTTTTCACAAATTATGAATTAGAATGCCATTAGTGATGAGTTATAATGGTGCCTCAGCCACATGCTGATCAAAATATTTTCTTCTGTTCTTTCCGAATCACCACCTGATTTAGAGCAGACTTTTATATTATTTTTGGTATAATGTAATACTTTATTTCCTATACTAATAATATTTGATTTCACTTATTTCCGTATAATATTCTTGCACATTAGTAGGACACCAGACATTTTTGTGTCATCAACAGATTCATTGCCACATTCCTGCTTTTAATACAAATGTCACAATAGAAGGATTAATTCTCCACAGACGTTAAAATTTTATGGTGAATATTACACCCTACTTATTACTACTGTTTGTTTCTCATTTGCAATTCACTCTAGGTTTTTTTATCGAAAGCATACAAAATCTTCTAAAAAGTCATAATTCACTAAAGTCATCTAGTTATGCCGTATTTATTTAAATGATGCTTTGTTACTACAAGTTTAAATAACTTTTAAAAAAGTATCTCTGCTACATTGCTTTTGAGACTTTCAAATTAATTTTGAACTAAAATAATATTTTGCATCATTAGAAAAACTGAATGACTGGTTAAAAGTTTCTCATTAGTCTAAATATTCTGAAAGATTATTTCTAATGAAGTAATGTTAAAACATAAGAATGAAGAAAAAATGTTAATAGAAATAGCTAGGCTCTCTTAAGTTAGTGGAAAATTCAAAAGAAACAAAAATACTTCTAATTGATATTCAACTACTATTTAAGGAAAAAGCCAAATTGTGGTACAGCTAGTCTCTAAGGAGCAGCCTAGTTTTCTTGCATTATTGCAGCTCTTTCACAAAAAGAAATGAAGTGAAATCAGCCTTTGTTGTTAACTTAGACAACTTCTTCCCTCAGCCTACTTAAATAAAAGTAATATACACAAAGAGAAAGATAATTAAGATAAACTACTCTAAAGTTAACAACACCATCCAGATGTTTAAAACTTTCGATTACCTTTGAAACAAACAAGTTAATCGATCAGATCCTTTAGAACCTCCCTAATTTAAAGACTCTCATCAAATCTTACATATTCCCATTAACACTCATAGTAGCAAAGGGACCGGATAAATATCACAGAATCACAGAATGACACATTGAGTCAGGTGCCATGCCAGAGCCCATGGCACAGGATTGTGTCCAGATGGTTCTGGAATATCTCCAGTGAGGGAGCATCCACAGCCTCTCTGCTCCAGTGCTTGGTCACCTGCACATTTAGGTAGCACTTCCTGTGCATCAGTTTCTGCCCATTGCCTCTTATCCTACTGCTTTGGTACCACTGAGCAGAGCCTGGCCCCAGCCTCCTGGCACCTTCCCTTCAGATACTGACAAGCATGGGACTTCCAGAGAAGTCCCCTTCCCCTTCCATGCCTTCCTGAGACTGAGCAGACTCACTTTTAATCTTTAAAGTTGTATTTTTATTTTGAAATGCCTTGTCATATTTCTTTCCTTTTCAACTCAGTTGGAAACATGGTTCAAAAACTACTGCAAAATTGAAGTACTGAATTTCTCTTTATGACAACAGATATGATAAAAGTGCCAAAATCATAAATACACCACACTTCTCAGTAGTCTCACATTCAGTGTCAGTGCGATTGTGTTTTGTCTGACAGAAAGAAAGGCAGCTCAAATCTCATGTAAGCTTCACTCTCCCAAATATTCCATGCTGAGCATCACTTCATTCAAGGCAAGCGCTGTTCCCTTAGATCAGTATTGCTCCTCTTGTTGACTTCTTGTTTCAGTTTATGCCTGTTGTGTTTCACCCTGACAACATTCACCACTATGAAGTGTCTTGCCTGAACTTGATGCAGTTCATAAGAATTTCCCATCTGTCACAGGACCTAAAATAGATCCTTGTCACTAGATGAAGTTTTACTGAAGGCAAGGAACATTCATTTCTCTGGACCTCCTACATGTGCTCCTGTTTTTACACATCAGGAGGTTGTTGGCCTGCTTTGCTGCCATGACAAGATGCTGTCTTATGCCCAGCTTGGCATCTACCAGCAACTCTAAGTTCTTCTCAGCAGAGATGCCCCCCTGCCAGTCAGGGACCAGTCTGTGTCATTACTAGAAACGCTTCAGTGCTGTGACCACATGCAGACCTCTAATTCTTGCTGTTTGTTTCCCAGGTGTGAAAGACTGGAGAAAATTATTACTGGCTCAAAACAACAGAAGTGAGGGTTAGGGGTTGTGAGGGAAGGCAGTGCATGTTCTGTGAGAGGTGGGATGTGCTCCACTCCCTGGAGCCTCCAGTGCAGCCCAGAATGGCTGCCACTCACTGGCACACCTGAAGCCCCACCTGGAGGGGAGGACCCAGGACACCAAAGCAGATAAAAGCAGTTGCACGAAGACACGCATGGTCATGGCCCATTGCTTTGGATTTTATAGGAGCTGAAAACAGGCTGGATTTCAAACAGTAGATAATAATTTTTGTCTGTATCTGCTGTGGTCAGTGCCAGGAGCCCTGCCCTGTGCCATATCACTTTCAGGGTTGAGCACCCTGCCTTTATCAGGGTTTCCAACCCTCTCCAGGCACCTGTTCTCCAGGCCTGTGCCTTTCTAACCTGCTCCCTACCACCAGCTCCCAGCCACTACCAGGCATGAGCTGAATGCAAAAGTTTGAGGCACCCTTTTTTCAGGAGTAGCTGAAAGCTGTCATTCAAAACTAGAATTTTAGAGAAGGAAAAGCCTGTGATATCTTCCCTTCTGCAGCAGCAGCAGGCAGCCCCCCTTACCCCCAAGTTTCCTACAAGAGCCATTCCCTATGTGCCTTGCCCTTGTGCAGGTTATATTGCTATGTGATTTTTTTTTTAGGTGAATTTTTTCTTTTGCCCAGGTTTTAGGGTCTAAATACAGATTCTCTGATCTTTGCTTCTCTTTACTTGAAAGGAAACCTGCTGGGTGACAAAAACATTCACTGTAAAACAGAGTACAGTCCATCTGTGGTTAACATAGCCCCAGCAGGAATTTCACCACCAGAAATCTCACTGCACATGGTTTTGATGTGGCTTTCACTGCAAACTGACATTTCCTATGAAAATAAATGCTTTTTTCTGATTGAATTAAGTATAAATAAAAAAATACAATTATGCCAATTCTGTAGAAAATCAACACTTAAAAGACACTGAAAAATTACACTTAAGTCACATAGTAGTTTATTGAGGGGAAGAACAAAGTGACAGAGGTTCTTACCAAAACATTGCAACAGCACAATGCTTGGAGACTTTCACCAAAGAATCCCTAAACCTGTCTAGTCCTGTCTGTTTCATCATTTTGTAAAAAAAAATCGGAACGATGTGGGGGAATTAGAGAGGAGGCCTCAGTGAAGCATAAATTACAGATTCCTTTTTAAGTAGGAAGATCTAATTTCATTAAGTAAGAGCGCAGATTTACGTACCATCAGTGACCTGAAATGTGAGGTAGCGCTTCATTTTGGGAAAGGCACTTCACAGAAATGTGTGCAATTGCAGGCAAGCAAAATATCAGGAACAACTATAAAACTGGGCAAAACAAAGGGTTTCAATGGAAAAACTAAACACTCCACCAGAAGGGACTTAAAACTGTAAGAAACCACTGAAGAATACATACACCTTATCAGAGTCTGAAAAATAAATGTAAGTTCATGAAGATACAAATTTTCACTATCTCACTAAGGAAAAAAAATAAAATTATACAGCCATTGTGATAGGAAGTAATGCTTGAAATAATATAACAGGGACAATAAATATTAATTAATGTAATTCCAGAGAAAAGTGACTATAGAGAGATTTAAACCAAAATTAAATACCTAAGCTAAGACTGTCAGCCAACACACCTTCAGAGGTATTCAGAAATACTCTGATAAAATCATGCATATTCTTTAAGATTGATACATTTGAGACTGGAAACTATGTTAGTCACACCAGGAAACTTTTATTTCTGATTAATTCAACACAGACACTGAGAAAAAAAAATGCTAAATAAATAATTTATATTGTTGGTATAAGACTGGGATATGAAAGTGGTAAACAGATCCAAGAAAATTAAGAAAATTTAAGAAAAAACAAAGTGCGTTCACATTTCTTTTCAGTAATGATCTATAGGCCTGTTTTGACAAGAAATGCAATAAATATATCAGATAATATACCCCATATCTGAAGACAGATGTAAGCTTTGGATCCTAAAAAAATTATTAGTATGAAAGTTAAATTGAAGTCAAGGGAGTTTCTTTTCAACTAATTTAAGGTCTTTTCAACTAATTTGAGGCCCTGATGTGATCTGCAGGGGATAAAAATATGCAAAGTTTCATTAAAAAGTATTCAGAATCTCATCAATAAAATAGTATAACATGATATAACAGGCAAAAATACATATTTTGGTATTAATAAAGGAACTTAAAATGTTGCAGTAGGCTATTCTCTTTCAAGAGTATTCCTCAGGAAATAGTTTTAGGGTATCATGTTGCTACACCACTTTTCAGAACAAATATTTAGGTAAAATCTAGTGGAAAAAATTCACTTTATACTCACGGTCAGAATGTATTGAAGTTGCTGAGTGCATATACAAAACATTTGAGAAATAATGATCTTGATAAACACTTTTTTTACAAAATCTCAGTGGACCTAATTTTCAAAAGTAGATTTACTAAAATTGAATTTTCTCTAATTATTAAACCAAGCATTTATTTTCACCCATTCTATATATTTTATTGAGAAAGTCAGAAGTGCTTAGTCATGATTACCCAGTATGAATTTTATACCTTATTCCTTTTTTAACTTATAATAATTTTAATAATGACTTCTAATAATGACTTGTGCAGAAAAGTGCATGGCCCATTTATTGTATGAAATACTTCATTGCAGAGCAAGAAGCAATGCCATAAAAGGAAATTTAAAAATACAATAAGAGCAGCAAGTCAGAGAGGCTGGAATTGCAGTTTTACTTTTCAGTGTTCTTGATATAAGTCAATGGTTTTTTAAAGCATTTTTTTTCCCAATGTCTTGAAGCAAGATTTTATGAGAAACCAAGCTTTATAAACAGCACATAACAGTGAGAACACACTTATTTCAGAGGATTATGGAATCATAATACTAACCACTTTTTAAGAAGACTTTTATTTAATGTTCTTGATTCTAATCAGTATTAAGTAATAAAACTATTTTCAACATTGTACTGAAATGCGTGTCCAGCTGAGTTGAACTCAAAAAACTTCACAGGGGTTCAGAAGTTCGTAAATCAAAATGTTGAGAAACTGATATGTAAATGGATTTGATTTTAATTTAGACTCATGGGAAAACTTTCAGTTTTGGCCAGCACAAAATCAAGGATAGAAGACATAAAGTGTAAGGTCTGGGACAATTTGTACTCACAATATTTCTTAGAGTTAAATCAGTGAAACAAAATAATAATATGTATATCTTCAGAAACAACAGGGTTTTTCCTCGTGAGAGACTCTTACAAGATAATGGTTTACTCAGAGTTTCATGAAGTTACACCTACACATTCAAACAGAAATGGAATCTAGGCTTAATAGATTGAATCTAGATTAAAGTTATTTCTTCCTTCTTTTTCAAAAAATGTTTTCTAATGTCTATAAACAAGAAGGAAATAAAATTCAAGTCATACAAATGAGGGAAAAGGTTCATGCATTTAATCACCTAAAATTCAGCATTTATCATAAATCTAAACTTGGTATCTTTCCCTGTTCAAAAACCCTTGGGATAGAAAAGGAAAAATTACAATATCCTTTTAGCCACATACCCAGCATATATATATTTACAGCACCATATTTATACTGTGTGCACCTATTAACAATCAGAAAAATAGTTCAATAATTGCAATGTATGGATTATTTAGCATCATAGCTGCATCATGACTATCTTGTTGTCCTCTTTTTTAAAAATCTGGTATTATAACTCATCATTAAGCTGAAAAATTCTTACTGTCTCAGGTTATATCTGGATATTTTAAAATGTCTCAAGCAGTTTTTTTTTTTATCCATTCTTATACCTGCACACAATTTAAAATAGGAATTTTCATCCTAATTCCACCCTCGAAGTAATAGCTGCCATTTGAGTTCAAATGTATATTTCAAAAAAACATCAAAAGGGTCTTGTTGCATTCTCATTCTCTAAAAGTAAGGGAAGCTTTGGGAGGTGCCTCTAAGGAAAAAAAAAATGCTCTTTCTTCTTTTTTGTAGTTTAACCCTATTAAATAAATCCTCTGATGGTGACTTACTTTTATTCATGTTAGAATAAGTCTAGTGCCACCTCAATTAAGTTGAACTGAATGATACTAAATTTTTAAAGGGATAAAAAGTAGGTTTTCACTTCTAGCATATCTAAAATAACAGTAGGTCTTTGTCTCCTATCTATTGAAGGTTTTCAATGAAATTATGTTCAAAACAGGCTTTCTCTATCAGGTTTAGTGTAGTTGTTAGCTTAACTGAATTCAGTGTGGGATTAAAAATCAAGTGAAAATTAAGGATGTGAATACATGCTTTGTAGGACAGAATTCAAATGGGGAATGATTAAATTCCCATGTGATTAAGCACTTTTTTCTTAAAAATAAGTAGAAAGTGTCAATAAACCCACCCATGCAGAATTATCTAGCCAAACTTGGAACTTTCAGTTCTGACCTTACAGTAAAGTCACCTCATTTGACAAAACTACAGATTTTAGAGGACCAAAGGCTTTCTTTTTCATATTTAAAATACATGACCTTTTCACAAGACTCTACAGAGAGATCACTAATTCCCTAAATGTTTTTATGACTCCTCAGGGCACAGGGGTGACTGGCAGGTCCTAAAGTCTGAAATATTATTATTAAAAAATATTTTTAAAACACCCTGATAATTAAAAAGACAAATTCATTTTTGTGAAAGAAATAGATTATTTCAGCTATGTCATCATTTTTCGTACAGCAGATACCTAGGAAAAAAATTGCAGTGACAGACAGCATATATCTTGTATATTGCTCCTTCTTTGCTGTAAGACAGAAGAACCCCAGAAATAAAATTCCTGAAATATAGCACAGAACTTTGTCATTGTATCCATCAGAGGATAATTAATTCCCTAAAGGAGTCTGCCAAGTTTCCTAACAAAAATATCCATACAATTTATGCTTCAATCACGGCCAAATTCTTTCAATTATATGAAGACTAACTGGAACATCAGCAGCCTCTCCAGTGGGCTATTCCAATTTCATTACTTCTATGCCAGTAGATGACAGCTTGTTGTTGAAATTGATCTCTTTTATAAGGTTCATAACATACTCTTCAAATTACTGTGCATCTTCAGATCTTCTTCTTTTCTCAAAGGTCTTAAGAAAGGTTAATAACATCAACAATACAGTCTTGGTTAAAGTAGCACTGCTTAAAAGAATAGCTTTCCCTAAATTATGGTTTTGGTCTTATACTATCAGCTGGCAAGGTCAGATTCTGCCATCTTACGTTTCTGCTTATTTACCTACATGATCAGTGATTCCAATTATCTTTTAGAAACAACTCAAAAAAAAAAGATATTCCTTAGCTGTAAATAAGCCTGGAAAAACTCTGAACACCTGCATATCTAAATGATCAGAACTTCTCAAGGTCTATCTGGTGCTGTGCTTGAACTGCTCTTGGTCCTTCAATTTCAGCCAATGATTAGTCCTTCAGCTAACAGACTTTAAAATCTAATAGGGATTTTTCTATGCTATAGCTGCAGTCACTACAGATGTACATCAAACATCTTAAAGTTCCTTTAAAATACACATACATATACTTTCAAATGAAATCTGTTGGTTTATAAAACCTTACTTAATATCTTGAGTGAATAGAATTTTTAAATGAAAAGAATTCTGAATAATATAAACATAAACAATAAAGATTCTGAAAAGCAGAATTCCCATCAATACCATCTGGAAGCAAGCTAGTAGTCAAATTTATTTATAATTCTTTTAAAGCTGCTTCAAGCATTGCCAGCTTTTGGCATTTGTGCTGGAATTTTTCATGATTGGTGTTGGCTTGGGGTGTGTGTTTTGGGAAAACTTCAGCAGAAATTGTTCAACTATCTTTGACATGTGAGTTAAGAAAAAAGGCATAATTTGGTCAATGTAATAAATTTGGCAATATTTTCCCTGTAAAACTTCAATGCCTCCAATCTTTGGGGCAGAAGCTGATATTTGGAATGGTAGTTTCTATACTATTTATCTTTCTTCTTTTGTCTTCATGAACTTGACCAAACTATGGCCAAATTATAAGAAGCCAAACTACTAAAGACTGCACAGTCATGAGTTATTTCATTGAATTTTTCTACTGTTGTGTGTACATGATCATTTAATATGTCCAAGCGTCTCACAGGTCACAGCAGTGACTAAAATGTCATTTACTATACTGTGCCTCTACTTCCTTCAGAAAGCCATTGGACATGCTCCAGCTCTAAACTGAGAGTACTAAGAATCTGAATTTGTTAAAGAGAACTTTAAATGCTCTGGCTTGGCACAAGGTCTGACACATAATTAGTTTCTCTTCTTAATGAAGCAAAAGAAATTTCATAGTGACGCAGAGGAGGCAGACAGATATGAGAAACAAATTTTGGAGTGCATCAGCTAAGAGAGAATGTGAGAATGAGAAACAAGATCTGTGTAAAGTAAGAAGATAGGATTAGGGAAACAAATGGGAACATGTTGGACAAGAAAAAAGAATTATGATCTGCTGGGACAAAGAGCACGAGCTAAGAAAAGCACTAAATCCAGACATAGATCAGCACAAGACCTGTTTAAGAATGGCTGGAAAAAGGGAGAGGAACTATGAATACACTAAAAACACATTTATGATAACATCTGAATTTTCTACTGAGATATAGAAAGTAATCTTGTGTTAGTTCATATAATATGTAGGGATCTAAACACTTGCTTTTAAAGCCACAAATTTATATTTATCATTCTGTTTCATTTTTTAATTAAAGTGGCCCTTTATCAACAAGTTATCTTATATGTAAGTGATTTCCAATCACACCAGCTTGGAAGAAGTTAATACAGATTTGCTACCTTCATGGCTGCATCCTCTACTTTAGAGATCATGAAGTTATCCTTTGGCTAATTGCAGAATACCTTTGATGTTTTGCAGTTTCCTGTATTTGTTACCCAACAGATGTCCAGCTCATTGTAGTCACCCTTGAGCAAATTATCTTGTTGTCCTGAGTTTTAATACTTGCCCAGTAGTGTTTTTGTTTGTTTTCCTGTTGCTCTCTTCAGTCCTCAGGGTCTGCAGCAGATGCTTATTATAGTTTCTCTTTTGTCTTCACTATTATTCTGTCTGCATGTGAAATATTTTGCTGACATTTCACACTTTTGTAACTTTTGAAGAATTGTAGATGAAAAACATTAGGAAAAGAGATCTGGGAAAAAGTGGTCATTAACATCGGCACAGCTAGTGAAGATTAGAAAAGACACAGAAACTGCCCTGAAGAGAAAGAATGTACTATTTCCTTCAGCTCAGAAGGCATCACTGGCACACTTTCCTCACCATCCACTTTCTCTTTATTGTGGAATAATAGCAAATTCTTTAGAGTTTATTTTATACCTGATTCTTTTGTGTTTATACTTATCAACTACTAAAAAATAGCAGCATGCCCATAGTGACTATTAATCTATGGGGATGGTATCTGTGAAACTGCACACCTGCTGCTCAATAATTGAAAAGGTCTCACAAATAATCCTCTTGAATATATCAAAACTCACCTGCAGTTTGAATAACTATAATGATAGGACAAGACTTTCTCTCTTGGGTCATTTTCAGTCCTTGGAAATGAGTTTTCCCTAATCTAGTTCCTGAAAAAAATCTAATTGTATTTATAACAATTTTATTGACCAACTTAACCAAGTAATGAGATGCTTCATTCTCCTAATGCTTAGTGTAACATATCCTAGGAGACAACTCTTTCCATAATGAATCTTGTAACAGAAAAGGAGTCAAGCACAGTAGTAACTTCTCTTTCTCCCTGTTTTTATGGGCATCCACTACCCAAAACTAATACAGACTTACTGCAGTCTCCTAGGCTTTATCTGAGAAAGGACAGATTGATCTTTTGGTATCAATAATAGGGAGCATGAATACAATATTCTTGTGTAGGTCTTCTGGAACTCTTAAACCCAGATCTCAGCAGGGATTTGCAAAAGAATGGAATAATGCTAAGCACATATATTGGACTAAATACTTGTGTTCATTTCTCAGTCCATACATCCCTTCATCAAAGAGATGAAGACAATATTCTAAATCTTGCAATTAAGTGAGAATACAGGTTGACAATGCTTTAATTTCTTCCTCAATCAAGTAACCTTAGTCATCACACAAAGATCTTCTTGTACTACAAATGTAAAATATGCTTTCAGTCTGTCAGTGAAGATATGTAGTATAAAATGGTGCCAATTCAAAGTGCAATTCTCATTTCAGAATTATACATCTAGACTTCAGAATACGTTAGACATTTCATAATAGTGCAGAGGAGTGCAATATATTCTTTGCACATCCAGGTAGCTATGCTGGCCAGAAAACATGTGGTCATCATCTTATTATCTTTAATTTTTCTAAACCTTTCAAAGCTGTTTCTCTTCAAAGAAGGAAGAGAGGCATGTCTGATAAAATAATTTAGTAATCTGCCTTATATTTAGAGGGGACATAGATAAAGTAGTGAAAAAAATCTTTAGCTCATCATGTTGGTGAACTATTAAGAAACTAAAAGCTATTTACACCATCAGCTTCTCCTCAATATTTTGCCTTATTTTTATTTTTTTTAAGTGGAAAGTTAAACTGCACCTTGAGGAATGATGCAAGCATTTTGGTCAAAGCAAATTTGACACAGCAGAACTGAAGAAGGTCCGGAAGTGGCCAAAAAACCATTGAACCGAACTGGCAAGGTCACCCGCAGTGTATGACCTTATTACCTTGACCATATAGCCAACTTTATTCACTATTAGTATTTCACACACAGAAATTATGGTTGTTCCTACACCCACAGCTTATATATGTTTTTACAAATCACAGAGCATTCCGTAGCATTTGGGCTTTTCAGTACAGGGCTCAGCTATGAGAACATGCCTTTGATTTCTGAATCACTAATGGGGGATTTATATCTTGTAACTTTAGCTATTTAGGAGTAAGACCTTTCACTTAGAGATGCAAAACTCAGCAGCAGGGAGATAGGCATGTCACAATGTAAATTAATTCCATTTATCAATCTTTTTCAAGATGGGTGATTACATAGTTGCCTGTTTCTCTTGACTAGTCACGAGATGACAATTTACTCTAGTCATCAACCTTCTAAATGGCTGGTTAGGATAAAAGCATCATCCCATCATCATAAGATTTCATAAACCCTATTTAAAACCTAAAATGTAACACACAGACTGTACATACTGGGAAATAGCTAGGCATGGTAGTACCTACACTTATTTTTTTTCTTAAACTAGGCTTTTTGAATGGTATCTCTTTTTACTCTCCTAGGAAAAACTATGCAAAGAAACTACTGTAAATACTGGTTTTGATGAACAAGCTTTTCCACTACAAAGACAAAAAAAGTAGGACCATATTTCACTCCTTGAAAAGGTTAGCAAACTATTTCGTAAAGTGGTTTCCTTGGGGCTCTCCAAAACAACTGGACCAGTTCTATGCAGAAACAATGCACAGAAGATATAAGGAGACTGGAATCTTTTGAACCAGCAGCTGTGCTACCCGCGGCTCTCCATAACAAGCCAACCAATTCCATGTGGAAACAGAATGAGCACAAGATATAAAAAGATCAAAATTGTTTGAACCAGCAGCTGTGCTACCTGCAGCAGTTAATCTTTTCTGGCAATCTGTTAGAGACACACATTCCTCAGGCTAAGAGGACTAAGAGGCTTTTGCTGACTGCTGTTCCTCTGAGAGAAGCTAAGTCCAATTTTCCCTTCGTATTACTGGAACAGTTAAATAGTGGACTCATATATGTATTAGGGGGGAAAAAAGTCACTTTCATTTCCTTTCTTGGAAAGGACATTTTTGCTCAGTTGCTTTGAATAAGCAACTTTGAACTGGCAGCTCATTTCTTAAACCAATTTTACTTGAACCAAATGGTAAAATCTTTTCCTATGAAGAAGCTAAAATCATATAAGTTGAAAGGTATTTAATAATAGTCAGGCATGGGCAAAAGAATATGCTCTCTATAGACCTAATATCTGCAGTGAAAACAAAATTCATTTTTGTACTATTACATATAAATTAAACCTTAAGTTTATCTGCCCTTTAAAATACTGTGATGTTCTTGGGCTTTTTTTCTTTTTTTCTTTTACTGTTAAGTACTGTCTCTCTTTTTTTCTCATTGGATAAATAATTTAAATAAAACAACCTTATGGCCCTACTATACTTGCCCTCTTTTATTCTAAGACTCTTATTTCTCCTATATATATAACATATTTTCTTATAAAGTTTAAGATGCATCTTTTTTCATTATGGATAATGATATAATGCTTCAGAATAGTTTCCACTTCTAGCTTTGCTTTATCACAGTTACATAATTTTATCAAACATTTTGTTGGTTAGAAGAGGAATATTTTATTTTTTATTTACATTCCAGACATAATTTTTTCTGTTGGGCCACATTTCTTTCAACAACTTTTGAGAAATAGAATAAGGGAAAAGAGACCCTTTCCTCCTAATGCTTTAAAAAAAATTTGCATTTGTAATTTTCCAAACACAGACAAAAAATCCAGACCTAGGGCTTTGGGAGCGAGCATAGAGTTAATTAACCTTATGATACATTTCTAGGCTTTCAATCTTTAGTCAGCCCTCAACTACACTGGGAAAATATGCTGCTGCTTTCCTTTAATACTCCTCCCAAAAGAAGGGGAGTAAATGAGTCACAAAATAGTGTAACAGTAAGCAATGCATTTTTGTGTGTGCAAATTAAACATCCTGCCCATGTTTTGCACCTACCTTTATGCCTGATTCTGAACAACAGTAAGAACATAGAGATGTATTCATGCATCAGGGAGCCCATGTAAGATGTATTTTCAACTGCCTTATCAGGTTTCCTGTACTTTGGTCAGGCAGGAAGGCAAAAACAAAGATAAACTTTTTGTTCTTCTTGCTTGATATTTCAAAATATGTGAAAGCTGTTCTGGAAAGGTAATGCTCAGCATATCCTATTCTAATCATTCTATGATTATGGCATATTAATTTACTTTCAGATTCAAAACCAGTTTTCTAAGAAACACATAGTTCTTCTTATAAAGAATGACCTCCCTGCTCCTGCTGGCCACACTGTTCCTGATCCAGGCCAGGATGCCCTTGGCCTTCTTGGCCACCAGGGCACACTGCTGGCTCATGTCCAGCCGGCTGTCACCAGCACCCCCAGGGCCCTTTCTGCCTGGGCACTGTCCAGCCACACCATCCCCAGCTCAGAGCACTGCAGGGGGTTGTTGTGGCCAAAATGCAGCACTCGGCACTTGGACTTATTAAACTTCACCTTATTGGACTCTGCTCATCCATCCAACCATTCCAGGTCTCTCTGCAGAGCCCTCCCACCTTCCAACATATCAACACACACTCCCAGCTTAGTGCCATCTGCAGATTTACAATGAAAGACTCAGTCACCTCATCCATGTCAAAAATAAAGACATTGAATTGAGCTGGCCCCAGCACAGACCCCTGAGGGACACCCCTGGTGACTGGGCCCAGCTGGATGCAGCACCCTCACCACCACCCTCTAGGCCCAGCCATCCAGCCAGTTCCTGAGCCAGCACAGAGTGCTCCTGTCCGAGCCATGGGCTGCAGCTTTTCCAGGAGTGTGCTGTGGGACACGGTGTCAAAGGCCTTGCTGAAGTCCAGGTACACAACACCCACAGCCTTTCCTGCATCCACCAGCCAGGTCACCTGGTCATAAAAGGAGACCAGGTTGGTCAAACACAACCTTCCCCTCCTAAACCCGTGCTGGCTGGGTCTGATACCCTGGCCCTCCTGTAAGTGTTGTGTGATGACACTCAGTATAAACTGTTCCATTAACAGAGATCAGACTAATGGGACTATAATCACCAGCATCCTCCTTTCCACCCTTTTTGTGAATGGGCATCACATTGGCTTCTTTCCAGTCATCTGAAACCTCACCAGTGAGCCAGGACTGTTGGCAAATAATGGACAGCATGGGTTGGACTCAATGATCTTGAAGGTCTCTTCCAACCTAGTGATTCTGTGTGTGACTCTTTGCAAGCTGATAGAAATAATTTGAGATCTATATATATATATATAATTTTCTAAATACTTAAGTGAAGGAAACACTGAAGTTATAAGATAAAAGCCTGTCTAAGCTTTGTTCAAGGAAGGTACATCATTAATGAATCCAAAGATTTCAGCCCTTTCAATCCAATAAAATCTGTGTCCATTTTGTCTTAACAGTGCTCTAAATTATGCTAGCCTAAATTAAACTATTACACAGCCTGTTTTTCCTGGAGCATGAAGCTCAGACATGCTCTATATACTGAATAAAGCCAGAAGAAATACTAGGGGGCTGTGCCATATGGAAGTATACCAAAGGCTGTTTCAGGTAATTTTTCTCTCTTGTGTTGAAAATAGAGATCTATATTTGGTATTTAGGAGTCAAGTTCTAGATGGATAATAACTTTCTCATTGAAGAACTTTTGGGATATTTTCACTGAGGTGGATTAAGGATAAAAATGGAAAAACGTTATTGGTAGGATTTGAAGAAACAATACATATTTTCAATTACCATCCAGTTCTCAAGAACTCAGATGAATCCTCACATCTTATAAAGCATAGTAAAATTATCTCAGAATCTGAATCTTTTTCCAGAAGATCAAGTGCCCCATTTTTCAGTGTACATTAACGTTCTCTGCAAATACAGTAAGTCCACAGTAATTACCATGTAGGGAAACCCAATCCTTCTCAAGACTAGCAAACTAACATGTACCAAACTAATATGGTATAATTCCTGTTTCAAATCAGTTTCAAAAAGATTGGCTAGTGAACATAGTTATTCTTCACTGAGTAGAAACAGACATTTTTATATCCAAGAACTTGGTTTAAAGCTCAAAAATAGCACTGTTCCTTGAAGAAACAAGCCATGAATGAAGATTTCCTAAGTGTATTATTTATATATTCTGGACTTGAATAATGCTCTGAGCAATCTGATCAAGTTGAAGATGCCCCTTCAGGACAAGGGTGTTGGAATAGGTGATCTTTAAAAAGTTCTTTCTAACTCATACTATTATATGTCTTTATATAAGCTATTTTTAATAGCTTTTTCTAAGTACTGGGGTTCAGTTTTTCCTCAAAGTAATTTTCGATTTTCCATTTCTTTTACAGAAAACCTTGAACATTTTCTGTAAAAACCTGGTGCTCCATGTTTTATCTTCTGTACAGGGGAAGGCTGAGTAATAATTTAGGATTCTTAAGTCTAAAGAGATGACTGGGACTTTAGGAGAGAGTGAGAAACATCTCCAAAATATAAACTGTTAAACCTGACTCATTTGCTGTCTCATCAGTTTAAAAAGATATCTTGAATGAAATATGGCAGATTCAAAACAAAAACCACCAATAAGTAAAGTGACTCATACAGCTTCTAGCTCTCTGCTTATGCTATCCACTCACAGCATACTGTGGATGATAAAACTTCAAATGTATTCAAAGCAAGGCTAGTGGATGGGAAATTCATTGAAGGTTACTAAACCTACAGGAAAACTAGAACACCAAGTTGTCTTGCTAAGAAATGGTTTCAGTCTTGAACAATGTATTTCTCAAAAATCCCCACCTCTAATAGCATCCTCAAACCGGTAAATTTTTAGTTTAACATAGAAGTGACTTTTTGGAAAGTCCTAGTTGTAACATTCAGTTTCTAGGGAAAAGTTCAGAATTCTTGTAAAAATATCAGAGTACAGAGTTGTAGAAGACGTGACAAAAATATTCAGTAGCACTGCTGTTCAGTACAGCTTGTGCTGTGCTCCCAACACAATTAGAACAAAAAGGCCCTGGGTATTCTAGAGGCCGAACATAAGCCAGCTGTGTGGTGTGGCACAGGACAAAAAGCATTCTGGATGCATTAGGTAGAGCATTGTCAGCAGTTTAAAGAAGGTGACCCTTCATCTCTACCGAGCCCTGGTGAGACACATTTGGAGTACTGGGTCCAGACCTGGGGGCCCCAAGAAAGTGAGACATGGATTTACTAGAATAAGATCAGCAAAGTGCCGTGATTAAGGAACTACAGAATCTGTCATATGAGGAGAGGCTGTGAATGCTGGGAATGTTCAGTCTGGAGAAGAGAAAAAACAGGAAGATCTGATTAATGGAAGGAGGCAAAGAAGATGAACTCAGAATTTTCTCAGTGGCTCCACTACAGAACAAGAGGAAATTGTCAAATTTTGAAACAAAGCCAATGGCTTCTGAACATAGGAAAGCACTGTTTTTACTGTGAACATGGTCAAGTTTTGTAAGAGGTTGTTTGAAGTGGTTGTAAAATCTCAATCCCACACATATTCAAATCCCAGACAAAGACATGAGCAGATCTTGACCTGAGCACTGGGTTTGGACTAAACAATCTCCAGAGATCCCTTCCAAGCTCAACCATTCTGTGAATCTAGGACTACAATCTATTAGTAAAAGCAAATCAGTTCTTACGGAATTTCACTAACACACAGACACAAAATTCAAGAATCTAGAATGAAAACATTAACAATCCTGTGATTAGTTGTTTTTTTCTTTCTAATGATTTTACTGGTGCGATATGTACCACAATTTAGATACTATTTTGGTTCCTATAGAACAGAGGAAACAAATTAGGCCATCTGACACCAGACAATATATCTGGAAAGAAAGTCAACAACATGTGGGATAAACTATGATGATAATGCTGAGCTATTTTTTTCTTCCTTAGTGAAAAAAAGATTACACAAAACTTACCTATGCAAACCAAATAAAAGTGAGAGAAATGACAAAAATATACAGATATATTTTTCAGACAAAAATTTATATACATCTTATGAATGTGCATATACTGTTATATCTTGTATTTAATAAAAAGGTGTTGTATTAGGATAAAAAAATATCCAAACATTTGCAATTTTCCAGGTAAGTCTGATTGAAATTATAATTAAAAATTCATAGATCTAATCAAGTTCATTATTTCAGAGGGAAGATCAAACCTTAGTTCTGTCCACACACAACAAAAGGATGGTACTCACTCTGACAGATTTTTCCAGTCACATATTTTTTCTGTTTCCCAAATGCCAAGAATGCTCAATATGCTCCTAACATGATATTTTGCAAATTTACAAGGCTCTGATCTTTGTGTTTTGGATCAGACATCAAACCAGCATTTAGATGAAACATTAGCCATTTTCTTAAGAAATCATAAGCATTTATTTTTTGTACTCACTCTCCTGGGTATGGAGACTGGTCTGTTTTGGAGTCAATTTTTGTTTTATATCAATGCAGCTTTGCAAGTTTAGCATGCTAAAAGAGCATGCTGTTATTTCTTTACAACAAAGTTAGCACCAATACTCCAGAGGAAGCTCAAAGTGAGAGTGTTCACTGAGCTCAGTGTTCTGTTCTGTTTAATTAGAGAGTAACAGAATCACACAATTTGCTAAGGTAGGCACCTATGTAGGTCACCTCGCCCAACTGGCCTGCACAAGCAGGACCATGTAGAGCTGGTCACTCAACACCAAATCCAGATGGCTTTTGAACACCTTCAAAGATGGAGACTCCATAACCTTCCTGAACCATCTGTTTCTGTGCTTTACTGCCCTAGCAGTAATTTTTTTCTTTAATTGGAATTTTATGCAATTCACTGGAATATCTTTACCACCACCCATCAGACATTGAAAAATTCCCCTCAGCCTTCTCTTTTCCAGTATAAACAAGTCCAGCTCACTCAGCCTATTCCCATATGCTTCAAATCCATATCTGGAAGTGTGAGAAATTTGCTCTACATTTATACCTACCAAGCTGAAAAAATTGAAACAATTTTGCTCATGTTACCACATACTAAAATAATTAATGTAGGAATCAAAGATAGTGTGCTCTCACTGCCACCACTATCACTGAACACGTTACAAAGGCTGAGAGAACTTTCTCCTCTGTTTGAAATAAGAGATAGACTCATCTACTCTGAGGAGATAATTTCAGAACATTTATCTGAGGCTGGCCAGATAATTTCATCTAGATGAGAATTGTTTATCTAAGCATAAAGGGGCTTGAAATTTCAGGCAGAATTCTTTTTTAGGGTTCCTGGTGTTTAGTTCTTCATAGTCTGAAGAGCTAAATACTCACTCTACTCACACACTACAAGGAATACAATTTCTGCCATAAGAATCTGAATTCTGCTTTAGGGATGAGACATCCAGAAGTTAAATACAGAATTAACCACTTAACTAATAACTAAGTCCTGAGCCTTCTAATGTCATTAGAGTCTAAAATATCTGAAGAAAAAAGTGAAGTCACCATTTTACTGAAAAGATGCACAATTGACCAGTAGGTGAATTTACAGAAAATAAGCAAGTATATTTACAATACTCCATGTTTAAGAGAAAACAAACACAACCCCTCACACCATGAAAGAGTTAAATGACATGTTACTACCTATAAATATTGACTGAAATAATAAATTTCATTTTTATTTGGGATAAATAAGATTTAATTTTCTTTACAGCCCATATGCAATATTTTCAGTGAAAAAATACATTTTTATGCAAGTTCTTTATCAATCTATATTCCTATATACTAGGGGAGTATTTTATTAATCTGTTTGCAAAAGTCAGTCATTTCAATAGGAAGAATATATTAAGTTCAAAAGAATAAGGTTTCTTTAGTATGAGAAAAAAGCCTTCATCCTCGCAGACTTAGAGATACTCACTAGAGATACATGAATTTGCTTCAGCATTTTGTTTGACAAAATCATGCTTCATCATTTGCATTAGATTCACTTAAAACTTTCAACACATTTCTGCTTTATCTTTCAGCTACTTTTATGTTTCCATTAGCTTTATATGCTCTTATTTAGGATGGAGAATGGGAAGAAAAACACTTATGGGATGACACTCAGCAATCAGCTAAGCTGGGTCTTACATTTTTTCAGATAATCTCTTTATCTCTCACATACAGCAGCTACACTAAACTCTGCTTCTGCTTTTACCTTGTGCTGAACAGGATGCTGAAAGTTTTGAGACACAATGGAACTTGCTGGGAAAGAGGAGCACCAGGTTTTTACAAAAAATGTTCAAGGTTTACTGTAAAAAAAATGGAAAATCGAAAATTACTTTGAGGAAAAACTGAACCCCAGTACTTAGAAAAAGCTATTAAAAATATTTGTTTCAAAAAATTAACTTTATTTTCCCTTATTTCTTACTTCTACCCATGATTAAAGGTGAAAAAGCAGAATTACATACAGCAGCCAATATGATTTTGACAACTTGTATAAAATAACAAGGTACTAAAATTACTATTGTTAAATTTAACTTTGTAAATATTTGTGGTGGTTTAGCACCAACTATTAATTAAACTCCTGGTAAACTAAGCTCTGCCCCTTCCTGCAACAAGGACATTAGCCATCCCTTATATTTTACTATTTATATCATGCCCAGATCCTATACCTTTCAACTACTCATGTACATATGGACATAGAGGTGAATGCGAGGCACAGGGTGCAGCTCCAATCATCCAGGGCTTGTTTCCACCACTATAAGCAAACAGCACTTGCCTTTGCAGGTTGGCAGCAGTGTGATGTAATCAATCTGCCAGACCTCCCCATATTTATATTTCAGCCATTGCCCCCCCATAACACAGGGACTTTGCCCACTTGTCCCTGCTTCTCATGGCACGTGTTTCACGACTGTGGATAAGCATATGTTCCTCTAGATAGTCCAAATCCACCAAAGCAAGTCATCTTCTATGATTCTATATGAATGACTGAACCTCTTCACTACCTTGGTTTATTGCTATCTTGCTCTCTCTTTCCTAAGAGATACTTTATTGTACATGAGGCAGTATTATAACTTTTGGGAAAAAGTTGACAATTCAGTAGAAGAGAGGAATCAAACTGAAGTTCAGTGAAACTCAGACTCCATGGAGAATAAATATCAGAGCGCAATGGATTATAAAAGCTTGAGTTATTACTTTGAGCAATTTAATTTCTGAAAGGCACTGCAGTGTTTTAAGAATCACTTAAAATCCTTTTAAAAAGGATTTAAGAATTACCCCGTCGTTTATTTTGATTAACATTCATTACTTCCTTAGATGCTATCGCTGAATTGCTACCATTAGTATTGAACTAAAACCTGGATTAATACATTTCATTTTATTATAATAAAATTATAACATTACTATTTCAAGAATGGAGCATTTTACTTTAGTCTTTAAAAATACTCATGTGGTTATGCTCATGCAGATTAAAAAAATTATTTAATTTATACATCATTTCTTACACACAAAAACACCCAGAAAACACAGTTACTTCTGTTCTACCAAATTTCTTTTTTTTAGTCCACAGTTCTACAAGATGAAACTGGAAAATATGCTAGGTACTGTTGTAGTGTGTTCATGAAGTCCATTTAATTCCTCCCCCATTTTATGTATCTGCTCCCCCCCCATTTTGTGTAAAATGGTTCTGCCCTCCTCAGTTTTCCCACCACAGCCCTGCCAGTTATATTGTCAATCTGCTAGGTTATATAATTCCTCCTTCCCTTTTTCCCTTATATGTATGCTTTTTCTCCTCCCTGGGCCAGTCAATCATCCCCCCACTCCACCTAGATTCCAGAAGCTTCTCCTCTTTGGGGGTTGTGGTTGGCTGTGGTCCCGGGGCCCCTCCCATACCTGGTACCTATTGGGCTCCCCACTATGTCATTTGTGTTGAGTTCATCCCCTCTTCTCCGCCTATTGGTCTTCTGTAAACCCCTCCCGGGTCCACTCCTTCCCTTTATAACCCTGAGGCACGTTTTGTTCTGGGTCATTCGCTGGTACGTCAGGGCATCTCTCCCTGGCTGGCATCGTGGGCTTTCCAATAAACCTATTTTGCCCCCAGCGAGTGTCCAGCTCCTTCCTTCTCGTCGTTTTAGCAGCGATCCCGTCCGCAACCAGCACAGCGCGAGGCCTTACGACGCCGAGGGTGCTGGCAGACTGCAGCTGGGTGTCGGCCTTAACCTCAGCTAGCCGGACTCTGACCTTCTCTGCTCTAGAAGGCCAAATACACCTCGCTGCAAAGTGCTTTCAAATGTTTAGAGATATAGATATCTTATTTAAATAAGTGAAATTGGACATTTAAGTCACCTTCAGTTTTGGATTTCATAGTGCTACATAACCCATTTCTCATTTTCTACATAATTTTACCATAAGCAAATCCCATAGAAATGGATAGTTTTCATCATGGAAGCTCTCAAGCTGGGCCTACACTAGAAATCCAGTAACTGTGTGCATGGTGGGCAATTGCTGAGTTAAAGCAGAGGCATTCACTGGGGAGGGAACTATTTTACGTCATCATTTAGAGTCACTTGAATGAAATTATGCGCTACCATTATCTCATCAGTAAAACCACGCCAACCATTCAGATATTCTCACATTATAACTTTTAACTTTGCACAGTTTTGAAATAGTATCTGTGCCCGATAGTGTGTGTTACAGAAGAAGTAGCACAAATAAAAAATACAAAAGTAATGCAAGTAAGAAATACAAAACATATTTTCATAACAATAATTTAAGTGATGGCTAAATATATTTACAGTGTTCTCTCTTTACTAATTGACTTCCAAATAAGGAATTAGCCATGCTTCTCTTGGCATTAACCAATTTTTGACTGAAACAGTAAAAATCTAATGCAACAGAAATTCTAGCCAGTAGTTTAAAATATATGTGCACAAAATAGGGAAAATAATCAAAAAATGTGTAAATAAAACTTAACTCATTTCCTGTAGATCTGAGACATAACGATGTATTCCTCAGCTTTGAGATATAATTATTCATATATAGATTTTTAGAGAAAAAACCTTTGGCCCATAACTTCAGTAGCCTCTCTTTTAGCTTTAAAATGTGCATTCTTTCATTATGTTCTGTTTCACCTTCATTTGGCTGGCAGCATGTATCAATGGGACACATCTGCAGTGATAAAAGCCCATTAGCCACAAGAAGAGGCAGATGGAATAGACACAATTATTATTATTGATATAAATGCCACCTAGAATTTCTAAGCATTGTTCACTTTCTAAATTAACAGTTTGAATTAATCTCTAGCTTATTAAAATATTGAATTTTACCCTGAGATGTCAATTTATCCCCGATTTTTCAATTAATCATGCTAATATGTAGCCTTCTCTAGATTTCTATAAGAAAAGGGGAGTGGGCAGGAAGACATCTGAGGTTTCCAAAACCAGTTCAAAGTTGTGTGGCTGATGCTATTAGGAGTTTTTTTGCTTTTGGATTATTTTGTCTGTGCCATTGAATGTCATCAATAGGCTTCTTAGGGTAGAATAAAACTATGTTCATTCTCATGTGAAAAAATACACAAGTACTGTATTAAGACACCAGTGTATTATCCTTTCTTTTTGACATGGTGAGACATGAAATAGTTGAGAGCATTAAACTCAGCAATGAGGCAAAAAAGAATAAGCTAAAGGACCACTGAGGGAAAAAAAGTCCAAAGAAACAAAAAAGGAAATTGAGGCATCTGTGCGGAGAAAAGAACACATACACTATGAATGAAAAGTTCATTTTTGAAGGTAATTATCTAATTATCATACTGCATGTGGCAGGAGTTTAAATTTGAGCAAGAGCATAAAGTATGTGTTATGAGATTGTCACTACCCATTATGTACCATGACATAACACATATAACATTCAATATAAAGGAAATGTTCATATGGTAAAACCATTTAAGTGTGAGCTGTTGCCTTTGTCACCACATAAAAGGATCACTTTTTTTTTGTTGTTTTGATTACCAAAAAGTAATTTGCCTTATGATTGAGGATGTGTTTCATCTGTATTTCATTACAATTATCAGCCCAGAATAATCCAAACAAATAAAATAACGACCTTGATGTCACTGCTATTGACATAGTAACTGTTTACAATTGAACTGCAGTAGAAGCAGAGAACAATGGCCAAAATTCAGAAAAACAGATGGCTTGTAAGAATTTTGCCATGCTCATAAGAATATTCAGAGACACAGCAACAGGAATCCATCTTATGACCACATAAAGTGCCATTCATAGTATCCCTGGAACAGCAACACTGGTGATTCCTTTTCTCTTTTCAGAAATTCCACAATCTAAATCACTAGCAATCAATTTGCTACAAGCACATTACTAACAAAACTAGCATCTAATCTCTTTGTTTACCCAATGATTTAGGTATGTTAATTTTCTTTATTTTGCAAGCCATTATTTTCACAAATCACTTCTCGCAGCTGGCAATGACTGATTTGTAAGGTATTATTTAAACTGAAATAACATACTTTTGTCATATTCTGAAATATTGATTAATAAATTTATAAAACATATAATAGCTCATCATCAGTAGCTTTCTGTTTTTCTCTTTGCTATATAAACCTGTAGGGGAGGATTTAATAGCAGGATCTGTTCATAAATTGTGCATTCCCATGTCCTAATATATCCTAAAATCATGTCCAAATATCTACAAAACCTAGACAGGTTCTTCAGATCTGATCCAACTTTTACAGAACAGCTTCCTAAAAATTCAATGTGTAAACAGACATTCTACCTGAATCTTTTTCTACATCTAGCACTATGTACAGAAGTGTCTGCAGAAGGTGACTGCAGTGGTGAGCAGATGATTTCAGCTGATCTGTCCTTATGAGAAAAACAAGTTAAAATGGATGATAGCTATCTTACTGTTAAGCTCATTTTTCAGGCTGGCAGTCATCCTGTCCTGTTAAGAAAGATAAATTTTATTGCCTTTTTTCAAGATTATACCTGAAAAATATGATGACTGGTTTTGGTTCATTGAATTGTTTTAGACTCTGAAATCTCTTTTAGGTCATTTTATGTCACATACCTTGGTATTTACCTACACTTTTTTTATTACTGAAATACTTAAATAATCTAAATATTGTCCCATTATTGCAGGTACTGCACAAATATACTAAAAACCTGCCTTCCAAATTTCTGACACATGAAAAAAACATTAGGAGTCCTGAACATGCAGGGTAGGAGGAAGTAAAAAAAGATATGACAACAGACATAATGTTATAAACCAGAGGCAGAAACGAGTGGAAGTTTTTACCACATATTTTTTACATTAAAACATGTCAAACCTGGAATTGCCATCAGAACAAGAGAGATTTAGGCCAATACAGAAACTCAGTAATTTTTATTTGGAAAAAATTGAATTAAAATTATAATCATTAAGCATTTCTGTAATATTTCAATGTAAAAGACATTTTAAAAATGACATTTTTCCAAATAGCATTGCTCAGTACCAGTGGCCACAGTTCATTTTGTGCATGTAAGCTATTTGGCTGAATTTTCTGCATTTCATAATTGAAAAGGTGTCTGAAGCAGAAGAAGGTTGTCACAAGGATAAGGTATTAAAGGTATAGAAACCCAGGATAAGACTAAGGTCAGTTTCATTTACCAGAATGGTTCACAGAAATGTCCTTTGTGTATGATTGTATGATTGGATGAAAAGGGTACAGGTCAAATGTGTGTGGCTCTGAAAGTAAAAACAATAGTTATGGAATGGATGTACTTAGTGTCAATTGTCTATTTTTCACTGTGTAAATAGGCAGGCAGCACAGTTCAATATAGAAAGCGATTCTGGCGCTTCCTTTTTTAACACAATACTTTTGTACAATGTAGACAGTTTTAGACAAAAGGAAAAGACATACTGTCTGTTACTACTGCCACTGTATTTTGAAGTCACAGTCATAGTATGAAAATTAAAAAAATTAGAGAGAAGCTGAGTCAATATTTACTTTCATCTTTTTGTATTTTTAAAAATTTCATTAAGAGATCACATGTCTAAATGTTATCTGATATTTTGAAAGCCGTCTTGGTTGTTTATAATTTTTATAGTCATGTAACTTAAATAATCAGGTAGAACCAGTTCTGTCTTGAAGGATCATAGAAATTTCCGATTAAAAATATCTAACAGAAAAAGGAGATAAAAGACAAGAAAAAATGTTTAGAATATGAGGAGCAACTGAGGGATCTGAGGCTGTTTAGTGGGGAGAAGGAGGCTCAGCGAACAACTGATCACTCCCTAAAACTACATGAAAGGAGGGTCTAGCCAGGGGGAGTCATCCTCTCCTCCCAGACAAGTGGGAGGGTGAGAAGACAGAGCCTCAAGCTGCACTCAGGGAAGTTCAGGTTAAACATCAGAAATTTCCTCATGGAAAGATTTGTTAAACACTGGAATGGACTGCCCAAGGAGGTGATGCAGTTGCCATCCATAGAGGTGCTCAAGAAACAGCTGGATGTGGGACTTAGTTGCCAAGGTGGTGATCAGTCAAAA
The DNA here is from genome assembly GCF_028551555.1 of Melozone crissalis. Classification (NCBI taxonomy): domain Eukaryota; kingdom Metazoa; phylum Chordata; class Aves; order Passeriformes; family Passerellidae; genus Melozone; species Melozone crissalis. Next base: position 2,104,925 of record NW_026535784.1, on the reverse strand, counting down.
GTCAGACTTGATGTCAGAAATCTTTCACAAATTAAATGATTCTGTGATTCTGTGGTTCTTCTTGGTAGCTACAGACAGAAAAACCTTCAAAGAGAGAGTATCAGAAATAGTAAAAAAGAGGAACTAAACAAATAAAACCAAGACAATCCTAAAAATTTACTTAAGGCAAATTTTTCTTTATTTAAAAGTAGCTTGAATACCACCATCTGAGTCCTTATTAGCTGCAATATAAAAATAAGATCTATGAAGTCATAAAACTATGCCATCTCAAAAAGCAGAGAACAAGAGAGAAATTGTCTTCATTTATTTCCATTTGCAATGGACAAACTGCCAGACTTTCCAACTGCTACATTCCCTGAACTAGGAAAATAGTATCAGTGGAAATTATTGAATAGTGAAAGTTCCAGAGGATCAAGAAAGACATCATGGTGCATACTTAGGAAAGAGAAAGCCCTAAAAATATATCAATACTTTCCTACACTATAGATTAAATCTAGGCTCATGTTAAAGATTATCAAAGGTGAAATCAAGGAAAATAATGATTTCAAACAATTTGAGAAATTGGTAAAAATGAAGTAAGTGGAGTTAGAATACTTATAATGTCCAACTGGCTAAAGAGAGTCTGACAGGGAGCTGTCACACCATCTCTTGTCCAGTACAATGTCTTTCAACAATTCAACGCACAATTTGTCTTATTCTTGTCTCCAACACTATTATCCAAAGAAATTGAGTGTCATGAAAAATTCTAGTACAATGTCAGTGTCCCAAAAAAGGAAGCCATTAATAGCTCTTTAAGGAATTTCCAAAAATCATTCTAGTACAGAAACAATAAGGTATTTCAGATTACCATACAGAGGATGCAACTATTCTTAGATCTTCATAAGATGAATAAAACAGTCCACTTGGACACCTGAAAATTTCCTCCTAAATCAGTGGTGATGATGTTTAAAAGAGCTATCGCAAACCCTGATCTCACTAGACAGTCATAGAAATCTGTATGAACTTTTTATGCCTTCAACATTTAACCCTGAAAGAACATGGAGCTGAGGAACACAACATCTTGCTAACAAAAATAGTAGCATAATAGAATTTTGTTCATTCTGAAACAATTAAGAACCCTTTTTCCTACATTATCACTGTGGCAGTATCTGACTTCTCTGATTAGGGATAAAACACTTTATCTAAATTATAAGAAAAATTATTTTAATATTCAATGTTAGTATTCATAACCACCTTATATCTATTCCTTCATGTATCAGTATTGCCCTTTGAGTAATTTATTTTGATAAAAACTGTAATGATATTGATACATGAATATTCTCTTTTTATTACTTCTAGGCATTTTGTAGAAAATTTGATCTGAGCTTATTCTGAATGCTAAAAAACCTCCCAAAACCTTGAATCCTATGATCTGTCATACTACCAAACTAACCTTCTTGTACTAAAACATTTTATTTTCCTGACTGTATGATCAAAAAGCCTTGAGGTGTGCCTCGCATGCCATCTTCCTTACAGAGAATTTCTTGTTAAATGAAACACAGAGTTCTTAGTTTCACTTGCGGTGTAATTTTTTCTTAAATCATGCAACATAAATTTATACTCAGTTTCTTTTCTCAATCAGTCAATCAATGTCATCAGTTATAAGGAGAGCTGTAGCGAATTCTATTTAGCAAAGTCTCTTTGAAATTAAGATAAATTTTCTTATTGTATAAATGTAAATAATTAGTAAGAAAAAGGAAAGAAATCTATATAAGAATTTTTTTGCTCAATTATCTTTTGGTGGATAATACCAGATACAGATATGTATTCATCTGTGTTTTCGTATGCAGACAAAAGGACTTCTAAGGGAAATATAAGACATGAGAAAGATGAATGAAACATTTTAAAAGCCCTCTCTCCTCACTCAAATAATTTAAAATATTGGCAAGTTTGAACACGAAGACTATAAAAATAGATGAACAACATTTTTAACTTCAGAATATAAAACATAATGCAACATCTAGTTTGAACTATTAAGTTAGAACTTCTCTAATACAGAAGAGTACTTGGAAACACACAAAATCGAACACTTGCAAGCACATTTCAAGTAGAAATATACAATATTTCATAACACAAATGTGTTGGAAATTCAAAGTTCACCTACAAATGCATTAAAGAAAATCTTCCATTAACGTCAGCCCAAAAAATTCCATGAACCTGTAGGAATTGCTTAAGATACTGATTTGTGACAGGAATTGCAGAGTTCCTAAGGAAGAAAGAAATAATTCCAAAATCATCCTTGCTTAAGGGTTGTTTCTTTTATGAAAACTATATTCCTTAATAGACTCATGAAAATAATTTATTTTAATACATAAAATTCAATCCAACATGCTTTATTAGTAGCAACTATAATTTATATAACACCACTTACGTTATGAAATATATACATATAAAATGAAATTAAACACCGTTCATTACAAAGTGAGAAGGTAACAAAATTATAACAAGTTGATATTGCCCAATGTTTAATTGGCAAATCTCACCATTAATAATTGAATTGTTAGAGCTGTTTTCAGCATCAAACTGAAAATTAACTTATCAAAATATTTTAAAAATACTTTAAAATCAAGTTTATAGAAATTCTGCAATGAAAAAGTGATTTTGAGGTTGTTTTCATTTTTTGTGATTATTCTGATAAAAATACAGACAATAGAAATCGTATATCCTTTTGATTGTATTCTATAGCACTTCTCCATTAGGAGTTAAATTTAACACAAGAGTTTGTTACAAAATTTTCCAGGGCAAACTTCTCTATTTGACTGTATGCTTCACTTTTTTTCCCTATGCACTTGCTGTCTTATTTCACATCACTTCTTTCAATGTTTAAAGCTTAAATGATGAAAGTTAAAGAACACAGGAACTAGAGGAACAGGTTTGAAACCTAAAATGTTGCTTCATGCTTTCAAAGATCCCCATAACTGCAACTCTAGAAACCCAATGGAAAAAAAACCACCCATGCCTAAAATTTTTCTACCAACAGAAATTATCTGAAATGTTATAATTGTCTTCTTAGGGTTTCAAAATCAAAGTACTTCAAAGGAAATAAAAAGAGAAAGAAGATCCAAACAGGCCATTGTTGCAGGAAAATAAGTTAGAAAAAATAATGGTCATTTTTCTGTTGAGGTTTTGTAAAAGAAATATAGTTTCACAGACATGAGTGTTGACAATTATGTCTTTGTATATGTCTTCTGTCTTTTGATAAAAACTAATTTTTGAAAAGCTGTGAAAATAAAATTCTGATTCAAGCATTTGGGGAAATGTCATCCTTATTAATAACTTTTTCTCCTTTTTTTAAGCTCAAAGTAGATGAAAAAGTGAGGTGAAACATTGAGTGAGCCTGTGATGGATGGAGAGCTGATGTGCAATTTTGTCTGTGAGATGCTTGTTGCACAAATTATTGAGCTAGTCTGAATAAAAACCCTAAGGAAAAATACACATGGAAAAAAGAGTAATGTGAGAGAACTACTTCTTAGAAAATTTTTGATGTATGCTAAATGACAAATAGTCTTCCTGTAACAAAGTAGGTGAAGGGTCTGGAGCATAAGGCTTATGAGGAGTGGCTGAGGAACCTAAAGTTGTTTAATCTGGAGAAAAGGAGACTGAGCTGAGAACCTTATCCCTCTCTACAACTACCTGAAAGGAGATTGTGGATGGGTGGGAATCAATCTCTTCTCCACAAAAAACACCAGGTAAGGGAAAAACATCAAGCTGCAGCAGGAGATGCTGAGATCAGATATTGGGAAAAATTTCTGCACTGAAAAGACAGACAATTATTGGAACAGGCTGCCTAGGGAAAGTGGGCAGCTTAAAAAGTTTAAAAGATGTGCAGATGTGGTGCTTAGGGAAATGGTTTAGTGGAGGACTTGAGAGTGCTGGGTTAACAGATGGACTTGATGACCTTGAAGGCCTTTTCCAGCCTCAGTTACTCCATGATTCTGTGAACTTAAAACCTCTAGATACACCATGGAAAAGGCACATGTGCTGTTGTATACACACTAAACCAAAACTCACAAGTCTTGGTGATGTTATGAACGAGTTGCAAGCAACATGAAACAGTGATGTGTAACAGAGAAACAAATTATTACATTGGTCAGAACAACAGAACTACAATAGTATGTCAGCTGACAATTTTAATTCAGGACAAAGGACTGTACTGGATGGCAGCTTGAATTCCTTTCAATGTTGTTAAAAGATGGATCAAGGCCTTCCTGATTATCAATAATTAGAGGGCCCATAAGGCCCTTAACAGCATATGCATGGGAGGAGAGGGTGGATACTTTGGAGATAGCACTGTATAAGAAGTGATGGGGTGGCAAAACTTTATTTGATTATTGCAAAAGTAAAATTCTTTTTCATCCTAAGATGTCTGGGCTTTACTCTATATTAGCAGCTAAGGAATCCTTGTAAGAGAAACCCAAATTATTTGAACTTGGATACAGTGAGTGAGGGTGGGAGAACTACAATTAAGCAAATGCCCAAAGCCTAGCAGCTAAATGAGAAAAGAGAAATACAGCAGTACTGGGATGTAAATGAAAAAATTAAGATTAGATTTCATAATATAAATGGAATTCTGTTCCAAATGTTATAGAAAAGGAGTTCCATGGCTGAGACAGGAGAATGACAACTACCTAATGGAAGTCAGTCGTGGGAAGATCTGGAAATATGAAGGACAACACAGGAAAAAGAGAAGAAAAAAGAGCTTGGATTTAACTATCAAGAAAAGCAATTATTCATAAGATTGAAAAATAAATAAAAAATGGGGTAAAAACACCTAATGGTAGCTGTGTGATAATTTTAGAGGTTAGCTTTTATACTGGTTGGAGGACAGATTAGGAATGCTACCAGACAGCTGTGAAGGAGACCTGTGTTATGCCTAGAGCAGCACAAAAGCATTGCAGGTTCACCAAGGCAGAAAAAAACATCTTCTGAAATGCTTTAAAGGAATAATCAGCAGCTTTCCAGCAGTGAAGATGTACAACAGACTCAAAGATAAAGAGAACTTGGAAAAAGGAGTATAAGAAAGACAGCACCTACACACAATAACTGGGATTGTAATAAAAAAAATTGCATACAACCTTATCTTTGAATTATAATATCACATTTATTTGCTTTCTCTCAGGTTCAGTGACTCTGTGGCACATATTTCTTATCTGAATAAGAGTTGAAATTCCCCAGGTTATTTCAAATACCTCTTACTACAATGGTGATATAGAATCAAAATTTATACCTCAAAATACCACAGCTATCAAGGTATGGTTTTAAGTAATATTTTTCCTCTACAGGAAAACAGCGAGACCCATGCGTCACTTAAATTAAGAATTTATTACCTGATCTTCTCAAACTGTCCATGGAAGGGTTCTATACATATTTTCAATTATGTTGAATTATGATGCCAAACAAATATCACTTCTTCACTGTTTGGACCCTTCAGATCCAAGGCTGGACGACTTTAGGGTCATCATAAGTTGTATGCAACAGCATCCATGCAAAGACCTGTGATTTTGTTTATTCCTCTTATCTTACTCACTTTAGAACTGGCCTTTTGAACCAAATGTTTATTATTGCATGTGTAGAAGGATAAAGAGGTTGTGGAGGCACCAGAAACACAGAGCTTCTGCAAAAATTTTTGGTCTAATATTTTATTTTAGATCTGATCTTCTCAAAGTGAAATTGCTAAACAAAAGACTTCCTAATTCTCAGTTTCCAAGTGCTGCTTTCTATTTAATAATGATTTTATCCCATTTACAAGCCTCACCTTTGTAAAGGATTTTTAAAGACAATATACCAGATTCCTGTTTTAAACTTTGTCCTATATATAGAACTGAGTATGCTCAGTCATTTAAAATTGTGAAAACATAGGGACAAAAAATTAGCTATGCCAGGCTGCATTTAGGATTCTACACTCTTTACAGCAATAGTAAGTATAAGAAACTCTTGATTTACAGGTTTTTTGCATTAAATAGATAAACCATGATGACTGAAACTCTGTGAATAACATTTCTCCCTAACACATGCCAGTCACTGGAATGGATACAGTGAGGTGGATTTTAAAGGATTCACAGATCCAATTTGTAATCCTATGAAAATATGCTTCTGCTTTGCCACAGTTACACAGTTTACTCTTCATTTACAAATCTTAGACCTTCTTAAGTCTCCAAACCAATTTTACAAGCCAGGCCTAAGGGCAGAGTTCTCAGTACATTCATTAAGGTGATCCAGTAAAACTGGATGCTTTTGGAAATATTTGGTAAGTCTGTGACCAGATGAAACAATGCTCTTAAAGTGATTTTAGCAGTAAGAGCAGCATATTTGCTACAGGTTTTAAAATTATAAAGCATTCCATGTATCTCTACTGTACTTCAATGCTTAATCTCTGCTGATACTGCTGTTGAAACAGCAGACCAGACCTCAGCCTCTTTCTCTTCAGCAATACAATCCTTTCACTTCTGATACTATTATTCTCAGTGGTTCTTTAACCTCCTTTGTTCAAGAACCTTCTCTTATCCTTACTTACTCTTAAATCACAACTGTTTTCTGAATGGTTATTTATCAGTTTAGAACACTTTTTCTGAATGCTTCTATTAAACTTGCAACTTATTCGCATGGTATAACCTCTCAGTCATCAGATAAATTAATATTACACATCCACTACAGACTACTTGATAAGCCAGTTTTTAAACATTGCAATTAAACTCAATAAAAATTGCAATTTTTCAATGCTGCATTAGTACTAAAAAATAGTGTGGTGCAATAAATCCTAACACTCAAACAAAAAGTGTTCAATTTTGAAATAAGAAAGACCAAGGGCACAGAACATCACTTAAAGAGACACTCTGGGTTTCTGGATGTGTAGTCTTCTTTTTCCTGTTGTTTGTCTTCTTATTTGGAAACAATCCAATGTAAACTGCTACCTTTGTGGCTAAAATAGCACTTTCCCTTGATAAATTTTTGAACTAATCACATTAGCTCTTTTTCCTTGCCAACGTTTCTGGAATTGTACTGCATAAGGGGAAAAGCTTAAATAGATGACACTGAATATAATCCCCCAAACCAGTCCTCACTGAATCATAGTTTAACTCTGAGAACATTTTTATGTCTTCCCTATTCACTCACAAGTCTAGGGCTACAGGTTTCAATTCATGCTAGGAGAGCAGGGAACTAAAATTCAGTATAGAAAAAAGCTATGTACTGTAGGCTATCACAGCAGAAATGTTGAAAGACAATTTAATGTTTTTTTAGGAAAAATGGCCTTTAATGAATTTCTGCTAGATAGAAATCAGGTCTTGTTGACCAAGATGGTTTCCAAATTACAGAAAGAAGAAAGTAGCCATAGTTCAGAGAGCTGACTGAAGCATCTAGGTAGCTAAGAAATAAAAAAAAATAAGATACTATTCATTCTCAGTTTAGTTATTGGTTTAACAAAATACTGGTGGGATGGGCACATGACAGCATCAAAAGCAAACACAGGAGGATCACATTTATGCCAAAATTCACCATTTCCTTAGCTACTGACACAATAAATATTACTGAAATGGATAGAAATATTTTTATCAAATTGCTACGCTATTGTATATCTGGAAACCAGCTGATCAACATTTTCCTTGCACCCAAAACTTGTTACAGGCTCCAGAAGTGATCTCACAGGTACAGTAAAGAGGAGGATAATGACTTTCCTGGATCTTTTAGTGATGACCTGGATGTTCTTGGTCTGTTTTGCCAGAGCACACAGCAGGCTGATGCCCAGCTTTCAATCTACCAGCATCTCCCCAAGTTCTTCTCAGCAGTGCTGCTGAAAAGCCCCAGCCTACACCATTGCAGGAGTCCCTTCCTTCACAAGTGAAAGACTTGGTATTTATCCTTGCTGAATTCCAGGAGGTTCCTGCTGGCCCATTTGCCCAGCCTCCTACACCCTTCAGAATGGCTGCTATTGAGGGGTCCTTCCACTCTGGTGTCACCTGCAAACGTGATGGGGGTACACCCCATAAGCTGCTTCAGCTTCCTGCAGTCTGAGTTGAGGTGCCTTATTCCCTTTCCTGACCAAGCCAAAGACACTTAGATGATAAAGTTAAATATCTATAGTGAATAAACATTTTTTTATTTGTTGCTTATAGGAACTTTTGGGAGATTTGCTTTGTTTTTTCTCTTTAAAAACAGCCAAAAAACCAAACAAGAAGCAAAATCTGAGGGTGAATTTTCAATTAAGTACAAAACCTCCGTTTCTTATTCTTTTCCAGTTTCTACCAGCAGCAGCAATACTCCTATTTTCATTTTAAATACCAAAGAAGCCATCTGCTCTCCAAATACACACAAACAAAGTAAACCCCAAGTTTTTTAAAAGTATAAATGAAGCAACAGAGATAATCATTGTTATGCAGGTTTATAATGGTAATGAGCATAATCCATCAGATTTTAGAACACCTCTTCTTATACAAAGCAGAAAAATAATATTATGAAGGGACTGTCCTTCTGTTACATTCCAAGGAGATTGTATTCACTTATTAAACTCAAAATTTTCCAAGTTTAAAATTATCCTGAAAACTCTTTTCACCCTGTTCCTGTTTAATCAAACCAGTTACTTTTAAAATATACCAACATACACATATTTAAAAAAATATATTAAGGGAGGGGGCAATAATTTGAGAGTCCTTTTAATAAAGCATTTGTCAGGTTTTTGTCATGGTTCTGATAATGGCTAACTGATCTACTGAGGGCATGGTAAACTCATATACATCCACCCACAATTTAACATTATTCAGACTACAATAATTCCAAATCAGTTCAAACAGCAGTAGCTACTTTTTGCATGACACATAACCAACCACATGATCTAAAGCTTTAATCCATATTTGACCAACCATCTTAAGTCTCCTTAATCGTAACAACACTGCCTTGCCAACCATGCACCATAATTTACATAAACTAGGCATTGTTGCATGAAGCATAAGCACTATCTTTCATTGGCTTGATTCTTCTGTTCTTGAAAACCATGGCAAAACAATTAACTCAAATGAGAGTCTCAGTCCTTGATTATGAGTCTGAATACAATTCCAGTTTAATACATCCCTTGAGGTGTAGATCTGTTAATCTACCCTGGTTGCTTTACTGCATCAGACTAGCTATGAGAATAACTAAACAGAGAATGTATATCCAGATGTACAAGCAAACAGAACATCCCTGCATCACTGTTATACAACATTGCTATGGTCAGATAATTTTGAAATGTTTGTTACCTAAGATGAAGTGTGATAAGCCACAGTCTGCCTAATAAATTCTGACTCAGCAGTCTTGGTTTGTGATTCTTAGAATTCCTGAAGTAGTCCTATCAGAATTTAAAAACAAAATGAAAAAAAAAAAAGTCAAAAACAACCCCCCAAAAAAAACCCAAAAAAAACCCAAACAAACAAACAAAACAAAACCAAAAACAAAAACAAAAACAAAAAAACTCACGAAAAAAACCTCCAAAGAAACCAAAACCAATACAAAAAAAGTACAAAACAAACAACCAAACAAAACTTCTTGGAAAATTAGTAGACATTTATCTTCACAGAGGGCATAATATCTATTAGAAAAAAATGCATTCATTGCAATCTTTTATAATTTTCCAAAGAGGTGATAGAATCCTTAGCCTCTAGTCTTCCCTGTGTCCTTGATCTACCTTTAACATGGTTATGATTTTTCTGGAGTAGAGCTTGCTATGTCAATTTACTGGAGCAATTTACTGGTCCTTCTGTTTCCCTGTGAGATTTCTATACCTCAAAGCAATTTGTCCCCCAACTTATTGGGAACTCTCTCATTTTTCTACTACATTGTCATTGATTTGAGTTTCACGTTTCATGAAGAACCATTTGCTTTTTCTTGTAGGAGCTTATGTCTTTAGAGTTCTTCTGTACCTTTACTCTCCTGTCACATAGTTTAAAGTGTTTTCTTCTTCTCAAAGATAGAGTAGAAGAAATTCAGGTCCTCAGCTGATAAGATTTGGACAATCATCACATAACTACTTAATCTTCTCTATTGATGGTGCTCTGCTGAATCAGTATTTTACCTTATGTCTTACATCATCCTGAAATGCATTTATTTCAGAATTTGAAACCATGCTGTCTCTCTACTTTACTCAAAGTGATCATTAGATTGTTATTAGAACACACATACTTTCAAAATTTTAATTTTTTATATACCAGAAATTGAGACAATAACTACCTTAATCAATGGTGCCCATATATGAATTACCATATCCCTAACAAACTCTAAAATACTTCATTTTTATAGTCGTAGTTTTGCAGAATCAGGGATTGGGATTTTCAGTCATGGACAGCAATAAAAATATCATTTTCTCTACTTAGTTAAGTATCTAATAAAGGCATTTCAAATCAGTTGAAGAATGGGAAAAGTTTTTAGCTGTTCCCACTAGATCAGCTGAATATTTTTCCTAATTTTTAATTTCCTTTACTAAAAATGTAAGTTTCATGCCGCTTGTGAACCACTCATGAGAATCTTTTCTTTCACAAGTGACCCTTGAGCTGTCTTCAGCTGAGATCAGGAAGCAATTGCAGTTATGGTTTGTGATATTGAATGCCAAGTGAGATTACTGAATAGGCAACCAATTGGCCTTTGGGTCCTAGTCAGGATGGTAGAAACTGAGGGAAGCAGACAAACAGTTGTGAGAATGGGAACAGAGGAGGAGGGGATCTCACTCACCAATCAACAGAAACGAGGTTAGATCCTCACCCCCAGTGCAGCTTTCCCAGCTTAAAAACAACATCCACCACCTTTTCAAGACAATTTCAGATTCTGTAAACACAGTTTAGACAGAAAAAAAATTGAAGATGGACACTGCTCTGATCCCACTATCATGATAGTTTAAATTTTATGGAAGAAAGGAGTTCTGAAAGCCAAAGCCCAAAGTCACAAAGAAGCCAATAGTATTTCAGGCTTAGAGGAGAACAATGAATGGCTTTCTACAATTTACATTTTGCAAATGCAATGTAGCACTTGGGTAAAGTCAGCGGCAGTAACATCATAGCAAAGAGGAATTTTTAATGGGAAAATACTGCAAAAGATGATGAAATTCCTGTTAGCCTAAATGCAAATGGCACACAGCTTAATTTTCACTGGAGAAATGCTGTTGTAGCAATATTTCTACTGAATATTATAAAATAATACAAGGCCAGAGTTTGGAAGGTAAACAATTAAAATGGAGATCTGACTACAGTCAGTGAATCTGTATTCAAAGACAGGGCATGTCTGGATACGTCTAAGCTAGTGACAGACACTACTGAGGCACTTAATTTGGATATACAGCTGTCCAAGTATCCTCTGTGGCTGCTGGGGAGATGTAAACATCCTTAGAGGGCACTTAGAAACTCCTGAGATTTAACTTTCAGAAAGGAAAGTTCCATTTCTTTGCAATGGAAATAGAAACAGCCTTGGGCAAAACAGCTCGTAATTTCATCATCATGATTGTCTGCCTAAAATAAGGAGATCCGTAATCAGTCAAAGACTGTATTTGTTTAAAAAATTCTGATGTAACTTGGGGGGGAAAAAAGCAATTTATACTACATTTTGTTAGGCACAGTCTTCTATTCCTGAGTGGTCTCTTGAGGAGAAAATACTCAAAACAATTGAGGAATGAAGCAAAAAATGTTTTCTATGTGATGGAGTAATTCTTAACAATATGGTAAGAACCTCTTCTGTAGTGAAAGTGTAAGCTAAATAAACTTATATCAAGCTGAGGAAAAAACAGGATGCCTACAATATTTGGTCTAAAATAGAAAAGTCTGATTTTCAACTTACATGAAAAGTATCCAAATCACATCAACAAAAACAAGTCTTAAAAAGGGAACATCTTTAGGTGATTGAAAGAAAGAAAAAAAACTGTGTTCAATATATTTGTAAATACCAAAATTCTTAGAAAAATGGAGCAGATTTTTTTTGACATTTGTAGCAACAGTGTGTTTATTGTGCTGTGTTCAGTAATTCCAATAAAAATGGAAGAAGACTGGATACAAATGTCATCAAACCAAGTATTGCTTAAATCAATTAGAGGGTGATAAAGATTTACAGAAATATGTTTTAAAAGTAGTATTTAATTTATGGAATAAAAATAAAAAAGAACAACCCAGATATTTTAAATCCTTACCCAAAGTGGACAGTATCACTTTGAAATCTGAAACATAGTTTATCCCACATGTCAGAAATGCAGACCAAATGAAGCACAAAAAACACACATGGAAGAGAGAACATTGTACCTTAGAGAATAGACCTCAGAGACAAAAAAATTGTTCCTCTTGGCTGGGAAAAAAATAATTGATAAAGCCTAGACTAGAATTTTCACTTCCTTAAACTAGCCTTTCTATAAAATAGTAAGATTTGTGTGTAATCTGTGCTGTCAAATCCATTTTCACCAGATATGGCATAACCATCAAGATAACATTTGACAGTAGAATGTAATTTCCTGCCCATTAGTTGTAAGAGTTGCGTTTTAAACACAACATAGATAGTGACAGAACACCAATCTCCTCAACCAGTGTGTGGATAAAAACATCAAAGAGAAGGGCAGATTTGAAAAGGAGCAAAGCATAACTCTGATGCATATTTAAGATTACAACATTGTGAAAGAGCTCAGATAAAAAATGAGTTGCCACCTTCTGAAAATGTGTTTGCCGCAAATTAAACACTACTATCCTTTTAGAAAGGATGGACAGAGATGTAGATCCCTGCTTCACTGATTAGGGTATGTGGATATTACCACAAACACCTGAAATTATATAAATGTTTGCAATGGAAAGTTACAGATCCAGATAGGAGATTAGAATCATAGAATAGTATGGGTCGGAGAAGATTTTTAAATGTCCAGTCCCTGGGCCATGAACACAGACATCTTCCACAAGACAAAGTTGCTCAAAGCTCTGTCCATCTCGACCTTAAACATTTCCAGGAATGTTGCCATCTACAAATCATCTGGGCAACTTGCTCCTGTGTCTCACTGTGGAATTCACATTCTCTGAGCAGAGAAAGACAATTCTGTCTCTCAGGTTTTTTCCTGGAAAAGAAGATAAAAGAATGATCAAAACAATTCTTATCTCATTTGCTGCTCCTGTGTTTGTGCACAAGTGGAATGCATTATGGAAGATTGTTTACCTGAAGGGATTTGGTAATTGGATTCTGGTGCGAGGGTTTTGCTTTCTTGGCCAATCTCTGCAAGCTGTGTCCTGACAGTCGGTCAGGAGACAGTCAAGAGATTTTGTTCAGTTCAGTTCTTGTTCAGTTTTCACTTTAGATGTAGGGTAATATAGTGTAATATAGTATAGAATAATACAGTATAGTAAAGTAACTAATTAGCCTTCTGATATCATGGAATCCTGCTCATCATTCTTCCCGCCCATGGGACAAAAATTACACCTATATCTCCCCACACTTAATGTGTTCTTATATAAAAGAGAAATCTACCCTCTTTTCGTCTAAAACCATTACCTCTTCTTCTCTCAATACAGGCCATGAAAGTCTCCTTCTTTCCTTTAAGTTCCCTTTATTTAATGAAAGACTGCTGTAAGATCTGATGTCCATAATCACCTCACTGTTTTTCATATGTCTCAGCATGTCTTTCTGAGGATCTGTTCCATGATTTTACCATAAAGAGACGTAAGACTGACTCGGGGTTTCAAATGTTATGCCTTTTATAGAAGATCACTTTGTTCTCACATGTGGCAACAGTTAATGTAAATAGTTCTGTAAAATAGTTCTGTAAAAATTCTGTAAAAGACCATGCAAGCTACTTACACTGAAAATAAAAACTCAGAAATCTCTGTAAACTATGGAGGGATTTCACTGAAAGATTTATCCTTCATCTGTTTCCTCGTAATATTAATTTGTAGTTTTACCTGGATTCTATATTCTGTGAAAGCATAGTCATTCTCTATTTGTAGAAGAATAAAGTCTGGTAATATCTAGGTGCAGAAGAAATTAAACAAAAAGTTGCTACACTAAAGTATAATTGTGGAATGGATGGTCTTTTTTGGCAGCTTTGGGAATGCTCTAAAAGTTTATTTATTCCATATGATTTGGAGTCTTGAGTGATGGTTTCTGTTTTGTGCTTCATCAATGCTTGGCTGAACTTAACAGTTTCAGAATGTTCAGTGCAACATTCAAAAATAGCTTTGATGCAGTTTTGGATCAGAAGTTTTGATGCTTGACTGTCAGGAGAAGATTCTCTCAAAGTTAAGTCATTATCATAAAACTTCACTAGAAAACCTTTAACAAAAAAAAATTAAAACTTTATATATATGTATATATATCAAATTTACTATGTTTTATGATATATATATATATATAATGTGCACATTCTAGTGAATGAATTTTTTTCTTGATACAAAGAAACCATATATAACAAATAAATATGGATATAGAGAGGAACATACACACACATATATATATATGCATGTGTGAATCAGAATTTGGGTCTACATGGACAATCTTTCACGCAGTGACTGCTACATAGTAGGAAAATATTCATCAATGTACAATACTGATCTGAAAATTCTCCATAAAATAAAAATCTTTGGTCTCAATCTTACACTCTGTTGAGAGAAAATAGCACATTCAACACTCTTTGGGCATAGTAGAGGTTTTTAAGTAACATAATGTTAACAAAACTAACTCTATTCATAATTTAGTTTTGATATTTTTGAGGATTTTATTTATGAAAATACTATTTCAAATAATGCAGTGTTTCTGTCATTGAGATTATTCTGGAATTCTCTTCATTATATTGATGCTTGAATGACAGGACCAAGGAGCATTCCTGCCAAAATAAATAGCCAGTTTGGAGAACATGCAAAGAGTTGGAAACTGTAGTCATACTCTAAAGTATAAATGAAGAAACTGAGGGAAGATTCCCTGAGTGAACTGTTACATTTAATGGCTAGTATTGTACCTAAGTACCTTGCGTTTCATAGCTGACATCCTCTTAGCAATCCTGAGCCCATCAAATTCAATTACAGGTTATTGGGCTCCTGTTAGTTTATAGCTACACATTTTTAAAGTGGATCTGGGGTGGGCAGGTGAAAGCACACATGCAGCAGATAGTTTGGGGCAAAATCCGTTAAAATGTATTCATGTTTCAGATAGCTCTAATTAGTGTAACATCATGGAGCATAAAATAAGGTATAATATTGCAAAGGGAAATTATTCCTGGCAAAAAACAAGGCATCAACTCTTATTTAATTGTGATCAAGGTACTATAAAAAAGTTCCTCTGATTAAAGGAACAACAGAAAAAGAGGTAATGAAGAAATCATATTTTGGAATTAGTATGATATTTAGGCTGTAATTATCAGGTATAACAAATGCATTTTCTAGTCTATCTCCTAAAAGCACAAATGAGCATTTAGTACAGATAGTGGCTGCAAGTGCAATAAAAGTAATCAAATCCCAACTATTGCAAGTATTTAAAAAAACCAAACCAAACTAAAAAAAAAAAAAAAAGACAAAAGGACCCCAAAAATGAACATAAAAGTTGCTATTGGAAGACCCACTAATGTCTTTAAATGCACATTTTCAATACCCCCTGTATCACAAGGCCCAACACCATATCCAGCTGTAATATGCTTCATTTTACCCAGTGCTTCTAAAAAACCTAATTCATAAATCCAATTTGATTTGTGAAACAGTACCTGTTCATTTTAAAATATTTGTTTTCTGAGAGTAGTAAAATAATTATATCATTCTAATTTGTGAGGGAGGATCATTGAACTGTTCTTTATGGTAAGCTATCATTTTTCCATGAATTTGTCATTCATTGTTCACAAATCAGTCTGTAAACTCTTCACCACCTGTAAAATGAATCTTCATTACACTGCTTTCTTGTCTCTCGGGATTATTTTAAGGTAAATCTGCTCCTGATAGTGTCCTTGAATGGTTCTGCCTTTAATACTGTGTCTTCACAGATGTTACATTTGCTGTCCACCAAGTAAGTCCGTACCCACGTTGGTTGTCTCACGTACCTGAAAGAACAGAAAACTCTCACTGTTGATGTTTTTGTGAAATGTTGATTATGTCTCTCTTTCCATTCACAAAGAGCGTCTCCATAACTGTGCACTCCGTACAATCTCTCCCAAATCTTGGTTGTTCCAGCTAATGACAACTTATTTGGTTGCTTGGCAGACACCTATTTACTCACAATTCTTACCAACACTTCATCACATTTTAGTACATGTCTTCTCATCAAAAGTTGCAATGTTAGTTTTGAAACAAGAACAGCTACTGCAATGCATTTGTAACTGTGTCCCATGGACAAGAACCAAAGCTCGTGCTAAAACCTGAGTTTTCAAAGTATTCCTTAACATAAGCCTTTTAATATGAGAGGCTTTCTCTGCTAATTAGTGATTAATAATTATTTGCTCATCTGAGATACAATGGAAGAATTTCTAATTCAACAAACTTCTGAGTACTGAGTTGAATCAGAAGAATTTCTAATTCAACAAACTTCTGTTACTTCTGAGTAAGGCATTAATCTCTTGCTCTTGCTGAAACATACACTGGTTTTATGTTGTGCCAGAATGCCAGTGAGAATTATTTTTTTGATGATTTCTAAAAAAAACCGTGTCTGATAATGCTTTGTTTGAGCCAGAAAAGCAAAAGCAAATTTAGAAAAATCCTTAATATATCAATATCTTTTAGGTAGCTATGTAGCTCGATTTGATTTTTACCTTCCAATGAGTATTTTATCAAAAGAATAAATTATAATTAGGTTTGAAAAAAAATGTGGTTGAGAAACACACTGCTACATCTTCTCTGTAAAGGATATCACCTTATATCTTCAAACACTTCAAATACTTTTGCGTATATGATGCTTGTATGTCATTTCAGATATTGATTCTGCGCCGTTATCTGACCTAGTAGATGAATCCTAGAGTACCCTGGATTAAAGACTAGAGTTTTTCAGGGGCCAAGCCTTTTATGTTGGTCTGGGACACACATAATAAAGCCTACTATTATTTTGATAAGTCTTCAGATATTCAATTTTCCAAGTTATTTAGTAGTACTGTCTAATGAAAAACTTATAATATTTGACCTTTTTATAATAAATTTATTTATTTTTATAGAGAATTTTTAGACAACATGAACATGTTTATTAAATTCTGAAAGGCAGCTCTAAAAGTCTTACCATGTGTACCATTCAAGTATTAATTTCAAAAGTTTTCCTGGAAAATTGGTGTGCCATTTTGTTTAAACCTTATCTCCCTAAAATAATGTACGAATTTATAAAGTAGTATTAAATGTAGTTTAATCTTCACATACTGTACTAAAATTGAATTATCCATAGAGGACAATTTTTTAATAATTTACTAAATTAGAATATAGTAAGGTTTATTCAAAACATATAAGATTTTCAGTAAATGACAGCCAATTAAAAAAATTTGGGTGCGTCAAAATGGAATAGTTTTCCTGTTGTCTGTAGGGAAAATTATTCCTACCAAAATTTTAGTTTTTTATGAATGGTGCATGTGGAATCTGCCAAATATGAATCAACTTTAGTTCCCCCAGCTTTTAATAGAATAAATAAACTGACCATTCCAACTCAAAGAAATTGAGAGATACTGGAATTATGACCATAAGAATGGAAGAATTTGACATGACTCCTGTCCTTATCATGGTCTATTTCTTGATAATGGTATAGTATAATTATAGGATATATTTATTATATAGGAAATATAATATACAATTCCCAACAACTTTTAATGTCATTTAACTTCATTAAATACTAATGCCTTCAGAGGCATTAGTATTTAATAATGCCTCTGAAGGAGATTGGGTCAGATCACAGATATCTATTCTTTTTAAATCCTTGAAACATATCTTGCCAAAACTCTAATTTCTGAAACATTCAGAGGACAATCCAAGTGCAATGTTTCAGGGCAAAGCAAACAAAAATTCTCAAAGGAAGTAAAACATATTTGTCACCCACAAGCAATATCAGAATGCCTAATGCATAATTTCACAATGTTTAATTCATGTTATGAATTTAATTTAGCATTATAAAGAAATAACTCCAGAATATTCTGTATGGAAAAAAAAAAACCAAAAAACAAAACAAAACAAAAAAACCAAAACAAAAACAAAAACAAAACGCCAGAGAAAAGCTCTATTAGCTTAAAAGAAAGAAAAAAAGAAAGAATGGCAGAGTTTTGTGATTAATCTAGGACCAACATTACTTCATAGGAAAATCGAAATGAGATTTTTTTCAAGCAAATGGAAGTGTTGATGTGGTCAAACACAGCTTATGTCTCTAGAAGGATCAGAAGGATCAATTTCTAACTAGATAGGGTGGAAGTGTAAAACTTTCTTGTTATTCGTGAGAATATTGTCTGCTATGACCAGACGTACTTTTCTTATTCAAAATCATAAGTGCTTATAAAGCATATGTAAAATGTGGGTTTCTCCAATTAGAAGAGTGAATCAGAATACAAAAAAAGTTGATGCTGCCATCTGCAGACACACAGGCTTAGAAGATTCACAGAAAGTTCCATTTCCTGAGAAAATTGGAGTTTTGGGGGTTTTGTTTGGTTTTTCTTTAATTTTTGTTGTGTGGGTGGTTTGCGGATGGACCCTGGCTGGTTTGGGACTGTTAAGAGGCCTGAAATGACAAAGCACACAAACAAGCACCAGTATTAAAATGGAGCTGGTAACATAAAAAGAAACAGGAATAAATTGCCTTGAATGCACTGAACTGAAAAGAACTGTTGAGACACAATGTCATGGGAGTATACAAAAGCAAACTCATTTTCAGATAACAAATACAAACAAAATGTATTTTGCTATGAAGACCAGTGGCTAAAAATAACGAAGAGTGGGGGTAAGTGCAGCGACGCTCCAATGGCAGTTAGCCCCCATCAGGTGTATTGTCACTACATGGCCACGGACCGTGACCCAGAGCACACAGACACGCTTGGGACGCTTCTCATTCGAGGGTACAAAGAAGAGTTTCAGTCCACACAAAGGGCCAATAGGTCAGTAACAGATGCCCAGCAGAAAACAGTTGCTCAGCCAGAGAGGGAGAGGGGGACATAGCCTTGGGAAGTCTCTGGGAGCCATCCCAGACCCAAGCAGAGGCTTCCTGTCACAGACCACTGCTCTGAAGACGACCACACAAAGGAGAGAGGGGACAGGGTGGTGTGCTCCTGCCACACCCAATGGCATGTCTATTCTGAAACGCTTAACTATGTCCTCAGCTTATAATTTATATCCTTAAATATATCTAAGACTCATTGTGAACAACCGAAATTTCTTTTGAGTTAAGGATATGCTCAAGTGTTTTGCTGAACTGAGGCCTAAAGAAGCAGAAAACTTTATTTTCCATGTTAATCCATATAACTAAAGGGAGAGAATACCTGCTGGGTGGAATTAATAGCAGTAAATCTAACCCCGTTTTTCCTTTGATGTTCTTGTGTCCAGAGTTTATTGTTCTGGGCACAAGCAAGAAATCCTTTCAGAAAGACCATTACCTGTTTTAACAAACTCCTATTGCAGTATTACATTCCCATCTGTTTCACTTTCTGTCCCCAGTAATTCCTTCCAGACACTCACTCTTTCATGTTGCCAATAGTTCTGATTTTCTCAAGTCTACCACTGTCCCCGTAAATCAATGCCTTAGCCAATTTTTCAGGATTGTATGGCAATGAGAAGTAGCTTTTTATTTTCATTTAATAACTGTCCTTCCTCAAGTCATCCTTCGAAACTTCCTCTAAATGGAGAGACTCTGGAGCCAGTTTGTGTCAAGACCTGGTAAGGCTGTGCCAAAAAGCCTGATGCTGGAATCACAGGATAGATGTTACATCAACAGTTGTGTTAGAAAGAGTATAATGAAAGCAACATCCTGGAATCGATAAAGAACTGTAGTTACAGAGATGTATGGTGAGAAGAGTTCTTGGGTGAGTCAAGAAGCCGCCTGGGATCAGCAGAAAAAAGAAATCATCAAGGGGAACATTAAAAGGACTTTCCAGCCAACTGAGGTTGAAGGAGAGAGCAAATGGAAAAAGCAGTGATGGTTAAAAGAGAGAGATTGAGACAAAAAGCAAGTCAAGACAGGAAGGAAAATGCATTTCCAAAAGGTGTTAGGTTTTGGTTTGTGGATTTGGCCTTTTTTGTTGTCTTTTGTTTGTTGTTTAGCTTTGAAGGATCATTGAAATAATTTGTATGTATATAGGTGAATTAGATCTTTGCTCTGATACTTCTCTGAATCATAAAAAATATTACATATAGCCTAAAATCCATCAGCCTTTGTAACAAGAAGCAGTGGAAAAGGTAACCTCCTTTGAACAGATAGAGGCATAAAAGCCTTGTTAAAGCATTTGAACTCATACCTCAACGAGAACCTCAGGGAGCCTCTTCTCATGGATGAGAAGGTTCTCTGTTCTTTAGGGAAATTTAAATGCTCTCCTAGAAAAGATTACCATTTCCTAGGTCCAGTCAGTTGCTAGTGTGCAGAATGTTTTATCTTCTGTGGTGAGTGCAGCTGTTGATCTGAAACAACTTTTCAAAGTAAGGAAGGTGGCATGTTGGAATCAAGGAGGTTATTTTTTTGTAGAAGACAGATGGAAAGAGACAGTAAAAATTCCTAGTATGAAGCTATAAAGCCTAATTCCTCCCTTTTGTCACTTGTACAAGGAAACAATTTGGAAATAAATTTTGATATAAATTCAAGGTAATTGTGAGACTATATTGTCAGCATGCATCATTAGTATTTGTTGCTCAATGTGCAACTAAAATCCAGCAGACTACATATTTCTGCAGAGTTTTTGCAAATCATACATTGGCTTATTTTTTTAAATGGAAAAATCATGTAGTTTGAAGGGTTTCAAAGATAGTTCAGCTGTGAAAGTTACATACTTCACCTTAAACCAAATATTTTAAACTTTTATAAAACAAGCTCTTAAGCAGAACATGAGTCAAATAATAAATAGCATTAGTCAGATTTAGTGTGGATTGTAGTTCAGAGTGGCTATGCAGCTCATTATATAGTAAATAAGTTCTCTGCCCTATATACTTCTTAGAGACTTAATTTATCATTAAAGTTCCAAAGTAAAACAAAGAGACAAACAAAAAGGAAAAAAAAAAAAACAGAGAGAAACAAACAAACCTAGAATAACTTACACAGTATTTGTCTGAAATATTGTACACATGACTTCTGGTTCTATCCTTTCATTTAAAGACATAAATTGCATGCAATTTTGATTTTAAATTCCTGTAATGATCTTGCAGAAGAAGCATAAATATTTAACAGAAATCTCAGATTTTTCTGTGGCTTTGTTTGAAGAACTTAAGCAATGAAACAATGCCTACAAGCAATTCAAGGGTGCTTTCTGCTGTATCCTACCTATGCTTTTGAGGACTGTCAAAGAATAAATGTGGAGGAGCCCAGCTACTAGGAAATTTAGCAACTTCTTAGTTACAGATGGTGTATGTTGACACAGTCATGTGAGCACCAGAAAGGAGAAAAATTGCCAAGGAATTATAAATATTGTTTTTCAGTACCACAGTTGCTAACTGCGCCAAACTTACTCTGATACACAGAATATTAACAACCTATAATTACGAAAAATAGTGTAATGGCTTCCATGAGAGGAAGTCATGGAAGATCCTCAAGGTTTTATGGTTCAATTGTTGTATACTTAAGATAGAATTATATGGAATTCTAATTACTGCATTCCTTGTTGAAAGTCCTAATAATGGGATCCAAAATAGCTGAAAAACTTACCCATGTTCTGACAAAATTGTAAAGGGTTTTTTTAAATTATGAAATATCTTCTAGCATTTTTTCTGCTGCCATCTAATACGAATACTACAAACATTACCAGTATTCCATTTTCTAGATTAGCTTAATTCACCTGAAGGCAAACAATTACACTCAGTTAAAATTCACATTCTTTTAAGCCTTCATACTATATTAACATGAAATACAGAATTTCAGATAAAATGACAATTTTAATCAATCTTGATGGCAGATTACTCTTGGTAGCTTTCTGCTTGGAATCTGATCTATCATGTTTTAATTCAGAGGCTTCTGTGGAGAAGACAGCATATTTACATAGAAAATCCATTGCAGTCTTGGACCTGCCAATATTTCAAGTATCAAAGATTAATTAAGGTATGGTAGTGATTAGAAGCCTGCGTTGGAAATAAACACACTTTACTAGAGATACAATTATAAAAGAGGGAGCTCATACTCCCCTACAGATTTCTAATCTTTTATTATGAGAGATCCAGATCAACATGTAGAAAAATATAAAGTGGCTTAATATGGGAAACAGCAGCAATGTATAACTTCCTGAAAATATCTCCAAATGGAAAATCTGGTAGGTTTGTTTGTTCATTTCCATTCCACACCCCCAACCCTCCATCCACTTCCTTTTTTTTTTTTTAAGGATTTGGCACACTTCTCAGACTGTTTCTATTACAGAAGGAGAAATAAATGAAATGGTAGTAGTTACATAGAAGAATAAATGGTTTTTAAAGTTTAAGTTAATGAGGGATCTTCAAGACTCAAAACAGAAAGAAAAGGGAGATACTTTAGCTTCAGAAAATAATGCCGCATTTTTTAGCACTTTAAGCCAATAACTTCATGGTCCCAAGAACAGACCTGGCCCCTGGTGATTTCTAACAATGAGGTACCCTCCCTCTTACTTAACCTTTGCTTTGTCAGAGAAACAGTGTTAAAAAACTGCAACCAAAAGGAACTATAACCTAACTTGTATTTCCTGAAGTAAGTCCAAAAACCAGCTTGATTGTGATAATACACTTCATCACTTTTTTATTATTATGGAGTGTGCATGGCATTTAGATCCCTTTTGCTTTAGCAATAGTTTATGAAGACTTTTAATTAGTCAAACTAAATTAATTTGATACTTATATGATATTTACTACAATAAAAAAATAATCTGAAATACTTTCTGAATGCGGTGCAATATCTTTTAAGTGGAGCCCACTGCTCTAAGCACCAGATTCAGAGGGCTGACTTCAGCCTTTGGGTAATATTCGCAGCAGGCTCAATAGCGACAAGGAAGGCTTGACCCTTTGTATTCAGTGCCATGAAAGCCAACACTTTTCTAGATTCAGTGTCTCATCAGTATTAGATAAGCATTAAAGAATAAAAGAAAAATAATTTTTAAAAATTACCTTAGCTGTGTTTCCCTGAACTAACATTAAGGTTGTCAAAAGGGACAAACTCCCCAAAATGGAGATATCCTGAAAGAAATAAAATTGTGAATGAAAAGGGAGTGGGTAATATTTTTCTCTGATAGTTAGAAAAATAGCCATCATGACCCTGACAAAAGATTTCAGAATCGTGACCCATTTCTCACTTACTGATATCTAACTGTGCTGCACCTTAATAGCATGTACTACTAAACCTTTTTCTTGGAGCTGATCTGATACCTGAAACTGTATTGGTACACACATACGTAGAAACATTTCATTACTGGTAGGCCTAAAATTAAACAATCTTCCAGCTGAATCCTGAGGAAAGTAATCTAGCAAAGGTTCTCAAAGTATGCCTGCCAGTTCCTGATACCTCGAAAACAAATTCCTAGAAAGTGATAAGAAGCTGTTATTCTCTCTGAAAGCAGCCTGACAGTATGGTTTATGGGCCTTCTTCCATAGTCCTGTGTTTTGTGGAGTCATGTGTGTTGTGGGAGACACAGATTTATCTGCTTTCACAAGGAAGATCAAATCCCTTAGCAGGAAAGAAATATGCTGCTTCTGGAAAGGAAGGAAAGCATAGTTTCAACCTCTTCTACCACACATAAAAGAATTCTGAATTAGTTGACAGAGATGAGATTGAGAAGAAACATAACTGAATGTCTACAGCAGTTTCTTGGAAGATAAAGCCAACCAAAGCATAAAGGTTTGCACAAACAGATGCTAGAAATGTAGTCCTGTTTCTTGCAAAGTTAGCCAAGTTTTAACAATAAACTCAAAAGAGTGATTTCCTGACTGGGTTTTGGAATTTTGTTTTCTTGGTGAGGAAAAACCATGGAGTCAATCCTGACTCAGCAAAATGCCTGAACATTGGAGAAGGCAGACCCAGATGTTACCTCAGTATTTTCTATTGGCCACCATTAGACAACCTACTTAGCTTTTTTCTTCTCCCTTATGAAGACTCTCTGGTTTGATCCCAATCTTAGGTATCCCAATCTTACCTCCCTATTCACACATTCTGTAGGAGACTCAAAGCATTTTATTTTTGAGATTTCATATGAGCTAGCATCATTGCAATTTGATCATTTTATGAATACAAATATTCTGTCGGTTTTGCTTCTGTCTTCCTATTCTTGTTTTAAACAAATTTCAAAACAGTGACATAAAGGTAATTTAGATACACAATGAGATACCTCTAGGCTTCATAGAAATCTGGTGTAAAAAGACTTTATTATGATTTCATTGATTATATTTAGGCTTGTGTATGCACTTGCAGCCTATATGTGAAAAAACACATAACCCATTTATTCGTCCTTCCCAAGCAGATTTAGCAGTGTTTGACACTGCTCAATAACCTGTGTAGCCCTGCAGCACTTGAACTGACCCAGTTCAGACTATACCTAGTTATAGTCAGGAGCAATTCCTCAGCTGTGCTTTAGCTGTAGATAACAACCAAATAGTAAAAATATCTGAGAAAAACAGTTTCATTTTTTGTATTAATGCCTTAAATATGTCACAGCTGACAGAACAGGAACACGATCAAATTGTGACCAAATTCCTTCTCTGCCTTAAGGAGAAAATTATAATGAAAGGCCATGTAATAATCTCATAATCAGCGGCTTTACAACTTGATCATGTCAACATAGGCATGACAAAAGTCATGACATCCCACTCCCCTTTCTACTCTTTTAATATATCCTGTGGGGATAAAAGGTACTTATCAGAATTCTCCAGTAGTGTCAAAGAGAGTGCTGATAACTCTGCAGAGCAAGAGCAATATTCTTAATACATTTTTTAAAATCCAGTATAACAGAAATTTTAAAAATAAACAATGCTTAATAAGCCGTACTCTGCCTAAGTTAAGCTTATTTCTGGTGTTATGTTGTTTCTCTTAACAACTAAACTTAAAATTCATGCAAAGATGAAAGAATTCTTGCCCACTGTTTTGATGCTGGGGACATGGCCACTGTCGATTGCAAGTTGATTATTTTCTCTATAGATACTCTCTAGATGTATCATCCAGCTATTGCAGGTGTTTGCAGGCAGCCTGCAAGTGTCTGTCAAACTACCCCCTCACCCTTCATGCACTTCTAAAGCTCAGTAAATGTCTTCCCTTATCACAGAAAAGAAATTCAATGCCATTGCATGACCTTGCCACAGACTGAATACCCTTGACTGCTTTCGTGCTAAAAACAGCCTTGTAAGACTACGTCCCCACATACTCACGGAATTCCTCTTCGTACATACTTGAGCACCTGCTTGTATGCAAGCTGAATTACTCCCAAGCTCACTGCTAGAAAAAGTGCATTGTAAAGGTATGATATAAATCAAGCACCTTCTTTTGGTCATGTCACAAATTGTTTGGAAGGAGGAAGGAAATAATTTTGAAAGTACTCATTCCCTGTAGCAAGCTAGCAAATTTTGAAAGAAAATCAGCCAAAAGGAAAACATACAAGCTCCATGCCTTTCTTTTCAAGCTATAAAATCAAGTTTGTTAGTTTACCATTAAATTCTTTCAACCTGGTGAAGCCATGCTTCATGTTAACTGTTCATATGGGACATAAACAGCCAAATTGTCTTTGCACAATTTTTTATTCTTTAATCCTCTTTATCCCAGCTTTGCCCCAGCTTTATCCCAGCTAAGCAGTCTTTCTTGTATTACTTTCACCAATTTTAGCAACAGCAGTTCCTAGCGAATATTTTCTAATAGAGTTGGAATTGCCAGGAGTCTTAGTCACAGATTCCTCAAGACTCAAAAAAAAATCCCTGTTAGATTACATAATTTCATCTGATTCTGTAGTGAAATGCTCACTCTGGGACTGCTTTCACCAGTGATGTTCCATCACCAAGCCAATACCAGCAGCCTCACTGCAGTCTACCACCATAACTACATCCCACCACCAAGCAGGCACCCAGCGCCCCGATTGTGGCCTTTTCTGGCAGACAATGAAGATCTGTGCAACTGAAAAATGAGCTTCACTGACAAATATAAGCTAATAAAACTGCGTGTAGCCAACCATCTGGGTCAGAGGATGTGCTCAATTCTGTCAAGTTGCTGTCCAAGACAGGTAAAATAAATGTAAACGGAGTTATTTGCGACTCAAGTGGAACCTCACTGCTATTTCTTGGGGAAAAAAATATGCTTAATGCATTGAAACTGCCACCTCCTTCTCTACCTGGGATTTTAGTTCAATGATGTTGTATTAAATAAATTGCATTATTTTGCACTTCTGGTGTTGCTGCTGTGAAGAGCTTTTTGATTGCTTCCAAATGAGTCAGTCTCTTTAAATCTTTCCTCTACACATATATTCCCCACTTCTCTATATATTACTCACATATTGTGTTAAGTTTTGCATACTCCATGCATAGTTTATTACCATATGATTCAAGTGCATCAACTACTCTCTGTTTTTTTAAAGTAACAAGATCTTACATTCTGTCTCTCTCTCTATAAACTCTCCCTGTTTACTGAAGTTACTGTTTTCATTTTTATATGGAAGGGCAAAATTTTTTGGCATCAAATCTAAATGGTAAAGTCACAGTACTGAAGAGGTGAAAATACAGTAAATGTTGCAATAACCATCATAGCTAGATCTTCATGTAAATGAGGCATTTTCAGAAATTGAAGTCAAATTCAAGAGAGTGCCATTTGTTCTAACTTCCATGTTTAGGAACTGGCAAGGAATATATGAGGTTACTGCTTTTAAGCCAGACCATTAAAGATGGCCTAAGAGCTCCTTTCATCATTTCTGCATTTGACCTCTGTCTGGTGTTTCATAAGATCACTGCCAAAATTCAAGCAATATGAGAAGAAATATTTGTTCACAGCAGGAAAATGAGTTTAAGCTTCTCTAGTTAAACAAAATATTATGAAAGAGCAAGCATTGAAAATTCATTGCTTTGGGACGCATTCACTAACCACCAGTGATATTTGTTTACAAATATTTATATTTGGAAGAAAAATATAAACATAAAAAACCTTGAAATAAACAAATTATTAACAAAAAAAAAAAAGAATAGAGGCACTTACTGCCTCTGGGGATATAATGAGAGGTGATAAGGACATTAGCCCTTCTTATTCTGAGTTTCCTGAACATAGTTCTGTTTATTTCTTTTACTACACTGAAAGCTTTTGAAGTACATAACAATGAGTTCCAATGAGTTGGAACCTACTGTTTCACCATTTTGTACTTCTTTTTTTCTTGTCTTCTACCACAGAGCCAGTATTTTCTGGCTTTGACAAAATATACAGTGTTCACTCATTTTCTATGACAAAGGCAACATTTCCATTACTTTGCTAATGCCAAAAAGCCACCAGTGAAAAAGAAAATAGTGTATGCACAGGTGCAGCATTAGAGAGAAAAAAACCCCAAAACTCAAGCAGTGTGCAGATGTGTTCTGAATGTTAATAAATTGATTTGTTTGTGTGTGTCAAGACATCCATACAACCACTGCTGTTATGTAAATTGACAACTACAGAATGGAGAAAAGCCACTCCTGGTTGTGATTATGCACATCTTCATGTGGGTACACAAGGAAGAAAAATGTTTTTTTGCTTCAACATAAGGATTTTAAAAGTCTAACAGAAGTCTCCATTAAAAAGTTAAAAGCAACAGTCGTATATTCCAGATGCATTCCATGCAGTTCTCAACAGCCTGCAGCTTTCTTCTTCAAGTTGTAATTGGAGAAAGGGCAGAATACAAGACACATGTGATATAATTATGTTGGCATTTGCTTCTACTTTGAGGTTTAAGCAAGATTAATTTGGACTTGATAAATCAGTCCATGACAAAGCTCTTATTTTCTTACCTTATCTCCTTTTTCCATCTTTATGGTAGGAAATGATGTGCTACCCCTTCCTACAAGGATGCTTTGGTATGAGAAGGAACATATTTCTTATGAAGCATTATTGACATGGGA
Source organism: Melozone crissalis (assembly GCF_028551555.1). NCBI lineage: Eukaryota > Metazoa > Chordata > Aves > Passeriformes > Passerellidae > Melozone > Melozone crissalis. The sequence goes on along the minus strand of NW_026535784.1, from coordinate 2,076,777 downwards.
TTGCAGCAAAGAAATACTAGGCACACCATGCACCATTAAAATGGAGCAGCCTCAGGACCTACTGAGAGTTTGGATTTCTAGAAACTATCATCATCTAAATACAGTATTTATTACCACGATTTTGGAGGATCTAATCTTTAAGTGTAAAAACAGTAGCATTAAGAGACTTTAAAAACATTTCCCAAGCCAAGCCTACTTTTTTGTCAAAATGATGGGATTTATCTCATCTATTGTTACGTGTCTGTATTCAAAGATTATTGTATTAGCCATCCTTTAGGCAATGATAAATGTAGGCACACTTAGGGCATAAAGTCTCTAGCCTGTATTAGTCAAATAAACTATGCCTTGCAGTGCCTGCAGAAGTCTCCAGAATAAATAAATACAGACAAACTCCATTTCATCAGACAAAAACATCAAATGGGATTAAGCTAAATATAGCACTAGAAGCAGCAGACGCTAAAAAGTCTCTGGAAGGGATCCTCTTCATCTTCAGATTCCATGAGTAATCTGAAAGTTGGTCTCCTAAATTTCAGGATCAGTTCTCTGCTACTTGTTTCTTCCTTCACCTCAGGATTTTTAACTCCACAATTTCATGATTACTATAGCCAATGTTTCTATTATTTATTCTCTCTGTTATCCTTTCTTCCCTGTCTGAGAATAGCAGATCAACATGTGCCTTGCCCCTTAGACTATGCAGTACCTGTGTTGGAACCTGACATTCACCAGAAATCTTCTGGGTTCCTTATATCTTGCTCTGGTGCCCTTCCATAAGACATCAGAATGAGCAGATGTCCCCTGTCTCCCCCATTCCTCCACCTCCCATTCCCCAAGAGCAAATGATTTCTGAGTTGTTTAAAGACTTCATCTGATTTTTCATTTTGGTCAAGTGGCCTGAAACAAACTTTCAGCACAATGTCATCATTCATATCTTGACCCAAAAGAGAAGTATGCTTTATTAGGGAAAAGGTACAGCAACAATAATTCCCAACTAATGAGCTCAGCTTTTTGAAAAGGTTTGCTGTGATTTATTAGATGATATACAAGACTACACAGCAAAAAATCTGGACTCTGTGCCCCATTAGCAATTCACTTGCTGTTTGACCTTGAAAAGTTATTTCATGTACCTGTCTTTAACTTCATGATAAGAAGAACAACATTTCCTCTTTATTTTCAATTTAAAACAGCACTCAGAAAATCTGACTTATGTATTTGTTGAAATATTATATGGAAGCAGCAGTCTTTCTGAAAATTTGAAGGAGCTGTGTTCAGTGAACATTTTAAAAGCTGTATTTTTAGAGTACATTTTGTACTCTCTAAGCTTAAGTGATTACAAAATGTTTGCAAATTTGTGTTCCTGGAGTCTCTTTAGTAAATATACTTACATCTTTTCAGACCATAAAACTCCTTCCAGCTGCTAAATTAGCAGAATCCTAGAAGACTACAGAAAAATATTTTCTTTCAAAGACTTACCTGGAGTTAATCAAATATACATTTTATTCCTCTGTAGGTGGCAAATTTAACAAATGCCAGTTTACTAACAGGTAGAATAATATGTATGGGAAATAGATGTTTCTTTGTGCTGTTATCTCATTAAATTCTGCATTAGGAAACAAATACAGGTATTTTCTACATATCCTCTTGCATTTACATATAAACATTTGGATCTTCATCATGAGTGAAGGTAAACAACAAAGCCTATGCATTAATGAAAGAAGCTGAAATCTCATTTCAACAATGCAACAGCAAGCAAGAGCAAAAGCAAAATTCTACTTAGTACATGAAAAAAAATGAAAAATAAAGATTAGCCAATTTATGGCAGCAACAAGAAATTACAATTATTAAATGCAAATAATAAAGCTTTGTAATATACTGTAAAATGATAAACTATTCTACACACCATGTTATTGAAAAACAATATTTGAAATAATTACCTCTTGATAACCAAATGCCAGTATATGATGAAATTGTCACTTCATTTCCCTTTATTGTTCCTCTGCCTTTTGCACTTTTGTATATTCTCTAGGTTTTTGTGGTTTCTAATGGGTTTAAAGTAAATATCTGATCAGAAAGCAAATATTATAATCTCTGATTACCTTTCTCCCTCCATGCAAAATTCTGTCTTGATGGGCTTAGTTCATTAACTCTAGAACCTGACTTCACATTTACTTCATGCATAGAACATATGGAAGAGATCTTTAAAAGTTAGATCTTTAAGCAGCGTGTTATTTACGGAAGACTGTGAACATATTTTGAAAGATTCCTCTTTCACTCATCTGATAGTTACAATCACTTTCATAAAGACATTATTATCTTAGTCTTAAAGTCTCTCCTGAAATTCTGTCATTTTTATGAAGTTTTCTATTTCTCTAGAAAGTACATTAGGACAAAACTAAGTTTAAATACATAAATATGTTCAGATCTGAGTGCTGAGGGAGCTGGCTGATTACATTGCGAAGTCACTCTTGATTGTTTTTGAAAATTTATGAGTGGGGAGGATCTTGAAGAGAGCAAATGCCATTCCTGTCTTCAAGAATGGCAAGGAGGCAGAACTGGAGAACTACAGACTGGTCAGCCTCACCACTCTAACTGAGAAGATGATGGACATAATCGTTCTGCAGCATTTCCAAAACATGAAGGACAAAGTGATCAGGAGTAGTCTTCATAGAATTATGAAGGCAAATCATGCTTAACCAAGACATTAGCCTTCTACAATGAGGTGACTAACTGTGAATGAGAGGAGAGTAGTGGGTGTCCTTGACGTTACTAGGGCTTTTAACACTGTTTCACCTAACATTCTCTTGGACAAGGTGCACATGGAAGCACAGGTTATGTGAGTGCACATGGAGTGATTGACATTTGGATGAATGACTAAGCCTACTGGATTTTAACCAGTGGCACAAAATCCAGTTGGAAGAAAACTAGCAGCAGTGTACCCCAGGGGTTGATACTGGGGCCAATAATGCTCAGCTTCTTCACTAATGACCTGGGCAGTGGGACTGTGCATATCCTCAACAAGTTTGCAGATGGTTTATAAAGGGGAAGAATCAGATGACTGTTGTGGATTAGCCTTGGCCAAACACACCCCTCCCCCTTTATTTTCCATGTCCCCAACCCCACCCCCAGCAGCACAGAGAAAGAAAACAGAAAAGAGAGGAACAAGCAAGTTCATGATTCAAGATAAAAACAGTGATTACTTCTTACCTGGAATATTGCATCCAGGTCTGGGGTCCTCAGCACAAGAAAGACTGATCTGTTGGAGAAGGGTTACAAAGATGGTCAGAGGGATGCAGCACCTCTCCAATGAAGACAGACTGAGAAAACTGGGGTGGTTCAACCTGGAGAAGAAAAGGTTGCAGGGAGATCACATTGTGGCCTTCCAGTACTTAAAGGGGACTCATAAAAATGAGGGAGGGATTTTGTACATAGGCATTGTGATAGACAAAAGAGAATGGTTTTAAACTAAAATTTAGAAAAAATTAGATTAGATGTTAGGAGGAAGTTATAGAAGTTATATACACTGAGGGTAGTGAGGAAGTGGAAAGATTGTCCATCCCTGGAAGTGTTCAAGACCAAGTTGGATGGGGCTCTGAGCAACTTGATCTAGTAGGTAGTGTCCCTGCCCATGGCTAGGGTGGGTTGCATCAAGATCATATTTAAAGTGCCTTCCAACCCAAGCCTTTCAATGATTCTATAATTTGTAGTGTAAAGATCCCAAATACATACATCAGACCTTTCTGTGCTACTGCATAAGGGTGCTTTTGTGCTCTTTTGTGCACCTCCCATAAATTGTACTTCAATACCAAAACTAAATGGATCAAAATAATTGCTATTTACCTATTTTCTGATGTCTCTTTTGAAAACCAAGTTGCCAGAATAAGGATCCATAAGGACAAACTCATTCTGGAGCGTGTCTTCACTTAAAAAAAAAAAAAAAAAAATTAGGCCAACTTGTTCTACTTAGCATAAATAAGACCACCATGTATATCTGTATATTGATATTATACTATTCACATATTGTGAGTTCTGAACATAATAAGGCTGTCATCCCATAAAACATAAAACTGTGATAGAACTAATATATAGAACTAATATTCTCCTCTTATAGATATGCTGGTATGCTGTACACCTATTGAGCTACACTTACAAAAGTAATGTTTCAGAGGTAGCATGTTTAGCCTTCATCTCATTTATATAATGGCCACTATCAAGTAATTTTCAAACTATCTACCTCATTGGTCTTTTCTGCTTGATCTGCTTTTATGGTCTTCTATATCAAAAAAAAGAAAAATGGTAATAATATTGCAGCACTGGTAAACTCTTCCCTAGGTTCATAGTGATTTATTTCTAGAGGGAATGTTGTATTCATCTGGATAAATTACATCAAAATGCAATTTTAGATTCCTAGAATATTGAGAAGTTGTATTTTCAGATTCCTTAACAGCATTGAATTTTAGTTCCTTCATGGCCTGAATTTCATTATTAATTTTCTTACACTCTGTGTGTATTGTTTATCTTGGTTTCTTCTGAGTCTTATCCCTTAGTTAATTTTGTTTGTTCATGTTACAAGGACTTTGCAGGGTTCTGAAGCAGTAATAGGTAAAATCAGGAGACTGATTCAGCTGGTAAGCTGTCAGTCTGTCATAACTTGAATATTGATTTTGGGGGGTTGGTGACATTCCCTAGATGTATGTGTCAAGTTTGTTGACAGAGAGCTCTATACTTAATTGAATGTGATGTCTGTATGTGAAGTGATGAAGTATGTCAGTGATGTATATTCTCTTCCTCCCCTTCAGCCTTCCCCCTCCTCCCCTTCAGCCCCTTACAACACACTCAATGGAATGTTATGAAATTGCACACTGCTCTTACAAGGCTTTATTTAACTTCATAAATTGAAAAGTTGGGTCTGCTCTAACATGATTTCCTCACAGGTATGCCTTCATTGGCCTGTGAGACAACCAACAAGTCCTGCCCTTTTAAAGTCTCATTCAGTTCTCCTGAATGTTTATGTGAAAGACAAAGGTGACTGTCCGGGGGCATAAAACCTATAGGAAATAAATATATTCCTCGGTGTTCCTAAATCACAGATAATCATCTTACAAACCATTCCATGCCTTGTCTATTTAAAGTATGAGAAAGGAATGAGAAGCCAGGGGACTTTCTCTCTTCGGATATCATCATATTTGATCCTGCAGAGCAATTTAAGTGTTTTTCAACAGTACTATTTCTGATTATTATTTTGACTCTTATTCATCTAAGTGGACTGTTGTTCTTAACCATGATAAGCAGGAAGAGAAGAGGATCTCATAAAGCTGGTGGAATATTCTGGCTTGTATTTAGTCCTTCTTGCCTCAAATAATGAATAAATGCATATGTTTTTAAAACAAGGTTGCCAGGTTTCACTTCACTTCCTGTTTATCAGAGTTGCCTCTCACAAATTTCAGAGATTAGATTTTTTGCAAAACAAACACTTGATGTCATATTTTAGAAAACATAAATGTACATTTGCAGGTATACGCAAAGGGAAATTGTGATTCTACAATATCCCATTAAATAAGAGAATATATGTGTCAGAATAATATATCCCTGTCTGGAAATGCAGAGTAGGCTCAGCAGGCAAGTGCACCTCATTGCTTTGGACAGCAATTCATATCCTTTCACCAGCCAGGAAAATGCATTTATGTTCCATCAGAGAGATGCTAGAAACAAGGACAAAGGGAACCAGCTGACTAACAGAGAGCAATGAAGGTAAGAAAAGGAATTATATTCCCATCACGCAAAAGGAATAACAGGCCCCTGAACACCAATGCCAGCCTTTTCCCTAGGAAACAAAACTCACCATGCCGGGTTCCTGGTGTCAGTTTGCTGGAGGTGCTTGGCACTGTCAAAGAAGCCCAAGTTGGCACTGGTGATAGCTTGGGTCTGGGAGGCATGCTGCCCTGTGTGGAACCTCAGCAGGCAGCCAGCCACTCAGGGCCACAGGTCCCTGAACCCCAATGCCAGCCTTTTCCCTAGGAAACGAAACTCACCAAATCAGGTTCCTCGTGTCAGTTTGCAGGAGGCGCTTTGGACTCTCAAAGCTGCCCAAGCTGGCAGTGGTGGCAGCTTGGGTCTGGGAGGTATCCTGCACCATGCAGAACCTCAGCAGGTAGTAGGCACTCAGGGCTACAGGCAAACTGACATCAGGATCCTGGGATGGTGAGTTTTGTTTCCCAGGGAAAAGGCCGGCATTGGTGTTCAGGGGCCTGTGGCCCTGAGCGGGCGGCCATGGAGAGGGAGCCATGTTGTGGCCGTTCTGTGTTCTCCTTGGCATGGCATTTACACTGCAACGTGCTTGGAGCTCTGGGCTTTGTGGATTTCAGAACCCTAACCCTAGGTAGAGCAGTAAAAGCAGACTTGGGCTAAGGCTGGTTCAAAGGAGAAACTGTTGAGCAAGCCATGTTGTGGGAGTTTTGTGTTCCCCTTGGGATGCCTTTTGCAGCTGCAGTGGGCCTGGAGCTCTGGGCTTGGTGGTTTTAGGAACCCTTACCCCAGGAGTGAGTGGTTTCACCCTGCTCCAACAGAGACAGTGTCAGCTCAAGTTAAAACTGGTGATTAGCAGCACAGTGAGTGGGGCTAGGAAAAGGAAGAGAATATGAGAACATCTCTAAATTAATAATAAAATTGTACAAGGTAGTGGAGCCACCTTTCTAGCAACCTTTATTTCCATTGTCAAAGTACATATAGCTGTAATAGCCCATCAATGTATTCATAAGAGAATATTTTATTTTATTGATAAATTTAAATGCAAAAGGAATCTTCCTGAAAAGAGGAAGAATTCACAATGTGGCTGGACCTAGCCAAAATACAGTACAAAAAGTAAAACAATAACTCTTTAATTCTTTAATAATATTCTGGTATATGAAAGTATGTGTTTAATCCTCAAATCCAAATATCATTTTTTTTCTCAAAATCTGCATTTAAGTCTAGGTTTTTTCAGCAAAGAAAGTTTGAGTCAGAGCCATTTTATATTAATGTGTTTTCCTTTTTCTGTCTCTACACTAAAATATTGGTATCTAACTAACATGCGAACTTTTAACTGAATGCTTAATAAAAAGGTGAATTTAACTTTCTGTGGAAAAACATCCTAACATTTAACATAGTGAGTAAAGAATAAACTTCAAGAATTTTTTATCAGATATGAGTTAGAAAAGACAAATCTTACCTTATTATATCCTTGCTGGCTGAAATTCTGAGGGATTACAACTGACAGGCAATAACACTGGCTGAAATTTCTGTGCTGGAGGCTGCACCAAGTCTCTGAAGAAAATGTACTGTTTAAAAAAAAGATAGTGATTTTACTAGGAATCTGAATAGGTTTTCTAACATCTCTCTGCTTTAAAGAGATTTTGACATTTAAAAATTGAACTCCTTTACAAAGTCACATATTTTCTGGTGTGTTTAAGTACTTTATGTGTTCGGTAAATGTCATAATGCCATTAATTCTCTTTGCGGAGACATGCAATATTTTTTCTGTTATCAAGAGGGACCACACTGTTGTGCAACCAGTGGTATGTTTTGCTGAACACTGGAAATCTGGAGTAGATTGGCCTGTAAAAATTCAAAACTAATTGCTTGGAATTTAGGATTCAGTGAACGATTACACCTCACAAATTTTCAGGTTATACAAATCTTTTTCTTTTTACCTTAGTTTTGAAAAGCATATCACCCTTTTAAAAATAATTTTAATGTGGAATTTTTTGGCATCTTGGTATTTTTATCACATGACTAAACCAAGCAGGTTGCTAAGCAACTTTCTGCAGCCAGGGAAAAGCACAGGCAATCTGAACAGAAGATTTATGTTGGTGACTGTAATAATAAGAAAAAAATAACACAACATCTAAAGTCCTCCATTGCTTTTTAATCCTTTGAGCTAACAACCAGTAATTTATTCTTCCCAAATCAAGAGTCATTTGAGAAACTGCTGCAGCCATACAACTTTGGTCAAAAACTTTCAGAAAAAATAAATGGCTAAATAATTTTTTATATCATGCTATTGCAGCCTTGAAGTATTTCTGTTCAGTGTTACTATGGTATTTACAGAAGCTGTTGAATATGAGGATCCTTCTCAGTTTAATAAGGGAGCAGGTAGATACCTACTTGCTTCTTCTTGCGGTGATAGCTGGCGAAAAGGAGGATGTGGCAGGGTCACCAGGGCTGCCTGGAGACAGCTGGCACCAGGCACAGCACCCCCATGTGCCCAGGCTGGCTGGGCAGGGAGGGCTGGCTGCAGACCCCGCAGCCCTGACCAGCTCCCAGAGAACAGGGTAACCTGGCACCAGTCCCCTTCTGCTGGCAAACAGCCTCCCTGCACAAACAGCTTCGCTGCAGCAGCACAAGCATCCAAGCAATGAGATTTGTGACAGGACAGGGTTAGTTTAAATCTCCATTTAAACAGCTGTCCAGATCCATTCTCAAGTCCAAATTGACCCATCATAAACAATGCTAATACACCACCACATATTCAGATGTGTGTCACTCATGGGCTGGAGCATGCTGGAGTAGGATCACTGGCTCATGGAGGCTGAATGCCTTAAACAAACACTCATGCCAATATAGCATCCATCCCTGGCCTGGAGGCAGGCTTTATCTGAGAACTGCCCTGTGCTTTGAATTAGAGCAGCCTACAAGAATTACTCATGGAAAACACAGCTCATGAGATCCAGGCTCTTTCATATTGCATCATCCACCAGCATACCACAGTGCAGATAACCAGATCCTGAGCAGGCTTGGACGGTGGGTTTCCTAGCACTCTAATAATATATGTTAATAGTAAGACCCTAGGTGGGTAATTAACTGAAATTCAATTTTACAATACTGAGAAAAACAGCAGAAGACAAAAACATTTGACAGTCAGTGAGTGTCGGAGACAGATAAACCAAGCTTGTGAAACAGTGGCCTGAATAGATCAAAGCCATTTGAAATTTTAAACAAAATAAATTTCTGCTGCTGTTTTTTGATTCTTGCTGTCTACAAAAAATCAAAAACATGTACATTTTCATTGTACATGTACAGGTTTGCAACATTATTTTGTTATCTTACATGAAATAACTAACACACTACATATTTTGGTAATGACTCAAAAACATAATCACATCTTGTTAATAGTAGGTCTGTAGTTAATCTATGAGATCTATTAGTTATATGTTCCCATTATTTCCTTGAATTTTCATTGTATCTCTATTTGTTCTTAATTTGGTTGGGTTGGAAGGGACCTGAAATATCCTCTAGTTTCAACCTCCCTGCCATGGGTATGGACACCTTTCACTAGACCACATTGCTCAGACCCCCATCCCACCCTGCCAGGGATGACACATCCACAGCTTCTCTGGGAAACCTGTTCCAGGGCCTCACTATATTCACAGAAAATAACTTTTTTCCTAGCATCTAATCTAAACCTACACTCTTTCAGTTTGAAGACATTATCTCTTGCCCTGTCGCTACTTGTCCTTGTAAAAAGATCCTCTCCAACTTTCTAATTGGAAATATGCCTTTATTTTCCATAATTCCCATTTTTTAAAATAAATTTCTGCAAATCTCTGATGTAAATCACATTTTTACCAGCTCATGATTACTTTAAAAACAAAGCTGTGTTTCTCAGAAAGAGAGGTTATATTTACTGGGTCAGTTAATTTCTACCTATAACTTCTGAAATAACTTTAGAATACTTTGGATAAATCTGTAAAAGAGTGCTGATGACAAGAGAACCCTTGCCCTGCTTCTCACTTGTACTGCACCTTTCCTCACAGGCCAGATTCTCCCATGAAGTACCTCTGCTTTGTGAAAGAGAAAACTACTTTCAATTTCAAGTAGATGAACGCCTAACAAAAGCTAATTAATTGGACCTCAGAAAACCATTGTTTGAGAGAGGAATGCCCCTGGAAACTTCCACACAAAAAGAATGTGCTACTTTTTCAAGGTTGTTTGCAGAGTTGGTGACAAGGACAAGAGCTGCTACCTTTACATCTCCTCTTGCTCTACACCTCTTGTTGCTGCTGTCTCCAAGATCTGTCACTTCTCCTATACACCTCAGTGTTTCAGGCAGAACATGTTCTGTCACAGGTCTGCCTAAGGTAACCTAAGAACTAGCAGTTATTTATATAAAGAAATATTATTCCCCTTCCACATGTTGGAGAAATTATTGGGGTGAATTAATTTGCTCAAGTTCACAAACGACCTCAGAGACTGAAAAGGATAAAACAAATTTTCTCTCCCCTTCTGCGTCTAAATCCAGTACCCCACTCTCAGCCACAAAGCATAACTTGTTAAAATGGAATCAGATCTCTTCAAGGAAAAATCACCCAGAGGCATACACAGAGGCTTGTTTATAATCATCAGGGACTAGGAGGCAGATCACTAACCCAGCTCTGTACACAGAAACCTGAAAGATAAGAGAGACACAGACATCATATCTGTTCTCAAGGCCACTTGGTTCTTTAGAGACTTCATTTTGCAGACTGACAAGAGGACGTCTTGCAAGCTGGGGTCACTTCAACTTAGCTCCGAGCAGTGTGGTAAATCAGATCCTGTCTATGTACCACAATACAACTTCTCATTTGGAAGAAAAATCTATGCTTAATAATCTATCAAGGTGAAGAAAACACTGCAGAGAGAAATGCAGGCTGTTGTGCCTGTGAGAGCTGACAGTTCAGCTGGCAGCAGAAGTAGATCTAGGAGTGAAGTACACAAGCCCTGCATTCATCTCCCTGAGCGATAATTCTAAAACCTATTTTGCCACCACTGAGTGTTATTTCTCTGCTGACTGGAGAATCACAGAAAAAAGGATGATAACACTGTAATAATCTGCAACTTGTTTCTTCCTGTAAGAGGCTGTGAGTGAACTTCAAGCAGAGTTTTTAATAATGCTTCCATTCTACTGAGTGAAATCCCAACTTCTCTTGCGACCATGAGTGTTCTTGCTGCTGAATTCAGTGGGGCTAAGATTTCGTCCATGATTATTCAATTGTGACAATGAGCACTAGTATGTGTGTTTTCAAGAGTTCAGTTTATAGTGCTGTTTTTTTTCTTAAAATATGGCACTTTGCTGCAATGCTTAAGGAGAAATCAGCCCTTTAGAAAATATAGCTAAAATGGACCACAAAGTTCAAATTGATAAAAGCCTTCTGGCATTTAGATTTGCAATATGTTAGATTAGATTGCAAACTACTGGGTTCAGGAGCTAAAAATGTCAGAGTAAATTCAGTGACAGCTATCTTGTACCCAGGGTCTTGATATCTAATTTCTGTAAACAGTAATAAAGCATTAGAGTTTCTTACTTAACAGAGTTGTACATCTACAGGCCAGGGTCAGGATGCTCAATTCCCTGCTGATCTGAAGGGAAGCTGATCTATGCTGATCATCAAGTGAAGGGAATAAGTGTCAGGATTTCTGGCATGCAAAGCAGGGGTTACAATTAAAAAAGCAGCAGCATCAACAAATAATCATAAGTAGTGTTCATAAACCTTTTAGGAAAGTTCTACTATGCAATGAATAACTGGTATTAGAAACAGACCCCTTATCTCTGGAAAACACATTTGTTAGGCTTATAAACAAGATATAAATTATGTATACCCTTGCTGCTGTGACAAAATACAACAAATACATTAAAAAAACATTTCATTAAATTTTAAATAAATTGCAGTTTTAACTCATGAGGAGATTGTTTCTTTCAAGAGGTTTTTTTTATATAACTTTGTTTTATTCTTATATGGTAAAAGTTGCTGCCAACTCCTTCAGCAAAAAATATTACCATTAATGCTGTAAAAAAGAAAAAATAATGACTCATATAGCCACCAGGAAAAATATTTTTTTTCCAGTGAACAAGATTAATGGCCCTCTACCCTGGCCATTACATGGTGTTAGAACAGCAAATTACAGTAGCAGTCACCAAAATTTTTGCCCACAAATTTGAAAAAAACCCCCTACTTCTCAATAGCACACAAAGACATTTCAGTCACCATGATTTTACAAAGAGGCTAGAAGGTTTTTGTTCCTCCAAAGCACTTGATTTTTGCTAATTGCTGCTTTAGCTCTGCTAGCATAAGCGCCTTACTTTCTGTATCATTTCAATCTTATATGACAGGGATATTCAGGCTGTATAAAATTTTATTATTTTGTTTACTTTTGATTGACCTTTCTTTGCTTTCCCTTTTCTCCTCATGTTTATCACTTCTTTTTATACTCCATATTCTATACCACTCCCTCCAAATCAGACAATATTCTCTTCTCTGCCTCTCTTTTTAGGTAAACAAAGACTTAGGGGAGCATTACAAAAAATAGTAATGGCAGAATTTGCTCTCTAATGACAGTTTTTGCAAAGAAACCCCAGGTAGTATAGTCTACAACATTGCTATTAATGTCTCCTACCTAAAAAATCTGTTTAATTTAGGAGAAAAGAAGACATTAAGAGTATTTTGCATATTTTGTATGTTGAATCAGTTTATATATTTTCCTGACTACTTAGGTGCATTTGCAAAAGGTCAGAGGTTCAGGATTGCAGCAAACTGAGGCTCTGCTGTTCTGACAGCTTCTATAGCAGCTGAAGAAAAGCAGGGTTACTAGTTTTGTTATAAAAAGTATAACTGATCCAAACCATGCTTCAAATACACAGCATCTTTAGCCATTTAATCTTATTCACTCCAAAACAGAACCTTTTAAAGTAAAAAAAAAAAATTGTAGGACCATTCAGTTGAGTCAAATGCTTCCTCTACATCAAAGTATAATAAATGTTTCATGCTTCTTGTTGTTTCAGTGGCCATTTGTACAACTGAGAAAGGCTAAATACAGTGTTTGAAGCAGCTCCTTTGTCATAAAGCTGGATGTATCAGGTGGAATGAAATTCCCTTCAAAAGAGATTTTCAAAGCCACTAAGCATTGGCCTAACAGTTTTTTTAGCTGAAGCTAATAGAGACTGCAGCAGAGCTAAGGTGTATGGTCTCTCTGACAGTTTAGGCTGATAGGCTGAAGAGAAGCCATAGGAGAATTAAGCACTTAGATTGCAGAAAAGTAGTCTCAAGAGATATACCAAAGAAATTCCCAATTAAATTATATCAAATGCTTATGTGACAGAAGCATGTCTCAGTACTGTTGATACAGTTACAAAAGGAAATTTTTTGACCAGGACGAATGTTCCTGTGTGTTCCTATGTGAAAAATATGAGTTATGGCTAAAATAGGGTGTTCCCACAGTAACTGCAGAAATTCCTGGTGAGTTACAGGGTAGGGAGACTGAGACCCATTCTCTAAGATTGAGAGCATTGCCTTGTTTCAAAAATCAGTAAAAAAGTAATCCATTTCTATTTCTCCAAATAAATTTTAATATTGAGCTGAGGTAGTTTGATACTTTATGCATTTGCTTGGGTTTATTAAGAAAGAGGGACTACACTATGTCAATTGTTGAGTTATAGGTTCTTCAGTTCAATGCTATTTTACTCTAATATTCAGAATGCCTACTCTAAAAGCTTTACTGCTTAAGGTAAGTGAAGGTTTTCTGACACTTTTCTTGAAAGTAGAATTAGATTTTATACAAAAAGAAACTATTAATTTTAAGATTTTGAAGGCAGGAACATTTTAGAATTTTAGCACTATCTCTTTTGCGGAATAATAATTCCAACTTTCACTTTCAGCAGTGGTCTAAGAACCCTCATGCTTTGGGCCTTCATTTGTTTCACTTATAGCTAAAGAAAAATCATTTTCTAAGAATGACAAGGAATGTGGAATTCGCACCAATGTTCTCTCTCTAATAAACTGAAGTCCTATGGAACACTGAATGCTCCTTTTAATGTGAAACTCACATTAAAAAAAAATTCATTTTTCTCCTGACCTGAAAAAAAATTATAGAGCAGTTCTAATTTTACAGAGCACTTGAAATTTCTACCTGTGACATTATTGAGAATGACCTCGCATCCCTCCGACAACCTTCAGGCATTAACAACTCTAACTAGAAAATCTAGTTTGAAATGACATTGTGCAGTTCTTCTACACTGAAATGCAACACACTGGTTTTCACTGAAGCATTCTTGACTTAGAATCATAACATGGAACAATGAATATTGCTTAAATTATTTATTTAGGACAAAAACATAAAGAAAAAACAGACTTTATACCAACAGCACAGAAAGAAACACTCAACCAAGTACACAACCAAAACCATAAAATGAGCCTAAAATATCTAAAGTGGATGGATAGGTCTCCTGCAAAGTCTCACGTAGTTTTCCTTGATTTAGGAAATTATAAACTTATTTCTGCATAAATGAGAGGGAGAGAAAGAGAGGGAGAGAGAACTCTCTGGAAACTTCCTTTTTGCTTATCCCTCATCCTCAAGTGTTGAATACTTTTAAAATTGTCTTGATGTGTCAATATTTTAGAAAATATTTTAGTATCATTGGAGACAAAAAAACATCATTGAGACTTTTCACTAGAAGCCTATAGGTTCTTATCTTCAACCACCATTAATCTCTGCACCATAGGTATTTAGTAGCATAGGCTTTAACCACCTCAGTTTATAAAAGTTGGATCAATATTTTGTAAGGCATTCATTGTATTTTAAAAATGTGAAAATTTGCAGATTTTTAAGGTGACAACAAAATAAATAGCCATTTTATATCATTCACAAGGGGAAGTAAAAGCTTCCTACAAAATTTCAGTTGTTATATATCAATTCTATTACTAATACTGTTTTAAGAAGACTCTCAGAAAAATTATTGAGTTGGCTGATTACTAATAGCAGAGCAGACCAGAGCAGAATGTTTACTTCTATTTGGAATGGATTTTAAAGTGAAAATCAAGAGACCAACAGTGCACAAATAATTATTCAATGGTCCACTTATTAGTTCCATGTGCATCTCTTCTTTCCAATTAGAAAAATCCACATCTGTGCATAATAAAAACACAGAGAATATCAGTCTTTTCAATTTTTTTTTTCCAAAAAGAGAGACTATTGGAATTTTCTAACCATTAGTAACTTGATTTAACTTGCAGAAATGGTAATGTTTCTTCTATTAATGGTGAGAAAAATATGTTTCCAGTGTGTGTTTCTATGTATTATTTTTTCAGATTCTATAAAACCTTCTTTTCTTCACATCAGGTGAGGTACAGACCTCATTTTTCATTA
The DNA here is from genome assembly GCF_028551555.1 of Melozone crissalis. Classification (NCBI taxonomy): domain Eukaryota; kingdom Metazoa; phylum Chordata; class Aves; order Passeriformes; family Passerellidae; genus Melozone; species Melozone crissalis. Next base: position 2,061,630 of record NW_026535784.1, on the reverse strand, counting down.
ACAGATAATTTTTGGCAGTGGTCAGATTGAAACGGCAGCATTTACTTATGCCAGAGCTTTTGTCTCTCCCCATTATCAATCTAGTTGCAGTGGTAAAATACTAAAATCTCACTTTGCTTTAAATCTAATTTCTTTCATCTTCTGAGTAATCTGTAGGTATTCAGACAGAACACATTTCTAGTTATCAATTTTGAGGGTTCTAAAGTTTCTATATTTTTCTTAATTTTTGTTTGCTTCATATATTTTTTCTCAATTCTAGACCTTACCCTGCAATGCAAGTAAAGAGAGTTAAATAGAAGGGTTTTGTTTGTCTATTAGACAAATAGAAGAGTATCATTTATCATTTGAAAAGAAGATAACCCAATAATATATTTGAACAGGATTGTCTGCTTGTAATTTTGGTTATTTTTTAGTATTAAGATTTGATTTTTCCTATTTCCAAAACCTTAATCAATTTAATACCTCCCCTGAGACCTTGTTCATATGCATGAAGCATAAACTAAGAAATCACAAACTAATTAGAATCTCACAATCTCATTGCCAAATTCCAATCCACAGTCCAAACCCAGGTAAATTAGGTTCATATAAGATTCTTATGAATAATATTTCTAGTTACCTGTTATCTTTCTGATACATGAATTTTCCAAGAAGAATAAAACAACTTTTCTGCCCATTTTACAGGATGTTTAATTTCTTAAGAAATTAATTTAATTCGTTTATTTCCTAAGATAAGGAAAATAGAGTATCATACGGCAGTTTGGTTTGGAAGAGAGCTTTAAAGATCACTTAGTTTCAACCCACTTGCCACAGGCAGGGACACTTTCCACCATACCAGGTTACTCAAATCTCCATCCAACAGGCAGGGACACTTTCCACCATACCAGGTTACTCAAATCTCCATCCAACCTTAACTCAAACACATCAAGGTGTGGGCCATCCACTACCTTGGGCAACCTCTCTCAGTGTTTGGCCACATTCAAAGAATTTCTTCCTAATATCTAATTCAAACCTAACCTTTTCCAGTTTAAAATCATTACCCTTAATAATACCTGAAAAAAAGCCCCTCTGGATCCTTCCAGCAGGCCCCCTTTAGGTACTGGAAGGCTGCTAGAAAGTGTCTCCAGAGCCTTCTCTTCTTCAGCCCCAGCTCTCTCAGCCAGTCCTCAAAGCAGAGGTGCTCCATCCCTCCGGTCATCCTCCTCACCCTCCTCTGGACTTGCTTGGACAGATCCCTGCCCTTCTCAGGGGGAATCTACAGAACTGGATGTCCACAGGGATCACACAAGAGTTGGGGAGAGGGGAAGAATCACCTCTCTCAAACTGCTCACCACACTTCTGATGCAGTCCAGGATAGGACTGGCTTCCTGGGCTGCAAGTGCATATTGTGCACATTTCCAGTTCATTTTTGGTTTTTATCTACCAACATCCCCAAGTCCTTTCTGTAGTGTTGCTTTCAATCCTCTCACTGACCAGCCTCTCTCCAAGTTTGAGCTTGCCCTGACCCAGGTGCAGGACCTTGCCTGAGTTGAACTTCGTGAGGTTTGTGTGGGGTCACCTCTCTCACCTGTCAATGTCCCTGTGGATGGCATCCCATCTCTACAAACCAGCTGAAAGTGCACTCAATCCCACTGTCTGTATCTCTGACAAAGGTGTTAAATAACTCTGGTCCCAACGCTGACCCGTGAGGGAGATGTTTATCACTGCTCTCTGCCTGGACATTGAGCCACTGACCACAACACTCTGAGTGTGACCACTCAGCCAATTCCTTATCCACATCTCGCCAGTTTAGAGACAAGGATGTCATACAGGACAGTGTCGAATGCTGGGACAGTGTCAAATGCTGTGCACAAGTCTATTATCCACCAATGCTGTAACCCTGCTGTAAAAGTCCACCAAGCTTGCCAGGCATCGTTTGCCCTTGGTGAAGCCATGTTGTTGTCAACAATCACCTCTCACTTTTCCACGTGCCTTAGCATAGTTTCCAGGAAGATCTTCTCCGTGATCTTGCAAGGAATAGAGGTGAGACTATCTAGCCTGTATTTCCCTGGATGTTCCCTTTTTACCTTTTTAAAATTGGGGGTTATGTTTTTTTTTCCAGTCACTGAGAAGTTCACCAGTCTGTCATGACTTTTTAAATGTGATGAATAGTGGTTTAACACTTCACCTATCACAAAAACAATGACAGGTTGTCGTTTGGAGTTCATGACCTGGGTGAATCAAACCACGCCTTTGGTTTCTCTCCTGTGCTGTGTCTATAGAGGAATTGCCATTGTAGCCCTTATTAACTTGTTCTGGCAGATGTCAAGACCAGTTATTTAGAAAAGAATATAAAACTATGACACGTAATCTAATATGCAATCATCTCATTCAATGAGGTTTCTCTCTGATCACATATTTCAAGATAGAAGAATATTGTTTAACACTTCCTGTTAAATCTTGTGTATCTTCTGTATTTTTAACAGCCAGTGACAATGTTTGTGTTATCCTCACACTTATAAATGTATATGAATTGCTACAAGCTAAGGGCAAGCCATTAATATGTGGTAATTTGTTCACTAAAAGAATTTCTTGAATTTCAGATATTTTTAATGACTTTTAAAAAGCAAGTTCACCTGTTTCTGGTAATTTTCTCAATCTGTATTGGTTTAAATATACTCTTTGTCTTCAGCCAAACAATACTGCAAGACTCAGTACAAATAATGAATTATATCCTGCAGGAAAATAATTTAATGTGCAATATATTCTACTTTCTGTTATTGTACAACATATAGCTAAAAGACAAAACTATATCTTAATTGCTCTGTGTTATTCGTTACTCCACAAAGCTTCTTCTTATCTGAAAAGACACACCTGTGTGTATATTGCCCTCATCACCGAGGTACCTTGTTAATTTTGCAGTCAGAGACACTGAAACACACCAAAGATGAGACCTGCTCCAGTTCTCTCACAATACTGTGGTACAGAACTTGGAATTCCCAAAATAATAAAATTACTCTATAATAAACTTTTCCCTTTCTAGATATTCCTTCATAAGTCTTTTTGGTCTCCTCTATTTCAAAAGAAAACTACAGAACACATTTAGCAACTGAGGTAGTAATGAGCAAAATTGAGATGCCATATGGTTTTCGAAGATCTGTAATTTCAGAAATATCCATCTCATATTGACTCAGGTCTCACCAGTAGTACTACCCTTCTGTTAAATCACAACTAACTCTGAAATCATAACCTGTTTCCTGGAAATATGAGGGCCCTTTTTGAGTACTACATTATCATAAATATGATGTCTCTTTGACTTATCAGTAGCAAAATTACATAGCTTCAATATTATTTTTTTTTGTATTTCCCAAAAATCTGTTTAGTCACAGACATCATACAGAAAGAACAGCTTCAGTAAAAGTTATCAGTTCATGTTCACCTTTCTTTTAGCACGTTGGTACTGACTTCAAATCACTGTATTATTTGAAGCTTTTTCTGTGACAAAAATTCATTCACGCCTTCCCAGTAATTTTAGGATTTTTTAATGTTCATATCTCTTTGAACTTTCTCACCAATAGTCTTCTTTTGAAACACTGTTAAACAAATTTGCTGCTTGAATTTTTTTTTATTCACCACTTTTTTTGTTTACTCTTGACCTTGATATGATACACTGCATTTTCAGAGAGGATATATTGTTCATCCAAACAGAAGCTATGCTGTGTACACAAAAATAAGTGCATTTCTTTTTGACACTTCACAAATACCTCTACATTTTTCAGGATATTTAAAAGACACCAAAAAAAAGGATCAATGAAAAGAAAAGAAAGCACTGAAGTTTTGAACTGAAAGAACATTTTGGCTACACCCTCGTTATACCCTGGAAATCCCTCTTGGTGGTACTCTACACACTAACACTACTGAACAGACAAATCTTCAGTGAAAGCACTGGGGAAAGGTGGTGTTTCTGTGGCTGTGTCACTCTGTTGGACATTTTCTCTGAAAATTAGCTCACAAAAGGGAGGATGACATAGAAGTGGTCTGCCTTAGCCATGTAAGAGCTCACAGTCTCTTGTAAAGGTCTATCTATCATTATTCATTTGAAGTGGATTTGTATTTGATTATGCAGTGGTCCAGATATTATTGAAGGAAAAGAAAGAGATAGAAGGATAATGAAAGAGAGAAAGAGAAAGACCAAAAGAAATAAATGCTTTGGAGCAAAAGTCACATTCTGAATTGAATTAATGTCTTTTAAAAAGGACACAATGTAAAGCAATAATCTGGCATGCAGATCTAGACTAGGAAAAGGGAAAAGAAAAAGGGTTCTGTTAGACTGGGAAAATGTATGTTTCATTATTGTTTCCTCTTAACATTAAGAACGCTGTAAAAGAAATATAAGGGTTCATAAAGGCCTTGTCCAGTTTAGTGCACTTTATAGTCCTGAAAGGAACAGAAAATTTATGAACAAATTGCTTCTTCAAAGAATTGATGTATACACAGGTACACAGGTTTCTCAGATATTTCCTTTACAATTTTTAAAATATTTAGTAGTTATTTCATAAAAATTTGTCCCCTCTTTCCATATGCTTATACCGTCTTTTTTAACTGTTTGAGCAAGAAGATAACTTGGTGAAAGAAAGGTAAGGTATAATTTTCTTGAATTGTTCCTAAAAGTCAAATTTGCTGTACAGCTATAGCATTGGTTTATTGACTTTCTAAACATTTTTCTTTCTTCTACTTGCCATGAACTCTGGGCTTATCTGGAAAAGATTGCATTTTGCCTTGGTAAGGATTTGAAATGGAAAGCCCAAAATAGAGTGAATGGCACTGAATATTCAGTTGCTTGCTGTGTATCCTTTTATGAATTTATGACATTTGAATTTCATAACAGAGCACTGAAACACAACCTTCTAGTTCATAGGAATATAAAAATCATTAATGTTTTGAGTTATTCTGAGGACACAAACAGAAAACCTTTACTTGAAGAAAAATATAATACCCAAACAATAAAAAATTTCCAAGAAATCTGATTACTTAAAAAACATCAAACTCATTGACCACAGTCAAAATAGGAAGCATTTTGACATCAGCCACTGAAGTAACTTCATAGCATTCATTTTTCTATTTCTTCTGTTCTCAGTCTTATAGGGGAATAACTATAACTACTCATTCTGTGAAAAAATCCAGGTGAGAAGGAAGAGTATGTTTCCCTATTTTTACACAGACTTCACAAAAGCAATATTATTTCATATACGGGCAAGTTCCTTATCATTTTCCTGCAATGCATCTGTACATCACACTCCAAACAGCAACAGAAAAAAATAAAAATCCTGGTAAAACTTAGCAAACACTCTTAACGTAGAAGTCTGTTTCCTTTATAGCTTTGACTCTACTAGATTTGAAATCCAGCAGATCACAATCCATGCAACCCTTAAACAAAGCATCAAGTAACCCCAGTTTCAACTTAGTTCCAGTTTTATTCTTGTACACGTCTTCAGCGAGGCTAACTAACAACAGAGGTGGTGGATAGAGAGAATCTTTGTCAGAAAAATAAGGAGGAAAAAAAAAAGAGAAAGAAGAAAGACTTTTCCTTAATCAGGCCCTCTTCTTCTCTGTAGGGATGTTCAAACAGTTAAGAGAGCACCTGCTGTTCATGGGGGAGAAGCATTTGTTCAGCCAAAGGAAGTATTTTGCATAAAGCCTCGTGGATCAAGAGTGGCACCCAGCGGCTGATGCTTTGCCACAGCAATGCAGTTCCAAAAGCTGCACTCCCCTGACCTTGTGTCTGATGGGCTTTCTACAAGGAAGGAATAACTCTTAAGCCAGTCTGGCTTAATAGGATTAAGCCAAATACTGTTTGGTTGGCTTTTATCTTTTACTAACCTCTTTTAATATTCCGAACAACATGCAATGCATGATGTTTTCAAATACCAGTTTTATATAGGTTTTAGGCAGACTTTTACTAGTTAGGGCTAAAAATAGCATGCAGACAACGTGAAAGAAGAATGACAAAGTCAAGGTGAAAGAAAAATTTGGCAATTAATAAAAACAAAATGGCATCTTGGCAAAATACAGTGAAAGTCTGTATGTTTAAGCAGTGATTACATGTAACAAAATTTTATACTAATTTTATTAATAATATATTATAATCATAATATTAATAATGCATTAAGATTCCATTATCTAAAAGTAAGCACACACATTATTTCTGTAAGGAATTACCTATATGGTTGCACTCACACTGTTTCTTCTTAAGTCCCTATGTGCCAGTGAACCAACACAAAAGACTGCAAATTCTTCCAGCCACAACCTGTGTTTTAAGATTTGTGGGCAGGATTAACTGAAATAGAAGGAAAATAAAAAGGATCTATATTTAAATGTTGTGCTTTTGTCTTGAAGCTCTAAGGTACAGTTAACTAAAGAGTGTTCCCTTATTGTTTGTGAAGGAACAAATAATATCAAAATTACTCATCTTTCAGGGTAATCTTTATGAGGATTTTTTCCTGCCTGATGCTATGGATAGGAGTATTACTTGGTGTGTGACAACACAGCCTATCTATTTCATTGTAGTTGGTTAACCACTTCTTCACCACAGAACATACAGATACACACACACATACACACACATGCATATCACCACATAACTACATATATATTTATTATCCAAATAAGATGAACTATCCTGTTCAGACTGCTGAACAGCATTTGTTGAATTACTGCCCTCATATGCAGCTAGTGTTACACTGATGGTAAAAACTGTAACTGAAAATCTGCAGTGCTGAAAACCAGGACACAAACTTAGAACTTAACGTGAAAAAACATATAAGACTGCTCCTGGGCGATACAAACTGCAGAGCAGGTGGCCTAATCTTCAGATAAATTAGGTTTCCTAAAAAATACAGGTGCATTTGAAAACTGAAAAAAAATCCAAAATACCCCAACCAATAAACAACTCCACTTTTTTCTTCTAACTATATATTTGTTAATAAGCTGATGCTAAGGAAAGCTTTTCAATAGGTGCTATAACATTTTCCTACAAAGATTCTCTTCCACTTGTATTTTCAAATTCAACCACACAGCTGTTTTTTTGGGTTTTTTTTTTTATTTGGTTGGGGTTTTTTGAGCAAACTGTGTAGTACCCTGTTCTAGATGAAGTTTTCACTAGTTAAGACAACATTGTTTTGAAATGCCAGAAAAATGCTGTCTGCCTCTTGCAGTCTAGGTCTTGTCTCTCTCCAAAACAGCCAGTTTTGGATGTACCACTGTGTCGGATTTTTGGGGCTGTTTAGATGGTCTGGGAAAAGCCCAAGATGGCCTTGGGTCGCCCGCGTTCCAAAGGACGAGAGGAAACTTCAGATTTTTTCTCGGTCTCGGTGTTTATTAATTGCTTATCTAAAAGATTTTCTCTTGGCCTGACAGAGTTCTGCTCAGCAGTCAGCCATGGGCACACACTGAAAGCCCCTGGGGCGGTCACCTATCTTTATACCCGGAGTTACGTATACAATATTTATCATTTTTCTCCAATACCCTCTACCCTCTAACCCGTGTTCCCCTAGTAAGGTCCAATCCCAGAGTGCCAACACCACCACAAAAGATGGAGGCCCAGAGGAAGAAGAAGAAGGAGAAGGGCACGCCCCAATTCCTCCATCTTACTTCTCTAGACCCCCCTGTACAGAAATCTTAAACCCTGTATCTCACACTCCAATTAACTTGTCCCTTCACCATTCATCCCAGTGAAATCCTCCTGTCCTCATACTGATGTCATCTCCCCTGTGGGATCAAAGTCCAGCCACCAGACATTTCTGGCAACATTCCAGGACTCCCGAGCCCCCCCAGGGGTGGTCTCGTTCACCCTGCACCCCAGTTCTGAGAGACTGAGATCCCACACCACTGCTTTCTATGAAGCAGATTCCAGTGCTCTGGCTGAGAATCCTACAAAGTAGAGTTGCCTGTGTATTTTGTAATCCTTCTTTTCAGAAGTAGGAACACAAATACAGCCAGGCAGCCTAAAAAAAAATCTCCAAATTCTTCCAACCAAAAGTTACCTGCAAGAGCTCAAAATTCATTACTGCTTGACAGATGACAAGGACAGAATCCTATGGCATGAATATAAGACTGAATTCTACATTATTTGTTAATAAAATTTTTTAAAGTCTGTATGTACATATATATATATATATGTATATATGTATTACAAAATAAAAAAAGGCTAGTTGCTTTCATACTTAAAACTTTAAGAAACAAAAGGGTTTGTGGTGTTGCCATTCCAAGGAGACATTCTCCTCCAAGCATTCTCTGCACTGCCCTTCTACCTGCCAAAGACAGTCTGATTAACACTTTCCTCTGGGAATCATTTCTGCTAGACCAACACTCTGCTTTATCAGCTCCTTTGTAGCTCAGTGAAACAGCATCCATGACCTTTTGAAACCTCCTCGACCTTATATTAGAGTTTTCCATGGCTGAGGAATGTGAGCACTTCTTCCAAAAGAATATTTGACAGCTATATTCAGTCACCCCAGAAACACTGTTGTCCCAGTTATCACTGGCAAATAAAAATCAAGCAGCTAGGTGGTATTTGATATAAACAAAGCACTTGCCCACAGCAAATTTCCTCTGCACACTGGAAAGAAGAAGTTTACATTTCAGCTCATAACCACTTACATTAGAAAAATTACACTTTGTACAAATATAAATGACAAACCATGAATGGGGCTCATTATTAGCTTTTAGAAGGAAGAAAGATGTAAAAGTAATAAACAACCACAACAGGATAGTTCAGGATGACTGGACTTATATTATGCTTGCTGTGTTTCAGCAAATGAAGGCCATCAGAGAATATTTGAGGATCAGGAGAAATTATTTTACTCCCTTTGGAAAGATGTTTCTTTACAACAAGGACATTGGGCATTTTCATACACACTGTTATTTGTGCTGTGTCTATTACAGGCAAGTTTTTAATGAACTGACATAGCTATTGCAATTAACACTGTTCCACACCAGCTACATGGGAGAAACTCATTGTGGACCAAGGAATTGCATTTCACAGTCTCATTTTCCAATAGCTATCAGTTCATGCAATTTTTAGGGAGGCATTATTATTCACTGAGAGATCTTGGATTTCCCATCCCTCCCTTGACTAATCTTATTACTCAGAGTTCAGATGTTTTACCACTACTAATAAGTATAATTTAACCATTCCAGTTTGATATAGGTGAGTAAATTTCGTACCAGAATTAACCTCAGAATGGCATGCATTAAGTAAAAACATGCATTTTTTAATTGAAAAGTCACATGGATCTTAACCTCACATCCTCTTTCAGTTTTCAACTTAAGTACACAGGTTCTTTGTCCACTACCTTTGCTCATGGTAAAGGCAACTTATAGTCCTCACCAAGAAGTCTCAGATCCTGTTGATTTTTTTGCCAGATGACTGAGTCCTTCACAAGACATTATTTGACGTCTCTGCCTTTCAGGTGGTATCCCTGGGAGCAGACACACTGCTCTTTTCCAGTGCTGGGCCCCTTTCCCTGTGCCTGCCAGCCATGCAGCCGACCCCACCAGCCTGGTACTTGCATCACTGCAAAACACAGAGTTGTACACTAAACCCTCCTTCTGCACCAAAGGGAAGCAAGCATCAAAAAAGTGACTGCAGAGAACATTTCAGAACTCCAGTAATGACTATGTATACTTTAGAGCAAGCAAATTCTCTCCCAGCTTTTTGGTGAGCCATAATTAAATGAAGACTTAAATACTGTAGATATTGTTATGACATGCATGATTTTAAGGAAGTATTCAGTGCTTGGAATGTGTTGTAATCATCATTAAATTCGAGGTGAGGTGAGATAGAAAAAGCAACACCCACGGAATAATGAATTGCTGCTCCTATACAGTAGTCCTTGTGCCCTGGTCACAAAACAACAAACTCAGGAGACTGAATGACCACCTGGCAAATCAACGATAACTCGCAATTGCATTCTTTTACTCTTATCCCAGAAAACCAGTAGGCTCAATATTTTTCAGCTTTCATTACATTTCAGAATAAATTGGAAGACAGAAATTTGATATTCTACATGGAACAATAACTTATTCAAGCATTCCAACACTTTGTTTCAACATAGAGCAAACTTTCCACAATAGCTTCTGCTCTGAATTCTTAATTTATATCTTTAATTTAGTTTTCTGTAGGCTCCTTTGCATTGCCACATTGTGATTCAGCTAAGCTCAAGTTCACAGTGTTGAATAAGCCTTCCAAGCAAGCTAAAGAATTTTTATGTCTTAGATCCAGTTGAATAGGTTGCTGCATTAAAACCATTGACGTGTGTGAACTAAACCTTACTCACTGTTAGTGTTGGGATAAAATATTCAAGACCATAAAATCTGCCCTCAGAAACTGTGGAACCTGCTTTAGCATTAAAGGTAGCATCAACACATACCATAAGATAAATGATGCTTGTCTATTATTACAATATATAAGTATACACATATATTTCATATAAATTCCTTACTGAAACAAAAAATTACTGTGACAGTCTATACCAGCAACATAAAGGTAAAATCTTTGTTTTATTATCACACCAAATGAATATTTTTAATTGGCACACTGATATAAAAAGATGCTTTTAGGAAAATTGGAATAGATATGAAATACCTAGAGCATATCCCAGCTGCTACACAGTGTCATACTGTGGCTTTCTTACACTTCAGTAGAAACAATAACATAGAGGAAGCACCTGGCTTTACCAGTCGTAAAGTTTTTGCTTCAACTAATGGTCCATATTCAGAAGGAAGACAAGAAAAACATAAATATTTGAGCTCCCACAACAGCACCTTCATTCTCAAGTGTTCTGAAACCTATTCAGCACTGGTCCCAGAGGAGTGGAGAGATGTGCATTTGAAGTGCATGCTTCCCAATTCTCATCTGAGATTTTTTGGCTTTGTCCTTCTTCTACCACATATCAGAGATATTCATCTGTATTTTGATGCCAACCAAGAAAGTCATGATTCCAAGGATCATTTTAGAAGACAACTAAAATACCCAGGCTGGCAATGGTAGTTCCAGCTTATTTTCTTTCCTTCAGACAGCAAGGAGAAAACTTTGGAAGAGACAGCTGACTTTTCCTTTTCAAGTATTTCCTTTGAAAGATTCCAATTGCTGGGCCCGCTGATGCTGCAGTTTTGGTTTTTTTACAGCAGGACAGCCATTGAAAGGATCAGAAAATTGTCAATTCCATGTTTTTTTCGCTAAGGTGCAAACAGCTGAGCCAAACTGAAATTCTATTATTTGCAGATAAAGTGAAAACTGTGAGACCATCAGGATGTACCTGTCCTACACTTAGAGGTGGTGTTTTTTTTCCCAATATACTTTGAGTTAAATATTAATTTTCAGGGAAAGGTAACCTGCACCATAAAACAGAGCTTAGGAAAAAAAAAAAAAAAAAAAAAAAAACAAAAAAAAACAGAAAAAAAAGGGGAAAAACAAGCTGTTATCAACTGTGACTGTGTGAAACTAAAGATCATGCCAGAGAGCCTAATAGCAGTGCAGTGGTCACAGAAGCCTGGTGTTTAAAAATTAATTTCCAGTTTTGAAGCTGTTAGTGCCAGTGCCAAGAGCATACAAAGTACATTTGTTCATCACCAGAGCAAGTTTCAGAGTTGAAAATTCAAGAGAAAGACAATGAGGCCTCTCCAGTTTCTAAAATAGATCTGGGAAATGTTTAAAATCTCCAGGCAATGAAAAATAGATTTCCACAAAAGAATAGCTAAAGGGCAAATTAGAGAAATATCTTGTCACATTTTACATGCCTATAAACTTGTCTACTTCACAAATGATGGCCTCCTATTAATTAGATAAAAAGCTAATCAGATGTAATTTAGTTTTTTCTGAAATAGATATTTAGGGAACATATTCTGCTCTCTCCATTCCCACTTGAAAGAAAAGAGATATTTATTAGACCATTGACTTCCTGAAACAGAAACAAATATTATACCACTTTTCATGCTGTAAGTGAAAAGAGAAACAGATTTGCAAATTCAGTCACTGAGCTGTAAATACATTCCCGCAGCTACTCACAAGCATAGCAGAAAGATTTCATTGTACCCATCCAAGATGTCACCATGTGCACTGAGATCAAACAGTTTGTACTTTCATCTGTGAACACTGAGAACCTAAAATTCCTGAACAAGTCTGAGCACGCCTGACCAGCAGTTCTAATATTATAAGAGAGGTATTGAGAATGTGTTTTATCTATGCAGGCACTATCACCTGCTCCACTTCCAGCACTTCAGTGAATGAAAGCAGTGACCTAACGAGATAACATTTCACACTGCAGGAGCACCAAAAGCAAGCACATTCTGAAATTACGAAAGCCAAGACTGTTCTAAAGACCAGCTTTCGATGGTCGATAGAATTCTTTCTGTATGAGAAGTGGATGAAAATAATTTTTGTTTTTAGAACAACAGGGAATTATTCACAGTAAACAAAATTTGCATTGAGATCTGTTCAGTAGACGAAGATTATTTATGTGAAAATGCTTATTTTTTAGACCTACTAGACAGATAGACAAAAATGTCCTTAAACATTTTGTGGATTCAATTGTTTGCTACTCTCTATGCAGGGCATGTCAGTGGTCATCTAATACTTAGAGTTTCTTTCTCTTCCTTGATTGGTTGGTTAAGTGTTTTTAAATGGAAAAATATATTAATCTTTTTATTGCAGAAATACTTATTTGCATGCAAATACATGTCTCTATAAGTAGAGTAGCTATTCTCCAAAAATCCATTGGAACAATAAGGCATTCACATGAATATTTGTAAATAGTAAATAAAAAAGGGGCAGGAATATGGAGAAGCATGACAGCTGTTCAGAATTTATAGTTATGCTTGCCAGCATCTTGAAAAAAAAATTCAGTTGCTCTGATTACCCACTGCATGTTCTTTGCTGAGCCACGCCCCAGATGAGTGGCTGCAGTGAGTGACATTTCACGTGACTTTACAGCACAGTTAGAAATACCAGCTAAGAGTTTAATCTTAAAGCAGCAACAAAATATGAATGAAAGCAATAATGGAATGATAATGAGCTTTCAGCCTCGCAGCTGGCAACATAACAAGGCCTATGGCTGGCAGATGAAGTTAGGCAAGCGCAGCCTTTTAATCAGGTACACATTTTTAACTGTGAGGGGAAGAAATTAGTACAGGTTATACAGGTTCCTCTTGGCAACTTAAAAATCAAGACAGTATTTTCTTTCATTGCAGGTGAAAAGTTGAGGACGTTCTATGGCCTATAGTCTGAAACTAAATCATCACACTGAATGTATCTGATGACTTATTCAGAAAGTCCTTCAACGAGATACTGGCTTTGCCATCTGCTAACTACCACAGATATTAAAGTTGTAATGCTACTGGAATTGACACAGCTTAAACAAGAGAAAGCAAGACTTAAAAGGAGATGAGGTTTTTCTGAAAAGGTTAAGTGAAAAGGGGAAACAGGACTAAGGAGACAAGCAAGATTAAGGGAACAGAAATTATTCTATAGGTTGAAATAGATACAATGCATCCTGAGATCGAGGTTAGGAATAGTCATTCCGTGCTTAATTTATTATGTTATTCATTTTTATTAACATATTTATTATGTTTGAAAGGAAAAAGGAGGTCAGTAACTGTAGAATAGATAAAATTTTGCCAAGAATGAGAAAAACAGAAAAGGTTATATTTCCCCTACTGTGCATGATGAGCACTCTGCAAACCCCGAAATCCATTCCAAATGTGTTCTAAGTGTTCAATAATGCCACAAATAAAGAAAATAAGCATCTTTTCTATTAATTATTTAGAAAGCAGTATCTTTAACTCGGTTCTAGCTGTACAACTTTAATAGAAAGGACAAAGCAGGACAAAGAAGTGCCAATTTTTTCTATACCCACTGCATCAAGGTTTAGTACACGGACTGAGGAGAACACATATACTTATTAAAGATGCTGACAGTGGCATAAAAAGTAATTACAGTATAGTGCCTCCCTTTATAACAAACTATACTTCCCTATCATAGTTTGAGGTGACTCACAGCCTTAAATTAGAATTCTCAGGGTTTCCCACATAGGCAAACACTGCAGGATTTGAACAAGTAGATATGCTTACTGCTCATATTGCTTACTGCTAACTGTAATTATGGCATTTATGAATTTAAACCTTAATAAAAAAATGCAGTAGCTCCACTGCTTTTGTACTTGAGATGACACTTGGTTTTTCCTCAAATGCTGTATTAAAAACGGGGGGACATTCAGAGGGCAAAAGAGAGAATTGTTTTCCCCTTCCCTCTCTCCATTTTTCTCTTTTCAACTCAGGTACTGGGGTTCTTCTTCCATGCAACACACAGGAGCCCTGATGCAAACCCTTAAACCTTTCCTGAAAATAGATTAATGAATGAAAAGGAATTGCTTGCAGCAATATTTCTGTCTCAAGATCTGAATGACATTTGAGGAAACCGGTATCTCTGCTAAAGGACAAGAATCTATAACCAAGAAGGGCTAGGAATTTGTGAAGAACAAGACTGTCTTACTAATTTCCTAGCACTTTGTGAGCATGTAATTAAATGCATGGATAAAGAGGATTCAGCGGACATAAAGTACTTGCCTCTTTCAGAAACACTTGAGAAGATTCAACACTAAAAGCTTAGACAGGAGCAAAGCTGCCTCAAACATAGTCTTGGAAGGTGGGAAATATTTTATTAGATGAAAGCTGAAGTAAAGATAGAAAACAAAGGTTTAAGACTTAATAGTTTCTGTCTGGGATAGAGAAGAACCCCAAGTGATATCCCATGGGGATGACTTTGGGGACTGTCTTGGTTGTCTAAGAGGCAAAACATGCAGGCTAGAGGGGTCACTGGTTTGCCTCAGTAGACTGGTGCCCTGTACAGCTCTCTGTCCTCTTCTAGCTGATTGTGTTTTTCCAGTACTTTGGGTTTATGCATGTACTGAAGAACAGAAAATACGTGAGGAGAAAATTAGAAAGAATTTGCATGAAATGTTACAACAAAAGTCCAGGTCCGAACCAACAACCTGTCAGACCCCTATCTAAGCATGAGCATATGCTAGTTATGTAGCTTTTCAGAGGGCATGCCATGGTAGAGATAGCTCAGCCTACTTTAATTAGAATATCTCTGAGCAGTTTACAACATTATTCATAACCTCTGTTATTTTAAGTTGTCTAGGCTTTTGCTTTATTCCTAATATTGCATCTTAGAGAGAGGAATATCCATTTTCTGTTGGCTTTATTTTTGTGCTGTTTGCTTTGTTTTAAGCATCATGGCTTATCCACCAGCAGCAGTTTAATGAGGCCTATTACATTTTGACAGTCTGAAACATGTAGCTGTGACAATAAGGTGCTGCTGTAGTGAAAATAACCATTTCTACCAAAAGAACAGCAATATACTTGATAGTGAAAATGCAGTAAAATCAATTTTTGCCCCTCTTTTGCTTCTGTGAAGGTTATCTCCTTTCTAATTAATTCTTTCTTATTCTTTTCATAATTTCACAGTACTGTAGGTGCCATTGAACAAGGTAACTCAAGCATGTGCATTGACCCTGAGAGCAGCCCCACACAGCAGCACCATCAGCGAGGGATGACTGGATGAGATGTGGCACAACGTGAGGCAGTCCTCATGGAGGCAGCCTCAGTATTGGGAGCTGCAGATTTCACATGGTTTAGGTAGCTTAGGATCCTTAATGAAAGGATCCCTTGAACAGACTCATTTCCAGTTTGTCTGAGATTGTTACTCCAAGGACTGTACAAGTTCACGTGCTAAAATTATTCATAAACCTCAGATCTCTGAATCTCATAAACTTCCTTTATCTCCTATTCTGCTACATCATTTACTTAGTTTTTTTGGTGGGAGAGAGCTTGCTAAACTCCTGTTTAGAAATATAACTAATATAGCTTAGAAATATAGCTTTTTTAATTTCCAAATAAGTACATAATGGTATTAGTATGAAGCAGAATTTTAAGAAGAAATTCTGTGAACATTTTTATTCGTCCTTCTGCAGAATTTCTTTGCCATTTGTTTCCACCTTTCCCTGTTCCATGTTTGCCTAGGTATCACAGACAACTGTGGCAGAGGGGACATGCAATGCAATCAGACACCTTCAGCAGAGGGGACATGCAATGAGACAATGAGACCTTTTCCTTGCACCACTGAGAAATGATGTCCCAACAGAAGACTTCTGCTATTAAAATCAGTGAACACAGAATTGCAACCACAGCCTGAAGTCTGCAATGGATCTGAAGCAGCTCTTCACTGTGGAGGTTGTCTGCCTAGTGATGTTATAGCCCTTACGTAAATGTACTACCAGAAGTTTGGTAGTACTTTCATGGTTCTCAAAGGAATATATTATCTGGTATATTCTCCATCTAGAATGAGCCTTTTCAGTTAAAAGAAAATCTAAATTCCTAGAGATCTGAGATTGACATCCTAAAGCCCTAAATAGGAGCATCTTTTGTTCCTAAAAGCTCTGAGAAACACAAATGTTATGCACAGGCCATGAAAAATAAATAGAAACCCAGAATATTTATGAATATTTTAGATATATGATTTATATATACATTAATGTTTAAAAGAAAAAAAAATCAGGTATATGATTTATAAAGATAATTTTCCTGCAATTCTTAAAGAATTTTATAATTCTTTTTCTTTGTTTTGCACTTCAATAGATTACTTTGCTTTGTAATGAATATCAATGCATCAAAACTTTTGCTGAAGTATTTTAATTTAAATGGTTGTATTTACAGTTATTATATCATATTAATATTCCAGTAGGCATAAAATTTTCACTAAATAATATTGAATAATTAAGAAGAAATACATTATTGATCAGATAGGAATGGTTTCATACAATATAAAATGCTATTGTGCTAGGCTGTGTTTTTAATATCTGTTATTGAAACCTCAAGTTGATATTGGTAAATTACTTTCCACCATATAGACTAAGGAAATTTTAATTGCAAAACTACTATTGTAGAGATACAGAGGGCATTATCTAGTTTTGTAAGTATGGAAATGAACATAAGTCTTGCTTATTCCCCAATCCAAAATAAAAAAGGGGGGGGAGGGGTTTCAAGTACCTGAAGATAGTAAAGGCTAACTTTTCTACTAACTGCACTTATTAGGAAGTTGTCTAGTTACTGTAGCATCTCACAATTCCCTTTACATGGCTGCCCAAAGGGATACCTTATCAAGTAATCCTTTATGTATAAATGCTCTGCTTTGTTACATGCCTTGTGATATTCTTCAGAAAAAGCCTGAAATAAGTATTATGGGGGACCTGACAGTGATTACAAAAAGGAGATCATATTCTGAAATTAAAGTAATTGAGACTTTTCTCTGGCAAAAATAGTCTTTTGATGTAGAATTTCACAGTTTGAATTTTCTGTGGAGTCTCCTGATTTCTCTTCATAAATGTTTAAGGAATAGTCTTTGAAAATGCTCTCACACAGAAACTTTTCAGCCCTACTTTTCTTTTTTTACCCTTTTCTTGAAAATAAACCTTACAAATATGAAGCAAATCTAATAAAAAGGTGTTGTTCCATCTGTGTATTAACCTTGAATCTTCAGGAAATTAACTTCCTGTGATATCGTGGTTTCTTTCCTTTCCCTCACATGTGCAGACGTTTTTGATCTTGTTTTCCAGGTCTGGCTCTGTTGACAGGGGAGTCTCAAAGGCTTTCTCTAAACTTGGGGACCTGCATACCTGAGCACAGCCCTGCTGGCCACGCACTGGCCACAGGGATACAGCTGCACACCTTCCTCTTCCCAAGGGTGAAGGAAAACTCCTGTGTCCTGCTCTGTAAAGAGCAGCAAGTGACTGGTGATTCAGTGGGATGGGCCAAAAAACAGGAGCAGGATCTGGAGATAACAGTAGGGGGAATCAGTAAGGAAGTTAAATATATTGTGGATCTAGAGAGAGACAGCTATATCATGGGGGCAGATGGAACACCTGCCATAAATGCACAAATAGCATACACGAAATTGATATTTGTACAGATTCTAATTATTCTCAGAATTTCAGTTAACATTCCTAACTGTCATAATCTGTGATGCACTCAAATGGCAGAGAATTTGATGCCTGAAATAACATGAATGCCAGAGTCAGTGCAGGGTTCTACCAGCAGTCCATCTCTAGGAGAATTCTAGGATCAAATCCCTGAGATGCATAACAGAAGTAGAGAAGCAGGCAGCATAAACATGCTGAGGTCTCTTGACAAAGAAATAAAATGAAGCTGAGACGGGCAGCAGCTGGGCTTAGGAGACGGGGAATGGTTCTTTCTGTAGCAACATTCTGCAAACCCTTGGATGCTGCCATTGGAATCTAAAGTGGCTATACACTGAATAAAAAGTACTTCTTACGGGCCAAATTTAAAATGTTAGAAACAGCTGTTCATCAGAAATCCTAATGCTGTGTGTAACTCCAGCACCTCAAGGAAAGCAGCACAAAGGTATCTCAATTGAGGTCTGGAAGAGTGATGATACAAATAATTTTACTTACCATTCATTTTTGCCTGAAAAGAGGATAATCCAGATTACTCTTCATCCTAGAGGGAGTCAAACCTTCTACCTAAAAGTAAACAACACTGGCAGCAATAACAAAAGTGCAGAGGTAATTATAACTCTGAAATATAATATAATATAATATAATATAATATAATATAATATAATACTGAAAAGCATTTGAGTAAAGGTTTTAAATTGAAAGTGGACTTTGTGTGTTCTGAATGACACAAGTAGTGAGATAATTACTCTCTTGCACTAAAAAAAAAAAGAAAAATTTCATTAAGATGGGAGATGTTTTAGGGCCCCTTGATTTCTCTGCTTTGTAAATGATAGAATTCTATTTAAAATTCTAATTCTTTCTGTAAAGTATTTCATTAAATATTTTCATACAGAAAATAAGTACCTAAACAGCATAGAATAAAACATTCTTTATCTGTACCTCACTCAAAACTTTTTTGTCTTTTTTTTTCAAGTCAGTTTAACCCATCATAAAATTCTGTTTTGAGACATACACTTTTACAACATTCTGTTTTGAGACTGCTGTTTAGAGCATAAAATTTCTTTAGCAGGCATTACATACCTACATTAGGATTTATGTTACAGTATTTTAGCACTTAGATTGTTGGATTGTGTCTATAGGGAAAGGGAATGACATTCATGAATATGGTTTTTTGTTTGAGTTGTGTATC
Source organism: Melozone crissalis (assembly GCF_028551555.1). NCBI lineage: Eukaryota > Metazoa > Chordata > Aves > Passeriformes > Passerellidae > Melozone > Melozone crissalis. Next base: position 2,042,433 of record NW_026535784.1, on the reverse strand, counting down.
TTTTATTCATTTCTCTTTGTTGTTTTACTTGATAGAAACCAGGAGACATTGTTTGTCTTGTATTTAAGGAAATATGAGTCAAATTTCTTAAAGTGGAATCAACATATGAAAAATACTTAAAGAATCATGCAAATGCTTGGACTATGATGGAAATAAATCTGATATAAAAATAATAAATTATTTAACTTGAGTTAAAATATCAATTAAATCTATAGATATGTCATCTATTTTCCTATTCATCTTAATTTTTATATTGCCAATGAACCATTAAATAAAACACACAACTATTTCAAAAACACAACAGTAGGTGCAAATACAGCAACAATCAAAATAAATATGCTCACTGATATTGAAAGGCATGCTTCTGTTGGTTAAATACACTTGGGAATATTATTTTCTGTCACAGCAAAAATATAATTTTACTTTAATCCCTATAGATACTTTAAAATTTACAGACAGTCCAGGGCTGTATTGCCATACAAATGGGAATATTCTTGATAGATTGGGTTACAAAGTGTAAAATTGACTGCAGAGAAAATCCTGGAGATTTTTGCAGCAAGTGAGTCCTGGTGCAGGGGTGCGGGGGAATCATGAGAGTGTTTCTAATATGGCATTTGCAGGTGCTGAAATGTTATTACTAAGCTACCAACTGCTCTGAGGAGTCAGATGTGAAAAATTCATTCCTGGTATCAGAGGATCCACCACTGAAACAAGGTAAGAAAGAATTTGTATGCGAGTGGCTTCAGTTTCTGCAGAAATCTTTTGCACATCATGAAACCTGAAAGGCTCCTCATTAGGATTCATTTGTAGATAAATGAACATGCTTTGCATGAAATCCAAACAGAAACTCAAGTGAAAAAGCTGCTTTTTAAAAGCCTGGAAGCAATTTCACAGACATTGCAAGGCAGCAGTTTCCAAATAATTTATTTAAATCTCTGACTGTAGGTCCCATTTTTTTCTAATTATGAATTGGAAGCACCAGTTTTCAGCATGTCCTGATAATGCTGTGCTGAACCTGTAAACCGTTCAATATGAAATTATCACGAAACAATAGAATACTGAGTAAAATCTCAAATCAGAGGGAACAGAATAACCTCAGGTGTTGGAAAAGGGCTCCACAATCTTTCTCAAAGGCTACCTGCACTCAGCCATGTTTGCAACTTGGTGTTTCAGGATCTAGATAAGGTTTGACCAGGGAATAAACCATGAGTGCAGGAGGAACCATGCTGGTGAGGGCCATGGCAGCCCTCCTGCTGCTCCTGGCATCATACGGCATTGAGCAACAGGCGAAAAAATAGAGGTCTCCATCCAGCAAAATAAATATATTTTAACATTAAATATTCAAGCAGCCACAATGAAAAGAGATTACACAAGAATAAAGCCTATTAATAAACTTATCTGTATGTTAACCTATTCAACACAGGGGCATCAAAGAAATACAGTTTTGCCATTTCTGCATGTAAGATCAGTGGGATACACTCTGATTCCTTCCAAGGAAGGACATTCTTGCTGATGGTGGGACCTCAGCCTTGACCACAGGCATCCATCAGCCTGGGTTAATTCAGCCATGCTTGCCTGGTGCTGGTGTCCAGGCCCTGGCAGGAGGAGCTGTGGGATGGCTGGAAACTGCTGGCTCCAGCCAGTTCCAATGGACCCACCACAGGGCATGGTGGGGTTCCTCAACCAGCATTTGAGAAAGGGCAAAGATGAATGGCAGCTGTGAGAGGGAGGAGTGACAGGAATCAGAAACAGCCCTGTAGACACCTGGGTGGAGTCCGTGAAGAAGGAGGGCAAGAGATTCCCAAGGCACAGGAGCAGGGATTCCCCTCAGCCCATGGAGAACATGGATGTTTCATCCACAGTGGAGCAGATATCCTCCATCCTTCTCCATCCCCTGAGGATCCACCACTGGAGCACATGGGCTGCATCTCACGGAAGTGACCCATGATTGAGCAGTCTGTGAAGAACTTAAGCCCCTGGGAAGGAAATTGGAAAGGTTAGTGGAAGACTGCAGCCTGTGGGATGAACGCCATGCTGGAGCAAGGGAAGAGCAGGAGGCAAAACGAGTAGCAGGGAAAGTTTATTTTAGTTTCTCGGTATAAACCTGTGCTTACCTTGACATTTTCTTTTCTGTTTTGCCACTCTGTAGGAATATATGACACATGAAAAAAAACCTCTCCTTGCTCATAATAATAAAATTTCTAAAAGCAGGTTAGCCCATTTTGAAATCCTGAATTACCTTTATTTCAAATTATCATGTTTTCTTGCTGCTTTGAGGTAATACATGAAAAGATCATGACCAAAAATCAGCAAGAAAGCAATAAAATTACTTTCTTTCCAAGTCAATTTCAATTGTTTCAAGTGAAACAAGTTTTAGTAAAAAAAAATTATGTTCTTTTTAAAGCCTCCAAATACATATGAATATATTTTCATATGCATTTTTATTGAATTAAATACAAAATTTCCTTATATTGGTACTATTGGCCCATATAATCAAGTTCACAGCAGTATTAGTTAAGGACAGGTAATTTTACACATAAATAAAATAATAATGGAAAAAAGCTTTGCCACGAACATTATGTTGAAAATTTCATTAATCATACCACAGATGGCGTGAAAATCATGCTGATTCTTAAAGTTAAGCAATATGATTCAAATTCTAGATAAAAGAAAATATATGACCTAGATATCCCAGGAAAGCAAGCCAGAAGCTCTGGAATTTTGAACACTAGAAAAATGCTCAGAAATTTTATCTCATTAATTATGTGTAAAATTTATTAAAGGAATAATTTTAAATAAAGGAAAAATAATACAATACTTTTTATAAAAACTATATTGGTTTTATCAATTTGTTTATTTTGCATCTGGTTTTGCTTGTGTTCTATACTTAAAGCTAATAATTTGCTTTGGCAATACTCTTTCTTTACCTCATTCTTTTACAGTATTAAAAATAATATGGGAAGGAGCCAAAAGTCCAAGTAAATAGGCACCTGTTTTTTTGCTGCATGAGCACCACTGAAGTCCTCTGTTCATCTTTAGGCTGTGGCATATTATAGCAACATTATCTCCATACATGTCACATTATAGGAGCATTATCTCCATACAGGGCACCAGAATGGAGCTGGAAAGAAAACCTTGTGCCTCTCCAATGCAGGATCACTCTCAGCTACTTCATTCCTGACAGATCATGTTAGTCATGTACTCAGAGGCTCCTTTAACTCCTTAGACAACATGCAGTACCTCACGGGAATCTGTTAAATGTCCCGGCCTCTGAACTGAATAATGGGTACCTCAGTTCAGCCCAACTTTTCTTCCTCAGTCATAAATGAAAATAACAGAGGTTTTTTTATTACTTTTCAGTAGCTGTGTTGGCATTTTGAGACAGTTGATGACTTGCTCTCCTGAAATTAAATAGTGCTTGTATTTTAAAATCTTTCTCACCAAAATGGAAAGTGACTCGACAAAAAAAACATGCCATAGAAAAGGATGGGGGAATAACATTAGATCTCATAATCTTAAGTCAGTGTCACATTGTGGCAATGTAAAAGGGGGAAACACCATACTGAGATTTACAGTCCTTCCTTCTAGTCGTCATATTGCTCACTTGAAAGAATAATAGTAAATTTCTTTCCCTTTGCTTTCTTGGTCAATGCAATATGCACTTTCATCTCCTTAGCAAGTGTATATGCTCAAAATAATTGTCTTGCTTTCAAAACCTGGAGATTAAAAAAACCCTATATTTCCCTCAGATTAATATTATGCCACTTTAACATGAGTTTAAGAATGACAAAATAAGGAATTTAATTTTAAATTCTTTCATGAGGGGTGTCCTAGCGTGACACCATGCCAACATAACAATATGCTTTGCTTTACAGAGGTAGCTTTGGCACCATAAGGGATTGTACTTTCTCCTTGGTTTTGATTTGTTTGTTTGTTTGTTTGTGTTGTTGTTTTTGGTTGGTTGGCTTTTTTTTTAGCAGTGTGCATATACATATGTATGCATACCTATATAAATATGTATAATGTATGTATATGCATATATATTACATAGAGTAAATAATTGAAAATATATAATTGTGCTAATAAACTTTGAGTTGAATTAATTTTCTCATTATCAAGACTCAATACTGTTGGCCAACTCCTTTGCTACACTCTTCATGTGGATATTGAAGAGGCTTCAGCAGAGCTTCACACATTCATGTAAATTGTATCTTCATTTTGTGCCATGACATATCCTGCATTCATTCTAACCCTACTGATTAGTCCTTTCACACTTTCTTTCTACTTGTGGTTTATTCTAACTGTAGAAAATACAGCACACTTCCTGGTGGCACAGATTAAACTGAAACCATTTTTTTTACTCTCATACAAAGAAGTCAAAATGAGGTCCCTGGTTAGGCCAAGGTGTATACTTCAGCCACCTTCAGGGAAACCAGGGTTTCACACCAAAGGAGCACATTCAGCCTTCAGTTGCCTTTCATCTCTGAAAACTAGCAAGTACCAAAAAAGGAAATTATTCTTTTTATTTAACTGTTTCTTGAGAGGAATGTAGACAACACCTATATTTTCTCAGTCAGGTGTTTTGTCTGTACGGCTGATACAACATTGGTTACTACAAATATACAGGTTACACCTTGCAGGAAAACAAAAAGTATTCCTAGTTTGCAGTAAATCACTGATTCTCAACCTTTCCACCTTCCCACAAACACCAATGCACTTGCATGGCAGCACAGGTATTCATTTTTTTGAAGCTGTAATTTGAAGGACCAGTTCACACTGCCCACTGACGGGGAGACTCAGTGCTAGGAAAGAGCAAGACCAGGCTTGAAAGCAATGATTTTGGAAACCTAAGAAAGCAATTCCAGTAAGGATCATAATTTAACTCACCAGACTTTATAAAGAAAGTAAAACTACCGGTAAAGAACAACACATACAAAGGATAGGGGTATGTGTGAAATACTGCCTTTCTTGATGCTGATGATTTAAGGCTCAAGGGAAACCTTAAATTCACAGTTTAAAACTCTGTCATGGAGCAAGACATCCCCACTGATCATCACAAAGGAGCAAAAAGGTCTCAGATTTTGCTTTTAAGAAAATGACAAAAGAGGCTGAAGTTTAGATGCATATTCAAAAGGAGGCAGAAAAGAAGCAAAAAAAGAGGACGAAATTTTAATGGAAAGTACACAAATAGGCATGAAAACATTTAATGAAAGATTTTTATTCATTTTAATTGCCACATAAATGGTGGCAATCAAGAATAAAAAGTGAAGGGAGCGAAAGACAAAGCTCAGAAGAAACACATTGTTAGTGAAAAATAACATTTTAAGGAAAAATACTGGGGTCATAATTCTCTAAATAGCTCAGGAACCTTCTGGAGGTTTTCCTGCATGCAGTGCTTGTGCAAGCAGCACCACAACATGCACACAACCAAGGTTATGGTGCTTGCATATTCTACCAAGCATGACAATTTGGACAGACAGGTGTGCAATTATTGCATATCATTGAAAAAACAACTGCATTGCAGTAAGAGATAAAAAATGCTGCTATTTGAGAAAAATATGCACGTGTCAGAAAACTGGAAATAGGAATTTGTTTTATTTCTGTTTCTGGGGTTAATTGATCTTAGTGGGCTTGAGTTTTTTGTTTGGTTGGGTTTTTAAACAACAACAATGAAAAATATCACTTCTTGAATCTCTGATTTTATTTTTGTTTAGATAGTGTGCCATTTTTAGACTGTCTTGATGTCTGATAAGTGTGTTGGTTTCTGCAGATAGAATTTGACAGTGAATAAGCCAGCAGATGAAAATTCCTGATTCTTGTTTGGTTGTTCTGTCTCATCTGAGCTTCTTTGGAGAGCTCAAGGAGATATTTCAGAGTTTTCAGTACAGCTGAAAACTGCCAGGTTTATTTCCACAGATTTTTGCTATAATTTTGTTTCAAAGATGACTTTATGCTTCTGAAATACATTCTTCCTCCTTTGTCTCCAGATCCTGTGTTCTATAATTCACTGTTTGGTTGTCATGTTAATCTTTTTGGTGTTATCTGAGTGCTTAGGAAATGATCCATCAGACATTCAGGTTACCTCTGAGCTTGTATACCAGTGAATTTTTCATAAGTATGATACTACACAAAATCCAGATTATAAAGTAGCCGATGTGTCAATGATTAAGAAAACAAGCAAATCACTATGACACTGTTTACTGTACTTTGTAAAAAATCCATATTAAATTCTCCTCTATAATTCTAAAGACCTGAAATCTGGAAGAATCTTACACTGATCACAACATCTACCCTTCCACTGCTAAATGTGCCACAGCATATCAGGAAAAAAAAGGAAAATGTGAAGAAGGTATTGCACTCAACAGCATGGTGGAGTTCCTGTACTGCAGCAACGTTCAAAGGTCATACATCTTTCAGACCCTGCTGTCTCCTGTGGATTTAGTTAATAAAAGAAGGAAGTTTCTTTGGGTTTACCTGCCAGATATATGATACACACATTCTACAGGGGTGGCTTCAGAAGGAATTTTTATTTCTAATTCATCTGTCTTGTAGAGACAAGTCAGAAGTTCTAAAATTTAAAGCTCTTTTGTCAGCTGAACAGATGTACTAAACACTTGTCACTTGCATATGTTAAATGAGCAACTATAAAGAGATAATTGCTCCTAATACATGTCAAAGCAGAAGAATTCTTTTATTGTTCAATAATTTCTTTGTGTGGTTTGATTGCTCTACACCAGGTGTGAACTTCTAGCACTTCTCATATATGGAAGAAGAATGACTAATGCGTTGCTACACCTTTTTGAATTCCAGGAACCCATTGCTGTAACACCTTTATTCCATCCTTCTATCAAAATGCAGAGAGTTTATGACCTCAGAATGGAGAAATACATGATAAAATATTCCTATAAAGTGCAAATCTTGAAGTTCTACCAAACCTTAAGTTAGAACTTCATTCACTTTAATTTTTCTGAAATGGACAATCTTTGCAACAAGAAAACAATTTTCTTCGTAGACCACGCTTCTTTCCTTTTCCCAAAGATTTAACAGCCTTTGGAGGTATTGTTGTTATTGCTGTTGCATTTTTACAAAAAGTGAAACTGGAAAACTTTCTTCAAAAATAAAAATAATATTTTCCATTTTATTAAAAAAGAAGGAAGTTTAGTAGATTTTCAGTGTTACCATAAAGAAATTAAATGTGTTTTCATCCTGTGGAAAGATAACATAAGTGATGATAATAATGTGACAATATAAAAGCTATAAAGATATTCAAGAACTATCCTTGAATTTCCATATATAAATGATTCTTTTATTCTATTCTTTTACCTTAAATCACCTGCAGGCTATTCTAATTCTTGGACATGCACCTTACAATGGTGAATCCTGACTTGGCTTTGTTCCTATTGAAATACAGTAAGAAGGAAAACTACATCATCCAAACTAAGATGCCCAAAATATGTGAAGATATTGAAATCCTGAAAATAATAATAGTAGTTTTGCTTGAACAAAGAAACAATATTGTACATTTTTCAAGCACTCTTCAGAATTCTGGTAGAAAGAGAGGAAGCTTATCAGCCAGAGCTGTTATAAACAAACTGCAGCTCAGGTTAAGGCATCCTTCAAGAAGGAGTGCCTAACAAGACATTTCCTAGTGAAGCATTCAGTTAGTCAAAAGAGTGGGCATTAAAATAACTGATATTTTTAAATATTCCCTCTGAGAGTCAAAATTCAATCTCATATCCTGCTATCTTCAACAAAAAAATCAAGCACTGGTAACACAGTTTCAGTGTTCCACAATCTTGCACAGGCTGTCTTCCTTACCTGCTGCAGGCTGGTAGTCCCAACTCTCTTCTGGAAAAGTAAGACACAAAGGTGCCTGTGTATTTATCAAGATCTGTGTAAAAGAACAAAGAAAATATTAACAATGTTGGTGAATAATTAGCATTTGGCGCCCCAAATAAAACTGCAGCCTCTTCATTCCCAGCCTGGGTGAGCAGACCTTCTATCTTCTTATAGCCATTTAAAAAATCAAATTAATAATAAATTTTAAAAACAAGTAAAAAGAAAAGTATCCCAATGTTACTTACCACCTACAGAAAAGAAAAATAAAAAGACATTGAATAGGAAATTATTGCTAATCTCTGGACAAATACTGTAAAATACTGCATTATTTTCTTCTATTCCATCAATGAAATACAGTTCCTATAATTTGTATAATGACTTCTGTCAGATCCATGAAAACAAAACCAAAGCTGTGCAAGCTGTACTTGCAGTGTGACCTCAAACCCCTGTTCCCACACTAATCTGCACACAGATGTAAATTCCTGTACATGCATTTCTCAAATAATGGAGGAAGGCTGAAATCACCCGAGGAAAGATGTGCTGTCTCATTTATTTTTGCAGCATGAGGATTAATCTCTTTTCTGTGTAATGCCAGAAGCTAGCTGATTGCATTGCAGGAGGATTCCCCTCATTTTCTTGCTCTCCTTCAAGAAAAAACTTCTTATGTAACACTAGAGATTGCCTATATCTGAAGACTGGTCACAATGCATGGTTATGCTGGGGACTTTAGAATTTCTTGGTCATTACTGAAATTTCTTGATAATTTAAAATTTTAGTCTGGTTTTTTTTTCCTCTCTCTCAGAAAAAAAAAAGGATTTTACAATCTGTCTTGGCCAAATGCAGCACACTATACCTGCCACAGTCAGCTCAGCATGTGATCCCTTGGTAACCCATTTCATTTTCTTTCTCTTCCCTGTTCCCATTATTGTGTTGCTACTTTAGGTTAAGCAGCACTAGTCTTTGATTTATCATTCAGTGTGGCCAGTGTGGGACCTCTATTGTGAGTGTCAGGGAAGATGAAGATTCTGTTTTGGATTTGGGGTTTTGTTTTGTAGGGTTTTTTGCTCAAGTAATTTCAGGAGGCTGGATACCATTGCAGCAGGCCCCTTCCAGTTCTACAGCCCTGTGCTGAGGTATTTAAAAATCCCTAAGATTTAACTGGTTTAGGAATAGTAAAATTGCTGCATTTGACTTGAATAGCACTCCTCCTACTAGAGAGCAACTGTAGCATTACTGTACTGCTGAATTCGCCTTTCAATATACATCATTACTGATTTTTCTGCCACCATCATCACCCCCGCCTCCCTGCCATGCACTTCTGCATATTCTAGAACACTAAGACAAATTTCTGGGCAAAGCCACAATGAAAAGAGGTCTTAAAAAAAAAAAAATATCCACTTCTAAATATAAAGGCTACCTATAGATAAAGTTTCAAAGTTAAACACTGAGTGTAAAAAGCAAATAACTGTGTAGTCCCAATGTCATAAGGTGAAAAGACTTACAGAATATGGTTGTCTGTCTCAAAACACTATCAAAGCCAGAGAAGGAACTCACCATAATTAAGCCACCACAGTGACTACTTGAAATAAGAATAAGAGGAAGGTGCTAATTCCAGGCCTAGCAGAGGTAAGTTCTGGTTAAAACATCCTGGTTACTGCATCCGGACAAAAATCTCCACTGTGGCAAACAATGGAAAAGGAAGTAACTGCTTATGCGCATGCAACTTGAAATTATAACAAATAATTTGGGGTACCATGTGTATAAACTACACCAAATATCTGCAACCACTCTGTGGATCCTTGGAACCTGGATTGTATAAAGGTGATGACTGAAAAGAACTTAAAATAAAATCCATATTATTGATTTCAGCATATGGTTTCATTTGCACAATAATTTTAATAGAGACAGGTCTCACTGATCAGATTATAATATCTGGTCAATTGCAATAGATGGGAGAAGATAACCAAATTCTAATTCAAATTAAGTAAGTCAACACTACACTGAAACATCTAATGCTGAAATGTTCTTTTTACAACCTATACGAAGTAAAACCATACTACTTGGGTACAGTTTTAAATTTATTTTCATTGGGCTTAGCAGAATAAAAAGGGACAAAATTAAATATAACAAGTAGACAATCCATAAAGTACACTAGACTCATCAATTATTCACAAAAAATACTGGGAAACAGCCAACTTATTTAACTTTGCAGAAGAGCTGCTCAGCACTCAAAATACTCAGAAATATTAATACTATGAATGTCTCACAAAAGCTCAGAATACTTTTGTTTGGGTTAAAGGAAAGTAATTTGCAAAAGAAGTTCAGAAAGGAAAGCCGTTCAAAACATCTTTGAGAAGCTTCAACCCAGCTCTGATGGCTATACCTTGATTTCAGTTTTAATCTAATCCTAAATAAGAGAAATTTGTTTACTAGCTAATTTTCGGTGCAAATTCACAAAGTTAGTGTGTTGCTTGAAGTGTACTCCACCGTTAATATCACCATGTCTGCTGTCCCAGATCCATGAAAACAACTTCATCCACAAAGAGAAAAATACAATTCCAATATCACTTTTCTACCACTTTTGCATGTGTGTGTTTTGTCTTTTTTGTTTTCCTTCAGTCCGTTGTTATGGGATGAGGTTTTAAAAAAGGCTTACCAGCATAACAAAACCTTGAGCTTTCAGCAGAGCTATAGGCTAAAATCCTTAACATCTCAACTAGTGAAGAGAGTAGGGAACTGGTTGTTGCAGGGTGCTGATAAACTAATTCTTGAGGTAGCAAAAGAGTCTCCTTGGTTCCAGGTTGATTCTGGGAAGGACAAATGCAGTCATTCTGCTTGCAATTCTGTCACTTTGATCAAGACTAGCAGAAGAGATGGGCAGAGCCATGTAAAATTAGCCATTTACATGAGGCAGGAACAGAGAGAAAATGTTACAGCAGATTATCTTGATTCTTCTTGAGCAGAGACAGAATGTAGAGCGCAAGAAAGGCATTTAGCTGACAATCTGAGCCTGATCTCATGCTGGAGACTGAAAATCTGTGACATTTCTTAATCTCGATGCTGGAAAATACATTTTCCAGTAAAACCTCAAAAGAGTATCTATATTTTTCTCCAAAGTAACTCAATTCTCTCACTTTTGAAAAAAAAAAAAAATAAGTTCGCATAGTTCATAAAGCATCTATTTCTTCTAATATCTTCATTGGAGTCCATTCCTTCTGACAAAGTTATTGCGCTGTTTTGAGAATTTTTCTTCCTTTTATAATTTCAAGGTTTACTGTGCTGTATTTCTATTGAAAGATCTACTTTTCATTCTGTGAAGTTTACCTTCTGTGCTGGCAGACCTCCAAAGGCAATAAAGCATCAGCTGCCACAGGAACTGGCTACCATTTGTGTGGGAAACTCTCATCTGAAGCTGTCAGTCTGCTGTGTAAACATGACTGATTTCTCATCACCAAAACTATGAAATATAAATCTTTACATATCAAGTTTACAGAAAAAATGTTATTGTTACTTTAGAAATTCTTTCCTTTTCTTTTTAACCTACTGAGCTAAGACTTCTCCATTTTTTTTCCCTCATGCTTTTAAAATTCCTTTCAGGTCTGTTAATGAAGATTTTTTTTCCTCACTGCTAGCTAAGTAAGTATTAGCTTAGTGGAAAAGTTCACAACTGCATTTTGTAGCTGTTACCTTTTTCACTCCAACATCTTCATATGTTGATATATGCTAATATTTTTGTCTTTTTGAGAAAGAGTGTATATAAAATTGAAGTTTATTATCCCTACTACAACACCAAAGATGGTTTGCTGGAATACATATGAATCATTCAATTTCCATATGACTCATCTCATATTTTTCCAAAGCTGTGCACCTGAACTTACATTCATGTTCTGTCATCTGCAGAATTCCTTCCCTTTTCCCATTGTCTCTGCCACTCAATTCAGAAGTAAACATATATATCAGAGTGATCAGTGAAGAAAGTCAGGACAATTTTAAAAAACTGCCGGTCCTAAAGAGTTTTAGAGTGATAATATTTTATAAACAAAGTCAAAATCCATATATATATATATATATATATATATATATATATATATATATATATATATTTATATATGGATTATTTTCTTAACTCCACAGCACTAGGCAGGAAAAACATGCGCTGCATTCATAATGGACAGTACACTACATGGAAAAACTAGAGTTCAATCTGAAATAATTTCTCTAATACCATTAGGTAGCTGGAAGCTGCTGCAGGCAAACTGCTGTCTGCATCTAGGAAATATATCTGGTTTTCTGCTCAGTAAACCTTTTTCTAAAAAAAAATGTTTTTAATTTTTAGCAAACATTAAAAAAAATAGAAAACCACATAGTATTGCAGGCTGTCCTGAAAAAGAAAGTGAACACGATGTTGGATTCTTTTGCTAGTCTCAAGGAAGAGCATTCAGCAGAATCAGTCAATACAACCAAAATGTGCATTTATAAAACTACAAAAAGACTTCCATGCCCATGACAGGAGGTGATTCAACTAGCTGTCTGGCAGTAAAGGTTGTTTACCAGGTTTTGGATTCCTAATTGGGTGCCTAGCTTGCTAAGTAGCAGCTGGTCTTTAATTAGTTGAAAAATTATTATCACTAAAAGTTGCCATAAAAAGAAAGAGAACAATATAATTAAAGTGTTAGAATCCATATGGTGGGATATGTATCTTCACTTGTCAATAGCTGTTTTTCCTCTTTTCCACTCAGCACTAATAAGGAAAAACTGTTAATTTGCCAAAAAGTTCTCATTTTCTAATTTGAATTGAAAGTAACATTGAATTGGAAGTGTGCTGAAATACTGTACATAGTGTAATGTTTCTCTTTGACTGTGAAGTTATCCAAGAAGCTATTTTCCACAGGGGTGAGCTAGGATTGATGAGTCACCCTTGCCAGCACACCTAATCATGGCAGGACATCATTATCTCACCTTCATTCATTATTTATAAAGTAAAACTAGATGAAAACCTCTTTGCATGTAAGACTTAGCAAAACACAAATTTCATGCCTGTGATGTATTAAATATGACCATAGCCTGAACGCGCATTACAATCTGCAGCTGGAAATTTGCACTATAATTGCCTCCAAATATTTTATACACTACTTTCTCTGGTGGTTTACAGACCTTCTCTGCACTTCAGGATTATATGCCTAAAGCATGTGAAACGATGAGACTACATGTGAAGCAATAGGTGGTTACTATAAATAATGTCTAGGCATATTTTTTCCAAAATATTTTAAACATCTATGCTATCAATTTTAATATTAGAGCATTGCACTGTTTTTATACTTACTGTACTTACTGATTTTGTCAAGCGGGAATGGAGTAGGATAATATTATTTAGTTTTGTAATAGCTGAATCACCTCCAGTTCAAAACCTGGCAGAATCATCTTGTCCATTAACCATCCATTTTGTGGTGGAGAAATTAAGTAGCGGGGAAAGGTATTTCCTTGTAACAGTGGTGCAGTATTAAAGGGAAAAAAAAAAACCAGAAAAAGAAAATACTAACTCTGTTTAGTGTCCAGATTAGCTATGGAAAACAGATAAATTCTACATTGCTCATATTAGCAGTGGATGACCTCCACTTGTCTGCATCTGTTATTTAAATAAGAGCAGAGAAATCTAGGAAATAATCTTCTGCTGTACAGGAGCAGATTGCCAGTATTCCAAGTCTAGATGATCTTTCTTGGCTGAAGGTAAGATCAGGACATTCAGCATAAAAGAAAGGAATTTTTTGAAAGCTTAAGTTTCCAAGTGACTCAATTATCCTGAACTATCTGTTGAGAAAATATGTTTTAAAATAGCCCTTCACCATAAAATAGATTCCTGGCAGTAACTACATTCAGTGGAAACAGCCTTTTGTAACTTTCCATAAGCCTTTCTTTGAGGTTATGAATTTGCAGACAAAGTAGGAAATATACATCAGATAAGCAGCACAGAGGAACATGCATCAGCTGCAGCCCTCCACTGTAATGCCTTCCAAAAGCCAAGTCATTATTTTTTCCCTGCTGAAGTGGTCTTTTCTATCTAGATTGCTCCACATTCAGACCTCACTCACATTAGGTCACAGCAAGGCACCACAAGAGGTCAATGTGCTGTAAAGCAACTATAATAAAGTAAAAAAATTGTATCGACATTCCATCTTCAAATACTTACCACCAGGTCTACAAATTACACTGCAGGGATTAAGAAAATAGGTTTATCTAGGAATTCCATTCCATTTTTCCCTTGACCTGATTTTAATAGGATGCTAGTAATTTTCTGTAAATGAAGATACAAATTGGTTGTTTTGTTGAACTTGAATTTAACACTTATATCTATTTTAAAAATGTGATTTCACTTTGGTACATGATGCTGATACTGGACTTCCGTTTAGATTAAAGGTTTGATCTGTGCCAATTAAAATATTTGAAGAAAATAGCTTGAAAATGCAAATTTTTAGCAAATCACTTAAATTTTTTTCATTAAACTTTAAATAATTTATAATTTAATTTATAATTCAAAGACTACTGAAATAATGCTGTGTTCAACTACTGACTACTGATTAATTGTTCTTCTATAATACTTTAAGACAGGACTTAACACTCCTGGAGAATTGAGAAAAAAATTTTTACAATGTTTTGTAAACAATCACTGCTTTTTACAGACAGGGGAATTTGTGTGGGGGTTGTGGTGTTTCAGGTAATATATTTAGTTCCTCTCCATTACTGCATTAATGATGGTAAACCTTTTTTTTCTATCTCGCTGTCACCCACAAATCAACAAAAATCTCTATGGCATGAAAAACATCAGTTGCATTCTTGACTCATTTTCTGGCGAAGAGCTTCAAGAATCTATAAAGCGAAGGCACTTGTCTCTCATCTCTGCACTGCTGTTTTAAAAACATCACTATTATTTTGTGTTTGACACCCATAATGCTCCCCACCAATGTTTTGGTAACTGAGGTGTGTGACCATTTCTCAGTCTGTGTAGAGCAGAGAGGTCCTAATTTAAACTGACACTAGAAATGTGTCAGTGGGACTGAAGGAAGGTCTCCCCACATAATTCTAGGAAGCATGTGTAGGAGGAGCCTGAAGAAAGGGAAAAATGGAGCCAGAGTTGCAAAGGTCAGGTTGGCATTCCCGGACAATGCAATCCACTTGGCTTCAACAGCACACCTGCTATCAGCTTAACCAAAAGGCAACAACAGCAGCTTCAAAATATATTGAATATACACATGCATAGCAACTCACAGCAGCAGAATAGACACTAGCATTAGAGAAAAAAAAAAGATGAACTGCAAAGAGAAGTGCATGGCTAAATATTTTCATTCAAAATGTACACGTACAAGCACAAAAGTGTATGTGTCCCCAGTCTGCTAAACAACCATTTTCTTCAAGTTTATAGCAGATATTCAATAGCGGACTGCCCTTTACTTACATTTGCAGACAGCTTTGTTGTAGTCAGGACCCCATAAGTTTTCCTCCAATTAAGCTGAATTCATACTTATTTAAGTTATTTTCTACTTTAAAATTCATTTTTATTTGAATCTGTGTGGAAAAATGTATCAAAATAAGACATCCTAGCTGCCAGATTGCTGCATGGACCTAGATTCAACCTTCATGTAATTTCCAGGGGCAGGTGATAAACGAAGAGATGAAAAAAGAGAACTGGTACAGAATTCTGATGAGCAAGCCCTTTCTAACTTCAATCAAAAAAAATGAAAACTCTATTTGATTTCCATGAAACAGACTGTATATTCTAAGCAGCAGCTGGAAAAGAGCTTATTAAAAACATAACCGTTAAAAGATGACACTTATGGTATCTATTTTCTGTGAGGGCTGAGACTCCCTGACCTGTCTCACTGAAAATTCTTTAAACTCACTAAAGCTTACAAGGGAAGCAGGATTAAATACAAAATAACAGCAGTAAAATAATAAAGTGAGAAAATCTTTATTTCTTTAATCACAGTTATAAAATACAATACTACTAAGCCAGCATTCTGCACTGCAGAGTAGAGACTGGCACAAAAGATTATAAAAAATAAAAAGAAATTTTTGATTCTCTAATCTAAATCAAATCTCTGCCTAGTGAACCTGATATTTAGTTTTCTGGAAAATCAGCCCATACTTAAAATTGGAAAAATAAAAATTCCACTTGGTAGAGTCCCTCAATATTATGTGAACAAGCTATAAAACTTAATGTTTGTACTTCATAATTTCACAAGATATTACAAGTGTGGACAACTTCTGTCGTGGTAAGTAGTCACAAAGACTATCTGCAAGACATTTAGATATTAAGAACATAATCAGCTTTGAGATGTATATTTGTAAAACAGTCTAATACATACCAGTTGAAAATCTTGCAATCTATTATTCACTAGACTGGTTTAGTGTGGAAAAGCAAACAAAAAACAAATGAAAAGAACCTACTTGATCTCTTTTCTCTGTAGAATATTTTCATTGTTTTTGAGTTTTATGCTTCAATGAGGTGAGATGCCTGGTAGATTTTTCCCTCACAGCTTCAAGTTAATGCAAAGTTGTGAGATCCAGAGACCACAAGGGGCAAAAATAAGCAATCTATAATAGCTTGCTTACATTATTCAGCATGTGGTATATAAGCACACATTATTTACAAGATTCATTTTACATGCACATTAATTATGGAAAATTAGAGACACCAAGAGAGAGTCATTAAGTGTCGATTAGACACTAAGAACAAGAATGCTGGCAGCGCTAGTAATGAGAAACCCAGATTACTTCCAAAGGGAAGGCAGTTCATTAATATTTTGCTTCTCAACAGTTCAATTATACCATGCCTAATGTGCTGGACATTAGCCTTTGGGGGCCTGAATCAAATTGTAGATCAGAGTGAGATGATCTTACTTGTTTCTTGAAGATGCAGATGCAGCTTCCTGGGGAACTTTCATTGCTGTCAAACCAGCTGATCGATCACCTTACTCTGAACCCTCTTTAAGCAACAAACCTCCTTCACCTGTAAATGTTTAGGGCAACACCAAATAAACTGATGAGAAATACTTCTCTTCCCCTGGAAATTGGTGCTCCACAACTTAAAATAAAGTGGAAACAAATATCAGGGAACACAAGAACAAGCATTTGGTCTTAAAAAGGAACATAAAAAGTGGCAACATGTCTCTTTCTTCAATTGTGTAAAATGTCTGGTATGCTGAATGGGGGAGCTGTCAGCCTTCATGGGAAAGCTTTCTCATTGTTCAGTTAATTATCCATTAAGTTGAGTTAACTGATTGTGAAACAAATTGAAAAATACTTTTAACATATAAACCCAGTTTGTTTCTAGAAATCCATGGCAAAAAGTTCTGACTCAGGGAAAAAAAAAACAGTTTCTAGTCTACATATTAGTTCAAAAGTTGTTACTGAAAGCAGATGGTGATGTGAACTCTAACTTCTTCATAAATTACAGTTATTGTCTGAAAATGGAATATATAAATAGCAATGTTCATGAGACATTTTTTTAGTCCGAATAAAGCCTATATAATTTTGCTTGCATTCAGAATTTTTACTCCTGTTGGCCTACTAGACATTTTATCATCTTGATAATAAAAATATAGTGAGAGAAAGTAAGTAATTTTTTCAATCCAAGTAGCAAATAAACTGGCTTTCTGTTTAAGACCTAATCATAAATACAGCTACATTCTTTCACTGTGCAATTTCTTTTCACAGTTCATTAATTGCAAAGAGATAACTTGAATGGTGAGTTTACAATTTTATAATAAGGTCCTGTAAGGCCATGAGGGAAGGATCCACTTTTATGTGTTCATCTCACTAATGACACATTAGGGAATAGAAAAAGTGAATATCAAGGGCTAAAGCTGAAAACATTTATAAAAAGAGGCAGTATACACCATACTGTACTTTTGGAAGCAACAGACTTGTCTTTCATTTTACTACTTATTTTTCATCTCCGAACAGCTGAGAACAGGCCAGGATAAAGATTCTCTTTGTAATAACAAGGAGCATGAGCGCACCAGAAAAAAAATTAAAGGTTTTGAAAATGAAGGTGTTAGGGTGAAATCAGGTATATACAACAACATTTCTTATCTATTCATTGCTTTTGCTCAGTGCAATCAGGAAAAAAATGATTGCTGTACCTGCTTAAAAAGCCCAAACAAAAATTTGAAAGTAAAACTTGAATGCATAATGTTAGTTGATTTGTAAAGTATCTTTGAATCACTTTTTAAGTAAAATGAAAGCTTTAGTATGAAAACCAAAGTGACGTAAGAGCATCATCAAAAAAGGTTACCAACAGGTAGCACATGGCATGATTTAACATTTTTGGGTTTGTTATACACCTTCTAACATACCAGGTTATGTCTACCAGAGATCCAATATCTGGCTGTATGACATGCTTGCTTTGCCAAAAAAGCCAAATCACATCAAACCTCCAGTATCTGTGAGGATTTAAGGTAAACATTCAAAATGAGATTTCAACACTGTTATAGTGAATGAAAATCTGCACAAAAATCTGGACAAAACACTTTGTACATTTAAAACATGGCTGCTCATTTCAGAATATATTAAAAAAAAAAATTAGGTTAGTTCCACAAAAAGATAACCATCTATTTGGCTATAGACTTCATTAGTCTCGGTCAAAAAGTCCAGAGTGACAATAAACCCAAAAACTATAAGAAAACTTACTTTCTAATAAGATATGCTTTTGATATAGCTCAGGAGTGCAAGTCTCAGGAAAATGTTTGAATTTTTTTCATAACTCACATTAAAAAAGAACAATAATCATCACAAGATTTGCATTTATCCCAGAAATACTATTCAGAGAGAACTAAACAAGTTAATGCTGCTGTGATATAGCTAGCATAAAAGAAAGCAAACCTTTACACAAGCAAACAAACCTTTATACAAGCAAAACCTTATACAAGCAAACCTTTATACAATTTTTTTATAAAAAAATTACCTCTAGTACCTTTTTTGTATCAAGATTTATGTTTTGAAAAATACACTTTCTAAATTAGACTTGGTTACTAATACTGAAAATTCATAGAAAGTTCAAGCTAGTGAGAACTTTTCTCTAAAATCTGGAAGGAAGAAAACAGTGAAAATGCATTTGCTTTTTATTGAGTAAACCCGGAAACTTTCTGAAAGTAATGGTTAGATTTATTGCTATTTTAGAGATGTTTCATATCTGGTTTTCTGTTTTCTAGTTCTTAGAACAAATCCTATGGAAATATTTTGAAAACTCATTTACCTGACCAAACTGCACTGTATGAAATCAAGAAGTGACAAAAGGGAACCAATCCTACTGTCTCCACATTATGGACAAAGTGTACTCTTGTTCTACTCAGTGATTTAACCAAAACTCAAAGACACATGCTCCTACCTCAAAGTTCTGTTATCTCTCACGAAACCTGATTTCCTCTGGTTTCTATAAGGATTCTCACATGAAAAATGTTCTACCTGTAACAGCCTGGGAAGACCACAGAATTATCATATGCAGTTTAAAATATTTATCATCTAATGAGCTTTAACAGTCCCAATATGTAGGATGAATGAGTAAACAGTGGGAAAAAGAGGCAATCTGAAAGCAAATGTAAGTGCTGGACACAATAAACTAAAGGCTAATGGCTACAATCTCTTTGAAGAAATGAAATTTCAATCATGCTGTAATTTAAATAGATATATAAAGCCAATATAGTCAAATACAAAGAAATTATTTGCTTTTAAATGAAACATATTTTAAATGTGGATGGGGAGAAAGCAATGTAATAAAACTCACACATAGAGTAAACCTCAACCTATTAGTTCTTAAACTGTCTGCAGTACTGGACAAACCAATGTTAATTAAATTCTGAAAGAAAACACTTTATGTAGCCAAAGGTATAACTTGCAAGAAACTGTCTTATTACCAGGCACAAGCAATCATTATGGGATCATTAAGGAACAATTGAAATAATTTAAAAAGGCAAAGAGAGTACATTTGCTTTAGTTTGCCTTCTGACTGGCTGAGGAATACAAATGTAGAAGATTTTCAGAGGCATTTATAGGAACGGGTCACAGAACTTTGGAATACCCATTAGCCAACATCTGAATCTCTTTCTCTCTCAGTTACTTCAGCGAAATCCATTTCTTTATGGTGGCACTGAGAACAGCTCTAACAGAACTTAAAAAAAAGGTTAAGGCAACCTTGGCATGATGATCTTGACCGTAATGCACATACTATCTGCAAACAGAGGCAAAAACGATATTCAGAGATGCCATGGGATCTAACCAGAGAGTTTGAACCATACATTAGACCAGAGTGGGAGAGTGTATATCAGATACCTTAAAGATTAGTATATTCCAGAGTCTAAGATGCAGAACAGGGTCTAGAGCAAAAAGAGGGAGAGCTCAAGTAAGGTCAGGTAGACTAAGCAAAATTCTCAACTGCATGAAAGTACAGGTAAGCAGGAAGATACAGTTGTCTGTTTGGCATTAACATCCACATCCTCCTTCCTCATCAGAACAACAGATCATAATGGATTTGTAGCAAAAAATGAATGGCAAAGCATAATAGGAATATTCTCAAAGAAATTTCAGCAAAGACAATAACTAAACTATTAAGTTGCAGCAGTGGTAAGAACTAAAAAAAAAGAGCAGGATTGGTTTTCCCCCTAACTGAGTTGCAGATGGATCCCATTTTCAGCAGAGCCACAAGTAAAGCAGTGTAATCTCCAAACTGACTGTGAATCACTGGTAAAATTTTGCAAGGTTTTCTGCCTTTCTACATAGGACAGTCTAATCTTAAGAAACAGTGAGTTTGACAAATACATCCTTTTTTAACAGCACAGAGAATCTCTCTAGCAATTCAGAAGCAGGAATACTGTATTGGAGAATCCTTACTCTTCCCAGGCAATCTTGCCACATCTTCCTCAGTTTTGCAAGATAGTACATATTCTTGCAAACAATTCCTCTTGGAATACACTCAATCCATCTATCAGGGTAGTCTGTTTCTATACAGTTCAGTCCCAATGTAACTTACTGAATCCAAAAATTTCTCTTAAGTAGCCCAAATCAAAATATTTTAGAGTATTCTATGCTCCAAACGGAGTCTCCGTTTGTTTGTTTGCTTCCATTTGGACTCCAGCTGAACTGAAGCTGTTCTAGTTCAAATTCAAGTAAAGTCTGATAGCTGATTCTTCCAATGAAACAGACTGCACTGGAAAGCAGGATATAAAAATCAGAGAGGTGACATAACAGGGTAGCCTATAACAAAGTGTCATAGCCAGTGAGAGATGCACCTCTTACTTCCTTACTCCTACAGGTATCAACCCCATCCCCAGAAGAGCATGTAAATTTTTTCTTAGACTTCTTAATCTGGAATTTGAACTGTGGAGAGGGTGGAAACCTGGCAGCACTCATAGGAACACAAACTGTGTCAGCACTGCATCAGGGGAGAAAAAAAATCATTGCAGTGAGATAAAATTCCTGTAACTTTTACTCTCAGATAAACCCTGTATCTCCAGAGCAGTCTAAAACTACCCCAATACATGACAGCACGAGGCACCTCAGGGGTGCCTCTGGCAGGCAGAGCTGGAGGCATCCTAACAACTCGCCTTAGGCGGAACAGCCCAGAGCTCTTCCCAAGGAAGAAACAAAAATCAATGATATGGCCAAGCCTTCCCCATTAACTGAAGAAATCTTTGGGGATATCCTTTCCCCACTGGACAGATTCTCGGATAACATTTGCAAAACCTTTAAATGCAAAAATTGCATCTCAACCCCAGTAACGCAGTAAAGCATGAATACACTCTGTAGATCCCAGCTGGTGAAACTGATCCCACACTGAGGCTCTTTCTGCTGAGGCACAAAACCTATTAGTCAAACTGCTCTTTTGAACTGGCATCCCAAAATAGTACCTCAGAAAGAGATCTGTTTTGAAGAAAAACTCTAAAATAGCAGACAATATCCAGCTCAGTAAAGAAAAAGAAATGAAGAATCTAGTTCATATTTCTTGTTGGGTTTTCACTTGCTTCCCTCACCCATCCTAATAAATGTGAAAAAACACACACACAGAACACAGGCATTATGTTAACAACAAAAACAATGGCTACATGTCAACTTTGCACCTACCTATCATGATTATAGAAGTTTAACAAGGCAATGATGAACCTGAGATTTACTAAGATTTATTAAGATATTAATCTTAGTCTTCTAACTGTTATAGGCTCATACATAAAATACCAGTCTCCCATTTAACTTCATTTTGCAGACGGAAAAGTAAGCTCTTACCATATTATTCAAGAGCTTTCATATGGGCAGACACAGATAATTTTTTTAAACATTCTTACTGCTTTTTTTTTCTGAAAAAATCCATCACCTAGTTCTGAGAAATAGCATTTATTCAATTACAATTCTCTAAAATTACACTTTACCAGTTCTCAACATGGCACAGGAACAACAAAAATTAGCAGCCACTAAGATATTGCAACAAACCACATTTATTCTGCAGGTCTTAGATCAGTCTGAAATGTGTAGTGCAACAATAATGTGCTGGATGTTTTGTTCAACACTTTGATACTTATTTAAAATAATTAATTTAAAATTTAATTTTGACTTCCCCAAATAATCTTTACTTGTAACACTGTCATCATTCAGTGTGCCTCTGTGAATGTGCATAAATGTGTTTGTGTATGAATACATACGATGCCAAATTTAAACACATTTTATTAAACATCTTCTTGATTTTTATGGCCTGTTAGCAGCAGTTATACAGATATTTTACCTGTGACATGGTTTTGAAATAAAACAAATGTTTCTGTAGTCCTTAGATCCAATAAAAATACACAAGCCATTTTCTCTGTGGATATATTCACTCCAATGCACAAACCCTTCCACTGCCTCCTTTATCCCATTAGTGTAGTGGCTTAAATGATGCATGAAGCATCATTTCAGCAGTGAAGTGAATACCATCCTTAAGGTCCCAATAAAAAGATGAACAATATAAGAACCATAACTCAATACTGAGAAATATCTGCAAATAAAAGTACAACTGTAAATAGTACATTCAAGTCCAACCTGACAGAAAATAAAGCAATTTCTCCTGCTGACATTAGTCCGCAGTTCAAATCAGCATTTAAGAATGTGTTTATTAACATTAAACACCAGCTTTAATAATAAAATTTGAGTTCAGGCTGATATGCTTATTTGAGGCAGAGCCTCAATGATTAGAAGAGATTCAATTACAAAGTGAAAGTAGCAAAACAGTCAAGAGTGCACTGGGAAAATTAAAATCTACAAACTTGTTTCAGTTTTAACAACCGGTCAAATAAGGTAGGTGCAAAGTCTGAAAGACTAGACCTGCTTTGTCAGTGCTACATTCCAGAGTAATAAATACTACTATAAAATATTTGAATTTGATCTCATTTTCTCCGTGCTTCCTAGCAGAGTTGCCAGATACATTATTTGAGTCACTTGTATAATTTCTTCAATCAAACAAATTATTTTTCCAATTAAGCTGCTCAATGTAATCAGGAATAGAAGTAAATGATGTGAGAAATGTTAGGGCACCTGTGACTACCAAAAATAGAAGAGGGAGTAAATGAGCATGCTGCTTCTGTGCTTCCTCTCTCCTACTCTAAGAGATCTGGCCAATTCCAATCAAACACTAAAGGCATCAGTAAGTTCTTAAAAGGCTGGTGACAATCTGTGGCAGTCTGACTAGTCAGACCACAAAAGGGACAGCAGCAAAAACAAGCAGAAGCCCTTATTAATGGCTCCTTTGAAGCAAAGTGCCTTGTGAGCTCATGAGAGCTCACGTCTGTCAGTCCTGCTGCTTAACCAGACAGCATCTACAACACCTGAAACAGCCTCAGCACAGCAGTGCCTTCTGCCCCTCCAGGTGCTATGGAACAAAGTCAGACCACCAGTCCCAAAGGATAAGTGAAGATAAAATCTACAAAACAACTTAAAATAATTTTATTCCTTGAATAGGTTTTGTTTTGAAAAGCAGTGCTGAATTTTATATTTAAGGAACTCTGGGGCTAAAATTCAAAGTAGCTGTACTGTGCTACATCACTATCTTCAGGGACTGCTACCTACATGCTCAGAAGGCAGCAAGCAAGGCTGGTCTCTCAACCCTGGGACCAGCCCTCGAACTCAGAACAGCAGTGGTAAAGTTGTAGGGCAAGCATTTGCTAGTCCCTGCAAAAAGAATATTATTATCTTTGTCCTTACAGTAAAGAGAGGGGTAAATTGCTTCTTCTGTTTAGGTTTTGGCCCTCCTTAACACTTGGTGTGTTGGTACTGTTCTGCTTTGTTTTTGTGGGCATCATTTTTTCTTAAAGGCATTAATATCTCATTTAAATACTAAATATTATGGGAGGTCAGCAACTTTGTTAGCACCAAGCAAGCTCTATCCAAAGAGCAATAGAAAAGCCTGCCTTTGTTACCCTGAGCTGAGCAAGGCCTGTTTAGAAAAGTACTTCAGCCCACTGAGATAGTGCGATTCTTCCATTTCACGTACCCATTAGAAGTTGCTTTGAAGACTTTTTTTGTCCTCCTCAATAGTCTCATTACTTAGATGTAATAATCAGATGTACACCCTAGAGACACAGTTTCAAAACACACGAATTAATACATTGTCTCATCTACTACATTTCTCTCTCTTTTGATTTCTTCACATGATACCTTGTCAGAGGACAATTCTGTGGAAGCAAATACTTATTTTCTCCTTAAAAACTAAAAACAAAACCACAAATTAAGAAAATCAAACAAAAAAATAAAAACAAAAAAAACCCCAAAAAAAAAAATTTAAAATCAGATATTACTAATTTTACAGTGTTAGACAATTAAAAATATTGCAGGCCAATTTATAACATGAATTTCAGAATATCTTGTCTTTTAAAATACCTCCCCAGTATTTACAAAGTAGTACAGAGTATAAACAGCAAAAGCTTTTGACAGTCCTTAGAATCCTTGTATCAAACAAAATCTGAAATAAACAACAACAAAATAGACCAAAATCTGGTGTCCTTGCACTGCACAGAAAAACTTCCAAACTTCAGGAGTTTTACATAATCAGTTCTCCCAGTTCAGTCGTCAATTATAACATGGGGTATACACATATACAAAATCAATAGCTGCATATAAACAAATTATATTTCCTTATTTCCTCTGCACTGTACAAACTAGACACATCAAAGCAGACTATTTTGAACAGAAAATACACAAATATATATATACATCTATAACACAAGAATATACATATAAGTATTACACTTCAGGCTCAGGAAATCAGCTGGAGGCTTCATGAAGTGCTCTGTTCTTCTGCAGCACTGTATTTAGTTCTTGAATCACATCTGATGGCAATTTACTATCTAGTTCCAAAGTAGTTTTGTTTGTTTTGTTTTTATTTTTCCTCAATGTCTTATGTGGTATTTGGTGTAATTCAGTCATCCCTGAGCCTGCACCATCCTCAGAAATCAAGTTTCGATGTATTTTAGCATGATTTCGCCCTTTCTCCTCTTTTCTTTCCAAACATTGTGCCACAAGAGATGCTTTTTCTTTCAAGTTTTGTCTTTCTTCCAGAAATTCATTATCATGATGTTCACCAAATCTTGATTTTCCAGCTTGTAGTTCTATATTCTTACCAAACAAGCAAAGAGAAATAAGTTCATTCAC
This sequence comes from Melozone crissalis, assembly GCF_028551555.1. Lineage (NCBI taxonomy): Eukaryota > Metazoa > Chordata > Aves > Passeriformes > Passerellidae > Melozone > Melozone crissalis. The sequence goes on along the minus strand of NW_026535784.1, from coordinate 2,016,933 downwards.
ATCATATTAAAAAATGTTCAGATTGCAATTTTTGCTCATTAGTTTCACATAAGTTTTAAAGAAAAATAATTAATTTTACCCAAGAGCTGAGACAGCAAAGTTAGTTTTAAATTACCACAATTGTCATATTATTATTTAGTAATCATTTTTAGTGAGCAAATTCTCAATTAGCTATACTTCTGAAATTTACATAAATCATGCACCATGCCAATAAGGACATGAAGATGTATTTTCATATAATCACAATTTGATTTTTCATTCTACCACAGTAGACTAAGATTTAGCATTTTACAGCAGATCCCTACACTCTGAAAGACCTAGAATTGTTTGGTGGAATTAATACAACTGTGTATATTACAGTTTTGATAATATAATGACTGAGCAACACCAATATACAAGAGATCATTTTCAACAATCACATAAAAACTTTTAGCAGCTGTTAAATACTAACTGATATGTTATAAAGACTGGCTTCTTTTTCAATTGACATTGGTGGACTGTTTTCAAGTTCTTAAGCTGTAGAAAATTAAAGGTAAACCAGATGCTGCATCTAAATTTGTTTCATTGTATTCTGGCTACTCAGGTGGTGCAGCAGTAGGTAGAACATTCCTTTTCTGAAAAACCCGGGTAGTTCTAAAGGAAAATCAGGTCCTGGAGTACTTTTTTCATGTGTGCCATCTTTCTTGACAACCAGAACGTGAAGAAAGCTGAGAGAGACTGTGGGTCTTTGTGTATTTCTTGTGTGGAATGTGTTCAGTTTGACTGCATTTTTTATGGAGTTATTCATCCACAGCATATGAGCAACTTGTTCTTTGGAATCTTAATACCTCCTAAATGTTAAAACAAACATTAAAAACTACTCAAACACTAGGGAGAAGCTAGTTTAGATACACAGAATTTAGAATGGTTTGGGCCTTTCTTGTATGACCTATTCTAAGTCAGTATGCTATTTGATTGTGCTTGAAAGAAAAGGTTTTTCCTCATTCCTCAGCCTTCTTGTATTTTGAAATAAAATCAAATACTTACTGCAGATACACAGCAATATATTTCTATTTCAATTAAATAATTCTATATGAGAAATATGCATATTTCAAATGCACTGTCCACATGTGCAACAAGTGGTACAGAAATAACCAAAATGTTTTAGTTCTATTTGTTATTAGGATTCCTAGTTATTGAGCCTTTCGAACCTGGTATTACACATTTGTCTTGCTAACCCTCAATAAAACTGTTTCCAATGATGAGGAAAAATCAGTCATTCAATGCAGACATTTTAGTAAAAAATATTAATATTTAACTCAGTTTCTCGGTATCTTTGAGCTTATAGTGGTTTGGGTTTTTCTCCCCCTCAAGTCATCTTTCTCTCTCAGATATCACTTTTTTCACTGTTTGGAAAACTTTCAGTCTCTTTTCCTGTATAAATTGATGACATTTTTACTACAAGTTTACACATTGATCTGTAAATAGACTTCCATTTTCCATAAACCAGCATATTTCAGAAAATGCTTGTTCCTGGTATTACTTTCTAATGCTTTAAAACTGAGATATTCTTGGAGGAGTACTCAAATTCATCATCTCAAGTTCTCCCCACAGGCATCAGTATCTCTATGTCTAATTAATATGATAAGGTTCAGATACATCACTAGTGCATGTAATGTAGTAACAAAGCTCACTCTATTCAAAGAGTTGTAACTAAAGCTTCTCATTCTTCTTTGAGAATAATAACAGTACAACTTAAATGTATCAACATTAGTTCCATCTGAGCTTTTCCATTATATTCACAGAGCAGATAACTAAAACCACGCAGTTATTTTAGACAGAGGAAAAAAATATTTGAAGATACAGATGCAAAACAGTTTTCAAGGATCTTACTAAAAATAAAACCCATATTGCAATAAAATGCATAATATTTCCAGCTAAAAGTCTTATTTACTCCTAATGAACAATCTCTACTAAAAAAAAAAAAACAGGCACAAATAAAAGTTCATTATAAAAGTCCATTATGATTTACTGAACAGCCAGAGAGGTTATGCAACTTGAGACTACAATAGCTTTTTTACATTACATAGTCCTAAATGTTCCTTTAATGACAAAATATTGGAAGAGGCATTGGTAATAACAACATCTGCATTCTATATTTATCCAGCTCCAGGGAGTTCAATATTACTGGACTACTTATTATAGCATTGTGGTTAAAAGTTCTATATCAAGTTTAAACCCCACTTACCTCTGTAATCCCTCTGATTTTACAAGTGTTCTTCTCCTGATGAATGGGAATTAGTGGTAAGCCTCTGATCTTTGGACTTTTAGTTATGGATTGTTTTCTTGCTTTCCCAACAGGTGGCCATATATCTGCATGCTGAAGAAAAAAATGATTCCCTATTTTCCATGTACAATTTCATAAATACAGAAGATTCTTTTGTATGCAAAACACCCTTGGAAAAAGCAATATACTGCACCACACCATGCCCTCCTATTGTGGGAGAAAGGGAAAAACACTATGATGCTTAAAACTATGTTAAGTTTTCATAAGTGCTGCACAATGTTGAGTGAAAAGAACCAAAATGTCTCTATATAATTGTCATGTATCAAACATCCTCCTTCCTTAATATTATTCTCATTATTGTCAAAAAAATAGAAAATATCATCAAACATGACATACATTTTGACTTGTTTCACAATTTCAAAATTTCACAGAAGCACACTTTCATGAGTCCCAACAAAAGTTTCAGAAATAAGATAAAATTACCTCAATGTGCAAGCGTTTCAATATGTGTTTCTTGTTGAGGTTCAAGGCTGGGGCAGAGTGGCTGGAATGTGGCCCAGTGGAAAAGGAGCTGGGACTGCTGATCCACAGCTGCTGGAAATGAGCCAGAGTGTGCCCAGGTGGCCAAGGAGGCCAATGGCATCCGGGCCTGTGTCAGCAACAGTGCAGGCAGCAGGAGCAGGGCAGGGATTTTCCCCCTGTACCCGACACTGGGGAGGCCACACCGCAAATCCTGTGTTCAGTTCTGGGCCCCTCATTTCAGGAAAGACACAGAGGGGCTGGAGCACGTCCAGAGAAGGGACATGGAGCTGGGGAAGCGCGTGGAGCCCCAGGCTTCTGGGGAGCAGCTGAGGGAGCTGGGGGTGCTCAGCTGGAGAAAAGGAGGCTCAGGGGGAACGGAGCGGTCTCTGCAATTGCCTGAAAGGAGGCTGGAGCCAGGTGGGGATGGGCTTCTTCTCCCAGGCAACCAGCGACACGGTGAGAGGAAATAGCCTCAAACTGCACCAGGGGAAGTTTACATTGGATATTAGGAAGAGTTTCTTCCCAAAAAGGGGGATTAGACATTGGAATGTCACCAGTCAGCATGCCTGGAGGTGTTTAAAGAAAAGACTATGCATGTCACTCAGTGCCATGGTCTGGTTGACAAGGTGGTGTTAGGTCATAGCTTTGACTCAATAATCTCAAAGGTCTTTTCCAAACTAATTGATTCTGTGATTCTGTGAAAATTTGTATTAATAATTTAGAGAAAATAATTGCTTAACATACGATAACAACATGTGTTATCCAAAACACAATCTACAAACATGCAGATCTGGTTTCAACAGTAGTCTTTGCTTTAGCTCAACTGAAATAGGTCAGTTTTGGGGAAAAATGTGAAGTTTCACTCTGAGTGAAAAACTAGACTGGGAAGAGAAGGAAAGTAAAAAACCATATATTTCAAACAAATATTTGAACATTTCAAATTTTAGCACATGAGCTCACATTCCTCAAGTAACGCTAATAAAAACCATAAAGACAGATTTGAGGACAAGGTATTTCAAGATGATTTTACTGAAAAATCATCAACATGAGATTCTTTGAATCAAAGCGAATAACCAAGGACTACAGCTAAATCAGCAAAACTTCTAAGGAAACTGGCAAGCCAGGACTGCAAATCCATGAAGCGAGTCTCTTGAAGATCATATTTAAAAAAACAGTAGTGATCTATGAAGAGCTATGATCATACTTGCATGTGGTCTGCAAGTAAAAAGAGGACTACCAATAAAACCTATCAGAATCAGTGATTACTGACTCATGATGGCTGACTAGAATTTGAAAGCCTTGCCCCAAATTTAGAAAAAGTATTTTACAGACTCATATCTTGATGGAGTAAAAAATTCTTACACATGGCGTGACCAGAGTGAAGCAAAACTCTGTGATGAGTTCTCTCCTGTGAAGAGCTCTCTCCATTAATAACATTTTCTTTCAATGAAATGAGAAATTATTATCTGAAAGAGCAGCTCTTCCCAACCAAATCTGTTTATTGTGGATCAAGATAAAACAAACAAACACAACCCAGAAAGTGACGGAGAAACTTTAATCAGCTTCTGAAGAAAACTATCTGCCTTAAATCCCAGCAAGCCTAAGGAAACCATCCCTGTCAGCTAAGCAGCCTGATTTCCCTTTTGTGCCTGTAACATTTCTTAAAATAGAACTGAGAAAGTATATCAGAAATACTAGCAACGTATTAGGCCACATAAAAAATGTATTTATTCATAGCTTTGACCCCTCTGTTCAACTGCACCTCATGGTAGTATAATGTGCCTCCAGCTGATCAAAGACAAGGAAACTGGAAGAAAACTATTGTGTCCATCTTCATACGAATTAATTACTTCCAACTGAATGCTATGCATGCTCTTAAGAGATTCTTTACAGAACTATTATAGAATTCAAGACTCTTGCTTTTCAGGATGGTTTTGCATAGAAATGAAAGAAACATTGGTCCCACTTCAAACACTTAGAATGTACCAGTTTGAAATGGAAGATTAATAATCTCTGGGTTAACTTGATGGCCTGTATCAAAGTACTCTTGTACCTAGATTACAGCGGTACATACACTTTGCTATTCACATACTCTGCACTATCTATACTACAGGAATAAACATTATCAGACACCAGGAAAAAAACAGTAATAGTACTGCTATCTTACTGATATTAATTACTAATAAAACTTGAGTCTGCTCAAGCACTGAGGAATGCAGTAATATTGGTTTATGTCCCTCTTAATCGCACAAAATCATTAAATGTCAATGTCTTAACACTTCAAAACCAATTTTGCATTATTTCTCAATTTCTAGTCTAAGTTATTCCACTCACAAAGAAGATGTGATGCCTGCAGTTTCTCTAACATGTATGTTCAAATACCATGACAACATATACAGTAAAAAAAGCTGACTTCCCTAAAGATGGTCTCAACTTGAAAATTCTAACTAGAAATAATCTCAGTTGACATTTACAGTTTTCTGGTTTAGAAATGGGATCATGTGGTAATAATTATCTGCTGCTGTATGATACAAGACTTTTCAGAGATCTTACAGCAAATTTTACCAATATGAGGCATTGCATTTTTAAGGAAATTTTCTCTGTAATGAAGTAGTAGATTGCAGTAAGAACAATATACTAAATCTGCATCTGCATCATTAGCATGTAATTTCTCATGTAGTCTATAGACTGACAACTTTACTGATGTCCAGAACACTTGTAAAAAAACCCCAAGAATTTTCACAAAAAATCAATCCAAACCAAAAAACCCTTTCAATGTAGTACTGCTAATTGATTGTACTGTTCATTCATTATAATAAAGGTTTAAAATCAACATTATTAATTCATAGCATTTTTTTAAATGTACATTAAGTGATTTTATCTTTTTTTCTGTTAGGAAAATTTATCCTGGACAGTGAGCAATGGCTCCCATTTTTTTATCTATATTGTCAAAGGAACATTGTACATCTGCCTGAGCAGAATTGTAAGACTGTCCTTCATTGTGATTTTATGTCAAAAGGACTTCAACAGTTACCAACCTTGCATGAGTTACTTCAAAGTTTCCTATATCAATAACCTCTGAGCCTATTTGCTGTGACACTGCTCATGTTATGCCCATGAGATGTAAGCCAGCTGTTTCCATAGAAACAACAACTGTCATTTCTGTTAAGAGAGCTGAATAAGACAAGAATTTGTAAGTCTTACTTTCAAGGCATGCATTATACTTCTAGCACTACTACCTATGAAAGTCAGATTCTGTTTTAGGAAGTCACTAAGTCTGTATTTCAACAGTCTTGTGCTCAGCCTACTTTATGCAACACAAAGCTCCCAGGTAATCATAAATCTAGCAATGTTTATTCACAGTGATATCCTGCAAAGCTCCTTGAACATCATGGGAAAAAGAAAAATCTGACACAGACAAAATCCTGTTAAAACCTTAAACTATGTTCCACTCTCCTGTCAGGGTAAATTCTTCCCATCTTGCTTACTTCCACTTCTCCAATGCAAACATTAAACTCCATTTCCAAGGATGTGTTGTATGCCACTCAAACATACACCCTTCTTACAATCTCATATCAAGCAGAAGAGTACTTAATTTAGGATAAAACCTACCCAACACAATGAATTGTCAGTGTTAACAAAACAAACTTGGATACCAGAGAAAAAAAGCCATATTAGCACAGCTCTTCAACTGGGCTAGTTCACACCACTATGCTTTTAACCATTACACCCCTCTTTCATCACTACTTTAGCAGCATCCAAACTAGTGAGCAGAGAAATAGCACTTAGGTATTGTGGCACACAGACACACCCTTTACGTCAGTGGCCAAAATTTCACCCACAAGAGCTTTCTGGAAAGAAAATAATTGTCCTTCTTTACGAAGCTTCTCTGCAACACAGTAGGGTGGAATGGAGAGATGATGTCAGAATCTAATGTTATTACTCTCAGAGCACTCATAGTCTTCATGGACTAAGACACATCTTTTGGCACTTTAATTACATTAAGTATTCCAGAAACTTTGGCACTGAACCTTATATATAACGCATACATATTTAATGGAATTTTTATAACAGCAGAATAAGTTACATTTTCTGATCAGATTAGTACCTGTGCCATAAAAATGCTGATCATCCACTCCATCTGCACATCTTGTCCATCACAACATATATACCTAGAACACAATACACAACTAATATTAAAAGCAATGGAGATGCCAGTTACAGTTACACATATTAAAGAACAGCCTTCTAAACTACATCAAATAGTGCTTAAATTCATTCATGCTATCTATATTTATTATTAACACTCCTAGAAAAAATAGGCATATATAAATACTTCAAATTATCACTTTACCTACTTTGATGACAATGCCTGTGCTTCATTTTAAGCATGTGCACAGGATTAAAATCTATCATTCTAACTTTATCACTATTGTTTGCTCTCTGGGCACAGAAGGAAGCCAGACATTTAAACCCAAAACATGAACCAAACATACCAACTAAGAAAGTTTCTTTACTTAAAAAAAAAAAAAAAATTGACACGAAAGCAAAATAATGCCCATTAGTTTTCAAATACTCTTATTTTGCAATTCAATATTTCAACAAATATTAGACAGAGAAATTAAGCCAAGTGTGCGTTTCATGTTTACCTACCACTGGTGTTTTTCAGAAAATACTGCAAGTCCCCAGCTGAAAGAAAGAAGATTTTCAAAAATTAGTTCCATAAACAGGGACATATTCCTCAAAGAGCAGAGATTAATTACCTTTATATAGTCCTCTTAATTAAAAAAAAAAAAAGTTGCAAAGTCTAAATGTGTACTGCAAATCCAGAATAAAGTTGTGGGTTTGAGGATGGATTTTGCTAATTTTCTTACAATTGATTCACAGTTAATGATCTTTCTGTTTTAGACAAAGGGTTATAGCAAAACACTCCAAATGACAGCTGACTAGTTGCCACATTTTTTGCTGTGGCTGTGCTTTTTAAAAGGAGCTGGAAATAAAACTGTCAGGTAAAGAGTCCACTACAGTGTAGAAGTCACAGAGAGAAAAGAGCTGTGCTTGTACAGTAAACAAAAGGAATCACATGATTTTATAGGGATTTAATAATTACTAGGAAAATGAAAAGGGAGTGGGTGCACAATGAAGCCTCTGAGGTGAAACAAAGAGACACTTCTGAAGATCCAAAAGAGACTAGGTAAACTCTTCTTTTGAAAGTACACTAAAAATAAACCTCAAGTAAAAAAACCTGCGAAGACACATTTACATAATCTTTTTACTCCTATTTTGGACTAATCTCCTACTCATTCTGCACTTGAATTAAAAAAAAAAAATGCAAAAAAACCACAAACCCATCAACAATTTCTTTAACATGGCTAAGCTTTGAAATTCACAGACTTTTTTGGGGTGTTTTCATTTGCCAACTGTAAAGGAAAAGTTCAAGCAGATCTGTTTAAAGGCAACAGCCAACATAGACTCCCTCTGGGATAAGATCCTATGTGCATTGTCTCAGTATCTCAAAGCTTTGACCGAACAAGAACTGGAAACATCTGAGAAAAACAGGTGTCATTTCCCAATGCTCTTTTCCTGAGAGATAGTCACTGATGTTTGTAAAGGGCACTGTAGTCTTCAGCTAGCAGAAACATCAAAATAACAAAGATCCTGAAAAAGGAAAATCCTCTGCTGAACAGGAACTGCCAGTAAGGGCCATGACTAACTGGTTTTCTCTTCTCTCTTTTTACTTGGTGCAAGGAAAGTGTGTCCACCAATGACATGCAGGACATATAGCACAAAACTAAGTGAGCCAGGAGCGACCATATCCACAAGAGATAACAAATGCACTTTCGATTACAAAGAGCTAATCAATAAAGTCATTTACTAGCACAGATTAGTTAACATGGAACATGAAAACAAATACAGGAAAAGAACAAATAATATTACAGGGGATAATTTAATTCAGTATACTGCTATAGGCTTCTTGACTTTTCTTTGCTCCACAATGTTCTATGCTACACTTTATTGATGATACTACAATACTTTTTACACTGTGTTATTTTCTTTTCTATTCTTACTTTGTTGGTGGCTTCATTTTCTTTTTCACTCCAAGATAAAGCTTCAGAGAACTGACAGGCAACACTTTTTCAGGTTTGCTAGCCTGCAAATAAAGTAAGATTCTAATTATTGTATCAAGAATGTGCCAAAGAGAAAATGCCACGTGACTGATTAGTTCAGTTTCTTTCATGGAGTGCACCCCTCTTTTCTAGCAAATCATTAAAATATTTTATCTCTTTCTTTGCCACTAACAAAGTGTACCAGTCACTTTTACCGGAAGCAGACTGATTAAGTGATTAAGAATTTAAAGTTCACAAGAAATCACAAAACTGTAACATAATCAGAATAATGAAGATGTGGTGCTATATATGAACACAAACTCTTCAAGAGACAGGAAGATGGGAAATGGGATTGATCTCTGTTAAATAACCTCTTCTATGGAATGGTGAAAATTTTCTTCAAATCAGAGAATGGTTTGGGTTGGAATGGACTTTAAAGACTAATACTCAAACTAAACCTACTCTCAGTTTGAAGGCATTCCTGTTGTTCTTCTGCATTACACTCTTCTGAAATATTTTTTCCATCTTTCTTCTAGGCTCCTTTCAGGTACTAGAAGGCCACAAGTAGGTTTCCTTTCCAAAGCCAGGTCTCTCAGCCTTCCTTCACAGACAAGGTGCTCCATATCCCTCAAATTGACCTGGTAGCCTCCCAGGTCCATGTCCTTGCTGTGCTGTGCCCCCAGAGCTGGCTGCAGCCCTGCAGGTGGGGTCTCACCAGGGCAGAGCAGAGCAGAGGGGCAGAATCCCCTCCCTCCCCTGCTGCCCACGGGGCTCTGGGTGCAGCCCAGGACACCTTTGGCTCTCTGGGCTGTGAGTGCCCATGGCTGGGTCATGTCCAGCCTCTCACCCACCAGCATCACCAAATCCTCCCTGGCAGGGCTGCTCTGGATCTGTTCCCCCAGACTGGGCTGATATCATGAGTTGACCCAAACAAGGTGCAACCCCTTGCACTTGATCATGTTAAACCTGCTGAGATTCCCATGAGCTTACTTTTCATGCTTGTCCAGGCCCTTCTGGATGTCATCCTGTTCCCCAGGTGCATCAACCATACCCCCAGCTTGGTGTCATCTGCTGAAGACGCACTCAATTCCCCTTTCTGTGTCACTAATGAATATATTAAGTAGCACTAATCCCAGCAAGGACTTCTAAATGACACCACATGTCACTGATGTCCATCAGGACTCTGAGTCATTGATCACTACCCTCTGGATGTGACCATCCAACCACTTTCTTATCCATCTAACAGTCCACTCCATCAATTCCATCCCTCTCCAATTTAGAGAAAAGAATATTGTGAGGGACCATGTCAAAGGCCTTACCGAATTTCAGACAAATGGCACCTGCAACTCTTCCCTTGTCCACTGACATAGTCAATTTATCATAGAAGACCACTAAGTTGGTCAGGCAGGACTTGCCCTTGGTGAAGCTTTGCTGACTGACTCAAACTCACAATCCCTGTTTTAGACAGTGCCACTGCGGCACTGTCCATTAGGCCATTCATCCATTAGGCCACTAGGGCCGCTAAATCAGGATGAAAAAAAAAGCAAATTATGTCTTTGAACAACAAGAAGTCTCTGGATAACATATCCTGACTTTTACGGGACAGCGGATGGGGAGGGCAGGGCTTTGTTCCTCCTTATCTCTTCAGTAAGGGCAGCCCAGTGAGATAGAAGGAATCCACCTGGTTTCTGGAGAACACCAGTATTGGGACTTTCACAGGACAAAGAAATGGAGCAACAGGAATCTCATTAAATTTAACAATGATATACACAAACTCCTGCACAGGTGAAGGAAAAAACTCTTTGAATGACAGAGAGTAGGAGGCAGTTCAGCTGATAGGGACCAGAGCGTGCTAGCAGGTGCCAAGCTGGGCATAAACCAGCAGAGTATCCTAACAGCAAAGGTGGTCTCCCTTTCCTGAGCTAGCAGAAGCACAGTGAGGAGGTGGAGGAGAGTGATTCTCCTCCTTTTGTTATTATTTGTGTGACTGCATCTTTTGGATCCTTGAGACAAAAAAGAGAATCAGTAATCTGGAGAGGGCTCAGCAGGGGCCCACCAGGCCATCTGGGGGCCGGAGCACTTGCCCTGGAGGAGAGGCTGAACTAACAGCAGCCCTCCAGCGCCAACAGGGAAATTTTGAAGCAGACTGAGTGAGGCATTTTGTATTGTGAGAAGACTACATCTAAGGACAGACAAACTTTCCCCCATGAGGACAGTCAGGTACTGCAACAGGCTGCCCAGAAAGGTTGTGCTATCTGTCCTCAGGGTTTTCGAAGACTTTAACAGATTAAAGCCATGCACAACATGTCCTGACCTCAGCTGCTATCCCTGCTGTGCACAGGAAGATGGACAAGGATCTCCTGAGGTTCCTTGCTTGCTCCTTCTTGAACTACCTCTAGTCAATCTACAGAAGACATAGACCCACAGGTGTGAGAACTGAATGTTACTGGAAGATGAAGTGCTGAAAGGAAACAATAGATGCACACTATTACAGAGAAAAATATTTAACACAACACAAAAGCATTCCTTTAGTACTTTCAGGTCAAGTGTTTCAGCTTTCAATGTAGAAAAAACTGCACCAAACAACAAATCTTATAATCCCAGTACACAAAGCTACTCCCGAGTGTTTACTGTCCCTAGATTCTCAATTTCCCATTCTGTAGCTTTCAATTTCTAACACTCCAATGTGGGAAAAAAGAGGCACTTAAGAGAACTTAAAAAACAACAAAACACACAACAGTTTTATGGTTGGTATTCCTGTGTAACTTCCTGCTCAAAAGAAGGGTACTGCCAGGATAAAAAAATACCCCTGCAGAACATACTATTAACTTAAACAACTGCATCCTTCTCAAAATAATGCACCTTAAGGGAGCCATTTTTTTTGTCTGCGAGCTTATCTCTTAGCAACAGAACATTAAAGGGGTAAATTATTTCAGTCAATTAACACAATATAGCAATTTAGCATACAGTATTCATGGAAACTTTCAATGTTTTTGATAATTGCTCTTGAACAAGAGAAACACTGAACAGAATGTATCTCCACCTGCATATACAAATTTAATTTGCTATTAATGAGAATTTATAAATTAATTAGCACATGTGGCCTTATTAACTACAATTTTCCATCTGCAATGTCAAGCGTTCCTACTATTCATTCCTAAATATGACGAAAATTAAACCAAGATTATTCATGGTAGATTAATATCTCTCAAAAAATGTAAAACAAACTCATATACTATTTGATCAGAATGGTATCGCCATTTGCATTTTAAAAAAATAATTTAAAAATAAGTGCTCAAAGCGCCTCCTGAGTTGGGGAATTAAATTTTTTTATAAATTAGAATGGCTTAAAAGAGAAGATTATAAAGTGGTAAAACAATCCTGTCATAAATTCTTTCCAAGATACTAATTAAGGTTTTATGGGCATATTAATTTATTCTCACATATGTGCCAATTTGAGTTTTAGCACTAAATTGTAAGACATTATTTGTGACATTCTGGGGTCATTCTAATTAAGATTGTATCCACAGCTTCACAAGAAGACACAGTGCATTAGCTTACGTGAGCAAGGGATATGTCTTTAAAAAAGTACTTTAGGAAGGTCAGCAATATACATCTGTATTTTTTGGATGGGAAAAAAACAGCAGTCAGCAAAAAAAAAAACCACTTGAAACTTTGATTTTTTTTTAAACCAGAAATAACTGGAACTAAAACATAGCTCTTTATTAATATTATTTGGCTTTATACTTCAACACAAGTTGCATACACTCAAACCCACTATTTTAAGAAAAATCCCATGAAATATTTAAAACTGAACCCTTCCTGCTATTAGTCATGACTAAATTCACTTCTATGGAATTCTGAAGTATACATAACCTAATTATCCATACTAGTTTTTAGAGGACTGAGAATACATCTGAAAAATGTTGTTGGGAAGCAGGGAAATATTTTCCTAGTGTATTGAGAGTTATTGTTTCCTATAATCTCTTCTATCATGAGACGTGTCTGCATAAGAACCCTGTTGTTTGAATTTTTAAGGGCTTTGTGTGAGATAACAAGAAAAAAATGGCATGCACTCCTTTAAGTTCCATATTACTTCTGCTGCAGCTTTCTACAGCAGGTTTTCAAATAATTTAATGTCAGCACAAAGCACCCAAAATTGGTCTCTTTTTAATTTTTTAAGCTTATGGTAATGCATAACTACAATAGCTAAATGATGAACCCACAGAAACTCCTTATACTAAGACATCTGTGAAACAGCAAGACAAAAATCTTAGATGTCAACCCAGATTCTAGAAGTTGCCATTTCATATGAGAAACGTTGATCTGTTTGTTGATCTTTTCCTGTTCAAACAAAGAAGAAAGCTTAATGCAAGGTTTGTCTGCTGTACCTTCATATCCTTATAGAGAAACAAGTTTCCTTCCCGCAACACAAAGTAACGCTCTTGGAATTTGTTTCCCGACAGTAGTTTTGATGGCTCTTCCTTGTACTTCAGATTGCCTGCTTTCACAGTACCTTTCTCATTTTTCTCTACCAAGAAAAAAAAAAAGCATTTTGTTAGAGGATTTTACAACAGTGGAAGCTTCTAGTTTTTAAGTATTACTGCATATCAAAAAACTAAAATTACATTGGTAAAACTGATTTAGTATTATGCTATATATATATACATAAATAATTGTATTAATTATATTATATAAATACACACACATACATATACAATAAATATTACATTTCAATACATATTGCACATTAATGTATTCTACATTCATAAATTCTACATTCATTCTTAAATATTCACACCATTATTATTTTAATTACTGGTGGGAAAAAAGTCTTCTCTGTTTCACTTGTATGATAACATGCAAAGAATCTACCAACAAGCTCTAATTCAAAGAAGGTTTTCAGCATATAATGTGTAGTTAAAACCAAGAGTATGGCATGGATACTTTTAATCTCTGTGCTTGAGAGCCAAAACATTTCCATAAAAATTAGATTTAGGTATTTTCAGGTTTCCTGTTCTGCTCAATATCCATATATTTTTCCACTTTGTCAGCTTTTCCCAGTAAGTACTCTTCCCCAGCAAAAACTTCTGAACAATAATTACAGTCATTGCCATGCTGCTATGACTCATGCACATGAAGTGAAACTCAAACTAAAATGGCACTTTAATAGTTAAAGTGAGGAAAAACAAAGGAAAATACAGTAATTCCTACTTTCTTAATAACAGAACACAGAATTCAGCAGAATTCTGAAGTATGCTTTTCTCCCTGAGGTAAACAGTGCTGGAAGCAGACTGCAGACATGAGAAGAGAGCAGGTGGGCAGATGCAGCCTTCTCCTCCATCCCACTCAACACCTTTTCACCTTGAAGAGGGAGCCAGATTAGCAGGGCTAATAATTACCCCCAAACACTAAAAGCATACTACTTATGCCATATTTTGGCTTTCACCACCTATTATTTTTAGCTAAGTGTAGGTACCTCCTGTAAGTTTATTCATTTACTTAGGAAATACTGAACCAACTTGTTTAGGAGTCACAGAATAATACCACTAGCTTTTGTACTGCATTACTTTCAGGATAAGAAATAAAACTGTGATGTAAAAGGGGTGTAATGTGTATTGAAAAGCTCATTCTTACCTGAGTACTCAATTGGCTTTTTTAATTAAAATACCACTCAGACTTTGAGCATCTGATATCAAAACTCTTTTATTAAGAAGCAGTACATGGTAAAATATCAAAAAATAAGAATCTAAACCTAGAATCAATACACTCCAACAATTAAAAGCAGAAATTATTTAGAAGTCCTCAGTTATAAGTGCAAATATATGTGCAGAGTTAAAAAAACCTGATTCTCTTTTTGCCAATAAGAATATTTATTTCACATTCAGAATAGAATATGAATCCTTATCCACACAATCATAACCATTTTTTTCTATTTTTTAATTTTTTTTTAAACTACACAAAATGAGAGTAGCAGAGTACTTAGTGAGAGTAGCAGGATACTTCCACATCTTTACCAAGCTGGAAGACTTTATATTTCTGCACACAGCTTGCAACATGACAAAAACTCATTCTAAACTTCACAGCATTCCTATGGCAGCAAATCTGTCAAACACTTGATACTTACAAAGATATTAGAATAGCCTGAAGGAGGAAGAAAATAATTCTCTAAACTGATGATATTCGATATACTTTAGAAACCAGCATTTCATTAAATAAAACTAAGACAATAGGGATTTGTCCTAATCAGAATGTATTTTTCAGACACAAACTTTACAAAATATGCTAAACTTGACAGAACTTTGCAGCTAGGAAGTAGGTACACTTAATCCATGGAGGATCGATCTACCTATGGTTTAGAAGCTTGCATTTCAAAGAATATCTCTGAATAATAGCCCCTGTTCTCAGAAATCAATACTTACCACTCACATTATACAACACTGTACTGGGAAAATTTCAAGGACCTACATACACAGAATTTATAGTAAATTTAACAAATAAAAAATATCTGGTTTTCTAACAAATAAAACTTTAATATGAGAAATTTTTACATAAGGAGAAGGGGTCTTGAAATAGAATTAAGCTGTCCTTGAGTATCTATTATACCAAAATACAGTTCACATCTTGCCCTACTGAGTAGCACTTGAAAGAGTGCTCCTACAGCAAGCATGAAAAGCTATGGAATTAATTGTCAGGAACTAGCAACTAAAAACTGTAATAAAATAGAAAACTCACCACAAATTTGCTGAAACATATCAATACAAATAAACTAACTATTTTTTCCCTGAAAAGGAAAATTGGTTTCTATACAAGAGAAAACAAACATCTAGACCTCAGTGTAAGGTTTGGATTATAGAATCACAGAATAGTCTGAGTTGGGAGGGACCCACCAGGATCACAGAATCCAGCTCTTGGGTGAATGCCCTACCCAGGGATCCAACCCACAACCTTGGTATTATCAGCACCCTGCTCTGAACAACTGAGCTCATCTCAGTTGCAGAACATGAGAAAATAGTTTAAAATGGACAAGATGAGAATAAGTATCAAAATCAGGAATGTACTATGTATAAGGAGCATGGGAAAAGTTGCACTGACAGAGAAGACTGTGATGAGCTGCCAAAATGAAAGGAGGCTGAAAGAGCTGTTTCTTATCCTCACTATTGAACCAACATTATTTCAAACAACATTATAGACTCAGGAAGAAAAAGGAGAAAAGTGCTGAGAATGAAAATCTCTCAAGTAATATTAACAGGAAAAAAATAGTCCGGAATATAATAATTAGTCTTTAAAATTATTACATAAATCAGGAAAGCAAGGAATATTCGTGGAATTAAATTATAAACATTAAATTATCAAAGTCCTATTAATTTTACTGCCAAGTAGGAGGACATCCATCCACTCAGTTGCCCGTTCAAATGGGCTGAATCCACTCTTAAAAACATATTTCAAATCATAGTGGTTGGACATCTGGCCCCAGCCCTATTATTCAGTGACAAGGAGTTATCCACATATAGAGTGTGAGAGACAGAAAAGATTGAGGTCTCCCCTTCTTCCTTCAAGCCAGCAGTTATTTCCCGCGCACTTTGAGATGGAGAGCCCCACCATAACCTTAAGTACCTTGTACCCTAAACACTGGGAACATCTCTTCCCCAGTAACTTCATTGTGCATATTTTCTCATTGTGACACTATGTAGTGATGGATTCACAAGACTACTCGGCCACATGGAGTTTGGAGACATCAACACTGTAAGCCTGCAATATGGCAGAAATTTTCCTTTTCAAACCACTGAGAAAACCAACATAATTTATTTGGTAAAGTTTTAATTATTTTAAAACAAACATTAAAAAATCACTAAATGTAAACAGTCAAAAGACAGTGTGTCTACAGTAACATCAAACTGAATGGAATTGATGCAAACCATTACTGTAATAAGCTGGGGGAACAAATGGATGCAAAATCTAGAAGAGACAAAGGAGTGCAAATAGCAGCAGATCTCTCCTTTATTACATTTTATAAACTGACACCAGCCTAATCTTTATGTTTCTCAGAGCAGTGATTCACCCAATCCTTATGACCAATTCCCTCTCCTGATCTCAACACATACCTAGTGAGGTGATGGGAGTTCATATATCAAGCTTTTAATGAAGTAGGCCATTTCTCTCCATTCATGATCTGCTATCACACATTTATTGACAGTGAAACCCAACCATAAAAGTCGTGAACAGTACGCTTGTTCAGGTTTGTTCACATTTGTGAAATATACTTTTACAGGAATAAAACATGGAGGAAGAAGGCCATTACTTTCAGAAGAATAAGCACATTAGCATAAATTTTACTTCTTGAAATCAAGATGAGATATATAGAATGGAAAGTTTAACATTTCCATATATGAGAAAGAGAGGAAAAGATAGATATATTTGAATGAGTCATTAGATAAAATAAGACAAAGATTAAACCAGCCATCATGTGTTACCATCACACATTATACAGTGATAGCGCACAGGATTTCAACTGCTTGAAAACAGGATATAATTTTTGAACTCCCAAACTTCACTTCTCACAAAGCAGATAATACATACTACACAGGGGACTTAAAGCCAGGTGTTATGTGGAAAAAAAAAATAGACTGGGGCAATGTTTAAACTGTATATTTTCACTATATACTTCATCTGTATTTTAAGTGCTAGGTCCCTTTTAAAGGCCACATACCCTCCAAATTCAGTTGCTTGAGTATGTCATTCACATAAGTACGTCACCTGGGATGGGGCAACCCTGGATGTACAGACAGACTGGGGAATGAGATGTTGGAAAGCAATGCCACAGAAAGGGACCTCGGGGTCCTGGTCAACAGGAAGTTGAATGTGAGTCAGCAGCCAGGTGTGCCAATCCTGTCTGGGCGGCATCAGGCGCAGCATGGGCATCCAGGCAAGGGAGGGGATTGTCCTGCTCTGCTCTGCACTGGGGCGGCCTCACCTCAAGTGCTGGGGGCAGTTTTGGGCACCACAATATAAGAAGGCTATGAAGCTATTAGGGAGTGTCTAAAGGAGGGCAACAAAGATGGTGAAGGGCCTTGGGGGGAAGCCCTCAAGTATAAAGAGTGGCTGAGGTCACTTGGTCTGCTCAGCCTGGAGGAGACTGAGGGGAGACCTCATTGCAGTCAAAACCTTCCCTGTGAGGGGAAGCAGAGGGGCAGACACTGATCTCCTCTCTGTGGTGACCAGTGTCAGGATAACAGAATGATCTTAAGTTCCATAATGGAAGCTCAGGTTGGATATCAGGAAAGCTTCCCCCAGGGGGTGGCGGGGCAATGGAAAAGGCTCCGCAGGGAAATGGTCACAGCACCAGACTGAGAGTTCAAGAACTGTCTGAACAACACTCTCAGGCACAGGTGTTATTCATGGGGCTGTCCTGTGTAAGGCAAGGAGCTGGACTTTGATGATCCTTCTGGGCTCCTTCCAGTTCAGAATATTCTGATTCCGTGAAATTAGCTTTGTAGTTTGGAGGCATCAAATTAGCTAATAGAAATTTCTATTAGCATACCATAGTTATACAAATATATTCCCACAGTATGACCTAGATAAGAGCAGTTTCAAGCTTCACAGCAGAAGCTCACGAAGTGTGAACTGACTGCAGAATTTCTGTACACTTTTATATTTCAATGGGAGAGCTTATAGTTTGTAGAAACAAACATCCATAATCTCTGTGTTTCCATAGGGAGTCACCACAACCCTCTGTAAATCTGCAATTTTAATGAAGTAGCAGTAATTCAGTTGTTCTGGGACACTTTGCTCCAATGAAAAAAATTGCCATCCTCATATTTCCATGTAAAATAACTAAATTTTAAAAAAATTACATACCACTGTAGAGATTCACCAGGTCTGTTGTTAGAAATCTCTTTATTATTAGATATGCAGCGCCAGGCTCTGGTAGTGAACTCCAGTGAAGAACTTGTTCTAGTACATTCTCTGTATAATGCAGAGGACGTTCTGAAAAATGCCAAAGAAACAAAACACAAAAAAACTAGAATTAAAAGAGAAAACCCAACAATATTGGAGGCCCTCACAAGTTACATTTGTCTGTAAACAACAACGTCTCACTGACTTTGAACTATAGAAGAAAAATACTGCTTTCAAAAATAAGACAATTAGGCACTTTACTGACAATACCTTTGCTGGCAGTGTTTGCACAGGTAATGAATATAAAACTAAACAAACAGTAGCCAAATGTTCAGTGACTCTTTTGTAATGTTAATTTTTTAATGTAAAGACACTAAAGCATTGCTTTCAAACTAAATACAAAAGTTAGGACCAATTACAGGACATGCCTAAATATGATCAAACAGAACTGAGACCTCCAGCTATACTGCGCCTTATTGGCCTATGCTCAGTATGAAAATGAAACATCATAACTACTGATTCTCTGCATTCAAAGAACCAAAGAATTTGGAGTGATCACAGTGAAAAAAAATGCCTCCAACTGGTATGGATTATACTGTCTGTTATTGATCAAAGCAGACTGAAACAGATTCCTGGTTTCATTAGATTCTTTTTACTAGAGGGGAAAAGCATGTGGTCTTACTAGATCTTCTCCCTGTTGCAGTGGCTAGGGAATATCCAAACTTGCACCTGTGTATTTCAATCTTGTACAAAAAGTACTGCAAGATTAAACTACTACTTAAGGCATGACTAGACTGTATGTGTGCACTGCAAAACTTCAGATCCTCAAACACACATTTTTTGATAGGCATCATCCATCCTAGAAGAGAAACTCTGAGACCTAGCACAGAATTGAAAAACTGCAATGATAAGAAAGCCCAGCCAGTACTCCATACAAACCCCAGTTCACCTACCAAATGAAGGCAGAAAAGATCTTGCAAATTGTCCCTAAATCTGCATTACCAGATCCAGCAGAAATCTGAGTGTCACATGAACAGCACAGCCTGATGCAACACTGATGTGAGTGGAAGACACACTCACATCCCTGAAGGCTTTCACCTGCTCAGCAGCAAGCACCTGCTGTAATTCACGAACCCACAAAAGCCTTAACAATGGATTTGTGGGTTCAAATGTCATTTTATCTCCAAAGAGAGATTTTTCCAATAGATCTGTGTTCCCATTTGCATACTAATTTATCTGGGTCAGGTCTTGAGAAGAGATGGGTATGGCTCCTGAGAAGTCACACCCCTACGACGCTGTCATGTTGGGTCACACAGTCTAGCCATGTCCCTTGAGTACTGTGGGGCAAAGTATGCAGCCATAATCTCATTTTTCATTCCCGCTATGGTAGATGAATATGAAATGTCAACAGCTGCTTGGGGACTCTCCAGCACTACAGTCTAGCAGAAGGCATTTTCTAGAACACCTGAACACTAGAGACTCAGAAAGCAGAAGCCACAAATAACACACTTTCATGACAGAAAAAACCACTGCTGTTTCGGGATGCAAAACTACCTACGCTACCTGTAAAGCTGTGATACCACCCATACAAATATTTCATTATTCAGATATGACACCAAAGCAGCCTAACAAGAATACCATTTGGTAGATAGCAGCTCAACCCCTATTTCATTATCACTACTTCTTCTGGTCCTTTTGTTTTAAATGATAAAACTTCCGAATTTTTGGGAAACTTTGGACTCTAACGTGATAAAGCTTAAACACTTGATGCCTTTGTACAAGAGAGAAAATCCACTTTAAGAAGAACTTTAAAATCAGAGGCAAGAGACTGGCAAATCACCACATCTTCCTACCACACCAGCACTCTCACAGTAAACACCTACTGTTTTATTTATAGTTATATTAAAGACCATCTGTCATCATGGATTACATGGTACATAAATCATCATGCTGAAAACCATTAACTATTTTACTGGTAACACACCTCATTTACAAACTATCCATCAATCACTTATTATTAAAAAAAATTATATACACCCTATTTTGTAAAAGCATATGGTATTAAATATTTTGCATTAGGCTTGATAAAATCTTCAATTATTGCAACTTTTCTATATGCAAATAATTTAGCTGATTTTTAATACTGCAATTCTAGTATTTTGAACAGCAAGCAGTCAACACATACATTTGATTCCCCTTTCTTTCGCTTAGGTCATCATATGCTAGTAAATGTTCTAAACCAGTAATTTTCATTTTAAACAACATTAACTATTATTAGAAATTGACTTTCTATAAAATATTATTCTAATTTTCTTGCTTTCTCAGGGGTTGTTTTCCTGACAGTATATATTAAAAAATAAAATAAAAACCTAAAAAGTAAAAAAAATTCAGGGTTCAGTGTAGCAAGCAGAATACCACCATGCACTGGACAGGTAGCAAACTGCACCAGGAAAAAATGCAGATGCAGAAAATTAATTTTTATCAGAAAGACACCATGATTACTGATGTACATTTGAAAGAAATATGCAAACTTTCTTCTTTCATTATGTGTCACTATCTGAACTAATTTGTAAATGCCTCATGGTGTTTGTCAAATGACACTAGTAGAATCAACCTGCAGGAGCGAAGACTCAAGTAGTCTTTTAGTTCTTCAGTGTCACATTCGGACCAAATATTTTCTAGAAGTAATTTTCGCTGTGCTCTCGCCCTCTGCAAACCTGTTAGGTTCAGCCATAGGATCAAAGGAGTCTACCTGAGTGTCTCATTACTACAAAAGTATTTTTATTTTTGAAACAGTAATTCACATTTTGATGCACTGATTCTTCCAGAAAGGGATCCATAAAGAACACATTTCATCAACACAGTCTCTACTGACAGGAGTCACATGATGAATTAGGACTTAATTTAGTTTGCTTTTTGGTTGGTTGTTTTGGATTTAAACACTGGTGTGCCATTTCACTTTGTGATGGAAACTCTTCTTTCAGTAGGATATACTCTAATGTCCTGCCCATAGTTATGGTGTTATGTAGGGCCTCTAGTGTCTCACTCTTAGCTTAGTTTTGTTTTTCTTCTATAGTCATTAGTTCAGACAACATTTCCATACCCCACTAAAACATTAGTTGTTGCACCTAAATGCATGAAGAAGCTGTTGTGGGGTCTATCTGTTTATTTACTTTAATGTTCTCTTGGCCATATCTAGTTTGGTTTGCATGTTCCTGTGTCAATATATCAAGTTTAAGAAAATAAAATTCAAATGTTTTTCTGTTATTCCGTCTAAAGAAATATGATTCATACTGCACTTGCAGGAATTACCAGGACTCTTCTAAAGATAAGAGATGCTAGCATTCTTTGTCAGTTGTCACCCACATCTATGAATCTGGAAACGAACTCTGTATTACATCTCTGTACAGCATCACCAGCAGACCGTAAGATGTGAAGAAGGCTCAGGATAATTGATTTTCAGTTGAAAGGGAGAATAAACTTCCATCCTAGTTTTTATACTGCCAGGGTCAAGACTGAGGACATAAGTAATATTAGTAAAACTGAAAGAATTATTGTAAGCACATCTGAAAATCAAATACAACAAAACTAACAAAAAATATTAGAGTAATATTTAGTAATCTTATTTTGTCCACTTTCTTATTTTTTTTCTTGACTTGAAAACAGGTATCTTCACTATAGAAATAAACAAGTTCACAGTCCTCCTCTGCAACATGGAAATAGCTAAGACCAGAAACTTACTAGGAAATGCAAATAGATGTTGCATATTTCTGTCTCCATGTAGTCTTAAAAAAATCCATAAGATTACCTCAGGGAATATTCATCAAAATGTGTTTTAATTACCAAAATTCCTACTACTTTACATTACTTTAGTTATCTCTATCAAGAAAATTCTCCAGCATTTTAAACACGCTCCAGCATGTATAAAATATTCCCAATGTTAAAGCCTCTTTATCATTCATGAATATTGTGGCCATGTGACATTTGCTTTTGTTGGCAACAGAACCATATTTCAAACAAATTATTCAAGATTCTGCTCCATACACCATAACGCCGCTTGCCAAAAACACACTTTAAAGTGTGTAAAGAGTTACATACTCTATGCCTCCTTTATTCACCTATGTACATTAAACATTTGAATTAGCAAAATAGAAAAGATCCTTTCCCCTAAGTATGACATGTATTTTCTCATTTAATTTTTTGGAAAGCATTATTGCTTATAAAATCAAGTGCTGACATTCCTCAGAAAATAGGGTTTTCCAATATGACTTACTGGTAAGACCTACTTTTCTGTAGCTGATGATTAATGAACTGCAAAGCACTGTAATATAAAGAACACCTTCTCAGCCCTTAACTTATAAGTAGTTTAAAACAATTCAGCACATCATTTCTGGCAAAGTGAAGAAAGAAGTCATGCAGATGCCACAACAACCAAATGTAAAACATTGGCATGAAGGCTCTTTTTGGTTTGTTTTCATGAAGTCTTTAACTAAACTTTTGATGATATTAAGTATTGAAAAACTAAAATAATAAAAGCTGATTGACACACATACATTTGAGTCACTAACCTAATTCTCCATTTTCAAGTACTTCAAAAGCAGCCCAGATATCATCTTTGCTGGGAATAATGTTTTTGATTCCTAAAACATCATTAGTTAATTCCTCTGCTTCCATCAAAGGTGATACCTGTAATACAAAGTGAGTCAGTTTATAATACATTTCAATTACTGATTTCCGATACATTTTTTCAAAGTCTTCCTCCCTGCAATTTCCCTAAGGGAAAACAAAAAAGGGGGAAAAAAAATTGAGCTGGAAACCCACAAAATATCCATCAGATTCCAGCAGGCTTTCTTTATTCTTTTCCCTGAGATAGAAGTTATATTTTTAAGATGACTATTAACTTGGTAGCTTTAAATTCATTTTCTCTACCCCAGAAAAAATTGGGAAAAAAAAAAAAGCTTTCATCTATTTTCCTGGGTGTGGGAAGATAAATATTAGAGAAGCATCATTTTTTTTTTATCTTAGCAATGCGTATTCCTATTTTTATTCCTATTTTAAAAAGCATTTTTTATCTGTATATGTCCATCTATGTATATCACATACTCCATATATGTACAAACAAAAGTGTCATATGCTGAGCAGAACAAAAAGGAAACAAAACCAGAGAGGTGTAATAAAAATAACAGAACACCACTACATGGAGAGGCAGGTGTTTAAATACACTATTAAATAGAAAGCTCAAAAATCTCTATTATAGTTAGTAACAAGCTTTAGTTTCTTAACACTCAAAGAAAGAAGAAAGCCACAGACAAAAAGAAAGGTGGAATGTGACTTTAATGCTAGTAACTTCTAAATAGAACCAACATTCATTGTGTATTTGTTAATGCTCTCATGTGTTGCACATGTAGAGCTGGGAGAATTTACACTGTTGCACACTACAGCAAAACTAAAGCAGGACACCTCTGCTTTAAAATTGTATCATTTTTCCCAAAATTTCTCTCAAAAATGCAAAAATGCATAATAATCAGTCTTTACAAAATTAAGGCAACACACCAAATTCTTAAAATGTTTAAAAGAACAGTGATAAACATAAGTTCATACTTTCATTGTGTACTTATACAAAAACATGTATTAAAATAAATGTGATATTCTTCAAGAAAAAGTGCGTCATAAAAATTACTGTATCATTTTTATACACTAACCCTGATTATAATACTGCAGTCTGGCTCCTTTCTTTCCACATAAACTTCAATAAGCAAATCTCCAGCCTGGGAAACCTAAAAAGAAAGAATTAAAAAATTTGATTGTTAAAAATAAACATTTTAAGCGAAGAGAATACAATTATTTAACTAGTGTAAGGAAAAAAATACAGATTCACAGATTCAGGAGAAAAATCTAAACCCTGAATAAATCCAACTGAATCATATCAAACAAAATTAACATTAATTTACAACTATACATCCAAGTGCAGGAAAACTAAGGGCAACATGGCATAAGTGGAAATTTTAAATTTACATTTAAGAGTACAAAGTCTAAGACATGAGTGTATCTCAGTATCTTAAACTGCCACACCCATAACTCTGATTTGGAGGTTAGTCAGGTTCACTTCAGAATCAAAACAGATTAATGAAATTTAAAACAATGAAAAAGGACTGTAACCCCAAAATGACTTAGTTAAAAGTGAGATGAAAAATTACAAATAACAGACTATTTCAGCCACGCAGCCATATGCACATATCAAAAAAATAAAAATTCATTACTACAAATAGTGTATTTATGGTTCTTAATCACAATGAAAACTTATCATTACCTAATTAAAGAAGGAATTAAAACAAATGCTCCTGATATCAACCACTGTTAAATATAGCTCTTCAAATTTTTTGGAAAAAAGGCTAGACTCTGAACAAAATGCTAATGTGGAATAATCAGATAAAGCAAATTTATGACATATATCAATTTCATATGCTCAAGACTAACGAATGTTATTTAAGAATGTCTAACAACAAAAAGCTCAGAAAGAAATTAGAAAGGCAGTAAATCCAACATTTTATGATCATGACAAAAAGAATGATTTATGAGAAGGGATATGTAGCATTTTCCATTGTAACTAGGTTTGCTCATCTATGGCAATAAAATTATTTTCATGGATGAGAAATTACTTTATTTTTCTAAAGTTAAAAATGTCTCACATTTTGCCTGCTCTAATTCCCTTTTAGTATAGTCATAAGCATCTTCAAAAGATTGCAATTCGTCTCAGTCCACCACCAAAAAATATTTCCTTAAAAATAAGTGATGATCAGAGCACAGGAAGAAAAATTAAGGCAGAAACAGGAACTACTACAAGGTGTACCATTCTATTAATAGGCAAATACAAAGAATTCATAATCAAATTAACACTAAGATAACAATTTTTGTCTTCCTTTGTGAGAATGGTATTGATAGTGATGCTACTTATTTGTATACTACTACAAACAGAGGAAAAGATAAAGAAAAATATATAGAAACATACATATATTCACACACACACACACATATATATATAAACAGTTCAGCTTTGGGATACATTTTGACCAATTTACAGAAGCTAAGATTACATTTCTATAGAAAAAATAACTGGCAGTGCTGAATTTTAAAGAACATTCACGTTCTGAAATCCAGCAACTTTTAAGTTAGTTTAGTCTTTGAGAATAGAAAACTAATGGAAACATTTGTGAGGAAAAGCATTACAAAGCTACTTTGAAGAAAGCTGCCTAATTATAGTGGCACAGACTCAAAAAGGCTCATTTAGTTATAAAATTTGCTTTTCAGATGATATTACAGAAAAAGGTTGGAAATAAGAATGAAGCTGACACATGATTTCCACTGGGCTCACATAAACAACCGTATGGAGAGAAAATGTGATGTAAATTACTGCAACAGCTGGCATAAGTATATGGTGGACAGAAAATGAAAGGCGACTAATGAAGTGCCACCTGGAACAGAACTTCAGTGACATTTCAGACATGTGAACTTTGAGGAATTCAGCAGAAATTCAGTTCCGTTGTTCTCTGAACATTCTGCATAACCAGAGATAATAGTACTGAGGCAGCCTGTATATTCCAAAGTATTAAGTATCTACATCACTGATTTTCCCACTTATGTGCACACATTTTGATGCAATGATGTCAGACTCTCAGTCATTAAATGTAAAGAATTCTTATAATTCTTAATTGCAGCTGCTTGAGGCCTAAGTTTCCAATTACCCATGACACTTACATGATTACAGCACTGTTGTTACATCCCTCAATTGCACCACATCATTACTTTTAACCCTAACTGGAAGCCTGTGGCAAACTGCTGTGGAGATCTGATGAGGAGAGCAAGAAGGTGAGCTGAGCCACTTTATCTCACACCTGGATCAAGCGTGACTTTGCATCTGTGCAGTGCCTGGGGTGATGCTGTCTCAGTGATGAACAGGAGAGCAGCCACACCTATGTAAAGAGATGTTAAGGCCTCACTCCCTTTTATCCATGCCTAACTTACCTGAGTGTCTTTCCATTTTGTAATAAAACTGTTTTCTATGTCCATTTGTTTGACTTGGTCTTCATTTATCTGTATAAATAAATAATTTTGGAGTGATTAATAACAGTTATGGCAACAATTGCCAATACCGCCAATCATGTTCTCATAGAAGCAGGCATGCAAAATATTCTATCAGTCAGAAACAGCTCTTCATTGATGGAACTCATTATTATAAACTTCATGGAATACATATTGAAATAGAGAGGAATCAATGAAAAACTGCAGAACAATGTTATAGCGGCACAGTCAACTCCAAATCAAAATGGCTAATATGAATTGCTGCTAGTAGTAGCTTTTCTATCCAATTGGATTTAACATTATTTCTGGGTATAAGGAACAAAACAAATTATAATCACAGCTCAGAGACTAAGAACACAAAATCCTTCTATGCTTCAGTTCTGATCAGGCCTATAAAATCTGATTAGAAGCAGTATTTTTAATAGTCATAATTAAAAAAAATCCTAAATTTAGTAAGCTTTTGCCAGCAAAGACAATGAGCATCATTCTGGACAACAGTAGCTCACAGCATCCCACAAATAGTCCTTCCTACACAGGTTAAACTAGTTGGGAAATAAAATTTAAAGCAGGACAAGAAAAACATTCACTGACTTAGAGTTCAAAAACCCTGTAAATTCTCAGATTGTTGAACTAGTAGGAAGACCATTTTAAAGCAGATTTTTATATTTTTGAATCTCTAACATCTGAGCAGTTAGGATGCATATAAAGATACGTACATGAAAAAGCTGTACATAATTTTTAATTAGATCTTCAATTACATTGACTTCTTCACTGGTTTGGCCTTTAGTTTGAAATAAGCATGAGGAAAACACCACGGCTAAATTCTGAGGGTTCATGTGGTTAATTTCAGAACACTTCTGCACTCTGTTGAAGGAAAAATAAACATATCTAGATAGTTTCATTGTTCCTTTGATTGTCTGAGGCTCCTTTACAGAATATGGAGAGCACTTAAAAAAAAAGGTTACTACATTAAATGCAATGAAAACATGTACTACTATTTATTTAATATTTTTTATACTCTTTATTTCTCATTACAGAAATGAAAACTTTCTAGCTGCATTTCAAGTGATATCAAAACTACTTAGAATAGAAAACAATAAAACCAGAATAGAATACCTGAGTTAGAATACCTGATCATCTAGTCCAACTGCTGGATTGCTTAAGGGCTGACCAAAAGCTAAAGCATGTTGCTACGGGCACTGTCCAACTGCACTGACAGGCTTGGGTCATCCACCATCCCTCTAAAAAGCCTGTTACAATGTTTGACCACCCTTTTAGTAAGAAATCCTCCCTAACGACAAGTTGGTACTTCTCTGGATGCAGTTTTGAATCATTTCCATGATTCACCCTGCCACCAGATACCAGGGAGAAGAGATCAGCACCTCCCTCTCCCCTTCCCCTCCTCAGGAAGCTGCACAGAGCAATGAGGTCACACCTCAGCCTGCTTTTCTCTGAAGCAGAAAAGCCCAGAGTCCTCAGCCCTCCCCACAGGTGATTCCTTCCAGCCCTCTGACCAGCATTGCTGCCTTCCTTCCTCTGGACACATTCAAACACCTTAACATCCTTTAACTGCAGACCCCAGAACTGCACACAGAGCTCCAGGTGAGGCCAAATCAATGCCAAACACAGTTTCACTGTATTATGTAATACAAGTATATCCTACAAACTTGAGATCAAAGATCAAAAAAAATGTGGAAAGAAATTAGGTCCTTCTTAGTTCCTATCCCTATAGTAAAGTTTTCATATTACTCCTGTTGTTCACATAACATGTCTTTTTTTAGAGGAAAACACTTTAAACTACCACAGAATTTTGGCCATTGAATGCATGAATTCATACTACTTTCAGAACAGATGCAACATCATATTAGTATCTCTAATTGGACATGCTCAGAGACTTCTTAAACACAATATGTAGCACAGTCTTTATCCAAATTATGGCACTAATCAATTTCATAATCACATAAATATTTTTAAATTACATTGGCAATGTACCTGGCTATGTACCATAATTTCTAAACACAATATTCTTTAAAGAGAAGTTTCTACCTATTCTACACTCACTGCAATTCACCAAAAATATAATTTGACTTTTTCAATAGATGATATAACATAGACCAGTACTATCTAACCTTGACACCTCAGAATCATCCTGTCAAATATTTTTTACAAATTTTCTGCCCCTTATTTGATCTAGGAATAAGTCATGACCTTTGGTGCTTAAACAAGTTTGTATTTTGGATATTCTCTACTGCTGCCTCAGTTAAATGAAGCACTGATGAAAAACAGGAAGGGTAGGTAATTCTCAAAGTTATTATGTGCAAAACAGATTGTGGAGAAGGACATTTTCACTGAAAAAAATATTTTAATTTCAAGAACCATTTGCAACAATTCTCTGGAAGACTAGTAGACTGGAGTAAAATGAAATTGCATAAAGAAGCTACATCAGAAATTACCCTACTTGGACACATACACTGGCAGCCCTCTCTCCCTGTAAGGCTGCTCCAATCCATTGATTTTTATAGATACCTTCAGCTAAAAATACAACCAAAGAAAAAACACATTATCAATTAAAGGAATTCAAATGCAATTAATTGCTGCAACTAGATAAGCTTTTGTGATTACTGGTGAATGAAACAAGCCACATTTCATATATTGTAGAGTTATACTGAGAACACATTACAATAATTTCTCTGCTACAATGCTTTATTTGCAATGACCTGTAAAGATGTTCAATTAAAGCAGCCAAAGTTGCTCTATTGACTGGCGGAAGACTCTGAATAAAAGCTCTGTACTTCCTCACACGCTCCTTTTCATTCTGCGTATCTGCCAGGAAATAATAATCATTGAGCATTAATAACAATGCACACTAAAAACCAACAGCAGTTCTCATTAACTATATCAGCAGCATCTAGTCTTTTAAAATTACTATTTACCAAATCAACCTCTTCTTCATAAAGGCAATGCTGAAAATATACTATTAAAAATGTCTACTATTGTACACCAGTTCAGGGAAATACCAATAAAGAGAGACAGTTCTACATTCAAGCACCATTTACCACTGTTTAAGATTAAGGCCAGAACAGCAATTGCATTTTCTCTCAAAGTATATTTAATCTGTAGGATGTACATGCGTGAGTGCAACCCCATATGCACAAGTGCAAATGTATTTATAAGAGTTCCTAGCACAGAGAAAGGAAAAGACCTTTTTGTATTTTAAATATTTACTGGAAAAGTGTCTGAGAGCACAAAGTGTGTTAAGGATCTAAGCATATATAAGACTGATTAGAGGAGAACAAGGGGAAAGGGCTGGTAAATAAGTTACATATAGCTGAACAACGGCAAGGCCAATGGCAGGAATTCCAGTTTTGGGAATGACAGTGTCTGAAACACAACCACAGTTTTCTACCTTAAGTCTGCCTTCCTCTGCTGCCCCCTTATGCTCAGGGCATATACAAAGTTAATGTAGAGTGCATTTAATTAGTTAGCTTTTCCCTCTCAGTCCCTTGCTTCTCTCAAGTTTCTGAAAAGAAAGCACAGAATCTTCTGACTGATTGATGGTGCTCTTCACTAGCTACTGACTGTGTTTTGATTTCTTTGGTAATTGGCAGAAAAAGTAAATAACAAAACAACAGTTTAAAGGCCAGCTTCTCCATTTTCTTAAATATTTTAGTCTTCCAAGAAGTACCTTCTGTATCACTTAACAGGACAGGATTTTCCTACTTCAGTTGTAAAGCTGAAGTAGAATTTTAGCCATGTGTACAGATCAGGAAGGGGAATCACTGTAACACCATTAAAAAGAGCTGACAAATCTAAACTGCCTCAGAACTTCTGTTTTCTGATGCAATTAATCATGTGGTAAGTGAATAAACTCTTAATACTTTTTCCTCTAGTCTTTGAAATTGAGTTTAATGGTCAAAAATGTCTAATATTGATAATATTTTAATTTCTTGAAAGTCTAGTGGCTCGTATTAAAGCAACATCCATATATTTGAACTTAAATAAAATCAAATAGGAATATGCTTTAATATCTCTTTATAAAGACAAAATGTGCCACAGAGAAATATGCCTATGTGACTCCTATGCATTCAGATAGAAACTAATGTTCTGTCAGCATTTCCCATGCATCTCTTACTGCTGTGCCTGCAATTTTATACCACAGTTTGGTAGGGAAGCCACTTGTTTCTTGCAGTTTGCAAATACTGCAATATAGAAACTAACATTTTAAAGGACATTCTAAAAATCATCTCTTGTTAACATGTGTCCATTGCAGCCATGCCCCAAATATTTTTTTCCTCACTACATTGTTTTGCCAGTTATTAAATAACATGGGTTGACACAGGGTAAGTAAATTAACAAGCCTCTCAAACTTGATACTGAAAATGTACATATAACTTTTATTGTATGGAATATTATTAAATACCTTACCTAATGCAGAGATCCAGAATGGATAAAGTTCTTTAGTCAGAAGTGCATCATCTATTTGAGAAAGAAAACTTTTCAGTACATCTGTCACATCTTCAAGTTGATGTTTTCCTGCTCTTAGTTTAACACTTCTTGCATCTTTTTTGAAGCTTTCCAGCAGTTCAGCCACATTGGATGAATCACCATTCTTAAGATAGATTTGTTTGCTACCTAAACCTAAGGCACAAAAATACAGTAGAGAAAAATAAATGAACATAAAATTAAGTATTCTTTCAAAAATTCCAGACATGATTATGTAAAAATTATATGTGGATGCCAAACAATTATATGTGGTTGCATTTCCTAACAGTATCTTTCTGATCTTTCACTCATACTCCCTTTCTTAGTGAAAACACTGCCAAGTCTTCTTCTACCCAACTATACCTGTTTGCAAGAATACTCATCATAATAGTAAGCAAGTTTGGGATCACTATTTCAAGAGTATTCTACAGGCATTTCAAATCCCCAAATCTCTTCAGGGCTTCCTAAAATAGCACTTTCAAAAGGCATAGTAAATAGAAGAATTTTTGATGATAGATATTATATTGCACATAAAACACAGCTGCTTTCATGAGAAAACTCCTTTTATTTTATTACTCTATGGATGAACTCATCTTAAGACTCAAAGTATTACTGCATTTATCCAACCTGAAATATATTATTCTTAAAAGCCTCAAGTAGCAGAAAATACCTTTTTTTCTGATTTTTCTCATGTTCTTGAAGACATCAGTCAACTACTATTCTTACATGTAAAAAAACCACCCACTAAAGTAAAATTAAAAAGAAAACATATAGCTTAAAATGAAGTCATGACTACCTTTAATCACTGCATATGCTACTGTAGTCAAAAATTTTCTTTTTCAAAACTTGAGTTCTGTTGCTAATAATTAAAAATAATTTAGCAAAAGCTTTTTTTCTTACTTTTAGGCACTAGGTGCAACCCCAATACAACTACTTACAGTAGAGCAGTGTGCCCTATCCAAAGTTATTTAGTTAAACTTCAATGACTCAAATAGAAATTAGGTGCTCTCATACTGACAGAGGTTACAGACACATTTATACCTAAGACAGGGTTGATATGCATGTAGCAATCTCACCAGAAAACTCATGAATTTGCAGTAGTAAAGGGACACAAAACATAATCTGCATGTAACCTAACACCAGGGAAAGTTATCCTGGCAAAATTTACTTAAATAAACGTTAACCTACTAATCCTCAGGTTATTTCACTGAAAAAACGGCACCCTAAGTCTGAACTCAACCCCACAGTTAATGCCAGCTTCCCAGATGTGTTCAGACCACAGCTTTTCCAGGTTTGCAGAATTTATTTTCTGGGCTGAGTTGTCTGCACTGGGGCAGTGGACCCAGAGGCTAAGTTTCATAAGGCAAACAATGCAAAATCATAAATAGAAAAGTGTCCATAAAGGGCATTTACCATGCTGTATTTCCCCAAAATGGCCATTCTCAGCTGTGTGGTAGTATATTGCACCATCTCATTAAAGAATGTCAGGGCTAATGAGGGGCACTTTACTTTAAGTAATATATAAACTCATTCAATAGGACCTGGTGCTGGGGGCGCTTCTGTATTACACAAATGATCTTAGCTTGAATAAAATCCACTCTACTTACCATACTGTGTAACAAACGCTATGCAGCTGTTCACTATAATAGGGACATCATTTTTGCTGAGCTGCTGATCTTGTAGTGCATTACCATCTGTACCTGCTGCTTTTTCAATTGCAGTATACCAGACCATGAAATCCTGCTTTGTATGGCCATGGATGTATAATGTTCTGAAAATTATAAAAATATTTTGAGTTCAGGAAAGAAATGAAAAAATGATGTTATTGCACCATGGCAACAAAGCAGATGTTCAGAAAAGGAAAAAAAATAGATATACTTGGAGTAAGACATCAAGGCACCTTTCACCACATAAAGCTGTGATCGTGGTCTATTGTTACAGCATCTTTTTTTTTCTTCCAAATTCATTTGTATTACCAGTGCTATAAAAAATGAAAGAAGATCCACAAACATTGTCACAAGCCCTTTGAAAGCACCTGCTAACATTTTAATTACTCTTCTTCAGACTTGCTCCTACATTATGCATTCATACGTCCAAGCCACAGCTAAGAAGGAAACAAATTTAGAGACAACTTTCAACACTGTAAAAAGCTTTCCTTCTTTTGTATTCATACCCTAAAACACCCCAGACACCCACCACCCTCTTCTATAGAGTAGCTGAGACATACTGAACTTCCCTCCTTACACAAGTATCAAAATGATCACCCACTACCACAAAGCTCAGGAACATATATGAAAAAGCTACGAGTTGAGGTGGAATAAGTTAATGCAACACTCTGCCTGTATCTCAAAGCTCAGCCTTGTTCTTTTATTTCAGCAAGCTACATTAATCTCCTGTGTGCCACCCTGACAAGATAGCTTCTAAGAGCAAATATCAAAATTGAAAAGTTTAAGGGGGTATGTCCAACCATATGCATGTAATGCATGTGTAACAAACATTAAGGGGGTGTGTCCAACCATATGCATGTAATGCATGTGTAATAAACAGCTGTTTAAAGTGTTAAAATAGTAAGCAAACTTTTGTACATATGTTGTCTTATGTCCTACTAAAGACATTTAAGGAATCAATTTTCTCTAATGACCGTTTATTTGCAAATTAGGATAAGTCAAAATGTTCTACTGAACTTCTATAAAAACAGTTTCATGTAAATAGAAAATACCTTTATTTTGATTATTTCATTTTTGGAGGAGGAAGCATCTTATATGAAGAGAGAATACCTAATTTCATTTCTTTTTGCTAATATATTTCAATTTTCCTTTTATAAATGTTTCCATTCTAGCACTCCTGTCTTGGTAGGAAGTGGGGATGCAGTCAATGTATTACACAGCCAGGATCCTAACTTTTGTCAGGATCCACCATACAGACCAAGTCTTACAGCAGCAGAGTAGATGACACTAAAATATTTCATTCCACTGAACCACTTCTCTAGGAAGTCTTTACTTCATGACTTCAAAAGTCATACTAACTACCACATATGCCTGCATTGCAGAAACACAGCCTCTCTCTTCCACTGAGAAAAAAAAAATTATTTTCAAAAACCTCTCCTATTTTTGCAGCAAAATGAGTGAGCCTAATTTAGTGCTGTCCAAAGTTTCTTTAAGACTTGTCAAAACAGGTAGTTCTCAATCAATGCCTTGTAAAGAATACATCACTACATTTTCTGGTATTGCTACTGCCACACATACATAAGGAAAGTAAAAGGTTAGTAGTAGAAAAAAGTTTGACAGTGCAAGATACTCTACTCATTTCCTACAATTATTCACAGATCAGAAGAGGTTAGGACAATGATTTATAAAAGATTTACGGTGCTTTCCAACAGAAGAAATGTACATATATATGCATATTACTGGGTGTTTATTTCCCCTGCAGAACAGCAGGACTCACATTACCGTATTATGCAAAAGGATAAATGGAAGTCTCAACAGATTTTTTTTTTATCCGAAGAATTATGATCTATACAGGAAGCGAAGTGAAAATATTATTACTTCAAAACAAGAAAAGGGCAACTCTGCTGCATATCAATTAATTGATACCTGAGGAGGAGAGAAAAAATACTGTACTAAACTTCAAAGGTCACATGAACTTATCAGCATTTTTCATAGAGATACGAAAGTCTAATCATGTGCCTGTCAATCAATTGTTGTGATATATGAAATACCTAAACTATGTGGAAAAGATCACCTTGTATTTTATGGATCTTTCCATCTTCCCCTCAATGCATCACACTAGAAAAAAGATTTCAGAAGTACAAAGTGATGATGTTCTCATTGTTTTCTAAAATTTCAGAAGCTGTTGAGCTCAATTCAGTTACAGAGGAAGAGGGTACTTAATAATTAGCAAAGAAAAGGTTGTTTTTGTTTAAGTTGTAGTCCCAAGGGACCAAAACAGGCATGAAAGAGAAGTTGCTGGTAAGAAATATAAATATGAAAAACATACTGCTATCATGGAACCTGGACTGTTCATAGAAGGTAACTAATTATTTTTGAAAAAATTATACTTGCCCAGTCAAAAATCTCCAGAGTGGCGGCATCAAAAGTAAAATAAATCAGAGATACATTTTCACTACAATACCACAAGAGCAAAGAAGGGAAAAAAATATTAAACTAGTGCCAGACACATTTCAGAACTCAGTCAATTTCTCATGAAAGTGGCTTTAAAAGCTCATCTCAAACCTCAATAATTTTTGGCTGAGAGAACACACCTGGAATAAATTTAAATCAGAAAAACACAAAATAATTTAGAAATAAGATGCTTAAAGCAGAGTCTTCTCAGTTTAGTCCTTCGGGGAAAATGTATTTTTTTTTCCCTAATTGGAAATGATTTTTTTACCTCCTTGAACCTGGAAGTAATAAAAAAGAAAGGGGAAATAATTTCCAGCAGAAGAGCAGAACTCTCCTCAAGAACAGCTGAATTCTTCCACAGAAGTTCATGAAACAATGGAGATAACTTTGCAGATTTAACCTCTGTGTTCATCTCTTTCACAGAGTTTTCAGACAGAATTAATAACAAATACATGCATTTTTCACTGAACTAATTGTCATTATAAAATATAAAGTAATATTAAATCCAAGGCTTAAGACTAAGCATAAACACAGGCTGAAATATAGTGATGTCCCATGTAGCACAAAACTGAGGAATTTAAAGAGTTTGTAGAAGTAATCATGTTTGAAAGAATTTATACTATAATGTTTATGAAGATCTACCATGCAGATTACCAACTATTTTCCACAGACTCAAGCAAAATGCATTCCTTCAATACAAATGCACTGCCTTCTATAGTATGTTTACACATGTGCTATTTTTCAGTTCTAAAAATTGATAAAGATCTCCCATTTCATAACAAATAGTTATCAAAAATGACAATATGATGAAAAATGGCAGAATTTTTGCTATGTTGTGTGAAGCACAAACAGTCCATAGCCAAGAAATTAATAATTTAAGTACTCGAACAAGCAAGGCAGCCTGCCAATGTAGATTTCTGCCCTAGTGAATTGAGAGAATTGAACTGGCACAAGGACTGCAGCAGATCAATGAGTCTCAACTTTAAGGAAGCTGCCATTACCTACACAGCTTTATTGTTGACTACCAGCACATCCTTCTGCCCCAGCAGTCAGACAAACAAATGTGACCACACTCCATCCACAAGAGTGCAAAGGCTTCTCTTTAACCCATCTGCAAAGTCTCCTAGCTTCAGCTGTGTCTATAAGCTTTGTAGCACAGATGTGCAATGGGAACGCAGTGCTAACAGGAGATTTTGGGTAAGGTGGGCAGGGAGAGTGTGAAACAGACATTGGCACAACTTAGTGCCCTCTGGCAATTCCCGCAAGAGTCTAATAATTTACCTGTCTGAAAACATAGGTTCTAAGAAAGTAAATACTGATACGAAATTGTTTGGCAAAATCAAACTGCAACTGAAGCATAGATATTCCATTAAAATGTTTTTTTTCAAGCAATATTTAATCAAGGGACCCTTCAAAAGGTCTTACATCCAGCACACCATATTGGAAGCACAAGTCCTTTCATCTGACTCTTAAGTTTATATTAATTCTGGATTTTAGAATTTTGTGTCCATAACTGCATTTTATGAGAAAACTTACTGCTATCATCAAAGGGTTAAGAAGAAAGCATTGAATGAACCATCAGCCTAAAGAAATTGTGCCAGTATGTAGGGCAGGTTTATTATCCATAATAAGAAAGAGCTAACTACATCACAAGCATAACAGGGGGGAAAAAGCACCATCTGGATTACATTATGATCTGAAAACATTCACTGACACCTAAGAGAGAGCTTAAATTATTTCAGAAAAATGTAAGAAATGTTTGAAACTGAACTACCTGTATAACTGTTTCTTTAAAACTTAGCATTAGAGATTTTGCATTAAATTCTACATATAGAAGTTCTATTTAAAAACTACTGTATACAGATGTTTTCAAACAACTTCCTTCTTTTCATCATGCAGATCCCTCTGTTGGCCTCTGCTGAGCTACACAGGAGTAGCTGCTTCACTACTATGCCATGCAACTTCTGTTTGGACAGCATATTATTGATAGCAACAGGAGGTCAAGTATCACCAGGCACTACAAGCATTTTAAAAATACAGAGATCAAGGGAAAATATCCAGAATGAATATGGATCAAATCAGAGGACACCTCTGTGAAAAAGGGAAGCCTCAAACACAGAAAACCTTAAAATGGTTTGCCACTTCTAGCAAGAAGTCAAGAAGCATTTCAACTACTAAACTGGAATACTTCAGCTATGAAAGTGAAAGCAAGAAGAGGCAAATGGCCATCTGATTAGGGTGTAGAACTATACACCACAGTGCTGTGAGAAGTCAAGATTTCCAGCTGAGTTAGATACTGTTCTAGCAGTCTAGACAATATGCTCCAATAGATACTAGAATGTAATAAAATTCCAGTCGGTGTTAAAAAAAGGGTGTTCTGTAATTTACTTCAGTAAAGATAGACACACACAAGCATTAACATGTATAAGATCTGAAAAAAAATAATATAAAATTAAGTAATCTAGAATTGTTGTGAAAATTTCCACTGAGCTTCAAAAAAGACAAGATACTTCAAAAGAGAAGCAGTCTTGTGGTTTCAGAAAAAAAAAAAGTTGTGAAACAGAAAGATATAATACATGTAAATGTGTGACTTTCCCTAATTAATGAGTCCAAAGATTGAGACTTGAAACAAAGGGCATAAATATTTGTAAGAAATGGAAAGTCAGTAGAAAAATACCTCAAGGAATTTTCATAAAATTTTCTAGTAAAATTTAACAAGACACTTTAAGAAATTCACCACATTTATTTTTTTATGCAAAGGATGGTGGCTTTTTTGGTTTGGTTTATGGTTGTTGGGTTATTTTTTTCTCCTAAGCTTTTCCTGATTCCGGAAAAATCTTACTTGTTTAACTTAATTCTTTCAATACTACTCTTTATTTATTTTATAATTTATCCTGCATTTAAGTGACTAACAAATTAACAAGAAAGTCATCAGCTACACAGAATCTCTTCCAAGCGATCAATCTGTGCCAAAGTTGACATTAGATGAGCACTGATACAAAATAACAGACAGAATAGGAAAATCTAGAGACTGACATTTCATTTAGCTGATGCTGATGACATCTCAAGGATATTAATTTATCTAGAGCTTGAAGGAGCACAAAGAGGATTAGCAGCCTTATTTCCGTTTACAGTAATTGAGTCTAAAGACAAGGGTGATTTTATGTTTAATCATCTTCCACACACACATTAAATTGCTTATCACTTTAAGATGCCATCTCATACAACAGCACTGCACACTTGGATAGTTTTGAAGCAATATCCTAAAAAACAATCACCATGCCAAATCCTATACACCCATATAGCTTTCAATGTTTAGGGCAATGTGAAGACTGTGCATTTAAATTTTTAGCGCAGACTTCAGTGAAGAAAAATTAAATATATTCATGTCCACCTTAAATCAGCCAGTGTCCCTGCTGAAATTATTTTCAAATAGTCCAGAATTTCCCTTAAACTACTAGAGTGGTTCAGGGAAAACCTACCCTCACTTGAAAGAAATAATCTAATGAAATAAATTATAAACCCTGACTTGGAGCTAAGTTTAGCTCAACATTAATACCTATGAAATTATATTCATGGTTTATATCAATCTTTAGACTGCACCTTGACTAGGATACCTCAGGTTCCCTGTTTGGTGTATATAGCTTACTTAACGCTGCACCTTTCAATATGCTTTTTTGAAAAAAAAACCAAACAAACACAAACCAAAACAAATCAAATCAACAAACAAACAAACAAAAACCCAACTCAAAACAGAACTACCCCAAAAAGACAAGAAAAAGTGTTGCCTTCTAACCTGCGTAGCCCTACTCAGTTCTGAAACTTATACCATATCCTAGAAAGAGTTAAAATTCTAACACACAAGTTACAATGCATTTCTGACAAGCTATTCCAACTCGGAATAGATGTCAAAGGTATCTATGAAGTTTTTTTGTTTGCCAAAGAAAGAAACACCCTCCATTTATCAACCTATTATTGGCTGTTCAAAATACTGTATAAATACTGCACCACTTAAGACAGACTCCTGCCCAATAACATATCATGGAAATTAAAAAAGCCTCAACCTACTAAAAACTAAGAATTATCTTCCACAATTTATATTTTCATCTTTGAATTTGTACACATATTTGAGGCAGAAATACATACCTCACCTCAAGTTCCAAGCTCCTCCATCATATAAATATGATACAGTCATCTCTGCCAAATATTACCTCCTTGGAAGCAGACATGGATCATGTTTGCTTTGTAAGTATGTTTTTTCCTAGACAGTATATTGCTAACAGATCAGATATTACAACAAGATTAACCAGAGGACCCATTCATATCCTCTCAAACCTGATCTAGGCAGCCTGAGATATAGAATTCTGAGACATAAGAATGATTAAAAAAATCAAGTAGTTTACAGTAAAAGCTCCGAAGAGGTACTCCTTTTTTACAAGGTAAAAAGAGTTAGATCCTTTTGAAGAAATCATTATTGGCAGACTAATCTGGGAATAATTTTCTCAGTGGGAAAACAGTTTTTAATTAAGTAGTGCTTGTTAACATTTTGTGACACAGACATAAAATGTAATTAATGCACAAAGATATTCCCTCCTTTAAAAACTCTGCAAATTTACTCTCTTACTAGCAACCCTAAGTGAAAAAACTCCAGAACTTACCAACAATAATTCTAAGATATGACTATAAAAACAGATTAAATATTTTTTCAGATCGGAAACTTACCTTCCTTTTTCAACAAGCAGCAGGACATCTATTCTCTCTCCATTTTGCATCACACTGCTAGTTGCTGAAAACAAAACATATACACATTCATATGACCTTCACAGACACATATTTATCGACAAACACATACATGCATGCACATACAGACAGACCTTTTTTTCAAAATTATCTCCAGTGGCAAAAGGTGCACGGAATTCCTAAACTTTGCAAATAAAGAATGCTGCTGATAATAGTAACAAAACGCCACAAAATACCACACCACATTTACATTTAAAAGAAAAACTAACACAAAACATTATCAAGAAAGTTTAAACATACTTTTTAATGTGAAAATATGCTACAGTGTTTTATTGTACTCAACTTGTAAATACAAGTTGTAGAAGACATAATGATTCAGAAGTAAGCTGGATTTTGGAATCCATTAACTTGAAGATCATTTCCACCCTTCTTTATGCCTTATGTTATCCCTGCTAAAAAAAGCACCCTGTAAAATACATTGTACATAACACATCAAATACATCTGGATAGCTTTCAGTTGCACTGCTTAAAAACTATACTGTGCACTATACTAAAACCAGTAAATTAAATGTAACCTGCTTACTAATTTGAAATTCTGAAAACTTAATTTCTCAAAGTGCGTGTCATATGTAATGAACACCTTATTTGAACTAATTCCCAGAGAGAGTAAAGTCCTAAATACCAATGAAAACCAATAAACACATTGCATGTTATATGATGTTTTTGTGTCACACAAACTCCTAGCTTCATCTATATTTACTGAGTCAAATAGCAAGAATGTAAGTCACTATACTTCCAAAAATGATTCATTAGTTTTCAAGTTTCATTTCACAAATCAGTATTATCAGTAATAACAGTGGAGCAGATATATTCTGGAGAGAGCAGAAATCAAAGAAAAGAGTATGGATATATAATATTTCCTAGAAATACAACTAATATTAAAAACCCCAAGCGAAACAAATTCTCAACTGCAAGTCAAAAGTCTTTCATTTTTATACATGAGATATAATATACACAGATTTTGCACGCTCTTATGATTCTGGCAGAGGCAAATACAGTTGCATCATCAAAAAAAATATCAGGAACAGTTCTCCTTATGCCTAATCTTTTAATTCTGAATTAGGATCAAAAGTATTCACAAGTTGAAAGACACCTAGAGGCATAAAAACATTGCTGATTAAAAACCACCTTCATGGTGTTGTTTACACCAAATATAAGGTGGCAGTAAATAAACAGTGGAAAACCCAATGGCATTTAGGCAAGCTCCTGCAAAACAGTCCACAATCTGTCAGCAT
This sequence comes from Melozone crissalis, assembly GCF_028551555.1. Classification (NCBI taxonomy): domain Eukaryota; kingdom Metazoa; phylum Chordata; class Aves; order Passeriformes; family Passerellidae; genus Melozone; species Melozone crissalis. Next base: position 1,975,424 of record NW_026535784.1, on the reverse strand, counting down.
TCATAAACAGTATCATCAATAAAGAGCTAAACTATCCTCTCTATGCTACTTTATTAGAAACCTCAAATTATATGTATTTTTCTATGTAACATATTGCCTTGTTCAATATAAAAACAAGTAGGGCAGATATGCTTAAAAGAGGATTCAGAGCATAATTACAAACGATGATATAAAATTGGTCATAGAAGACCATTTATACAAACATTCTTATCTCTCCATATCATGATATTGAGCAAATATTATTTTTAGTATTGGAAAAAAGTCTATTAGTCTGTGAAGTAGTTTTCCAAGAGAATTATAATTTTCCAGTATGTTTGAGTATTTTAAAACTAGACCTGTCAATCATCTCAAGAATGTGTTCTGCAGTGAGTATTTCTGCCCTGTCAAAAATATGAGACAATAATCCCAAAAGGTTATATATTATTATTCAATTCTGTACTCTTGTAAGAAAGATACTGCTGCAACTGGAACGAAAACTGTCATCATTCATTTTAAAGCTGTGAAAAATTTCTCTGGCATGTGCCAAAAAGTAGAAAAAAAAACCCCAAGACAGAAATTAACCAACCCCATATTTAGATAAGAGTTGGAAGAACATCTGACTCATGTGAAGGAATAGTTACTGAGCTTCCCAATATTTATTACTTTGAAATGTAATAGAAATGTCCTTAACAGTGAATTAATCCCACAGAACACTTTCTGAATACGAGATGTTCTTACTTAGTTCTTGCAACCTCCTTAGATATATGGAATCTTCTTCAGCATCCTCCATTTCAAGACAAAAATAAAGGCTCGACTTCTCTATAGCAAACCAGCCTTTTCTCCACTGATCCAGGTTGTGGCAATCTTTGTAGTACAGCTGCCCAATAAGGTCACAGTCCCGCTCTAACAATGATTCTGCCACCGGGGGAACAAAATGCTACCAAAGAAAATGGGGTGAGTCAGATGAAGAAAAAAACCCTCTGCCCCTAAAAAACAAAATCAAAATATTGCAAATCTACAGGACTCCAGGATTAAGGTCACAGTAAAAAAACCTCAAACTTTGAGATGTAAAACCCACACTCATATGCCCATAGATACACTAAATTTCAAATGCAAAATCAAGTTTAACATTTTTTCCATTCACGCTCTACAATTGATTTAATTAGTAATGTGATTATTAACATTTGGAACAGTATAAAATATGGTATTGCCTTATGAATTTCATTTCAGCAAATAAATTTAATAGAGCTGCAACCATAAAAAACTTAGCTGAAATATACTCATACAGTATATGTCTTTATATTAGAGCACGTTTAATATATTCTTAAGGTCGGCATTCAAATGCTGCTTCAATTCCTTTCACATTTTATTACCTTGTTTCAAACATTAAATCACAAAAGTTATTTCTTCCTGCTGCACAAGAAACCTTTACACGCAGGAGAGATCAGTATTCATCAATAATGGCTTCACAAAGGTTTTAAGCTAACAATGGCACTTTATTATTTGTGCAAAGGCTCCTGGCCTAACTGAAAAAGATAATTATCAGTATTACCTTAGCTATTGCTGAAGTCCATTTTCTTTGTGAATGTGCGGTTTCAGCTCCAAACAGAAAAACACGCTCTGACAGTAAGTATATTTCAAATGTAAAGATGTCCCTAAAGGAAGTAAGAGAAGAAACACAGCTGTATTTAGTCTCCAAAAGAGCAGACATACTAGTGTCATTTTATTTCACTATTTTTTCATTCTTTCATACATATGGAATGGAACCCATCTGCATTTCTCCTCCAATATTACAAACAGCTAATAATAAAGCACTTTACAATACATCAGGATCAAAGTACTTTGCAGGTCAATAATACATGTTTAAAGACTATGGTGTAACAGTTTTTTGAATAATTCCAAAATGCATAAAAATGTTTACATATAGTCATTAAAAATGCATAGGGAATTTTCTGCCTTCGCAAGCTCATGTTATTTGATCAAGCACATTTCTGTGATGCATTCAAAAGATTTTTTTGTATGTTTAATATAAGCTGAAAAACCAGTTGAATGGGAAGTTGTAAACAAGTTGAAATGTTGTTTCATAGGGACTTTTAGATGTCATTTGATCTCATCTTGTGCTCAAAGAGGGATTATCACAATGAGAAGCCTTGAAAACAGCCAAGGATGGAGAGTATTATTCTTGTCACCAACCTGTTCCTGCCCTTCACCTGCCCTTTTAACTGAAGAGGCTTTTCCTGTCAGGCAGCCTGAGTCTGCCGGGGTGAAATGCATGGCATGGTCACCTGCCATCACCAAGAAGAGCAGGAATACTTTGAAGTTGCTGTAGCTCAAGAAACTCTTAAAAGTTTCCTTAAGGGAGCTTCTTGGGTATCTTTCCTTTTAAAAATTATACCACTATTTCAGCAGATGAACCCTGTTTATTCAATTTTTAATGGACAAATAAGAAGAAAATGCAAATCAGTTTAAATTGGTGTGGAATTTGGAAAGTAAATATGGTGCTGAAGTTTGGGTCGGTCACCCTTTAACTCAAAAATTATGGTTCAGCAATTTAAAGTATGATTTTGCGTGTGACCTCTTGTTAGATGCCAAATAGATGGAGTATGCTTTTTCCTTTCAATGCTGAAGACTGAGATTTTTCTAAATGTGGAGAACTGAGCATGAGTCACTTCTATAATTTTCAATAGCCACTTGGAAAATTATATAAACACTTAGTTCTGACTAACAGAATAGGCATTTTTAAGGACCCGCTGTTTCACTACATGAAATGTCAAATCTAAGTAAAGTTTCTCATAAAACTCAATCGCAAGTAGAGCACAACAGGAACTTAGTTATTTCCAAACAGTGAAGTATTCAGCCAACATGTTTTTTAATTTAGTTATTAACCTAAAATTGAACCATCTGGAAATGCAATAAACAATATGTTAGATTTGAACACAGAAGAAAAAAGTGATTTTTTTTTTCTTTTTTCTGGGTACCACAGAGCTACCGCAGAATAGTGAAGGTCACTTCTCTGTATTTGATGGCATATTGAGAAATCACCATGTTTCAGGATCTCTCTCCCCTGTAACAGCCTAAGTCCTTTATTCCCATTATCTTTTTCAGCAGCTTACTGAATAGACTATGTCTTCTTTGCAGACAATTTTGTTTTGTAACTAACAGCATTGCAGTATTATACCATAGAAAGTTTTTTTTTTTTTTTAGGTGCATACACACAGATTCAAAAATAAAGTGTTATGGAATCTGTTAGACAAGTACAAAGCATATTTTAAACAAAAATGTTGCACTAAAGAAATTGAGTATCACTGTAATCAGATTTAGGTCACTCCCTATGTGATGTTTTTCATGAACAAATGGGATGTGAGAGACTTATAAAAGAAAAAACAAGACCTTCCCCACCCCACCTCTCCCCACCAAAAAAAAGAAAGAAAAGCTGGTTTCTTCCAGTTAAAAATGTTCATCAGTTCCACTGTTGTCCTCAGCTACAGAACTAAGAATGGATTTCAAAAACCAATGCCTCTGTGACCAAATCCAGAAGCATTGTGGAGAGCTCTAGTCTGCTGCATTAGAAGGAAGAAGCAAAGCGAGAATTTTGGCTTGAGGCAGAAAGAAAAATGAGTATTAATTGTTCAATTTATCATCACGCAACCTTTCAAGCACTGAGAATATTCATTACAGATTTAAAAAGAAACATACACATCTAATTTAAGCTGCCCTTTTAAATTACCCTAATATTTTCATTCTATCACTATAAAAAAATCCCTGACTATGACATAGCACTAATTTCTTGAAGTCAGAAAAAAACAGCTTTTTTTCGAAATTGCCTATTCAAAATTCAGGAAAAAATGAACAGTTTGTTTACTGAAATATGAATTCAGGAGCTTACCCTCTATTTAAAAAGAAGTCTGACTTGTGTACTACAAGACAGATAACTTCATTGACGTAAATCATACCATTAGGAGTGGTAGTTTTATCATTTTCATAGTAGCTCAGAAAGCCACTTTCCAAAGTGCACCATCTTTTGTAGCAATCTGTGATTAAAAAAAAATAGAAAGGTCAGATTTTCTTCATTAAGTTTTTTTTTTTTTTTAATAGGTAAATACAAGATGGAGAAAAAGGCTGCAGAGCAACTTCACTGAATTATTTGGTATATTTAATTACAACTAAATGTTTACTTCCTCTAATGTCCTAAAATATGATTACAACACATGACAAAACATAGTAATGTCTATTTGCTACTGAAAATAGTCATAAATTCATTCTAGCTTATGTCTATTTCTTAGAACAAAATCTGAGGTCCATCTGTTTCCACTGCTGCAGAAAAGTAGATCATAAAAGAAAATACTTTACTTATTTTCCACTGTCTAAAAATTCCTATACAGCTGGCAAAGTACTTCTGAGAATTTGGTAAAACAGATCCGGCAAAAAAACCCCAGAAAAATCAAACAACAAAACCCAGTTGTAATCTGAAAATGTTAACTATGTTATCTGATATTTCATGCTTTTTCTGTTGTTTTCTATATGGTTTATATTAGTTTTATAAATATTTTGTACTATTTATTAATATTTCTTTATATCATGCTATTTGCTACCTAGTGCTATCTATATTCTGTCTAAATACAAATGTTAAGTACTAAAATAAACATAAGACAAATGGCTTGGTAACGTATTCGTTTATGAGAGTTGAGCACCAAATTTTAAGGTTTTTAATGTTCAGGGTTTTTTGTCCCCTGGCTTTTCCTCCCTCATCTTCCAAAACCTATCCTGCAAAACAGCTCACTACTTCAATATTCATTAAACTATTAAACTCTCAAGGACAATTTTGGAATATCGAAGCTTTTTAAAGGGATCCATAAAACCTTTTTCACTAGAAACAAAAGCAAAAATCAAACTTGAGCCCCTAAACCTCTAAGCTTTACTTTTTGATCCACTCCATCAGAATAGCACCAACATTTGAGCTCTCCTCCCGCTGATATCAACAGCTGTTAATTAACAACAACTCTCCTCAAAATGCATGCACCCCTGCTGAAAACACTGACGCTGCTGTAATGAGAAGTACACACAGAGTTGGCTCTCTCCTGTACTGAGACACACATAATGAAAAACGAGGCTGTATTTCCAGGTGTTCCACCTGGTTGGGATAAAACCTTGGTTAATTCACAGCACTGAATGATTTCTTCAGTGTCCCTTTACCATTAGGGCCAAGTCTACAAAGGGGTAACAATTTTCTGTGACAAGAAAGCATTTAAATTTTCAGCCCTTGATACTGAAGACAAGACTGTCACCTGCCTCAGAGATTCCTAACACTGAAGAAGAACTTAATTCTAATGATTAAACAGCTTCACAGGATTCTGATTTGGAGCCCTATCCACACACAGCATTAAAAAAAAAAAAAGGCCCCAAATTTGTCTAAATGCTGTGAGAAAATGGTGCTCCCCTATGGCCTGCAGAGGCCTCAATTAGTTCATGGCAAGTCAGAACTGCTTCAGCAGGAGTTCTCTTCTCTACAACTAGACAGTTAGGTCAGATTTTTCAGGTAACATGACCTTATTTGAATACCTACAAGCAGAGGAAGGAACTGAAATTTTCTCCCCCATATTACTACTCTAACCCTCAAATTTCTTCCTAAAGAGAATGAAAAACAGTATGTCCACTTATTCACAATAATTTGCAATATGAGTATTACTTCATCTTAGTGAGATTTAAAAACAGTTCTGGATGTAGTGAAAGAATAGAAAAAGAAAGATTATATATTTTGTGTTTTGAGTAGCAAGAAGTACTTCTGTCATAGTGCTTCTTAAACCTGGCAGAGATAGATTAGAGCCCTAAGGTAAGAGCAGTTTCTCATTCAAAGTTGCAGGGTTTTTTTTGTTTTTTAAAGTATGTCATTACATCTCCTTCCCTTGTTCCATGTGTCTCGTTGAACAAATGGTCAGGGAAACTATCTCCTATGTATCTGTAAAGAGCCCATCCCAGAAATATCAGTCCTGACAAACCCATGGGTAATTGAACATCAATACAAAAACAAAGCAAACAAATGCCCATGCCCAAAAAAGCAAACAGTAGAACATCTACCATCTTCAAGACACAATCACAGTTTCAGAGAACAAAACCTGACCTCAGAGAAATGTGGTTCCTTTCTATTTATTGTATGCTCCCTCAAGTATTAAGTGCAATGGTAAGTAACAGACTACAAACTTTCAAAGCAGCTTCATTTCTGTCCACTAAAGACTTGAAATGGAAGGCAGTCAAAATTTCTTGTCTGGGGGCTTTCTTTATAAATTTTAAGAAATCCTACTAACAATGCTCAGTCACAGTGCATCTCCCTCAAAAAATGCCACAGAAGCCATTCTGTGAGCACTTTCAGCCAAATCTTCAATCTATACAGGTATTTAGAAATATGCCACCTCTAATATGGCATTGTATCTGCTCTCCACTTGGCTAAGCACTGACTTCTGGGGTTTTTATAAAAAAACTTCTTTATGAATATATACAGATATCCACAGCACAGAAGATCAGGCTTGAACTTGGAGGAAGTACCAATGAGCTTTTCAGTTAATACATTGTTTCCCAAATAAGCTCCATGCAATTTCAGAGCAATCCCAGATAAAGTCCTATCCAGCAGCAATCCTCTGTCAAAACAGGCCTGTTTGTTAAGAATTGCAAAGTTGCTAGGACATGCCTGTGATCAGGCATTAGCACAGTCATCACCCAATACTTTCAAGAATTTGGAGCCACGTTAACATACAGATTCTTCAAAAGCATATTTAAACAGGATTTCTATGCTTTAGCATACTTTTAATATCCATTAAGAATATTAAAGGCATATGCCATGAGAAAATGGACACAATCATACAAAAATACGTATACACCAGCACAGGATGGCATGTATGGATTTTAGAAGCAATAAATACAATAATAAATCACAACAGATTTTAAAAATCTATGTTATTTGTTTAGATGGAAGAAAAATATAGGAAGACAAATGGGAAGAAAAGGGAAAAATTACCTGATAACACCTCCCTCTCTCAGAAAAAAAAGAAAAACAGTAGACTGATATGCACAGGGGGCCGTGTGTATCTACTGTGATATCCATGCATTATCCCCCCCACAAAGCTCAAGTTGCCATAGAGTCATTGTAGATGCTCATTTCCACTTGGAAGATTTTGTAAATTCGTGAGCTTGAGAAACACCCTACTAAAAATTCAGTGCTACTTGTAAATGACTCCAGTAATAGAATCATTTTAGATGAAAATTAATTCTTGGCACTAATCTAAATATAATTAAAGCAAGAAGTGTTTCTGTTTGTTTCTTATTTATCAATTACTGTGTTTACTGAACAATTTTTCAGAACTTCAGTTTTCTTCCTCTGTCATCTACTGAATGAAGAGATCAAGATAAACAGTATTTTCTTTATCTGAAAGAGGTCTACTGAATCAAAAGAGGACATTTCTTATCAAAGACATTTCATCTCAAAAAAAGTAGTGCAAGAAGTTAAAAAGAATAAAATTAATCCAAATCATACATATTCATGTGTTAGTCAAATACATAAATTGAAAGTTAAATACCTTCTTTTAATTTCTTCTCTGAAGGAAGCTTAGCCGCATTAGAAGAAACTTGGTACAAGAATTCACAAAGAAAGGTGGAATGTGAAGAATCTTCAGAGAAGCCGCTTTCACAACAAGGATCATAGTTTGGGAAATCTGCTCAAAGACAAAGGAGTAAAAACCATACAGGTCTTCATTTATATCAGTTAAAGCCATTTTTCCACATGTCTAAATGCATGTCTGCAAATATGCAATTGATCTGCAGTATCTTTACTACAACACTGATAAAACTTCCTGGTTTTATTTTTATAATTAGAAAACAGGTTCATAAAAAAACCTGGTTCACATTTGTTACAATGTCGCCATTGTCATCCACTGCTTGCCAAGGTAATATAAAATACTGTTTCCTGATGTTCTGAACTTTGATTTTCATCCGTTGTGTAACATACTACAGAAGGAGATTGCTTCTCTTGAGGGATTATATAGAGTTTACCAGCAACTCCGGCAGCAGACAGACAACAATTCTGGGAATCATCATCAACATACACTGTCTCCCCTCCCCTAAAGATAAGAACATGATGGTGCTACCTTGGCTGGAGAAAAAAAAAGTAGAAAAGACAAGCAAACTTCTCTCTCCATAACCTTAGGACCACTTGAGACCATAGGTAGCAAAGAAATCACCCTAGCTACATGTCTGCACCTGACTGAGCTCCACATCCTATGACCCAGTGCATGGCACTGCCCTGAGCAATACTCAGGCAGAAATTTAGACACTGTGTCTGCCCTTGGAAGCTTTAATTCATTCCTGTGTTTCCCACTAATCCTTTTTTTGCTCAGCTTGAATGTGAATCATTGTCACTTTGCAGAGTGACACAAGCCAAGAGAAAGCTGGTCCAGGACTACATCCACGTAGCTTTTTTTATTTTTTCAGTGTAGATCAGTATGTGAACTTTCAGCCCCTGATGGTTTCAGACACTGCCCAGAGCTTTTAAAAGAAAAGCTCAGTTTCATCCATGCACCTCACTACATTTACTGTTAAGAGCAGCTTTCTGTTTTCAAGAGCCTCATAGCAGCCACACACTGCAAACAGAACTGTTCACTTCCAAGCCAAAGTTTATCATTTGCTGCAAGCTGCAACAGAAGCTGTGATGGGAAAAGGAGGTTTCTAGGATAGATCTTATTGCAGGTTCAAGAGCTGAGTTTTATTTTGGGAAGAGAGTTTGTGAAAAAAACAGCTAGGTCTGTGTGCAATAGGAGTAGATACCAATTTAAATATCCTTTAAGGAAAAGAAAAAGCACTAGATTAATTCTTTAGACATATGTTTGTGTACCCATTTTTTTTCTGGTAAAAGACTGTTAATATTGGCAAGAAGATGATGGGTTTTTTCTGTGGTATAACTAAGGGTATGAGATCTATGACTTATCACTGTGTTGTCTAAGTCCTAAACATGATGTCTGAGCAAAACAGCAAAACTGCACACAAGTGAAATTGTGCTCTAATAAAATATAGTTAATGCCATCACAACTGCTTCTCTGATATACCACTATTCTTCAAAGCAAAGCCAATTCTGCTTCTGAATTATTTCCTTCTCTTTGTCATAATAAAAATTTAGATCAAAGAAACAAAATGCATCATACCTGAGAACTTATTATGGTACAGGAATTCCATCTGCAGTCTTTGTCCAGCTTTCTTGGCCAGTAAGTATGGGGTGCTGTTAACAGGGTCTCCAGTGGCACACATGGCATCAGCCCCACTGAAGAGCAACATCAGAGTTTCGAGCACATCTTGCTTGACTACAGCAGCACACAGGGCCTTATCAGAGAGAGGGGAAACAGGAAGTCTGTTTAAATTAGAAAGTTACTGGCAACAAATACGTGCAACCTAGACTCAAATCCTTTCAACTCTGATATAGCTGTACAATGAACATTGAGAAGTATCAGAAACCATGAAGTATTGGCCGAATCTAGAAGAATTCAGCAACAAAAATATCCCAAAATATCAACCCAAACCCAGCAAAACATTGCTTTCACAAACTGCACTTTGGAAAGATAACATGAGTTATAACAATTGGAGAGGAAGCTTGCTGTTTATTTGCATCAAACTACTAAAGAAAAACTCTTACTATTTCAGACCTCAGAAGTTCAACAAAAGAGGTGAGATTAGATTCTTAAACTCTCTTGCTGGGACTCATATTGAAATTCCTAGGTAGATTTTTAAAAACCCCCATCAGTCAATAAGGTAAACTACTCTTTTTATTAAGATGTATTATAAGATACATTAAGTTAATTAATATATATTAAGGTTTTTCACTCTTTTTATCAACCTGTATCTTGATACCTGTTCATCTTCCTTGAAATTTAAACATCTCACCACATCCTAAATCATGAGTCTCCTTTTATTTTTTGAATACACAAACATAATAAACTTAAACTTTTTTTTTTGCAAGATTGGTCCAAAACCTTAAAACCAAAAATAGTTACACAATTAGAGCAACCTATTCCATTAAAATTTATATGACTTAATATTTATTTAAGTTATTTAGTTAATGAATGAGTTTTTCTTAAATGATTAAGGCAAAAGTCACTCAAAATAGGAAGATTACTCCTATAAAATTTAGCTGTTCTAATAAACACATAAACACCCAGGATGCACAAGTCAACAAAGACAGTTTAGTAAAAGTTCTAGAATTACTTGGCAATTAATGCCTTATTACATGGTAATTTCATGTCTCTACAGAGAAGTTGATAACTTTTCCCAGTATTTAAATGATTATTTGACATATATCCTTCCCCACAAAAAACAAACCCCACAATCTCTGTATATCCTTTGAGACAATTTGATTCATCCAATTGAGTGCACTAAATTGCAGAATGCATTAAAACTCTTCTGTATTCAATAACACTGAAAAATCACTACTCAAGCCATCAGATCTTAGAAATCAGTCAAATGGACATCAAATTTTACAGAGACATTGAAAATTGAAGTTCTCTATTTTACAACTTTAAAGAACTTGTTATTTTTGTAAAAGTAGAGAACATACATTTTCCATCATTAATTTAAGCTTTTTCATTTCCAATAAGCTACTATGGAAGTGTGTATCAGTTATTTTCACCATTAATGACAATGAATCATCTACTATATTTGAATGTTTAGGTGTCAGACAAAACACATAAGGAAGTAATCTAAAGAAATGAAGTGGAAATTTGCATCCCTAGACTATGGTTACATTAAAATAAAGATCCATATTTTGATGGCTCAGGAAAACATAGGAAGAACTACAATAACCTTCATCAAATAAACCAACAGGAAAAATAATAAACTAGGTAGTTATGCAATGACTACTGCAAAGGCTCCGAAATAACCCTTATTCAACTGTGTCAGAATGTCACTCAGGACACTGAATTAATTTCTTACCAGTTTAACAAGATGACCAAATTGCAGACAGATACAATACAATCCAAAACATGGTGTTGGCTTAACCACGCTGTATTACCTTATTCAACTCTTCCTTGGTTTTGTAGTGGAAAGGTGTTTTCCTGAATTTTCCCTCTTTGTATTTTTGTGTAATGAATGCTAATCTTTTTTCTGCAGGGTCATCAATATGCAATTCTTCATCTGGAGGAAGATTTCCAGCCCAAAAACTGTTTGCCCTCTTATTTCCAATGACGATAAAGATCTGGATGAGATGCAGGGAATAAATTAGCGAATTAGTACGAAGGATATGAAGCTAGCCTCTGAACAGTTCTCAGCTGCTAAAAGTTGAAGAAGAAAGTTATTAAAGAAAAGAAAATTTCCTTCATGAGACAGCAGCCTCTCTCAGTCACTGCCTATGGTCATCTACAAATGAATAATACAGCCAGCAGCCATCATTTACCATCAATAGCAGCCAAGCTTTAAAAGGTTAATCAGTTACAATACTTCATTATATATTAGAAAATATTAGTTCAAGTTCAGAGAAGAGTAGCATATGTTTTAAAGAAAACACTGATGGCTCCAACCCTCTCTGTCAGGACCACTGTTTACCACCACCCCTTTTTAACATCCCAAGCAGCAGAACCGGTAGTGACAAGTTTCCTCTCTTTTCCCCTTTCTTCATCTTGAGTGCTCTCCAAAAGCATTTGATTTCTTTTCCCCCCAAAATGTTAGGTACTTGGAGAAATACTAAGAGAAACTACATTTTGTTAGCAAAACAAATATTTGCAATTCCTGAGAGGTACATGATGCACAGTAACATCAAAAGCTCAAGTTTACTGTAACAGCACCATACTGTTTAGCAGCTGTATGTTCAGTTTTCTTGTGAGTAAAGCAGTAAATACCTCCCTTTCATACAGTAGGCTTCAAGATGGAAAACAGAGTTAGAATATCATAACATACCTCAATAAGTTCATTGCTCCAAATGCTTGCATCCATTTTTAGACTCCGGACCTTGGAATCTCTTGGTCCTAAAGACCTGTGTTGTCCTGAAAATCCAACAGCATTACTTAACTAAGGGACTTAAACAGGGTTTCTCTTCTGCTTAGATAAAAAAAAAAAGTGATGAAGGCAGATTTATTCTACTTGCTGTTTTTTAAAAAGGTTGGGTTTGACATTTGAATAATTTAAATTAAAAAATATATATTTTTAAAAAAAGTTAATTTCATTTGATAGTAATGAATAAAAAAATAGGCTGTCTCATGTAGACTGTTTCTGGGATAGCTTGATTTGAAAGAAAGCCTAGAATTATAAGTTATTTCCTTGAATCTACAGCTTAAGCATTTCAATATAAAACATGACAACTGTATTTTGAGCAGTATCTGAAAAAGCTATCCCTATTGGCAGTAAAATATGTGCAGATGTAAAAAAATTAATACCCAAAATTTATACACTGAAAATTGTTATTCTTTGGCATCTAGCCTTGCGAAAGCCATTCCTTTCCCATGAAGTGTTAGTGTGTCTTAATTTCCACTAATTGTGAAGGATGGTTCACCTGAGAGAATTCAATGACTACAGACCTGTCATTTATGCATGGAAGTGCTTTAGAATAAGGCTGACCTTGGTACTAAAAAAGAAAAGTTATGCTCACATTTTGTTTCTCAAAACTTCTATGAGAATAACACTTCAAAAATTAAAAAAAAAAAAAAAAAAAAAAAAATGTATATTCAAGGACATACACAGATATGCAAATATGACATTTTGTGGAACCCACATAGCTTGCCATTAATTACTCTACCTGCACACTTCTTACAAATGACAACACAGAGATTGATGGATGCCCAGTCAGGACCGGGAGCTTTACAGTCAGCGCAGCTCCTGTTGGACTCATTGAACCAAATCTTCTCAGCTACTTCATAATCAGATAGAGTTTCTGCTATTGATTGCTGGAGTGCTTCAATCCAGTCTTGTTTCTCTCTTTCTGACTCTGCTGTAAAGCTGAAACAATTGACTTTTCTGTGTTATTGATCTTTATTTTAAAGCCCAATTAAACATGGTCTGTAGCCTCCTTATTTATTATATTTACACCCGAAATCACAGTCAAAAATCTTCCTCCACACAGATATAAATCCTAAGATAGAATGTATTATTTTGTATTTTTGAATTCAATGAAACTTGCTCTGTTTTAGCATTGTTTTCAACAAAACCACTACTAGTGTAAGGTATGTAGCTTTTGTAACATTCGTGTAACATGCCTGAGTTAATTTCAATCTTTTTATGTTACCCATTACCAAACCTAAACACTGAACTTTAACAAAAGCATAGAATGACATAAGGAAACATGGAGAATTAAATGAGAATTAAAAAAAAGACTGGGAATTGAAAAAACTACTGAGAATTTAAAAAAATTACTGAGAATTAAAAAAATACTTGCTTTTCATTTAAATTTATCTTTATAAAAATTAAATAATAAAAAAAATCAACACAGTCTTGTCTTAAGAAAAAAATCAAAGAACTAACTATCTACCAACTAGCAACAGACTCAAATTGCTGATCAAGATTAATTTACCTGCTAGCTGACTGAGAGTGAAAGTATTTCCTAACATTTAACAATCCCAGGAGAACAAAGAAATTTCTTCCTTCATTACAACACTTCAGTTAAGAAACACTACAACACTTAACAAAAGGCTTTTATTAGCATGTACTTCCATTTCCTTAAAAATCATTACAAGTCTCAGCACTCAGTCAAAGTAAAACATTCAACTACTTTCAACCTAGAATTTCTACAAGGGATAGCAAATGAAAGCTTCTTTTCAAATAAAATGCATACGACTAAATGGATGCAGCATTATTTCACTATTGAAGTTTATTATTCTTTAGGATGAAGTCAATTTGTGAAAGTGGAGGAATTCATTTCTCTTTTTTTTCCTTTTGCCCTTGCAGAGAATGAACAAAGAAGGCTACATAAAAGTACAAACCTGTGGACATAATATGCCTAGTCAGGAACTAAGAGATGAAGCACACAACTAAACAAATCAAAGAACATCCTCCCATTTTTCTAAACACTGCTGAACATCCTTAATAAAAACATTGCCTTTTCATCCAACCTAGCTACAGCACTGCAGTATGAAATCAGTTTTTCTTTAGTGCCTTAGTTAATTGCATATTTTGTAAAGTAAATACTTAACTTCTTACCTAAAGCTTTTATAAGGAGTAATTATTTCAAAAGATTGCTTTGCAGACCGATCCACTTGTTTTACATTTGCCACATTCATAGGGATTAAAGTGATACCAAATCCTGTCTTAAAGTCCTAGAAAAAAGATAATAAATGTTTAGAAGGTTATCATTCAAGAATAAAACATGTAAAGAAAAATTATTTTGTCATGGTCCAAACAAAGCGAGATCAGTATCAGACATCTTTGCCATAGCATATAAGCCACTTCTAATTTTTTAATGGATAAACAAACCTCCACTAAATTTTGTCCACCCAAAAAGTTTCCAACTGCTATAATGACCTAACTTGATTGTTGGTAAGAGTAAAAATGCATGATCAAACTATTAATAAAGGAAAGAATAAAAAAAAAGGTTAAACACTAGATTGGTACAAAGCGAGATCAGTATCAGACATCTTTGCCATAGCATATAAGCCACTTCTAATTTTTTAATGGATAAACAAACCTCCACTAAATTTTGTCCACCCAAAAAGTTTCCAACTGCTATAATGACCTAACTTGATTGTTGGTAAGAGTAAAAATGCATGATCAAACTATTAATAAAGGAAAGAATAAAAAAAAAGGTTAAACACTAGATTGCATTAAAAGGTAAATGCAAAATTCTGGAAGGATCTAGCTTAAATCATGCTTTAGTGTCTAAATAAACTTTGGAAATCTAAATCCTTCTAACTGACTGCAGTTTTTCTTGCTTTAAGACTGAGCGTTTTAACAAACTAAATGTGTATAAAATTCTTTCTTAAACCATTGATTCCTCGTGCTTCTGATGTAGAACATGAACTAAACATGTCTTTGAAAAAAGATCCTATGCAGCAGCTAAAATAGACAAAGAGCTAGTTGTAATTCAATAATAAGAAAGTATTTTTATCGTACTTGAACAAGTGAAACAAGTGAAACTGTTTGGGCGTTTTTTTATACATGGAAAAATGTACTAAAAAATAACTTTTGTATTGGCAGAACTAGGAAATAAAATGTGAGCTCACACTGAGCTCCTGTGAGAGTCTCTCAAAATGTATGGATTTTGGAAAATCAGATGAATACATACATTATTTCTTATCTATTTGGAGTAGCATCTGCATTTCCTTCTTTAAATTTATTTACATGTTGATCTCAAGGAAGTCACTTCCACAAGTGTAATTTCTGGAAATATTAGCATACTTCTTGAGAATAGCAAACAAATCAGAACCAAAACCAAGCTGTATCACCCAAGCAAAGAGTCAAATTCATATATCTTACCATTTGCATGTTCACTGTTACCTCTCACATAACAAGTAGTTTGGTACAGACTAATAAAAATAAAAGCACTGAAGGGTAAAAGCCTCAGAGCTGCCTGCCTCTGAAGAGAGGATTGTTTTTCTAGTCAATACATATTTAAACCTGCATCACTCGCAAGTTTCTGTTTGTAAGATTCAAAAATTTTTGAGCACTAAGAACTATGGAGAACTTACTTCACAAAACTCTTCTAATTTTATTTCCCTATTTCAGGTATGAGCAAATAAAACTATC
Organism: Melozone crissalis; assembly: GCF_028551555.1. NCBI lineage: Eukaryota > Metazoa > Chordata > Aves > Passeriformes > Passerellidae > Melozone > Melozone crissalis. Next base: position 1,959,749 of record NW_026535784.1, on the reverse strand, counting down.
ATTGTAGCCAGGATTGCTAAGGCTAAATCCAAGAAAAGCCACATACATGTGTGTGTCCATGCACAAGCAGAAGTATCAATTGTATCACACGAGGCATTGAATAGAATAATGCCCCAAAAAGCATAATAACAACCACTAAAAGATGAGATGTTTAGAATGACAGAATTCCTACAATTTAAATATACTGTGAGATAAGTTAGCTAATGTTTCCTTGCCAGACTTCTTATTAAGAATTTTTGGGTGTTTTTTTACATGCCATTATCTTTGACAGTAGCAGTGGGGAACTAGGTGTAAATTTCAACACAAATGTTTATAAAATGTAGAAGTGTTTCAATAAGTAATCTATGTTAGCCACTCCTCAAATAATTTATTTTAGAAAATAGACAAAAAATAGAAATGATTTTAAATATTTCCCCTTTTCTTCCACCCTCCTATTCTGTAACCTAGCATTTTTATTCTCTCCCCTCACCTTCATTCCCCACTCTCTTTGTGTATAAATCAAGGGGTTTCACAGTGACACACCTGCCTCAGAAGAGAGCAGAGACTTCTGTTAAGCCTACACAGTCCCTAATTCACCCTATATGGGAAAAGAGTGGGCAGAAAAACCTCCTTTGAGTGTGAACTTGACAGCATCCTCTGTAGCAGTGAAGCATACTTAACTTCACATCACCAGTGAGAAAAAGAGGAGCATGAAATAGTGAAAAAGAAAAGGCTGAGGAAAGAAAAATACAAAACTTGAATTTCTATCAGTGAAATGAAAAAAAAAAGAAACCTTACCAAAACAACCCAAAACCATTACCTCTGTAGAATTAAACAGTTTATGCTTCTGAGATGTAAACTGGTTGCAAGTTTCATTTGTGGATTCAAGTATTTCAAATTATTTAAAATAATTTGCCTTAAGAAATCCTGATTTTTTAATGAGAGGTAATAAGCCCATCGTTGAACCTGCACAGTGCAATGCATTCTTTGTTTATTAAATAACAGCTGAAAAACCAGAAGCCATGGTTAAAAGGCGTTCAATACACTTCTAGGTCCAGAATAAAGTTCACTGAAGGTAAATGATTAACAAAGACAACCAAAATAATAACTACCTTACTGAGCCAGATCAAAGTTGCCTTGTAGAGTAGCTTCCCTTTAGGCACTTCCTACTGGTGATAGTCATAAAAATAATGCAAATAAGAAAATGCATATGCTCATCTCCCCAAAAATGCTTCCAGCAATCTATGCACTTAAAAGTCCTTAAACAAACAGCTGCAGCAAAGATTATACTTACTAGCCACTGACAGACACATTCTCAAAGAATTAAAAGCCCAACAACAACAACATGCTTTGAGGTCTCTGAAGGATTTTACTTAATAAATTTCCCAAATACTGTTTGTAAAAAAAGGAAGTCCTTTTGTATATGAATATTATACATTATTAATATTATGATAACTGAGAATTTTCAATTTTTTGCCTGACAACTGAGAATTTCATTACATAACATAAAAGGAAAGAAACGCTAACTAAATTTCATTAACTTCTTATCCCATAATGTTCCTTCTTGAAAACATTTATTCTATATTCCTTTCAGACTGTTTCTTATGCCCTCAAACAGCTGGTTGCACCTCCTTTCCTTGGAGCAAAACAGAGCAAGCTGCATGGAAGCAACGTGCCACATGAAGATCACACAAATATTTATTTACGTCTGTGAAAACAGACACCAAAATTTGTAGTACTTCATTTAAAAACAGAGAACCAAGAAAGCACTCTAGAAACAAAGTACATTAATTTGAAAGTCTTTATCTTTAGGTGCAGCACAAACCTGTCAAAATTTGCACAAGTGCCTAGTGTCTGAACAACCCCATTAAAGAAAGAATAACTCATTATGCTTTACATTCAGCAAGGGCATGAGAACTTACAATACTGAATTCCAGTGTGAGGAATGTCAGAAATGTTAAGAAACTTGAATCTACTTTTCAGAACAGAATATGGTGGCAAATTAAGCAATTTCATTGGTGCATTAGAGTGAAGTTATTTCCATAATGGTCCAAACAAACTCCTTAGGGTAACTGCACAACACTTGGCATAAACCTGGCTTTGTAAGTGACAGGTACAGCAGAATTTAATTTCAGCGCTCAGAATTGTATGCTTTCAGGAGTGCAGTCTTCTTCTCTACTTCAGAAACAGAAGTGGGAATTGGTACAGAGAAGAAAGAAGTGCTCCACTTTGAAAGATGAATTCATTCACTTTGAGTGCACAGAAGGACAATTGGGCTATTCAAGAACTATACAAAAAATATCGACAGCAAAAGCAAGCAGTATCTTTTCAGAATAAGAATTGTCTTGCTTCTACCCACTGAAAGCTCATTGTTTCAGATACACTGAACTGCACTATGATTTCTGACAAAGGCAGAAAAGTTTAAGATTCAAAAATGCACAGAGAAAGATGAGGGTTGGGTTTGTTTGGTTTTTTTTTTTAATTTAAATATAGATACAACTTAAATGTCTATAGTTACACTATCTGCATGAATTCTAAGAAAAGATGAAAAATGAGTTGACAGTAAGAGCTTTAAAAAAAACCCAAAAAATTCTCCATAGATATAATAATAGAACCAAAGTATTCACTAAACAGCACAGTTAACTGAAAGCTAAAAATACTAAGGTGAGTACTGGCTTTCTGATTAGCTGTTGTTCCTTCCTGAAGGGTGTATTATTATAATATGGAATTGTTGCAGTCATTATCATCCCTGTCTGAAAAAGACATAACCTATGAAAACCAGTCATCTGTATATAAGTAATGAAATTATTTAACTTTTATTTTTAAACATACCTTTAACATGTATCTATAAAGTGCCTCTCAGTGTACAAAACTGTCCTCTTTATTATGCATTATCTTTTCATAGGCAAAAGCTGTCCCATGACAGGCTTTGCTAACATTTCTTCAATTCTATTTTGGATGAAATTCATGAAGATTCAAAATTAGTCTCATACCTTTTCTAACATACCACCACTATTTTACAGACACAGAAATAAAAACCAAGGCTAAGGAACACTAAAGTATATATGTATAAAATCATGCAACTATATCTGAACAAGTGAAATTTTCAGAGCTGCTGGATGACTAACTTTCAGTATGTTGTCCTAAAAAGACAGACTGGGGCACCTTTCTGCTGGCAAGCCATAAATAAATTTGTAATCAGAGCCTGAACCTTGTGACTCTCAGTGAACACACTTTCTCCAAAACATGGCACTTCTAAAAATTCTCTTCTGCTACCTATAAAGGAAAATTATTTTTCTTTCTATTTTTTCCCTTCCACTTGGTTTTGTTCCAGTACATTAGGGCTGGCATTCTTATTGGTTTAGTCAGACGAAAATTCATCTGAACACAGGAGTTCTATGTCTTTGCATGCACTGTCTTTCATGGATCTAACATTAGCTCCCAAATGTATGAAGTTGATTTAAAAAAATCTTTGCATCAGGAAAACATCTCAGAGAAATTAAACCAAAAAAATGCAGCCACAATTATAACTTTACCCATACTCCTCACATAAAAATAAAAAGTTAACTATCTTAAAATACTGAAATAAATACTGAAAAGAAAAGGTTAGCTAACTACTACTTTCATATTAGAAATATCAATCCATATTTTTATCTCCTTCTTTTCTGGTAGAGGACTAACTGGATAACAGCAACAGCAGAGAAAAAGGAAAATTGCTTACATTAGTTCAAGAGACTATGTTCCTACACACTCACACATACATATACATACATAAGTATATATCCTAATATATAAATGCATGTTTGTAGCTTATTTTGAAATAAAAAGAATACAGAAGTACAGAACTCTGAAGTACAGAAATAGCACTGATAGATGTTGGGAACACAACACTTTTGGAAATTCTACATCAACTGAGTATTCTCACTGCACATCAGTTTCCTTCCTGTGTATTATGAAATCAAGGTGCATTTGCTTTTTTTGTCTTTGGCTGTCAGATCTTGAGGACATGCAATATTTAAGAGTGTGCATGTAGATAGACAGATAGATATCCAACAGTGATAAGAGGTAACAAATGAAGAACATTATATTGCATATAAAGATATATTTACACACACAAACGTGTATGTATGTGTTTATAAATGCACACTTTTTTGTTTCCTTTTTAACAGCTATCTTTCATACCACCCTAACACTAATTTATAAAAAGATTATTCATATTTCTAAAACTACTCTTGTCCTCCTGCCCATGCTCAGAACAATCTTGACCTTTAATCACAGTATCTCTGATCAGAGTTCCAAAACAGGACCTTAAATGGTTCCTTGAATTTACCACTTAATTTGCAACAGCTCTTTAGATTTACCCTGGGGAAGTTACCACGAAGTTTGCGACAACTACACTACTCCTGCAAGATCTGAAAATTCCCTTAACAATTTAGCAATTTAGATTTAGTCTTTTCCTTCATTCTTACCCCATGGTATTTGATTTCTTCCAAACAACCAAATTATTCCAGAGAGAGTGAAAGCCAGAACTAGAATCATTCAAATGAAGCGTGCATAGTTTCTTTCCTCTCCTCATTATTTGGAGGCATTACACTTCAGCCTTTCCAGCTATTGAGGAGGGCTAATTTCTGCAATAGAAATACGGGAAAAAACTGGCTTCCATATTAATAAAAAAAATTAAGACCTTTTTATATATTAAAAAGTTTAAGAAAGAGTGACTAGTAATGCAAATTGCTTTGATAATATTAAGTTTACACAAGTTTATATTGATTTCCTCTCCTTATATATGTACTGAGCTTAGAGCCCCCATTTATTTTTCATCAGGCTTCTCTACATCCCTCATCACAGCCCAAAACCTTTTAATATAGATTTCCAGTGACAGTTACACATTGTGGATTGTAATACAAAACGCATGTAGGTACTCTGTCTTACAGTCTTCTAATGAGGTCCCAAAATACAACCACAGTGAAGCATACAGTATATAATTACACACTCTAAAAATAATGTTAAAAGAACATGAAGGTTGCTAACTCAAGCCCTGATGAGCAAGGAGATGCTAAAATTCCAGTGTTCTGTGCATGTTAGCTCTGTAGCTGGGCGCTCATCTGTTATGCTATGTGAGGTAGTCACATCATCAGTTTTAAGTTCTTCACTTAACTGAAAAATTCTTTTCCCCGTTAGAAAATAAAAATAATGATTCATGCTACTTTTGAAAAAAAAGGTGGTAATGACAACCTGGCATCCAAAATTTTAGTGGTTACAAAGAAGAAAGACAGCAAATGACAAGAAGGGCCGCTTAGACTAGCTCTAGTCAGTGCCACGTAGTAAGCTTGCCTGTAGTATTTTGGATATACTGCTGGAATGCATCCCTCTCTGTATCATTCCACATCATTATTTTATTAAAAAATGTAATACCTGCACTTTGAGATGGCTCTATGATGAAAGCCAGTACATAAGAAGTGGGAATAATAACTAAGAGATTACTTTAAAAAACGCATTCCTGATGAACACTCTAAGGTAGTTACAACCTTAGATGGTATTTCTCATTTAAGTTAGAGATCTCTCTATTCACTTACTACAGGAGCAATTCAGAATCCTCACTTCAGCAGTTATATGTATGTATTTTGCAATATCAATACAATTTTATATTGCTTGATTATGCACCATCAGGCCCATGCCTCGTTTGTTGTATGGGATGGATCTAGGACACATGAAGATGAAAGCTCCCTTCCTTTATGGGCTGCAAAATACAAAAAAAAGATGAGGAGGATCACATAATTGAAGTGACTGAATACTATATTGGAGAGTTAGCTCTTATCTTTGCCTTTTCCAGTTTCTACTCAGTGTAAATCAAAGCCTTAGCATACAGTCATTTCACTGTACGTTTTTCATTTCCTAGTATCTGACTTTATGCTCTAGGGTTTGATTTGCAGAACTGCTGAGCAATTGGAACTCCAGCCAAGACCTATGAAAGCAGTATTTTGAGCAGGTTTGACAGAGAACTATTCCCTCCCAATCACCCATAAAAGACTAGAAAAATAGAGAATGCTAAATATATGGATATTTGAATCCTTCATTCTGTTTCTCAGAACTGTGTGGTCACATGGAGGAGACAATCATCTTCCTTTAACTTACAGGAACTGATGAAAAATAAAGTCCTCACTGCTCCTCAAAGAACATTCCTTTATCAGTGAAGGAATAATTTTAATGTAAGCACTTTTCAACAAGATCAACAGTGTGCTACAAAAAAGGCATGGGCTATACCATGAAAAGAAATTGAAATTATCAAACAATTACTAAATAGACAATGCACTGAAAGAGGCAGTGATCCTGTGGAAGGAAATAGCACATTATAGTATCTACTACACAATATTATAATGAGGTGAAATTAAGGTCTTATTTCTAAGACCAGTTTTCCCATGATTAGAGGGGGACAAAAGTTTGTAACTGAGGTAATGTTACCAAAGGTTTTTGGCTGACTTCTTCAAAAAAATTAGGTCTAAATAACACAGGAGCATTTGTCTCCCCATGTAACCCGAAGTAAGCTTTTACTCTAGAAAGATCCTTGGCTTCGATCTATTTCAACATAATAGCAGCCAATGAATCTTCAGGTCTTAGCAAGACTTAAGGAAAGTAGATCAGAACAGAGAACATAGAGTCCACATTTCCCCACATCTTTACTACCCAGCCCCATAAGAAAAGGCTTTACAGTATGGTCACAGTGAATTGAGGCAAGACGATGCAATCTGTAAGGGGATGTGCAAAGTCACCAGCCACAAACACAAATATATCAATTAAAAGCTTCTATTTCTTAATCCTCAAAAACAAAGAGAGAATAAGACAACGAGAGTAAAGATCATAATTCCAAATATATATACGTTTCTCACTTGTGCTGAAACATGCTAAAAGGGAAGAAACAATCCATGCTTCAACCATGCCATTACAAATAATTTGTATGTATGCAAATTATGTACTTCAGAAACAACATATGCAATATCAATATAAGAACCTGTATTCTACATAAAGATGTACATTTTGACACAAAGCAGTTTAAAGTTATTAGTGGAAAGTAGATTTCTTGACTTAAAGATCATTCACATTCCTGCTTTAGAAATATACTAAAGGACCTGAATTCTTCAACTATTCCACAATTCAGGGCTCAGCTTTCACACAGAAAGTGTGATTCAGACCATATTCCATTCTTCAGACATATGCTTTCTTTTTCTTGTCATTCAACATACTAGGAAAGCAAGATCTCACATCTGAGGCACACAAAACCAAGCATCAAAAGCAAGCTGGTAATACTGCACACAAAACCTTTCTTGCCATCTTCCCAAATATCCTGACAGGTAGCCAAGCATGACAGACAAACCTCCTTTCTGTGTTATGTCCCCCTCTCCCCCACCACACACTCATAAGAGAAGTGTAGGCAAAGTTCCAGTTTGAACAACTACAGTAACTCCCTTCCAGCAGGGCTCCTCTGCAGCTTGGAGCTCATTCAGAAATCAGCACCTTGATAGCTACAGAGGCTGAAACCACTGCAGCTGCCTGGGCTATGATCTTTACTTTTGCTGCTTCATGAAAAATAATGAGATGACATAAAGATGGTACAGCTAAATAAACATGTAAATAAAAGTCAAAGCCTGTCAGGAGCAAGTATAGCCTACATTCAAGGCTTTCACCTTTACTTTAATTCCAACAGCTATTCATAACATCGTCTCTTCTTTAAAGAGGCAATCATGTTCCTTAAGATGCACAACTTCTGACACACAGAAACTCATTCCATTTTAGAGCCCATTTCTTGCTACTCAATTCACATCTTTTTCATCCCAAAGGGATACCAGTTTAATATATGCAAATTCTAAAATTATGTGGAAATGCCTCAATTTTCCTCAATTTTAGCATTTGAGCCCTTCCAACTTTTTTTTTCCATTTAGCTGAAACAGCTATCCCTATAGTCACCATCTCAAATTCACACACTATTTTAAACACTTCCCTGCAATAAGCACCCAGAGAAACTCCTGTTCATACAAAGACATTTTTAAACATAGATATTACTATTACAGTTTTAAGTAGCCATCTGGACTCTTCTTTGGAAGTGCTTCACAAATGGAAGACTTCTTAGATTTAGCAAGACTGTTCTCTGGAGACCAGAAGGATCTGTGAATTTTAAGATACCACATATAGCTGTAATTTTCTGAATTCATATCTACATAATCTTCTTGCCAAAGCTTTACATACACTCCAAAGATCTTGTTGTGTACTCATAATCCAGAAAAACTGATGAAAAAGTGTTTGAAGTCTTACAGGATGGACAGATTGTGACCATTTTTGCAATACCTTAAAATCTACAATCACTGTCATGCAAAAATGACAAACTTTTTGACTGGTCTTTTAGTACAGTAGTCACTAGACAAGGGAGAAAACTCTTATGACATCCCCACTGGCAAAATTCCCCTAATGAACCAAAAAAGGCTCCAAATAATGGAGAGTCTGCTTTCCTCCAAAATTTGCCCATGGTGATAAACAAATTTGATATTAACAAAAGAAGTATTAATGACCAAACACAGTGCTTTTACTTACTGACTATAAACAGCAAGGCGTTAAGACAAATAGTCCTCACAGTAAATATCAAGACTTCTTATTTATTTACTACCTCCTTCTTCAATAAACTGAAATTTAATTCTATGATGTGATATTTCACAAGTAAAAATAATTAATAACTAACATAATTCATAATATTTCAATAACCACAAACAAAAATAGCATTCCCTGATGGAGAAATTTTCCAAAGCTTTATTTTTATTCACAAACCTTTTTAATTTCCAAGTAATCTGCATGGCTCAAAATAATAACAAAGGGAAATTAATTTTTAAAAAAAGTTTCAAAAGTTTTTAGAGCACCATACAAAGAGCACTAATTATTATAGACATTTTCACATCTAAAAAAATGTATTTATGGCTATCTGAATATAATCCAAACACACCCCATTTTATCATGACTGGATCCCTATGGGACTTTCCAGCTGATGTTGATAAAATGAGCAGTTTAAATTTCTGATCCCATCAAACTGAATTACTCTTCTGAGATGGTGTATATTGAAAACACACACACATACCCACACACATTATAGGAATAAATGAATGAATTACATGAAACATCCGGAGCTCTGGACTGTGCTAACAGCTTTTTCCTGCTTGGGAGATTTTAGACACCTTCTGCTTAGAGAGCCATGAAGAAAAATGTTTCACTTTAACAGCTGACATTATGATCTTAAATTTAAAAGGAAAGAATAAGCCAAGGAGGGTACAGACCCTCACAAAAGCTTCTGGCCACACACCATAAACTCTCATCTATTTATTTCTCACCTTTGCAGGAATGAAACATCAAATGCCATAAAATTTCAGATTTGTTTAAAATTTGAAATTCAGACATTTTTGGACTACCCGAACCAAAAAGATAATGTTTTTCCCTCGGAAATACAGAAATAAATATTTAGTAGAAGATCTAAATTTTGAGAGCGTGCACACATATTCATTAACTTTGAAGAATGTGTCAGACTTCATGGAGGTTCAAACTTTTTCTAGAAGCCAACGTAAAGTATAAACTTACCATTAATGCCTAGAAACAGCAACCTAAGGAGACCATATTATGATTTGTGAATTCTTCCCACTTCTGTAACGCTTACTCTAAAACAGTGAAGGGACAGCAGCACCAACAGTTTTGCCACACACATTCTTCTGTGCCTGGACCAAGACAGAGCTGATGCCATGACAACAGCAACGCTGCACCACAGCTTTCTGCAAGCTGACTCCTTCCTAACTCACTCAGTCATTTCAGCATTATGTCTCCTGCTTAGACATCCTCCTTGCATTTGGTTCAGCCAAAAACAGAGTGGGGTGGGCTTGGAGGTTTGTTTGTTTGAGGGATTGGTTTCCTTGGTTTTGTTTATAAATATTTTCTTCTGCTGGCTATAGATTCACTCATACTAATTTGTTTCTATGTGACAAACAAAGTTGAAAATAGCAGATAAATGCAGAGAAACTGTTTTGAATTTTTGTAAAGCAAAATCACTTGGACACACATACAGCTACTGCTTAGCAGCTATTCACTTTCATACTTGCCTAGGCTTTATGCCATGAAGGTAGTGATGTCGCATAAAAAATATAAAAGCAAATATTTAAAAGAGAGTTTCAAGAATTAGTACAGTTTACAAATAAGCAGTCTACTTCTCACTACTTAAATACTGAAGTGGCTAAAGTACTAAATATGTATAGAGATTACGGAATTCCTAGTAAATCCATTGTAAATAAGTTTTATTATGAGTCCATGTAAAAGCCACTGCCATTTGATTTTAGTGACAGTTTTTTTTTAATTTTGATTTTACAATTATCAAAGCTAAGATGGGCAACTATGACAGCTAAAGAAGGATCTAGCTCTAAAATATCTGCACTGTACTCATGTTTCAGGACTGTGTGTAGAAATAATATACCCTTCCAAACGAACACAATGCCTTTGTCATAATGAATGTAATCTAATTTTTTAATGAATATCACCTCCCATCACAAATTTTTAGTTAAAAGCACCTTATGTAAAAATAAAGTAAATTCAAGCTTTCAATGAAATTATTTTCTTCATAATGAGGAGCAAAGGCTAATATCTAACAGAAAAGGACAAACTATTGTAAAAATATGGAACAACCATTCTCTAAAAAAATGTACTTCAACAGATTAGAAGTTAGAAAGCAACCAAAATCCTTAAAAAAGAGCTCTCCACATACATCTTTCAAATAAACTTTACACTCTGCATTACTATCTAGACAGCTAGTTAATAGAAAGAACACTAAATATTAAATCTTTAACAAATTATCTCCATTTACACATTTATCTTCTGCTTGTTTCATTAAACTTCCTGTTGTCACTCACTGAAAAATACACGAAGGTCTTTAAGGACCTACAATAAGCTACAGATACATAGCTCCTTTGTAGCATACTGATTCCACCTGTCTTCTACATTCGTTTCACTTCTCCAGTCTCTCACTCATGCCCAAATCCTTACAAGCAAGAAATAAATCTCACTCACCTGAATTTAATGAGAAACTGAAAAAACAAAACTTGTCAACAGCAATGTTAACTCGTGCCTCAGAGCACATTCTTGGGTAGGGGCAACAGGCCTAGACTACAACTTCTTTCTTTCCCAAATGCTGTGCTAGAATAACCTTCAAATCACACAGTGATAAAAAAAATAATAAGCATGTTTCTGAAACACGTATTGCTATGTTCAGATTTGTCAAGATGCCTTTTACAAATCAGTGGTTAGTGAAGAGCAGCACCTGTAGTGGCCATTTATTAATGGCAAGTGACCAAAGCAAACAGGGAAGCACTGATTTACAGGCTGATCATACAGCAACATCCTGACCTAGAGAGCAGCAATCTGAACCCACTTCATGCCATGGGGAAGCACGGTGATAAAAATGCTGTTCTGGCTCAGAACTAAAACCATGCAGATGCATCTCAGAACACAAAAGCTGCATCAAAATTGCAATGACTCGATCAAGATAACATATAAAGAGAATGTCACAAACAGTAAAAATAGAACTAAAATTACAAAATCACTCCAATTTAGGATATTCAGAAACCCAGCAGCAGCATTTTGTACCATTTGTGGGTGAGGAGGGTTGTAACATGCTACAATGATTTTTAAGAACAGGAAATTTACCAAAAAACCCTTCTGTATTAGTAGGAATGGGCAGCTGCAATCTGGAAACACATTGAACTTACAAGGAGGTATATTTTCTCAGCATGAACGTGTCATTTAAGAAACCAGGATGAAGAAGAATTCAGGAATGAAACAAAATACTGCATTAAAGTGAAAAACTGGCAATTGACATGAATGGCAAAGCTCCAACTGACATTCAAAGAGATGGAAATTCACCCCAGGTATCTGCGCATAGACCCTACAAGAAACAGCTTTCCGGATACAGCCCCATAAATACTAAAAATGCAATGCATCTTTAAGTTTTCTATTTAAAAAGACGAGCAGCTACAACAAAATCTGCACACGCCTCTTCAGGTTCATTTTAAAATAGATCTACATGCAGTATAGGAGAATGAAATTTAGGTGTGACGATAAAAGACCTGCACAAATAGAAGACCTGAAGAGCACCACAGAATCAGACAGAACTGTGATAACATCCCCTGGTTTTGTATCTACAGTGCACTCTATTAACCTTTACTTTTTCTTCTCCCTGTAAAATTCCCCTACATCCCCACTTGTACGTATTAAGAAATATGTTTCTGATATTCCAAACCACATCAATGAGAGATGGATGAAGAAACAGTTTGTTCCTTCTGAAACATAAAAGTTACATCTACACAGTGTGTGCAGATGTAACCCTTTCATTCCTACATGTCATGCTACCATTTCTACATTAGCATTTATTGCTGAGAACACCAATAAAGACATGTTTCACATTGCTAATTGTACGTATTTACCATAAGCAAGTACCTAAGGATCACTGTTGTCAACATCAACACATTGCTGTTAAATTAAACAAGTTGTAGGTCATCCCCCTTTTAGCTGCAGCACACATGAAAAACTAACTGATGCACTCATTAAGGCTGAAATCAACCCTTTCCAGCAAAGTCCTATAAAGAGGTTCCCGCCTTCTGCTCTGTGGTTGGTTTGTTTTGTATAAAATAAGATGAAAGATCATAGAATCAACCTTGCCTTTCTTTGTGAGAAAAAAAAGAAATGCAAGATGAAACAAACCAACCTGGAAGTCAGAATCCACCTCCCACATGGGCATTGGTGATGACCAGCCACAGCACTGTCTCCTTCTCCTCTCTTACAGCTACTCAGGACTAATGAATTTTGCCTTGATCGGTTTCTCAACTTTTGTTATGACCCCCATCTCCCGTCTCATCAGTTTTCTTGCAGCCCACTAAACTGGCAGCTGCTCAGTTCCTTCAGGGGAAAGAAGCGACAGCCAATTATAATAATGGGCTGCAATTACTCCTGTGTTGCAAGAACTGAGCTGCTGTTGCTGACTGCTGTCATTTTATCTGCCTTTGAACTTCTTTATGACCCCACGGCAAGGAATAACAGCCCTTGGCTGGAAAAAGCATCATACATACAACATCCTGCAGAGCCTCTCAAGTAAGTGCCAGACAGGCTGATTGTGAACCAGGAAGCAGGACACAAAGCCATATTTATTATACCAATGCAGCCACTCTACTTCAAATCTTTTTTAAACCTCACTCTCATATCTCTAACACAGGTCTGCATCCTGGTCTTAAACCACAGACATGGATAAATGTGGGCAAATGAAGTGGATATAGATTCCCCTCTGCCTGCAGAGCATAGAACCCTCTACGGTTTGGACACATTGGCTGGTACAAGACAAACAATTTTGTGATAACTGAAATAGAGACATATCCACAGACAGCATCAGGAGGGGTTTTTTTTTTTTTACTATTTTTTAATAGCCTAACCCACCTTAAACAAGAAATGGACATAAAATCTATGTAATGTAATAATTAAATACTGCATACCAGAGTCCCCAAAAGGATAAGCAAAGTCAACATTGAAAGTGTTTATCTCCATGAGTAAAACACACTCCTCACCCATTGTATTATTTGGGTCAGCTTTTTTTTCAAAGTAATTTTATTGAGAATGCCACAGAGGTACAATAAAAAGGTCTACCAAGAGGAAAAAAAGAACCAAGAAAAACAAGGCAAACCAAATAAAAGTTGCTTGAAAACAAAACATACTAGTGTACATCACTAGGCATGACTCACAATACAAGCAAGATTATTTCTACATTTATTTTCTGAATCATAGTTTTCCATGTATTTTGCTCAATATATTTTTCTTTCAACCATTGTCCAGGCCTGTTCAAATGGTTTGCTGGATGCCCACAGCCAAGTGTTTTGACAACCTTCCATCCTAAGTGAAGGTAACAACTCCTCAGTGCATGTAAGATTTTTCACCGGCATTAGATATCAATCAATCATTCTGATGGATCTCTGAGAGGTCCTGACCCCCATGCTGAGATGGAAGTAACTTTTGAGTGAAGTTTTTTGGAAATATATCTAAGATATTGTTTTTAATGAATAAGATTTAAACATGCCATCCCTACAAAGATGTTACTTTGTATGCAAAATATCTAAGAGAGAAATTAATTTAATAACCACGGCATTGAAGTGTTTCATGTAGTAAGAATTCAATCTGAGTTGATTAAGTTCAAATTTGTTGGCCTAGCAATTTATTAACTAGGGACAGTAATTATTGCTGAGAAGGCACACTGGGGTATTCCCCACATTCACACTAAGCTGTAAATCATTAATTCTCTTCCTTTGCTATAAGAATGGTTCATTTATTTAGAAGCAAATTTGTAGATATAAGATAGTGGAGTACCAAAAATAAGGTTTATTACCTAAACAATAGTATACTGCACCAAACGACATAAAGAAATCAGCACAAAGAAAAATAAAATATTTATGGCCCAAAAAAATTAAAATGTCACTTGAGCTACAATGATATTAAGGATCTTAGTATTTTAAGGATCATCTCTATAATTCTTATTTTAAACCATTCACTTTGCATAACTAATAAAAACTCCAATGGCCTAATTATTTTAGTAGTCCAATAGCAACTCTAACCTACTCTCTCTGCACTGCCATGAAAGCTACTGTTCTCATTTCAAGCCCACGCTGTGAAAAATAGAACAGTTTTGGACCAAGTGTCTATTGTTGAATTAAGCATTTTGTACAAAAAGGGGCGGAAGCTGAAAAAGTATGAAGAGGAAAAAAGGGAGGGGGTACTACAAATTCTGGGTATTTTCAAAAAGTTATAACGGTCCTTACTCTGATGATCTCCAACAGAGATTGAAGTAAAACCACCCAATCTCAAAAATCACCACTGAATAACTACAGAAATCCATGAATGCCAAAATTGTTTTCTTTATGAACACTCTGCATTTCCTGCATGATCAGCTATTGCAAGCTAAATGCATTATGATCAATCACTTGTTTTTAAGTGCTTGGAGTTCTAAACATTACAGTGCCAGCTACAAGGCTTATTAATGAATTGCAGACATGTACTTTCGTCTCCTGCACGTGCACACTAATCCATTTTATTCAGATTTGCAACCAAGGAGAAAACTTTAATCATCATAGAGTGACTGCCAATGCTCATCTGATGATACTTGTCATAGATTAGGCAAATCCTGGTCTTCAGCAATATTTGTTTTCCCCTTCAGTCTCGACAAAAGAATAACCCCACCTGTTACCTTGCACAGAAGGATATCCATACAACTTAGCTCATGTTAGGCAACGTACCAAAAAAGAAAAACATCCTTCTGTGACATTACTTGTCTGACCTCTGCCACAGGAAGTACAGACTGAATTCAGAAACCACATCTACTTGAGTTGTAAAAGATTTCAAACCTGGAAAATTTGTAACAGAATTTATATACTAAACAAAAATTTGCAATAGCATATTATGGTATTTTTAACTAATTATGGCATCAAATTCACATATGCTATCAAGGAAGCCTGGTGACAACAGATGAGGAGAAGACTGAGACTTGAGACAGCCAGCTTGCCTTCCTCAAGGGAAAGTCTTGCCTAAGTAACCTAGTGGCGTTCCATGATGGAATGACTACACTGGTGGACACGGTAAATGTCACAGATGTCATTTTTCTGAGGTTCTGTAAAGCCTTTGAAACAGTCCCCCACAACATCACTTCTCTAAACTGCAGAGACCCTGATTTGATGAGCGGACTGTTCAGCAGATAGGGAATTGGTTGGAAAGTCACATTGAGAGGGTACTGGTCAATGGCTCAGACACCCACCAGACATCAACAGCAACTGGTGCCCCTCAGGGGTCTGCACTGGGACCAGTGATACTTAATATCTTCATTATTGACATAGATTAGGGGATCAAATGCATCCTCATCAAATTTGAGGATGACATCAAGTTGAGTGGTGCAGTTGAAACTCCCAAGAGACAGGAGTGTCTCCAGAGGGGTCTGGACAAACTTGAGAAGTGGGCATATGGTAATCTCATGAGGTTTAATGAGATCAAGTGCAGGGTGGTACATCTGGGTCAGGACAACCCCCAGTATCAACAGAGGCTGGGGGATGAACAGACCCAGAGCAGCCCTGCCAGGGAGGATTTGGTGATGCTGGTGGGTGAGAGGCTGGACATGACCCAGCCACGGGCACTCCCAGCCCAGAGAGCCAAAGGTGTCCTGGGCTGCACCCAGAGCCCCGTGGGCAGCAGGGGAGGGAGGGGATTCTGCCCCTCTGCTCTGCTCTGCCCTGGTGAGACCCCACCTGCAGGGCTGCAGTCAGCTCTGGGGGCACAGCACAGCAAGGACATGGACCTGTTAGAGGAGGGCCACCAAGTTGGTTAGAGAGATGGAGCACCTCTCCTATGAGGAAAGGCTGAGAGAACTGAGTTTGCTCAGCCTGAAGAAGGCTGTAGGGTGACACTATCTGCAGCCTCAAAAGGGATGGAGAAGGACTTTTTCCAATGGCATGTAGTGACAGAACAAGAGGGAATGGATCCAAACTGAAAGAGAGTAGGTTTACATTAGATATTAGAAAGAAATCTTTTATTGTGAAAGTGGTGAGGCGCTGGAACAGGTTTCCCAGGGAAGCTGTGGATGCCCCATCCCTGGAAGCCTTCAAGGCCGTGTTGGTTGGTTGGGTCTTTGAGCATCCTGGTCTAGAGGGTGGCATCCCTGTCCATGGCAGGGAGGCTGGAACTAGATGATCTTTGAGGTCCCTTCCAACACAAGCCATTTTATGATTATAGGAGGATCTTAACATATGCTTGCACCTAAGTTTGTGGAACAAATATTTCTATGAAGATATGCTCTCTACACTGCCTCAGAAATGCTCTGGTGTTCACTGCTGTAACAGCCATGTAATTTTATGTAAGTATTAGTATTTTAGCTATCCTAATTACTTTAATATTTGAAATGAAGTATAGGAAAAAAAAGGCTGAGGAAAGAAAGTAATCAGTAAACTAAACCAAATGCAGCAAATGCATAGAAATAATAGAGGAATGGGGAAAATTTGTTTTACATTGCCTTCAATTTAAAAGAGAAATGCAAAGCTAACCTACTGACTAGTTTTTGAGTATGCTTCCTATGAGAGCTGACTAATATGTTTACAATTAAACAGAAATCAAATAGTGTTCTAGATGCTTTTAATTCAACAGTATATCAAACTATTGAGAGGAGATTCAAATGTTCTTGAAAAACACTTTCTTTTTCAGTTTCATTGTCGCCTCAAACCTTCTTCTTGCACACACATACAAAAAAGAAGATTGTTATTTAAGTGTGTATACATACAGATATATGCTGATTATACAACTTTTTGGATTAACTGAATGCAGAAATAACTTTCTCATCTGATTTAAAATAAAAAGATAAATGCAAAGCCAGTCTACAATTATAAAAGGAAGTTCCCATAACCATGCTTTGGTTCCTCTATTTAGGGCTTTTGACCCAATAGTTTCTTTTACTTTGGGAGTTGAAGCCAAGCTAGCAGTTCTTAAAAACAAGCAACATATATAGTGATGGACAATGATCTTAGGAAATTTCAGTACTCTTAGAAGTAAATGGATTTCCCCAACATTGCATTAATTGTGTAACAGCCTTATGGCAAGTAGACCTGAAATATTCTTCTACTGCTTATGGGTGTGCTCTGCCACTATCTAAAATCTTCATGATATTCAAACAAATCCCACTTTTATTCACTGTTAATTTCTAAGTGATTAAGGTAGCTGGCTATATATGTATTAGTCATCCATAAAGCGTGATGGAGCATTACTGGAAACCGACAACTTTACTCCAGATCAGATTTTCAGGAAGCTTTTTATCATTGTGGAAGCATTACACTTCTTACCATGTTTCATGACTACTTTAGGTGTACTTACATCTCAACAAGATCTAGCATAAAAAAAATGAGCAGGAAAAATCCTCAGAGCCAAAGTTTAGCTGCACATAGAAGAACTTAACACTAATTCTTACTTTTTTTTAATAGGAGTCCTGTTTATGCCCTTCCCTGTGTTCTCTAATATCCACAACTTAGAACAACATCACAAAAAAATTATTTTTGAATGTAAAATGCAGATCTTCCCTATAAAGGTGGTCATTGACACATTTGTCTTCTCTGATTGAGCCACTTCAGCAGCTTATTATTTTAAATCTATTTTTTAATCTTTTTTGAAGTAGGGGTGCAATTAGTTTAAAACTGAAGAACTGTCATAAAAACAACAAACCTTTTCCCCACTCAACATGATTTCTTGTAATCATTAATTTTGTATTATAACAAGCAAGAAAAAAAGATTTAAAGCTTTCTTACAACATTCAAGTTATTTCCTGTTCAGTTGTTTCTTATGTCATGCACAGCAATTGATCGTTGCTGTATTTTTGAGTGTGGAAAATCAGAAAGAATTTTTTGCAAGGAACTGCTAGCAAATTAGGGATGTGACCTTAATCTATCATTCCAACTACAGCTTGATGCAAATAACTATATTTAAAAGATGCTGGATCATTCAATTCCACTACAAGTCACCAATGTATCAGTGTATTTTGCCTTAAAATACTTCTTCATATTACTCTTTCCCCCTCCAATGTACTTGGTATATTTTTGGGTTGTTCTGTTTTTGCTTTTTAACATTTGCTACAGATTTGTATTGTTATGAAGAAGAGCAAAGCTGGAATGAATCAAAAAACAAACAGCAAATGTTCCTTTGTTTTTCAGTTACCTCCACCTATTTAAGGTGTTACAGGACAAGCTCAGTTGTGACCATGTTTGATCATGGTCTGCACTAGCAATCAAGTACATCACAGTTTCTTTAGAGTTTCTCAGTTATTACAAACAGCAGTTTTTCATCATAAAATCTCTAAAAGCACAGATGCTTGGGGCAAGGGTGACGGGGATGTGGGATGAGAATGGGCAACAGGAGAAACACAATTACAAGGATCACACTTCTTGTTGTCTTATTCTCAGTAATTCCTCCTTCCACTGCCACACCCCATACGCACCAGGCACTTCTCCCTCCTTCTCCATCAGCCATCCAAATGGTCTCGTTCCTCCTCCTGCTTCCTTTTGCTGCCTTTACTCCCCTATCTTTTTCCCTAGCATCCTTTTCAGAACTCAGTTGCTTTTCTCAGGGCTCCTCATTAGATGTCAAAACTTCTAAGTATTTTCCTTGCTGCTCAGCTTGCATACAACTCCTCTCCCCAATTTTTTCTTGTATTGCTGTTTCCATCACCTTGTACTCATTATATTCACAAATATAACCATGATGATACACCAAAGAATCTACATACATTGAAAAGAATTTCTCATGATGCTTTAGCATGACAACCAATCATTATTTCTCATCTTCAGTACTTCATTTAAGTGTTATTATTTGGTAACCTTCCATTGTTAAACACTTTTGACTGTTCTTTAGCGATACTTTTTTTTTAAAGGATTTCTCTCTCTCTCATCATGTGCTTGATTATTAATCAGGATACCATTATCTCCAAGTAAAACCAGAACATTTTCCAATAAAAAATTCCTTTTGCACGGTATCATTATAAATTCCCATTGTTGTATACCAAAAGACTCCCAAGTCTGCCCCTGAACCTCAACCACAACATCTCTGGCATTGTATGTATGTATGTCTATATGTATTTCATAGTATCACAGAATAGTTTGGGTAAGAGGGGACCTTTAAAGATTATCTAATGCAATCCCCCTGAAACAGGGGCATCTTTTTCACTAGATCAGGTTGCTCAAAAATGCTCCCCTTTAAGCCTGTATTTCTTAATACAGATAAGGACATATCTCTGCTCTTATGCAGACTGAGATTCATGCACACATCCCTTCTGCTTCCTTCCACTGACATTCACATCACTTCCTCTCTTTCAAGATGCCAATCTCAAGCATCAGCTTTGGCTTGTCCTTTCAGCTATCTTTGTATAGGTCTCTACATTATCCCTCCCTCTGCCATTTTCTGCTTATTTAATATCCTTTCTCCTAATACATCCTTTGGTATTGTCCAGTTTTGCTTTAAATGCACCATTAGCATTACAGAAGAAATTAAAATTACTAGGCACCCTTACTGGTTCATTCAACATGAATAAACATTTCCATCTGCCACAGAGCACATCATTTATATCTTTCTCAAAACAAAACACCCTCTGAAATCAATAGGAACATTGAGCCAAAATGAAACAAATGGTTTTTAATAAGTAATGTATATTATTGCTTATACATAACAGAGAGAATACTCATCACCACTGTAGCTTGAACTTGGAGTCAGGCACAGAGAAAACATGTCACAAATTATTACGGCACAGAGCCATGCCAGCCCCCCATCTTTATATTTGGCTAAGTTTCCTCAAATATCCCAGTTAAATACATCTAATCACCCAAAGCAGTAACAAGATTATCCTGATTTCTCTTTTCAAAGCCAAATTCTAGCACAAACACCATGACACCTAGGCCCTCCCTGATGTTAGACACCAATAAATCTTGAATATAGCCCTACAAAGGAGATATATTCAAGCAGACCAGACAAGCATTTGTCAGACTCCTTCTGATGGTAACCAAGGGAAGATTGGCACTGCCACTGCAGACTGACATTTCCAGCCAATGTTTGAACTGCCATGAATGATCAGATTTCGTTTTTTTTATTTAAGCACGAATGAAACAGAAATGGGAACTTCAGCAAGCTGCAGGTTGAACAAATTGATCCAGTACGATTTACTTTTCACTTCTGCTCAAGAGAGGAAGTTTAAGAAATTTACACTACATGAGTCAAAGAAATTGATGGTTTCATACTAGCACTATATCACTGCCACAAGTTCAAGCTAAACCAATCACTTTTTAACTAGAAAGAGGCCTGAGACATGATGTTCTGATCTCAATCTGAACTTCACAAAGTTCATGGCGGCAAAGTTACAATTTGGCATTTTGCTTAGGATCTTCTCCACTTTTAACACTGAAGATTTTTTTTTAAAGTAACAGCAGACTCTCCTCTATCAAGTTTATTAGAAATCAATGAATAAGCTCAATCCAATCTCATTTCAACATTATAAAAGTCTAAATAGGTGTCTTTTAGCACTGCAGTTATAATAAACCCCTCTAAGGCTCTCCAAGAGCCTAGTATGGATGTGAATTCCAATATGAACAGGATTTGAGGACATCCCTGGACAGATTTGCCTAATAATTACCGGCTCAACTGCAAACTTGAGGCAGGGAAGGATTTCTGGATCAACAGCGCCCTCTAATGGATCAGTGCTGTATTGTGACAGTTTTCTTCAGTACTGCAGTAAAAATCATTCTGTTTTCCGACTTGAAATTAAAACGCCAGAGGTAGTCAAAGAATTGCAGACTTTGAAAGCCCAAAGACAGAAGGTATTTCTTTTGATTCAAGCATCCAGAAACTGCATGAAGAAAGGATACTGTTCAATGCAGAATCTGCAAAGAAATATCTTAGGATCATTTTAATTTTCTGGGTGTTAGATAAGTCGGCTTTGGGAAGAAGATAGTTTTGCACAATTATTTACAATATTCATACACACAGGAGGAGTTAACAGGCTGGTAGCACTTCTAAGCATTCTGTTTCAGGGCTTGATTTTGGTTTGCCTTCTGCTGCACTGCAGTCAGTGATCTTTGCAGAGCATCCATGTATTAGAAGGGAATATATAACTAGGAAAAGGGCTGTATAAGGAAGTGCTTTCATGATCACATAAATTAATTCTGAAATGCATGATGTTGAAAGGGCAGAGCAGATACAACCTGCCACACAACAGCACAAGCAATAGAACCAACACACATGCACACACACACACAAAAATATTTTAAAAATCTGTAGAAACAGATTTGGGGGAGAGGAGCAGTCTTAGGGTATCTGAATCATATAATGTGCACTCTGAAAATGCAGAAAAGAGCAATCAAGAACCCTTCAGGAGTAAATGGCTCTGTTTTGTATCAACATACAGTCAGAAAAACTGACTCAGCACAGTAGGCAGAGCTGGGAATGCCCCATGTAAACAGAGGAAGTTCAAAGCACAACTGGAGGCAAGAGAGATGCTCCCAACAGTTATATTCAAGCAGAGTAAGAACAAAGGGAAAAAGCAAAAATTTGATGCCTGGTACTGCAGTACTCAAGAGGGACATAACTAATTTCAAATGACCTATCACTCTGGAGGAGAAATTCCTTCACAAGTCTGGATATCTTTACTCCTCAATCGAAAAAGCTCAGAACATTCACAGGGACCACTCAAAAATATTCAGGGGCATAAGATTCAAAAAGCATAAGTCCTGAAAAGAAAAGTGCCTTGTTAACAATGAACATCTACAAAAAGATTTTCATGGATGAGAATGCTTTCCATGGACCCTCACAGATAAAATACCTGGAAGTGCCGTGACAGAAGAGTAACACTGAGCACTCTCATGGTGTGAGCCCCACAAGCAACAACTATGAAGTCAGTCAACTTCATTCAAAGTGCAAGAGCACTTCAGAAAATATAGGATCTCAGAAAGGAGGGGTGGTGTTGGCATCTTGGTTTTGCTCCTCCTTAAACATGAGCTGTGAACTTAAATAAACTGACAGGTCACCTATTCATTACAATAATCAGGCCTAAAGATTTCAGTCTATATAAAGAGTACTGTGTTCAGCTATGAAGACCAATTTTTCTCCCTGATGATCATTCAGCAAAACACATGCTGTGGGTTTAAATTCAAATGACACACAGCAAATACCCTTTTGGTATTGTATTACATATCTAAATAATTTATGGAGGTTTTTTATAGTTACAGAAAGGCAGAAATTCATAAACTGTATCATATTTGTGGTGGGTTGACACTGGATGGAAGATGCCCATCAAAGTTTCTCTATCACTCCCCCTCTCCCTCAACTGGACAGGAGAGAGAAAATGCAGGAGAAGTATTGAAGGACAAGGTGAGATCACTCACCAATTACTGTCACTGGCAAAGCAGATTCAACTTGGACAAATTAGTTTAATTTTTATTTTCTATTACCCATCGAACCAGAGCAGGATAATGAGAAATAAAATGAAATCTTAAAACACCTTTCCCTCACCCCTCCCTTCTTAATGGTCTTAACTTTGCTCCTGATTTTCGCTACCTCCTCCCCACTCAGCACCTTAGGGGGATGGGGAATGGGGGGTTGTAGTCAGTTCATCACACTTTGTCTCTGCTGCTCTTCCCTCCTCAGGTTTGCCATGCAAACCCAATTACAACATTCTTGATTTGTTGGCAGTTGACTGACCTCAAAGAATGTACCTAACAACTAAAACTTCCTTGAAGTACAGGAAGTAGAAAGAAAAACAGGTCTTCCTCAGTCTCTAATTTCCTGCCATAGCCTGGGAAAGAATGATAAGATTTTGTATCAAACATTAAGTGGACCCTCAAGCACACCTAAATAATTTCACAGAGAAAGTAACAGGAGAGGAAGTGAGATCAACTCCAAGAGAGACATCTGAGACAGGGATTTGCCTATAGACAACTTTGAAAAAACAAGGCAAGAATGTAAAAACACCTCCCCCAATGCCATCCCAGGTTTCAGTTACTTGAGGGTAGTGAATTGCCTCATAAAAAAATAGCACCTGCCATTTAACGTCAATAGATCTTTCTTCCACTAGTTCACACAATTATTCATTGAGCCCAACTATCCCCATTTATTCCCTGCCTACAGCACCCTAGAGAATTCCACTTTATATTATCATATAGTCACGCCCAAAACAAAACTAAAAGCCCTAGATTTTGGAAGTTGAAAAGACAGGCCTACCTCACATTTTTAATACTGAATTTGTTTAAAGTATTGCAGTGCACAACAGAATCTGGCCAGTCTCTATTCTTGGAAACAAAAAGAACATCATTTCTGAGCATTTCCCTGAAGTATCAGTTAAATACCATGAGGTATTCAGTGTTTTATAGTACACTTCTTTCCAGGGCAGTGTATTATAAAACACTGACACCACTGCACAAAATAAGCCTTCTGATTAAGTTGAGTGCTTATGGCCCACATTTTGAGGGTGAATTAATCCCAGCCCTGACACTAACATGTTTTGACACTCAGAGCTTTTCACTTCACCTCACTATATATTCTTTTTTTTTCTATTGTACAACAGACATAATGATTCTTTGCCTGCTTTGTGAAGCCTTCTGAGAATTTCAGCAATAAAGCACTACATATAAGGAGATATGCATTTATATTGAAATGCACCTATTCACAAAGAGCCATCAATTTCCAACTCACTAGTTAAAACCATTTTTATAAGCTTTCATTCACAAAAAAGCACATGAAAAATTTACCTGCTCATTTTTGCAGATCCATACAGTACTCCCCTGAAGTAGAATAAAGATTTTGGTTTTGTATCCTTTCAGCTCAAGATATCCACTTTTCTCAGGGGTGACAGAAGTTCGAGACTGAGAGTTATTATCAGACATCAATTTCAAGGCATCGAGCATCGTATTAACCCAGTCATTTCTTTCTTCTAAACAAGAAAAAACGTTAGTCAAAGACAGTTAGTTAAGCAGTAGCTTCATTCTTCTCGGCACACTGGTTTTCCCAACATTGTTGCTATGTTGGTTGATGGTACAGCAATGCCAAATAAGAGAGAACATCCACATTGACAAGGAGGTGTAAATAAAAACAATGAGAATCTGTATCAGTGGAGGTGTTAGAAGGACAGACATCCAATTAACTCCCAACAACCAATCCAAACAAACCGATGATCGAGATTCCTAAAATCATGACGGCTAGTTCTGAGATACTTTATTCCAGACAGCTTAAAGACTGAGGTGACAGACAGGTGGCATGATCTGGCACCTTCTGGATGCCAGATCAATGGGAAAGAATTACAGCATTACAAGTTGTGTAAGCAGAAACCAGAGAGCCTAAATATGATCTGTCACTGAAGAGGCAAATCATCACCACTGCTATGCCATGCTTGACCATGCTTTCAAGAAAAAAATGCTTGGTAACTTACAATCTATTCCATTAAGGTGTGGCGTTTAAGCTTGACATTGTCAAGGGTACCGAGTAATTAAGAAAATGTGTGTTTGAGCATCTTTGCATGCATTATTAATGTAACATCTTACAAATACATGAACACAAGGAGGTGAAGTAATAAAGTTTCTCTCAGTCTCATTCACTGTGTTCAGACATTTGACGGGACTAAGATCAATATACTTTAATGCTGAGTAGTCCAAATGAATTAGGTTTGCCTTATGCGATTGGAATATCATGAATATTTCAACTGTTTGCTCTCAAAGAGCCAGGTCACAAAATATATTGGGGGCAGGGGAGATGTAGAGGGGGGAAGGGAGGGATTGGAAGTTCTATTCACAGTATGTATGAAGCTGGCAAAATTAGCTTGGAAGACTGTAGGGAGCACCACTGAAATAATAACCTGCTTACTTCATAAATGGTATATGTGCAACATACAGCAACAAATACACAAATTTAGGTGTCATAAAATACTGTGTAGAAAAGGAAGACGGCAGCCTGACAAATTAGCACAGGGAATGTGATCCAAGTGTTCCTGTAAAAAAATTGGTTTAAAATACATATATGCTGTCTTGAAATACTCCAGTAATATTTTCAAAGTACTTTAGTATAGCTAAGGGCATCAAATTACTCTAGAAGTGTCTTTTTTTAATGGTATTTCACTCTGGTGAAAAAAAATCTCACTGCATCTGAGCACGTTATACTCTAATTCACTGCTATCCCTTTTGCCCCCAAAAGCCCCTAAACTTTCCAAACCATTACATATAGTGCTTTTTCCTCTAGATATCTAAATCCATCCAAAAGTAATGCAATTCTGATATCTCAAAATACATGTAAAGGTCTCAAATTCAAAATCTTTGAAAGAAGTTAAGTACCCTTTGAATAGTCCCAGAGCAATGCCTAAACACAAATCCACAGAAGTAATAGCATCATTAACAGTTTTGTTTTTAGCACATAACAAAAATCAAGGAGGGTTATTTATATATTTTACTGGGAATACATCATCCAGTTCTGGACCACATTCCTTATACAATAGGCATTTCTAACCTTAAGTGAACAGCTTTACAGACAGCTTTACAGACATCTTACTATGTCCAAAGATGGTTATACACTGTATGAAAATGGAATTCCATGTATAACAAGTGGTCGCTCTGAATACATATTACAAGTCAGCATAAGTTTTTAACACTTCTATAGTATCCAAGGCAAAGGCTTAGAAAAAAAAATTGCAGACCCCCAAAACGTATTGCACCAAGATGGCTATATTATAATTTATGAAAAAAAAAATAAAATAAATATAGAAGAGAAATGCAAAAATAAGAAAGAAATATATATTTTTAAACTCAGCTAACAGCATAAAAATGACTAAAATTATTTGAGCCAAACCTGATAAGAAGGATTTGTTCATTGATGCTGCACTCCGGTTACAGCCTGCAGCAAATGTTTACTACCAACTATAACCCATAAAAATGGGATTTGATAATGGAAATGCTGAGAGGCCCCAGAGCTATAATGGCTCTGGCATGTACTGCTGTAAATACATATTGCACAACTCCTTTTTTCCAGGCATTCCTTTTTATTTGACTGTTTCCATAAATAAATCATACATGCACTGATATTGATTCCACATATTACAGCTTTAGGTTGATAAAGTGTTCAATTAGAAGGCATGCTAACTTCCTTGCTACAATTTACATTTGTAATCTCTGTCAATACCTGGCTGAAAATACTGTTTAAGACAGAAAACTTTGGATTTCCTTCGATCACAGCAACACATCCCAGGCATCATTCATTGTCTCTTTGTCAATTTCTTATCAAGTGGTAACTCAGAGATGTCTGAGAGCACACAGGCTGTAAGAGCTGCTAGTGAGACCTGAGAAATGTTCAGACAAATTAATCTTTCGGAAGGATGGGGGAGGAGGCAGAAGAGTCAGGAAAACAGTCTTCTCATTTTGATATTTGAAAAAGCCATTGCCCAGCAATTTCCACTGTTCTAACAAAGTTCAGAGTCATCTCCAGTTTCACTTTATGAGCTTAAACCAACTCCAGAAATATTTCTCATAAAAAAACAAGTTATATTTCGCAAACAAAATTTATCAACAGTGATTACATGGCTTTTTGGCAATTTCTAGAAACACACATTTTCTACTTACCTTCCTTATCCACACGGAAAACAAAAGTCCTATGGGATGTGACAACTTCAAACTTATTCTCCCCATGAGCTCTTACTGTTGCTATTGCAGAGAGCAGTATTATTCCTTTTGAGAACACTTCCTGTAATAAAAAGGCAGTCAAAATATTTCATTCTCAGAGAATTTTAAATTCCTCTGATGTAACACTACTTTTCATGATGTTTAGGGAGTTCACCACACTTAATATAACTGAGTAAGTGAACACCTTCACTACTTACCTATCACCAACTTCACTGTTCTGGATCTATGCACATCTACTACCTTCTAAAATAGAATAAAATCCCATGATGAGATAGATTGTGCATATCTAAGATTCAGCTTCATAAATTATCTCATTACATTAATATTGCAAAACGTAACACTTTAATTTACAATTTTATGCCAAAGTAAATTACATTTACTATCTCAAAGAAAAATTATTTGAAAATATATAACTATTATACTTGTATGATAGAATCAGACATGGGAAAAATATTATACTTCCTCCAGGCAGATAATTCCAAACAGTCTTGCTGCTCCCCCCCGCACTTTGCCACTTCAGTGGGTAGCCAATAAGAAACGTAAATTCACTGATCCCATAAATCCGTACATTTTATCCCTAAATTTGAACACAAACAAGGGCACCACACTGGAAAAATACACTGTCCTGTTACAATACACTACAAGAATGCTCTAGCTTGGGTCAGGTATATGCTTTTCTGCTATATGTGTGGGCTGGTTTTGGCCGGGATACAGCTAATTCCCTTCAGAGTAGCTAGCACAGAGCTGTGCTTGATGATAGAAATAGGGTTCACAACAACACAGGGATGTTTCAGCTGGTGCTGGGCAGTGCTGAGACAGAATCAATGAATTTTCTGCTCCTCATCCCACCCCAGCCCTGAGGAGGCTGGAGGAGCACAAGAAGATGGGAGGTGATACAGCCTGGACAGCTGAGCCCAGCAGACCTGACGGACATCCACACCACATGGCAGCACGTTCAGTGCTGGGACACAAAGCTGGGGCATGTTCACAGTGATGGAGTTTGTCTTCTCAAGTAACCATTACGCAGAATAGAGTCCTGCTCTCCTGGGGATGGCCAAACACCTTCCTGCCCATGAGAAGTGGTGGATGAACTCCTTGGTTTGCTTGTGCACAGCTTTTGCTTTACCTCCTAGTGTGTCTATCTCAACCCACAAGTTCTCATGTTTATTCTTCTGATTATCTCCCCATCCTAGCCGCGAGAAGAGTGAGTGAGTGTGGGGCATGATTGCTGGCTGAGGTTAAACCACAATAATTTGGGGTCAGCAAAAATTTTCCCAATATTTTTAGATTACCAACTAGGTATTAGGACAAATGAATGGAACACAAATGCAAGATGGGAGAAAGGGACTGCTACAAGTACTTCCTTCAATTAGCTCACCTTTTAAACTAATTACCCTAAGGGTTTGGGGTGGGGGTTGACAGGAAGGAAAGCTGAAGCAGACGTGCACTTCAGAAATACAGCTGCATTATTTCTGGATTCCAGAGTTAATGCTGCTCTTGTCTCCACTACACTTTCATAAATTCATTTTCTGACCAAGACAAGTCAGATACCCTGATAAAATTTATGATTCAGATGCAGTAATAGTCCGAGTCAGCTTCCCATAAAGAAATTGCTCTGTAATAACTTCCCTCCCAAAGTATAAATTATTATAACAGACTTCATACAAGCACTCAAGGAACATTGTAAATGTGAAGCAGAAAGGATACACTGGATCATTTTTTGTTTACTGAGTTTAATATACTAATGTTGTTTCACTTCGTGGTACTAATACATGTCAGCAAAGGTAGTTTAGTGATAAATAAACAGAAATATTGAAACACAGCAGCAGCAAGCATGTTACTACAGTTACACACAAGGAATACTCAGAATGACCATAGATACAATTGCATAGCTATTTTCATTATGGCTATATTTGTTAAAAGAGTGATCTTAATATATTTTAATGAGTTGGATATTAAGTTAACTACTGATCCTTCCATGGTAAAACAAAATTTTTACATCTACTGTTTCTGCAGGTGTTCAGTTATAAATATGTTATGGTGTTTGCAGGCATCTACTGGCTGTATTCGGTACTACTGCAAGAGAATAACAGACTGCTGGAAGTTACAACTATTTTATTTCATTTGCTAAAAAAAAGTCAATTTCCTTTTAAGCTGAGCATAGTTTTGCTTTGCTATTTAAACAATCATCCATTATCCTTTTGAAAGCTTTGTTCTCCAAGGCATACATATTTTCAAATACAGTTTAAACCACAATAATTTATCAATCTATTTTTCTTGCGCAGCAGCTTTTCTTTCATGTGCAAAAAAAAATGCCTGTTAAAAAGCTCTTGTAGATCAAGATACAATAACTCTCTTTGAAATACTCCAGACTAGAAATTAGGTGAATTATTTAGGAATACAGAAAACAAACCAAAACAAACACAGCCAAGAACTTCACAGCTATTTATTCTGTTACTGAGTGGTGTAAACTAGTTTTAAAGCTGCTAAGAATTCTCTGACAAAAAAATTTCCAGAAGGGAAAAGCAAAATGTTTGGGGTTTTTGTATCAGCTGTTTGGCAGAAAATTTAATTTTCAAATAAAGCCCCGCCATATCACTCCTTGATGGGCGTGATTCAGAGATGAGCTAACGGATCATGGAAAATACCATTTTTGACTACTTTGGTTTTACTTCTACAACAGAAGTATTTCAGGAATGACAGTGATTCATCTGTTTTGCAGTGAATTTCGCCCTTTGTAATGTTCACTTGTACTGTGACACAACAAAATGTTGAAGTTCTCCACTTGAAGTGTGATGTCTTTTTCCTAAATCACTAATATAATTGTCAGGGATGGTAAGCTGTTTTAAATAAAAACTTTCAACGTAACCAGAAGTTTCTGCCTTACTATAAAGTGTGTGGTAAAACACCAGATTTCTGCCTAAAGTAGGAAGAAATTTGAAGCAAAACTTGTGCATATAGGGTAGCTGAAAAAACAACTCAAATTCTACCTTCCCCTCCTCAGTAAACCACACTCTTTTGAGATGAAGCCACATGGGATGTTGCTCTGATTGCATCAGCTTTCTCAGGACCAGGAACACAGAAGAAATGAGAGCAACACAGATTCAACCCAAAACTTTCCCTAGGTCAGATGCTGCTTGTTAAAAGCTGAATCATTTTTTTCATGTATGCAGATACAAAGTATACAAAGTAAAGAAGAGATCTCTATCAAGCAGAAGTTGATAGACAACTAAAACAAGGTCAGAAAAATACGTATAAAATTGGTGTTTAAATCATTCAAAGAAGTATTCATATGGGCATTTTCAGGAATAATATTCTCTGTGTCTTCCCGCTATGGTCTCTGGTTATTTCACTCTTCATTAGCCATGTAGTACACTTCCCCTTCTTGAGAACCTCACTCTAGCTCCTAATTTGAATGACAAATAGAGCTATTTAATATCAGTAGTGTTTCTGGGTAAAATAAACAGTTTCATTCCACTGAGTCTAACCTTTTCTGCTTGTAATAAGAAGAAAAATATCAAGTATGGATTGGTTTCCTTCTGAGAACTACTTTTAATTGATACATGAAACCAAAAGTATAATTTCTTTATAACATGAATTTCTTCTATATACATGAAACCGAAAGTATAATTTCTTGTCTGTGTAGGAACGTCCTAAGACAAACACAGACTAGAATAGACAGAACTTGCCATTAAGTTCTAAAATTAAAACAACAACTTCCCCACTTAAATATATAAATGGCCAGCTGTGTAGTAGGAAGGGGGACATGCAAGACCTTGCAAGGGGCTCAAGCTGCACACAGGTCTTGATGGGTCTGCAAATAATTGTTTATAATGTCAAGGTAACAACACACAAGCAACAGCAGCAAAATGCTGATATCCATCTTACATGAAATATGAACACCCTAGGTGTGGAGACAGTGATCCACCAGAGACCACTACACCAAAAACTCATTTTCTTGAATGACACCACTGCTCGTTCAGCACAATCCCATTGGGCACTAAGAAATACTGGTACCCAACTATGTTTTCCTCCTACCTGAAAACTATTTTGAGTTTCACCAAATCCTCAGTTCCCAGAATTTTGCTTCGGGCCTTGCAGTTCTCAGATATAACATTTCTTCACGTATGTGACTCACCAAGTTAGCAAGTCAGACACCCAAATGTGGTCAAACTATACACAGAGACCAAGCACCCTCTCCTTCAATACCCAGAGTGAGGCTTGGACTCAGATTCCAGAAAAAGTGAGACAAAGAGGCTTCCACACAAGGGTTTGCCAAGCTGCTGATAGCCTAACCTACCACACAGACCTTTCAAACAGAGGATGCAGAGTTGGTGGCTTCCTATGCATCATGTGACACACTAAACATTCGATTCAGCAGAAGGGAATACTTCAGGAATCTCTTATGACAAACAGACATATAACAAATGCTATTCTAGCATAACTGACCTCCAAGTAACACTTTCAGTGACTTTCAAAAGGAAGAAAAAAAAAAAATTACCAGTGCAGATAAAAGACTAAGTTCTTTATTAGCATTTATTTCCCTAATTATGCTACAGGCAGTGTTAGGCAAATCCCATTTCTCCATTTTTTTCAAGTCTTTCTTCATGATCAACCCTGCTTTTCTGCTCCTCTGAAGTTGTGGGATCAATACTGCAAAGGGGTACCATTTTTTGTCACTGAAATACAAACATCATTCTCCTTACTCTACTGCTCTCTTCACCTACAAAATCAAGTCTTCTACTGTAAGTCAAGCAAAGCAAGCAAGCAAAAACAGATTGTTTCAAATTTGCAATCGGTAAGCAGAAAGACTGATGTAAATACCTTTGAGCTTTTTCTTAGTTCCTCAGCCCCTCAGTCTCATCCTACTTCAGTTCTCACATCCTCACCCCATCATAAGGCATCTGTAGCTCTCTTACCACCAATCAGCACACTGTTTCAGAACTTTTACCTGAAACTGTATTTTCTTCCTAATGTAACATGCATCTTCAACAGGAAATGGTCTTTAAATAAAATAACACACATGCACAGGGAAGGGAACCTCAACTTCCCTTAACATGCATATTGTAAAATCATCTATCACTTTTAAGTCTAAGAAGGTCTTCACTACTTCCAAGAGGAAATATTAATTATTAAATCACAGAGCGAAAGAAAAAGGATTTTGTAGTGCTCTGAAGGGTAATCCCATGGAATTCTAAGAGAATTACAAGGAATACATTCTGCTGAAAACTATGATTTACAAATGCATTTTTGTAGCGCATATAAGAAGTGAACTACATTAATCAAAGCAGCTCACGTGTCTGCAAATGTTTCAGCAGGATTCAATCCTCAGTACAGAAACAAAACCAGCCATGTGCATTGTAGAACTGGTTTTGAACATTCCCATTCAAACCTAACCAAGTTTCATGACATGCAGTTATGCACAGAAGACAAATAGAAAAAAGATATTTTTAATCAAAGAGTCAACAAGTGTATAGGTTTGGGTTGGTTTTGTTTAAATGGTCTTCCATGCTACTTTTAATGGTGCTCTCACAATCTCCAGCATGCTAGGCTCCCATGACAAGACACTCTTCAAAAACCATCAAATAACATCTCTCTTAAATGTGTTTAGCATGATCCTGTTCTGTTCCAAAAACAGCAGCAGTGTCAGTCTCTCACTAAAGTAAAAACAAATCTGATGATATCTACCTGGAAAGGTGAGTAATACAAGCCCTTCTAGAAAATACAAGGATGAACAATACATGAAGACATGGACACCTTAAAATACTTAATTACATCTCACCCTAGTGTTTTAGAATTGAAAATTAACCTAGGATGGCTATTCATTTCTAATTCCTCAGATTCTAATTACAGTACTTGGTGTATTACACAGATGCATTTTGTTCCAAACATGACCAAAACATATCTCTTACCTTTTCATTGTTGTAATAAGAAATGCTCTCTCCATCAAATTTAACCCAGCGCTTCTGAAACACACATTTGCTGGAATCAAAAACGAACACAATTAATATACAGCTAACACTGGTTTTAAGAATGTCTCAATCACAAATTATAGAGAGGTCATATTTCTGTTCAAATGAATATTCGGAACATAGAGCATAACTTTAGTCACCACAAGCTCTATTAAGATACTTTCCAAAAATGAAAGCTGAGAACCTCAAATGACCATCTCACTGTTGTGCTTATGACATCTCTGTTTGCTGGTATGGTACCTCCAGCCATTCCACGTCAACACAGCTCCCCAGGACTCTGTTTTCTGGCCAATGAATGGATAGCAGCACACCACATCTCCCAACAAGTACAACATGAAATTTAATTTTTAATGTGTTATCAACTGGACATCATTAATGGAAACTTTCAGTGTGCCATTAACTCACACTCTATAGAGACCTCCTAAAAATATATTTTTACATTAACCTGAAGTAGTCCATTACACTCACTAAAAATGTTGACAGCTTGTTAGTTATCATCTAAAAATGTCTCCATTCTAAAATCTATTAAACAAGTTAATTAGGCAAGAACAAGACCCCACTAATGTATTTTCCCAACATTATTTCCTTTTCTTTTAAATGAGTGCTCTGCTTTAGGATTAGTAGACTGTGATAGCTTATCAAAACTTTAATCAAATAGCAGCTCCGGCTTAATTAACTTGCATTATATGACTACAATAAATCATCATTTTTCATAACCTGGAAAGGCCAATGTACCATCTATTTTGCATTAAAATGTCAATAAACTTCAAGATTATACAGGCACGAGTGAACCTAAGTACCACATACAATGTGAGCAAACTGAAAGGCTGTAGAATTTATAGTGAATTAACTAAAAAAAAAAGAGAGCCCATACTTTAATTGCATGATTTCTATCAATTTAAGAAAACAGTATATATTCTTTTTCCTGAGGAATCACAAACTTCTGGGTGCAAATTGGAGCTTTACAAAAAGAATGAGAATAAAATAAGACAGCGCTTCAATAGTTTGAAAAAAAATTCTTTAAGAATTCAGTTGAGTTTTTTTTATTCTTCGGATACTTGAGAAATGGTATTGTAAGCAAAAGAAACAAAAATGTATCATTCACTGAACCACCCCTGAGACAAAGTCCTTGAAATGTAGCTGTGGACTGTCACTGCATCAAGGCTAATGACCATGCAACTCTTCTACTCAGTACTAATCACTACTAATTTTGTGGTTAACTCATTATCTTTTCCAAATAATAAATTTTTCCCATGGCACTTTCTTGAAGTTTTCATAACTTGTTCTCAACTCTATCCCTTCAAATGGAGCAAGACAAGCCAGCTGGAATCACGAATTATACTTTTCATGATTCTGCTAGCTAACTGCCAAAAGCGTTAAAAAAATCCTGTAAATAAAATAGAACAAGAGTCACAGCTAACTGCAGCTTTCCAAGAGTTCAATATCCCAATAATTCTGAAAAAAAAAAAAAAAAAAAGAAAAGAAATGTGGAAACACTCTGTGGGTAATTATTCTTTGAGTCTTTGGTAAAGGTGAACAATGGCAATCCATAAATGTGGACAAAACTTTCAAAATAATTTAAAAAGGAAAGAAAATAGTTTTGAGCACACTGAAATTCTGTGATAGTAAAAAAGTTTTATTAAACCCTTTATTCCATCTTAGTAATCACCTTCAACAATGTATCAAGTGCATCAACACAAAAAAATTAAAAAATTATATAATACCAAATCAATTCCCTAGAAAGGAACACAAAAAAAAATGGAAA
This sequence comes from Melozone crissalis, assembly GCF_028551555.1. Taxonomy (NCBI): domain Eukaryota; kingdom Metazoa; phylum Chordata; class Aves; order Passeriformes; family Passerellidae; genus Melozone; species Melozone crissalis. The sequence goes on along the minus strand of NW_026535784.1, from coordinate 1,924,767 downwards.
TTGCTATACAACAGAGCTTCTTCCAGTGAGTTCAAATAATGTTTTGTTCCAAAACAATAACATAATAACATAAATTTCTCACTTAAAAAAATTATATATTGTATATACTCAATTATATTGCTGATGATTATTATCGCAAAAAATAATCAAAGGAAAGGCCAAAAACTTTAATACCTTTCAGCACAGCTCAATATACTGTCCTAATAACAAGGAATGCAGATCTATTAAGGCTTGAATAGAAGTGCAGTAGATGTTTTATAGCACTAACAAGTACAACAGGTTTAATTTCTAGATGCTAAGTCCTAGTGAAGATCAGAAACAGACTTAAAAAGCAAAATTGTGCCACTTTCGATTATAAAAAAGGATTCATAGAATTCATAAGAACATAGGTTATAAGAAAAATAGAAACTGAAAATCACAATTTAAAAGGAGAAAGTCAGAACAACTTATGAGAGTTAGCAAGTATTTATGATGGAAGATCTGCTAACAAAGCATTTTTTAGTGAAAAACAGTCTAATGATAGCTGGAGTTTAAAATCAGCTACAATAAAACAAAGAACTTATAATAGAAATCAAATATAAGATATGTTGTTGTTGTCATTGTTGTTGTCATCCAACTCCCAAATGTGACAGAGAGAACTTATTTTCTATTGTGGTCCCTTCTCTTCATTACTTGTAATCTTGAGACTTGAGCTCAAATTTCTACCATTCAAATTTTAGGCACAAAAATTAAATTAAATAGAAGGAATTCAGCCCAGTTGAATTCTAAACTCAAAGCTCAAATAACACAGACAGAAAGCAACAGAGCTTCCAGTCACACTAATTATTAAATTATAATCCACAGCTAAATCAGTAAAGTAGTATTTCAGAATCAGAGTTTTCTTTCACTTACTTTGTGGACCACAAAAGATCAGCAAAAATTTAGTAACTGGAAATACTGGCACAACTTCATTCTGTATTTTTCCACTATAGCTCATGAGTAGAGATCAACAATTTTAAGAAAAATATCTTCCCTGAGTACATCTCGTAAAAAAACTTTAGAATAGGTAACTTCACTAAAAACTTTTAAATTCACAAAAGCTTGGTGCTCTTTCAATGAAAACAATTCCCTTTCCCCTTCCACTACAAACATTAAGCAGTGACTAAATACAAACTTAATATCTCTCATGCAAGCATACACTGTCACAGTTACACAATAACTACTGCAAATACCGTACCCTTGAGGGGATAATTTATCCAGCCATCCTGCTTTAACCTTCTTTACTGATGGTCCATAAAAGCAAGCATATGGTGTTATTGATTCATTTCCAATCAAAGTCTGATCTCCACCAAATTGCCAAAAATTAATGTGCTCACTGGCCAAGCGATCAGAATCTCCACTTTGTATCTTACTGCAAGATGCTGAGTGTGTTTTGGTTTTATTTTTCCTTTTTTTTAAAGACAAAGTATGTTGTTCCACAGTAGAATATACAGATTCACTTTCAGATTCTTCTGGTGTTAATGATGGGTCTTCCTGAGACAAGGATTCGTTTTTTGCAATTTCTTTTGTCTTCTCCTTCTGATTACTCAAGTAACTGGAAAGAAAAAGTGAATTTTACTCTTAAAATATGTTACTACAATGCACAAGTATATAAAATTAGTAATTAGAACAAATACTGGTAAAGTATATTATGTTTATAACTTGTATAATCACAGTGAACCACAGACCTGCTAAACACAACGCATCTTATAACTACGACTACCCTGAATCCTTTCTCCATTCGACAGGAATAGTGCCAAGATAACACTCCTTTGGAAGCCTGAACAAAAATTTAAAAGTAAATTCTCCTTCCTCAGAAAACTAGCTTTGCTCTTCTGAATACTTTTGACAACTTTCAGTATCACCTCTCTCTTCCCTCTCCCAACTCAACAGGAGCCTGGTGCAGACTGGATAACTGAGAAGCACATTAGCTCCCACTTCATCAAGTCACTGGCCACCATCTCAGGACAGGAGTGGTAAATGTGTTTTAGTTTTGTGCTTGTTTGGATGAGTTTGTTTTTCTCTAATGACAAAGTAAATTATGCAAGCAGTCAGACACACCTAGCTATGAGACATACAAAAATGCAACTTGGTCTTCCTTATTCTGACTGGGGAAAACAGGGACACTCTCCAAATTCACAAGAGATTCTGAAACCTAGTTTAAATAGTCTGAGAAAAGCCACAGTGCCCAGATTTGCCTTATATAGGATGGGGTAAAGCCTCAAACAGAAGAAAATATATAGTCATGGTTGTGCCCACAAGATCAACTTGTGACATCAGTAAATAGCATTTTCTTCTTTACACTTTGAGTTTCTCAGTAATTCTTATTTAATACCATAGATTCTTAGAAGAATATTCTTCATTCATTCCTAGATCCAATTTATTTTCACAAGCCAGGAAATCATTTCCATGAAGTTCCTAGAAAAGAAATATATTGTAACAAACGTTTGTAACTGAAAAAGTGATATTTAAATTACTGTAGATACAAATCACACACAAACAGCCTAGCTAGCAGCACTGTTCTTTCCCCCATTTTCAAACATGCACTTGAAAGCTGATTTTTGTATTCTAAGAAATGTTATTTCCAACATTTAAGCATGGCCCAAAAAACCTGATACAGACAAATCAGATAAAGAGATTCAGTGTATAGAAATAACACTGCTCTGATTTTTCTCAAGGCACCACTGACATCCTGGTTTTGGCAGGGATAGAGTTTATTTTCTCATAGTACATAGCTACGTTTTGCATTTGAGAATGAGAATAATGTTGATAACACACTGATGTCGCTGGGTACAGCTTACTCTAAGTCAAGGACTTTAGTTTCCCATGCTCTGCCACTGAGCACAGGAACAGGAAGCCAGGAGGGTGCATGGCCAGGCCAGCTGAGCTAAACTGGCCAAAGGGATGTTCCACAGCACAGAGCATCATGCTCTCTCCTTTCCACTAGAGTTACTATCAGCATTAGTATTATAATTACATTTTGCTTTGTAGTAATTATTAAGCTGGCCTTATTCCACCATCTAAGAGGCCACTTGTTTTCCAGGTCTCCACACTGCAGTGGGAGCAAGCAAGCAGCTGTGTTCTAATTCTAGCTGGGGTTAAACCACAACAACTGAATATTTTTTAAGCTCAAGAGTCACAAGTTACATGCAGCTTAAGTATCATTTATAATTTGCCACTGTTAGCCTATCTTTCATAACAATATTTCTTCTTGGAATAAATATACAGCCTTCACAGAACACTTAATGGCAAAATCAAAATCCTAAAGCAAAACTGAACCCAGACACACTGAATATATGCCATTAGGGTTTTTTGGGTTATTTCTTGCCAAGAACTTCTTCCTAAAAGGCTCATCTATTAACTTTTGCTTAGAAATCTTTATCACACTGCTTTGTAAACTGCTTGCAGTGTACAAAATGTCAAGGTTAACACTGCTCGTGAACATTACATTTCACACTTCTTAAACTTAATCTGACAATCATATTGCACTACTAGGCTTTTCAGTATGTCTTTCTTCCTTAAAAAAAACCCTAAATTTAACATCTTCATGCTTTCTGGAAAAAGTGTTTTAATCAACTCATTTAAGCTTTTATGTGTATGTAATGATGCTGAACAATGGCAGAAACAAAGTGGATAAGCTTTCACAACATTGCCATTTGTTTTCTGAGTAGCAGAAAGTAATCTTGTACTTGAAGACTGTACCTTGGTAACATGGAAAGGTAAGACTAAAAAAAGACATAGTTCAAAGCAGAGGAAGTGTGCAGCAAAAGTGTAGAAATCAGTCTGATGCTAGGATAAATCTAGGTGAACTGTCTGATTTCCTCTGCCAACCAGACCCATTATAAAAATAAAAACCCACTAAAACCTAACCACCCACACATCGCAGTACTGCACTGTAGCTAAAGGGGCTAAAAAAAAAAAAAGAGAAAAACCAACAAAAAAACAACACAAACTCCCCAACACATCAATAAAAGCAACCAAACAAACCCTATAAAAAACTAAGCAAAAAGCATCAATGTACTTTGTAGATAAATTAAATCGAAAACTCAAAAGCAATTATCAACTGTTTATCAAGTATTTCCATTGCCTGGAATCTCCCCAAAAAAGGGGAAAGGGCCACACTTCTGCACAATAGTTAAGAGGCTAATATCATGGTGCATGAAACATCCTCAGAGTAAAAATAGTCAGTGTTCTTTATCTTCATTTGTTTATGAGGATACAATTGAAATCCATACCCACTGAAGCTACATGATAGTACCTCTTCCTGCCTGTCAAGAACCACTGCAGTAACAGTTTGATGCCCTGCTTCTGCTCACTCCATAATCTTCAGTGCTTGAGCAAGTGAATTCAGAGAGTCACAAAACTTCCAAGCAATAACTAAGAAATGCATTTCTATTGTCAGTAGAATTTAAAATGTAAAAGTCCACAAATGAAGACAAGTTGTGGGTAAAGGAAGTTCTATTTGCTCACAAAAATCTATTTCAAACAAATGAAAACCCAAGCATTTGCATTGTCCTGTTTACAGAAATATCCTGCAAGATGCTCAGGCTCAATACAAGATAAAATCCCCACCTCCTTCAAGTGTCTGAGGTATTACACAAAGCATTTTCTCATGAAATACAATGCAGCCAGCCTTCTACAGTATCCCAATACTCAGCTCACACAATTTACTGAGCTCAGATTGCATGTTTAATTTAGTCTGTCTACAGCAAGACATAAAGCCACTATGTCACTCATGAGGCCTAAACTCATTAGAATTCAGTCTTCTTCTGGAGGAATTCTAATATACTTGACTCTTTTAGTTAGACACAACAATAAAATGTTGCTAAAACACTTGAATTTTTGTGTTGTTTTTAAATCAGCATTTTAAAAAACCCAGTTCCTTCTTCAGGTTGCCTTTCAGAAGTTTCTCTTTATACTTATCTTTCTTCCTGACCCAAACCAAAGGCATATTTTCTTTATAACCTTCATTCCCCTGTTCTCTTATGCTCACTTACTTCTAGTCGGTAGTGACTCATTACCTATTTATACAGTCACTCCCTTCACAAAAGCCTACAGAAGCCTTTTCTTTACACCAGTGAAAGAGAAGGAAGGGTGATGGCCAGCTTACAAGGCCTTAGAACAAATTTCAGTCTTAAGTATAATAGCTTGACACCTTTTATTCATATGGACAAACTATACTCTCATGACTTAACATGAAGCAGCAGCAACAAGCTCTAAAATCTCAGACACTTTATAGTGTTATCTAAATATTCTTATGTGTTCCTAGGATATTTGGTTCTGCTGAAAAAAATCTGAAAGTGAAATGTATCTCAAGATGTTTGTTACATAGTTCTTCTTTATGACCTTTGCCACAATTAACTGCTAATGGAACTAAAATCAGCTATAATGTTTCCAACAGGCATGTGATAAACATAATGTAAGAAACTGTTCACATACATGGAAGCGATATTAAAATCCAAATCTTCAGCTCAGATAAAGGATGTCATAATACACTGCATTAATCATGATTCTAGAACCAGCAAAATAGCAATTTAGTTTCAAGCAGTTAACCCAGTTTAACAGCATGGTATTTTTGTACTTTGTGCCTTTGTAAGATAAGAAAGAGCGCTGACAACCTTTCTGGATATGCTTTTTCATAAACAACCATTTCAATGAAATGTACAGAATAATGCTAATAAGTAACAAGAGACCGAGGAAACTGCTACAAAATCAGCTTAGACCATTGAAACAATTACAAAACATTACAAAACAATTACAAATTTTGAATTTTTAAAGACATTAGCACAGACAACAACTAGCACAGACAAGGCATTGCACTCAAGGAAAGAAAATGAACGCTCAAAGGTCAGCTCTGCGTGCGCATAACAAGAACAACTAGGAAAGGCAAGGTATGATTTTATGTGTACTGTGTTAAAGTTCAACAAGAACAAAAAAAGCATAGTATACATCCAAAACAAAGTATGCATCAAAAAGAGATTACTTTCATTCCTATAAAAGTAATAGGAAATTCAAATTTTGTCTTCCTACTCTCATTGGAAGACAAAATTTGAACCATTTACTTTTATTGATCAATTCTAAAGAAATTAGAAAGGGAGAAAAAAATCCTAGACATCCATTTGAGTAGTTTTTATTTTAGTCAATAGTTTACAATAGTTTAAAAATGAACCATTAGGCTGAAGATCAGGGCAGAAGAATTTTCTGTTATCTTTAATTCTGTGGCTTGAGACTGGCTGGAAAAAGTACAAGCAATCACAGAATCAACAATTTCTGGTCTGCCTCCTGCTGAGACAGAAGCAGGAGCTGGAAACTAATGGCATTGGGCAGATGCCTCACTAAGTTAATTTACCCCCCCTATCTCCCTGCACGTGATTCAGAAGTCTGTCCACATGTCATCTGTGGCATTCACACCAACTACCGACCCCAACAAAAACATTCACTTCAGAGAATCTTAAAAGAAAAGTGACTTTCGGGGTATACAGCAAGTTTAGGAGATGCATGAAAAACGTCATGCAAGAACCTCAAAGTCCTGAGAATATCATATACAGGAACTGAAAAAGGGCATGGCCAAATGTGACCATCATATCACCCAACCTAATGTGCAAGCTGCTTTCACAGGATATGCAAAAGTCTGTGCAGAGACACCCAGTCTTGATCTGCAATTCTCAGATGAGAAGAAAAGCCACTTTTAGCGTTCTTAGTAAATTCTAACGGCTTCAAATTCCAACAGCTTAACCTCAATTACGAACCAAGAAACAACCAAAACATACACTGCAGCTTCTTATTACTACTAAACATCCAAAGTGTTTCTTGGGATTAACAAAACTCATTACATTAGTCCTCATATATTTACATCATAAACCCTTTGCATATACCTAAAATGACAGAAATCAAGGACTAGCAACTAAAAGAGCACAAAAAAATTAAGTCAGCATGAAATACCCAGCATGAAGATTAAAGTGAAGACAGACTATATACATTCAGGCTTCTCAACTTACTTTAGCATCTTTAGCGTTGTCACAAATAAAGGTTTCCCCATATGGAGAGATAATGGGTGGCTTTTCTTCCATGGAAGTATCTTAAAGCAAATCAATAAATAAATATATACAGTCACACAGTGCTCTACTGTGAGTCACAAATGCTCTGCTAAAGTCATAATGAAATCAACAAGGGAAACAGATTGTGCAGCTTGCAATTTCTCTGTCCTTCCCAGAAAAAACTTTGAGGAACAAGAAACAATGTCCTATTTCTACATGAACTCCAGACACCTTCTTTTCACCATAGACATTAACATTATTATGTATTTTGAATATAACTGGCATACAGGGATTTTCTTCTTTCCTACCCTGCATCAAGTTACAATAAAAAAACCTTCAATGGTCTAGTCTAAGAAGCAATAGCTCCAAAGCTCTTTATTCTGACTTTTAAAAAATACCAAAAATAAACCACCACGCAACTCTTTTGTGCACCATCTTCATTTTGTCACCAAATATTTCTTAAAATAAACACAACTTCAAAAAAGACATTTTTAAATATGAAAGAAGTTTCCAGCTGACTGCACAAGACTTCAAAACACTTCAGCAAACTATTTAATACAATAAATTTCCTGTTCTTTCCAGGAGCTATGAGCACTTATAAACAAATTAAGCAGCATTAGTCAGGAATACACTCCTCATATCTTTCAAGAAATTAATTCTGCTTAAAAAAAATCTGGATCTAATATTAGAAACTTAAACACTAGTCTAAATATATATATTAAAATAAATGGGGCTTGAAGAGTAGATTTTCTGTTTTTTTTTTATTTGGACATATTCAAAAAGTAAAAATGGAGAACTGATTCAATCCTCTCCTATCACATAAATCAGTTCTTCTAGACCTTTGAGATGCCAAATATTTCTTAAAATATGTAAGTAATAATTATTTTAGACAACCAGTTCAAGGTTTATTTTTCTTTACTATTCAATACATAAATATCAGCATGCTTAACTCACTGTTTTGTGAAATTTGCCTCCCAGTGCAAGAAATATTTACAAGGCCCATATTTCTTCTTCTCTGAAGGGAACTTGAACAAAACAAAGCACAGAAAGAAAACATTAATTGAAATTCCCCAGAAAATAAGCAGAACCATCTCATGCAGTTAAACAATTAAAATTTTACACAAATATATAAACAATAAATTTTAAATCTTGGGAAATTTTCTGATTTTTTTTAAAGTCACACAACATGTTTTCCTCCCCTTATGACATTAAATACTTCTCTGATCCTAGCAGACATCCCAAATTCAGGCGGGTTTTTTGTTCTGAATTGATATTAAAAACATTCAGATTGTATGAAGAATGGAGATCCCAGAGTTTTCCTCAACCTTTTCCTTCCCTTCCCCTTCACAATAAATACCAATGGCTGTATTTAAAAAAGGATGTACTATGAAAATCTACTTTAACATTAAACTCATAAAAGGCCTGAGAACCCAGCCAGAACACGCTCCCAAACACTGAAAAAAAATTGCTGTAAAGTTTAGATTTCCTTAAGAGAATTATTTCCCCGTACAAAGTTTTAAAACCAAGAGGTAACTGGCATTGCATTGCAACTGCCAGTGACAACTACACATTTTGCACATGGGTAAGAAGGCATCTCCATGCACAGCAGAAAAGTTATTTTATTAGTGGCGTGCTGGTCCCATGTATTCCAGTAATTTTAAGTACAGTGCAATAGTATTGCTACTATTTATATTTCAGGCCAAGACAGCTTTATTATCAGAACATAGGAAGAAAAAAGTGTGAATTAGAAAATTTCTAATCCACCTTCACTTGTCCAGTGCTCGGTATTACAGGTCTTTTCAGTCAAGCTCTGAATTCTCCCATTAACTTAATCATCAATTTTTCCTCTTACTTTCATTTTCTCTGCTTAAAGTAAGAGTACTGAAGGTTCTTATGCATCCTTATAGAATATTGTGAGACTTATAAATGCCATGTAAGACCCTTATTGGTTTTCCTAACAGCTTGTGGGTCCTCCATCATTTAAAGCCAAAGGCAATTATCTTCTACTAAAAGTATCAATCTCCTACCTTTTGTTTCCCCTTTTAACATATTGAGAAATTTCAGTATTTTAAGATAAGCTACGTTTAGCACTTCAGACCTACTGTCTCATGAAGTCCAACTTGAATTACTCCTAACTACAAAATGATATTTCTTTGTGACAGAAGGCAGGTGTTCATGAACTACTATTTCACATAATTTTTACTCCACACCTAAATCTGCCTCAAAAATTTTATTAGCTTAAATTCAAGATGGAAGCCACACCTTATAAAGTTACTTGACATTTCAAATGTTATCCAGGTTACATAAGCTAAGTTCCTCAATGATTACTTTATGAAATCCTGGGTTTAGAAAAGAGAGTGAGTTGGGCCAGTAAAAGAGGATCATAGCCTAGTTCCCATATATAATTGCCTACTCTCCTGAGTCATAATTACAATAAATACATAGCAAATACTTAAAAAGTCTGTGTTTCATCACCCATTTTACTAAAATGCATCTAGTTACACCTTTTGAAGCTCCATCAGCAAACTAACTTCATGTGTTTGTGTGCACTTAATATGCTTAAAAAACACCCAAAACCTAACCTAGTGTATTTCAACACAGATCAGAGTTTTTGTTGGTAGGTTGGTATCTTTTGAAGCGTACTAGCAGCATTAAACTAAATTAAGACTTAAAGACAAACAGCTTTGACTTGAAGAGCCTTTAAAATTATGGAGGCTTCCCTTATGTAAAACAGCGAGTCATTTGCTTAGTTTCAGGGTGGATGGATAAATTCACCAGGTAATAAAAAATAAGTCAGCTTAAAAAACAAACAAAAATCACACACACAAAATAATCCACACTTTTTTTAAAATCCATATACTTTTCAGAACTTGTGTATTCTTTTTGATCATGCACCTACATTTATGTATACATGGCACAAAATCCTGCTGAAAAAACAACCATAGTCTTTTTTCCAGCATTCAAAAATACACCTCCTTGTCATTTTTGGAAAGCAAATTTCAAACTCATGTAAATTAAAAACTATCTATCTGAAAATATAAAATGAATGAAATGAGCTCACTTTGAGTATCTGCTTGAACGATTATGTGTCATAAAAACCCAACAGTGCAAGCTATAAAATTATAATAATTTGTGAATTATATAATTATATTTTATTTATATATATATATAAAAAATATAATATATTTTATATATATATATATAATTTCTAAATTACATAATTATAATAATTTGTGAATGCTTAATAGAAAAGTAAGCTAGTTGTTGTACAGATTAAATACCCGGATTAAAAGAGAGAAAAATACTGAAGGCATCTGTTGGAGGAAAAAAAATTGAAAAAAAAAATCTTATAACTGTATCAATTCATGACTTTTTCTTAGCCATTTCAGAAAGCAAATACCTCTTCTCTTGAATTTTTTCAATTCAAAAACTGAGTACCTCAACCAAAATTGATGATATTCTTTATTTTGCTCTTTAATGGAAGGTTAACTCAAGCAATCTGCCAACCACAAAGTGTGCACATTTTTCAAAGATACACTAATAATCTCAATTATCATTCAGTGTTGACTTTGTTCCAGCTGTGGTGATTAGGCCTCCTTGTTTTCATATATTAAAGAGGTACCGGATGCAGCTCAGGCTGCACACACTTCTCTAGCACCCCATATTACATATAAACAGGATGAAAGATGCAACGGGGCAGTGACTGGTCTTGCTAAATGCTGAAAGGCTGGAAAGCTAAAACTTTGCACCAAGCTGGTTGATTCAATATACTCCTGTCACCTTGCAAAAATGTGAGGGAAGGAGGTCAGTGCAAGCAGCCAGTGCCTCAAAGTCTTTACTTGGCATTCATCTGCTGAGTGTTTTAAATGAAAGCAGCTTTTGTTTCCAAACTCATTCAAGACGTGTTTTCTTTTCTATCTATCTCAAGACCTAACCCTCCCAAAATGCAAACACATCAAAACTGCTCTAGCATGCTGTGTTAAAGCTTTGGGGTTCATAGACTGCTAGCGGAGGTAAAATAATAATGACACCTTCCCACAGGAAAAGAGAGGGAGCAGCTTCTCTCTTCTAAAAAATTTATTTTGTGTGGCAGAACACAGTAGAGATACACAGCAACACCAGCATGGCACCTCATTAGCAATCTTGAGCACTTGTATGCTAAGAAACGGAGTCTAAAGGATATCAGCACCAAGCAAGAAATTCCAACTACAGGATCTGCCAACTGCAGAAAACAAATGGTGCCTGCTCAGCCAAGCACCACTATCTATTTTACTTATTTATATCTCCCCCCATAAGCAGGATATTACTCTGAATTTTGGTCTAGCTTTTCTTATTTCTCTTAAGGAATAAGAACAACTCCACTACTGCACAGCAAGTAACAAAGATGGGTGCCACAAAAACATCTTAAAAAATTATGTAATTCATCAGTCTGAAATTTTATCTGCATGTTATTCTGTATAAAAATCAGATCTACCATGTTATAAATCTGCTTCAGCTTTTTGTTTGAACAAATTCCTTCCCAGAATAATGCAAGGGTAACTATTTCACAGAAGAGTGACTGCTAGTTGACATTATCCAAAGTATCCAAAGCATCTAAAACTATTTCAAAACTAATTATGTTTAATCTTGTCCTAAAGACACACTTGTGTTTAGTTCCATCCATTGCAATACTTTCATTATTTTTTATTTTTCACTTTGTAGTTTTAAACACCTTTTGACCGACTGTTAACAATTCTCCAACAAGAGTGAGCACATAGTGATACAATAAGGAAAAGTACACATTAAAATAATCTAGCATAACTACACATCAATACTGAGCAACAAATCCAGTACTAAAACCTGCACATTAACCCCACTATTTACAAAAAAAGTGTAATTGTCACTTTTTTCTTTTTCCTTTTTTTTAATTCTGCACCCCCCCAATGTTACAGTGCTGCCACACTGTAGTGCCAAATTCAAAAAAAGAAATAAACTTAAAGTATTTTCAACTTCTAAAATGCTATGGTGTCTTTCCAGATGCCAGCATGCTTTGTGACAGGCAAGAGTCAGGAGCAGAAGTGAAGAACAGGGAAGCAGATAAAATTGGAAGGGAGGTAAGTGCATTATTAGTAATAAAAAATGACACGGTTACAGCTCTACTATGGGGCACAAGGAGACCCGCTGTAAGAACTTTTTGTGCTAAAGGTACACAGGAGGCAATGAGAAAAGTATTCCTTGCATAAAAATTTAATTACTGATATCCATGAATGACTAGAAGGAAATGCTGAGCTTCCCAGATTTCAGCAGGATTTCTCTGCCTCTATGGTACAGCCGTCATACAATGTATTAAGGATGAAACCAGCATCTGTCAATAAGGCCAGTTTGAGGCTGTTTGCCTATGCAATTCTGTGACAAAGATACAATCTTTCCTGAGGTTAAAGATGTTTGCACAATGCCATTTTAAAGTCCTCAGTATTAGTATTAGTTCTCTGCCCCTATGAAAAGGTTATCAGAAAGGTTATCAAGAGAGTTTCTGCCATGTTTAAGTTCTGCTGTGAAGTTCTTGTTTAGCCTCGATCTTTGGCAGACAGACTGGTCCCTCAGGACTTCCATATTATTACAACTAGAGCATAAAGACCAAGAAAAGATACAGGATCTCACAAGCCAAAATGGTGGGTAATGAAGTTAGTGACCCAGTCACATATCAATCACTAACAGACTGGGAATTGCAGGATTTACTCCAGCGGTGGGAAGACTACTATATATTCTCTCAACTGGATGACTGTTTCTCAAAATCAGCAAGAATATAATAATATTTTAGTATGTAGTTATGTTTTAGGTTAAGAATCCCATTTTGTCTCAGCATGAATAGCTTTATTACATGAAGTAGGTATAATCATTCTACAAAAGTTAATATAAATCTGCTCCTCACTGGAGCAGTATACCTTACTGGATAGGTATACTTAATTTTCAATGAGGACATTTTTTTTGTCATTTAGAAGACACCAATGAAGTAGTTTTTAAGGCACACAAAAAAAAAAAAATCACTAATTGTTGCAAAGAAACTTTGCCTCTCCACCTGTTCAAACAATTGCATTACAAGATTAATTTTGACATTGCTCAGTAATCTAAAAACTAATAAATGCTGGGAAATCCCTGCATTTAGAGCATGTATAAACTCGATGATGCTTCTAACTGCTGAGATATGCAGATGAAAAACTCAAGATAAATAAAAAACATTCTTAGACATGTCCCCTCCAGGCATAGCTTGTGGTTCAAAAAAAAATTATAAAAAAAAAAAAAAAAAAAAGCAACCCCATGATCTGGACACAGTTACACCAAAAAAAACTTTGCATATGCCTCTGCATTAAGTTTTCTTCTGTTTAAGACACTTAGCTAGCATGACAACTAAAACTTACTTAACAGATCCAACTATATTACAAATTAACCTGTGTGGAGGTATTTTTTTGCTTAAAGACTGCAATATTGTATTTTAATTGACTACACATTCAATGCCTATTATTTTTAACATTTTAACAACAATTACACCTTTATCAAGATAGGTCTTGAATTAAGTCCCAACAGCAGATATTTTTCTCAACATGCTATCATATTTTTCCAAGACAAGCTATAACAACTAATGTTCATTCAAGAAATAAGTGCCACTCAGTGATTTCTGATTTTAAATTATGAACTCAACCATTCTGAAGGAAGAAAAAGACACAGTCACATCACCTGAATACTCAGAAACAAATTAAAAGATGGCATAAACTCTGAAAAACCATCCACAGCTATCGTCTTCTTTTTTCCTCTTTTTCTACTGTTGTTTTCCCCTGCTGGAATGTCTCAAATATTTTTACCGTAGAAACATCATTAAAAGCTAAGGTTTTGTCGTTATGAGACCACCAGCAAAAGCCAACACATAATATGAATAAATGGTTGCCTTCATTCTCCGAAGTTAACAATTAAATGACTATCAGTTCAGAAATTAACCCAAAAGCCATCTTGAAGTTCTTGCTTATGTTTTATAGTTTATAAGAGTTATACCTAAATCAATAAAGATTGCTTTATCTGTGAATATGTAGATGCAGAGAAAATTGACGAGGTTATAAGGACACACTGTTCTAAAATTTCCCTTTACACTCTCATTTTTGTTTTAAAAGTACATTGAAGCTTAATCCTTCTTCACTTAATTCGGCAACATCCATATCAAATTCAGTGTATTTACAGTGCATATTTAAAAAACTCAAGCAAAAAAAATAGACATAAGGAAATAAAACTCAAGAAACCCCAAACTGTAAGTTCTACCAAGATGGTAATTTCTCATTAGTACTGAAGAGCAATTACCTTGATGAAGGCTGAACTTTACTTGACTCGGGAATTTCTGGTACAGGTCGATGCCTTAAGATAAAAGATCGGGTTGCTCTTGGAAATACTTTCATGCAGTTTAGCGCACAGGAATCATATAAGTCATTGTCTATCATTTCTCCTTTAAACTTATAGAATGGAGAACCTGGTTTTCTATTAGATAAATCACCCTCATCTGCAAACCTCTGCTGTTTGTTTTCCTTGCATTTTGTTTCACATGAACGAACAAATGAAGGAGGATCACGGAACACCAAGGGGCCAATCAAGTGCTCATCAGCTTGGTATGCAGCAGCTTCTGTCAGTGATGCATCCTGCTGATTATTCATGTTAGTATTTCTATTTTGACTAACAGCTTTTAGTATGCTGTCTGAATTCTGGTATAAACTAGAAAAATCCAAATCTGTAAAGTTATTATCATTTGCCTCCATTGAGTTTTGCTCTGCAAGTTCAAACTTTTCCTTATTGACGTAAGATTTTTTAAGGAGTTGTTCTGATGATGTTACAGGTATCAAGCCAGTCTGATCTACACCTGAATTGCTTACAGGAGACTCCTGATCAAAGGATGAATATTGCTTCTCTTCCAAACCTTTCAAGTCTTTGAGTTTTAAATTTTCATGGAAAAGAGAATTTCCTTGAATTTCCAAAAGATTGTCTAACTGTTTAAGAATCCTTCTGCGATGTCCTGTAGGCAACACTCCCATTTGCTGAAGCACGCTGTTATTGATTCCCACGCAATCTGTCACTGTGTTATAGCCATATTTTTTAAAGTTAGGAAGATACTGTGCAAGGTTAATGTTGACCAAAAATTCTTCAATATCAGAGCCATTGCCTGTGGATGACATGACTTCATTCCGTATATTGCCCCACACAGCCAAGTAGAAACAGTCAGGTTGCGTGCATGTTCACTAGCAGGAAAACTCTTGAATTTGGTGTCCACCAGCAAGCAGAAAATATTTGTTTCCTCACAACACCTCTTCAAGTTTCTTCAGTTCAAACTGATTTTTTTTTAAAGACTGCAAACATACAGAAAAGAAAAAGGACATTAAAAACAATTCTCACCTGAACCTCAGAATTACCTTGAATAAAATTGTGAAAGACTCCTGTCAGATGAACATTCATATTTTTTAATTGTTTGTATACAATAATTTCAACAAGGGTAAACCCATCCTATTATCTTAGCCTATATAAAGAAAATAGCAAAATCAAAGTCTAAGCACAAGTAATACAGACTTAAAACACATATTCCTAGTAGTTAAACATTAAGATGAACAGTTAAAGAGATTAATCACTTATCTACACACACACTCCTATTACACAGTACTTGGCTATCAGGGAGAGAGAGTTATCCAAGACCATAGCTGGAGCCTAAAACTTTCCTATTTCCACACTAATCCGAATCAATTATGGAATAGGGCTTCTACTCCCTTATCTTCCAATCTCAAAATCCTTTTAACATAAAAACACACCTGCAATGGAACAAAGGAAAAATGACCGTCTAGAGCATTCCATGTGAACTGTGCATTCAAGGCCTCTCCAACTGAGAATCCAACTGAACAAGTACAATCCTCAATAACATGGTTTTCAACAGTAGAGCCAGCCCTTCAAACACACTGTCGGCAGGAATACAGGAAACAGGTAACCACCAGCATCTCAACTCTGACAGGGAAGCTTTCCCTTGGCCACAAAGAGAACAGGCATGAGCCCATAGGCAGGTTCTGGCTGTTCATTAGTTTTTCCTTAGTATTTTCCAACTCAACTCTTACACTGCAGATTTCATCTGTTTGAATTATTCTTTCTTTCAGGGCCACATCTAAATTCACAATTTACAAAAGCCAGATGCTACTGTTCTGAAGGTGTTTGAAACAACCCGAAATAATATTTCTTCAAAGAAGGTTTAAGATCAGCAACACTCAACAGGTTTTTCACCTCTCTCTTTCTGTATAAAGAGTAATTTGGCCTTGGGGAAATCTGCTGACTGTAACAGCTGTCCTGGCATGCAGGTACTAGCCTTAAGCAGCCTGGAAAAGAAAGAACAGCTTCAGTGGAAGAGCATTAACATTTAAGTATCATTTAGAAAGAGGAGAAATGTTAAGACCAGAATTTGTCTGTGGTAGTAGGCATCAATACCTAATTCTTCAAAGTATTTCACGACAAAAAATGCAGCACTTATGTTCTAGAATTTAACCCTAAAACATTGCCTACATTTTTACTGTACCAATTGCTATAAATGTTCCTTTATTTAAAATAAATAACTGGATTCTCTCTAGTCTTCAGCTTCATTTTTCTGGATATATTTTTATCAGCTTCGATCACTACCCACAATTCTCAGCAGTGACTTATCTTGAATATTAAATTGATACAATTAAAACCTTTTAGACAGACAACTCTATAGGTCAATCAGATATCAGCCTCTCAAGAGAGATTAACTTCATTACAGAGTTAACCCTCAATTAAAGATTCCCAAGTCATTTAAATTCAAAAAGCCTTGGATTGATCTGAACAGATTAACAATCCACTTTTGTATTTACCTTTTTCCCATCCTAACCCGCATGCTTATATAAACTTCCATCATTCCTTTAAAAATTTGAAAACTCAGCATTTCCTCAAAACTTTCATGGCAGCCTCCCGTCATAAGGGACAAAATTCAACAGTATGGCCTCCCCCCATCTCTAAACTCTGAAAAATGTAAATGTATATCCTCTTAACTAGATGAGTATATATTCTCAGATTCTGAGTACAGAATGAATAAAAAAAAATACAGAAATTAATTATCAGGGAAAAAAATATCAGACAGGTACTGTGTGGGACAGAAAATAGTCTTTCAGATAACCAGTAATTAAAAAACACAAACAAACAGATTACAAACACAAGGGGGGAAAAAAAGAAAAAACCAAACAAAAACACCAAAAAACAACAACCAAAGCACACACATATTCAAGTATATAAAATCCCTATAGCACTAGCATATCAGTCTAAGGAATATAAAGTTGCAGCTGGTTATGTCAGCCATTTCCACCTTCCTTGACAGTTCTGGGTTTCATGATCGCACTTGTCTACTTTCTCCCTAAGGTGTTAGTGTTCATTTTCAGACAGTAGCATCTTCTCAATCCCTCCATTTTTCATAATAACAAAAAGTGCATCTGGGAGACTAGCTTCAGCTATATATTTATAAATAAGTATATATCTGTTATAGATAAACAAAAATATTTATATCCACATTCTCTCTTCTCTATCATAATACTGTTTTTTCTACATGCAATAGCTTTGCCTACACCTTATTCCAGAACACCTGCAGTGTTGTTACTTCAGGAACTCAAATAGCCATGTGTTATCAGCTGTTTGGACTCTAACCCATCTTTGTATAAACCACATACCAATGCAAAGGGATACCTAGCAGAGAACAAGCTGTGTCCAAATCTGTAAGAATGATTACGTTTTATGAACAAAGCATGTAGCAGAGGAAGGAAGGAACTGCTTGCTGAGAAGACATTTTGACCACAAAATGCCAACAGCGATCCAAGATAAAGCCCAAGCTACTTTCTGTTTCTGTAGTTGTCTATGGCAGAAGTTATCAGTGCATCCATCAGATTTCTGAAGACATGCTATAGATCAGGCCTAGCTATGCCACTGGTTAAATACCACTAAGATTACATATTTTGTGGGCCTAAGCAAAGGGTTATACTGACAACTGGTTTGGTTTCACTACTTACACAAAGATTAATGTAACAAACAGCTAAACAAATCTGCACGCACTGGTGAGTGTTTCACAGGCCAGAACATAAATATGTAATCATTTCTTAAAACATTTTATAAGGTTTGAACTCAAGAATGCAGAACTCAAGGACCACCTTATTCAATACATTACTCTATTTTGATATGATTGCTATCAATTTAAAAAAAAATGTAATATCCTCCTTAGGTTTGATTGCAAAGTAATTTATAATAAACCCTAAAGAATGTACAGTATTAGAAAAGGAGTGGCACATACACATTTGTACAAATACATTCATTCTCTTTCACATCCATATTTCTACCACCACAAATTCAGCATTTGTAAACAACAGTAGTGCACATGGCTGCATACACTCCATAAAACAAATCTCCTCTCAGAAACAAGATAAAACAGATTTTTCCTACTTATAAATAAATAGAAGAAAAAAAAATCAACCCAAAAAAACAAAAAAAAAAAAAAACACAAACAAAACAAATGCAAGGGGAAATTGAACTTGCTTAAATAAAATTGATTCTTGATTCTTGTAATATATTATCTTAAGTAGTGTAAGTAAGACAAAAATCACCATTCTCAACGTGGTTACTAAGAATAGGAAAATGCTATAATGGCTATTAAAAAAAAAGAAAAACATCAAACTTCTTGGAAGACACCTGACTATTCCATTTTATCAAAATAAGGACAAAACACCTAAACTGCTAAGTGAAAAAAGCAACACAAGGAAAATCATTTGGGCTTTTCTTCTAACAAAAAGTCTCAGCAGCGGATGAATTGCAATGTGTGTCGCACATCTTAAGCCTTTCACAGAATCATACAACTTTCTTTCACAGAAGATGTTTTTCACACTTGCGTACAAACTGATTGTTAATTTCTTCCTTTTCCCATCTCATGGAACAGACTTAGGCAAGGAGTGGCAAAAAAACTCAAGAGTGGCCTAACAGGTCTTTTCTTTTACTAAAATTGAGAGCTGAAGAGCTAACAAATAAAAATAGCATTTCTAATTTTCAGAACCCTTCCTCACATGGAGGGTAAGCACCTGTGTCTAGCATTCTGGAAAGCTCTATCTACTAATTTTAAAATTTTTTAATTCTGATTTTTCAAGTTGAAAAGTCTTGAAGACAAAATTGCCTGGGAGACAGACAAATCTTTGTTGAGGCAAGCAACCAACCAAAATTTTAATAATTAAATGTGTGAACAGTACGTTATAGGTGAACACAGAAACACTCAAGTGGGACTAGGCTTTTTTTCCTTTTCTTAATATCAATACAGACACAAGCCTGAAGAAACTGTCAAACCTCTAAAAGTACATGGCAATATAATCACACTGTGAGCAATCAGTTCAACAGACACAAGCAAGTTCAGGCTTGCTCCCAACTTCTGCTAAACAACATACTAGATGAAGATCCTAATAAATACATTAAAAAAAAAAAAAACCAAAAAAAAAAGCCCCAACAAACAGTGCAACAGGTCTTACCATGGAGTGGAACAAAATGTGCAATTTCACATAGTAAATTTCATCTTCGCGTTGCAATTGACTCCACAAAAACTGACAAGAGTAACATAGAAAACATTGTAGATTAAAGGTCTTTCCCAAAACCGACATTATACAATCAGCAGATAGATTGCTTAAAAAAAAAATACTTATTGCAGCAATTGCGATAGAGCTATTGCCTCTACCAATACAAGGAAGTTACTAAGCATAGGTCAGCCCAGAGGATAATTACAAAATAACTTTAATCACATCCTCTGTCAAACTGTTTCTTTGTTTGTCTTTCTTTTCTTTTTTTAATTTCAGAGCACTTGCCTTCTAGAAATAGGTTCAGCAACTTTCGTTACCTCGGAGTCAAACCTCATACTGCAAGAAATTCCAGTGGAACAACTTGCAGAGTCGCTGGAGTAAGGAACGGCATGCCATGAATAAGCAAACTCAGGGTGGAATTGGAACTTTGGGAAGTTGCAGTGGGAACACTAGGGTGCTGTATCCTTCATTAGTATTCTCCATCCATACATACTACAGCTTCTTTGACTTTAAGTTTTCTGATAAAACTTGCAGGTATATAATGGCAGCTAACATGAGGTCTGCTCACGTCTGCCTTCAGAAAAACCATTCATAGAGTCAATAAACACACTACACTAAAGCTCTGCTCTTTAGCATGACATTTACATACAAATAGTTGAAACAATTGAAGGTACTAAGAAAAGAGAAAGCACTACACGCCTTACTTTCTACCTGCCTACAACTACTTCCATTCCGATCCCAGCTTCAGTACGTGTCGCTCATGTGGGACATGCTCCGTCCCAGACACCGGGCACGCTCCGGCAGCCTTCCAGGGCGGGCGCAGCAGCAGCAGCAGCAGAGCGGGGCTCGCTGCCGGCGGCACCGGAGCGGCAGCATCACTCCCGGCAGCGGCCAGAGCCCGCCCAAACCCCGCACACCCCGCACCCGCCGAGCCCGCCTTACCTCTGCCAACAGCCAGCAGCCCACAGGCACAGGGAGGCAGAAGAAGGAAGCGCAGGGCTTTAGAGTCCTTCAACTTTCAGTTCTCCCTCCGGCTCCCCGTTCGCTCACTTTCTTGCTGGCTTTCTCTCCTTCCTTCCTGCCTGGCTGGCTCCACACCCCACCCCACCCCCGCGCTGCTCCCCGGCAGGCCGCGCCCGCGAAGCTCCTTCCCTCCCTCCCTCCGTCCGTCCCTCCCTGCCGCAGGAGGGGCCGCACCTGGGCGCGGCGGCGGGGCCCGCCGCCCTCCGCGACCGGCTCCGGGCGTTCTGGCCGGGCCACATATTTCCGGAGGAGTCACTCGGAAACCCGCAGGCAGGCTTCGGCCCCGGAGTGCTGTGTGCCCCGGCGCATCGCTGCACGGGCCTCCCGTGCTGCCCAGCCCGGGCCGGCCAGGCGGCGAGTGTCCCTTCCCGCCCGGGCAGTGAGCGAAGGGCGGCCCGGCGCCACCTCTGTCACCGCGCTGAGGGCCAGCGCTCCGGCTGCTGCGTGCAAGCAGGACAGCCTGCCAGTAGTGACACAGCTGCGAGCACTTGCTGGGGGGAGGGAAATAAAAAAACAACCAAAAAAAAAAAAAAAAAAACAAACCCTAAAGGTGCTAAGCTTGCAGTAATTTCCAGGAATTCCCCAATTCTTGGAACTCACCCAGTCTGTGAAAAACTGTCACTCAGATGAAACCAGCATTTTATTACACTGAGTGATACAGAAAGTACTTTAATGTAGTTCATTGGCGAACATACACATCCTCTTGACACTTTAATTGACACTTCAGTTCTCGTCTTGTCTAAATCCAATGAAGTTTCAGAGGGTTTGCAGTGTTGCAGCTGAAGTCTGAGGTCTGCCGCTCACCCTACCAAAGCAAAACAGAAGCAAAGATATACAGAGATAAAGAGGCCAATTATACAGGTGCTAATTTAGGAGCAAGTAAACCTGGGTTCTTTATAAGACTGCTTCCTACACACTAAATACAGCCTTACTAGTAGGGAGACTGTTAAAAACTGTTGGTGCCATGGTACTAAAGTGAGGCTTCAGGATCACAATTTTGAATGCAAATAGCTTTTTCACTCTCCAAAACTTCCAGATTAGAAGTTTGCATTTCAGTAGTACAGCACCAATCCCACCAGTGCCCAAGCACTTTTAAACATCCAGCTCCAAGTGCTAATTATTAGATACGTAATTATCTGTGTACAAAAAATAAATAAATAACCCAGTTAATTTTACCTCCTAAATTTTTAATATGCAAGAAATTTTTGGATTTGCCTTTTTTAACAATCAAAAGAAATTTATTGTGATCATGCTTGTTCTTTTAATAATGCTTTTGCAGCATCTATCTCAGACAAGGAATTGTCATTCCCAATTATTTGCTAAGGGGTTGATATGTTTCCAAACCATAGATGTGCACAGATGTGATTCAGGTAAGTATACTAACACCCTTTTTTGTCATAGCCTTTCTGGATTGTAACCTAATGACTCACAGAGTCATCTGATCGCAAATTTGCCTAACATTTCCAGCTAAGCCTAGCTTCCTTTTAGAACAGTAGGAATGCCAATGAACACTGACTTTGAAAAGGAATTTTAACCACAGTAACTTAAACTATTTGAAAGAGTCAGGCCCTGTAAACAACAAAAGATTGGCCTCCTTTGCAAGGCTTACCTCACCATGCAAAAATTCAGTTAATTAGCAGTTTGTGGTGGGCTAGAATTTCTTTCTCCTCAAGTCTAAGGGTATAGTCATTGATTAGTACCCTTGAGCTCATCTCTCTTCTCTGTCAAGAAGTTCTCAAGTCCTTCCATAAAACCCATTTTTCTTCCTCTTCCAGGGACCCATGTGATTTACCCATGTCACTGAGCCAGTGGCAGAGACTATAGATATCAGTCTGCTCAGCATTTGTCTTTAAAAATTGGGTGTCAGAGCCTTACATGGAACTCACTGGAAGAGATTGCCCTCAGCACATTTATTTATACCTGTATAGTAGTGGTATCTTCCCTCAGAGCTCAGCATGACTCTGCACCCTGACACACTGCATCTCAGCCAGAGTTTTACTGACTTAGTTTCCTTGACCACAATACTGGATCACATCACATCATTATCACTGAGGTCATTTTTTTCAGTGCATTTCTCGGGAAAGGGCAAGGAATGGGAGAAATGAGCATTAAACATATACCCAGTTGTGCTTACTTCTTTTTGTTTGCATTACGTCCAGAAAAATTGCAAGTA
Source organism: Melozone crissalis (assembly GCF_028551555.1). Lineage (NCBI taxonomy): Eukaryota > Metazoa > Chordata > Aves > Passeriformes > Passerellidae > Melozone > Melozone crissalis. Next base: position 1,901,920 of record NW_026535784.1, on the reverse strand, counting down.
GTATAATTTGATATATGATGTTTTACTCTGTTAGTAATGAAGTAGCATAACATATAATCTTTTAAGAAAGCTCTCAAGTCTCTAATTTAGCTACAACATATTGTTCTCTGATGAGCATGGAATGGCAGCTTTCTACGACTACAGTAAAAAAGAAGTCTTACAAAAATCTAGCAGGAAATTGCATCTTACTAATTTTGGTGTAACTCAGATATGACATAAGGCAGAGTACTACTCTAAGACTTGTTGATAAGAAAGACTGAGTTTTGAAAAATCTGCTGATAGGCCTGGAAACTGCAGAGGTTTTGTTATCTAATGTTAATTTCCTCTTCCTTTGAGCTTCTATGTTGCTGTCATGCATAAGTCATAGGTAGGCAGGTGTTTTAGTAGATCAAGACAAAATTTCAGTCTATAAACTAACTATAAATAGGAGCTGCATGACTTCTGCTAAATTCTCTAAAAGATATTAGGGCTTTTGAATCCTAAAATACAAATACCATATAAAAATGTCATTCATAGTAAACTGTTGTCATTACATTGCAAGGGTTCCATATTGCTAGAGTTTCATACCTCCTTGATGTTTCTTGCAGGCAGCTCTTCCAAGCACTGACTCTTCCTTGTCCTCACAGCAGTCAGCTGACTTCAGTTCCCCTCAACCAACCAATCCACTCTTTTATAACACTCTGCTTATTGGCTGCAGCTCTGGCCTGGTAAAGTCAGGCCTGCTCCTAATCGTTTATAATTAGCTGAGCTGCAACTCTTTAGGGGGTAAGATTACATTCTATACTACCTTTATTTACTTATATTCTATCCCCCTACAGTAAACATAATAAGAATACCTTCCAGCTCATACTTATCATTACAAAGCCCTTTTAAAAGCTTGTTTTCCAGTGATTGATAATGACCTGATTTGTTTTGTTTTTAACATCAGTCTATAAGGATAACCCTGAAAATCTATGTTTAAGCAAAGATGGGATAATATCATCAAACTGTACAGGAACTAATCCTTTGGATATAAATATATCCCAGATTTCCACACTCTGTGTGGTTTGTCAAACATCAGAATAGATCTTTGCCACATTTCTAATTGTTCATTAAGCTTATAATGAAACTGATTCAAACTACTCATCAGACATTTTCCAAATTCAAATATTGTAACTTTTAGGTGTGTATATTTTTAAAACTAGAGATCAATTCTACTTGCTGCCTGTTCATTCTATTTAAGAACTCCAAATCCAGCTGCACAAACAGCCAATTGGTAATATAAAATAGGGGAAACAACTGCTACTCCTTCCTTTATGGATGGCTTACAAATAGCTCTGATATTTACATGAAGTTTGTCTACCAAAAAGCTACCAAAAATGCATAGGAGACCTGAGTTTATTTGTGAGAGTTTATTCCTTTTAATGAGACTATTTCACTTTTTCCTGGGAAAAAAAAACAAACAATGCACATATTCTTATTGAACACAGTCCAAGCAAGGTCTAAGTTCTGAACTTGGTCTTCTGTGATTGGCTCAGTCTCGTTTGCTCCTCTTCAAATGAGAGGTAATAAAATTCATCTACCAGTCTCCTCAAGGTGTTGAGAAGGTTAAATACTTAGATTTTGGAGTTTATGAAGCATTATAAGAAATGAAATGTTGGCTATACCTCAATCAATCAGCAGGTGAGTATCTAGGCCTTTTATGATTTGAACCTCACTAGTATTGTTATAGTATAGCATTGATATTATTGTTGATAAAATATCAGGAAAAATAACCTTGGAAATTACATAATGCATTACACTTTTCATAGGCAGAGTTCTATCATGAGGTAACATATTTTACTCAGGGTAAGACAAAATGACAAAAAGCTTCAGAAAAATTATAGGACTGCAGATAAAATAAGCACTAGAGTTAAATTTAGTTTTTGCATTTTTATCAATTGTTTATGTGTTCTTGGGATTCCTCTCAGCCACTTACTCAATGTATTATAAGTCAGTTATTTTTGTGTGTCATACTGAATAGCAGCCGCCATTTTTACTCTGACCTGTAAGCCAGTTCGACCCATACCCCATATTTTAATGTAATTAATAGTCAGTTTGATTTCCAGGAAGCTTTGTAAGATAGTTCCCTGTACCATATCATAGATTTTGAGACTATCATTTTATAAGCTATTAATGTAATTTTATACAGGTATGATAACACAATGATATTCAGTTCTGCTATCTTCTTTTGATGGCTGTAAGTTTTTGTTAAAATTACTGATGGACTCATGAAGTAGTCCCTTTAGCTATTTTGATATTGATTTATCACTTTTGAAACAAATGTATAAAAGTGATCCCACATAGTACTGTTTAATAATTACTTTTACAATGTATTGATGTTTTTCTTTCCTGTACCAATTCTGGTGATAATGAAGTCCGAATGAATTTTGGCTTACATATTGTATTCAACACTCAACTGCACATGCAAAATTCTCTCAACAATTTATTAGATTAATTGACATACTCTTAATTATCACAAAGCTACTTGTAAACCAACAGTAAAATTAATTAGCAACCTCTCATATAGTGGTGATGGGTGAATTAGAAACATTGAACTTGACTTCACTTTCAACACAAGTCTGCAAGGATAGAAATTCAAAATACATTCCCTGGGACAACATGAGGTTCCAGGAAGTTAAGAAGCCTCTATCTGCTGTCTTTTGTCAAAGCACACAATACTGGACAGACACTTGCCTGGACTAACCCATTCCAAGTCCTATCCTAGGCCTGCACCCAAACCTCTGGATACAGCCTTATGGGCATGTGATCCCCCATTTCCCTAGGAATTGGTACATGTTTTAACCTACAGACAAGCTGAGAATCTTTTCTGCAGTACTGCTTTATTGAATTAACAAGCCTAGAAATGGAAGCAGACAATTTATTCTAGCAATGCAAGGGAGTTAAGCTCCTGCTGTAAATGAAAGGTTTCTAGTTGCTGACTAGGGTTTCTCCAAGAAATCTGTCACGAGAAAATCTAAATCTAGTGGCTTTAATACTTTTTCTTAGAGTACCTGTGTTACAAGTGGGACCTTATTCTAGCTCTTCTGTCTCTCATTTATATTTAAAAGTTTTCAAGTTGTTTTTGAATACAAATGCACTTCAAAGTATGTGGCATGTTCAGAGGTTTTTTTATTTCTTTGCTATTGCTCTCATTTAGGAGATTTGGTTACCTTGATATAGCTTTCTGTCATGTTTGAGAAGTTTAATGGAGCATTCTTTAACTTATTTGAAAATAAATCCCTTTGAGAAAATTTCCTGCATAGCAAAGTGCTAATTTTTTTTTCCATATTTATCTTTTGCACAGTTCATTGAATGGTAAGGAATCACACATCATTAAGATTTTATCTCCACAGCACTGGCTTATTTGAGCTCAACAAAAAACCACATTTGACACTTTTAACTATGCTGTTAGATTTAAAGGTCACCATTTCAGGCACTTGCTTCTCTCTTTCATTTTCCTTGTTGCTTAAGCAAATTTGTCGTGGAAAGTAATGAAATGTAATAGACATCACAGAACTATTTATAGAGGAAAAAATATTCCATAGTACAATCACAATTGAAATTGTCTGTAGTTAAATACAATTTCACACTGTTATTTAGGTATGATTAAACACATTATCACAGAATCACAGAACTGTAGAATGGTCTGAGTTGGAAGCGACTTCAAAGATCATCTAGTCCTAACCCCTTGCCATGGAACAGGAACACCTTTCACTAGACCAGGTTGCTGAGAGCTCTATCCAAACTGGACTTGAACATTTCCAGGGATAGTGTTCTCTGGAGTACCTTCTCTGGACAACCTGTTCTCTCCTGTCTTCTCTCCTCTTTTCCTCACTGCTCTCTGCCCAACCAAAGAAAGCAACTTATGATGGCTGACTCACTTCCTAGTGTTCTGATGCTATCAAAGGTGCTAAACTGGAAGCTTACTGTATATACAAATAACACTTGAATAAAATCTCAAAGTGAAGATACCCCATCTGTCTATAAATAATTTCTTGTAAAGTTACTACGTTAAGTTAGAAGCTCAGTCTTGGATATTTTACTGTATACATCCAATTTCACAAACAGTTTCCTTGGTTTTCTGTCTCTTTTCACAATAGCAAATTGAGCTACAGCCTCAAAGGCAAAATGTCAGCTGTTTAAAGCAGACAAACTACCTGGGTAGTACCAGGTGGTACTGAAACTAACAGTAACCTTTGTTATTTTAGATAAACAAATGATGGCATAAGTATTCTGCCTACAATTTTGAATTAGATTGACATTTAGGAAATCTCATTCAAATACTCAGTTTCTGTTACAAAGTCTACTGATTGTTGGCACAACATTCTATATCTAGATAGTTCTATCTTTTTCACTTTATTCTGTACAGGAAATGTCATACTTCCTTCTAACATTTCTTTACACCAAAGATATCTTTTAAGGGCAATGAAGGTCTAACTCTAGTGTTGAGGACAGCACTATAATGGACTGGGACTTTCTCATTAAAGAAAGAAACACTGTCAAGTAAAAAAGATACTTTCATGTTATGTTTCAACAGCCTCTCGCTTTCTAAAATTTAATTAAAATTGCAATTAAAGTATTATTTCAATATTGGATACAGTTTTCCTGTGTTTAATAACTACAAAATACTATTGCTGATCACATGAAAAAGGCATTTTTCTTTCAAGTATTAGTTTTTCCTAAAGCTTATAATTAGGATATTGCTTATGCATTTTACAGTTCAAGAAGGATTTCAGGCAGAGTAGATTTTCAGATGGACTTCCAAGATTCTTCCCTGTAGAAGACTGTAAATAGGATAATGCAGTTTATGGATTTGAGAGTATGTACTGATATTTTTATCTTCTCCTTCATTCTCACTATACTTCGTAGGTAGCTCAGATTTCCTTCTCTTCTCAACTCTAGAGTTTTGCTTTTCCTAATGTGAGTCTGTTCAACACCTAATTTGTAGTTAAGATTGCTTAAAGTCCTGTGACTGCACTCAAAGAGAGATACCTTTTTTAATTACTTCATAGTTATGTATTTCAAAGGGATTATGTTAGTGGCCAGTATTGGTCACTGTAATAGAATGCTAAATTAAGTATTTACGTCAACATCTGATAAAAATTCTATGGCACGGTGCATCTGTAGCATTTTCTTAGTTTTTCTTATATTATTATTGCTTTTTAACTTGGGCCTTAGAATACCAGAGATGGGAAGAATAACGATTGCACCTGTGTTAAAATTTGAATAGATCAATAAACACACCAAAATACATTCATTGTCACATACTGAACTTTGAATTATATGCAGAGTATTTAGGCAGAACTTATTGGATCTGCACCATACACTCTAATATCTTTTCCTAGCAGAACAAAGTCCACTTCCTTTGTTATCAGCTATGCAGCACTTCTAAGGTACTCTGAAAAGATCATGAATATCTGCTAAAGGGTAATTTAATTTGAATGTATGGTTTGATCCTTATTTTTCTAAATTTGATATTTTGTTCTTCCTGTATCCAAGGCTATTATGTAATATGGATGGAAAATCTCTTTTTTAAAAGGAATTTTTAAATACTTAGAGTATATAGTTAAACGTGAATGTAAACCAGGAATAGGAATTGTTTTAAAACAAAATCAAGCACAGAGCTAATTTTTCCAATTTGTGTTTGGGTTTTTTTTCCTGCTGATGAAACTTTTCTGAAGATCACTCTTTAAAAAATGAAATTTCAGTGGATAACTAAACTTTGAGAATGAGTGCACAGGTCTTTTGTTATTAGTTCTTTCACATGAAATAAATAGATACATAAATAAATAAATAAATAACATCACAAGACCTGAAAGAAACAAAATCTAGTAATAATTCTATATTTATCACAATTGATTTCGCACTATTCTTTCTTACATATATGATATTCAAATGATATTCCTTTTCTTCATTTTGCATTACATTACCCCCTGGACATAAATCTCTACTGTAAAAATAGGGTTACTGGACACCCATGTCTCTTTTCTTGTGAGTTTGTTGTTTTAATAGTAATTAACTCCTGTCCATGGGCAGTGGATAACATGACAGCTTGTGTCTTCATCCTACCACTACGGGCCTGATTCTTTCTCCATTAAAGGATGTATTTCAGGCAGGGATTTCCAGCAAGGCTGAGATCCAGCAGTGGCCAAATCTTAGAGAGATAATTCTGATCAGATATCCCTGGACTGGTTTCATGTGTCTCTTTGTACCTGTGTCTTTTTTTTCCTCTGCTCAGATTTTCTGCAGTAAAGGCTGAAAGAGCAAACTATAGTTTCACTGTTAAACTTGACTACTGGAGAATTGAGTAATACTGTACTTATCAAGTCTGCTTATTCCTCAACATCCTCATTGTAACTGGTGAGCTGCACAGTTCACCATCTCAGTCACTAATCCAGGCTAAATTAACTTCACAAAAGTACAAGATTAAAGTGACTCCAGCATTTACTGTATGATAGAATTTTATTCTATCTAAATGACCTTTATACTAAATTCTTTATCATATTGCATTAAATTCACATGTGATATTACAATATTATTTTATTGAGTGTACTCTATACTATATATTATAGGCAGTCATATATTTTCAGAGGATATACACTGTAGTACATCTGAATAACTTGTGTTGCCTACTTTATTGACCCTTCCTGTCTTCCAATTATAGTATACTAATTGCAGCAACATATTCTTTCGCAACCTGTAGTGTTCAGAAAACTTCAAAGTATATCATAACTAATCACATGCACTCACCAGGTGCGGCTGATCTGGACCATGAAACCCCATGGGGACATGCAGAGCCCTGAAAGCTGCTACTGCACCAACTGTATCTCTTTGGGCAAGAGTTTATGTCAAATAAAAACCACATGACTGTTCCCAATGACTATAGTTACATTATCTAATACCTCTCAATATGGTACATAAACATGAGCCTTAAATTATAAGATTATTCAGTGAACAGCATCAAAGATTAAGAAATTCCATCTACATAATTTATCACTACTCTTCAACCAAGGAGAAACAGAATTTATAGCAAAATAATAGTCCAGCGCTGGTACTGAAATTAAGATAGGATGTGGGGCCTATTTTTTTTTTAACTTAAACAATGATTTTCCTATATGAATAATTGGATTTAGAGACCTTCAAATGCTGATCATCAGGTCATCAGACAGCCTAATATACATTCTTTTTAAGACTGCTGAAGAGTAAAAAACCTGGAAGTGTCAACTGTAATTTAAGTGGCCATTACTGCCTCATTTGCTGTCATGAGATCTGGTATACAATCCTGTGTTTAAAAAGGAAATGTCTGGGGACACTGGCTCACAGCCGGCTGAACATGAGCCAGCAGGGAGCCCTGGGGGCCAAGAAGGCCAAGGGCATCCTGGCCTGTGTCAGGAACAGTGTGGCCAGCAGGAGCAGGGAGGTCATCCTGCCCCTGTGCTCAGCACTGGTGAGGCCACACCCTGAGTGCTGTGTCCAGCTCTGGCCCCTCAGTTTGGGAAGGACCTTGGGACACTTGAGCACATCCAGAGGAGGCAGCGAGGCTGGAGAGGGGCTGGGAACACAAACCCTGTGAGGAACGGCTGAGGGAGCTGGGGGTGCTCAGCCTGGAGAACAGGAGACTCAGGGGTGCCCTTATCACTCTCTACAGCTCCCTGAAAGGTGTTTGCAGTCAGGTGGGGTTGGTCTCTTTCTCCAGGTGCCAGCTGACAGAACCAGAGGGCACAGTCTCAAGCTGCACCCAGGGAAGTTTAGGTTGGATATTAGGAAAAAGTTTTTTACAGAAAGAGTGATAAAGTACTGGAATGGTCTGCCTGGGGAAGTGGTGGATTCACCATCCCTGGATGTGTTTGAACAAAGACTGGATGTGGCACTCGGTGCCATGGTTTAGTTGAGGTGGTAGGCCATGGGCTAGAGAGACCTTAAGAGACCTTAAAGGTCTCTTCAACTCTAGTGATTCTGTGTATCTGTTTCATTGTATATAATTGTAAATAACCAATCAAACTTGATTTCATAAGTACCAATCATTTATAGCCACTGAAGTAAGAAATTGCTCAGATATCCTGAAATTTTAAGTCACTGCTACATAACTGAGTCACATAACCTCCCTTAAAGGTGCATGGTGTACATTGGCATCTCCTGGCAATCCTTGCCTGTGGTCACAGAACAGCCACTTCTTCCTGTCACCTAGTAACTTTTTAGTAGTCAACATCAGCTCAGAGTTTCTCAGCTAGAATTTTGTTTGTGAAATACAGTAATTTTAAAATTTCTGTTTAGGCTAAAATGCTAAACAGTGTAGTAGCCTGAACCAAGGACAACAACTTGTGGAAGAGTTTGAGTGAAAAAAAAATTGTACTAGCATATTCTGAACATAAAATAGATATAGCTGAAAGTGAGATTACACCCGCAGGGAAATCAGGACAAGTCCTAGGAAAAATCTCTTACCTGAACGTTTTAGCAATAGACTTGTTTCTGAAAAGTGATCTGGATAAAGGAGGTTTGGAGGAGTATGTGCTTGGACTGACCTCTTTAGCAAAAGAACTGAGCAACTCTCTCAGCCAGCAGCTGGACAATGTTACAGAAATTATTCAAGATACCTGCCACTTGCTGAGTGCTCTCCATGATAAACACAAGGAATTGACTGGAAGTCCAGGCAAGTATGGAAAGACTTATCTGTAAGCAGACACACTGGGTATATTAGATGCTGAGTTCTGCTGTCTGACGATGCTGGGGGACCTTAATTTTCATTTGCTAGTATTGCAGTACTTGGTAATTTATTAGACCGAATTAATTCATATTCCCACAGTTGTATCACATGGGTATTGAGACCATTCCATGAGATTCAAAATGACACTCATAATTCTCATTATGCGACCAAAAAATTTTAAAGTAAAATTAACTAAACAAAATTGTTCAAAGTCTTATGTACACTATACTTTAGTGGGATTATTTTGGCCCAACACCAGACACCAACGCAGTAACTTACTAACCCCTCTTCAACAGGAAAAGGAAAGAAAATAAGATAGAAAAGAATCCTGCATTGATATAGAGAAAATTACTTTAAATTCTTACTATTAATTATTATTATTACTTGAAATAGAAATTAACTATTTTGCCCATCGCGGGCAAAATAGACTTAATTTACAGAACAAATTAAATTAACTTATTGTCAATTTAAATAGATTTGGATATTGAGAAGCAAAGGCAAAATGTTGAAACAAGACCTTTCCTCCACCCCTTCTATTTTCCATGCTCAACTTCACTCCTTCATTCCTAATTCCTTTACCTCCTCACCTTCCTGTGGAGTGCAGGGCAATGGCAAACAAGGGCAGCAGTCTGTCCATAACAGTACCCTCTATATTTCTTCCTGCTTATTCTTTTCTATTCACTACTGTGGGTCCTTCCCGTGGTCTGCAGTTCCTGTCAGCAAAAACTGGCTTCTAAACAGACTGCAGTTCTTTCAGGTTATATCTACTTTCCTTGGCATAGGGTCCTCCTCAGGCTGCAGCACTAAACCTCAAGAGAAGAGTATCCAACAGCCAAGGGAGGTGATTCTCCCTCCCTACTCCACCCTGAGTCCTTACCTGAAGTACTGCATAAAGGTCTGGAGTCTCCAGCACAAGGATATGGACCTGTTGGAGCAGGTGCAGAGGAAGGCCATGAAGATGATCAGAGGGATCAGGGCATCTGTCCTTTTAGGAGCGGTTGAGAGAGTTGGGGTTGTTCAGGCTGAAGAAGACAAGGCTGTGGGTATGCCTTGTTGCATCCTCCTAATTCTTAAAAGGGGCTTTTAAAAAAGAGGAAGAGAGATTTTTTTACATAGCCACTATCACAATACAGTACTAGAATAAGAGGTATCAGTTTTAAACTAAAAGAAGAGAGATTTAGAATAGATGTTAGGAAGAAGTTCTTTACTTAGAAAGTAATGAGACACAGGAAGAGGGAGAAGTAGGCAGAAAACTTGTGCATGCCCCATTCCTGAAAATGTTCAAGGCCAGGCTGGACGATGCTTTGAGCAATCAGGTCTACTAGAAGGTGTCTCTGCCCATGACAGGAAGGAAAGTTGGAAAGAACCTAAAAGAACATCTCATCCCAATCCAAATCATTCTATCCATAATAATTCAATGATGCAAAGAGAGAGAAAGAAAGAGATTACAGATAGAAATGTTTAGCTATGCTTGTGTTTCTGAGTCTTAACCTACAGGTTTAAAAAGTCTATAATAATAACAAAAGATTTGAGTTTAAAAAGCCTCCTTCTAGGCTCCAAGCAAAATACCCGTCCTGTTGGCTTCATGTTTTATGTGATTTTTTAAAATTCTTCTTTTATCAGGCTTCCAAGAATCATTCTCTTGCAAAAAGCTGCTATTCCTCCCCTGAAAAAATCCCTTAAAACACTCAGCAAAGAGGTTTGGAGACAGTTGCATATAAACAACCTCATTATTCTAAAGCTGTGTGATCAAATATCAGAAACAGCACAGAAAAACAAAGTGTTAGAAAATAAGTGGGGGAGGGGAAAACCCCAAAAGAAGACTTTTTTGCATTATTAACCTTGTAATTGAATGGGAAAAATATCTTGCCATGTGACACAATTGGATAGTATATGGTTACAAGGCCATATTTTTTCTTGCCCATATTAGAAAAGTCACATTTACAGCATACAAAAATGCCATCGTTTTGAAGTACCCTCTTATCTTCAAATTTTATTTTAGGGAAGTTTAAAGGGCTGTACAATTTGTTTAAGGATTTTTTTTATTTTCTTTAGAGAATGCAAAATTGAGGGGGGAAACGTAATTTTGAGACTTTTGCCTAAGTTTGACCTTGTCCTGGTTTAGGGCAAATTTGTTAAAGAATCTGCAAAGGATCCTCCAGAAAGCAAAACTCACACGGCCCCTCCCCCCAGCTGGTTCAGGAAAAAATTCCTTGGAGAGAGGTGGAAAGAACCTGTTTATTTCAGGCACAGCACCCCCCAGCACACAAAGTGAACAATACCCGATGACACCGCTCTGAGAAAGATGACAAAATCAGAAAGTCTCTTTCGGGGGTGGTTGCTCTGTTCTCAGTCCCTCCGGCGCTGGGGCAGCTGCTGCAGCCAAACGGTGTTCCCGGGTCCCAGTCCGGAGCAGGTTCGAGATGGTCACAGGAACAGGAGAGGAGAAACAGTCCGGGAAGGAATTTGGACTGTTTAGCTAAACTAGCTAATAAGCAGAAGCAAAAGCGAGAGCAGAAGCAAGAGCAGAAGAGCAAGCAAGCAAAGCAGCAAGCTGAAAGCAAGAAGTGAAAAACAGCCCTATGTACTGCCTATATCTGTGTCCCTGATAAGAGAAACCCAAACAAAACTTCCACTCTTCAGAGTCAGACTTAAAGGCACAGAACAGATGAATGGGGATACAAGCATAATAATGTCACCCCAGGACAGACCTTTACTTTACAGTGAAACTGGGAAGTGGTATTTTACAGCCTCTCCTGCAAACAAAGATTTGTTGTTTCCAATCCTTTTCTATTTCACAGTCCTGCTAAACCGTCAAGAATTTCTTCATTACTGTAAAAGTCCCTGTAGAAAAACAGTAAAATAGTATTTCCTTTTTGAAACTACCAGTGTAAACAATGCATTAAAAATATATTTCCATTCTTATTATTTATTTTTATTATAAATATATTCAAAGTCTATTAATTCACTTGGAAACTGAGGAAGTATTAGAAAGGATACTTTCAGGTATTCTTTTTCTAAGGGAAAAGGAATCTTCTGAACCTGAAAAGAAAGGCTTACAAACACTCTGGAAAGGACATAGGATCAAATGAAATGCAATTGAAAAAAAACTCAAAAAAACCAGAAAATCGGGAGTTTGAGTGTCTTCAAAAAATAGGCTGTAAGGAAATGAGCTCCATTACAAAGGACCATAACATGCCAAAACTAAGCTCACAGATGTTGAAAAAGCAGGGGAAAAAGTCAAGGAGGAAGACAAAACTAGGAGGGGAAGATATGAGGAACATGGCATGGATCCTTCAACAAAAAAAAAAAAAAAAAAAAAGTCTTTCCCAAGGTCAAAGCCATCAAAAGGATGCACGCCATATACCACAAAGTGAAGACTGATGTAGCAAAGATTGCCAAAATTGATCGCCACTGAAGGCAAAAGCAGAAAAGAAGGACGTACAAACACGCTGGAATGGAGAGGCCATCAAAGGAATTGATATAAGAGGAGAAAAAAAGGAAAATTTGGGGAATTTGGACAATTTAGTCACCATAAGAAAATGGTGCAACATTATATCAGCTGCAGTGCAAAGGAAGAAAACATGCCAAAATTAAGCTCGCAGATGTTGCAAAAGCAGGGGAAAAAGACAAAAAGGAAGACAAAACTTGGAGGAGAAGATATGAGGGACATGGCAGGGATACTTAAAAAAAAAAAAAAAGAAAAAAATCTTTCCCAAAGTCAAAGCCATTAAATGCAGAGAGGCCATACGCCATCAAGTGCAGACACATGCAACAAAACTTGACAAAATTGATCCCCACTGAAGGCCAAAACAGATAAGAAGGACTTACAAACACGCTGCAATGGAAATACCATCAAAGGAATTGCAATTGGAGGAGAAAAAAAGAAAATTTGGGAAATTTTGTGCCTCTAAGAAAATAGCCCAGGATTATATCAGGGGCAGTGCAAAGACCAAAACATGCTAAAACTAAGCTCACAGATGTTGCAAAAGCAGGGAGAGAAGACAAAAAGGAAGAAAAAACTTGGAGGGGAAGGTATGAGGAACATGGAATGGACACTCCATAAAAACACAAAAAAAGGAAACAATCTTTCCCATAGTCAAAGCCATCAAAAGCCAGGGCATGCCATCAAGGGCAGGGACAGGCACCAAAGATTCCTCAATTGATCGCCATTGAAAACGCAAGATTCCTTCTCCCGTCCTCAAAGTTTTGGCCTTCAGCGGGACAAATTTGGGCAACATTTTTACAATTGCATTTCATTTTTGGTCCTATCTCCTGTCCACAGTGACTGCAAGGCTTTTTTTTGGGGTCGCAAGATTCCGTTTCCCTTCCCGAAAGGAAATTTCATTTCCTTTCGGGAAGGGAAACGGAATCTTGCGATTTCAATGGGGACCAATAGGGGAATCTTTGGTGCATCTCCCTGCACTTGATGGCATGCCATGCCTTTGCATGGCTTTGACTTTGCCAAAATTTTTTTTTCTTTTTTTGACTATCCACAGCATGTCCCTCATATCTTCCCCTCCAAGCTGAGTCTTGCTCCTTGACATTTTTTCCTGCTTTTGCAGCATCTGCAAACTTAGTTTTGGCCTGTTTTGGTCCTTTGCACTGCGCTGGATAGAATCCCGGTCCGTTTCCTGGTAGTCGAAAAATTTCCAAATTTTTTATTTTTTCTCCTCCAATTGCAGTTCCTTGGATGGTATCTCCATTCCAGAGCGTTTGTAAGTCCTTCTTTTCTGTTTTGGCCTTCAGCGGGGATCAATTTGGGCAAGCTTTGGTGCAGGTCCCTGCACATGATGTCATATGGCCTGCCTTTTTATGGGCTTGACTTGGAAAATTTTTTGAAAATTTTTTTTCACTTTCCCTGCCATGTCCCTCACGTCTTCCCCTCCAAGTTGTGTCTTCCTACTCGACATTTCCCCCTGCTTTTGCAACTTCTGTGAGCTTCGTTTCGGCATATTTTAGTCCTGTGCACTGCAACTCACTTCCTCACAGACCATTTTTTGAAGACACGAAATCTGCCGATTTTCTGGGTTTTTTTCAATTGCATTTCATTTGATCCTATCTCCTTTCCAGAGTGTTTGTTTGGCTTTCTTTTTGGGGTCGCAAGATTCCGTTTCCCTTCCCGAAAGGAGATTTCATTTCCTTTCGGGAAGGGAAACGGAATCTTGCGATTTCAATGGGGACCAATAGGGGAATCTTTGGTGCATCTCCCTGCACTTGATGGCATGCCATGCCTTTGCATGGCTTTGACTTTGCCAAAATTTTTTTTTCTTTTTTTGACTATCCACAGCATGTCCCTCATATCTTCCCCTCCAAGCTGAGTCTTGCTCCTTGACATTTTTTCCTGCTTTTGCAGCATCTGCAAACTTAGTTTTGGCCTGTTTTGGTCCTTTGCACTGCGCTGGATAGAATCCCGGTCCGTTTCCTGGTAGTCGAAAAATTTCCAAAATTTTTTATTATTTCTCCTCCAATTGCAGTTCCTTGGATGCTATCTCCATTCCAGAGCGTTTGTAAGTCCTTCTTTTCTGTTTTGGCCTTCAGCGGGGATCAATTTGGGCAAGCTTTGGTGCAGGTCCCTGCACATGATGTCATATGGCCTGCCTTTTTATGGGCTTGACTTGGAAAATTTTTTGAAAATTTTTTTTTAAGTTTCCCTGCCATGTCCCTCACATCTTCCCCTCCAAGTTGTGTCTTCCTCCTCGACATTTCCCCCTGATTTTGCAACTTCTGTGAGCTTCGTTTCGGCATATTTTGGTCCTTTGCACTGCAGCTCACTTCCTCACAGACCATTTTTTGAAGACACGAAATCTGCCGATTTTCTGGGTTTTTTTCAATTGCATTTCATTTGATCCTATCTCCTTTCCAGAGTGTTTGTTTGGCTTTCTTTTTGGGGTCGCAAGATTCCGTTTCCCTTCCCGAAAGGAAATTTCATTTCCTTTCGGGAAGGGAAACGGAATCTTGCGATTTCAATGGGGACCAATAGGGGAATCTTTGGTGCATCTCCCTGCACTTGATGGCATGCCATGCCTTTGCATGGCTTTGACTTTGCCAAAATTTTTTTTTCTTTTTTTGACTATCCACAGCATGTCCCTCATATCTTCCCCTCCAAGCTGAGTCTTGCTCCTTGACATTTTTTCCTGCTTTTGCAGCATCTGCAAACTTAGTTTTGGCCTGTTTTGGTCCTTTGCACTGCGCTGGATAGAATCCCGGTCCGTTTCCTGGTAGTCGAAAAATTTCCAAATTTTTTATTTTTTCTCCTCCAATTGCAGTTCCTTGGATGCTATCTCCATTCCAGAGCGTTTGTAAGTCCTTCTTTTCTGTTTTGGCCTTCAGCGGGGATCAATTTGGGCAAGCTTTGGTGCAGGTCCCTGCACATGATGTCATATGGCCTGCCTTTTTATGGGCTTGACTTGGAAAATTTTTTGAAAATTTTTTTTTAAGTTTCCCTGCCATGTCCCTCACATCTTCCCCTCCAAGTTGTGTCTTCCTCCTCGACATTTCCCCCTGCTTTTGCAACTTCTGTGAGCTTCGTTTCGGCATATTTTGGTCCTTTGCACTGCAGCTCACTTCCTCACAGACCATGTTTTGAAGACACAATATCTGCCGATTTTCTGGGTTTTTTTCAATTGCATTTCATTTGATCCTATCTCCTTTCCAGAGTGTTTGTTTGGCTTTCTTTTTGGGGTCGCAAGATTCCGTTTCCCTTCCCGAAAGGAAATTTCATTTCCTTTCGGGAAGGGAAACGGAATCTTGCGATTTCAATGGGGACCAATAGGGGAATCTTTGGTGCATCTCCCTGCACTTGATGGCATGCCATGCCTTTGCATGGCTTTGACTTTGCCAAAATTTTTTTTTCTTTTTTTGACTATCCACAGCATGTCCCTCATATCTTCCCCTCCAAGCTGAGTCTTGCTCCTTGACATTTTTTCCTGCTTTTGCAGCATCTGCAAACTTAGTTTTGGCCTGTTTTGGTCCTTTGCACTGCGCTGGATAGAATCCCTGTCCGTTTCCTGGTAGTCGAAAAATTTCCAAACTTTTTATTGCAGTTCCTTTGATGCTATCTCCATTCCAGAGTAAGTCCTTCTTTTCTGTTTTGGCCTTCAGCGGGGATCAATTTGGGCAAGCTTTGGTGCAGGTCCCTGCACATGATGTCATATGGCCTGCCTTTTTATGGGCTTGACTTGGAAAATTTTTTGAAAATTTTTTTTTAAGTTTCCCTGCCATGTCCCTCACATCTTCCCCTCCAAGTTGTGTCTTCCTCCTCGACATTTCCCCCTGCTTTTGCAACTTCTGTGAGCTTCGTTTCGGCATATTTTGGTCCTTTGCACTGCAGCTCACTTCCTCACAGACCATTTTTTGAAGACACGAAATCTGCCGATTTTCTGGGTTTTTTTCAATTGCATTTCATTTGATCCTATCTCCTTTCCAGAGTGTTTGTTTGGCTTTCTTTTTGGGGTCGCAAGATTCCGTTTCCCTTCCCGAAAGGAAATTTCATTTCCTTTCGGGAAGGGAAACGGAATCTTGCGATTTCAATGGGGACCAATAGGGGAATCTTTGGTGCATCTCCCTGCACTTGATGGCATGCCATGCCTTTGCATGGCTTTGACTTTGCCAAAATTTTTTTTTCTTTTTTTGACTATCCACAGCATGTCCCTCATATCTTCCCCTCCAAGCTGAGTCTTGCTCCTTGACATTTTTTCCTGCTTTTGCAGCATCTGCAAACTTAGTTTTGGCCTGTTTTGGTCCTTTGCACTGCGCTGGATAGAATCCCGGTCCGTTTCCTGGTAGTCGAAAAATTTCCAAATTTTTTATTTTTTCTCCTCCAATTGCAGTTCCTTGGATGCTATCTCCATTCCAGAGCGTTTGTAAGTCCTTCTTTTCTGTTTTGGCCTTCAGCGGGGATCAATTTGGGCAAGCTTTGGTGCAGGTCCCTGCACATGATGTCATATGGCCTGCCTTTTTATGGGCTTGACTTGGAAAATTTTTTGAAAATTTTTTTTTAAATTTCCCTGCCATGTCCCTCACATCTTCCCCTCCAAGTTGTGTCTTCCTCCTCGACATTTCCCCCTGCTTTTGCAACTTCTGTGAGCTTCTTTTCGGCATATTTTAGTCCTGTGCACTGCAACTCACTTCCTCACAGACCAGTTTTTGAAGACACGAAATCTGCCGATTTTCTGGGTTTTTTTCAATTGCATTTCATTTGATCCTATCTCCTTTCCAGAGTGTTTGTTTGGCTTTCTTTTTGGGGTCGCAAGATTCCGTTTCCCTTCCCGAAAGGAAATTTCATTTCCTTTCGGGAAGGGAAACGGAATCTTGCGATTTCAATGGGGACCAATAGGGGAATCTTTGGTGCATCTCCCTGCACTTGATGGCATGCCATGCCTTTGCATGGCTTTGACTTTGCCAAAATTTTTTTTTCTTTTTTTGACTATCCACAGCATGTCCCTCATATCTTCCCCTCCAAGCTGAGTCTTGCTCCTTGACATTTTTTCCTGCTTTTGCAGCATCTGCAAACTTAGTTTTGGCTTGTTTTGGTCCTTTGCACTGCGCTGGATAGAATCCCTGTCCGTTTCCTGGTAGTCGAAAAATTTCCAAACTTTTTATTGCAGTTCCTTTGATGCTATCTCCATTCCAGAGTAAGTCCTTCTTTTCTGTTTTGGCCTTCAGCGGGGATCAATTTGGGCAAGCTTTGGTGCAGGTCCCTGCACATGATGTCATATGGCCTGCCTTTTTATGGGCTTGACTTGGAAAATTTTTTGAAAATTTTTTTTTAAGTTTCCCTGCCATGTCCCTCACATCTTCCCCTCCAAGTTGTGTCTTCCTCCTCGACATTTCCCCCTGCTTTTGCAACTTCTGTGAGCTTCGTTTCGGCATATTTTGGTCCTTTGCACTGCAGCTCACTTCCTCACAGACCATGTTTTGAAGACACAATATCTGCCGATTTTCTGGGTTTTTTTCAATTGCATTTCATTTGATCCTATCTCCTTTCCAGAGTGTTTGTTTGGCTTTCTTTTTGGGGTCGCAAGATTCCGTTTCCCTTCCCGAAAGGAAATTTCATTTCCTTTCGGGAAGGGAAACGGAATCTTGCGATTTCAATGGGGACCAATAGGGGAATCTTTGGTGCATCTCCCTGCACTTGATGGCATGCCATGCCTTTGCATGGCTTTGACTTTGCCAAAATTTTTTTTTCTTTTTTTGACTATCCACAGCATGTCCCTCATATCTTCCCCTCCAAGCTGAGTCTTGCTCCTTGACATTTTTTCCTGCTTTTGCAGCATCTGCAAACTTAGTTTTGGCCTGTTTTGGTCCTTTGCACTGCGCTGGATAGAATCCCTGTCCGTTTCCTGGTAGTCGAAAAATTTCCAAACTTTTTATTGCAGTTCCTTTGATGCTATCTCCATTCCAGAGTAAGTCCTTCTTTTCTGTTTTGGCCTTCAGCGGGGATCAATTTGGGCAAGCTTTGGTGCAGGTCCCTGCACATGATGTCATATGGCCTGCCTTTTTATGGGCTTGACTTGGAAAATTTTTTGAAAATTTTTTTTTAAGTTTCCCTGCCATGTCCCTCACATCTTCCCCTCCAAGTTGTGTCTTCCTCCTCGACATTTCCCCCTGCTTTTGCAACTTCTGTGAGCTTCGTTTCGGCATATTTTGGTCCTTTGCACTGCAGCTCACTTCCTCACAGACCATTTTTTGAAGACACGAAATCTGCCGATTTTCTGGGTTTTTTTCAATTGCATTTCATTTGATCCTATCTCCTTTCCAGAGTGTTTGTTTGGCTTTCTTTTTGGGGTCGCAAGATTCCGTTTCCCTTCCCGAAAGGAAATTTCATTTCCTTTCGGGAAGGGAAACGGAATCTTGCGATTTCAATGGGGACCAATAGGGGAATCTTTAGTGCATCTCCCTGCACTTGATGGCATGCCATGCCTTTGCATGGCTTTGACTTTGCCAAAATTTTTTTTTCTTTTTTTGACTATCCACAGCATGTCCCTCATATCTTCCCCTCCAAGCTGAGTCTTGCTCCTTGACATTTTTTCCTGCTTTTGCAGCATCTGCAAACTTAGTTTTGGCCTGTTTTGGTCCTTTGCACTGCGCTGGATAGAATCCCGGTCCGTTTCCTGGTAGTCGAAAAATTTCCAAATTTTTTATTTTTTCTCCTCCAATTGCAGTTCCTTGGATGCTATCTCCATTCCAGAGCGTTTGTAAGTCCTTCTTTTCTGTTTTGGCCTTCAGCGGGGATCAATTTGGGCAAGCTTTGGTGCAGGTCCCTGCACATGATGTCATATGGCCTGCCTTTTTATGGGCTTGACTTGGAAAATTTTTTGAAAATTTTTTTTTAAGTTTCCCTGCCATGTCCCTCACATCTTCCCCTCCAAGTTGTGTCTTCCTCCTCGACATTTCCCCCTGCTTTTGCAACTTCTGTGAGCTTCGTTTCGGCATATTTTGGTCCTTTGCACTGCAGCTCACTTCCTCACAGACCATTTTTTGAAGACACGAAATCTGCCGATTTTCTGGGTTTTTTTCAATTGCATTTCATTTGATCCTATCTCCTTTCCAGAGTGTTTGTTTGGCTTTCTTTTTGGGGTCGCAAGATTCCGTTTCCCTTCCCGAAAGGAAATTTCATTTCCTTTCGGGAAGGGAAACGGAATCTTGCGATTTCAATGGGGACCAATAGGGGAATCTTTAGTGCATCTCCCTGCACTTGATGGCATGCCATGCCTTTGCATGGCTTTGACTTTGCCAAAATTTTTTTTTCTTTTTTTGACTATCCACAGCATGTCCCTCATATCTTCCCCTCCAAGCTGAGTCTTGCTCCTTGACATTTTTTCCTGCTTTTGCAGCATCTGCAAACTTAGTTTTGGCCTGTTTTGGTCCTTTGCACTGCGCTGGATAGAATCCCGGTCCGTTTCCTGGTAGTCGAAAAATTTCCAAATTTTTTATTTTTTCTCCTCCAATTGCAGTTCCTTGGATGCTATCTCCATTCCAGAGCGTTTGTAAGTCCTTCTTTTCTGTTTTGGCCTTCAGCGGGGATCAATTTGGGCAAGCTTTGGTGCAGGTCCCTGCACATGATGTCATATGGCCTGCCTTTTTATGGGCTTGACTTGGAAAATTTTTTGAAAATTTTTTTTTAAGTTTCCCTGCCATGTCCCTCACATCTTCCCCTCCAAGTTGTGTCTTCCTCCTCGACATTTCCCCCTGCTTTTGCAACTTCTGTGAGCTTCGTTTCGGCATATTTTGGTCCTTTGCACTGCAGCTCACTTCCTCACAGACCATTTTTTGAAGACACGAAATCTGCCGATTTTCTGGGTTTTTTTCAATTGCATTTCATTTGATCCTATCTCCTTTCCAGAGTGTTTGTTTGGCTTTCTTTTTGGGGTGGCAAGATTCCGTTTCCCTTCCCGAAAGGAAATGAAATTTCCTTTCGGGAAGGGAAACGGAATCTTGCGATTTCAATGGGGACCAATAGGGGAATCTTTGGTGCATCTCCCTGCACTTGATGGCATGCCATGCCTTTGCATGGCTTTGACTTTGCCAAAATTATTTTTCTTTTTTTGACTATCCACAGCATGTCCCTCATATCTTCCCCTCCAAGCTGAGTCTTGCTCCTTGACATTTTTTCCTGCTTTTGCAGCATCTGCAAACTTAGTTTTGGCCTGTTTTGGTCCTTTGCACTGCGCTGGATAGAATCCCGGTCCGTTTCCTGGTAGTCGAAAAATTTCCAAATTTTTTATTTTTTCTCCTCCAATTGCAGTTCCTTGGATGCTATCTCCATTCCAGAGCGTTTGTAAGTCCTTCTTTTCTGTTTTGGCCTTCAGCGGGGATCAATTTGGGCAAGCTTTGGTGCAGGTCCCTGCACATGATGTCATATGGCCTGCCTTTTTATGGGCTTGACTTGGAAAATTTTTTGAAAATTTTTTTTTAAATTTCCAAGCCATGTCCCTCACATCTTCCCCTCCAAGTTGTGTCTTCCTCCTCGACATTTCCCCCTGATTTTGCAACTTCTGTGAGCTTCGTTTCGGCATATTTTCGTCCTTTGCACTGCAGCTCACTTCCTCACAGACCAGTTTTTGAAGACACGATATCTGCCGATTTTCTGGGTTTTTTTCAATTGCATTTCATTTGATCCTATCTCCTTTCCAGAGTGTTTGTTTGGCTTTCTTTTTGGGGTCGCAAGATTCCGTTTCCCTTCCCGAAAGGAAATTTCATTTCCTTTCGGGAAGGGAAACGGAATCTTGCGATTTCAATGGGGACCAATAGGGGAATCTTTGGTGCATCTCCCTGCACTTGATGGCATGCCATGCCTTTGCATGGCTTTGACTTTGCCAAAATTTTTTTTTCTTTTTTTGACTATCCACAGCATGTCCCTCATATCTTCCCCTCCAAGCTGAGTCTTGCTCCTTGACATTTTTTCCTGCTTTTGCAGCATCTGCAAACTTAGTTTTGGCTTGTTTTGGTCCTTTGCACTGCGCTGGATAGAATCCCGGTCCGTTTCCTGGTAGTCGAAAAATTTCCAAACTTTTTATTGCAGTTCCTTTGATGCTATCTCCATTCCAGAGTAAGTCCTTCTTTTCTGTTTTGGCCTTCAGCGGGGATCAATTTGGGCAAGCTTTGGTGCAGGTCCCTGCACATGATGTCATATGGCCTGCCTTTTTATGGGCTTGACTTGGAAAATTTTTTGAAAATTTTTTTTTAAATTTCCAAGCCATGTCCCTCACATCTTCCCCTCACAGCTGTGTCTTCCTCCTCGACATTTCCCCCTGCTTTTGCAACTTCTGTGAGCTTCGTTTCGGCATATTTTGGTCCTTTGCACTGCAGCTCACTTCCTCACAGACCATTTTTTGAAGACACGATATCTGCCGATTTTCTGGGTTTTTTTCAATTGCATTTCATTTGATCCTATCTCCTTTCCAGAGTGTTTGTTTGGCTTTCTTTTTGGGGTCGCAAGATTCCGTTTCCCTTCCCGAAAGGAAATTTCATTTCCTTTCGGGAAGGGAAACGGAATCTTGCGATTTCAATGGGGACCAATAGGGGAATCTTTGGTGCATCTCCCTGCACTTGATGGCATGCCATGCCTTTGCATGGCTTTGACTTTGCCAAAATTATTTTTCTTTTTTTGACTATCCACAGCATGTCCCTCATATCTTCCCCTCCAAGCTGAGTCTTGCTCCTTGACATTTTTTCCTGCTTTTGCAGCATCTGCAAACTTAGTTTTGGCCTGTTTTGGTCCTTTGCACTGCGCTGGATAGAATCCCGGTCCGTTTCCTGGTAGTCGAAAAATTTCCAAATTTTTTATTTTTTCTCCTCCAATTGCAGTTCCTTGGATGCTATCTCCATTCCAGAGCGTTTGTAAGTCCTTCTTTTCTGTTTTGGCCTTCAGCAGGGATCAATTTGGGCAAGCTTTGGTACAGGTCCCTGCACATGATGTCATATGGCCTGCCTTTTTATGGGCTTGACTTGGAAAATTTTTTGAAAATTTTTTTTTAACTTTCCCTGCCATGTCCCTCACATCTTCCCCTCCAAGTTGTGTCTTCCTCCTCGACATTTCCCCCTGCTTTTGCAACTTCTGTGAGCTTCGTTTCGGCATATTTTGGTCCTTTGCACTGCAGCTCACTTCCTCACAGACCATTTTTTGAAGACACGAAATCTGCCGATTTTCTGGGTTTTTTTCAATTGCATTTCATTTGATCCTATCTCCTTTCCAGAGTGTTTGTTTGGCTTTCTTTTTGGGGTCGCAAGATTCCGTTTCCCTTCCCGAAAGGAAATTTCATTTCCTTTCGGGAAGGGAAACGGAATCTTGCGATTTCAATGGGGACCAATAGGGGAATCTTTGGTGCATCTCCCTGCACTTGATGGCATGCCATGCCTTTGCATGGCTTTGACTTTGCCAAAATTTTTTTTTCTTTTTTTGACTATCCACAGCATGTCCCTCATATCTTCCCCTCCAAGCTGAGTCTTGCTCCTTGACATTTTTTCCTGCTTTTGCAGCATCTGCAAACTTAGTTTTGGCCTGTTTTGGTCCTTTGCACTGCGCTGGATAGAATCCCGGTCCATTTCCTGGTAGTCGAAAAATTTCCAAATTTTTTATTTTTTCTCCTCCAATTGCAGTTCCTTGGATGCTATCTCCATTCCAGAGCGTTTGTAAGTCCTTCTTTTCTGTTTTGGCCTTCAGCGGGGATCAATTTGGGCAAGCTTTGGTGCAGGTCCCTGCACATGATGTCATATGGCCTGCCTTTTTATGGGCTTGACTTGGAAAATTTTTTGAAAATTTTTTTTAAGTTTCCCTGCCATGTCCCTCACATCTTCCCCTCCAAGTTGTGTCTTCCTCCTCGACATTTCCCCCTGCTTTTGCAACTTCTGTGAGCTTCGTTTCGGCATATTTTGGTCCTTTGCACTGCAGCTCACTTCCTCACAGACCATTTTTTGAAGACACGAAATCTGCCGATTTTCTGGGTTTTTTTCAATTGCATTTCATTTGATCCTATCTCCTTTCCAGAGTGTTTGTTTGGCTTTCTTTTTGGGGTCGCAAGATTCCGTTTCCCTTCCCGAAAGGAAATGAAATTTCCTTTCGGGAAGGGAAACGGAATCTTGCGATTTCAATGGGGACCAATAGGGGAATCTTTGGTGCATCTCCCTGCACTTGATGGCATGCCATGCCTTTGCATGGCTTTGACTTTGCCAAAATTTTTTTTTCTTTTTTTGACTATCCACAGCATGTCCCTCATATCTTCCCCTCCAAGCTGAGTCTTGCTCCTTGACATTTTTTCCTGCTTTTGCAGCATCTGCAAACTTAGTTTTGGCTTGTTTTGGTCCTTTGCACTGCGCTGGATAGAATCCCTGTCCGTTTCCTGGTAGTCGAAAAATTTCCAAACTTTTTATTGCAGTTCCTTTGATGATATCTCCATTCCAGAGTAAGTCCTTCTTTTCTGTTTTGGCCTTCAGCGGGGATCAATTTGGGCAAGCTTTGGTGCAGGTCCCTGCACATGATGTCATATGGCCTGCCTTTTTATGGGCTTGACTTGGAAAATTTTTTGAAAATTTTTTTTTAAATTTCCAAGCCATGTCCCTCACATCTTCCCCTCACAGCTGTGTCTTCCTCCTCGACATTTCCCCCTGCTTTTGCAACTTCTGTGAGCTTCGTTTCGGCATATTTTGGTCCTTTGCACTGCAGCTCACTTCCTCACAGACCACTTTTTGAAGACACGATATCTGCCGATTTTCTGGGTTTTTTTCAATTGCATTTCATTTGATCCTATCTCCTTTCCAGAGTGTTTGTTTGGCTTTCTTTTTGGGGTCGCAAGATTCCGTTTCCCTTCCCGAAAGGAAATTTCATTTCCTTTCGGGAAGGGAAACGGAATCTTGCGATTTCAATGGGGACCAATAGGGGAATCTTTGGTGCATCTCCCTGCACTTGATGGCATGCCATGCCTTTGCATGGCTTTGACTTTGCCAAAATTATTTTTCTTTTTTTGACTATCCACAGCATGTCCCTCATATCTTCCCCTCCAAGCTGAGTCTTGCTCCTTGACATTTTTTCCTGCTTTTGCAGCATCTGCAAACTTAGTTTTGGCCTGTTTTGGTCCTTTGCACTGCGCTGGATAGAATCCCGGTCCGTTTCCTGGTAGTCGAAAAATTTCCAAATTTTTTATTTTTTCTCCTCCAATTGCAGTTCCTTGGATGCTATCTCCATTCCAGAGCGTTTGTAAGTCCTTCTTTTCTGTTTTGGCCTTCAGCGGGGATCAATTTGGGCAAGCTTTGGTGCAGGTCCCTGCACATGATGTCATATGGCCTGCCTTTTTATGGGCTTGACTTGGAAAATTTTTTGAAAATTTTTTTTTAAGTTTCCCTGCCATGTCCCTCACATCTTCCCCTCCAAGTTGTGTCTTCCTCCTCGACATTTCCCCCTGCTTTTGCAACTTCTGTGAGCTTCGTTTCGGCATATTTTGGTCCTTTGCACTGCAGCTCACTTCCTCACAGACCATTTTTTGAAGACACGAAATCTGCCGATTTTCTGGGTTTTTTTCAATTGCATTTCATTTGATCCTATCTCCTTTCCAGAGTGTTTGTTTGGCTTTCTTTATGGGGTCGCAAGATTCCGTTTCCCTTCCCGAAAGGAAATTTCATTTCCTTTCGGGAAGGGAAACGGAATCTTGCGATTTCAATGGGGACCAATAGGGGAATCTTTGGTGCATCTCCCTGCACTTGATGGCATGCCATGCCTTTGCATGGCTTTGACTTTGCCAAAATTTTTTTTTCTTTTTTTGACTATCCACAGCATGTCCCTCATATCTTCCCCTCCAAGCTGAGTCTTGCTCCTTGACATTTTTTCCTGCTTTTGCAGCATCTGCAAACTTAGTTTTGGCTTGTTTTGGTCCTTTGCACTGCGCTGGATAGAATCCCTGTCCGTTTCCTGGTAGTCGAAAAATTTCCAAACTTTTTATTGCAGTTCCTTTGATGCTATCTCCATTCCAGAGTAAGTCCTTCTTTTCTGTTTTGGCCTTCAGCGGGGATCAATTTGGGCAAGCTTTGGTGCAGGTCCCTGCACATGATGTCATATGGCCTGCCTTTTTATGGGCTTGACTTGGAAAATTTTTTGAAAATTTTTTTTTAAATTTCCAAGCCATGTCCCTCACATCTTCCCCTCACAGCTGTGTCTTCCTCCTCGACATTTCCCCCTGCTTTTGCAACTTCTGTGAGCTTCGTTTCGGCATATTTTGGTCCTTTGCACTGCAGCTCACTTCCTCACAGACCATTTTTTGAAGACACGAAATCTGCCGATTTTCTGGGTTTTTTTCAATTGCATTTCATTTGATCCTATCTCCTTTCCAGAGTGTTTGTTTGGCTTTCTTTTTGGGGTCGCAAGATTCCGTTTCCCTTCCCAAAAGGAAATTTCATTTCCTTTCGGGAAGGGAAACGGAATCTTGCGATTTCAATGGGGACCAATAGGGGAATCTTTGGTGCATCTCCCTGCACTTGATGGCATGCCATGCCTTTGCATGGCTTTGACTTTGCCAAAATTTTTTTTTCTTTTTTTGACTATCCACAGCATGTCCCTCATATCTTCCCCTCCAAGCTGAGTCTTGCTCCTTGACATTTTTTCCTGCTTTTGCAGCATCTGCAAACTTAGTTTTGGCCTGTTTTGGTCCTTTGCACTGCGCTGGATAGAATCCCTGTCCGTTTCCTGGTAGTCGAAAAATTTCCAAAATTTTTTATTATTTCTCCTCCAATTGCAGTTCCTTGGATGCTATCTCCATTCCAGAGCGTTTGTAAGTCCTTCTTTTCTGTTTTGGCCTTCAGCGGGGATCAATTTGGGCAAGCTTTGGTGCAGGTCCCTGCACATGATGTCATATGGCCTGCCTTTTTATGGGCTTGACTTGGAAAATTTTTTGAAAATTTTTTTTTAAGTTTCCCTGCCATGTCCCTCACATCTTCCCCTCCAAGTTGTGTCTTCCTCCTCGACATTTCCCCCTGCTTTTGCAACTTCTGTGAGCTTCGTTTCGGCATATTTTGGTCCTTTGCACTGCAGCTCACTTCCTCACAGACCATTTTTTGAAGACACGAAATCTGCCGATTTTCTGGGTTTTTTTCAATTGCATTTCATTTGATCCTATCTCCTTTCCAGAGTGTTTGTTTGGCTTTCTTTTTGGGGTCGCAAGATTCCGTTTCCCTTCCCGAAAGGAAATTTCATTTCCTTTCGGGAAGGGAAACGGAATCTTGCGATTTCAATGGGGACCAATAGGGGAATCTTTGGTGCATCTCCCTGCACTTGATGGCATGCCATGCCTTTGCATGGCTTTGACTTTGCCAAAATTTTTTTTTCTTTTTTTGACTATCCACAGCATGTCCCTCATATCTTCCCCTCCAAGCTGAGTCTTGCTCCTTGACATTTTTTCCTGCTTTTGCAGCATCTGCAAACTTAGTTTTGGCCTGTTTTGGTCCTTTGCACTGCGCTGGATAGAATCCCGGTCCGTTTCCTGGTAGTCGAAAAATTTCCAAATTTTTTATTATTTCTCCTCCAATTGCAGTTCCTTGGATGCTATCTCCATTCCAGAGCGTTTGTAAGTCCTTCTTTTTTGTTTTGGCCTTCAGCGGGGATCAATTTGGGCAAGCTTTGGTACAGGTCCCTGCACATGATGTCATATGGCCTGCCTTTTTATGGGCTTGACTTGGAAAATTTTTTGAAAATTTTTTTTTAAGTTTCCCTGCCATGTCCCTCACATCTTCCCCTCCAAGTTGTGTCTTCCTCCTCGACATTTCCCCCTGCTTTTGCAACTTCTGTGAGCTTCTTTTCGGCATATTTTAGTCCTGTGCACTGCAACTCACTTCCTCACAGACCAGTTTTTGAAGACACGAAATCTGCCGATTTTCTGGGTTTTTTTCAATTGCATTTCATTTGATCCTATCTCCTTTCCAGAGTGTTTGTTTGGCTTTCTTTTTGGGGTCGCAAGATTCCGTTTCCCTTCCCGAAAGGAAATTTCATTTCCTTTCGGGAAGGGAAACGGAATCTTGCGATTTCAATGGGGACCAATAGGGGAATCTTTGGTGCATCTCCCTGCACTTGATGGCATGCCATGCCTTTGCATGGCTTTGACTTTGCCAAAATTTTTTTTTCTTTTTTTGACTATCCACAGCATGTCCCTCATATCTTCCCCTCCAAGCTGAGTCTTGCTCCTTGACATTTTTTCCTGCTTTTGCAGCATCTGCAAACTTAGTTTTGGCCTGTTTTGGTCCTTTGCACTGCGCTGGATAGAATCCCTGTCCGTTTCCTGGTAGTCGAAAAATTTCCAAACTTTTTATTGCAGTTCCTTTGATGCTATCTCCATTCCAGAGTAAGTCCTTCTTTTCTGTTTTGGCCTTCAGCGGGGATCAATTTGGGCAAGCTTTGGTGCAGGTCCCTGCACATGATGTCATATGGCCTGCCTTTTTATGGGCTTGACTTGGAAAATTTTTTGAAAATTTTTTTTTAAGTTTCCCTGCCATGTCCCTCACATCTTCCCCTCCAAGTTGTGTCTTCCTCCTCGACATTTCCCCCTGCTTTTGCAACTTCTGTGAGCTTCGTTTCGGCATATTTTGGTCCTTTGCACTGCAGCTCACTTCCTCACAGACCATTTTTTGAAGACACGAAATCTGCCGATTTTCTGGGTTTTTTTCAATTGCATTTCATTTGATCCTATCTCCTTTCCAGAGTGTTTGTTTGGCTTTCTTTTTGGGGTCGCAAGATTCCGTTTCCCTTCCCGAAAGGAAATTTCATTTCCTTTCGGGAAGGGAAACGGAATCTTGCGATTTCAATGGGGACCAATAGGGGAATCTTTAGTGCATCTCCCTGCACTTGATGGCATGCCATGCCTTTGCATGGCTTTGACTTTGCCAAAATTTTTTTTTCTTTTTTTGACTATCCACAGCATGTCCCTCATATCTTCCCCTCCAAGCTGAGTCTTGCTCCTTGACATTTTTTCCTGCTTTTGCAGCATCTGCAAACTTAGTTTTGGCCTGTTTTGGTCCTTTGCACTGCGCTGGATAGAATCCCGGTCCGTTTCCTGGTAGTCGAAAAATTTCCAAATTTTTTATTTTTTCTCCTCCAATTGCAGTTCCTTGGATGCTATCTCCATTCCAGAGCGTTTGTAAGTCCTTCTTTTCTGTTTTGGCCTTCAGCGGGGATCAATTTGGGCAAGCTTTGGTGCAGGTCCCTGCACATGATGTCATATGGCCTGCCTTTTTATGGGCTTGACTTGGAAAATTTTTTGAAAATTTTTTTTAACTTTCCCTGCCATGTCCCTCATATCTTCCCCTCCAAGTTGTGTCTTCCTCCTCGACATTTCCCCCTGCTTTTGCAACTTCTGTGAGCTTCGTTTCGGCATATTTTGGTCCTTTGCACTGCAGCTCACTTCCTCACAGACCATTTTTTGAAGACACGAAATCTGCCGATTTTCTGGGTTTTTTTCAATTGCATTTCATTTGATCCTATCTCCTTTCCAGAGTGTTTGTTTGGCTTTCTTTTTGGGGTCGCAAGATTCCGTTTCCCTTCCCGAAAGGAAATTTCATTTCCTTTCGGGAAGGGAAACGGAATCTTGCGATTTCAATGGGGACCAATAGGGGAATCTTTGGTGCATCTCCCTGCACTTGATGGCATGCCATGCCTTTGCATGGCTTTGACTTTGCCAAAATTTTTTTTTCTTTTTTTGACTATCCACAGCATGTCCCTCATATCTTCCCCTCCAAGCTGAGTCTTGCTCCTTGACATTTTTTCCTGCTTTTGCAGCATCTGCAAACTTAGTTTTGGCTTGTTTTGGTCCTTTGCACTGCGCTGGATAGAATCCCGGTCCGTTTCCTGGTAGTCGAAATATTTCCAAACTTTTTATTGCAGTTCCTTTGATGCTATCTCCATTCCAGAGTAAGTCCTTCTTTTCTGTTTTGGCCTTCAGCGGGGATCAATTTGGGCAAGCTTTGGTGCAGGTCCCTGCACATGATGTCATATGGCCTGCCTTTTTATGGGCTTGACTTGGAAAATTTTTTGAAAATTTTTTTTTAACTTTCCCTGCCATGTCCCTCACATCTTCCCCTCCAAGTTGTGTCTTCCTCCTCGACATTTCCCCGTGTTTTTGCAACTTCTGTGAGCTTCGTTTCGGCATATTTTGGTCCTTTGCACTGCAGCTCACTTCCTCACAGACCATTTTTTGAAGACACGAAATCTGCCGATTTTCTGGGTTTTTTTCAATTGCATTTCATTTGATCCTATCTCCTTTCCAGGGTGTTTTTTGGCTTTCCTTTTGGGGTCGCAAGATTCCGTTTCCCTTCCCAAAAGGAAATTTCATTTCCTTTCGGGAAGGGAAACGGAATCTTGCGATTTCAATGGGGACCAATAGGGGAATCTTTGGTGCATCTCCCTGCACTTGATGGCATGCCATGCCTTTGCATGGCTTTGACTTTGCCAAAATTTTTTTTTCTTTTTTTGACTATCCACAGCATGTCCCTCATATCTTCCCCTCCAAGCTGAGTCTTGCTCCTTGACATTTTTTCCTGCTTTTGCAGCATCTGCAAACTTAGTTTTGGCCTGTTTTGGTCCTTTGCACTGCGCTGGATAGAATCCCGGTCCGTTTCCTGGTAGTCAAAAAATTTCCAAATTTTGTATTTTTTCTCCTCCAATTGCAGTTCCTTGGATGCTATCTCCATTCCAGAGCGTTTGTAAGTCCTTCTTTTCTGTTTTGGCCTTCAGCGGGGATCAATTTGGGCAAGCTTTGGTGCAGGTCCCTGCACATGATGTCATATGGCCTGCCTTTTTATGGGCTTGACTTGGAAAATTTTTTGAAAATTTATTTTTAAGTTTCCCTGCCACGTCCCTCACATCTTCCTCTCCAAGTTGTGTCTTCCTCCTCGACATTTCCCCCTGCTTTTGCAACTTCTGTGAGCTTCGTTTCGGCATATTTTGGTCCTTTGCACTGCAGCTCACTTCCTCACAGACCATTTTTTGAAGACACGAAATCTGCCGATTTTCTGGGTTTTTTTCAATTGCATTTCATTTGATCCTATCTCCTTTCCAGAGTGTTTGTTTGGCTTTCTTTTTGGGGTCGCAAGATTCCGTTTCCCTTCCCGAAAGGAAATTTCCTTTCGGGAAGGGAAACGGAATCTTGCGATTTCAATGGGGACCAATAGGGGAATCTTTGGTGCATCTCCCTGCACTTGATGGCATGCCATGCCTTTGCATGGCTTTGACTTTGCCAAAATTTTTTTTCTTTTTTTGACTATCCACAGCATGTCCCTCATATCTTCCCCTCCAAGCTGAGTCTTGCTCCTTGACATTTTTTCCTGCTTTTGCAGCATCTGCAAACTTAGTTTTGGCTTGTTTTGGTCCTTTGCACTGCGCTGGATAGAATCCCGGTCCGTTTCCTGGTAGTCGAAAAATTTCCAAACTTTTTATTGCAGTTCCTTTGATGCTATCTCCATTCCAGAGTAAGTCCTTCTTTTCTGTTTTGGCCTTCAGCGGGGATCAATTTGGGCAAGCTTTGGTGCAGGTCCCTGCACATGATGTCATATGGCCTGCCTTTTTATGGGCTTGACTTGGAAAATTTTTTGAAAATTTTTTTTTAACTTTCCCTGCCATGTCCCTCACATCTTCCCCTCCAAGTTGTGTCTTCCTCCTCGACATTTCCCCCTGCTTTTGCAACTTCTGTGAGCTTCGTTTCGGCATATTTTGGTCCTTTGCACTGCAGCTCACTTCCTCACAGACCAGTTTTTGAAGACACGAAATCTGCCGATTTTCTGGGTTTTTTTCAATTGCATTTCATTTGATCCTATCTCCTTTCCAGAGTGTTTGTTTGGCTTTCTTTTTGGGGTCACAAGATTCCGTTTCCCTTCCCGAAAGGAAATTTCATTTCCTTTCGGGAAGGGAAACGGAATCTTGCGATTTCAATGGGGACCAATAGGGGAATCTTTGGTGCATCTCCCTGCACTTGATGGCATGCCATGCCTTTGCATGGCTTTGACTTTGCCAAAATTATTTTTCTTTTTTTGACTATCCACAGCATGTCCCTCATATCTTCCCCTCCAAGCTGAGTCTTGCTCCTTGACATTTTTTCCTGCTTTTGCAGCATCTGCAAACTTAGTTTTGGCCTGTTTTGGTCCTTTGCACTGCGCTGGATAGAATCCCGGTCCGTTTCCTGGTAGTCGAAAAATTTCCAAACTTTTTATTGCAGTTCCTTTGATGCTATCTCCATTCCAGAGTAAGTCCTTCTTTTCTGTTTTGGCCTTCAGCGGGGATCAATTTGGGCAAGCTTTGGTGCAGGTCCCTGCACATGATGTCATATGGCCTGCCTTTTTATGGGCTTGACTTGGAAAATTTTTTGAAAATTTTTTTTTAACTTTCCCTGCCATGTCCCTCACATCTTCCCCTCCAAGTTGTGTCTTCCTCCTCGACATTTCCCCCTGCTTTTGCAACTTCTGTGAGCTTCGTTTCGGCATATTTTGGTCCTTTGCACTGCAGCTCACTTCCTCACAGACCATTTTTTGAAGACACGAAATCTGCCGATTTTCTGGGTTTTTTTCAATTGCATTTCATTTGATCCTATCTCCTTTCCAGAGTGTTTGTTTGGCTTTCTTTTTGGGGTCACAAGATTCCGTTTCCCTTCCCGAAAGGAAATGAAATTTCCTTTCGGGAAGGGAAACGGAATCTTGCGATTTCAATGGGGACCAATAGGGGAATCTTTAGTGCATCTCCCTGCACTTGATGGCATGCCATGCCTTTGCATGGCTTTGACTTTGCCAAAATTATTTTTCTTTTTTTGACTATCCACAGCATGTCCCTCATATCTTCCCCTCCAAGCTGAGTCTTGCTCCTTGACATTTTTTCCTGCTTTTGCAGCATCTGCAAACTTAGTTTTGGCCTGTTTTGGTCCTTTGCACTGCGCTGGATAGAATCCCGGTCCGTTTCCTGGTAGTCGAAAAATTTCCAAAATTTTTTATTTTTTCTCCTCCAATTGCAGTTCCTTGGATGCTATCTCCATTCCAGAGCGTTTGTAAGTCCTTCTTTTCTGTTTTGGCCTTCAGCGGGGATCAATTTGGGCAAGCTTTGGTGCAGGTCCCTGCACATGATGTCATATGGCCTGCCTTTTTATGGGCTTGACTTGGAAAATTTTTTGAAAATTTTTTTTTAAGTTTCCCTGCCATGTCCCTCACATCTTCCCCTCCAAGTTGTGTCTTCCTCCTCGACATTTCCCCCTGCTTTTGCAACTTCTGTGAGCTTCGTTTCGGCATATTTTGGTCCTTTGCACTGCAGCTCACTTCCTCACAGACCATTTTTTGAAGACACGAAATCTGCCGATTTTCTGGGTTTTTTTCAATTGCATTTCATTTGATCCTATCTCCTTTCCAGAGTGTTTGTTTGGCTTTCTTTTTGGGGTCGCAAGATTCCGTTTCCCTTCCCGAAAGGAAATTTCATTTCCTTTCGGGAAGGGAAACGGAATCTTGCGATTTCAATGGGGACCAATAGGGGAATCTTTGGTGCATCTCCCTGCACTTGATGGCATGCCATGCCTTTGCATGGCTTTGACTTTGCCAAAATTTTTTTTTCTTTTTTTGACTATCCACAGCATGTCCCTCATATCTTCCCCTCCAAGCTGAGTCTTGCTCCTTGACATTTTTTCCTGCTTTTGCAGCATCTGCAAACTTAGTTTTGGCCTGTTTTGGTCCTTTGCACTGCGCTGGATAGAATCCCGGTCCGTTTCCTGGTAGTCGAAAAATTTCCAAACTTTTTATTGCAGTTCCTTTGATGCTATCTCCATTCCAGAGTAAGTCCTTCTTTTCTGTTTTGGCCTTCAGCGGGGATCAATTTGGGCAAGCTTTGGTGCAGGTCCCTGCACATGATGTCATATGGCCTGCCTTTTTATGGGCTTGACTTGGAAAATTTTTTGAAAATTTATTTTTAAGTTTCCCTGCCATGTCCCTCACATCTTCCCCTCCAAGTTGTGTCTTCCTCCTCGACATTTCCCCGTGTTTTTGCAACTTCTGTGAGCTTCGTTTCGGCATATTTTGGTCCTTTGCACTGCAGCTCACTTCCTCACAGACCATTTTTTGAAGACACGAAATCTGCCGATTTTCTGGGTTTTTTTCAATTGCATTTCATTTGATCCTATCTCCTTTCCAGGGTGTTTTTTGGCTTTCCTTTTGGGGTCGCAAGATTCCGTTTCCCTTCCCAAAAGGAAATTTCATTTCCTTTCGGGAAGGGAAACGGAATCTTGCGATTTCAATGGGGACCAATAGGGGAATCTTTGGTGCATCTCCCTGCACTTGATGGCATGCCATGCCTTTGCATGGCTTTGACTTTGCCAAAATTTTTTTTTCTTTTTTTGACTATCCACAGCATGTCCCTCATATCTTCCCCTCCAAGCTGAGTCTTGCTCCTTGACATTTTTTCCTGCTTTTGCAGCATCTGCAAACTTAGTTTTGGCCTGTTTTGGTCCTTTGCACTGCGCTGGATAGAATCCCGGTCCGTTTCCTGGTAGTCAAAAAATTTCCAAATTTTGTATTTTTTCTCCTCCAATTGCAGTTCCTTGGATGCTATCTCCATTCCAGAGCGTTTGTAAGTCCTTCTTTTCTGTTTTGGCCTTCAGCGGGGATCAATTTGGGCAAGCTTTGGTGCAGGTCCCTGCACATGATGTCATATGGCCTGCCTTTTTATGGGCTTGACTTGGAAAATTTTTTGAAAATTTATTTTTAAGTTTCCCTGCCACGTCCCTCACATCTTCCTCTCCAAGTTGTGTCTTCCTCCTCGACATTTCCCCCTGCTTTTGCAACTTCTGTGAGCTTCGTTTCGGCATATTTTGGTCCTTTGCACTGCAGCTCACTTCCTCACAGACCATTTTTTGAAGACACGAAATCTGCCGATTTTCTGGGTTTTTTTCAATTGCATTTCATTTGATCCTATCTCCTTTCCAGAGTGTTTGTTTGGCTTTCTTTTTGGGGTCGCAAGATTCCGTTTCCCTTCCCGAAAGGAAATTTCATTTCCTTTCGGGAAGGGAAACGGAATCTTGCGATTTCAATGGGGACCAATAGGGGAATCTTTGGTGCATCTCCCTGCACTTGATGGCATGCCATGCCTTTGCATGGCTTTGACTTTGCCAAAATTTTTTTTCTTTTTTTGACTATCCACAGCATGTCCCTCATATCTTCCCCTCCAAGCTGAGTCTTGCTCCTTGACATTTTTTCCTGCTTTTGCAGCATCTGCAAACTTAGTTTTGGCTTGTTTTGGTCCTTTGCACTGCGCTGGATAGAATCCCGGTCCGTTTCCTGGTAGTCGAAAAATTTCCAAACTTTTTATTGCAGTTCCTTTGATGCTATCTCCATTCCAGAGTAAGTCCTTCTTTTCTGTTTTGGCCTTCAGCGGGGATCAATTTGGGCAAGCTTTGGTGCAGGTCCCTGCACATGATGTCATATGGCCTGCCTTTTTATGGGCTTGACTTGGAAAATTTTTTGAAAATTTTTTTTTAACTTTCCCTGCCATGTCCCTCACATCTTCCCCTCCAAGTTGTGTCTTCCTCCTCGACATTTCCCCCTGCTTTTGCAACTTCTGTGAGCTTCGTTTCGGCATATTTTGGTCCTTTGCACTGCAGCTCACTTCCTCACAGACCAGTTTTTGAAGACACGAAATCTGCCGATTTTCTGGGTTTTTTTCAATTGCATTTCATTTGATCCTATCTCCTTTCCAGAGTGTTTGTTTGGCTTTCTTTTTGGGGTCACAAGATTCCGTTTCCCTTCCCGAAAGGAAATTTCATTTCCTTTCGGGAAGGGAAACGGAATCTTGCGATTTCAATGGGGACCAATAGGGGAATCTTTGGTGCATCTCCCTGCACTTGATGGCATGCCATGCCTTTGCATGGCTTTGACTTTGCCAAAATTATTTTTCTTTTTTTGACTATCCACAGCATGTCCCTCATATCTTCCCCTCCAAGCTGAGTCTTCCTCCTTGACATTTTTTCCTGCTTTTGCAGCATCTGCAAACTTAGTTTTGGCCTGTTTTGGTCCTTTGCACTGCGCTGGATAGAATCCCGGTCCGTTTCCTGGTAGTCGAAAAATTTCCAAATTTTTTATTTTTTCTCCTCCAATTGCAGTTCCTTGGATGCTATCTCCATTCCAGAGCGTTTGTAAGTCCTTCTTTTCTGTTTTGGCCTTCAGCGGGGATCAATTTGGGCAAGCTTTGGTGCAGGTCCCTGCACATGATGTCATATGGCCTGCCTTTTTATGGGCTTGACTTGGAAAATTTTTTGAAAATTTTTTTTTAAGTTTCCCTGCCATGTCCCTCACATCTTCCCCTCCAAGTTGTGTCTTCCTCCTCGACATTTCCCCCTGCTTTTGCAACTTCTGTGAGCTTCGTTTCGGCATATTTTGGTCCTTTGCACTGCAGCTCACTTCCTCACAGACCATTTTTTGAAGACACGAAATCTGCCGATTTTCTGGGTTTTTTTCAATTGCATTTCATTTGATCCTATCTCCTTTCCAGAGTGTTTGTTTGGCTTTCTTTTTGGGGTCGCAAGATTCCGTTTCCCTTCCCGAAAGGAAATTTCATTTCCTTTCGGGAAGGGAAACGGAATCTTGCGATTTCAATGGGGACCAATAGGGGAATCTTTGGTGCATCTCCCTGCACTTGATGGCATGCCATGCCTTTGCATGGCTTTGACTTTGCCAAAATTTTTTTTTCTTTTTTTGACTATCCACAGCATGTCCCTCATATCTTCCCCTCCAAGCTGAGTCTTGCTCCTTGACATTTTTTCCTGCTTTTGCAGCATCTGCAAACTTAGTTTTGGCTTGTTTTGGTCCTTTGCACTGCGCTGGATAGAATCCCGGTCCGTTTCCTGGTAGTCGAAAAATTTCCAAACTTTTTATTGCAGTTCCTTTGATGCTATCTCCATTCCAGAGTAAGTCCTTCTTTTCTGTTTTGGCCTTCAGCGGGGATCAATTTGGGCAAGCTTTGGTGCAGGTCCCTGCACATGATGTCATATGGCCTGCCTTTTTATGGGCTTGACTTGGAAAATTTTTTGAAAATTTTTTTTAACTTTCCCTGCCATGTCCCTCATATCTTCCCCTCCAAGTTGTGTCTTCCTCCTCGACATTTCCCCCTGCTTTTGCAACTTCTGTGAGCTTCGTTTCGGCATATTTTGGTCCTTTGCACTGCAGCTCACTTCCTCACAGACCATTTTTTGAAGACACGAAATCTGCCGATTTTCTGGGTTTTTTTCAATTGCATTTCATTTGATCCTATCTCCTTTCCAGAGTGTTTGTTTGGCTTTCTTTTTGGGGTCACAAGATTCCGTTTCCCTTCCCGAAAGGAAATGAAATTTCCTTTCGGGAAGGGAAACGGAATCTTGCGATTTCAATGGGGACCAATAGGGGAATCTTTAGTGCATCTCCCTGCACTTGATGGCATGCCATGCCTTTGCATGGCTTTGACTTTGCCAAAATTATTTTTCTTTTTTTGACTATCCACAGCATGTCCCTCATATCTTCCCCTCCAAGCTGAGTCTTGCTCCTTGACATTTTTTCCTGCTTTTGCAGCATCTGCAAACTTAGTTTTGGCCTGTTTTGGTCCTTTGCACTGCGCTGGATAGAATCCCGGTCCGTTTCCTGGTAGTCGAAAAATTTCCAAAATTTTTTATTTTTTCTCCTCCAATTGCAGTTCCTTGGATGCTATCTCCATTCCAGAGCGTTTGTAAGTCCTTCTTTTCTGTTTTGGCCTTCAGCGGGGATCAATTTGGGCAAGCTTTGGTGCAGGTCCCTGCACATGATGTCATATGGCCTGCCTTTTTATGGGCTTGACTTGGAAAATTTTTTGAAAATTTTTTTTTAAGTTTCCCTGCCATGTCCCTCACATCTTCCCCTCCAAGTTGTGTCTTCCTCCTCGACATTTCCCCCTGCTTTTGCAACTTCTGTGAGCTTCGTTTCGGCATATTTTGGTCCTTTGCACTGCAGCTCACTTCCTCACAGACCATTTTTTGAAGACACGAAATCTGCCGATTTTCTGGGTTTTTTTCAATTGCATTTCATTTGATCCTATCTCCTTTCCAGAGTGTTTGTTTGGCTTTCTTTTTGGGGTCGCAAGATTCCGTTTCCCTTCCCGAAAGGAAATTTCATTTCCTTTCGGGAAGGGAAACGGAATCTTGCGATTTCAATGGGGACCAATAGGGGAATCTTTGGTGCATCTCCCTGCACTTGATGGCATGCCATGCCTTTGCATGGCTTTGACTTTGCCAAAATTTTTTTTTCTTTTTTTGACTATCCACAGCATGTCCCTCATATCTTCCCCTCCAAGCTGAGTCTTGCTCCTTGACATTTTTTCCTGCTTTTGCAGCATCTGCAAACTTAGTTTTGGCCTGTTTTGGTCCTTTGCACTGCGCTGGATAGAATCCCGGTCCATTTCCTTGTAGTCGAAAAATTTCCAAATTTTTTATTTTTTCTCCTCCAATTGCAGTTCCTTGGATGCTATCTCCATTCCAGAGCGTTTGTAAGTCCTTCTTTTCTGTTTTGGCCTTCAGCGGGGATCAATTTGGGCAAGCTTTGGTGCAGGTCCCTGCACATGATGTCATATGGCCTGCCTTTTTATGGGCTTGACTTGGAAAATTTTTTGAAAATTTTTTTTAAGTTTCCCTGCCATGTCCCTCACATCTTCCCCTCCAAGTTGTGTCTTCCTCCTCGACATTTCCCCCTGCTTTTGCAACTTCTGTGAGCTTCGTTTCGGCATATTTTGGTCCTTTGCACTGCAGCTCACTTCCTCACAGACCATTTTTTGAAGACACGAAATCTGCCGATTTTCTGGGTTTTTTTCAATTGCATTTCATTTGATCCTATCTCCTTTCCAGAGTGTTTGTTTGGCTTTCTTTTTGGGGTCACAAGATTCCGTTTCCCTTCCCGAAAGGAAATGAAATTTCCTTTCGGGAAGGGAAACGGTATCTTGCGATTTCAATGGGGACCAATAGGGGAATCTTTGGTGCATCTCCCTGCACTTGATGGCATGCCATGCCTTTGCATGGCTTTGACTTTGCCAAAATTTTTTTTTCTTTTTTTGACTATCCACAGCATGTCCCTCATATCTTCCCCTCCAAGCTGAGTCTTGCTCCTTGACATTTTTTCCTGCTTTTGCAGCATCTGCAAACTTAGTTTTGGCTTGTTTTGGTCCTTTGCACTGCGCTGGATAGAATCCCTGTCCGTTTCCTGGTAGTCGAAAAATTTCCAAACTTTTTATTGCAGTTCCTTTGATGATATCTCCATTCCAGAGTAAGTCCTTCTTTTCTGTTTTGGCCTTCAGCGGGGATCAATTTGGGCAAGCTTTGGTGCAGGTCCCTGCACATGATGTCATATGGCCTGCCTTTTTATGGGCTTGACTTGGAAAATTTTTTGAAAATTTTTTTTTAAATTTCCAAGCCATGTCCCTCACATCTTCCCCTCACAGCTGTGTCTTCCTCCTCGACATTTCCCCCTGCTTTTGCAACTTCTGTGAGCTTCGTTTCGGCATATTTTGGTCCTTTGCACTGCAGCTCACTTCCTCACAGACCAGTTTTTGAAGACACGATATCTGCCGATTTTCTGGGTTTTTTTCAATTGCATTTCATTTGATCCTATCTCCTTTCCAGAGTGTTTGTTTGGCTTTCTTTTTGGGGTCGCAAGATTCCGTTTCCCTTCCCGAAAGGAAATTTCATTTCCTTTCGGGAAGGGAAACGGAATCTTGCGATTTCAATGGGGACCAATAGGGGAATCTTTGGTGCATCTCCCTGCACTTGATGGCATGCCATGCCTTTGCATGGCTTTGACTTTGCCAAAATTATTTTTCTTTTTTTGACTATCCACAGCATGTCCCTCATATCTTCCCCTCCAAGCTGAGTCTTGCTCCTTGACATTTTTTCCTGCTTTTGCAGCATCTGCAAACTTAGTTTTGGCCTGTTTTGGTCCTTTGCACTGCGCTGGATAGAATCCCGGTCCGTTTCCTGGTAGTCGAAAAATTTCCAAATTTTTTATTTTTTCTCCTCCAATTGCAGTTCCTTGGATGCTATCTCCATTCCAGAGCGTTTGTAAGTCCTTCTTTTCTGTTTTGGCCTTCAGCGGGGATCAATTTGGGCAAGCTTTGGTGCAGGTCCCTGCACATGATGTCATATGGCCTGCCTTTTTATGGGCTTGACTTGGAAAATTTTTTGAAAATTTTTTTTTAAGTTTCCCTGCCATGTCCCTCACATCTTCCCCTCCAAGTTGTGTCTTCCTCCTCGACATTTCCCCCTGCTTTTGCAACTTCTGTGAGCTTCGTTTCGGCATATTTTGGTCCTTTGCACTGCAGCTCACTTCCTCACAGACCATTTTTTGAAGACACGAAATCTGCCGATTTTCTGGGTTTTTTTCAATTGCATTTCATTTGATCCTATCTCCTTTCCAGAGTGTTTGTTTGGCTTTCTTTTTGGGGTCGCAAGATTCCGTTTCCCTTCCCAAAAGGAAATTTCATTTCCTTTCGGGAAGGGAAACGGAATCTTGCGATTTCAATGGGGACCAATAGGGGAATCTTTGGTGCATCTCCCTGCACTTGATGGCATGCCATGCCTTTGCATGGCTTTGACTTTGCCAAAATTTTTTTTTCTTTTTTTGACTATCCACAGCATGTCCCTCATATCTTCCCCTCCAAGCTGAGTCTTGCTCCTTGACATTTTTTCCTGCTTTTGCAGCATCTGCAAACTTAGTTTTGGCCTGTTTTGGTCCTTTGCACTGCGCTGGATAGAATCCCTGTCCGTTTCCTAGTAGTCGAAAAATTTCCAAAATTTTTTATTATTTCTCCTCCAATTGCAGTTCCTTGGATGCTATCTCCATTCCAGAGCGTTTGTAAGTCCTTCTTTTCTGTTTTGGCCTTCAGCGGGGATCAATTTGGGCAAGCTTTGGTGCAGGTCCCTGCACATGATGTCATATGGCCTGCCTTTTTATGGGCTTGACTTGGAAAATTTTTTGAAAATTTTTTTTTAAGTTTCCCTGCCATGTCCCTCACATCTTCCCCTCCAAGTTGTGTCTTCCTCCTCGACATTTCCCCCTGCTTTTGCAACTTCTGTGAGCTTCGTTTCGGCATATTTTGGTCCTTTGCACTGCAGCTCACTTCCTCACAGACCATTTTTTGAAGACACGAAATCTGCCGATTTTCTGGGTTTTTTTCAATTGCATTTCATTTGATCCTATCTCCTTTCCAGAGTGTTTGTTTGGCTTTCTTTTTGGGGTCGCAAGATTCCGTTTCCCTTCCCGAAAGGAAATTTCATTTCCTTTCGGGAAGGGAAACGGAATCTTGCGATTTCAATGGGGACCAATAGGGGAATCTTTGGTGCATCTCCCTGCACTTGATGGCATGCCATGCCTTTGCATGGCTTTGACTTTGCCAAAATTTTTTTTTCTTTTTTTGACTATCCACAGCATGTCCCTCATATCTTCCCCTCCAAGCTGAGTCTTGCTCCTTGACATTTTTTCCTGCTTTTGCAGCATCTGCAAACTTAGTTTTGGCCTGTTTTGGTCCTTTGCACTGCGCTGGATAGAATCCCGGTCCGTTTCCTGGTAGTCGAAATATTTCCAAACTTTTTATTGCAGTTCCTTTGATGCTATCTCCATTCCAGAGTAAGTCCTTCTTTTCTGTTTTGGCCTTCAGCGGGGATCAATTTGGGCAAGCTTTGGTGCAGGTCCCTGCACATGATGTCATATGGCCTGCCTTTTTATGGGCTTGACTTGGAAAATTTTTTGAAAATTTTTTTTTAACTTTCCCTGCCATGTCCCTCACATCTTCCCCTCCAAGTTGTGTCTTCCTCCTCGACATTTCCCCGTGTTTTTGCAACTTCTGTGAGCTTCGTTTCGGCATATTTTGGTCCTTTGCACTGCAGCTCACTTCCTCACAGACCATTTTTTGAAGACACGAAATCTGCCGATTTTCTGGGTTTT
This sequence comes from Melozone crissalis, assembly GCF_028551555.1. NCBI lineage: Eukaryota > Metazoa > Chordata > Aves > Passeriformes > Passerellidae > Melozone > Melozone crissalis. The sequence goes on along the minus strand of NW_026535784.1, from coordinate 1,860,771 downwards.
TTTCAATTGCATTTCATTTGATCCTATCTCCTTTCCAGGGTGTTTTTTGGCTTTCCTTTTGGGGTCGCAAGATTCCGTTTCCCTTCCCGAAAGGAAATGAAATTTCCTTTCGGGAAGGGAAACGGAATCTTGCGATTTCAATGGGGACCAATAGGGGAATCTTTAGTGCATCTCCCTGCACTTGATGGCATGCCATGCCTTTGCATGGCTTTGACTTTGCCAAAATTATTTTTCTTTTTTTGACTATCCACAGCATGTCCCTCATATCTTCCCCTCCAAGCTGAGTCTTGCTCCTTGACATTTTTTCCTGCTTTTGCAGCATCTGCAAACTTAGTTTTGGCCTGTTTTGGTCCTTTGCACTGCGCTGGATAGAATCCCGGTCCGTTTCCTGGTAGTCGAAAAATTTCCAAAATTTTTTATTTTTTCTCCTCCAATTGCAGTTCCTTGGATGCTATCTCCATTCCAGAGCGTTTGTAAGTCCTTCTTTTCTGTTTTGGCCTTCAGCGGGGATCAATTTGGGCAAGCTTTGGTGCAGGTCCCTGCACATGATGTCATATGGCCTGCCTTTTTATGGGCTTGACTTGGAAAATTTTTTGAAAATTTTTTTTTAAGTTTCCCTGCCATGTCCCTCACATCTTCCCCTCCAAGTTGTGTCTTCCTCCTCGACATTTCCCCCTGCTTTTGCAACTTCTGTGAGCTTCGTTTCGGCATATTTTGGTCCTTTGCACTGCAGCTCACTTCCTCACAGACCATTTTTTGAAGACACGAAATCTGCCGATTTTCTGGGTTTTTTTCAATTGCATTTCATTTGATCCTATCTCCTTTCCAGAGTGTTTGTTTGGCTTTCTTTTTGGGGTCGCAAGATTCCGTTTCCCTTCCCGAAAGGAAATTTCATTTCCTTTCGGGAAGGGAAACGGAATCTTGCGATTTCAATGGGGACCAATAGGGGAATCTTTGGTGCATCTCCCTGCACTTGATGGCATGCCATGCCTTTGCATGGCTTTGACTTTGCCAAAATTTTTTTTTCTTTTTTTGACTATCCACAGCATGTCCCTCATATCTTCCCCTCCAAGCTGAGTCTTGCTCCTTGACATTTTTTCCTGCTTTTGCAGCATCTGCAAACTTAGTTTTGGCCTGTTTTGGTCCTTTGCACTGCGCTGGATAGAATCCCGGTCCGTTTCCTGGTAGTCGAAAAATTTCCAAACTTTTTATTGCAGTTCCTTTGATGCTATCTCCATTCCAGAGTAAGTCCTTCTTTTCTGTTTTGGCCTTCAGCGGGGATCAATTTGGGCAAGCTTTGGTGCAGGTCCCTGCACATGATGTCATATGGCCTGCCTTTTTATGGGCTTGACTTGGAAAATTTTTTGAAAATTTATTTTTAAGTTTCCCTGCCATGTCCCTCACATCTTCCCCTCCAAGTTGTGTCTTCCTCCTCGACATTTCCCCGTGTTTTTGCAACTTCTGTGAGCTTCGTTTCGGCATATTTTGGTCCTTTGCACTGCAGCTCACTTCCTCACAGACCATTTTTTGAAGACACGAAATCTGCCGATTTTCTGGGTTTTTTTCAATTGCATTTCATTTGATCCTATCTCCTTTCCAGGGTGTTTTTTGGCTTTCCTTTTGGGGTCGCAAGATTCCGTTTCCCTTCCCAAAAGGAAATTTCATTTCCTTTCGGGAAGGGAAACGGAATCTTGCGATTTCAATGGGGACCAATAGGGGAATCTTTGGTGCATCTCCCTGCACTTGATGGCATGCCATGCCTTTGCATGGCTTTGACTTTGCCAAAATTTTTTTTTCTTTTTTTGACTATCCACAGCATGTCCCTCATATCTTCCCCTCCAAGCTGAGTCTTGCTCCTTGACATTTTTTCCTGCTTTTGCAGCATCTGCAAACTTAGTTTTGGCCTGTTTTGGTCCTTTGCACTGCGCTGGATAGAATCCCAGTCCGTTTCCTGGTAGTCAAAAAATTTCCAAATTTTGTATTTTTTCTCCTCCAATTGCAGTTCCTTGGATGCTATCTCCATTCCAGAGCGTTTGTAAGTCCTTCTTTTCTGTTTTGGCCTTCAGCGGGGATCAATTTGGGCAAGCTTTGGTGCAGGTCCCTGCACATGATGTCATATGGCCTGCCTTTTTATGGGCTTGACTTGGAAAATTTTTTGAAAATTTATTTTTAAGTTTCCCTGCCACGTCCCTCACATCTTCCTCTCCAAGTTGTGTCTTCCTCCTCGACATTTCCCCCTGCTTTTGCAACTTCTGTGAGCTTCGTTTCGGCATATTTTGGTCCTTTGCACTGCAGCTCACTTCCTCACAGACCATTTTTTGAAGACACGAAATCTGCCGATTTTCTGGGTTTTTTTCAATTGCATTTCATTTGATCCTATCTCCTTTCCAGAGTGTTTGTTTGGCTTTCTTTTTGGGGTCGCAAGATTCCGTTTCCCTTCCCGAAAGGAAATTTCATTTCCTTTCGGGAAGGGAAACGGAATCTTGCGATTTCAATGGGGACCAATAGGGGAATCTTTGGTGCATCTCCCTGCACTTGATGGCATGCCATGCCTTTGCATGGCTTTGACTTTGCCAAAATTTTTTTTCTTTTTTTGACTATCCACAGCATGTCCCTCATATCTTCCCCTCCAAGCTGAGTCTTGCTCCTTGACATTTTTTCCTGCTTTTGCAGCATCTGCAAACTTAGTTTTGGCTTGTTTTGGTCCTTTGCACTGCGCTGGATAGAATCCCGGTCCGTTTCCTGGTAGTCGAAAAATTTCCAAACTTTTTATTGCAGTTCCTTTGATGCTATCTCCATTCCAGAGTAAGTCCTTCTTTTCTGTTTTGGCCTTCAGCGGGGATCAATTTGGGCAAGCTTTGGTGCAGGTCCCTGCACATGATGTCATATGGCCTGCCTTTTTATGGGCTTGACTTGGAAAATTTTTTGAAAATTTTTTTTTAACTTTCCCTGCCATGTCCCTCACATCTTCCCCTCCAAGTTGTGTCTTCCTCCTCGACATTTCCCCCTGCTTTTGCAACTTCTGTGAGCTTCGTTTCGGCATATTTTGGTCCTTTGCACTGCAGCTCACTTCCTCACAGACCAGTTTTTGAAGACACGAAATCTGCCGATTTTCTGGGTTTTTTTCAATTGCATTTCATTTGATCCTATCTCCTTTCCAGAGTGTTTGTTTGGCTTTCTTTTTGGGGTCACAAGATTCCGTTTCCCTTCCCGAAAGGAAATTTCATTTCCTTTCGGGAAGGGAAACGGAATCTTGCGATTTCAATGGGGACCAATAGGGGAATCTTTGGTGCATCTCCCTGCACTTGATGGCATGCCATGCCTTTGCATGGCTTTGACTTTGCCAAAATTATTTTTCTTTTTTTGACTATCCACAGCATGTCCCTCATATCTTCCCCTCCAAGCTGAGTCTTGCTCCTTGACATTTTTTCCTGCTTTTGCAGCATCTGCAAACTTAGTTTTGGCCTGTTTTGGTCCTTTGCACTGCGCTGGATAGAATCCCGGTCCGTTTCCTGGTAGTCGAAAAATTTCCAAATTTTTTATTTTTTCTCCTCCAATTGCAGTTCCTTGGATGCTATCTCCATTCCAGAGCGTTTGTAAGTCCTTCTTTTCTGTTTTGGCCTTCAGCGGGGATCAATTTGGGCAAGCTTTGGTGCAGGTCCCTGCACATGATGTCATATGGCCTGCCTTTTTATGGGCTTGACTTGGAAAATTTTTTGAAAATTTTTTTTTAAGTTTCCCTGCCATGTCCCTCACATCTTCCCCTCCAAGTTGTGTCTTCCTCCTCGACATTTCCCCCTGCTTTTGCAACTTCTGTGAGCTTCGTTTCGGCATATTTTGGTCCTTTGCACTGCAGCTCACTTCCTCACAGACCATTTTTTGAAGACACGAAATCTGCCGATTTTCTGGGTTTTTTTCAATTGCATTTCATTTGATCCTATCTCCTTTCCAGAGTGTTTGTTTGGCTTTCTTTTTGGGGTCGCAAGATTCCGTTTCCCTTCCCGAAAGGAAATTTCATTTCCTTTCGGGAAGGGAAACGGAATCTTGCGATTTCAATGGGGACCAATAGGGGAATCTTTGGTGCATCTCCCTGCACTTGATGGCATGCCATGCCTTTGCATGGCTTTGACTTTGCCAAAATTTTTTTTTCTTTTTTTGACTATCCACAGCATGTCCCTCATATCTTCCCCTCCAAGCTGAGTCTTGCTCCTTGACATTTTTTCCTGCTTTTGCAGCATCTGCAAACTTAGTTTTGGCTTGTTTTGGTCCTTTGCACTGCGCTGGATAGAATCCCGGTCCGTTTCCTGGTAGTCGAAAAATTTCCAAACTTTTTATTGCAGTTCCTTTGATGCTATCTCCATTCCAGAGTAAGTCCTTCTTTTCTGTTTTGGCCTTCAGCGGGGATCAATTTGGGCAAGCTTTGGTGCAGGTCCCTGCACATGATGTCATATGGCCTGCCTTTTTATGGGCTTGACTTGGAAAATTTTTTGAAAATTTTTTTTAACTTTCCCTGCCATGTCCCTCATATATTCCCCTCCAAGTTGTGTCTTCCTCCTCGACATTTCCCCCTGCTTTTGCAACTTCTGTGAGCTTCGTTTCGGCATATTTTGGTCCTTTGCACTGCAGCTCACTTCCTCACAGACCATTTTTTGAAGACACGAAATCTGCCGATTTTCTGGGTTTTTTTCAATTGCATTTCATTTGATCCTATCTCCTTTCCAGAGTGTTTGTTTGGCTTTCTTTTTGGGGTCACAAGATTCCGTTTCCCTTCCCGAAAGGAAATTTCATTTCCTTTCGGGAAGGGAAACGGAATCTTGCGATTTCAATGGGGACCAATAGGGGAATCTTTAGTGCATCTCCCTGCACTTGATGGCATGCCATGCCTTTGCATGGCTTTGACTTTGCCAAAATTATTTTTCTTTTTTTGACTATCCACAGCATGTCCCTCATATCTTCCCCTCCAAGCTGAGTCTTGCTCCTTGACATTTTTTCCTGCTTTTGCAGCATCTGCAAACTTAGTTTTGGCCTGTTTTGGTCCTTTGCACTGCGCTGGATAGAATCCCGGTCCGTTTCCTGGTAGTCGAAAAATTTCCAAAATTTTTTATTTTTTCTCCTCCAATTGCAGTTCCTTGGATGCTATCTCCATTCCAGAGCGTTTGTAAGTCCTTCTTTTCTGTTTTGGCCTTCAGCGGGGATCAATTTGGGCAAGCTTTGGTGCAGGTCCCTGCACATGATGTCATATGGCCTGCCTTTTTATGGGCTTGACTTGGAAAATTTTTTGAAAATTTTTTTTTAAGTTTCCCTGCCATGTCCCTCACATCTTCCCCTCCAAGTTGTGTCTTCCTCCTCGACATTTCCCCCTGCTTTTGCAACTTCTGTGAGCTTCGTTTCGGCATATTTTGGTCCTTTGCACTGCAGCTCACTTCCTCACAGACCATTTTTTGAAGACACGAAATCTGCCGATTTTCTGGGTTTTTTTCAATTGCATTTCATTTGATCCTATCTCCTTTCCAGAGTGTTTGTTTGGCTTTCTTTTTGGGGTCGCAAGATTCCGTTTCCCTTCCCGAAAGGAAATTTCATTTCCTTTCGGGAAGGGAAACGGAATCTTGCGATTTCAATGGGGACCAATAGGGGAATCTTTGGTGCATCTCCCTGCACTTGATGGCATGCCATGCCTTTGCATGGCTTTGACTTTGCCAAAATTTTTTTTTCTTTTTTTGACTATCCACAGCATGTCCCTCATATCTTCCCCTCCAAGCTGAGTCTTGCTCCTTGACATTTTTTCCTGCTTTTGCAGCATCTGCAAACTTAGTTTTGGCCTGTTTTGGTCCTTTGCACTGCGCTGGATAGAATCCCGGTCCATTTCCTTGTAGTCGAAAAATTTCCAAATTTTTTATTTTTTCTCCTCCAATTGCAGTTCCTTGGATGCTATCTCCATTCCAGAGCGTTTGTAAGTCCTTCTTTTCTGTTTTGGCCTTCAGCGGGGATCAATTTGGGCAAGCTTTGGTGCAGGTCCCTGCACATGATGTCATATGGCCTGCCTTTTTATGGGCTTGACTTGGAAAATTTTTTGAAAATTTTTTTTAAGTTTCCCTGCCATGTCCCTCACATCTTCCCCTCCAAGTTGTGTCTTCCTCCTCGACATTTCCCCCTGCTTTTGCAACTTCTGTGAGCTTCGTTTCGGCATATTTTGGTCCTTTGCACTGCAGCTCACTTCCTCACAGACCATTTTTTGAAGACACGAAATCTGCCGATTTTCTGGGTTTTTTTCAATTGCATTTCATTTGATCCTATCTCCTTTCCAGAGTGTTTGTTTGGCTTTCTTTTTGGGGTCACAAGATTCCGTTTCCCTTCCCGAAAGGAAATTTCATTTCCTTTCGGGAAGGGAAACGGAATCTTGCGATTTCAATGGGGACCAATAGGGGAATCTTTAGTGCATCTCCCTGCACTTGATGGCATGCCATGCCTTTGCATGGCTTTGACTTTGCCAAAATTATTTTTCTTTTTTTGACTATCCACAGCATGTCCCTCATATCTTCCCCTCCAAGCTGAGTCTTGCTCCTTGACATTTTTTCCTGCTTTTGCAGCATCTGCAAACTTAGTTTTGGCTTGTTTTGGTCCTTTGCACTGCGCTGGATAGAATCCCGGTCCGTTTCCTGGTAGTCGAAAAATTTCCAAACTTTTTATTGCAGTTCCTTTGATGCTATCTCCATTCCAGAGTAAGTCCTTCTTTTCTGTTTTGGCCTTCAGCGGGGATCAATTTGGGCAAGCTTTGGTGCAGGTCCCTGCACATGATGTCATATGGCCTGCCTTTTTATGGGCTTGACTTGGAAAATTTTTTGAAAATTTTTTTTAACTTTCCCTGCCATGTCCCTCATATATTCCCCTCCAAGTTGTGTCTTCCTCCTCGACATTTCCCCCTGCTTTTGCAACTTCTGTGAGCTTCGTTTCGGCATATTTTGGTCCTTTGCACTGCAGCTCACTTCCTCACAGACCATTTTTTGAAGACACGAAATCTGCCGATTTTCTGGGTTTTTTTCAATTGCATTTCATTTGATCCTATCTCCTTTCCAGAGTGTTTGTTTGGCTTTCTTTTTGGGGTCACAAGATTCCGTTTCCCTTCCCGAAAGGAAATTTCATTTCCTTTCGGGAAGGGAAACGGAATCTTGCGATTTCAATGGGGACCAATAGGGGAATCTTTAGTGCATCTCCCTGCACTTGATGGCATGCCATGCCTTTGCATGGCTTTGACTTTGCCAAAATTATTTTTCTTTTTTTGACTATCCACAGCATGTCCCTCATATCTTCCCCTCCAAGCTGAGTCTTGCTCCTTGACATTTTTTCCTGCTTTTGCAGCATCTGCAAACTTAGTTTTGGCCTGTTTTGGTCCTTTGCACTGCGCTGGATAGAATCCCGGTCCGTTTCCTGGTAGTCGAAAAATTTCCAAAATTTTTTATTTTTTCTCCTCCAATTGCAGTTCCTTGGATGCTATCTCCATTCCAGAGCGTTTGTAAGTCCTTCTTTTCTGTTTTGGCCTTCAGCGGGGATCAATTTGGGCAAGCTTTGGTGCAGGTCCCTGCACATGATGTCATATGGCCTGCCTTTTTATGGGCTTGACTTGGAAAATTTTTTGAAAATTTTTTTTTAAGTTTCCCTGCCATGTCCCTCACATCTTCCCCTCCAAGTTGTGTCTTCCTCCTCGACATTTCCCCCTGCTTTTGCAACTTCTGTGAGCTTCGTTTCGGCATATTTTGGTCCTTTGCACTGCAGCTCACTTCCTCACAGACCATTTTTTGAAGACACGAAATCTGCCGATTTTCTGGGTTTTTTTCAATTGCATTTCATTTGATCCTATCTCCTTTCCAGAGTGTTTGTTTGGCTTTCTTTTTGGGGTCGCAAGATTCCGTTTCCCTTCCCGAAAGGAAATTTCATTTCCTTTCGGGAAGGGAAACGGAATCTTGCGATTTCAATGGGGACCAATAGGGGAATCTTTGGTGCATCTCCCTGCACTTGATGGCATGCCATGCCTTTGCATGGCTTTGACTTTGCCAAAATTTTTTTTTCTTTTTTTGACTATCCACAGCATGTCCCTCATATCTTCCCCTCCAAGCTGAGTCTTGCTCCTTGACATTTTTTCCTGCTTTTGCAGCATCTGCAAACTTAGTTTTGGCCTGTTTTGGTCCTTTGCACTGCGCTGGATAGAATCCCGGTCCATTTCCTTGTAGTCGAAAAATTTCCAAATTTTTTATTTTTTCTCCTCCAATTGCAGTTCCTTGGATGCTATCTCCATTCCAGAGCGTTTGTAAGTCCTTCTTTTCTGTTTTGGCCTTCAGCGGGGATCAATTTGGGCAAGCTTTGGTGCAGGTCCCTGCACATGATGTCATATGGCCTGCCTTTTTATGGGCTTGACTTGGAAAATTTTTTGAAAATTTTTTTTAAGTTTCCCTGCCATGTCCCTCACATCTTCCCCTCCAAGTTGTGTCTTCCTCCTCGACATTTCCCCCTGCTTTTGCAACTTCTGTGAGCTTCGTTTCGGCATATTTTGGTCCTTTGCACTGCAGCTCACTTCCTCACAGACCATTTTTTGAAGACACGAAATCTGCCGATTTTCTGGGTTTTTTTCAATTGCATTTCATTTGATCCTATCTCCTTTCCAGAGTGTTTGTTTGGCTTTCTTTTTGGGGTCACAAGATTCCGTTTCCCTTCCCGAAAGGAAATTTCATTTCCTTTCGGGAAGGGAAACGGAATCTTGCGATTTCAATGGGGACCAATAGGGGAATCTTTAGTGCATCTCCCTGCACTTGATGGCATGCCATGCCTTTGCATGGCTTTGACTTTGCCAAAATTATTTTTCTTTTTTTGACTATCCACAGCATGTCCCTCATATCTTCCCCTCCAAGCTGAGTCTTGCTCCTTGACATTTTTTCCTGCTTTTGCAGCATCTGCAAACTTAGTTTTGGCCTGTTTTGGTCCTTTGCACTGCGCTGGATAGAATCCCGGTCCGTTTCCTGGTAGTCGAAAAATTTCCAAATTTTTTATTTTTTCTCCTCCAATTGCAGTTCCTTGGATGCTATCTCCATTCCAGAGCGTTTGTAAGTCCTTCTTTTCTGTTTTGGCCTTCAGCGGGGATCAATTTGGGCAAGCTTTGGTGCAGGTCCCTGCACATGATGTCATATGGCCTGCCTTTTTATGGGCTTGACTTGGAAAATTTTTTGAAAATTTTTTTTTAAGTTTCCCTGCCATGTCCCTCACATCTTCCCCTCCAAGTTGTGTCTTCCTCCTCGACATTTCCCCGTGTTTTTGCAACTTCTGTGAGCTTCGTTTCGGCATATTTTGGTCCTTTGCACTGCAGCTCACTTCCTCACAGACCATTTTTTGAAGACACGAAATCTGCCGATTTTCTGGGTTTTTTTCAATTGCATTTCATTTGATCCTATCTCCTTTCCAGGGTGTTTTTTGGCTTTCTTTTGGGGTCGCAAGATTCCGTTTCCCTTCCCAAAAGGAAATTTCATTTCCTTTCGGGAAGGGAAACGGAATCTTGCGATTTCAATGGGGACCAATAGGGGAATCTTTGGTGCATCTCCCTGCACTTGATGGCATGCCATGCCTTTGCATGGCTTTGACTTTGCCAAAATTTTTTTTTTCTTTTTTTGACTATCCACAGCATGTCCCTCATATCTTCCCCTCCAAGCTGAGTCTTGCTCCTTGACATTTTTTCCTGCTTTTGCAGCATCTGCAAACTTAGTTTTGGCCTGTTTTGGTCCTTTGCACTGCGCTGGATAGAATCCCGGTCCGTTTCCTGGTAGTCAAAAAATTTCCAAATTTTTTATTTTTTCTCCTCCAATTGCAGTTCCTTGGATGCTATCTCCATTCCAGAGCGTTTGTAAGTCCTTCTTTTCTGTTTTGGCCTTCAGCGGGGATCAATTTGGGCAAGCTTTGGTGCAGGTCCCTGCACATGATGTCATATGGCCTGCCTTTTTATGGGCTTGACTTGGAAAATTTTTTGACAATTTTTTTTTAAGTTTCCCTGCCATGTCCCTCACATCTTCCCCTCCAAGTTGTGTCTTCCTCCTCGACATTTCCCCCTGCTTTTGCAACTTCTGTGAGCTTCGTTTCGGCATATTTTGGTCCTTTGCACTGCAGCTCACTTCCTCACAGACCATTTTTTGAAGACACGAAATCTGCCGATTTTCTGGGTTTTTTTCAATTGCATTTCATTTGATCCTATCTCCTTTCCAGAGTGTTTGTTTGGCTTTCTTTTTGGGGTCGCAAGATTCCGTTTCCCTTCCCGAAAGGAAATTTCATTTCCTTTCGGGAAGGGAAACGGAATCTTGCGATTTCAATGGGGACCAATAGGGGAATCTTTGGTGCATCTCCCTGCACTTGATGGCATGCCATGCCTTTGCATGGCTTTGACTTTGCCAAAATTTTTTTTTCTTTTTTTGACTATCCACAGCATGTCCCTCATATCTTCCCCTCCAAGCTGAGTCTTGCTCCTTGACATTTTTTCCTGCTTTTGCAGCATCTGCAAACTTAGTTTTGGCCTGTTTTGGTCCTTTGCACTGCGCTGGATAGAATCCCGGTCCATTTCCTGGTAGTCGAAAAATTTCCAAATTTTTTATTTTTTCTCCTCCAATTGCAGTTCCTTGGATGCTATCTCCATTCCAGAGCGTTTGTAAGTCCTTCTTTTCTGTTTTGGCCTTCAGCGGGGATCAATTTGGGCAAGCTTTGGTGCAGGTCCCTGCACATGATGTCATATGGCCTGCCTTTTTATGGGCTTGACTTGGAAAATTTTTTGAAAATTTTTTTTAAGTTTCCCTGCCATGTCCCTCACATCTTCCCCTCCAAGTTGTGTCTTCCTCCTCGACATTTCCCCCTGCTTTTGCAACTTCTGTGAGCTTCGTTTCGGCATATTTTGGTCCTTTGCACTGCAGCTCACTTCCTCACAGACCATTTTTTGAAGACACGAAATCTGCCGATTTTCTGGGTTTTTTTCAATTGCATTTCATTTGATCCTATCTCCTTTCCAGAGTGTTTGTTTGGCTTTCTTTTTGGGGTCACAAGATTCCGTTTCCCTTCCCGAAAGGAAATTTCATTTCCTTTCGGGAAGGGAAACGGAATCTTGCGATTTCAATGGGGACCAATAGGGGAATCTTTAGTGCATCTCCCTGCACTTGATGGCATGCCATGCCTTTGCATGGCTTTGACTTTGCCAAAATTATTTTTCTTTTTTTGACTATCCACAGCATGTCCCTCATATCTTCCCCTCCAAGCTGAGTCTTGCTCCTTGACATTTTTTCCTGCTTTTGCAGCATCTGCAAACTTAGTTTTGGCCTGTTTTGGTCCTTTGCACTGCGCTGGATAGAATCCCGGTGCGTTTCCTGGTAGTCGAAAAATTTCCAAATTTTTTATTTTTTCTCCTCCAATTGCAGTTCCTTGGATGCTATCTCCATTCCAGAGCGTTTGTAAGTCCTTCTTTTCTGTTTTGGCCTTCAGCGGGGATCAATTTGGGCAAGCTTTGGTGCAGGTCCCTGCACATGCTGTCATATGGCCTGCCTTTTTATGGGCTTGACTTGGAAAATTTTTTGAAAATTTATTTTTAAGTTTCCCTGCCATGTCCCTCACATCTTCCCCTCCAAGTTGTGTCTTCCTCCTCGACATTTCCCCCTGCTTTTGCAACTTCTGTGAGCTTCGTTTCGGCATATTTTGGTCCTTTGCACTGCAGCTCACTTCCTCACAGACCATTTTTTGAAGACACGAAATCTGCCGATTTTCTGGGTTTTTTTCAATTGCATTTCATTTGATCCTATCTCCTTTCCAGAGTGTTTGTTTGGCTTTCTTTTTGGGGTCGCAAGATTCCGTTTCCCTTCCCGAAAGGAAATGAAATTTCCTTTCGGGAAGGGAAACGGAATCTTGCGATTTCAATGGGGACCAATAGGGGAATCTTTGGTGCATCTCCCTGCACTTGATGGCATGCCATGCCTTTGCATGGCTTTGACTTTGCCAAAATTTTTTTTTCTTTTTTTGACTATCCACAGCATGTCCCTCATATCTTCCCCTCCAAGCTGAGTCTTGCTCCTTGACATTTTTTCCTGCTTTTGCAGCATCTGCAAACTTAGTTTTGGCCTGTTTTGGTCCTTTGCACTGCGCTGGATAGAATCCCGGTCCGTTTCCTGGTAGTCAAAAAATTTCCAAAATTTTTTATTTTTTCTCCTCCAATTGCAGTTCCTTGGATGCTATCTCCATTCCAGAGCGTTTGTAAGTCCTTCTTTTCTGTTTTGGCCTTCAGCGGGGATCAATTTGGGCAAGCTTTGGTGCAGGTCCCTGCACATGATGTCATATGGCCTGCCTTTTTATGGGCTTGACTTGGAAAATTTTTTGAAAATTTATTTTTAAGTTTCCCTGCCACGTCCCTCACATCTTCCCCTCCAAGTTGTGTCTTCCTCCTCGACATTTCCCCCTGCTTTTGCAACTTCTGTGAGCTTCGTTTCGGCATATTTTGGTCCTTTGCACTGCAGCTCACTTCCTCACAGACCATTTTTTGAAGACACGAAATCTGCCGATTTTCTGGGTTTTTTTCAATTGCATTTCATTTGATCCTATCTCCTTTCCAGAGTGTTTGTTTGGCTTTCTTTTTGGGGTCGCAAGATTCCGTTTCCCTTCCCGAAAGGAAATGAAATTTCCTTTCGGGAAGGGAAACGGAATCTTGCGATTTCAATGGGGACCAATAGGGGAATCTTTGGTGCATCTCCCTGCACTTGATGGCATGCCATGCCTTTGCATGGCTTTGACTTTGCCAAAATTTTTTTTCTTTTTTTGACTATCCACAGCATGTCCCTCATATCTTCCCCTCCAAGCTGAGTCTTGCTCCTTGACATTTTTTCCTGCTTTTGCAGCATCTGCAAACTTAGTTTTGGCTTGTTTTGGTCCTTTGCACTGCGCTGGATAGAATCCCGGTCCGTTTCCTGGTAGTCGAAAAATTTCCAAACTTTTTATTGCAGTTCCTTTGATGCTATCTCCATTCCAGAGTAAGTCCTTCTTTTCTGTTTTGGCCTTCAGCGGGGATCAATTTGGGCAAGCTTTGGTGCAGGTCCCTGCACATGATGTCATATGGCCTGCCTTTTTATGGGCTTGACTTGGAAAATTTTTTGAAAATTTATTTTTAAGTTTCCCTGCCATGTCCCTCACATCTTCCCCTCCAAGTTGTGTCTTCCTCCTCGACATTTCCCCCTGCTTTTGCAACTTCTGTGAGCTTCGTTTCGGCATATTTTGGTCCTTTGCACTGCAGCTCACTTCCTCACAGACCATTTTTTGAAGACACGAAATCTGCCGATTTTCTGGGTTTTTTTCAATTGCATTTCATTTGATCCTATCTCCTTTCCAGAGTGTTTGTTTGGCTTTCTTTTTGGGGTCGCAAGATTCCGTTTCCCTTCCCGAAAGGAAATTTCATTTCCTTTCGGGAAGGGAAACGGAATCTTGCGATTTCAATGGGGACCAATAGGGGAATCTTTGGTGCATCTCCCTGCACTTGATGGCATGCCATGCCTTTGCATGGCTTTGACTTTGCCAAAATTTTTTTTTCTTTTTTTGACTATCCACAGCATGTCCCTCATATCTTCCCCTCCAAGCTGAGTCTTGCTCCTTGACATTTTTTCCTGCTTTTGCAGCATCTGCAAACTTAGTTTTGGCCTGTTTTGGTCCTTTGCACTGCGCTGGATAGAATCCCGGTCCATTTCCTGGTAGTCGAAAAATTTCCAAATTTTTTATTTTTTCTCCTCCAATTGCAGTTCCTTGGATGCTATCTCCATTCCAGAGCGTTTGTAAGTCCTTCTTTTCTGTTTTGGCCTTCAGCGGGGATCAATTTGGGCAAGCTTTGGTGCAGGTCCCTGCACATGATGTCATATGGCCTGCCTTTTTATGGGCTTGACTTGGAAAATTTTTTGAAAATTTATTTTTAAGTTTCCCTGCCACGTCCCTCACATCTTCCCCTCCAAGTTGTGTCTTCCTCCTCGACATTTCCCCCTGCTTTTGCAACTTCTGTGAGCTTCGTTTCGGCATATTTTGGTCCTTTGCACTGCAGCTCACTTCCTCACAGACCATTTTTTGAAGACACGAAATCTGCCGATTTTCTGGGTTTTTTTCAATTGCATTTCATTTGATCCTATCTCCTTTCCAGAGTGTTTGTTTGGCTTTCTTTTTGGGGTCGCAAGATTCCGTTTCCCTTCCCGAAAGGAAATGAAATTTCCTTTCGGGAAGGGAAACGGAATCTTGCGATTTCAATGGGGACCAATAGGGGAATCTTTGGTGCATCTCCCTGCACTTGATGGCATGCCATGCCTTTGCATGGCTTTGACTTTGCCAAAATTTTTTTTCTTTTTTTGACTATCCACAGCATGTCCCTCATATCTTCCCCTCCAAGCTGAGTCTTGCTCCTTGACATTTTTTCCTGCTTTTGCAGCATCTGCAAACTTAGTTTTGGCTTGTTTTGGTCCTTTGCACTGCGCTGGATAGAATCCCGGTCCGTTTCCTGGTAGTCGAAAAATTTCCAAACTTTTTATTGCAGTTCCTTTGATGCTATCTCCATTCCAGAGTAAGTCCTTCTTTTCTGTTTTGGCCTTCAGCGGGGATCAATTTGGGCAAGCTTTGGTGCAGGTCCCTGCACATGATGTCATATGGCCTGCCTTTTTATGGGCTTGACTTGGAAAATTTTTTGAAAATTTTTTTTTAAGTTTCCCTGCCATGTCCCTCACATCTTCCCCTCCAAGTTGTGTCTTCCTCCTCGACATTTCCCCCTGCTTTTGCAACTTCTGTGAGCTTCGTTTCGGCATATTTTGGTCCTTTGCACTGCAGCTCACTTCCTCACAGACCATTTTTTGAAGACACGAAATCTGCCGATTTTCTGGGTTTTTTTCAATTGCATTTCATTTGATCCTATCTCCTTTCCAGAGTGTTTGTTTGGCTTTCTTTTTGGGGTCGCAAGATTCCGTTTCCCTTCCCGAAAGGAAATTTCATTTCCTTTCGGGAAGGGAAACGGAATCTTGCGATTTCAATGGGGACCAATAGGGGAATCTTTGGTGCATCTCCCTGCACTTGATGGCATGCCATGCCTTTGCATGGCTTTGACTTTGCCAAAATTTTTTTTTCTTTTTTTGACTATCCACAGCATGTCCCTCATATCTTCCCCTCCAAGCTGAGTCTTGCTCCTTGACATTTTTTCCTGCTTTTGCAGCATCTGCAAACTTAGTTTTGGCCTGTTTTGGTCCTTTGCACTGCGCTGGATAGAATCCCGGTCCATTTCCTGGTAGTCGAAAAATTTCCAAATTTTTTATTTTTTCTCCTCCAATTGCAGTTCCTTGGATGCTATCTCCATTCCAGAGCGTTTGTAAGTCCTTCTTTTCTGTTTTGGCCTTCAGCGGGGATCAATTTGGGCAAGCTTTGGTGCAGGTCCCTGCACATGATGTCATATGGCCTGCCTTTTTATGGGCTTGACTTGGAAAATTTTTTGAAAATTTTTTTTAAGTTTCCCTGCCATGTCCCTCACATCTTCCCCTCCAAGTTGTGTCTTCCTCCTCGACATTTCCCCCTGCTTTTGCAACTTCTGTGAGCTTCGTTTCGGCATATTTTGGTCCTTTGCACTGCAGCTCACTTCCTCACAGACCATTTTTTGAAGACACGAAATCTGCCGATTTTCTGGGTTTTTTTCAATTGCATTTCATTTGATCCTATCTCCTTTCCAGAGTGTTTGTTTGGCTTTCTTTTTGGGGTCACAAGATTCCGTTTCCCTTCCCGAAAGGAAATTTCATTTCCTTTCGGGAAGGGAAACGGAATCTTGCGATTTCAATGGGGACCAATAGGGGAATCTTTAGTGCATCTCCCTGCACTTGATGGCATGCCATGCCTTTGCATGGCTTTGACTTTGCCAAAATTATTTTTCTTTTTTTGACTATCCACAGCATGTCCCTCATATCTTCCCCTCCAAGCTGAGTCTTGCTCCTTGACATTTTTTCCTGCTTTTGCAGCATCTGCAAACTTAGTTTTGGCCTGTTTTGGTCCTTTGCACTGCGCTGGATAGAATCCCGGTGCGTTTCCTGGTAGTCGAAAAATTTCCAAATTTTTTATTTTTTCTCCTCCAATTGCAGTTCCTTGGATGCTATCTCCATTCCAGAGCGTTTGTAAGTCCTTCTTTTCTGTTTTGGCCTTCAGCGGGGATCAATTTGGGCAAGCTTTGGTGCAGGTCCCTGCACATGATGTCATATGGCCTGCCTTTTTATGGGCTTGACTTGGAAAATTTTTTGAAAATTTATTTTTAAGTTTCCCTGCCATGTCCCTCACATCTTCCCCTCCAAGTTGTGTCTTCCTCCTCGACATTTCCCCCTGCTTTTGCAACTTCTGTGAGCTTCGTTTCGGCATATTTTGGTCCTTTGCACTGCAGCTCACTTCCTCACAGACCATTTTTTGAAGACACGAAATCTGCCGATTTTCTGGGTTTTTTTCAATTGCATTTCATTTGATCCTATCTCCTTTCCAGAGTGTTTGTTTGGCTTTCTTTTTGGGGTCGCAAGATTCCGTTTCCCTTCCCGAAAGGAAATTTCATTTCCTTTCGGGAAGGGAAACGGAATCTTGCGATTTCAATGGGGACCAATAGGGGAATCTTTGGTGCATCTCCCTGCACTTGATGGCATGCCATGCCTTTGCATGGCTTTGACTTTGCCAAAATTTTTTTTTCTTTTTTTGACTATCCACAGCATGTCCCTCATATCTTCCCCTCCAAGCTGAGTCTTGCTCCTTGACATTTTTTCCTGCTTTTGCAGCATCTGCAAACTTAGTTTTGGCCTGTTTTGGTCCTTTGCACTGCGCTGGATAGAATCCCGGTCCATTTCCTGGTAGTCGAAAAATTTCCAAATTTTTTATTTTTTCTCCTCCAATTGCAGTTCCTTGGATGCTATCTCCATTCCAGAGCGTTTGTAAGTCCTTCTTTTCTGTTTTGGCCTTCAGCGGGGATCAATTTGGGCAAGCTTTGGTGCAGGTCCCTGCACATGATGTCATATGGCCTGCCTTTTTATGGGCTTGACTTGGAAAATTTTTTGAAAATTTATTTTTAAGTTTCCCTGCCACGTCCCTCACATCTTCCCCTCCAAGTTGTGTCTTCCTCCTCGACATTTCCCCCTGCTTTTGCAACTTCTGTGAGCTTCGTTTCGGCATATTTTGGTCCTTTGCACTGCAGCTCACTTCCTCACAGACCATTTTTTGAAGACACGAAATCTGCCGATTTTCTGGGTTTTTTTCAATTGCATTTCATTTGATCCTATCTCCTTTCCAGAGTGTTTGTTTGGCTTTCTTTTTGGGGTCGCAAGATTCCGTTTCCCTTCCCGAAAGGAAATTTCATTTCCTTTCGGGAAGGGAAACGGAATCTTGCGATTTCAATGGGGACCAATAGGGGAATCTTTGGTGCATCTCCCTGCACTTGATGGCATGCCATGCCTTTGCATGGCTTTGACTTTGGCAAAATTTTTTTTCTTTTTTTGACTATCCACAGCATGTCCCTCATATCTTCCCCTCCAAGCTGAGTCTTGCTCCTTGACATTTTTTCCTGCTTTTGCAGCATCTGCAAACTTAGTTTTGGCTTGTTTTGGTCCTTTGCACTGCGCTGGATAGAATCCCGGTCCGTTTCCTGGTAGTCGAAAAATTTCCAAACTTTTTATTGCAGTTCCTTGGATGCTATCTCCATTCCAGAGTAAGTCCTTCTTTTCTGTTTTGGCCTTCAGCGGGGATCAATTTGGGCAAGCTTTGGTGCAGGTCCCTGCACATGATGTCATATGGCCTGCCTTTTTATGGGCTTGACTTTGAAAATTTTTTGAAAATTTTTTTTAAGTTTCCCTGCCATGTCCCTCACATCTTCCCCTCCAAGTTGTGTCTTCCTCCTCGACATTTCCCCCTGCTTTTGCAACTTCTGTGAGCTTCGTTTCGGCATATTTTGGTCCTTTGCACTGCAGCTCACTTCCTCACAGACCATTTTTTGAAGACACGAAATCTGCCGATTTTCTGGGTTTTTTTCAATTGCATTTCATTTGATCCTATCTCCTTTCCAGAGTGTTTGTTTGGCTTTCTTTTTGGGGTCACAAGATTCCGTTTCCCTTCCCGAAAGGAAATTTCATTTCCTTTCGGGAAGGGAAACGGAATCTTGCGATTTCAATGGGGACCAATAGGGGAATCTTTAGTGCATCTCCCTGCACTTGATGGCATGCCATGCCTTTGCATGGCTTTGACTTTGCCAAAATTATTTTTCTTTTTTTGACTATCCACAGCATGTCCCTCATATCTTCCCCTCCAAGCTGAGTCTTGCTCCTTGACATTTTTTCCTGCTTTTGCAGCATCTGCAAACTTAGTTTTGGCCTGTTTTGGTCCTTTGCACTGCGCTGGATAGAATCCCGGTGCGTTTCCTGGTAGTCGAAAAATTTCCAAATTTTTTATTTTTTCTCCTCCAATTGCAGTTCCTTGGATGCTATCTCCATTCCAGAGCGTTTGTAAGTCCTTCTTTTCTGTTTTGGCCTTCAGCGGGGATCAATTTGGGCAAGCTTTGGTGCAGGTCCCTGCACATGATGTCATATGGCCTGCCTTTTTATGGGCTTGACTTGGAAAATTTTTTGAAAATTTATTTTTAAGTTTCCCTGCCATGTCCCTCACATCTTCCCCTCCAAGTTGTGTCTTCCTCCTCGACATTTCCCCCTGCTTTTGCAACTTCTGTGAGCTTCGTTTCGGCATATTTTGGTCCTTTGCACTGCAGCTCACTTCCTCACAGACCATTTTTTGAAGACACGAAATCTGCCGATTTTCTGGGTTTTTTTCAATTGCATTTCATTTGATCCTATCTCCTTTCCAGAGTGTTTGTTTGGCTTTCTTTTTGGGGTCGCAAGATTCCGTTTCCCTTCCCGAAAGGAAATTTCATTTCCTTTCGGGAAGGGAAACGGAATCTTGCGATTTCAATGGGGACCAATAGGGGAATCTTTGGTGCATCTCCCTGCACTTGATGGCATGCCATGCCTTTGCATGGCTTTGACTTTGCCAAAATTTTTTTTTCTTTTTTTGACTATCCACAGCATGTCCCTCATATCTTCCCCTCCAAGCTGAGTCTTGCTCCTTGACATTTTTTCCTGCTTTTGCAGCATCTGCAAACTTAGTTTTGGCCTGTTTTGGTCCTTTGCACTGCGCTGGATAGAATCCCGGTCCATTTCCTGGTAGTCGAAAAATTTCCAAATTTTTTATTTTTTCTCCTCCAATTGCAGTTCCTTGGATGCTATCTCCATTCCAGAGCGTTTGTAAGTCCTTCTTTTCTGTTTTGGCCTTCAGCGGGGATCAATTTGGGCAAGCTTTGGTGCAGGTCCCTGCACATGATGTCATATGGCCTGCCTTTTTATGGGCTTGACTTGGAAAATTTTTTGAAAATTTATTTTTAAGTTTCCCTGCCACGTCCCTCACATCTTCCCCTCCAAGTTGTGTCTTCCTCCTCGACATTTCCCCCTGCTTTTGCAACTTCTGTGAGCTTCGTTTCGGCATATTTTGGTCCTTTGCACTGCAGCTCACTTCCTCACAGACCATTTTTTGAAGACACGAAATCTGCCGATTTTCTGGGTTTTTTTCAATTGCATTTCATTTGATCCTATCTCCTTTCCAGAGTGTTTGTTTGGCTTTCTTTTTGGGGTCGCAAGATTCCGTTTCCCTTCCCGAAAGGAAATGAAATTTCCTTTCGGGAAGGGAAACGGAATCTTGCGATTTCAATGGGGACCAATAGGGGAATCTTTGGTGCATCTCCCTGCACTTGATGGCATGCCATGCCTTTGCATGGCTTTGACTTTGCCAAAATTTTTTTTCTTTTTTTGACTATCCACAGCATGTCCCTCATATCTTCCCCTCCAAGCTGAGTCTTGCTCCTTGACATTTTTTCCTGCTTTTGCAGCATCTGCAAACTTAGTTTTGGCTTGTTTTGGTCCTTTGCACTGCGCTGGATAGAATCCCGGTCCGTTTCCTGGTAGTCGAAAAATTTCCAAACTTTTTATTGCAGTTCCTTGGATGCTATCTCCATTCCAGAGTAAGTCCTTCTTTTCTGTTTTGGCCTTCAGCGGGGATCAATTTGGGCAAGCTTTGGTGCAGGTCCCTGCACATGATGTCATATGGCCTGCCTTTTTATGGGCTTGACTTGGAAAATTTTTTGAAAATTTTTTTTTAAGTTTCCCTGCCATGTCCCTCACATCTTCCCCTCCAAGTTGTGTCTTCCTCCTCGACATTTCCCCCTGCTTTTGCAACTTCTGTGAGCTTCGTTTCGGCATATTTTGGTCCTTTGCACTGCAGCTCACTTCCTCACAGACCATTTTTTGAAGACACGAAATCTGCCGATTTTCTGGGTTTTTTTCAATTGCATTTCATTTGATCCTATCTCCTTTCCAGAGTGTTTGTTTGGCTTTCTTTTTGGGGTCGCAAGATTCCGTTTCCCTTCCCGAAAGGAAATTTCATTTCCTTTCGGGAAGGGAAACGGAATCTTGCGATTTCAATGGGGACCAATAGGGGAATCTTTGGTGCATCTCCCTGCACTTGATGGCATGCCATGCCTTTGCATGGCTTTGACTTTGCCAAAATTTTTTTTTCTTTTTTTGACTATCCACAGCATGTCCCTCATATCTTCCCCTCCAAGCTGAGTCTTGCTCCTTGACATTTTTTCCTGCTTTTGCAGCATCTGCAAACTTAGTTTTGGCCTGTTTTGGTCCTTTGCACTGCGCTGGATAGAATCCCGGTCCATTTCCTGGTAGTCGAAAAATTTCCAAATTTTTTATTTTTTCTCCTCCAATTGCAGTTCCTTGGATGCTATCTCCATTCCAGAGCGTTTGTAAGTCCTTCTTTTCTGTTTTGGCCTTCAGCGGGGATCAATTTGGGCAAGCTTTGGTGCAGGTCCCTGCACATGATGTCATATGGCCTGCCTTTTTATGGGCTTGACTTGGAAAATTTTTTGAAAATTTTTTTTAAGTTTCCCTGCCATGTCCCTCACATCTTCCCCTCCAAGTTGTGTCTTCCTCCTCGACATTTCCCCCTGCTTTTGCAACTTCTGTGAGCTTCGTTTCGGCATATTTTGGTCCTTTGCACTGCAGCTCACTTCCTCACAGACCATTTTTTGAAGACACGAAATCTGCCGATTTTCTGGGTTTTTTTCAATTGCATTTCATTTGATCCTATCTCCTTTCCAGAGTGTTTGTTTGGCTTTCTTTTTGGGGTCACAAGATTCCGTTTCCCTTCCCGAAAGGAAATTTCATTTCCTTTCGGGAAGGGAAACGGAATCTTGCGATTTCAATGGGGACCAATAGGGGAATCTTTAGTGCATCTCCCTGCACTTGATGGCATGCCATGCCTTTGCATGGCTTTGACTTTGCCAAAATTATTTTTCTTTTTTTGACTATCCACAGCATGTCCCTCATATCTTCCCCTCCAAGCTGAGTCTTGCTCCTTGACATTTTTTCCTGCTTTTGCAGCATCTGCAAACTTAGTTTTGGCCTGTTTTGGTCCTTTGCACTGCGCTGGATAGAATCCCGGTGCGTTTCCTGGTAGTCGAAAAATTTCCAAATTTTTTATTTTTTCTCCTCCAATTGCAGTTCCTTGGATGCTATCTCCATTCCAGAGCGTTTGTAAGTCCTTCTTTTCTGTTTTGGCCTTCAGCGGGGATCAATTTGGGCAAGCTTTGGTGCAGGTCCCTGCACATGATGTCATATGGCCTGCCTTTTTATGGGCTTGACTTGGAAAATTTTTTGAAAATTTTTTTTTAAGTTTCCCTGCCATGTCCCTCACATCTTCCCCTCCAAGTTGTGTCTTCCTCCTCGACATTTCCCCCTGCTTTTGCAACTTCTGTGAGCTTCGTTTCGGCATATTTTGGTCCTTTGCACTGCAGCTCACTTCCTCACAGACCATTTTTTGAAGACACGAAATCTGCCGATTTTCTGGGTTTTTTTCAATTGCATTTCATTTGATCCTATCTCCTTTCCAGAGTGTTTGTTTGGCTTTCTTTTTGGGGTCGCAAGATTCCGTTTCCCTTCCCGAAAGGAAATTTCATTTCCTTTCGGGAAGGGAAACGGAATCTTGCGATTTCAATGGGGACCAATAGGGGAATCTTTGGTGCATCTCCCTGCACTTGATGGCATGCCATGCCTTTGCATGGCTTTGACTTTGCCAAAATTTTTTTTCTTTTTTTGACTATCCACAGCATGTCCCTCATATCTTCCCCTCCAAGCTGAGTCTTGCTCCTTGACATTTTTTCCTGCTTTTGCAGCATCTGCAAACTTAGTTTTGGCCTGTTTTGGTCCTTTGCACTGCGCTGGATAGAATCCCGGTCCGTTTCCTGGTAGTCGAAAAATTTCCAAATTTTTTATTGCAGTTCCTTTGATGCTATCTCCATTCCAGAGTAAGTCCTTCTTTTCTGTTTTGGCCTTCAGCGGGGATCAATTTGGGCAAGCTTTGGTGCAGGTCCCTGCACATGATGTCATATGGCCTGCCTTTTTATGGGCTTGACTTGGAAAATTTTTTGAAAATTTTTTTTTAAGTTTCCCTGCCATGTCCCTCACATCTTCCCCTCCAAGTTGTGTCTTCCTCCTCGACATTTCCCCCTGCTTTTGCAACTTCTGTGAGCTTCGTTTCGGCATATTTTGGTCCTTTGCACTGCAGCTCACTTCCTCTCAGACCATTTTTTGAAGACACGAAATCTGCCGATTTTCTGGGTTTTTTTCAATTGCATTTCATTTGATCCTATCTCCTTTCCAGAGTGTTTGTTTGGCTTTCTTTTTGGGGTCGCAAGATTCCCTTTCCCTTCCCGAAAGGAAATTTCATTTCCTTTCGGGAAGGGAAACGGAATCTTGCGATTTCAATGGGGACCAATAGGGGAATCTTTGGTGCATCTCCCTGCACTTGATGGCATGCCATGCCTTTGCATGGCTTTGACTTTGCCAAAATTTTTTTTTCTTTTTTTGACTATCCACAGCATGTCCCTCATATCTTCCCCTCCAAGCTGAGTCTTGCTCCTTGACATTTTTTCCTGCTTTTGCAGCATCTGCAAACTTAGTTTTGGCTTGTTTTGGTCCTTTGCACTGCGCTGGATAGAATCCCGGTCCGTTTCCTGGTAGTCGAAAAATTTCCAAATTTTTTATTTTTTCTCCTCCAATTGCAGTTCCTTGGATGCTATCTCCATTCCAGAGCGTTTGTAAGTCCTTCTTTTCTGTTTTGGCCTTCAGCGGGGATCAATTTGGGCAAGCTTTGGTGCAGGTCCCTGCACATGATGTCATATGGCCTGCCTTTTTATGGGCTTGACTTGGAAAATTTTTTGAAAATTTTTTTTATGTTTCCCTGCCATGTCCCTCATGTCTTCCCCTCCAAGTTGTGTCTTCCTCCTCGACATTTCCCCCTGCTTTTGCAACTTCTGTGAGCTTCGTTTCGGCATATTTTGGTCCTTTGCACTGCAGCTCACTTCCTCGCAGACCATTTTTTGAAGACACGAAAACTGCCGATTTTCTGGGTTTTTTTCAATTGCATTTCATTTGATCCTATCTCCTTTCCAGAGTGTTTGTTTGGCTTTCCTTTTGGGGTCGCAAGATTCCGTTTCCCTTCCCGAAAGGAAATGAAATTTCCTTTCGGGAAGGGAAACGGAATCTTGCGATTTCAATGGGGACCAATAGGGGAATCTTTAGTGCATCTCCCTGCACTTGATGGCATGCCATGCCTTTGCATGGCTTTGACTTTGCCAAAATTATTTTTCTTTTTTTGACTATCCACAGCATGTCCCTCATATCTTCCCCTCCAAGCTGAGTCTTGCTCCTTGACATTTTTTCCTGCTTTTGCAGCATCTGCAAACTTAGTTTTGGCCTGTTTTGGTCCTTTGCACTGCGATGGATAGAATCCCGGTCCGTTTCCTGGTAGTCGAAAAATTTCCAAATTTTTTATTTTTTCTCCTCCAATTGCAGTTCCTTGGATGCTATCTCCATTCCAGAGCGTTTGTAAGTCCTTCTTTTCTGTTTTGGCCTTCAGCGGGGATCAATTTGGGCAAGCTTTGGTGCAGGTCCCTGCACATGATGTCATATGGCCTGCCTTTTTATGGGCTTGACTTGGAAAATTTTTTGAAAATTTTTTTTTAAGTTTCCCTGCCATGTCCCTCACATCTTCCCCTCCAAGTTGTGTCTTCCTCCTCGACATTTCCCCGTGTTTTTGCAACTTCTGTGAGCTTCGTTTCGGCATATTTTGGTCCTTTGCACTGCAGCTCACTTCCTCACAGACCATTTTTTGAAGACACGAAATCTGCCGATTTTCTGGGTTTTTTTCAATTGCATTTCATTTGATCCTATCTCCTTTCCAGGGTGTTTTTTGGCTTTCTTTTGGGGTCGCAAGATTCCGTTTCCCTTCCCAAAAGGAAATTTCATTTCCTTTCGGGAAGGGAAACGGAATCTTGCGATTTCAATGGGGACCAATAGGGGAATCTTTGGTGCATCTCCCTGCACTTGATGGCATGCCATGCCTTTGCATGGCTTTGACTTTGCCAAAATTTTTTTTTTCTTTTTTTGACTATCCACAGCATGTCCCTCATATCTTCCCCTCCAAGCTGAGTCTTGCTCCTTGACATTTTTTCCTGCTTTTGCAGCATCTGCAAACTTAGTTTTGGCCTGTTTTGGTCCTTTGCACTGCGCTGGATAGAATCCCGGTCCGTTTCCTGGTAGTCGAAAAATTTCCAAATTTTTTATTTTTTCTCCTCCAATTGCAGTTCCTTGGATGCTATCTCCATTCCAGAGCGTTTGTAAGTCCTTCTTTTCTGTTTTGGCCTTCAGCGGGGATCAATTTGGGCAAGCTTTGGTGCAGGTCCCTGCACATGATGTCATATGGCCTGCCTTTTTATGGGCTTGACTTGGAAAATTTTTTGACAATTTTTTTTTAAGTTTCCCTGCCATGTCCCTCACATCTTCCCCTCCAAGTTGTGTCTTCCTCCTCGACATTTCCCCCTGCTTTTGCAACTTCTGTGAGCTTCGTTTCGGCATATTTTGGTCCTTTGCACTGCAGCTCACTTCCTCACAGACCATTTTTTGAAGACACGAAATCTGCCGATTTTCTGGGTTTTTTTCAATTGCATTTCATTTGATCCTATCTCCTTTCCAGAGTGTTTGTTTGGCTTTCTTTTTGGGGTCGCAAGATTCCGTTTCCCTTCCCGAAAGGAAATGAAATTTCCTTTCGGGAAGGGAAACGGAATCTTGCGATTTCAATGGGGACCAATAGGGGAATCTTTAGTGCATCTCCCTGCACTTGATGGCATGCCATGCCTTTGCATGGCTTTGACTTTGCCAAAATTATTTTTCTTTTTTTGACTATCCACAGCATGTCCCTCATATCTTCCCCTCCAAGCTGAGTCTTGCTCCTTGACATTTTTTCCTGCTTTTGCAGCATCTGCAAACTTAGTTTTGGCCTGTTTTGGTCCTTTGCACTGCGCTGGATAGAATCCCGGTGCGTTTCCTGGTAGTCGAAAAATTTCCAAATTTTTTATTTTTTCTCCTCCAATTGCAGTTCCTTGGATGCTATCTCCATTCCAGAGCGTTTGTAAGTCCTTCTTTTCTGTTTTGGCCTTCAGCGGGGATCAATTTGGGCAAGCTTTGGTGCAGGTCCCTGCACATGATGTCATATGGCCTGCCTTTTTATGGGCTTGACTTGGAAAATTTTTTGAAAATTTATTTTTAAGTTTCCCTGCCATGTCCCTCACATCTTCCCCTCCAAGTTGTGTCTTCCTCCTCGACATTTCCCCCTGCTTTTGCAACTTCTGTGAGCTTCGTTTCGGCATATTTTGGTCCTTTGCACTGCAGCTCACTTCCTCACAGACCATTTTTTGAAGACACGAAATCTGCCGATTTTCTGGGTTTTTTTCAATTGCATTTCATTTGATCCTATCTCCTTTCCAGAGTGTTTGTTTGGCTTTCTTTTTGGGGTCGCAAGATTCCGTTTCCCTTCCCGAAAGGAAATGAAATTTCCTTTCGGGAAGGGAAACGGAATCTTGCGATTTCAATGGGGACCAATAGGGGAATCTTTGGTGCATCTCCCTGCACTTGATGGCATGCCATGCCTTTGCATGGCTTTGACTTTGCCAAAATTTTTTTTTCTTTTTTTGACTATCCACAGCATGTCCCTCATATCTTCCCCTCCAAGCTGAGTCTTGCTCCTTGACATTTTTTCCTGCTTTTGCAGCATCTGCAAACTTAGTTTTGGCCTGTTTTGGTCCTTTGCACTGCGCTGGATAGAATCCCGGTCCGTTTCCTGGTAGTCAAAAAATTTCCAAAATTTTTTATTTTTTCTCCTCCAATTGCAGTTCCTTGGATGCTATCTCCATTCCAGAGCGTTTGTAAGTCCTTCTTTTCTGTTTTGGCCTTCAGCGGGGATCAATTTGGGCAAGCTTTGGTGCAGGTCCCTGCACATGATGTCATATGGCCTGCCTTTTTATGGGCTTGACTTGGAAAATTTTTTGAAAATTTATTTTTAAGTTTCCCTGCCACGTCCCTCACATCTTCCCCTCCAAGTTGTGTCTTCCTCCTCGACATTTCCCCCTGCTTTTGCAACTTCTGTGAGCTTCGTTTCGGCATATTTTGGTCCTTTGCACTGCAGCTCACTTCCTCACAGACCATTTTTTGAAGACACGAAATCTGCCGATTTTCTGGGTTTTTTTCAATTGCATTTCATTTGATCCTATCTCCTTTCCAGAGTGTTTGTTTGGCTTTCTTTTTGGGGTCGCAAGATTCCGTTTCCCTTCCCGAAAGGAAATGAAATTTCCTTTCGGGAAGGGAAACGGAATCTTGCGATTTCAATGGGGACCAATAGGGGAATCTTTGGTGCATCTCCCTGCACTTGATGGCATGCCATGCCTTTGCATGGCTTTGACTTTGCCAAAATTTTTTTTCTTTTTTTGACTATCCACAGCATGTCCCTCATATCTTCCCCTCCAAGCTGAGTCTTGCTCCTTGACATTTTTTCCTGCTTTTGCAGCATCTGCAAACTTAGTTTTGGCTTGTTTTGGTCCTTTGCACTGCGCTGGATAGAATCCCGGTCCGTTTCCTGGTAGTCGAAAAATTTCCAAACTTTTTATTGCAGTTCCTTTGATGCTATCTCCATTCCAGAGTAAGTCCTTCTTTTCTGTTTTGGCCTTCAGCGGGGATCAATTTGGGCAAGCTTTGGTGCAGGTCCCTGCACATGATGTCATATGGCCTGCCTTTTTATGGGCTTGACTTGGAAAATTTTTTGAAAATTTTTTTTTAAGTTTCCCTGCCATGTCCCTCACATCTTCCCCTCCAAGTTGTGTCTTCCTCCTCGACATTTCCCCCTGCTTTTGCAACTTCTGTGAGCTTCGTTTCGGCATATTTTGGTCCTTTGCACTGCAGCTCACTTCCTCACAGACCATTTTTTGAAGACACGAAATCTGCCGATTTTCTGGGTTTTTTTCAATTGCATTTCATTTGATCCTATCTCCTTTCCAGAGTGTTTGTTTGGCTTTCTTTTTGGGGTCGCAAGATTCCGTTTCCCTTCCCGAAAGGAAATTTCATTTCCTTTCGGGAAGGGAAACGGAATCTTGCGATTTCAATGGGGACCAATAGGGGAATCTTTGGTGCATCTCCCTGCACTTGATGGCATGCCATGCCTTTGCATGGCTTTGACTTTGCCAAAATTTTTTTTTCTTTTTTTGACTATCCACAGCATGTCCCTCATATCTTCCCCTCCAAGCTGAGTCTTGCTCCTTGACATTTTTTCCTGCTTTTGCAGCATCTGCAAACTTAGTTTTGGCCTGTTTTGGTCCTTTGCACTGCGCTGGATAGAATCCCGGTCCATTTCCTGGTAGTCGAAAAATTTCCAAATTTTTTATTTTTTCTCCTCCAATTGCAGTTCCTTGGATGCTATCTCCATTCCAGAGCGTTTGTAAGTCCTTCTTTTCTGTTTTGGCCTTCAGCGGGGATCAATTTGGGCAAGCTTTGGTGCAGGTCCCTGCACATGATGTCATATGGCCTGCCTTTTTATGGGCTTGACTTGGAAAATTTTTTGAAAATTTATTTTTAAGTTTCCCTGCCACGTCCCTCACATCTTCCCCTCCAAGTTGTGTCTTCCTCCTCGACATTTCCCCCTGCTTTTGCAACTTCTGTGAGCTTCGTTTCGGCATATTTTGGTCCTTTGCACTGCAGCTCACTTCCTCACAGACCATTTTTTGAAGACACGAAATCTGCCGATTTTCTGGGTTTTTTTCAATTGCATTTCATTTGATCCTATCTCCTTTCCAGAGTGTTTGTTTGGCTTTCTTTTTGGGGTCGCAAGATTCCGTTTCCCTTCCCGAAAGGAAATGAAATTTCCTTTCGGGAAGGGAAACGGAATCTTGCGATTTCAATGGGGACCAATAGGGGAATCTTTGGTGCATCTCCCTGCACTTGATGGCATGCCATGCCTTTGCATGGCTTTGACTTTGCCAAAATTTTTTTTTCTTTTTTTCACTATCCACAGCATGTCCCTCATATCTTCCCCTCCAAGCTGAGTCTTGCTCCTTGACATTTTTTCCTGCTTTTGCAGCATCTGCAAACTTAGTTTTGGCCTGTTTTGGTCCTTTGCACTGCGCTGGATAGAATCCCGGTCCGTTTCCTGGTAGTCAAAAAATTTCCAAAATTTTTTATTTTTTCTCCTCCAATTGCAGTTCCTTGGATGCTATCTCCATTCCAGAGCGTTTGTAAGTCCTTCTTTTCTGTTTTGGCCTTCAGCGGGGATCAATTTGGGCAAGCTTTGGTGCAGGTCCCTGCACATGATGTCATATGGCCTGCCTTTTTATGGGCTTGACTTGGAAAATTTTTTGAAAATTTATTTTTAAGTTTCCCTGCCACGTCCCTCACATCTTCCCCTCCAAGTTGTGTCTTCCTCCTCGACATTTCCCCCTGCTTTTGCAACTTCTGTGAGCTTCGTTTCGGCATATTTTGGTCCTTTGCACTGCAGCTCACTTCCTCACAGACCATTTTTTGAAGACACGAAATCTGCCGATTTTCTGGGTTTTTTTCAATTGCATTTCATTTGATCCTATCTCCTTTCCAGAGTGTTTGTTTGGCTTTCTTTTTGGGGTCGCAAGATTCCGTTTCCCTTCCCGAAAGGAAATTTCATTTCCTTTCAGGAAGGGAAACGGAATCTTGCGATTTCAATGGGGACCAATAGGGGAATCTTTGGTGCATCTCCCTGCACTTGATGGCATGCCATGCCTTTGCATGGCTTTGACTTTGCCAAAATTTTTTTTCTTTTTTTGACTATCCACAGCATGTCCCTCATATCTTCCCCTCCAAGCTGAGTCTTGCTCCTTGACATTTTTTCCTGCTTTTGCAGCATCTGCAAACTTAGTTTTGGCTTGTTTTGGTCCTTTGCACTGCGCTGGATAGAATCCCGGTCCGTTTCCTGGTAGTCGAAAAATTTCCAAACTTTTTATTGCAGTTCCTTTGATGCTATCTCCATTCCAGAGTAAGTCCTTCTTTTCTGTTTTGGCCTTCAGCGGGGATCAATTTGGGCAAGCTTTGGTGCAGGTCCCTGCACATGATGTCATATGGCCTGCCTTTTTATGGGCTTGACTTGGAAAATTTTTTGAAAATTTTTTTTTAAGTTTCCCTGCCATGTCCCTCACATCTTCCCCTCCAAGTTGTGTCTTCCTCCTCGACATTTCCCCCTGCTTTTGCAACTTCTGTGAGCTTCGTTTCGGCATATTTTGGTCCTTTGCACTGCAGCTCACTTCCTCACAGACCATTTTTTGAAGACACGAAATCTGCCGATTTTCTGGGTTTTTTTCAATTGCATTTCATTTGATCCTATCTCCTTTCCAGAGTGTTTGTTTGGCTTTCTTTTTGGGGTCGCAAGATTCCGTTTCCCTTCCCGAAAGGAAATTTCATTTCCTTTCGGGAAGGGAAACGGAATCTTGCGATTTCAATGGGGACCAATAGGGGAATCTTTGGTGCATCTCCCTGCACTTGATGGCATGCCATGCCTTTGCATGGCTTTGACTTTGCCAAAATTTTTTTTTCTTTTTTTGACTATCCACAGCATGTCCCTCATATCTTCCCCTCCAAGCTGAGTCTTGCTCCTTGACATTTTTTCCTGCTTTTGCAGCATCTGCAAACTTAGTTTTGGCCTGTTTTGGTCCTTTGCACTGCGCTGGATAGAATCCCGGTCCATTTCCTGGTAGTCGAAAAATTTCCAAATTTTGTATTTTTTCTCCTCCAATTGCAGTTCCTTGGATGCTATCTCCATTCCAGAGCGTTTGTAAGTCCTTCTTTTCTGTTTTGGCCTTCAGCGGGGATCAATTTGGGCAAGCTTTGGTGCAGGTCCCTGCACATGATGTCATATGGCCTGCCTTTTTATGGGCTTGACTTGGAAAATTTTTTGAAAATTTATTTTTAAGTTTCCCTGCCACGTCCCTCACATCTTCCCCTCCAAGTTGTGTCTTCCTCCTCGACATTTCCCCCTGCTTTTGCAACTTCTGTGAGCTTCGTTTCGGCATATTTTGGTCCTTTGCACTGCAGCTCACTTCCTCACAGACCATTTTTTGAAGACACGAAATCTGCCGATTTTCTGGGTTTTTTTCAATTGCATTTCATTTGATCCTATCTCCTTTCCAGAGTGTTTGTTTGGCTTTCTTTTTGGGGTCGCAAGATTCCGTTTCCCTTCCCGAAAGGAAATTTCATTTCCTTTCGGGAAGGGAAACGGAATCTTGCGATTTCAATGGGGACCAATAGGGGAATCTTTGGTGCATCTCCCTGCACTTGATGGCATGCCATGCCTTTGCATGGCTTTGACTTTGCCAAAATTTTTTTTTCTTTTTTTGACTATCCACAGCATGTCCCTCATATCTTCCCCTCCAAGCTGAGTCTTGCTCCTTGACATTTTTTCCTGCTTTTGCAGCATCTGCAAACTTAGTTTTGGCCTGTTTTGGTCCTTTGCACTGCGCTGGATAGAATCCCGGTCCATTTCCTGGTAGTCGAAAAATTTCCAAATTTTTTATTTTTTCTCCTCCAATTGCAGTTCCTTGGATGCTATCTCCATTCCAGAGCGTTTGTAAGTCCTTCTTTTCTGTTTTGGCCTTCAGCGGGGATCAATTTGGGCAAGCTTTGGTGCAGGTCCCTGCACATGATGTCATATGGCCTGCCTTTTTATGGGCTTGACTTGGAAAATTTTTTGAAAATTTTTTTTAAGTTTCCCTGCCATGTCCCTCACATCTTCCCCTCCAAGTTGTGTCTTCCTCCTCGACATTTCCCCCTGCTTTTGCAACTTCTGTGAGCTTCGTTTCGGCATATTTTGGTCCTTTGCACTGCAGCTCACTTCCTCACAGACCATTTTTTGAAGACACGAAATCTGCCGATTTTCTGGGTTTTTTTCAATTGCATTTCATTTGATCCTATCTCCTTTCCAGAGTGTTTGTTTGGCTTTCTTTTTGGGGTCACAAGATTCCGTTTCCCTTCCCGAAAGGAAATTTCATTTCCTTTCGGGAAGGGAAACGGAATCTTGCGATTTCAATGGGGACCAATAGGGGAATCTTTGGTGCATCTCCCTGCACTTGATGGCATGCCATGCCTTTGCATGGCTTTGACTTTGCCAAAATTTTTTTTTCTTTTTTTGACTATCCACAGCATGTCCCTCATATCTTCCCCTCCAAGCTGAGTCTTGCTCCTTGACATTTTTTCCTGCTTTTGCAGCATCTGCAAACTTAGTTTTGGCCTGTTTTGGTCCTTTGCACTGCGCTGGATAGAATCCCGGTCCGTTTCCTGGTAGTCGAAAAATTTCCAAATTTTTTATTTTTTCTCCTCCAATTGCAGTTCCTTGGATGCTATCTCCATTCCAGAGCGTTTGTAAGTCCTTCTTTTCTGTTTTGGCCTTCAGCGGGGATCAATTTGGGCAAGCTTTGGTGCAGGTCCCTGCACATGATGTCATATGGCCTGCCTTTTTATGGGCTTGACTTGGAAAATTTTTTGAAAATTTATTTTTAAGTTTCCCTGCCACGTCCCTCACATCTTCCCCTCCAAGTTGTGTCTTCCTCCTCGACATTTCCCCCTGCTTTTGCAACTTCTGTGAGCTTCGTTTCGGCATATTTTGGTCCTTTGCACTGCAGCTCACTTCCTCACAGACCATTTTTTGAAGACACGAAATCTGCCGATTTTCTGGGTTTTTTTCAATTGCATTTCATTTGATCCTATCTCCTTTCCAGAGTGTTTGTTTGGCTTTCTTTTTGGGGTCGCAAGATTCCGTTTCCCTTCCCGAAAGGAAATTTCATTTCCTTTCGGGAAGGGAAACGGAATCTTGCGATTTCAATGGGGACCAATAGGGGAATCTTTGGTGCATCTCCCTGCACTTGATGGCATGCCATGCCTTTGCATGGCTTTGACTTTGGCAAAATTTTTTTTCTTTTTTTGACTATCCACAGCATGTCCCTCATATCTTCCCCTCCAAGCTGAGTCTTGCTCCTTGACATTTTTTCCTGCTTTTGCAGCATCTGCAAACTTAGTTTTGGCTTGTTTTGGTCCTTTGCACTGCGCTGGATAGAATCCCGGTCCGTTTCCTGGTAGTCGAAAAATTTCCAAACTTTTTATTGCAGTTCCTTGGATGCTATCTCCATTCCAGAGTAAGTCCTTCTTTTCTGTTTTGGCCTTCAGCGGGGATCAATTTGGGCAAGCTTTGGTGCAGGTCCCTGCACATGATGTCATATGGCCTGCCTTTTTATGGGCTTGACTTTGAAAATTTTTTGAAAATTTTTTTTAAGTTTCCCTGCCATGTCCCTCACATCTTCCCCTCCAAGTTGTGTCTTCCTCCTCGACATTTCCCCCTGCTTTTGCAACTTCTGTGAGCTTCGTTTCGGCATATTTTGGTCCTTTGCACTGCAGCTCACTTCCTCACAGACCATTTTTTGAAGACACGAAATCTGCCGATTTTCTGGGTTTTTTTCAATTGCATTTCATTTGATCCTATCTCCTTTCCAGAGTGTTTGTTTGGCTTTCTTTTTGGGGTCACAAGATTCCGTTTCCCTTCCCGAAAGGAAATTTCATTTCCTTTCGGGAAGGGAAACGGAATCTTGCGATTTCAATGGGGACCAATAGGGGAATCTTTGGTGCATCTCCCTGCACTTGATGGCATGCCATGCCTTTGCATGGCTTTGACTTTGCCAAAATTTTTTTTTCTTTTTTTGACTATCCACAGCATGTCCCTCATATCTTCCCCTCCAAGCTGAGTCTTGCTCCTTGACATTTTTTCCTGCTTTTGCAGCATCTGCAAACTTAGTTTTGGCCTGTTTTGGTCCTTTGCACTGCGCTGGATAGAATCCCGGTCCATTTCCTGGTAGTCGAAAAATTTCCAAATTTTTTATTTTTTCTCCTCCAATTGCAGTTCCTTGGATGCTATCTCCATTCCAGAGCGTTTGTAAGTCCTTCTTTTCTGTTTTGGCCTTCAGCGGGGATCAATTTGGGCAAGCTTTGGTGCAGGTCCCTGCACATGATGTCATATGGCCTGCCTTTTTATGGGCTTGACTTGGAAAATTTTTTGAAAATTTATTTTTAAGTTTCCCTGCCACGTCCCTCACATCTTCCCCTCCAAGTTGTGTCTTCCTCCTCGACATTTCCCCCTGCTTTTGCAACTTCTGTGAGCTTCGTTTCGGCATATTTTGGTCCTTTGCACTGCAGCTCACTTCCTCACAGACCATTTTTTGAAGACACGAAATCTGCCGATTTTCTGGGTTTTTTTCAATTGCATTTCATTTGATCCTATCTCCTTTCCAGAGTGTTTGTTTGGCTTTCTTTTTGGGGTCGCAAGATTCCGTTTCCCTTCCCGAAAGGAAATGAAATTTCCTTTCGGGAAGGGAAACGGAATCTTGCGATTTCAATGGGGACCAATAGGGGAATCTTTGGTGCATCTCCCTGCACTTGATGGCATGCCATGCCTTTGCATGGCTTTGACTTTGCCAAAATTTTTTTTCTTTTTTTGACTATCCACAGCATGTCCCTCATATCTTCCCCTCCAAGCTGAGTCTTGCTCCTTGACATTTTTTCCTGCTTTTGCAGCATCTGCAAACTTAGTTTTGGCTTGTTTTGGTCCTTTGCACTGCGCTGGATAGAATCCCGGTCCGTTTCCTGGTAGTCGAAAAATTTCCAAACTTTTTATTGCAGTTCCTTGGATGCTATCTCCATTCCAGAGTAAGTCCTTCTTTTCTGTTTTGGCCTTCAGCGGGGATCAATTTGGGCAAGCTTTGGTGCAGGTCCCTGCACATGATGTCATATGGCCTGCCTTTTTATGGGCTTGACTTGGAAAATTTTTTGAAAATTTTTTTTTAAGTTTCCCTGCCATGTCCCTCACATCTTCCCCTCCAAGTTGTGTCTTCCTCCTCGACATTTCCCCCTGCTTTTGCAACTTCTGTGAGCTTCGTTTCGGCATATTTTGGTCCTTTGCACTGCAGCTCACTTCCTCACAGACCATTTTTTGAAGACACGAAATCTGCCGATTTTCTGGGTTTTTTTCAATTGCATTTCATTTGATCCTATCTCCTTTCCAGAGTGTTTGTTTGGCTTTCTTTTTGGGGTCGCAAGATTCCGTTTCCCTTCCCGAAAGGAAATTTCATTTCCTTTCGGGAAGGGAAACGGAATCTTGCGATTTCAATGGGGACCAATAGGGGAATCTTTGGTGCATCTCCCTGCACTTGATGGCATGCCATGCCTTTGCATGGCTTTGACTTTGCCAAAATTTTTTTTTCTTTTTTTGACTATCCACAGCATGTCCCTCATATCTTCCCCTCCAAGCTGAGTCTTGCTCCTTGACATTTTTTCCTGCTTTTGCAGCATCTGCAAACTTAGTTTTGGCCTGTTTTGGTCCTTTGCACTGCGCTGGATAGAATCCCGGTCCATTTCCTGGTAGTCGAAAAATTTCCAAATTTTTTATTTTTTCTCCTCCAATTGCAGTTCCTTGGATGCTATCTCCATTCCAGAGCGTTTGTAAGTCCTTCTTTTCTGTTTTGGCCTTCAGCGGGGATCAATTTGGGCAAGCTTTGGTGCAGGTCCCTGCACATGATGTCATATGGCCTGCCTTTTTATGGGCTTGACTTGGAAAATTTTTTGAAAATTTTTTTTAAGTTTCCCTGCCATGTCCCTCACATCTTCCCCTCCAAGTTGTGTCTTCCTCCTCGACATTTCCCCCTGCTTTTGCAACTTCTGTGAGCTTCGTTTCGGCATATTTTGGTCCTTTGCACTGCAGCTCACTTCCTCACAGACCATTTTTTGAAGACACGAAATCTGCCGATTTTCTGGGTTTTTTTCAATTGCATTTCATTTGATCCTATCTCCTTTCCAGAGTGTTTGTTTGGCTTTCTTTTTGGGGTCACAAGATTCCGTTTCCCTTCCCGAAAGGAAATTTCATTTCCTTTCGGGAAGGGAAACGGAATCTTGCGATTTCAATGGGGACCAATAGGGGAATCTTTAGTGCATCTCCCTGCACTTGATGGCATGCCATGCCTTTGCATGGCTTTGACTTTGCCAAAATTATTTTTCTTTTTTTGACTATCCACAGCATGTCCCTCATATCTTCCCCTCCAAGCTGAGTCTTGCTCCTTGACATTTTTTCCTGCTTTTGCAGCATCTGCAAACTTAGTTTTGGCCTGTTTTGGTCCTTTGCACTGCGCTGGATAGAATCCCGGTGCGTTTCCTGGTAGTCGAAAAATTTCCAAATTTTTTATTTTTTCTCCTCCAATTGCAGTTCCTTGGATGCTATCTCCATTCCAGAGCGTTTGTAAGTCCTTCTTTTCTGTTTTGGCCTTCAGCGGGGATCAATTTGGGCAAGCTTTGGTGCAGGTCCCTGCACATGATGTCATATGGCCTGCCTTTTTATGGGCTTGACTTGGAAAATTTTTTGAAAATTTTTTTTTAAGTTTCCCTGCCATGTCCCTCATGTCTTCCCCTCCAAGTTGTGTCTTCCTCCTCGACATTTCCCCCTGCTTTTGCAACTTCTGTGAGCTTCGTTTCGGCATATTTTGGTCCTTTGCACTGCAGCTCACTTCCTCGCAGACCATTTTTTGAAGACACGAAATCTGCCGATTTTCTGGGTTTTTTTCAATTGCATTTCATTTGATCCTATCTCCTTTCCAGAGTGTTTGTTTGGCTTTCTTTTTGGGCTCGCAAGATTCCGTTTCCCTTCCCGAAAGGAAATTTCATTTCCTTTCGGGAAGGGAAACGGAATCTTGCGATTTCAATGGGGACCAATAGGGGAATCTTTGGTGCATCTCCCTGCACTTGATGGCATGCCATGCCTTTGCATGGCTTTGACTTTGCCAAAATTTTTTTTTCTTTTTTTGACTATCCACAGCATGTCCCTCATATCTTCCCCTCCAAGCTGAGTCTTGCTCCTTGACATTTTTTCCTGCTTTTGCAGCATCTGCAAACTTAGTTTTGGCCTGTTTTGGTCCTTTGCACTGCGCTGGATAGAATCCCGGTCCGTTTCCTGGTAGTCGAAAAATTTCCATATTTTTTCATTTTTCTCCTCCAATTGCAGTTCCTTGGATGCTATCTCCATTCCAGAGCGTTTGTAAGTCCTTCTTTTCTGTTTTGGCCTTCAGCGGGGATCAATTTGGGCAAGCTTTGGTGCAGGTCCCTGCACATGATGTCATATGGCCTGCCTTTTTATG
This sequence comes from Melozone crissalis, assembly GCF_028551555.1. Taxonomy (NCBI): domain Eukaryota; kingdom Metazoa; phylum Chordata; class Aves; order Passeriformes; family Passerellidae; genus Melozone; species Melozone crissalis. Next base: position 1,824,071 of record NW_026535784.1, on the reverse strand, counting down.
GGCTTGACTTGGAAAATTTTTTGAAAATTTTTTTTATGTTTCCCTGCCATGTCCCTCATGTCTTCCCCTCCAAGTTGTGTCTTCCTCCTCGACATTTCCCCCTGCTTTTGCAACTTCTGTGAGCTTCGTTTCGGCATATTTTGGTCCTTTGCACTGCAGCTCACTTCCTCACAGACCATTTTTTGAAGACACGAAATCTGCCGATTTTCTGGGTTTTTTTCAATTGCATTTCATTTGATCCTATCTCCTTTCCAGAGTGTTTGTTTGGCTTTCTTTTTGGGGTCGCAAGATTCCGTTTCCCTTCCCGAAAGGAAATTTCATTTCCTTTCGGGAAGGGAAACGGAATCTTGCGATTTCAATGGGGACCAATAGGGGAATCTTTGGTGCATCTCCCTGCACTTGATGGCATGCCATGCCTTTGCATGGCTTTGACTTTGCCAAAATTTTTTTTTCTTTTTTTGACTATCCACAGCATGTCCCTCATATCTTCCCCTCCAAGCTGAGTCTTGCTCCTTGACATTTTTTCCTGCTTTTGCAGCATCTGCAAACTTAGTTTTGGCCTGTTTTGGTCCTTTGCACTGCGCTGGATAGAATCCCGGTCCGTTTCCTGGTAGTCGAAAAATTTCCAAATTTTTTATTTTTTCTCCTCCAATTGCAGTTCCTTGGATGCTATCTCCATTCCAGAGCGTTTGTAAGTCCTTCTTTTCTGTTTTGGCCTTCAGCGGGGATCAATTTGGGCAAGCTTTGGTGCAGGTCCCTGCACATGCTGTCATATGGCCTGCCTTTTTATGGGCTTGACTTGGAAAATTTTTTGAAAATTTTTTTTAACTTTCCCTGCCATGTCCCTCATATCTTCCCCTCCAAGTTGTGTCTTCCTCCTCGACATTTCCCCCTGCTTCTGCAACTTCTGTGAGCTTCTTTTCGGCATATTTTAGTCCTGTGCACTGCAACTCACTTCCTCACAGACCATTTTTTGAAGACAGGAAATCTGCCGATTTTCTGGGTTTTTTTCAATTGCATTTCATTTGATCCTATCTCCTTTCCAGAGTGTTTGTTTGGCTTTCTGTTTGGGGTCGCAAGATTCCGTTTCCCTTCCCGAAAGGAAATTTCATTTCCTTTCGGGAAGGGAAACGGAATCTTGCGATTTCAATGGGGACCAATAGGGGAATCTTTGGTGCATCTCCCTGCACTTGATGGCATGCCATGCCTTTGCATGGCTTTGACTTTGCCAAAATTATTTTTCTTTTTTTGACTATCCACAGCATGTCCCTCATATCTTCCCCTCCAAGCTGAGTCTTGCTCCTTGACATTTTTTCCTGCTTTTGCAGCATCTGCAAACTTAGTTTTGGCTTGTTTTGGTCCTTTGCACTGCGCTGGATAGAATCCCGGTCCGTTTCCTGGTAGTCGAAAAATTTCCAAATTTTTTATTTTTTCTCCTCCAATTGCAGTTCCTTGGATGCTATCTCCATTCCAGAGCGTTTGTAAGTCCTTCTTTTCTGTTTTGGCCTTCAGCGGGGATCAATTTGGGCAAGCTTTGGTGCAGGTCCCTGCACATGCTGTCATATGGCCTGCCTTTTTATGGGCTTGACTTGGAAAATTTTTTGAAAATTTTTTTTTAACTTTCCCTGCCATGTCCCTCACATCTTCCCCTCCAAGTTGTGTCTTCCTCCTCGACATTTCCCCCTGCTTTTGCAACTTCTGTGAGCTTCGTTTCGGCATATTTTGGTCCTTTGCACTGCAGCTCACTTCCTCGCAGACCATTTTTTGAAGACACGAAATCTGCCGATTTTCTGGGTTTTTTTCAATTGCATTTCATTTGATCCTATCTCCTTTCCAGAGTGTTTGTTTGGCTTTCTTTTTGGGGTCGCAAGATTCCGTTTCCCTTCCCGAAAGGAAATTTCATTTCCTTTCGGGAAGGGAAACGGAATCTTGCGATTTCAATGGGGACCAATAGGGGAATCTTTGGTGCATCTCCCTGCACTTGATGGCATGCCATGCCTTTGCATGGCTTTGACTTTGCCAAAATTTTTTTTTCTTTTTTTCACTATCCACAGCATGTCCCTCATATCTTCCCCTCCAAGCTGAGTCTTGCTCCTTGACATTTTTTCCTGCTTTTGCAGCATCTGCAAACTTAGTTTTGGCCTGTTTTGGTCCTTTGCACTGCGCTGGATCGAATCCCGGTCCGTTTCCTGGTAGTCGAAATATTTCCAAATTTTTTATTTTTTCTCCTCCAATTGCAGTTCCTTGGATGGTATCTCCATTCCAGAGCGTTTGTAAGTCCTTCTTTTCTGTTTTGGCCTTCAGCGGGGATCAATTTGGGCAAGCTTTGGTGCAGGTCCCTGCACATGCTGTCATATGGCCTGCCTTTTTATGGGCTTGACTTGGAAAATTTTTTGAAAATTTTTTTTATGTTTCCCTGCCATGTCCCTCACATCTCCCCCTCCAAGTTGTGTCTTCCTCCTCGACATTTCCCCCTGCTTCTGCAACTTCTGTGAGCTTCTTTTCGGCATATTTTAGTCCTGTGCACTGCAACTCACTTCCTCACAGACCATTTTTTGAAGACACGAAAACTGCCGATTTTCTGGGTTTTTTTCAATTGCATTTCATTTGATCCTATCTCCTTTCCAGAGTGTTTGTTTGGCTTTCTTTTTGGGGTCGCAAGATTCCGTTTCCCTTCCCGAAAGGAAATTTCATTTCCTTTCGGGAAGGGAAACGGAATCTTGCGATTTCAAAGGGGACCAATTGGGGAATCTTTGGTGCAACTCCCTGCACTTGATGGCATGCCATGCCTTTGCATGGCTTTGACTTTGCCAAAATTTTTTTTTCTTTTTTTCACTATCCACAGCATGTCCCTCATATCTTCCCCTCCAAGCTGAGTCTTGCTCCTTGACATTTTTTCCTGCTTTTGCAGCATCTGCAAACTTAGTTTTGGCCTGTTTTGGTCCTTTGCACTGCGCTGGATAGAATCCCGGTCCGTTTCCTGGTAGTCGAAAAATTTCCAAATTTTTTATTTTTTCTCCTCCAATTGCAGTTCCTTGGATGCTATCTCCATTCCAGAGCGTTTGTAAGTCCTTCTTTTCTGTTTTGGCCTTCAGCGGGGATCAATTTGGGCAAGCTTTGGTGCAGGTCCCTGCACATGATGTCATATGGCCTGCCTTTTTATGGGCTTGACTTGGAAAATTTTTTGAAAATTTTTTTTTAACCTTCCCTGCCATGTCCCTCACATCTTCCCCTCCAAGTTGTGTCTTCCTCCTCGACATTTCCCCCTGCTTTTGCAACTTCTGTGAGCTTCGTTTCGGCATATTTTAGTCCTGTGCACTGCAACTCACTTCCTCACAGACCATTTTCTGAAGACACGAAAACTGCCGATTTTCTGGGTTTTTTTCAATTGCATTTCATTTGATCCTATCTCCTTTCCAGAGTGTTTGTTTGGCTTTCTTTTTGGGGTCGCAAGATTCCGTTTCCCTTCCCGAAAGGAAATTTCATTTCCTTTCGGGAAGGGAAACGGAATCTTGCGATTTCAATGGGGACCAATAGGGGAATCTTTGGTGCATCTCCCTGCACTTGATGGCATGCCATGCCTTTGCATGGCTTTGACTTTGCCAAAATTTTTTTTTCTTTTTTTGACTATCCACAGCATGTCCCTCATATCTTCCCCTCCAAGCTGAGTCTTGCTCCTTGACATTTTTTCCTGCTTTTGCAGCATCTGCAAACTTAGTTTTGGCCTGTTTTGGTCCTTTGCACTGCGCTGGATAGAATCCCGGTCCGTTTCCTGGTAGTCGAAAAATATCCAAATTTTTTATTTTTTCTCCTCCAATTGCAGTTCCTTGGATGGTATCTCCATTCCAGAGCGTTTGTAAGTCCTTCTTTTCTGTTTTGGCCTTCAGCGGGGATCAATTTGGGCAAGCTTTGGTGCAGGTCCCTGCACATGATGTCATATGGCCTGCCTTTTTATGGGCTTGACTTGGAAAATTTTTTGAAAATTTTTTTTTAAGTTTCCCTGCCATGTCCCTCACATCTTCCCCTCCAAGTTGTGTCTTCCTCCTCGACATTTCCCCCTGCTTTTGCAACTTCTGTGAGCTTCGTTTCGGCATATTTTGGTCCTTTGCACTGCAGCTCACTTCCTCGCAGACCATTTTTTGAAGACACGAAATCTGCCGATTTTCTGGGTTTTTTTCAATTGCATTTCATTTGATCCTATCTCCTTTCCAGAGTGTTTGTTTGGCTTTCTTTTTGGGGTCGCAAGATTCCGTTTCCCTTCCCGAAAGGAAATTTCATTTCCTTTCGGGAAGGGAAACGGAATCTTGCGATTTCAATGGGGACCAATAGGGGAATCTTTGGTGCATCTCCCTGCACTTGATGGCATGCCATGCCTTTGCATGGCTTTGACTTTGCCAAAATTTTTTTTTCTTTTTTTGACTATCCACAGCATGTCCCTCATATCTTCCCCTCCAAGCTGAGTCTTGCTCCTTGACATTTTTTCCTGCTTTTGCAGCATCTGCAAACTTAGTTTTGGCCTGTTTTGGTCCTTTGCACTGCGCTGGATAGAATCCCGGTCCGTTTCCTGGTAGTCGAAAAATTTCCATATTTTTTCATTTTTCTCCTCCAATTGCAGTTCCTTGGATGCTATCTCCATTCCAGAGCGTTTGTAAGTCCTTCTTTTCTGTTTTGGCCTTCAGCGGGGATCAATTTGGGCAAGCTTTGGTGCAGGTCCCTGCACATGCTGTCATATGGCCTGCCTTTTTATGGGCTTGACTTGGAAAATTTTTTGAAAATTTTTTTTATGTTTCCCTGCCATGTCCCTCACATCTCCCCCTCCAAGTTGTGTCTTCCTCCTCAACACATCCCCCTGCTTCTGCAACTTCTGTGAGCTTCTTTTCGGCATATTTTAGTCCTGTGCACTGCAACTCACTTCCTCACAGACCATTTTTTGAAGACACGAAAACTGCCGATTTTCTGGGTTTTTTTCAATTGCATTTCATTTGATCCTATCTCCTTTCCAGAGTGTTTGTTTGGCTTTCTTTTTGGGGTCGCAAGATTCCGTTTCCCTTCCCGAAAGGAAATTTCATTTCCTTTCGGGAAGGGAAAAGGAATCTTGCGATTTCAAAGGGGACCAATTGGGGAATCTTTGGTGCAACTCCCTGCACTTGATGGCATGCCATGCCTTTGCATGGCTTTGACTTTGCCAAAATTTTTTTTTCTTTTTTTCACTATCCACAGCATGTCCCTCATATCTTCCCCTCCAAGCTGAGTCTTGCTCCTTGACATTTTTTCCTGCTTTTGCAGCATCTGCAAACTTAGTTTTGGCCTGTTTTGGTCCTTTGCACTGCGCTGGATAGAATCCCGGTCCGTTTCCTGGTAGTCGAAAAATTTCCAAATTTTTTATTTTTTCTCCTCCAATTGCAGTTCCTTGGATGCTATCTCCATTCCAGAGCGTTTGTAAGTCCTTCTTTTCTGTTTTGGCCTTCAGCGGGGATCAATTTGGGCAAGCTTTGGTGCAGGTCCCTGCACATGATGTCATATGGCCTGCCTTTTTATGGGCTTGACTTGGAAAATTTTTTGAAAATTTTTTTTTAACTTTCCCTGCCATGTCCCTCACATCTTCCCCTCCAAGTTGTGTCTTCCTCCTCGACATTTCCCCCTGCTTTTGCAACTTCTGTGAGCTTCGTTTCGGCATATTTTGGTCCTTTGCACTGCAGCTCACTTCCTCACAGACCATTTTTTGAAGACACGAAATCTGCCGATTTTCTGGGTTTTTTTCAATTGCATTTCATTTGATCCTATCTCCTTTCCAGAGTGTTTGTTTGGCTTTCTTTTTGGGCTCGCAAGATTCCGTTTCCCTTCCCGAAAGGAAATGAAATTTCCTTTCGGGAAGGGAAACGGAATCTTGCGATTTCAATGGGGACCAATAGGGGAATCTTTGGTGCATCTCCCTGCACTTGATGGCATGCCATGCCTTTGCATGGCTTAGACTTTGCCAAAATTTTTTTTTCTTTTTTTGACTATCCACAGCATGTCCCTCATATCTTCCCCTCCAAGCTGAGTCTTGCTCCTTGACATTTTTTCCTGCTTTTGCAGCATCTGCAAACTTAGTTTTGGCCTGTTTTGGTCCTTTGCACTGCGCTGGATAGAATCCCGGTCCGTTTCCTGGTAGTCGAAAAATTTCCAAATTTTTTCATTTTTCTCCTCTAATTGCAGTTCCTTGGATGGTATCTCCATTCCAGAGCGTTTGTAAGTCCTTCTTTTCTGTTTTGGCCTTCAGCGGGGATCAATTTGGGCAAGCTTTGGTGCAGGTCCCTGCACATGATGTCATATGGCCTGCCTTTTTATGGGCTTGACTTGGAAAATTTTTTGAAAATTTTTTTTTAAGTTTCCCTGCCATGTCCCTCACGTCTTCCCCTCCAAGTTGTGTCTTCCTCCTCGACATTTCCCCCTGCTTTTGCAACTTCTGTGAGCTTCGTTTCGGCATATTTTGGTCCTTTGCACTGCAGCTCACTTCCTCACAGACCATTTTTTGAAGACACGAAATCTGCCGATTTTCTGGGTTTTTTTCAATTGCATTTCATTTGATCCTATCTCCTTTCCAGAGTGTTTGTTTGGCTTTCTTTTTGGGGTCGCAAGATTCCGTTTCCCTTCCCGAAAGGAAATTTCATTTCCTTTCGGGAAGGGAAACGGAATCTTGCGGTTTCAATGGGGACCAATAGGGGAATCTTTGGTGCATCTCCCTGCACTTGATGGCATGCCATGCCTTTGCATGGCTTTGACTTTGCCAAAATTTTTTTTTCTTTTTTTGACTATCCACAGCATGTCCCTCATATCTTCCCCTCCAAGCTGAGTCTTGCTCCTTGACATTTTTTCCTGCTTTTGCAGCATCTGCAAACTTAGTTTTGGCCTGTTTTGGTCCTTTGCACTGCGCTGGATCGAATCCCGGTCCGTTTCCTGGTAGTCGAAATATTTCCAAATTTTTTATTTTTTCTCCTCCAATTGCAGTTCCTTGGATGCTATCTCCATTCCAGAGCGTTTGTAAGTCCTTCTTTTCTGTTTTGGCCTTCAGCGGGGATCAATTTGGGCAAGCTTTGGTGCAGGTCCCTGCACATGATGTCATATGGCCTGCCTTTTTATGGGCTTGACTTGGAAAATTTTTTGAAAATTTTTTTTATGTTTCCCTGCCATGTCCCTTATGTCTTCCCCTCCAAGTTGTGTCTTCCTCCTCGACATTTCCCCCTGCTTTTGCAACTTCTGTGAGCTTCGTTTCGGCATATTTTGGTCCTTTGCACTGCAGCTCACTTCCTCACAGACCATTTTTTGAAGACACGAAATCTGCCGATTTTCTGGGTTTTTTTCAATTGCATTTCATTTGATCCTATCTCCTTTCCAGAGTGTTTGTTTGGCTTTCTTTTTGGGGTCGCAAGATTCCGTTTCCCTTCCCGAAAGGAAATTTCATTTCCTTTCGGGAAGGGAAACGGAATCTTGCGATTTCAATGGGGACCAATAGGGGAATCTTTGGTGCATCTCCCTGCACTTGATGGCATGCCATGCCTTTGCATGGCTTTGACTTTGCCAAAATTTTTTTTTCTTTTTTTCACTATCCACAGCATGTCCCTCATATCTTCCCCTCCAAGCTGAGTCTTGCTCCTTGACATTTTTTCCTGCTTTTGCAGCATCTGCAAACTTAGTTTTGGCCTGTTTTGGTCCTTTGCACTGCGCTGGATAGAATCCCGGTCCGTTTCCTGGTAGTCGAAAAATTTCCAAATTTTTTCATTTTTCTCCTCCAATTGCAGTTCCTTGGATGCTATCTCCATTCCAGAGCGTTTGTAAGTCCTTCTTTTCTGTTTTGGCCTTCAGCGGGGATCAATTTGGGCAAGCTTTGGTGCAGGTCCCTGCACATGCTGTCATATGGCCTGCCTTTTTATGGGCTTGACTTGGAAAATTTTTTGAAAATTTTTTTTTAACTTTCCCTGCCATGTCCCTCACATCTTCCCCTCCAAGTTGTGTCTTCCTCCTCGACATTTCCCCCTGCTTTTGCAACTTCTGTGAGCTTCGTTTCGGCATATTTTGGTCCTTTGCACTGCAGCTCACTTCCTCACAGACCATTTTTTGAAGACACGAAATCTGCCGATTTTCTGGGTTTTTTTCAATTGCATTTCATTTGATCCTATCTCCTTTCCAGAGTGTTTGTTTGGCTTTCTTTTTGGGGTCGCAAGATTCCGTTTCCCTTCCCGAAAGGAAATTTCATTTCCTTTCGGGAAGGGAAACGGAATCTTGCGATTTCAATGGGGACCAATAGGGGAATCTTTGGTGCATCTCCCTGCACTTGATGGCATGCCATGCCTTTGCATGGCTTTGACTTTGCCAAAATTTTTTTTTCTTTTTTTGACTATCCACAGCATGTCCCTCATATCTTCCCCTCCAAGCTGAGTCTTGCTCCTTGACATTTTTTCCTGCTTTTGCAGCATCTGCAAACTTAGTTTTGGCCTGTTTTGGTCCTTTGCACTGCGCTGGATAGAATCCCGGTCCGTTTCCTGGTAGTCGAAAAATTTCCAAATTTTTTCATTTTTCTCCTCTAATTGCAGTTCCTTGGATGCTATCTCCATTCCAGAGCGTTTGTAAGTCCTTCTTTTCTGTTTTGGCCTTCAGCGGGGATCAATTTGGGCAAGCTTTGGTGCAGGTCCCTGCACATGATGTCATATGGCCTGCCTTTTTATGGGCTTGACTTGGATAATTTTTTGAAAATTTTTTTTATGTTTCCCTGCCATGTCCCTCATGTCTTCCCCTCCAAGTTGTGTCTTCCTCCTCGACATTTCCCCCTGCTTTTGCAACTTCTGTGAGCTTCGTTTCGGCATATTTTGGTCCTTTGCACTGCAGCTCACTTCCTCGCAGACCATTTTTTGAAGACACGAAATCTGCCGATTTTCTGGGTTTTTTTCAATTGCATTTCATTTGATCCTATCTCCTTTCCAGAGTGTTTGTTTGGCTTTCTTTTTGGGGTCGCAAGATTCCGTTTCCCTTCCCGAAAGGAAATGAAATTCCTTTCGGGAAGGGAAACGGAATCTTGCGATTTCAATGGGGACCAATAGGGGAATCTTTGGTGCATCTCCCTGCACTTGATGGCATGCCATGCCTTTGCATGGCTTTGACTTTGCCAAAATTTTTTTTTCTTTTTTTCACTATCCACAGCATGTCCCTCATATCTTCCCCTCCAAGCTGAGTCTTGCTCCTTGACATTTTTTCCTGCTTTTGCAGCATCTGCAAACTTAGTTTTGGCCTGTTTTGGTCCTTTGCACTGCGCTGGATCGAATCCCGGTCCGTTTCCTGGTAGTCGAAAAATTTCCAAATTTTTTCATTTTTCTCCTCCAATTGCAGTTCCTTGGATGGTATCTCCATTCCAGAGCGTTTGTAAGTCCTTCTTTTCTGTTTTGGCCTTCAGCGGGGATCAATTTGGGCAAGCTTTGGTGCAGGTCCCTGCACATGATGTCATATGGCCTGCCTTTTTATGGGCTTGACTTGGAAAATTTTTTGAAAATTTTTTTTAACTTTCCCTGCCATGTCCCTCATATCTTCCCCTCCAAGTTGTGTCTTCCTCCTCGACATTTCCCCCTGCTTTTGCAACTTCTGTGAGCTTCGTTTCGGCATATTTTGGTCCTTTGCACTGCAGCTCACTTCCTCACAGACCAGTTTTTGAAGACACGAAATCTGCCGATTTTCTGGGTTTTTTTCAATTGCATTTCATTTGATCCTATCTCCTTTCCAGAGTGTTTGTTTGGCTTTCTTTTTGGGGTCGCAAGATTCCGTTTCCCTTCCCGAAAGGAAATTTCATTTCCTTTCGGGAAGGGAAACGGAATCTTGCGATTTCAATGGGGACCAATAGGGGAATCTTTGGTGCATCTCCCTGCACTTGATGGCATGCCATGCCTTTGCATGGCTTTGACTTTGCCAAAATTTTTTTTTCTTTTTTTGACTATCCACAGCATGTCCCTCATATCTTCCCCTCCAAGCTGAGTCTTGCTCCTTGACATTTTTTCCTGCTTTTGCAGCATCTGCAAACTTAGTTTTGGCCTGTTTTGGTCCTTTGCACTGCGCTGGATAGAATCCCGGTCCGTTTCCTGGTAGTCAAAAAATTTCCAAATTTTTTATTTTTTCTCCTCCAATTGCAGTTCCTTGGATGGTATCTCCATTCCAGAGCGTTTGTAAGTCCTTCTTTTCTGTTTTGGCCTTCAGCGGGGATCAATTTGGGCAAGCTTTGGTGCAGGTCCCTGCACATGATGTCATATGGCCTGCCTTTTTATGGGCTTGACTTGGAAAATTTTTTGAAAATTTTTTTTTAACTTTCCCTGCCATGTCCCTCACATCTTCCCCTCCAAGTTGTGTCTTCCTCCTCGACATTTCCCCCTGCTTTTGCAACTTCTGTGAGCTTTGTTTCGGCATATTTTGGTCCTTTGCACTGCAGCTCACTTCCTCACAGACCATTTTTTGAAGACACGAAATCTGCCGATTTTCTGGGTTTTTTTCAATTGCATTTCATTTGATCCTATCTCCTTTCCAGAGTGTTTGTTTGGCTTTCTTTTTGGGGTCGCAAGATTCCGTTTCCCTTCCCGAAAGGAAATTTCATTTCCTTTCGGGAAGGGAAACGGAATCTTGCGATTTCAATGGGGACCAATAGGGGAATCTTTGGTGCATCTCCCTGCACTTGATGGCATGCCATGCCTTTGCATGGCTTTGACTTTGCCAAAATTTTTTTTTCTTTTTTTGACTATCCACAGCATGTCCCTCATATCTTCCCCTCCAAGCTGAGTCTTGCTCCTTGACATTTTTTCCTGCTTTTGCAGCATCTGCAAACTTAGTTTTGGCCTGTTTTGGTCCTTTGCACTGCGCTGGATAGAATCCCGGTCCGTTTCCTGGTAGTCGAAAAATTTCCAAATTTTTTATTTTTTCTCCTCCAATTGCAGTTCCTTGGATGCTATCTCCATTCCAGAGCGTTTGTAAGTCCTTCTTTTCTGTTTTGGCCTTCAGCGGGGATCAATTTGGGCAAGCTTTGGTGCAGGTCCCTGCACATGATGTCATATGGCCTGCCTTTTTATGGGCTTGACTTGGAAAATTTTTTGAAAATTTTTTTTTAACTTTCCCTGCCATGTCCCTCACATCTTCCCCTCCAAGTTGTGTCTTCCTCCTCGACATTTCCCCCTGCTTTTGCAACTTCTGTGAGCTTCGTTTCGGCATATTTTGGTCCTTTGCACTGCAGCTCACTTCCTCACAGACCAGTTTTTGAAGACACGAAATCTGCCGATTTTCTGGGTTTTTTTCAATTGCATTTCATTTGATCCTATCTCCTTTCCAGAGTGTTTGTTTGGCTTTCTTTTTGGGGTCGCAAGATTCCGTTTCCCTTCCCGAAAGGAAATTTCATTTCCTTTCGGGAAGGGAAACGGAATCTTGCGATTTCAATGGGGACCAATAGGGGAATCTTTGGTGCATCTCCCTGCACTTGATGGCATGCCATGCCTTTGCATGGCTTAGACTTTGCCAAAATTTTTTTTTCTTTTTTTCACTATCCACAGCATGTCCCTCATATCTTCCCCTCCAAGCTGAGTCTTGCTCCTTGACATTTTTTCCTGCTTTTGCAGCATCTGCAAACTTAGTTTTGGCCTGTTTTGGTCCTTTGCACTGCGCTGGATAGAATCCCGGTCCGTTTCCTGGTAGTCGAAAAATTTCCAAATTTTTTATTTTTTCTCCTCCAATTGCAGTTCCTTGGATGCTATCTCCATTCCAGAGCGTTTGTAAGTCCTTCTTTTCTGTTTTGGCCTTCAGCGGGGATCAATTTGGGCAAGCTTTGGTGCAGGTCCCTGCACATGATGTCATATGGCCTGCCTTTTTATGGGCTTGACTTGGAAAATTTTTTGAAAATTTTTTTTTAAGTTTCCCTGCCATGTCCCTCACATCTTCCCCTCCAAGTTGTGTCTTCCTCCTCGACATTTCCCCCTGCTTTTGCAACTTCTGTGAGCTTCGTTTTTGCATATTTTGGTCTTTTGCACTGCAGCTCACTTCCTCACAGACCATTTTTTGAAGACACGAAATCTGCCGATTTTCTGGGTTTTTTTCAATTGCATTTCATTTGATCCTATCTCCTTTCCAGAGTGTTTGTTTGGCTTTCTTTTTGGGGTCGCAAGATTCCCTTTCCCTTCCCGAAAGGAACTGAAATTCCTTTCGGGAAGGGAAACGGAATCTTGCGATTTCAATGGGGACCAATAGGGGAATCTTTGGTGCATCTCCCTGCACTTGATGGCATGCCATGCCTTTGCATGGCTTTGACTTTGCCAAAATTTTTTTTTCTTTTTTTCACTATCCACAGCATGTCCCTCATATCTTCCCCTCCAAGCTGAGTCTTGCTCCTTGACATTTTTTCCTGCTTTTGCAGCATCTGCAAACTTAGTTTTGTCCTGTTTTGGTCCTTTGCACTGCGCTGGATAGAATCCCGGTCCGTTTCCTGGTAGTCGAAAAATTTCCAAATTTTTTCATTTTTCTCCTCCAATTGCAGTTCCTTGGATGCTATCTCCATTCCAGAGCGTTTGTAAGTCCTTCTTTTCTGTTTTGGCCTTCAGCGGGGATCAATTTGGGCAAGCTTTGGTGCAGGTCCCTGCACATGCTGTCATATGGCCTGCCTTTTTATGGGCTTGACTTGGAAAATTTTTTGAAAATTTTTTTTTAACTTTCCCTGCCATGTCCCTCACATCTTCCCCTCCAAGTTGTGTCTTCCTCCTCGACATTTCCCCCTGCTTTTGCAACTTCTGTGAGCTTCGTTTCGGCATATTTTGGTCCTTTGCACTGCAGCTCACTTCCTCACAGACCATTTTTTGAAGACACGAAATCTGCCGATTTTCTGGGTTTTTTTCAATTGCATTTCATTTGATCCTATCTCCTTTCCAGAGTGTTTGTTTGGCTTTCTTTTTGGGGTCGCAAGATTCCGTTTCCCTTCCCGAAAGGAAATTTCATTTCCTTTCGGGAAGGGAAACGGAATCTTGCGATTTCAATGGGGACCAATAGGGGAATCTTTGGTGCATCTCCCTGCACTTGATGGCATGCCATGCCTTTGCATGGCTTTGACTTTGCCAAAATTTTTTTTTCTTTTTTTGACTATCCACAGCATGTCCCTCATATCTTCCCCTCCAAGCTGAGTCTTGCTCCTTGACATTTTTTCCTGCTTTTGCAGCATCTGCAAACTTAGTTTTGGCCTGTTTTGGTCCTTTGCACTGCGCTGGATAGAATCCCGGTCCGTTTCCTGGTAGTCGAAAAATTTCCAAATTTTTTCATTTTTCTCCTCTAATTGCAGTTTCTTGGATGCTATCTCCATTCCAGAGCGTTTGTAAGTCCTTCTTTTCTGTTTTGGCCTTCAGCGGGGATCAATTTGGGCAAGCTTTGGTGCAGGTCCCTGCACATGATGTCATATGGCCTGCCTTTTTATGGGCTTGACTTGGAAAATTTTTTGAAAATTTTTTTTATGTTTCCCTGCCATGTCCCTCATGTCTTCCCCTCCAAGTTGTGTCTTCCTCCTCGACATTTCCCCCTGCTTTTGCAACTTCTGTGAGCTTCGTTTCGGCATATTTTGGTCCTTTGCACTGCAGCTCACTTCCTCGCAGACCATTTTTTGAAGACACGAAATCTGCCGATTTTCTGGGTTTTTTTCAATTGCATTTCATTTGATCCTATCTCCTTTCCAGAGTGTTTGTTTGGCTTTCTTTTTGGGGTCGCAAGATTCCGTTTCCCTTCCCGAAAGGAAATGAAATTCCTTTCGGGAAGGGAAACGGAATCTTGCGATTTCAATGGGGACCAATAGGGGAATCTTTGGTGCATCTCCCTGCACTTGATGGCATGCCATGCCTTTGCATGGCTTTGACTTTGCCAAAATTTTTTTTTCTTTTTTTCACTATCCACAGCATGTCCCTCATATCTTCCCCTCCAAGCTGAGTCTTGCTCCTTGACATTTTTTCCTGCTTTTGCAGCATCTGCAAACTTAGTTTTGGCCTGTTTTGGTCCTTTGCACTGCGCTGGATCGAATCCCGGTCCATTTCCTGGTAGTCGAAAAATTTCCAAATTTTTTCATTTTTCTCCTCCAATTGCAGTTCCTTGGATGCTATCTCCATTCCAGAGCGTTTGTAAGTCCTTCTTTTCTGTTTTGGCCTTCAGCGGGGATCAATTTGGGCAAGCTTTGGTGCAGGTCCCTGCACATGCTGTCATATGGCCTGCCTTTTTATGGGCTTGACTTGGAAAATTTTTTGAAAATTTTTTTTTAGGTTTCCCTGCCATGTCCCTCACATCTTCCCCTCCAAGTTGTGTCTTCCTCCTCGACATTTCCCCCTGCTTTTGCAACTTCTGTGAGCTTCGTTTCGGCATATTTTGGTCCTTTGCACTGCAGCTCACTTCCTCACAGACCATTTTTTGAAGACACGAAATCTGCCGATTTTCTGGGTTTTTTTCAATTGCATTTCATTTGATCCTATCTCCTTTCCAGAGTGTTTGTTTGGCTTTCTTTTTGGGGTCGCAAGATTCCGTTTCCCTTCCCGAAAGGAAATTTCATTTCCTTTCGGGAAGGGAAACGGAATCTTGCGATTTCAATGGGGACCAATAGGGGAATCTTTGGTGCATCTCCCTGCACTTGATGGCATGCCATGCCTTTGCATGGCTTTGACTTTGCCAAAATTTTTTTTTCTTTTTTTGACTATCCACAGCATGTCCCTCATATCTTCCCCTCCAAGCTGAGTCTTGCTCCTTGACATTTTTTCCTGCTTTTGCAGCATCTGCAAACTTAGTTTTGGCCTGTTTTGGTCCTTTGCACTGCGCTGGATAGAATCCCGGTCCGTTTCCTGGTAGTCGAAAAATTTCCAAATTTTTTATTTTTTCTCCTCCAATTGCAGTTCCTTGGATGCTATCTCCATTCCAGAGCGTTTGTAAGTCCTTCTTTTCTGTTTTGGCCTTCAGCGGGGATCAATTTGGGCAAGCTTTGGTGCAGGTCCCTGCACATGATGTCATATGGCCTGCCTTTTTATGGGCTTGACTTGGAAAATTTTTTGAAAATTTTTTTTAACTTTCCCTGCCATGTCCCTCATATCTTCCCCTCCAAGTTGTGTCTTCCTCCTCGACATTTCCCCCTGCTTTTGCAACTTCTGTGAGCTTCGTTTCGGCATATTTTGGTCCTTTGCACTGCAGCTCACTTCCTCACAGACCAGTTTTTGAAGACACGAAATCTGCCGATTTTCTGGGTTTTTTTCAATTGCATTTCATTTGATCCTATCTCCTTTCCAGAGTGTTTGTTTGGCTTTCTTTTTGGGGTCGCAAGATTCCGTTTCCCTTCCCGAAAGGAAATTTCATTTCCTTTCGGGAAGGGAAACGGAATCTTGCGATTTCAATGGGGACCAATAGGGGAATCTTTGGTGCATCTCCCTGCACTTGATGGCATGCCATGCCTTTGCATGGCTTAGACTTTGCCAAAATTTTTTTTTCTTTTTTTCACTATCCACAGCATGTCCCTCATATCTTCCCCTCCAAGCTGAGTCTTGCTCCTTGACATTTTTTCCTGCTTTTGCAGCATCTGCAAACTTAGTTTTGGCCTGTTTTGGTCCTTTGCACTGCGCTGGATAGAATCCCGGTCCGTTTCCTGGTAGTCGAAAAATTTCCAAATTTTTTATTTTTTCTCCTCCAATTGCAGTTCCTTGGATGCTATCTCCATTCCAGAGCGTTTGTAAGTCCTTCTTTTCTGTTTTGGCCTTCAGCGGGGATCAATTTGGGCAAGCTTTGGTGCAGGTCCCTGCACATGCTGTCATATGGCCTGCCTTTTTATGGGCTTGACTTGGAAAATTTTTTGAAAATTTTTTTTTAGGTTTCCCTGCCATGTCCCTCACATCTTCCCCTCCAAGTTGTGTCTTCCTCCTCGACATTTCCCCCTGCTTTTGCAACTTCTGTGAGCTTCGTTTCGGCATATTTTGGTCCTTTGCACTGCAGCTCACTTCCTCACAGACCATTTTTTGAAGACACGAAATCTGCCGATTTTCTGGGTTTTTTTCAATTGCATTTCATTTGATCCTATCTCCTTTCCAGAGTGTTTGTTTGGCTTTCTTTTTGGGGTCGCAAGATTCCGTTTCCCTTCCCGAAAGGAAATTTCATTTCCTTTCGGGAAGGGAAACGGAATCTTGCGATTTCAATGGGGACCAATAGGGGAATCTTTGGTGCATCTCCCTGCACTTGATGGCATGCCATGCCTTTGCATGGCTTTGACTTTGCCAAAATTTTTTTTTCTTTTTTTGACTATCCACAGCATGTCCCTCATATCTTCCCCTCCAAGCTGAGTCTTGCTCCTTGACATTTTTTCCTGCTTTTGCAGCATCTGCAAACTTAGTTTTGGCCTGTTTTGGTCCTTTGCACTGCGCTGGATAGAATCCCGGTCCGTTTCCTGGTAGTCGAAAAATTTCCAAAATTTTTCATTTTTCTCCTCCAATTGCAGTTCCTTGGATGCTATCTCCATTCCAGAGCGTTTGTAAGTCCTTCTTTTCTGTTTTGGCCTTCAGCGGGGATCAATTTGGGCAAGCTTTGGTGCAGGTCCCTGCACATGATGTCATATGGCCTGCCTTTTTATGGGCTTGACTTGGAAAATTTTTTGAAAATTTTTTTTTAACTTTCCCTGCCATGTCCCTCACATCTTCCCCTCCAAGTTGTGTCTTCCTCCTCGACATTTCCCCCTGCTTTTGCAACTTCTGTGAGCTTTGTTTCGGCATATTTTGGTCCTTTGCACTGCAGCTCACTTCCTCACAGACCATTTTTTGAAGACACGAAATCTGCCGATTTTCTGGGTTTTTTTCAATTGCATTTCATTTGATCCTATCTCCTTTCCAGAGTGTTTGTTTGGCTTTCTTTTTGGGCTCGCAAGATTCCGTTTCCCTTCCCGAAAGGAAATTTTTCCTTTCGGGAAGGGAAACGGAATCTTGCGATTTCAATGGGGACCAATAGGGGAATCTTTGGTGCATCTCCCTGCACTTGATGGCATGCCATGCCTTTCATTGGCTTTGACTTTGCCAAAATTTTTTTTTCTTTTTTTGACTATCCACAGCATGTCCCTCATATCTTCCCCTCCAAGCTGAGTCTTCCTCCTTGACATTTTTTTCCTGCTTTTACAGCATCTGCAAACTTAGTTTTGGCCTGTTTTGGTCCTTTGCACTGCGCTGGATAGAATCCCGGTCCATTTCATGGAATTTAAAAATTTCCAAATTTTTTATTTTTTCTCCTCCAATTGCAGTTCCTTGGATGGTATCTCCATTCCAGAGCGTTTGTAAGTCCTTCTTTTCTGTTTTGGCCTTCAGCGGGGATCAGTTTGGGCAAGCTTTGGTGCAGGTCCCTGCACATGATGTCATATGGCCTGCCTTTTTATGGGCTTGACTTGGAAAATTTTTTGAAAATTTTTTTTAAGTTTCCCTGCCATGTCCCTCACATCTTCCCCTCCAAGTTGTGTCTTCCTCCTCGACATTTCCCCCTGCTTTTGCAACTTCTGTGAGCTTCATTTCGGCATATTTTGGTCCTTTGTATGCCACTCACTTCCTCACAGACCATTTTTTGAAGACACGAAAATTGCCGATTTTCTGGGTTGTTTTCAATTGCATTTCATTTGATCCGATCTCCTTTCCAGAGTGTTTGTTTGGCTTTCTTTTTTGGGTCGCAAGATTCCGTTTCCCTTCCCGAAAGGAAATTTCATTTCCTTTCAAGAAGGGAAACGGAATCTTGCGATTTCAATGGGGACCAATAGGGGAATCTTTGGTGCATCTCCCTGCACTTGATGGCATGCCATGCCTTTGCATGGCTTTGACTTTGCCAAAATTTTTTTTTCTTTTTTTGACTATCCACAGCATGTCCCTCATATCTTCCCCTCCAAGCTGAGTTGTTACTGCGCCTGAGTGGGTCGCTGCTGGTGAGAGAGAGACGGTGAATCTTGTTTCTTGATCAGAAGGCTGGATTTATTGATATATGATATATAATACATTATAACTGTACTAAATAGAATAAAGAGAGAAGTTGCAGATGCTTGCTAAGCCAAGAATAGAAAAGAAAGAATCTAAAACAAAGTTGTGCCCAGGGACTCGGTCCCCTGGCTTGCTCTTGTGATTGGCCCTCAATTATAAACATACAAACATGAGCCAATCAAGGTGTCCCTGTTACATTCCACAGCAGCTGATAACAACTGTTTACATTCATCTTCTGGGGCCTCTGGCCTCCCAGAAAATGCAGAAATCTGAAAGAAAGGATTTCTGTGAAAAAATGTCTGCGACATCTCACCTTTCTAAATTGTATAAAATAAAAAAAATGCTGATGTGGAATGAACAGGAAATTTCTTCACCTGTAAAATATACAATACTAACAAATCACTAAAAACAATCCTACAATCTAAGAAAATGCAAAAAACAATGCAAAGAGAATTCAAGTCCATGCAGCTGAGTTTCAGGAACAGTCCATCAGCTAAAGTTGTTTCTTTTGGACATCTGAGAGTCCTTTTCGGTCCTGAAAACAAACTTGCTGCAAAAGGAATCCCATCAATAGTTATCAAAAAACCATTGACAGTCATAACACAATTTTAAACAGTTTGTGGAATGTCCTTTCTGGCCCTTCAATGCTTCAGAGCTGCTGCCCGCTATTTTCAATCTTTTTTATTTAATTTAAATTTCTTTTTTTTTTTTTTTTTTTTTTTTTTTTTTTTTTTTGATTGAAGAGCAAAAGAGCAGAAGCCGAGCAGAGCAGTGCCAGAGAAGGAAAGGCCCTGGGGGCCCTGGCCCATGCTGGACCAGGAACCCCAAAACTGGCTCACAAAGGGGGACCAGGTCCAGTAGGAGGTACCTCAATCCCCAGAAACATCAAGAGGCCAAATGCTGGCCCTGGCCCAGAAACTTTCTCAGCCCAATGGCCCAGGCCAAACCCATGACAGAGGCTCTGCATTCCCGCAGGCCTGAACCCTGCTGCCAGCACAAGGGCAGCACGGGCAGTGAGATGCTTCCTTTCCCCAAAACCACTGAGGCATGCCAGCAGTGAGGAAATAGAAGCCTTCCCCAGAAATCCCATCTGGGGTCTGGAGATGTTTGTTCCCCACAGCAAACCAGCTATGGTCTCCTCCAGCTGTGCCATCTTCCCCTGCAGTGCATCGGGTTTGTCTCTCATCCGCCCCGTGGCATCACCATCCCCATCCCCTCCGGGCTGGGGATCAGAGGCAGGGCTCTCGGGATGCACCTGCCCCCCCATGCCACTAGGACGCAGGAGAGGCGGCAGCCTCCTTGGGACAGCAACCGAAACACCATCCCCCAAACCGCCGAGCTTGAAAGCCGGCAGCCGGGCTGCCGCAAGAGTCAGCTGGCGGGCAGCCCCCGCTCCACCGAAGGAGAGACCCCCGGCCGGGGCAGCTGCGGGGGCAGCCGGTCCGGGACGGTCCGGGCTCGAACCAGCCGCCGGTGCCATGGCAGTCTCTGACGCCGACACGGAGGACAGAGCCTCCGACAACGCCAGAGCCGCTGGAGCGGCCAGTCCGAGCGGCGAGGGGGGGGCCGGAACTGGGGAGGGAACCGCGCTGAGAGTGGGATCAGCCGCGGGCTGCTCCGAGGGTCCCGCAGGTTCAACGCCGTTTTCAGCCCCATCCTGAACAGGAACTGTCTCGCCTTGAGGCGGCGGGGATGCGCGGGAACACGCTGTTGCTGCGTCCCTTGGCTCTGAAAGCGGCGGCAGGCACGGCACAGGCAGCAGCGGAGCCGGGAGAAGCGGCAGAGCATCGCTGTTGCTTAGCAACAGCTCAAGCACAGGAAGTGCTGTCTCTTCTGCCTTCTCCGACGCTGAGCCGGAAGCTGGAGACGCATCCTCGTCGTTGCCTAGCAACAGCTCAGGGGGCGGGGAGGCCGGTGAAACCGCGGGCGGGACAGCCTGGAGAGGCGGAGACGGGATCTCCTGGAGTGACGGCTCTGGCAGGACCGGAGAAACCTCAGAGACCGGTGCCGCCCCCATGTCTGAAGGCGGAGTCTGAGAGGCCGGCGCTGGCTTGAGCGGCCACTCCCATCCCCCCGGAGAGAGAGAAGGGGGGGAAGGAGAAAACTCCATCTGAGCATGCTCCGGAGCAAGAGTAAAAAAAACTTCTTCGCCCAGCGAAGTTTCAGCCCCCCCCGCCGCGAAGCAGGGCGGGGGGAAAAGCCCAAAGTCATCACCCACCGGCTCTTCTGCCATGGAGGGGGGAAACGGTGCCTGGCCATAACAATTAGAAATCCATTGGAAACAAGCTGCTCTGCGTTTCAGAAGTGGGAAAAGCTGTATAAATGCTGGGTAGATAGAAGGCAGGACACGTCCCTGGCTCCAGACGAACTGGAAAATGGAGTCCATGCACTCCCAGACAAAAGCATCTAAAGCGTACAGGACATCAGTAAAGAACCCAAAAAGCTTTGCCCATCTAAAAAATTTATAGAGATCTGTTTCTGACAAAAAGCAACCATCTTCTCTAGACCAATGGTTCCAGAGGGCTATAAGTTTCTCCTCTGAAGGGGAGAATTGAATCTCTTCTGGCAAGGCATGTGTCTGCCATACAAACAGCCACAAGCTACGAAGGGCTGGTTCATCAGGGATAGAAAAGCCCACAGTACCTTTTGAAAGAGTCCAGCTTGCTCTGGCCAGCTCCACAGGTCTGCTGCTCTTTTCCATCATCTTTCCTGACGGTTTTCCAGAAGAAGGTTCTGTTGTGGTTAGCCTTGGCTGTGAACTCTGTCCAAATCAGGATCTTCAGTTCTTCAGCTCCTGGCTTGAATCCACTTCTGTGGTCGCTTCAAAGCAACCATCAAATGCTACACATACAGGATTTTTACCCAGTGCAGCAATTTTGCTCCTCTGGTCTTATCAAATTAATTTTTGCTCTGACACGAGGGGTCACCAGATGTTACTGCGCCTGAGTGGGTCGCTGCTGGTGAGAGAGAGACGGTGAATCTTGTGTATTGATCAGAAGGCTGGATTTATTGATATATGATATATAATACATTATAACTGTACTAAATAGAATAAAGAGAGAAGTTGCAGATGCTTGCTAAGCCAAGAATAGAAAAGAAAGAATATAAAACAAAGTTGTGCCCAGGGACTCGGTCCCCTGGCTTGCTCTTGTGATTGGCCCTCAATTATAAACATACAAACATGAGCCAATCAAGGTGTCCCTGTTACATTCCACAGCAGCTGATAACAACTGTTTACATTCATCTTCTGGGGCCTCTGGCCTCCCAGAAAATGCAGAAATCTGAAAGAAAGGATTTCTGTGAAAAAATGTCTGCGACACTGAGTCTTCCTCCTTGACATTTTTTCCTGCTTTTGCAGCATCTGCAAACTTAGTTTTGGCCTGTTTTGGTCCTTTGCACTGCGCTGGATAGAATCCTGGTCCGTTTCCTGGTAGTCGAAACATTTCCAAATTTTTTATTTTTTCTCCTCCAATTGCAGTTCCTTTGATGCTATCTCCATTCCAGAGCGTTTGTAAGTCTTTCTTTTCTGTTTTGGCCTACAGCGGGATCAGTTTGTGCACGCTGTGGTGCAGGTCCCTGCACATGATGTCATATGGCCTGCCTTTTTATGGGCTTGACTTGGAAAATTTTTTGAAAATTTTTTAAGTTTCCCTGCCATGTCCCTCACATCTTCCCCTCCAAGTCGCGTCTTCCTCCTCGACATTTCCCCCTGCTTTTGCAACTTCTGTGAGCTTCGTTTCGGCATATTTTGGTCCTTTGTACTGCAACTCACTTCCTCACAGACCATTTTTTGAAGACACGAAATCTGCCGATTTTCTGGGTTTTTTTCAATTGCATTTCATTTGATCCTATCTCCTTTCCAGAGTGTTTGTTTGGCTTTCTTTTTGGGCTCGCAAGATTCCGTTTCCCTTCCCGAAAGGAAATTTCATTTCCTTTCAAGAAGGGAAACGGAATCTTGCGATTTCAATGGGGACCAATAGGGGAATCTTTGGTGCATCTCCCTGCACTTGATGGCATGCCATGCCTTTGCAAGGCTTTGACTTTGCCAAAATTTTTTTTTCTTTTTTTGACTATCCACAGCATGTCCCTCATATCTTCCCCTCCAAGCTGAGTCTTCCTCCTTGACATTTTTTCCTGCTTTTGCAGCATCTGCAAACTTAGTTTTGGCTTGTTTTGGTCCTTTGAACTGCGCTGGAGAGAATCCCAATCCATTTCATGTAATCGAAAAATTTCCAAATTTTTTAATTTTTCTCCTCCAATTGCAGTTCCTTGGATGGTATCTCCATTCCAGAGCGTTTGTAAGTCCTTCTTTTCTGTTTTGGCCTTCAGCGGGGATCAATTTGTGCACGCTGTGGGGAATGTGCCTGCACATGATGTCATATGGCCTGCCTTTTTATGGGCTTGACTTGGAAAATTTTTTGAAAATTTTTTTTTAAGTTTCCCTGCCATTTCCCTCACATCTTCCTCTCCAAGTTGCGTCTTCCTCCTCGACATTTCCCCCTGCTTTTGCAACTTCTGTGAGCTTCGTTTCGGCATATTTTGGTCCTTTGCACTGCAACTTACTTCCTCACAGACCATTTTATGAAGACACGAAATCTGCCGATTTTCTGGGTTTTTTTCAATTGCATTTCATTTGATCCTATCTCCTTTCCAGAGTGTTTGTTTGGCTTTCTTTTTGGGCTCGCAAGATTCCGTTTCCCTTCCCGAAAGGAAATGAAATTCCTTTTCGGGAAGGGAAACGGAATCTTGCGATTTCAACGGGGACCAATAGGGGAATCTTTGGTGCATCTCCTTGCACTTGATGGCATGCCATGCCTTTGCGTGGCTTTGACTTTGCCAAAATTTTTTTTCTTTTTTTGACTATCCACAGCATGTCCCTCATATCTTCCCCTCCAAGCTGAGTCTTCCTCCTTGACATTTTTTCCTGCTTTTGCAGCATCTTCAAACTTAGTTTTGGCCTGTTTTGTTCCTTTGCACTGCGCTGGAGAGAATCCCGGTCCATTTAATGTAATCGAAAAATTTCCAAATTTTTTCATTTTTCTCCTCCAATTGCAGTTCTTTTGATGGTATCTCCATTCCAGAGCGTTTGTAAGTCCTTCTTTTCTGTTTTGGCCTTTAGCGGGGATCAATTTGGGCAAGCTTTGCTGCAGGTCCCTGCACATGATGTCATATGGCCTGCCTTTTTATGGGCTTGACTTGGAATATTTTTTGAAAACATTTTTTAAGTTTCCCTGCCATGTCCCTCACATCTTCCCCTCCAAGTTGTGTCTTCCTCCTCGACATTTCCCCCTGCTTTTGCAACTTCTGTGAGCTTCGTTTCGGCATATTTTGGTCCTTTGCACTGCAGCTCACTTCCTCACAGACCATTTTTTGAAGACACGAAATCTGCCGATTTTCTGGGTTTTTTTCAATTGCATTTCATTTGATCCTATCTCCTTTCCAGAGTGTTTGTTTGGCTTTCTTTTTGGGGTCGCAAGATTCCGTTTCCCTTCCCGAAAGGAAATGAAATTCCTTTTCGGGAAGGGAAACGGAATCTTGCGATTTCAATGGGGACCAATAGGGGAATCTTTGGTGCATCTCCCTGCACTTGATGGCATGCCATGCCTTTGCATGGCTTTGACTTTGCCAAAATTTTTTTTTCTTTTTTTGACTATCCACAGCATGTCCCTCATATCTTCCCCTCCAAGCTGAGTCTTGCTCCTTGACATTTTTTCCTGCTTTTGCAGCATCTGCAAACTTAGTTTTGGCTTGTTTTGGTCCTTTGAACTGCGCTGGATCGAATCCAGGTCCAATTCATGTAATCGAAAAATTTCCAAATTTTTTCATTTTTCTCCTCCAATTGCAGTTCCTTTGATGGTATCTCCATTCCAGAGCGTTGGTAAGTCCTTCTTTTCTGTTTTGGCCTTCAGCGGGATCAGTTTTTGCACGCTGTGGTGCATGTGCCTGCACATGATGTCATATGGCCTGCCTTTTTATGGGCTTGACTTGGAAAATTTTTTGAAAATTTTTTTTTAAGTTTCCCTGCCATGTCCCTCACATCTTCCCCTCCAAGTTGTGTCTTCCTCCTCGACATTTCCCCCTGCTTTTGCAACTTCTGTGAGCTTCGTTTCGGCATATTTTGGTCCTTTGCACTGCAGCTCACTTCCTCACAGACCATTTTTTGAAGACACGAAATCTGCCGATTTTCTGGGTTTTTTTCAATTGCATTTCATTTGATCCTATCTCCTTTCCAGAGTGTTTGTTTGGCTTTCTTTTTGGGGTCGCAAGATTCCGTTTCCCTTCCCGAAAGGAAATGAAATTTCTTTTCGGGAAGGGAAACGGAATCTTGCGATTTCAATGGGGACCAATAGGGGAATCTTTGGTGCATCTCCCTGCACTTGATGGCATGCCATGCCTTTGCATGGCTTTGACTTTGCCAAAATTTTTTTTCTTTTTTTCACTATCCATAGAATGTCCCTCATATCTTCCCCTCCAAGCTGAGTCTTCCTCCTTGACATTTTTTCCTGCTTTTGCAGCATCTGCAAACTTAGTTTTGGCCTGTTTTGGTCCTTTGCACTGCGCTGGATAGAATCCCGGTCCGTTTCCTGGTAGTCGAAACATTTCCAAATTTTTTCATTTTTCTCCTCCAATTGCAGTTCCTTGGATGGTATCTCCATTCCAGAGCGTTTGTAAGTCCTTCTTTTCTGTTTTGGCCTTTAGCGGGGATCAATTTGGGCAAGCTTTGGTGCAGGTCCCTGCACATGATGTCATATGGCCTGCCTTTTTATGGGCTTGACTTGGAATATTTTTTGAAAACATTTTTTAAGTTTCCCTGCCATGTCCCTCACATCTTCCCCTCCAAGTTGTGTCTTCCTCCTCGACATTTCCCCCTGCTTTTGCAACTTCTGTGAGCTTCGTTTCGGCATATTTTGGTCCTTTGCACTGCAGCTCACTTCCTCACAGACCATTTTTTGAAGACACGAAATCTGCCGATTTTCTGGGTTTTTTTCAATTGCATTTCATTTGATCCTATCTCCTTTCCAGAGTGTTTGTTTGGCTTTCTTTTTGGGGTCGCAAGATTCCGTTTCCCTTCCCGAAAGGAAATGAAATTCCTTTTCGGGAAGGGAAACGGAATCTTGCGATTTCAACGGGGACCAATAGGGGAATCTTTGGTGCATCTCCCTGCACTTGATGGCATGCCATGCCTTTGCATGGCTTTGACTTTGCCAAAATTTTTTTTTCTTTTTTTGACTATCCACAGCATGTCCCTCATATCTTCCCCTCCAAGCTGAGTCGTGCTCCTTGACATTTTTTCCTGCTTTTGCAGCATCTGCAAACTTAGTTTTGGCTTGTTTTGGTCCTTTGAACTGCGCTGGATCGAATCCAGGTCCAATTCATGTAATCGAAAAATTTCCAAATTTTTTCATTTTTCTCCTCCAATTGCAGTTCCTTTGATGGTATCTCCATTCCAGAGCGTTGGTAAGTCCTTCTTTTCTGTTTTGGCCTTCAGCGGGATCAGTTTTTGCACGCTGTGGTGCATGTGCCTGCACATGATGTCATATGGCCTGCCTTTTTATGGGCTTGACTTGGAAAATTTTTTGAAAATTTTTTTTTAAGTTTCCCTGCCATGTCCCTCACATCTTCCCCTCCAAGTTGTGTCTTCCTCCTCGACATTTCCCCCTGCTTTTGCAACTTCTGTGAGCTTCGTTTCGGCATATTTTGGTCCTTTGCACTGCAGCTCACTTCCTCACAGACCATTTTTTGAAGACACGAAATCTGCCGATTTTCTGGGTTTTTTTCAATTGCATTTCATTTGATCCTATCTCCTTTCCAGAGTGTTTGTTTGGCTTTCTTTTTGGGGTCGCAAGATTCCGTTTCCCTTCCCGAAAGGAAATGAAATTTCTTTTCGGGAAGGGAAACGGAATCTTGCGATTTCAATGGGGACCAATAGGGGAATCTTTGGTGCATCTCCCTGCACTTGATGGCATGCCATGCCTTTGCATGGCTTTGACTTTGCCAAAATTTTTTTTCTTTTTTTCACTATCCATAGAATGTCCCTCATATCTTCCCCTCCAAGCTGAGTCTTCCTCCTTGACATTTTTTCCTGCTTTTGCAGCATCTGCAAACTTAGTTTTGGCCTGTTTTGGTCCTTTGCACTGCGCTGGATAGAATCCCGGTCCGTTTCCTGGTAGTCGAAACATTTCCAAATTTTTTATTTTTTCTCCTCCAATTGCAGTTCCTTTGATGCTATCTCCATTCCAGAGCGTTTGTAAGTCTTTCTTTTCTGTTTTGGCCTACAGCGGGATCAGTTTGTGCACGCTGTGGTGCAGGTCCCTGCACATGATGTCATATGGCCTGCCTTTTTATGGGCTTGACTTGGAAAATTTTTTGAAAATTTTTTAAGTTTCCCTGCCATGTCCCTCACATCTTCCCCTCCAAGTCGCGTCTTCCTCCTCGACATTTCCCCCTGCTTTTGCAACTTCTGTGAGCTTCGTTTCGGCATATTTTGGTCCTTTGCACTGCAGCTCACTTCCTCACAGACCATTTTTTGAAGACACGAAATCTGCCGATTTTCTGGGTTTTTTTCAATTGCATTTCATTTGATCCTATCTCCTTTCCAGAGTGTTTGTTTGGCTTTCTTTTTGGGGTCGCAAGATTCCGTTTCCCTTCCCGAAAGGAAATTTCATTTCCTTTCGGGAAGGGAAACGGAATCTTGCGATTTCAATGGGGACCAATAGGGGAATCTTTGGTGCATCTCCCTGCACTTGATGGCATGCCATGCCTTTGCATGGCTTTGACTTTGCCAAAATTTTTTTTTCTTTTTTTGACTATCCACAGCATGTCCCTCATATCTTCCCCTCCAAGCTGAGTCTTGCTCCTTGACATTTTTTCCTGCTTTTGCAGCATCTGCAAACTTAGTTTTGGCCTGTTTTGGTCCTTTGCACTGCGCTGGATAGAATCCCGGTCCATTTCCTGGTAGTCGAAAAATTTCCAAATTTTTTATTTTTTCTCCTCCAATTGCAGTTCCTTGGATGCTATCTCCATTCCAGAGCGTTTGTAAGTCCTTCTTTTCTGTTTTGGCCTTCAGCGGGGATCAATTTGGGCAAGCTTTGGTGCAGGTCCCTGCACATGATGTCATATGGCCTGCCTTTTTATGGGCTTGACTTGGAAAATTTTTTGAAAATTTATTTTTAAGTTTCCCTGCCACGTCCCTCACATCTTCCCCTCCAAGTTGTGTCTTCCTCCTCGACATTTCCCCCTGCTTTTGCAACTTCTGTGAGCTTCGTTTCGGCATATTTTGGTCCTTTGCACTGCAGCTCACTTCCTCACAGACCATTTTTTGAAGACACGAAATCTGCCGATTTTCTGGGTTTTTTTCAATTGCATTTCATTTGATCCTATCTCCTTTCCAGAGTGTTTGTTTGGCTTTCTTTTTGGGGTCGCAAGATTCCGTTTCCCTTCCCGAAAGGAAATGAAATTTCCTTTCGGGAAGGGAAACGGAATCTTGCGATTTCAATGGGGACCAATAGGGGAATCTTTGGTGCATCTCCCTGCACTTGATGGCATGCCATGCCTTTGCATGGCTTTGACTTTGCCAAAATTTTTTTTCTTTTTTTGACTATCCACAGCATGTCCCTCATATCTTCCCCTCCAAGCTGAGTCTTGCTCCTTGACATTTTTTCCTGCTTTTGCAGCATCTGCAAACTTAGTTTTGGCTTGTTTTGGTCCTTTGCACTGCGCTGGATAGAATCCCGGTCCGTTTCCTGGTAGTCGAAAAATTTCCAAACTTTTTATTGCAGTTCCTTGGATGCTATCTCCATTCCAGAGTAAGTCCTTCTTTTCTGTTTTGGCCTTCAGCGGGGATCAATTTGGGCAAGCTTTGGTGCAGGTCCCTGCACATGATGTCATATGGCCTGCCTTTTTATGGGCTTGACTTGGAAAATTTTTTGAAAATTTTTTTTTAAGTTTCCCTGCCATGTCCCTCACATCTTCCCCTCCAAGTTGTGTCTTCCTCCTCGACATTTCCCCCTGCTTTTGCAACTTCTGTGAGCTTCGTTTCGGCATATTTTGGTCCTTTGCACTGCAGCTCACTTCCTCACAGACCATTTTTTGAAGACACGAAATCTGCCGATTTTCTGGGTTTTTTTCAATTGCATTTCATTTGATCCTATCTCCTTTCCAGAGTGTTTGTTTGGCTTTCTTTTTGGGGTCGCAAGATTCCGTTTCCCTTCCCGAAAGGAAATTTCATTTCCTTTCGGGAAGGGAAACGGAATCTTGCGATTTCAATGGGGACCAATAGGGGAATCTTTGGTGCATCTCCCTGCACTTGATGGCATGCCATGCCTTTGCATGGCTTTGACTTTGCCAAAATTTTTTTTTCTTTTTTTGACTATCCACAGCATGTCCCTCATATCTTCCCCTCCAAGCTGAGTCTTGCTCCTTGACATTTTTTCCTGCTTTTGCAGCATCTGCAAACTTAGTTTTGGCCTGTTTTGGTCCTTTGCACTGCGCTGGATAGAATCCCGGTCCATTTCCTGGTAGTCGAAAAATTTCCAAATTTTTTATTTTTTCTCCTCCAATTGCAGTTCCTTGGATGCTATCTCCATTCCAGAGCGTTTGTAAGTCCTTCTTTTCTGTTTTGGCCTTCAGCGGGGATCAATTTGGGCAAGCTTTGGTGCAGGTCCCTGCACATGATGTCATATGGCCTGCCTTTTTATGGGCTTGACTTGGAAAATTTTTTGAAAATTTTTTTTAAGTTTCCCTGCCATGTCCCTCACATCTTCCCCTCCAAGTTGTGTCTTCCTCCTCGACATTTCCCCCTGCTTTTGCAACTTCTGTGAGCTTCGTTTCGGCATATTTTGGTCCTTTGCACTGCAGCTCACTTCCTCACAGACCATTTTTTGAAGACACGAAATCTGCCGATTTTCTGGGTTTTTTTCAATTGCATTTCATTTGATCCTATCTCCTTTCCAGAGTGTTTGTTTGGCTTTCTTTTTGGGGTCACAAGATTCCGTTTCCCTTCCCGAAAGGAAATTTCATTTCCTTTCGGGAAGGGAAACGGAATCTTGCGATTTCAATGGGGACCAATAGGGGAATCTTTAGTGCATCTCCCTGCACTTGATGGCATGCCATGCCTTTGCATGGCTTTGACTTTGCCAAAATTATTTTTCTTTTTTTGACTATCCACAGCATGTCCCTCATATCTTCCCCTCCAAGCTGAGTCTTGCTCCTTGACATTTTTTCCTGCTTTTGCAGCATCTGCAAACTTAGTTTTGGCCTGTTTTGGTCCTTTGCACTGCGCTGGATAGAATCCCGGTGCGTTTCCTGGTAGTCGAAAAATTTCCAAATTTTTTATTTTTTCTCCTCCAATTGCAGTTCCTTGGATGCTATCTCCATTCCAGAGCGTTTGTAAGTCCTTCTTTTCTGTTTTGGCCTTCAGCGGGGATCAATTTGGGCAAGCTTTGGTGCAGGTCCCTGCACATGATGTCATATGGCCTGCCTTTTTATGGGCTTGACTTGGAAAATTTTTTGAAAATTTTTTTTTAAGTTTCCCTGCCATGTCCCTCATGTCTTCCCCTCCAAGTTGTGTCTTCCTCCTCGACATTTCCCCCTGCTTTTGCAACTTCTGTGAGCTTCGTTTCGGCATATTTTGGTCCTTTGCACTGCAGCTCACTTCCTCGCAGACCATTTTTTGAAGACACGAAATCTGCCGATTTTCTGGGTTTTTTTCAATTGCATTTCATTTGATCCTATCTCCTTTCCAGAGTGTTTGTTTGGCTTTCTTTTTGGGCTCGCAAGATTCCGTTTCCCTTCCCGAAAGGAAATTTCATTTCCTTTCGGGAAGGGAAACGGAATCTTGCGATTTCAATGGGGACCAATAGGGGAATCTTTGGTGCATCTCCCTGCACTTGATGGCATGCCATGCCTTTGCATGGCTTTGACTTTGCCAAAATTTTTTTTTCTTTTTTTGACTATCCACAGCATGTCCCTCATATCTTCCCCTCCAAGCTGAGTCTTGCTCCTTGACATTTTTTCCTGCTTTTGCAGCATCTGCAAACTTAGTTTTGGCCTGTTTTGGTCCTTTGCACTGCGCTGGATAGAATCCCGGTCCGTTTCCTGGTAGTCGAAAAATTTCCATATTTTTTCATTTTTCTCCTCCAATTGCAGTTCCTTGGATGCTATCTCCATTCCAGAGCGTTTGTAAGTCCTTCTTTTCTGTTTTGGCCTTCAGCGGGGATCAATTTGGGCAAGCTTTGGTGCAGGTCCCTGCACATGATGTCATATGGCCTGCCTTTTTATGGGCTTGACTTGGAAAATTTTTTGAAAATTTTTTTTATGTTTCCCTGCCATGTCCCTCATGTCTTCCCCTCCAAGTTGTGTCTTCCTCCTCGACATTTCCCCCTGCTTTTGCAACTTCTGTGAGCTTCGTTTCGGCATATTTTGGTCCTTTGCACTGCAGCTCACTTCCTCACAGACCATTTTTTGAAGACACGAAATCTGCCGATTTTCTGGGTTTTTTTCAATTGCATTTCATTTGATCCTATCTCCTTTCCAGAGTGTTTGTTTGGCTTTCTTTTTGGGGTCGCAAGATTCCGTTTCCCTTCCCGAAAGGAAATTTCATTTCCTTTCGGGAAGGGAAACGGAATCTTGCGATTTCAATGGGGACCAATAGGGGAATCTTTGGTGCATCTCCCTGCACTTGATGGCATGCCATGCCTTTGCATGGCTTTGACTTTGCCAAAATTTTTTTTTCTTTTTTTGACTATCCACAGCATGTCCCTCATATCTTCCCCTCCAAGCTGAGTCTTGCTCCTTGACATTTTTTCCTGCTTTTGCAGCATCTGCAAACTTAGTTTTGGCCTGTTTTGGTCCTTTGCACTGCGCTGGATAGAATCCCGGTCCGTTTCCTGGTAGTCGAAAAATTTCCAAATTTTTTATTTTTTCTCCTCCAATTGCAGTTCCTTGGATGCTATCTCCATTCCAGAGCGTTTGTAAGTCCTTCTTTTCTGTTTTGGCCTTCAGCGGGGATCAATTTGGGCAAGCTTTGGTGCAGGTCCCTGCACATGCTGTCATATGGCCTGCCTTTTTATGGGCTTGACTTGGAAAATTTTTTGAAAATTTTTTTTAACTTTCCCTGCCATGTCCCTCATATCTTCCCCTCCAAGTTGTGTCTTCCTCCTCGACATTTCCCCCTGCTTCTGCAACTTCTGTGAGCTTCTTTTCGGCATATTTTAGTCCTGTGCACTGCAACTCACTTCCTCACAGACCATTTTTTGAAGACAGGAAATCTGCCGATTTTCTGGGTTTTTTTCAATTGCATTTCATTTGATCCTATCTCCTTTCCAGAG
Source organism: Melozone crissalis (assembly GCF_028551555.1). Classification (NCBI taxonomy): domain Eukaryota; kingdom Metazoa; phylum Chordata; class Aves; order Passeriformes; family Passerellidae; genus Melozone; species Melozone crissalis. The sequence continues at coordinate 1,792,750 of NW_026535784.1, read as the reverse complement.
TGTTTGTTTGGCTTTCTGTTTGGGGTCGCAAGATTCCGTTTCCCTTCCCGAAAGGAAATTTCATTTCCTTTCGGGAAGGGAAACGGAATCTTGCGATTTCAATGGGGACCAATAGGGGAATCTTTGGTGCATCTCCCTGCACTTGATGGCATGCCATGCCTTTGCATGGCTTTGACTTTGCCAAAATTATTTTTCTTTTTTTGACTATCCACAGCATGTCCCTCATATCTTCCCCTCCAAGCTGAGTCTTGCTCCTTGACATTTTTTCCTGCTTTTGCAGCATCTGCAAACTTAGTTTTGGCTTGTTTTGGTCCTTTGCACTGCGCTGGATAGAATCCCGGTCCGTTTCCTGGTAGTCGAAAAATTTCCAAATTTTTTATTTTTTCTCCTCCAATTGCAGTTCCTTGGATGCTATCTCCATTCCAGAGCGTTTGTAAGTCCTTCTTTTCTGTTTTGGCCTTCAGCGGGGATCAATTTGGGCAAGCTTTGGTGCAGGTCCCTGCACATGCTGTCATATGGCCTGCCTTTTTATGGGCTTGACTTGGAAAATTTTTTGAAAATTTTTTTTTAACTTTCCCTGCCATGTCCCTCACATCTTCCCCTCCAAGTTGTGTCTTCCTCCTCGACATTTCCCCCTGCTTTTGCAACTTCTGTGAGCTTCGTTTCGGCATATTTTGGTCCTTTGCACTGCAGCTCACTTCCTCGCAGACCATTTTTTGAAGACACGAAATCTGCCGATTTTCTGGGTTTTTTTCAATTGCATTTCATTTGATCCTATCTCCTTTCCAGAGTGTTTGTTTGGCTTTCTTTTTGGGGTCGCAAGATTCCGTTTCCCTTCCCGAAAGGAAATTTCATTTCCTTTCGGGAAGGGAAACGGAATCTTGCGATTTCAATGGGGACCAATAGGGGAATCTTTGGTGCATCTCCCTGCACTTGATGGCATGCCATGCCTTTGCATGGCTTTGACTTTGCCAAAATTTTTTTTTCTTTTTTTCACTATCCACAGCATGTCCCTCATATCTTCCCCTCCAAGCTGAGTCTTGCTCCTTGACATTTTTTCCTGCTTTTGCAGCATCTGCAAACTTAGTTTTGGCCTGTTTTGGTCCTTTGCACTGCGCTGGATCGAATCCCGGTCCGTTTCCTGGTAGTCGAAATATTTCCAAATTTTTTATTTTTTCTCCTCCAATTGCAGTTCCTTGGATGGTATCTCCATTCCAGAGCGTTTGTAAGTCCTTCTTTTCTGTTTTGGCCTTCAGCGGGGATCAATTTGGGCAAGCTTTGGTGCAGGTCCCTGCACATGCTGTCATATGGCCTGCCTTTTTATGGGCTTGACTTGGAAAATTTTTTGAAAATTTTTTTTATGTTTCCCTGCCATGTCCCTCACATCTCCCCCTCCAAGTTGTGTCTTCCTCCTCGACATTTCCCCCTGCTTCTGCAACTTCTGTGAGCTTCTTTTCGGCATATTTTAGTCCTGTGCACTGCAACTCACTTCCTCACAGACCATTTTTTGAAGACACGAAAACTGCCGATTTTCTGGGTTTTTTTCAATTGCATTTCATTTGATCCTATCTCCTTTCCAGAGTGTTTGTTTGGCTTTCTTTTTGGGGTCGCAAGATTCCGTTTCCCTTCCCGAAAGGAAATTTCATTTCCTTTCGGGAAGGGAAACGGAATCTTGCGATTTCAAAGGGGACCAATTGGGGAATCTTTGGTGCAACTCCCTGCACTTGATGGCATGCCATGCCTTTGCATGGCTTTGACTTTGCCAAAATTTTTTTTTCTTTTTTTCACTATCCACAGCATGTCCCTCATATCTTCCCCTCCAAGCTGAGTCTTGCTCCTTGACATTTTTTCCTGCTTTTGCAGCATCTGCAAACTTAGTTTTGGCCTGTTTTGGTCCTTTGCACTGCGCTGGATAGAATCCCGGTCCGTTTCCTGGTAGTCGAAAAATTTCCAAATTTTTTATTTTTTCTCCTCCAATTGCAGTTCCTTGGATGCTATCTCCATTCCAGAGCGTTTGTAAGTCCTTCTTTTCTGTTTTGGCCTTCAGCGGGGATCAATTTGGGCAAGCTTTGGTGCAGGTCCCTGCACATGATGTCATATGGCCTGCCTTTTTATGGGCTTGACTTGGAAAATTTTTTGAAAATTTTTTTTTAACCTTCCCTGCCATGTCCCTCACATCTTCCCCTCCAAGTTGTGTCTTCCTCCTCGACATTTCCCCCTGCTTTTGCAACTTCTGTGAGCTTCGTTTCGGCATATTTTAGTCCTGTGCACTGCAACTCACTTCCTCACAGACCATTTTCTGAAGACACGAAAACTGCCGATTTTCTGGGTTTTTTTCAATTGCATTTCATTTGATCCTATCTCCTTTCCAGAGTGTTTGTTTGGCTTTCTTTTTGGGGTCGCAAGATTCCGTTTCCCTTCCCGAAAGGAAATTTCATTTCCTTTCGGGAAGGGAAACGGAATCTTGCGATTTCAATGGGGACCAATAGGGGAATCTTTGGTGCATCTCCCTGCACTTGATGGCATGCCATGCCTTTGCATGGCTTTGACTTTGCCAAAATTTTTTTTTCTTTTTTTGACTATCCACAGCATGTCCCTCATATCTTCCCCTCCAAGCTGAGTCTTGCTCCTTGACATTTTTTCCTGCTTTTGCAGCATCTGCAAACTTAGTTTTGGCCTGTTTTGGTCCTTTGCACTGCGCTGGATAGAATCCCGGTCCGTTTCCTGGTAGTCGAAAAATATCCAAATTTTTTATTTTTTCTCCTCCAATTGCAGTTCCTTGGATGGTATCTCCATTCCAGAGCGTTTGTAAGTCCTTCTTTTCTGTTTTGGCCTTCAGCGGGGATCAATTTGGGCAAGCTTTGGTGCAGGTCCCTGCACATGATGTCATATGGCCTGCCTTTTTATGGGCTTGACTTGGAAAATTTTTTGAAAATTTTTTTTTAAGTTTCCCTGCCATGTCCCTCACATCTTCCCCTCCAAGTTGTGTCTTCCTCCTCGACATTTCCCCCTGCTTTTGCAACTTCTGTGAGCTTCGTTTCGGCATATTTTGGTCCTTTGCACTGCAGCTCACTTCCTCGCAGACCATTTTTTGAAGACACGAAATCTGCCGATTTTCTGGGTTTTTTTCAATTGCATTTCATTTGATCCTATCTCCTTTCCAGAGTGTTTGTTTGGCTTTCTTTTTGGGGTCGCAAGATTCCGTTTCCCTTCCCGAAAGGAAATTTCATTTCCTTTCGGGAAGGGAAACGGAATCTTGCGATTTCAATGGGGACCAATAGGGGAATCTTTGGTGCATCTCCCTGCACTTGATGGCATGCCATGCCTTTGCATGGCTTTGACTTTGCCAAAATTTTTTTTTCTTTTTTTGACTATCCACAGCATGTCCCTCATATCTTCCCCTCCAAGCTGAGTCTTGCTCCTTGACATTTTTTCCTGCTTTTGCAGCATCTGCAAACTTAGTTTTGGCCTGTTTTGGTCCTTTGCACTGCGCTGGATAGAATCCCGGTCCGTTTCCTGGTAGTCGAAAAATTTCCATATTTTTTCATTTTTCTCCTCCAATTGCAGTTCCTTGGATGCTATCTCCATTCCAGAGCGTTTGTAAGTCCTTCTTTTCTGTTTTGGCCTTCAGCGGGGATCAATTTGGGCAAGCTTTGGTGCAGGTCCCTGCACATGCTGTCATATGGCCTGCCTTTTTATGGGCTTGACTTGGAAAATTTTTTGAAAATTTTTTTTATGTTTCCCTGCCATGTCCCTCACATCTCCCCCTCCAAGTTGTGTCTTCCTCCTCAACACATCCCCCTGCTTCTGCAACTTCTGTGAGCTTCTTTTCGGCATATTTTAGTCCTGTGCACTGCAACTCACTTCCTCACAGACCATTTTTTGAAGACACGAAAACTGCCGATTTTCTGGGTTTTTTTCAATTGCATTTCATTTGATCCTATCTCCTTTCCAGAGTGTTTGTTTGGCTTTCTTTTTGGGGTCGCAAGATTCCGTTTCCCTTCCCGAAAGGAAATTTCATTTCCTTTCGGGAAGGGAAAAGGAATCTTGCGATTTCAAAGGGGACCAATTGGGGAATCTTTGGTGCAACTCCCTGCACTTGATGGCATGCCATGCCTTTGCATGGCTTTGACTTTGCCAAAATTTTTTTTTCTTTTTTTCACTATCCACAGCATGTCCCTCATATCTTCCCCTCCAAGCTGAGTCTTGCTCCTTGACATTTTTTCCTGCTTTTGCAGCATCTGCAAACTTAGTTTTGGCCTGTTTTGGTCCTTTGCACTGCGCTGGATAGAATCCCGGTCCGTTTCCTGGTAGTCGAAAAATTTCCAAATTTTTTATTTTTTCTCCTCCAATTGCAGTTCCTTGGATGCTATCTCCATTCCAGAGCGTTTGTAAGTCCTTCTTTTCTGTTTTGGCCTTCAGCGGGGATCAATTTGGGCAAGCTTTGGTGCAGGTCCCTGCACATGATGTCATATGGCCTGCCTTTTTATGGGCTTGACTTGGAAAATTTTTTGAAAATTTTTTTTTAACTTTCCCTGCCATGTCCCTCACATCTTCCCCTCCAAGTTGTGTCTTCCTCCTCGACATTTCCCCCTGCTTTTGCAACTTCTGTGAGCTTCGTTTCGGCATATTTTGGTCCTTTGCACTGCAGCTCACTTCCTCACAGACCATTTTTTGAAGACACGAAATCTGCCGATTTTCTGGGTTTTTTTCAATTGCATTTCATTTGATCCTATCTCCTTTCCAGAGTGTTTGTTTGGCTTTCTTTTTGGGCTCGCAAGATTCCGTTTCCCTTCCCGAAAGGAAATTTCATTTCCTTTCGGGAAGGGAAACGGAATCTTGCGATTTCAATGGGGACCAATAGGGGAATCTTTGGTGCATCTCCCTGCACTTGATGGCATGCCATGCCTTTGCATGGCTTAGACTTTGCCAAAATTTTTTTTTCTTTTTTTGACTATCCACAGCATGTCCCTCATATCTTCCCCTCCAAGCTGAGTCTTGCTCCTTGACATTTTTTCCTGCTTTTGCAGCATCTGCAAACTTAGTTTTGGCCTGTTTTGGTCCTTTGCACTGCGCTGGATAGAATCCCGGTCCGTTTCCTGGTAGTCGAAAAATTTCCAAATTTTTTCATTTTTCTCCTCTAATTGCAGTTCCTTGGATGGTATCTCCATTCCAGAGCGTTTGTAAGTCCTTCTTTTCTGTTTTGGCCTTCAGCGGGGATCAATTTGGGCAAGCTTTGGTGCAGGTCCCTGCACATGATGTCATATGGCCTGCCTTTTTATGGGCTTGACTTGGAAAATTTTTTGAAAATTTTTTTTTAAGTTTCCCTGCCATGTCCCTCACGTCTTCCCCTCCAAGTTGTGTCTTCCTCCTCGACATTTCCCCCTGCTTTTGCAACTTCTGTGAGCTTCGTTTCGGCATATTTTGGTCCTTTGCACTGCAGCTCACTTCCTCACAGACCATTTTTTGAAGACACGAAATCTGCCGATTTTCTGGGTTTTTTTCAATTGCATTTCATTTGATCCTATCTCCTTTCCAGAGTGTTTGTTTGGCTTTCTTTTTGGGGTCGCAAGATTCCGTTTCCCTTCCCGAAAGGAAATTTCATTTCCTTTCGGGAAGGGAAACGGAATCTTGCGGTTTCAATGGGGACCAATAGGGGAATCTTTGGTGCATCTCCCTGCACTTGATGGCATGCCATGCCTTTGCATGGCTTTGACTTTGCCAAAATTTTTTTTTCTTTTTTTGACTATCCACAGCATGTCCCTCATATCTTCCCCTCCAAGCTGAGTCTTGCTCCTTGACATTTTTTCCTGCTTTTGCAGCATCTGCAAACTTAGTTTTGGCCTGTTTTGGTCCTTTGCACTGCGCTGGATCGAATCCCGGTCCGTTTCCTGGTAGTCGAAATATTTCCAAATTTTTTATTTTTTCTCCTCCAATTGCAGTTCCTTGGATGCTATCTCCATTCCAGAGCGTTTGTAAGTCCTTCTTTTCTGTTTTGGCCTTCAGCGGGGATCAATTTGGGCAAGCTTTGGTGCAGGTCCCTGCACATGATGTCATATGGCCTGCCTTTTTATGGGCTTGACTTGGAAAATTTTTTGAAAATTTTTTTTATGTTTCCCTGCCATGTCCCTTATGTCTTCCCCTCCAAGTTGTGTCTTCCTCCTCGACATTTCCCCCTGCTTTTGCAACTTCTGTGAGCTTCGTTTCGGCATATTTTGGTCCTTTGCACTGCAGCTCACTTCCTCACAGACCATTTTTTGAAGACACGAAATCTGCCGATTTTCTGGGTTTTTTTCAATTGCATTTCATTTGATCCTATCTCCTTTCCAGAGTGTTTGTTTGGCTTTCTTTTTGGGGTCGCAAGATTCCGTTTCCCTTCCCGAAAGGAAATTTCATTTCCTTTCGGGAAGGGAAACGGAATCTTGCGATTTCAATGGGGACCAATAGGGGAATCTTTGGTGCATCTCCCTGCACTTGATGGCATGCCATGCCTTTGCATGGCTTTGACTTTGCCAAAATTTTTTTTTCTTTTTTTCACTATCCACAGCATGTCCCTCATATCTTCCCCTCCAAGCTGAGTCTTGCTCCTTGACATTTTTTCCTGCTTTTGCAGCATCTGCAAACTTAGTTTTGGCCTGTTTTGGTCCTTTGCACTGCGCTGGATAGAATCCCGGTCCGTTTCCTGGTAGTCGAAAAATTTCCAAATTTTTTCATTTTTCTCCTCCAATTGCAGTTCCTTGGATGCTATCTCCATTCCAGAGCGTTTGTAAGTCCTTCTTTTCTGTTTTGGCCTTCAGCGGGGATCAATTTGGGCAAGCTTTGGTGCAGGTCCCTGCACATGCTGTCATATGGCCTGCCTTTTTATGGGCTTGACTTGGAAAATTTTTTGAAAATTTTTTTTTAACTTTCCCTGCCATGTCCCTCACATCTTCCCCTCCAAGTTGTGTCTTCCTCCTCGACATTTCCCCCTGCTTTTGCAACTTCTGTGAGCTTCGTTTCGGCATATTTTGGTCCTTTGCACTGCAGCTCACTTCCTCACAGACCATTTTTTGAAGACACGAAATCTGCCGATTTTCTGGGTTTTTTTCAATTGCATTTCATTTGATCCTATCTCCTTTCCAGAGTGTTTGTTTGGCTTTCTTTTTGGGGTCGCAAGATTCCGTTTCCCTTCCCGAAAGGAAATTTCATTTCCTTTCGGGAAGGGAAACGGAATCTTGCGATTTCAATGGGGACCAATAGGGGAATCTTTGGTGCATCTCCCTGCACTTGATGGCATGCCATGCCTTTGCATGGCTTTGACTTTGCCAAAATTTTTTTTTCTTTTTTTGACTATCCACAGCATGTCCCTCATATCTTCCCCTCCAAGCTGAGTCTTGCTCCTTGACATTTTTTCCTGCTTTTGCAGCATCTGCAAACTTAGTTTTGGCCTGTTTTGGTCCTTTGCACTGCGCTGGATAGAATCCCGGTCCGTTTCCTGGTAGTCGAAAAATTTCCAAATTTTTTCATTTTTCTCCTCTAATTGCAGTTCCTTGGATGCTATCTCCATTCCAGAGCGTTTGTAAGTCCTTCTTTTCTGTTTTGGCCTTCAGCGGGGATCAATTTGGGCAAGCTTTGGTGCAGGTCCCTGCACATGATGTCATATGGCCTGCCTTTTTATGGGCTTGACTTGGATAATTTTTTGAAAATTTTTTTTATGTTTCCCTGCCATGTCCCTCATGTCTTCCCCTCCAAGTTGTGTCTTCCTCCTCGACATTTCCCCCTGCTTTTGCAACTTCTGTGAGCTTCGTTTCGGCATATTTTGGTCCTTTGCACTGCAGCTCACTTCCTCGCAGACCATTTTTTGAAGACACGAAATCTGCCGATTTTCTGGGTTTTTTTCAATTGCATTTCATTTGATCCTATCTCCTTTCCAGAGTGTTTGTTTGGCTTTCTTTTTGGGGTCGCAAGATTCCGTTTCCCTTCCCGAAAGGAAATGAAATTCCTTTCGGGAAGGGAAACGGAATCTTGCGATTTCAATGGGGACCAATAGGGGAATCTTTGGTGCATCTCCCTGCACTTGATGGCATGCCATGCCTTTGCATGGCTTTGACTTTGCCAAAATTTTTTTTTCTTTTTTTCACTATCCACAGCATGTCCCTCATATCTTCCCCTCCAAGCTGAGTCTTGCTCCTTGACATTTTTTCCTGCTTTTGCAGCATCTGCAAACTTAGTTTTGGCCTGTTTTGGTCCTTTGCACTGCGCTGGATCGAATCCCGGTCCGTTTCCTGGTAGTCGAAAAATTTCCAAATTTTTTCATTTTTCTCCTCCAATTGCAGTTCCTTGGATGGTATCTCCATTCCAGAGCGTTTGTAAGTCCTTCTTTTCTGTTTTGGCCTTCAGCGGGGATCAATTTGGGCAAGCTTTGGTGCAGGTCCCTGCACATGATGTCATATGGCCTGCCTTTTTATGGGCTTGACTTGGAAAATTTTTTGAAAATTTTTTTTAACTTTCCCTGCCATGTCCCTCATATCTTCCCCTCCAAGTTGTGTCTTCCTCCTCGACATTTCCCCCTGCTTTTGCAACTTCTGTGAGCTTCGTTTCGGCATATTTTGGTCCTTTGCACTGCAGCTCACTTCCTCACAGACCAGTTTTTGAAGACACGAAATCTGCCGATTTTCTGGGTTTTTTTCAATTGCATTTCATTTGATCCTATCTCCTTTCCAGAGTGTTTGTTTGGCTTTCTTTTTGGGGTCGCAAGATTCCGTTTCCCTTCCCGAAAGGAAATTTCATTTCCTTTCGGGAAGGGAAACGGAATCTTGCGATTTCAATGGGGACCAATAGGGGAATCTTTGGTGCATCTCCCTGCACTTGATGGCATGCCATGCCTTTGCATGGCTTTGACTTTGCCAAAATTTTTTTTTCTTTTTTTGACTATCCACAGCATGTCCCTCATATCTTCCCCTCCAAGCTGAGTCTTGCTCCTTGACATTTTTTCCTGCTTTTGCAGCATCTGCAAACTTAGTTTTGGCCTGTTTTGGTCCTTTGCACTGCGCTGGATAGAATCCCGGTCCGTTTCCTGGTAGTCAAAAAATTTCCAAATTTTTTATTTTTTCTCCTCCAATTGCAGTTCCTTGGATGGTATCTCCATTCCAGAGCGTTTGTAAGTCCTTCTTTTCTGTTTTGGCCTTCAGCGGGGATCAATTTGGGCAAGCTTTGGTGCAGGTCCCTGCACATGATGTCATATGGCCTGCCTTTTTATGGGCTTGACTTGGAAAATTTTTTGAAAATTTTTTTTTAACTTTCCCTGCCATGTCCCTCACATCTTCCCCTCCAAGTTGTGTCTTCCTCCTCGACATTTCCCCCTGCTTTTGCAACTTCTGTGAGCTTTGTTTCGGCATATTTTGGTCCTTTGCACTGCAGCTCACTTCCTCACAGACCATTTTTTGAAGACACGAAATCTGCCGATTTTCTGGGTTTTTTTCAATTGCATTTCATTTGATCCTATCTCCTTTCCAGAGTGTTTGTTTGGCTTTCTTTTTGGGGTCGCAAGATTCCGTTTCCCTTCCCGAAAGGAAATTTCATTTCCTTTCGGGAAGGGAAACGGAATCTTGCGATTTCAATGGGGACCAATAGGGGAATCTTTGGTGCATCTCCCTGCACTTGATGGCATGCCATGCCTTTGCATGGCTTTGACTTTGCCAAAATTTTTTTTTCTTTTTTTGACTATCCACAGCATGTCCCTCATATCTTCCCCTCCAAGCTGAGTCTTGCTCCTTGACATTTTTTCCTGCTTTTGCAGCATCTGCAAACTTAGTTTTGGCCTGTTTTGGTCCTTTGCACTGCGCTGGATAGAATCCCGGTCCGTTTCCTGGTAGTCGAAAAATTTCCAAATTTTTTATTTTTTCTCCTCCAATTGCAGTTCCTTGGATGCTATCTCCATTCCAGAGCGTTTGTAAGTCCTTCTTTTCTGTTTTGGCCTTCAGCGGGGATCAATTTGGGCAAGCTTTGGTGCAGGTCCCTGCACATGATGTCATATGGCCTGCCTTTTTATGGGCTTGACTTGGAAAATTTTTTGAAAATTTTTTTTTAACTTTCCCTGCCATGTCCCTCACATCTTCCCCTCCAAGTTGTGTCTTCCTCCTCGACATTTCCCCCTGCTTTTGCAACTTCTGTGAGCTTCGTTTCGGCATATTTTGGTCCTTTGCACTGCAGCTCACTTCCTCACAGACCAGTTTTTGAAGACACGAAATCTGCCGATTTTCTGGGTTTTTTTCAATTGCATTTCATTTGATCCTATCTCCTTTCCAGAGTGTTTGTTTGGCTTTCTTTTTGGGGTCGCAAGATTCCGTTTCCCTTCCCGAAAGGAAATTTCATTTCCTTTCGGGAAGGGAAACGGAATCTTGCGATTTCAATGGGGACCAATAGGGGAATCTTTGGTGCATCTCCCTGCACTTGATGGCATGCCATGCCTTTGCATGGCTTAGACTTTGCCAAAATTTTTTTTTCTTTTTTTCACTATCCACAGCATGTCCCTCATATCTTCCCCTCCAAGCTGAGTCTTGCTCCTTGACATTTTTTCCTGCTTTTGCAGCATCTGCAAACTTAGTTTTGGCCTGTTTTGGTCCTTTGCACTGCGCTGGATAGAATCCCGGTCCGTTTCCTGGTAGTCGAAAAATTTCCAAATTTTTTATTTTTTCTCCTCCAATTGCAGTTCCTTGGATGCTATCTCCATTCCAGAGCGTTTGTAAGTCCTTCTTTTCTGTTTTGGCCTTCAGCGGGGATCAATTTGGGCAAGCTTTGGTGCAGGTCCCTGCACATGATGTCATATGGCCTGCCTTTTTATGGGCTTGACTTGGAAAATTTTTTGAAAATTTTTTTTTAAGTTTCCCTGCCATGTCCCTCACATCTTCCCCTCCAAGTTGTGTCTTCCTCCTCGACATTTCCCCCTGCTTTTGCAACTTCTGTGAGCTTCGTTTTTGCATATTTTGGTCTTTTGCACTGCAGCTCACTTCCTCACAGACCATTTTTTGAAGACACGAAATCTGCCGATTTTCTGGGTTTTTTTCAATTGCATTTCATTTGATCCTATCTCCTTTCCAGAGTGTTTGTTTGGCTTTCTTTTTGGGGTCGCAAGATTCCCTTTCCCTTCCCGAAAGGAACTGAAATTCCTTTCGGGAAGGGAAACGGAATCTTGCGATTTCAATGGGGACCAATAGGGGAATCTTTGGTGCATCTCCCTGCACTTGATGGCATGCCATGCCTTTGCATGGCTTTGACTTTGCCAAAATTTTTTTTTCTTTTTTTCACTATCCACAGCATGTCCCTCATATCTTCCCCTCCAAGCTGAGTCTTGCTCCTTGACATTTTTTCCTGCTTTTGCAGCATCTGCAAACTTAGTTTTGTCCTGTTTTGGTCCTTTGCACTGCGCTGGATAGAATCCCGGTCCGTTTCCTGGTAGTCGAAAAATTTCCAAATTTTTTCATTTTTCTCCTCCAATTGCAGTTCCTTGGATGCTATCTCCATTCCAGAGCGTTTGTAAGTCCTTCTTTTCTGTTTTGGCCTTCAGCGGGGATCAATTTGGGCAAGCTTTGGTGCAGGTCCCTGCACATGCTGTCATATGGCCTGCCTTTTTATGGGCTTGACTTGGAAAATTTTTTGAAAATTTTTTTTTAACTTTCCCTGCCATGTCCCTCACATCTTCCCCTCCAAGTTGTGTCTTCCTCCTCGACATTTCCCCCTGCTTTTGCAACTTCTGTGAGCTTCGTTTCGGCATATTTTGGTCCTTTGCACTGCAGCTCACTTCCTCACAGACCATTTTTTGAAGACACGAAATCTGCCGATTTTCTGGGTTTTTTTCAATTGCATTTCATTTGATCCTATCTCCTTTCCAGAGTGTTTGTTTGGCTTTCTTTTTGGGGTCGCAAGATTCCGTTTCCCTTCCCGAAAGGAAATTTCATTTCCTTTCGGGAAGGGAAACGGAATCTTGCGATTTCAATGGGGACCAATAGGGGAATCTTTGGTGCATCTCCCTGCACTTGATGGCATGCCATGCCTTTGCATGGCTTTGACTTTGCCAAAATTTTTTTTTCTTTTTTTGACTATCCACAGCATGTCCCTCATATCTTCCCCTCCAAGCTGAGTCTTGCTCCTTGACATTTTTTCCTGCTTTTGCAGCATCTGCAAACTTAGTTTTGGCCTGTTTTGGTCCTTTGCACTGCGCTGGATAGAATCCCGGTCCGTTTCCTGGTAGTCGAAAAATTTCCAAATTTTTTCATTTTTCTCCTCTAATTGCAGTTTCTTGGATGCTATCTCCATTCCAGAGCGTTTGTAAGTCCTTCTTTTCTGTTTTGGCCTTCAGCGGGGATCAATTTGGGCAAGCTTTGGTGCAGGTCCCTGCACATGATGTCATATGGCCTGCCTTTTTATGGGCTTGACTTGGAAAATTTTTTGAAAATTTTTTTTATGTTTCCCTGCCATGTCCCTCATGTCTTCCCCTCCAAGTTGTGTCTTCCTCCTCGACATTTCCCCCTGCTTTTGCAACTTCTGTGAGCTTCGTTTCGGCATATTTTGGTCCTTTGCACTGCAGCTCACTTCCTCGCAGACCATTTTTTGAAGACACGAAATCTGCCGATTTTCTGGGTTTTTTTCAATTGCATTTCATTTGATCCTATCTCCTTTCCAGAGTGTTTGTTTGGCTTTCTTTTTGGGGTCGCAAGATTCCGTTTCCCTTCCCGAAAGGAAATGAAATTCCTTTCGGGAAGGGAAACGGAATCTTGCGATTTCAATGGGGACCAATAGGGGAATCTTTGGTGCATCTCCCTGCACTTGATGGCATGCCATGCCTTTGCATGGCTTTGACTTTGCCAAAATTTTTTTTTCTTTTTTTCACTATCCACAGCATGTCCCTCATATCTTCCCCTCCAAGCTGAGTCTTGCTCCTTGACATTTTTTCCTGCTTTTGCAGCATCTGCAAACTTAGTTTTGGCCTGTTTTGGTCCTTTGCACTGCGCTGGATCGAATCCCGGTCCATTTCCTGGTAGTCGAAAAATTTCCAAATTTTTTCATTTTTCTCCTCCAATTGCAGTTCCTTGGATGCTATCTCCATTCCAGAGCGTTTGTAAGTCCTTCTTTTCTGTTTTGGCCTTCAGCGGGGATCAATTTGGGCAAGCTTTGGTGCAGGTCCCTGCACATGCTGTCATATGGCCTGCCTTTTTATGGGCTTGACTTGGAAAATTTTTTGAAAATTTTTTTTTAGGTTTCCCTGCCATGTCCCTCACATCTTCCCCTCCAAGTTGTGTCTTCCTCCTCGACATTTCCCCCTGCTTTTGCAACTTCTGTGAGCTTCGTTTCGGCATATTTTGGTCCTTTGCACTGCAGCTCACTTCCTCACAGACCAGTTTTTGAAGACACGAAATCTGCCGATTTTCTGGGTTTTTTTCAATTGCATTTCATTTGATCCTATCTCCTTTCCAGAGTGTTTGTTTGGCTTTCTTTTTGGGGTCGCAAGATTCCGTTTCCCTTCCCGAAAGGAAATTTCATTTCCTTTCGGGAAGGGAAACGGAATCTTGCGATTTCAATGGGGACCAATAGGGGAATCTTTGGTGCATCTCCCTGCACTTGATGGCATGCCATGCCTTTGCATGGCTTTGACTTTGCCAAAATTTTTTTTTCTTTTTTTGACTATCCACAGCATGTCCCTCATATCTTCCCCTCCAAGCTGAGTCTTGCTCCTTGACATTTTTTCCTGCTTTTGCAGCATCTGCAAACTTAGTTTTGGCCTGTTTTGGTCCTTTGCACTGCGCTGGATAGAATCCCGGTCCGTTTCCTGGTAGTCGAAAAATTTCCAAATTTTTTATTTTTTCTCCTCCAATTGCAGTTCCTTGGATGCTATCTCCATTCCAGAGCGTTTGTAAGTCCTTCTTTTCTGTTTTGGCCTTCAGCGGGGATCAATTTGGGCAAGCTTTGGTGCAGGTCCCTGCACATGCTGTCATATGGCCTGCCTTTTTATGGGCTTGACTTGGAAAATTTTTTGAAAATTTTTTTTTAGGTTTCCCTGCCATGTCCCTCACATCTTCCCCTCCAAGTTGTGTCTTCCTCCTCGACATTTCCCCCTGCTTTTGCAACTTCTGTGAGCTTCGTTTCGGCATATTTTGGTCCTTTGCACTGCAGCTCACTTCCTCACAGACCATTTTTTGAAGACACGAAATCTGCCGATTTTCTGGGTTTTTTTCAATTGCATTTCATTTGATCCTATCTCCTTTCCAGAGTGTTTGTTTGGCTTTCTTTTTGGGGTCGCAAGATTCCGTTTCCCTTCCCGAAAGGAAATTTCATTTCCTTTCGGGAAGGGAAACGGAATCTTGCGATTTCAATGGGGACCAATAGGGGAATCTTTGGTGCATCTCCCTGCACTTGATGGCATGCCATGCCTTTGCATGGCTTTGACTTTGCCAAAATTTTTTTTTCTTTTTTTGACTATCCACAGCATGTCCCTCATATCTTCCCCTCCAAGCTGAGTCTTGCTCCTTGACATTTTTTCCTGCTTTTGCAGCATCTGCAAACTTAGTTTTGGCCTGTTTTGGTCCTTTGCACTGCGCTGGATAGAATCCCGGTCCGTTTCCTGGTAGTCGAAAAATTTCCAAAATTTTTCATTTTTCTCCTCCAATTGCAGTTCCTTGGATGCTATCTCCATTCCAGAGCGTTTGTAAGTCCTTCTTTTCTGTTTTGGCCTTCAGCGGGGATCAATTTGGGCAAGCTTTGGTGCAGGTCCCTGCACATGATGTCATATGGCCTGCCTTTTTATGGGCTTGACTTGGAAAATTTTTTGAAAATTTTTTTTTAACTTTCCCTGCCATGTCCCTCACATCTTCCCCTCCAAGTTGTGTCTTCCTCCTCGACATTTCCCCCTGCTTTTGCAACTTCTGTGAGCTTTGTTTCGGCATATTTTGGTCCTTTGCACTGCAGCTCACTTCCTCACAGACCATTTTTTGAAGACACGAAATCTGCCGATTTTCTGGGTTTTTTTCAATTGCATTTCATTTGATCCTATCTCCTTTCCAGAGTGTTTGTTTGGCTTTCTTTTTGGGCTCGCAAGAT
This sequence comes from Melozone crissalis, assembly GCF_028551555.1. NCBI lineage: Eukaryota > Metazoa > Chordata > Aves > Passeriformes > Passerellidae > Melozone > Melozone crissalis. The sequence goes on along the minus strand of NW_026535784.1, from coordinate 1,777,678 downwards.
TCCGTTTCCCTTCCCGAAAGGAAATTTTTCCTTTCGGGAAGGGAAACGGAATCTTGCGATTTCAATGGGGACCAATAGGGGAATCTTTGGTGCATCTCCCTGCACTTGATGGCATGCCATGCCTTTCATTGGCTTTGACTTTGCCAAAATTTTTTTTTCTTTTTTTGACTATCCACAGCATGTCCCTCATATCTTCCCCTCCAAGCTGAGTCTTCCTCCTTGACATTTTTTTCCTGCTTTTACAGCATCTGCAAACTTAGTTTTGGCCTGTTTTGGTCCTTTGCACTGCGCTGGATAGAATCCCGGTCCATTTCATGGAATTTAAAAATTTCCAAATTTTTTATTTTTTCTCCTCCAATTGCAGTTCCTTGGATGGTATCTCCATTCCAGAGCGTTTGTAAGTCCTTCTTTTCTGTTTTGGCCTTCAGCGGGGATCAGTTTGGGCAAGCTTTGGTGCAGGTCCCTGCACATGATGTCATATGGCCTGCCTTTTTATGGGCTTGACTTGGAAAATTTTTTGAAAATTTTTTTTAAGTTTCCCTGCCATGTCCCTCACATCTTCCCCTCCAAGTTGTGTCTTCCTCCTCGACATTTCCCCCTGCTTTTGCAACTTCTGTGAGCTTCATTTCGGCATATTTTGGTCCTTTGTATGCCACTCACTTCCTCACAGACCATTTTTTGAAGACACGAAAATTGCCGATTTTCTGGGTTGTTTTCAATTGCATTTCATTTGATCCGATCTCCTTTCCAGAGTGTTTGTTTGGCTTTCTTTTTTGGGTCGCAAGATTCCGTTTCCCTTCCCGAAAGGAAATTTCATTTCCTTTCAAGAAGGGAAACGGAATCTTGCGATTTCAATGGGGACCAATAGGGGAATCTTTGGTGCATCTCCCTGCACTTGATGGCATGCCATGCCTTTGCATGGCTTTGACTTTGCCAAAATTTTTTTTTCTTTTTTTGACTATCCACAGCATGTCCCTCATATCTTCCCCTCCAAGCTGAGTTGTTACTGCGCCTGAGTGGGTCGCTGCTGGTGAGAGAGAGACGGTGAATCTTGTTTCTTGATCAGAAGGCTGGATTTATTGATATATGATATATAATACATTATAACTGTACTAAATAGAATAAAGAGAGAAGTTGCAGATGCTTGCTAAGCCAAGAATAGAAAAGAAAGAATCTAAAACAAAGTTGTGCCCAGGGACTCGGTCCCCTGGCTTGCTCTTGTGATTGGCCCTCAATTATAAACATACAAACATGAGCCAATCAAGGTGTCCCTGTTACATTCCACAGCAGCTGATAACAACTGTTTACATTCATCTTCTGGGGCCTCTGGCCTCCCAGAAAATGCAGAAATCTGAAAGAAAGGATTTCTGTGAAAAAATGTCTGCGACATCTCACCTTTCTAAATTGTATAAAATAAAAAAAATGCTGATGTGGAATGAACAGGAAATTTCTTCACCTGTAAAATATACAATACTAACAAATCACTAAAAACAATCCTACAATCTAAGAAAATGCAAAAAACAATGCAAAGAGAATTCAAGTCCATGCAGCTGAGTTTCAGGAACAGTCCATCAGCTAAAGTTGTTTCTTTTGGACATCTGAGAGTCCTTTTCGGTCCTGAAAACAAACTTGCTGCAAAAGGAATCCCATCAATAGTTATCAAAAAACCATTGACAGTCATAACACAATTTTAAACAGTTTGTGGAATGTCCTTTCTGGCCCTTCAATGCTTCAGAGCTGCTGCCCGCTATTTTCAATCTTTTTTATTTAATTTAAATTTCTTTTTTTTTTTTTTTTTTTTTTTTTTTTTTTTTTTTGATTGAAGAGCAAAAGAGCAGAAGCCGAGCAGAGCAGTGCCAGAGAAGGAAAGGCCCTGGGGGCCCTGGCCCATGCTGGACCAGGAACCCCAAAACTGGCTCACAAAGGGGGACCAGGTCCAGTAGGAGGTACCTCAATCCCCAGAAACATCAAGAGGCCAAATGCTGGCCCTGGCCCAGAAACTTTCTCAGCCCAATGGCCCAGGCCAAACCCATGACAGAGGCTCTGCATTCCCGCAGGCCTGAACCCTGCTGCCAGCACAAGGGCAGCACGGGCAGTGAGATGCTTCCTTTCCCCAAAACCACTGAGGCATGCCAGCAGTGAGGAAATAGAAGCCTTCCCCAGAAATCCCATCTGGGGTCTGGAGATGTTTGTTCCCCACAGCAAACCAGCTATGGTCTCCTCCAGCTGTGCCATCTTCCCCTGCAGTGCATCGGGTTTGTCTCTCATCCGCCCCGTGGCATCACCATCCCCATCCCCTCCGGGCTGGGGATCAGAGGCAGGGCTCTCGGGATGCACCTGCCCCCCCATGCCACTAGGACGCAGGAGAGGCGGCAGCCTCCTTGGGACAGCAACCGAAACACCATCCCCCAAACCGCCGAGCTTGAAAGCCGGCAGCCGGGCTGCCGCAAGAGTCAGCTGGCGGGCAGCCCCCGCTCCACCGAAGGAGAGACCCCCGGCCGGGGCAGCTGCGGGGGCAGCCGGTCCGGGACGGTCCGGGCTCGAACCAGCCGCCGGTGCCATGGCAGTCTCTGACGCCGACACGGAGGACAGAGCCTCCGACAACGCCAGAGCCGCTGGAGCGGCCAGTCCGAGCGGCGAGGGGGGGGCCGGAACTGGGGAGGGAACCGCGCTGAGAGTGGGATCAGCCGCGGGCTGCTCCGAGGGTCCCGCAGGTTCAACGCCGTTTTCAGCCCCATCCTGAACAGGAACTGTCTCGCCTTGAGGCGGCGGGGATGCGCGGGAACACGCTGTTGCTGCGTCCCTTGGCTCTGAAAGCGGCGGCAGGCACGGCACAGGCAGCAGCGGAGCCGGGAGAAGCGGCAGAGCATCGCTGTTGCTTAGCAACAGCTCAAGCACAGGAAGTGCTGTCTCTTCTGCCTTCTCCGACGCTGAGCCGGAAGCTGGAGACGCATCCTCGTCGTTGCCTAGCAACAGCTCAGGGGGCGGGGAGGCCGGTGAAACCGCGGGCGGGACAGCCTGGAGAGGCGGAGACGGGATCTCCTGGAGTGACGGCTCTGGCAGGACCGGAGAAACCTCAGAGACCGGTGCCGCCCCCATGTCTGAAGGCGGAGTCTGAGAGGCCGGCGCTGGCTTGAGCGGCCACTCCCATCCCCCCGGAGAGAGAGAAGGGGGGGAAGGAGAAAACTCCATCTGAGCATGCTCCGGAGCAAGAGTAAAAAAAACTTCTTCGCCCAGCGAAGTTTCAGCCCCCCCCGCCGCGAAGCAGGGCGGGGGGAAAAGCCCAAAGTCATCACCCACCGGCTCTTCTGCCATGGAGGGGGGAAACGGTGCCTGGCCATAACAATTAGAAATCCATTGGAAACAAGCTGCTCTGCGTTTCAGAAGTGGGAAAAGCTGTATAAATGCTGGGTAGATAGAAGGCAGGACACGTCCCTGGCTCCAGACGAACTGGAAAATGGAGTCCATGCACTCCCAGACAAAAGCATCTAAAGCGTACAGGACATCAGTAAAGAACCCAAAAAGCTTTGCCCATCTAAAAAATTTATAGAGATCTGTTTCTGACAAAAAGCAACCATCTTCTCTAGACCAATGGTTCCAGAGGGCTATAAGTTTCTCCTCTGAAGGGGAGAATTGAATCTCTTCTGGCAAGGCATGTGTCTGCCATACAAACAGCCACAAGCTACGAAGGGCTGGTTCATCAGGGATAGAAAAGCCCACAGTACCTTTTGAAAGAGTCCAGCTTGCTCTGGCCAGCTCCACAGGTCTGCTGCTCTTTTCCATCATCTTTCCTGACGGTTTTCCAGAAGAAGGTTCTGTTGTGGTTAGCCTTGGCTGTGAACTCTGTCCAAATCAGGATCTTCAGTTCTTCAGCTCCTGGCTTGAATCCACTTCTGTGGTCGCTTCAAAGCAACCATCAAATGCTACACATACAGGATTTTTACCCAGTGCAGCAATTTTGCTCCTCTGGTCTTATCAAATTAATTTTTGCTCTGACACGAGGGGTCACCAGATGTTACTGCGCCTGAGTGGGTCGCTGCTGGTGAGAGAGAGACGGTGAATCTTGTGTATTGATCAGAAGGCTGGATTTATTGATATATGATATATAATACATTATAACTGTACTAAATAGAATAAAGAGAGAAGTTGCAGATGCTTGCTAAGCCAAGAATAGAAAAGAAAGAATATAAAACAAAGTTGTGCCCAGGGACTCGGTCCCCTGGCTTGCTCTTGTGATTGGCCCTCAATTATAAACATACAAACATGAGCCAATCAAGGTGTCCCTGTTACATTCCACAGCAGCTGATAACAACTGTTTACATTCATCTTCTGGGGCCTCTGGCCTCCCAGAAAATGCAGAAATCTGAAAGAAAGGATTTCTGTGAAAAAATGTCTGCGACACTGAGTCTTCCTCCTTGACATTTTTTCCTGCTTTTGCAGCATCTGCAAACTTAGTTTTGGCCTGTTTTGGTCCTTTGCACTGCGCTGGATAGAATCCTGGTCCGTTTCCTGGTAGTCGAAACATTTCCAAATTTTTTATTTTTTCTCCTCCAATTGCAGTTCCTTTGATGCTATCTCCATTCCAGAGCGTTTGTAAGTCTTTCTTTTCTGTTTTGGCCTACAGCGGGATCAGTTTGTGCACGCTGTGGTGCAGGTCCCTGCACATGATGTCATATGGCCTGCCTTTTTATGGGCTTGACTTGGAAAATTTTTTGAAAATTTTTTAAGTTTCCCTGCCATGTCCCTCACATCTTCCCCTCCAAGTCGCGTCTTCCTCCTCGACATTTCCCCCTGCTTTTGCAACTTCTGTGAGCTTCGTTTCGGCATATTTTGGTCCTTTGTACTGCAACTCACTTCCTCACAGACCATTTTTTGAAGACACGAAATCTGCCGATTTTCTGGGTTTTTTTCAATTGCATTTCATTTGATCCTATCTCCTTTCCAGAGTGTTTGTTTGGCTTTCTTTTTGGGCTCGCAAGATTCCGTTTCCCTTCCCGAAAGGAAATTTCATTTCCTTTCAAGAAGGGAAACGGAATCTTGCGATTTCAATGGGGACCAATAGGGGAATCTTTGGTGCATCTCCCTGCACTTGATGGCATGCCATGCCTTTGCAAGGCTTTGACTTTGCCAAAATTTTTTTTTCTTTTTTTGACTATCCACAGCATGTCCCTCATATCTTCCCCTCCAAGCTGAGTCTTCCTCCTTGACATTTTTTCCTGCTTTTGCAGCATCTGCAAACTTAGTTTTGGCTTGTTTTGGTCCTTTGAACTGCGCTGGAGAGAATCCCAATCCATTTCATGTAATCGAAAAATTTCCAAATTTTTTAATTTTTCTCCTCCAATTGCAGTTCCTTGGATGGTATCTCCATTCCAGAGCGTTTGTAAGTCCTTCTTTTCTGTTTTGGCCTTCAGCGGGGATCAATTTGTGCACGCTGTGGGGAATGTGCCTGCACATGATGTCATATGGCCTGCCTTTTTATGGGCTTGACTTGGAAAATTTTTTGAAAATTTTTTTTTAAGTTTCCCTGCCATTTCCCTCACATCTTCCTCTCCAAGTTGCGTCTTCCTCCTCGACATTTCCCCCTGCTTTTGCAACTTCTGTGAGCTTCGTTTCGGCATATTTTGGTCCTTTGCACTGCAACTTACTTCCTCACAGACCATTTTATGAAGACACGAAATCTGCCGATTTTCTGGGTTTTTTTCAATTGCATTTCATTTGATCCTATCTCCTTTCCAGAGTGTTTGTTTGGCTTTCTTTTTGGGCTCGCAAGATTCCGTTTCCCTTCCCGAAAGGAAATGAAATTCCTTTTCGGGAAGGGAAACGGAATCTTGCGATTTCAACGGGGACCAATAGGGGAATCTTTGGTGCATCTCCTTGCACTTGATGGCATGCCATGCCTTTGCGTGGCTTTGACTTTGCCAAAATTTTTTTTCTTTTTTTGACTATCCACAGCATGTCCCTCATATCTTCCCCTCCAAGCTGAGTCTTCCTCCTTGACATTTTTTCCTGCTTTTGCAGCATCTTCAAACTTAGTTTTGGCCTGTTTTGTTCCTTTGCACTGCGCTGGAGAGAATCCCGGTCCATTTAATGTAATCGAAAAATTTCCAAATTTTTTCATTTTTCTCCTCCAATTGCAGTTCTTTTGATGGTATCTCCATTCCAGAGCGTTTGTAAGTCCTTCTTTTCTGTTTTGGCCTTTAGCGGGGATCAATTTGGGCAAGCTTTGCTGCAGGTCCCTGCACATGATGTCATATGGCCTGCCTTTTTATGGGCTTGACTTGGAATATTTTTTGAAAACATTTTTTAAGTTTCCCTGCCATGTCCCTCACATCTTCCCCTCCAAGTTGTGTCTTCCTCCTCGACATTTCCCCCTGCTTTTGCAACTTCTGTGAGCTTCGTTTCGGCATATTTTGGTCCTTTGCACTGCAGCTCACTTCCTCACAGACCATTTTTTGAAGACACGAAATCTGCCGATTTTCTGGGTTTTTTTCAATTGCATTTCATTTGATCCTATCTCCTTTCCAGAGTGTTTGTTTGGCTTTCTTTTTGGGGTCGCAAGATTCCGTTTCCCTTCCCGAAAGGAAATGAAATTCCTTTTCGGGAAGGGAAACGGAATCTTGCGATTTCAATGGGGACCAATAGGGGAATCTTTGGTGCATCTCCCTGCACTTGATGGCATGCCATGCCTTTGCATGGCTTTGACTTTGCCAAAATTTTTTTTTCTTTTTTTGACTATCCACAGCATGTCCCTCATATCTTCCCCTCCAAGCTGAGTCTTGCTCCTTGACATTTTTTCCTGCTTTTGCAGCATCTGCAAACTTAGTTTTGGCTTGTTTTGGTCCTTTGAACTGCGCTGGATCGAATCCAGGTCCAATTCATGTAATCGAAAAATTTCCAAATTTTTTCATTTTTCTCCTCCAATTGCAGTTCCTTTGATGGTATCTCCATTCCAGAGCGTTGGTAAGTCCTTCTTTTCTGTTTTGGCCTTCAGCGGGATCAGTTTTTGCACGCTGTGGTGCATGTGCCTGCACATGATGTCATATGGCCTGCCTTTTTATGGGCTTGACTTGGAAAATTTTTTGAAAATTTTTTTTTAAGTTTCCCTGCCATGTCCCTCACATCTTCCCCTCCAAGTTGTGTCTTCCTCCTCGACATTTCCCCCTGCTTTTGCAACTTCTGTGAGCTTCGTTTCGGCATATTTTGGTCCTTTGCACTGCAGCTCACTTCCTCACAGACCATTTTTTGAAGACACGAAATCTGCCGATTTTCTGGGTTTTTTTCAATTGCATTTCATTTGATCCTATCTCCTTTCCAGAGTGTTTGTTTGGCTTTCTTTTTGGGGTCGCAAGATTCCGTTTCCCTTCCCGAAAGGAAATGAAATTTCTTTTCGGGAAGGGAAACGGAATCTTGCGATTTCAATGGGGACCAATAGGGGAATCTTTGGTGCATCTCCCTGCACTTGATGGCATGCCATGCCTTTGCATGGCTTTGACTTTGCCAAAATTTTTTTTCTTTTTTTCACTATCCATAGAATGTCCCTCATATCTTCCCCTCCAAGCTGAGTCTTCCTCCTTGACATTTTTTCCTGCTTTTGCAGCATCTGCAAACTTAGTTTTGGCCTGTTTTGGTCCTTTGCACTGCGCTGGATAGAATCCCGGTCCGTTTCCTGGTAGTCGAAACATTTCCAAATTTTTTCATTTTTCTCCTCCAATTGCAGTTCCTTGGATGGTATCTCCATTCCAGAGCGTTTGTAAGTCCTTCTTTTCTGTTTTGGCCTTTAGCGGGGATCAATTTGGGCAAGCTTTGGTGCAGGTCCCTGCACATGATGTCATATGGCCTGCCTTTTTATGGGCTTGACTTGGAATATTTTTTGAAAACATTTTTTAAGTTTCCCTGCCATGTCCCTCACATCTTCCCCTCCAAGTTGTGTCTTCCTCCTCGACATTTCCCCCTGCTTTTGCAACTTCTGTGAGCTTCGTTTCGGCATATTTTGGTCCTTTGCACTGCAGCTCACTTCCTCACAGACCATTTTTTGAAGACACGAAATCTGCCGATTTTCTGGGTTTTTTTCAATTGCATTTCATTTGATCCTATCTCCTTTCCAGAGTGTTTGTTTGGCTTTCTTTTTGGGGTCGCAAGATTCCGTTTCCCTTCCCGAAAGGAAATGAAATTCCTTTTCGGGAAGGGAAACGGAATCTTGCGATTTCAACGGGGACCAATAGGGGAATCTTTGGTGCATCTCCCTGCACTTGATGGCATGCCATGCCTTTGCATGGCTTTGACTTTGCCAAAATTTTTTTTTCTTTTTTTGACTATCCACAGCATGTCCCTCATATCTTCCCCTCCAAGCTGAGTCGTGCTCCTTGACATTTTTTCCTGCTTTTGCAGCATCTGCAAACTTAGTTTTGGCTTGTTTTGGTCCTTTGAACTGCGCTGGATCGAATCCAGGTCCAATTCATGTAATCGAAAAATTTCCAAATTTTTTCATTTTTCTCCTCCAATTGCAGTTCCTTTGATGGTATCTCCATTCCAGAGCGTTGGTAAGTCCTTCTTTTCTGTTTTGGCCTTCAGCGGGATCAGTTTTTGCACGCTGTGGTGCATGTGCCTGCACATGATGTCATATGGCCTGCCTTTTTATGGGCTTGACTTGGAAAATTTTTTGAAAATTTTTTTTAAGTTTCCCTGCCATGTCCCTCACATCTTCCCCTCCAAGTTGTGTCTTCCTCCTCGACATTTCCCCCTGCTTTTGCAACTTCTGTGAGCTTCGTTTCGGCATATTTTGGTCCTTTGCACTGCAGCTCACTTCCTCACAGACCATTTTTTGAAGACACGAAATCTGCCGATTTTCTGGGTTTTTTTCAATTGCATTTCATTTGATCCTATCTCCTTTCCAGAGTGTTTGTTTGGCTTTCTTTTTGGGGTCGCAAGATTCCGTTTCCCTTCCCGAAAGGAAATGAAATTTCTTTTCGGGAAGGGAAACGGAATCTTGCGATTTCAATGGGGACCAATAGGGGAATCTTTGGTGCATCTCCCTGCACTTGATGGCATGCCATGCCTTTGCATGGCTTTGACTTTGCCAAAATTTTTTTTCTTTTTTTCACTATCCATAGAATGTCCCTCATATCTTCCCCTCCAAGCTGAGTCTTCCTCCTTGACATTTTTTCCTGCTTTTGCAGCATCTGCAAACTTAGTTTTGGCCTGTTTTGGTCCTTTGCACTGCGCTGGATAGAATCCCGGTCCGTTTCCTGGTAGTCGAAACATTTCCAAATTTTTTATTTTTTCTCCTCCAATTGCAGTTCCTTTGATGCTATCTCCATTCCAGAGCGTTTGTAAGTCTTTCTTTTCTGTTTTGGCCTACAGCGGGATCAGTTTGTGCACGCTGTGGTGCAGGTCCCTGCACATGATGTCATATGGCCTGCCTTTTTATGGGCTTGACTTGGAAAATTTTTTGAAAATTTTTTAAGTTTCCCTGCCATGTCCCTCACATCTTCCCCTCCAAGTCGCGTCTTCCTCCTCGACATTTCCCCCTGCTTTTGCAACTTCTGTGAGCTTCGTTTCGGCATATTTTGGTCCTTTGTACTGCAACTCACTTCCTCACAGACCATTTTTTGAAGACACGAAATCTGCCGATTTTCTGGGTTTTTTTCAATTGCATTTCATTTGATCCTATCTCCTTTCCAGAGTGTTTGTTTGGCTTTCTTTTTCGGGTCGCAAGATTCCGTTTCCCTTCCCGAAAGGAAATGAAATTCCTTTTCGGGAAGGGAAACGGAATCTTGCGATTTCAATGGGGACCAATAGGGGAATCTTTGGTGCATCTCCCTGCACTTGATGGCATGCCATGCCTTTGCATGGCTTTGACTTTGCCAAAATTTTTTTTTCTTTTTTTGACTATCCACAGCATGTCCCTCATATCTTCCCCTCCAAGCTGAGTCTTGCTCCTTGACATTTTTTCCTGCTTTTGCAGCATCTGCAAACTTAGTTTTGGCTTGTTTTGGTCCTTTGAACTGCGCTGGATCGAATCCAGGTCCAATTCATGTAATCGAAAAATTTCCAAATTTTTTCATTTTTCTCCTCCAATTGCAGTTCCTTGGATGCTATCTCCATTCCAGAGCGTTTGTAAGTCCTTCTTTTCTGTTTTGGCCTTCAGCGGGATCAAATTGTGCACGCTGTGGGGAATGTGCCTGCACATGATGTCATATGGCCTGCCTTTTTATGGGCTTGACTTGGAAAATTTTTTGAAAATTTTTTTTATGTTTCCCTGCCATGTCCCTCACATCTTCCTCTCCAAGTTGCGTCTTCCTCCTCGACATTTCCCCCTGCTTTTGCAACTTCTGTGAGCTTCGTTTCGGCATATTTTGGTCCTTTGCACTGCAACTCACTTCCTCACAGACCATTTTTTGAAGACACGAAATCTGCCGATTTTCTGGGTTTTTTTCAATTGCATTTCATTTGATCCTATCTCCTTTCCAGAGTGTTTGTTTGGCTTTCTTTTTGGGGTCGCAAGATTCCGTTTCCCTTCCCGAAAGGAAATTTCATTTCCTTTCGGGAAGGGAAACGGAATCTTGCGATTTCAATGGGGACCAATAGGGGAATCTTTGGTGCATCTCCCTGCACTTGATGGCATGCCATGCCTTTGCATGGCTTTGACTTTGCCAAAATTTTTTTTTCTTTTTTTGACTATCCACAGCATGTCCCTCATATCTTCCCCTCCAAGCTGAGTCTTGCTCCTTGACATTTTTTCCTGCTTTTGCAGCATCTGCAAACTTAGTTTTGGCTTGTTTTGGTCCTTTGAACTGCGCTGGATCGAATCCAGGTCCAATTCATGTAATCGAAAAATTTCCAAATTTTTTCATTTTTCTCCTCCAATTGCAGTTCCTTGGATGCTATCTCCATTCCAGAGCGTTTGTAAGTCCTTCTTTTCTGTTTTGGCCTTCAGCGGGATCAAATTGTGCACGCTGTGGGGAATGTGCCTGCACATGATGTCATATGGCCTGCCTTTTTATGGGCTTGACTTGGAAAATTTTTTGAAAATTTTTTTTTAAGTTTCCCTGCCATGTCCCTCACATCTTCCTCTCCAAGTTGCGTCTTCCTCCTCGACATTTCCCCCTGCTTTTGCAACTTCTGTGAGCTTCGTTTCGGCATATTTTGGTCCTTTGCACTGCAACTCACTTCCTCACAGACCATTTTTTGAAGACACGAAATCTGCCGATTTTCTGGGTTGTTTTCAATTGCATTTCATTTGATCCTATCTCCTTTCCAGAGTGTTTGTTTGGCTTTCTTTTTGGGGTCGCAAGATTCCGTTTCCCTTCCCGAAAGGAAATTTCATTTCCTTTCGGGAAGGGAAACGGAATCTTGCGATTTCAATGGGGACCAATAGGGGAATCTTTGGTGCATCTCCCTGCACTTGATGGCATGCCATGCCTTTGCATGGCTTTGACTTTGCCAAAATATTTTTTTTCTTTTTTTGACTATCCACAGCATGTCCCTCATATCTTCCCCTCCAAGCTGAGTCTTCCTCCTTGACATTTTTTCCTGCTTTTGCAGCATCTGCAAACTTAGTATTGGCTTGTTTTGGTCCTTTGCACTGCGCTGGAGAGAATCCCGGTCCATTTCATGTAATCGAAAAATTTCCAAAATTTTTCATTTTTCTCCTCCAATTGCAGTTCCTTGGATGGTATCTCCATTCCAGAGCGTTTGTAAGTCCTTCTTTTCTGTTTTGGCCTTCAGCGGGGATCAATTTGTGCACGCTGTGGTGCAGGTCCCTGCACATGATGTCATATGGCCTGCCTTTTTATGGGCTTGACCTGGAAATTTTTTTGAAAATATTTTTTTAAGTTTCCCTGCCATGTCCCTCACATCTTCCCCTCCAAGTTGCGTCTTCCTCCTCGACATTTCCCCCTGCTTTTGCAACTTCTGTGAGCTTCATTTCGGCATATTTTGGTCCTTTGTATGCCACTCACTTCCTCACAGACCATTTTTTGAAGACACGAAAATTGCCGATTTTCTGGGTTGTTTTCAATTGCATTTCATTTGATCCGATCTCCTTTCCAGAGTGTTTGTTTGGCTTTCGTTTTTGGGTCGCAAGATTCCGTTTCCCTTCCCGAAAGGAAATTTCATTTCCTTTCAAGAAGGGAAACGGAATCTTGCGATTTCAATGGGGACCAATAGGGGAATCTTTGGTGCATCTCCCTGCACTTGATGGCATGCCATGCCTTTGCATGGCTTTGACTTTGCCAAAATTTTTTTTCTTTTTTTGACTATCCACAGCATGTCCCTCATATCTTCCCCTCCAAGCTGAGTCTTGCTCCTTGACATTTTTTCCTGCTTTTGCAGCATCTGCAAACTTAGTTTTGGCCTGTTTTGGTCCTTTGCACTGCGCTGGATAGAATCCTGGTCCGTTTCCTGGTAGTCGAAACATTTCCAAATTTTTTATTTTTTCTCCTCCAATTGCAGTTCCTTGGATGCTATCTCCATTCCAGAGCGTTTGTAAGTCTTTCTTTTCTGTTTTGGCCTACAGCGGGATCAGTTTGTGCACGCTGTGGTGCAGGTCCCTGCACATGATGTCATATGGCCTGCCTTTTTATGGGCTTGACTTGGAAAATTTTTTGAAAATTTTTTAATTTTCCCTGCCATGTCCCTCACATCTTCCCCTCCAAGTCGCGTCTTCCTCCTCGACATTTCCCCCTGCTTTTGCAACTTCTGTGAGCTTCGTTTCGGCATATTTTGGTCCTTTGTACTGCAACTCACTTCCTCACAGACCATTTTTTGAAGACACGAAATCTGCCGATTTTCTGGGTTTTTTTCAATTGCATTTCATTTGATCCTATCTCCTTTCCAGAGTGTTTGTTTGGCTTTCTTTTTGGGGTCGCAAGATTCCGTTTCCCTTCCCGAAAGGAAATTTCATTTCCTTTCAAGAAGGGAAACGGAATCTTGCGATTTCAATGGGGACCAATAGGGGAATCTTTGGTGCATCTCCCTGCACTTGATGGCATGCCATGCCTTTGCAAGGCTTTGACTTTGCCAAAATTTTTTTTTCTTTTTTTGACTATCCACAGCATATCCCTCATATCTTCCCCTCCAAGCTGAGTCTTCCTCCTTGACATTTTTTCCTGCTTTTGCAGCATCTGCAAACTTAGTTTTGGCTTGTTTTGGTCCTTTGAACTGCGCTGGAGAGAATCCCAATCCATTTCATGTAATCGAAAAATTTCCAAATTTTTTATTTTTTCTCCTCCAATTGCAGTTCCTTGGATGGTATCTCCATTCCAGAGCGTTTGTAAGTCCTTCTTTTCTGTTTTGGCCTTCAGCGGGATCAAATTGTGCACGCTGTGGGGAATGTGCCTGCACATGATGTCATATGGCCTGCCTTTTTATGGGCTTGACTTGGAAAATTTTTTGAAAATTTTTTTTTAAGTTTCCCTGCCATGTCCCTCACATCTTCCTCTCCAAGTTGCGTCTTCCTCCTCGACATTTCCCCCTGCTTTTGCAACTTCTGTGAGCTTCGTTTCGGCATATTTTGGTCCTTTGCACTGCAACTCACTTCCTCACAGACCATTTTTTGAAGACATGAAATCTGCCGATTTTCTGGGTTGTTTTCAATTGCATTTCATTTGATCCTATCTCCTTTCCAGAGTGTTTGTTTGGCTTTCTTTTTGGGGTCGCAAGATTCCCTTTCCCTTCCCGAAAGGAAATTTCATTTCCTTTCGGGAAGGGAAACGGAATCTTGCGATTTCAATGGGGACCAATAGGGGAATCTTTGGTGCATCTCCCTGCACTTGATGGCATGCCATGCCTTTGCATGGCTTTGACTTTGCCAAAATATTTTTTTTCTTTTTTTGACTATCCACAGCATGTCCCTCATATCTTCCCCTCCAAGCTGAGTCTTCCTCCTTGACATTTTTTCCTGCTTTTGCAGCATCTGCAAACTTAGTATTGGCTTGTTTTGGTCCTTTGCACTGCGCTGGAGAGAATCCCGGTCCATTTCATGTAATCGAAAAATTTCCAAAATTTTTCATTTTTCTCCTCCAATTGCAGTTCCTTGGATGGTATCTCCATTCCAGAGCGTTTGTAAGTCCTTCTTTTCTGTTTTGGCCTTCAGCGGGGATCAATTTGTGCACGCTGTGGTGCAGGTCCCTGCACATGATGTCATATGGCCTGCCTTTTTATGGGCTTGACCTGGAAATTTTTTTGAAAATTTTTTTTAAGTTTCCCTGCCATGTCCCTCACATCTTCCCCTCCAAGTTGCGTCTTCCTCCTCGACATTTCCCCCTGCTTTTGCAACTTCTGTGAGCTTCATTTCGGCATATTTTGGTCCTTTGTATGCCACTCACTTCCTCACAGACCATTTTTTGAAGACACGAAAATTGCCGATTTTCTGGGTTGTTTTCAATTGCATTTCATTTGATCCTATCTCCTTTCCAGAGTGTTTGTTTGGCTTTCGTTTTTGGGTCGCAAGATTCCGTTTCCCTTCCCGAAAGGAAATTTCATTTCCTTTCAAGAAGGGAAACGGAATCTTGCGATTTCAATGGGGACCAATAGGGGAATCTTTGGTGCATCTCCCTGCACTTGATGGCATGCCATGCCTTTGCATGGCTTTGACTTTGCCAAAATTTTTTTTCTTTTTTTGACTATCCACAGCATGTCCCTCATATCTTCCCCTCCAAGCTGAGTCTTGCTCCTTGACATTTTTTCCTGCTTTTGCAGCATCTGCAAACTTAGTTTTGGCCTGTTTTGGTCCTTTGCACTGCGCTGGATAGAATCCTGGTCCGTTTCCTGGTAGTCGAAACATTTCCAAATTTTTTATTTTTTCTCCTCCAATTGCAGTTCCTTTGATGCTATCTCCATTCCAGAGCGTTTGTAAGTCTTTCTTTTCTGTTTTGGCCTACAGCGGGATCAGTTTGTGCACGCTGTGGTGCAGGTCCCTGCACATGATGTCATATGGCCTGCCTTTTTATGGGCTTGACTTGGAAAATTTTTTGAAAATTTTTTAAGTTTCCCTGCCATGTCCCTCACATCTTCCCCTCCAAGTCGCGTCTTCCTCCTCGACATTTCCCCCTGCTTTTGCAACTTCTGTGAGCTTCGTTTCGGCATATTTTGGTCCTTTGTACTGCAACTCACTTCCTCACAGACCATTTTTTGAAGACACGAAATCTGCCGATTTTCTGGGTTTTTTTCAATTGCATTTCATTTGATCCTATCTCCTTTCCAGAGTGTTTGTTTGGCTTTCTTTTTGGGGTCGCAAGATTCCGTTTCCCTTCCCGAAAGGAAATTTCATTTCCTTTCAAGAAGGGAAACGGAATCTTGCGATTTCAATGGGGACCAATAGGGGAATCTTTGGTGCATCTCCCTGCACTTGATGGCATGCCATGCCTTTGCAAGGCTTTGACTTTGCCAAAATTTTTTTTTCTTTTTTTGACTATCCACAGCATGTCCCTCATATCTTCCCCTCCAAGCTGAGTCTTCCTCCTTGACATTTTTTCCTGCTTTTGCAGCATCTGCAAACTTAGTTTTGGCTTGTTTTGGTCCTTTGAACTGCGCTGGAGAGAATCCCAATCCATTTCATGTAATCGAAAAATTTCCAAATTTTTTAATTTTTCTCCTCCAATTGCAGTTCCTTGGATGGTATCTCCATTCCAGAGCGTTTGTAAGTCCTTCTTTTCTGTTTTGGCCTTCAGCGGGATCAAATTGTGCACGCTGTGGGGAATGTGCCTGCACATGATGTCATATGGCCTGCCTTTTTATGGGCTTGACTTGGAAAATTTTTTGAAAATTTTTTTTTAAGTTTCCCTGCCATGTCCCTCACATCTTCCTCTCCAAGTTGCGTCTTCCTCCTCGACATTTCCCCCTGCTTTTGCAACTTCTGTGAGCTTCGTTTCGGCATATTTTGGTCCTTTGCACTGCAACTCACTTCCTCACAGACCATTTTATGAAGACACGAAATCTGCCGATTTTCTGGGTTTTTTTCAATTGCATTTCATTTGATCCTATCTCCTTTCCAGAGTGTTTGTTTGGCTTTCTTTTTGGGCTCGCAAGATTCCGTTTCCCTTCCCGAAAGGAAATGAAATTCCTTTTCGGGAAGGGAAACGGAATCTTGCGATTTCAACGGGGACCAATAGGGGAATCTTTGGTGCATCTCCTTGCACTTGATGGCATGCCATGCCTTTGCGTGGCTTTGACTTTGCCAAAATTTTTTTTCTTTTTTTGACTATCCACAGCATGTCCCTCATATCTTCCCCTCCAAGCTGAGTCTTCCTCCTTGACATTTTTTCCTGCTTTTGCAGCATCTTCAAACTTAGTTTTGGCCTGTTTTGTTCCTTTGCACTGCGCTGGAGAGAATCCCGGTCCATTTAATGTAATCGAAAAATTTCCAAATTTTTTCATTTTTCTCCTCCAATTGCAGTTCCTTGGATGGTATCTCCATTCCAGAGCGTTTGTAAGTCCTTCTTTTCTGTTTTGGCCTTTAGCGGGGATCAATTTGGGCAAGCTTTGGTGCAGGTCCCTGCACATGATGTCATATGGCCTGCCTTTTTATGGGCTTGACTTGGAATATTTTCTGAAAACATTTTTTAAGTTTCCCTGCCATGTCCCTCACATCTTCCCCTCCAAGTTGTGTCTTCCTCCTCGACATTTCCCCCTGCTTTTGCAACTTCTGTGAGCTTCGTTTCGGCATATTTTGGTCCTTTGCACTGCAGCTCACTTCCTCACAGACCATTTTTTGAAGACACGAAATCTGCCGATTTTCTGGGTTTTTTTCAATTGCATTTCATTTGATCCTATCTCCTTTCCAGAGTGTTTGTTTGGCTTTCTTTTTGGGGTCGCAAGATTCCGTTTCCCTTCCCGAAAGGAAATGAAATTCCTTTTCGGGAAGGGAAACGGAATCTTGCGATTTCAACGGGGACCAATAGGGGAATCTTTGGTGCATCTCCCTGCACTTGATGGCATGCCATGCCTTTGCATGGCTTTGACTTTGCCAAAATTTTTTTTTCTTTTTTTGACTATCCACAGCATGTCCCTCATATCTTCCCCTCCAAGCTGAGTCTTGCTCCTTGACATTTTTTCCTGCTTTTGCAGCATCTGCAAACTTAGTTTTGGCTTGTTTTGGTCCTTTGAACTGCGCTGGATCGAATCCAGGTCCAATTCATGTAATCGAAAAATTTCCAAATTTTTTCATTTTTCTCCTCCAATTGCAGTTCCTTTGATGGTATCTCCATTCCAGAGCGTTGGTAAGTCCTTCTTTTCTGTTTTGGCCTTCAGCGGGATCAGTTTTTGCACGCTGTGGTGCATGTGCCTGCACATGATGTCATATGGCCTGCCTTTTTATGGGCTTGACTTGGAAAATTTTTTGAAAATTTTTTTTTAAGTTTCCCTGCCATGTCCCTCACATCTTCCCCTCCAAGTTGTGTCTTCCTCCTCGACATTTCCCCCTGCTTTTGCAACTTCTGTGAGCTTCGTTTCGGCATATTTTGGTCCTTTGCACTGCAGCTCACTTCCTCACAGACCATTTTTTGAAGACACGAAATCTGCCGATTTTCTGGGTTTTTTTCAATTGCATTTCATTTGATCCTATCTCCTTTCCAGAGTGTTTGTTTGGCTTTCTTTTTGGGGTCGCAAGATTCCGTTTCCCTTCCCGAAAGGAAATGAAATTTCTTTTCGGGAAGGGAAACGGAATCTTGCGATTTCAATGGGGACCAATAGGGGAATCTTTGGTGCATCTCCCTGCACTTGATGGCATGCCATGCCTTTGCATGGCTTTGACTTTGCCAAAATTTTTTTTCTTTTTTTCACTATCCATAGAATGTCCCTCATATCTTCCCCTCCAAGCTGAGTCTTCCTCCTTGACATTTTTTCCTGCTTTTGCAGCATCTGCAAACTTAGTTTTGGCCTGTTTTGGTCCTTTGCACTGCGCTGGATAGAATCCCGGTCCGTTTCCTGGTAGTCGAAACATTTCCAAATTTTTTATTTTTTCTCCTCCAATTGCAGTTCCTTGGATGCTATCTCCATTCCAGAGCGTTTGTAAGTCTTTCTTTTCTGTTTTGGCCTACAGCGGGATCAGTTTGTGCACGCTGTGGTGCAGGTCCCTGCACATGATGTCATATGGCCTGCCTTTTTATGGGCTTGACTTGGAAAATTTTTTGAAAATTTTTTAAGTTTCCCTGCCATGTCCCTCACATCTTCCCCTCCAAGTCGCGTCTTCCTCCTCGACATTTCCCCCTGCTTTTGCAACTTCTGTGAGCTTCGTTTCGGCATATTTTGGTCCTTTGTACTGCAACTCACTTCCTCACAGACCATTTTTTGAAGACACGAAATCTGCCGATTTTCTGGGTTTTTTTCAATTGCATTTCATTTGATCCTATCTCCTTTCCAGAGTGTTTGTTTGGCTTTCTTTTTCGGGTCGCAAGATTCCGTTTCCCTTCCCGAAAGGAAATTTCATTTCCTTTCAAGAAGGGAAACGGAATCTTGCGATTTCAATGGGGACCAATAGGGGAATCTTTGGTGCATCTCCCTGCACTTGATGGCATGCCATGCCTTTGCAAGGCTTTGACTTTGCCAAAATTTTTTTTTCTTTTTTTGACTATCCACAGCATTTCCCTCATATCTTCCCCTCCAAGCTGAGTCTTCCTCCTTGACATTTTTTCCTGCTTTTGCAGCATCTGCAAACTTAGTTTTGGCTTGTTTTGGTCCTTTGCACTGCGCTGGATCGAATCCTGGTCCGTTTCCGGGTACTCGAAAAATTTCCAAACTTTTTATTTTTTCTCCTCCAATTGCAGTTCCTTGGATGGTATCTCCATTCCAGAGCGTTTGTAAGTCCTTCTTTTCTGTTTTGGCCTTCAGCGGGATCAAATTGTGCACGCTGTGGGGAATGTGCCTGCACATGATGTCATATGGCCTGCCTTTTTATGGGCTTGACTTGGAAAATTTTTTGAAAATTTTTTTTTAAGTTTCCCTGCCATGTCCCTCACATCTTCCTCTCCAAGTTGCGTCTTCCTCCTCGACATTTCCCCCTGCTTTTGCAACTTCTGTGAGCTTCGTTTCGGCATATTTTGGTCCTTTGCACTGCAACTCACTTCCTCACAGACCATTTTATGAAGACACGAAATCTGCCGATTTTCTGGGTTTTTTTCAATTGCATTTCATTTGATCCTATCTCCTTTCCAGAGTGTTTGTTTGGCTTTCTTTTTGGGCTCGCAAGATTCCGTTTCCCTTCCCGAAAGGAAATGAAATTCCTTTTCGGGAAGGGAAACGGAATCTTGCGATTTCAACGGGGACCAATAGGGGAATCTTTGGTGCATCTCCTTGCACTTGATGGCATGCCATGCCTTTGCGTGGCTTTGACTTTGCCAAAATTTTTTTTCTTTTTTTGACTATCCACAGCATGTCCCTCATATCTTCCCCTCCAAGCTGAGTCTTCCTCCTTGACATTTTTTCCTGCTTTTGCAGCATCTTCAAACTTAGTTTTGGCCTGTTTTGTTCCTTTGCACTGCGCTGGAGAGAATCCCGGTCCATTTAATGTAATCGAAAAATTTCCAAATTTTTTCATTTTTCTCCTCCAATTGCAGTTCCTTGGATGGTATCTCCATTCCAGAGCGTTTGTAAGTCCTTCTTTTCTGTTTTGGCCTTTAGCGGGGATCAATTTGGGCAAGCTTTGGTGCAGGTCCCTGCACATGATGTCATATGGCCTGCCTTTTTATGGGCTTGACTTGGAATATTTTCTGAAAACATTTTTTAAGTTTCCCTGCCATGTCCCTCACATCTTCCCCTCCAAGTTGTGTCTTCCTCCTCGACATTTCCCCCTGCTTTTGCAACTTCTGTGAGCTTCGTTTCGGCATATTTTGGTCCTTTGCACTGCAGCTCACTTCCTCACAGACCATTTTTTGAAGACACGAAATCTGCCGATTTTCTGGGTTTTTTTCAATTGCATTTCATTTGATCCTATCTCCTTTCCAGAGTGTTTGTTTGGCTTTCTTTTTGGGGTCGCAAGATTCCGTTTCCCTTCCCGAAAGGAAATGAAATTCCTTTTCGGGAAGGGAAACGGAATCTTGCGATTTCAACGGGGACCAATAGGGGAATCTTTGGTGCATCTCCCTGCACTTGATGGCATGCCATGCCTTTGCATGGCTTTGACTTTGCCAAAATTTTTTTTTCTTTTTTTGACTATCCACAGCATGTCCCTCATATCTTCCCCTCCAAGCTGAGTCTTGCTCCTTGACATTTTTTCCTGCTTTTGCAGCATCTGCAAACTTAGTTTTGGCTTGTTTTGGTCCTTTGAACTGCGCTGGATCGAATCCAGGTCCAATTCATGTAATCGAAAAATTTCCAAATTTTTTCATTTTTCTCCTCCAATTGCAGTTCCTTTGATGGTATCTCCATTCCAGAGCGTTGGTAAGTCCTTCTTTTCTGTTTTGGCCTTCAGCGGGATCAGTTTTTGCACGCTGTGGTGCATGTGCCTGCACATGATGTCATATGGCCTGCCTTTTTATGGGCTTGACTTGGAAAATTTTTTGAAAATTTTTTTTTAAGTTTCCCTGCCATGTCCCTCACATCTTCCCCTCCAAGTTGTGTCTTCCTCCTCGACATTTCCCCCTGCTTTTGCAACTTCTGTGAGCTTCGTTTCGGCATATTTTGGTCCTTTGCACTGCAGCTCACTTCCTCACAGACCATTTTTTGAAGACACGAAATCTGCCGATTTTCTGGGTTTTTTTCAATTGCATTTCATTTGATCCTATCTCCTTTCCAGAGTGTTTGTTTGGCTTTCTTTTTGGGGTCGCAAGATTCCGTTTCCCTTCCCGAAAGGAAATGAAATTTCTTTTCGGGAAGGGAAACGGAATCTTGCGATTTCAATGGGGACCAATAGGGGAATCTTTGGTGCATCTCCCTGCACTTGATGGCATGCCATGCCTTTGCATGGCTTTGACTTTGCCAAAATTTTTTTTCTTTTTTTCACTATCCATAGAATGTCCCTCATATCTTCCCCTCCAAGCTGAGTCTTCCTCCTTGACATTTTTTCCTGCTTTTGCAGCATCTGCAAACTTAGTTTTGGCCTGTTTTGGTCCTTTGCACTGCGCTGGATAGAATCCCGGTCCGTTTCCTGGTAGTTGAAACATTTCCAAATTTTTTATTTTTTCTCCTCCAATTGCAGTTCCTTTGATGCTATCTCCATTCCAGAGCGTTTGTAAGTCTTTCTTTTCTGTTTTGGCCTACAGCGGGATCAGTTTGTGCACGCTGTGGTGCAGGTCCCTGCACATGATGTCATATGGCCTGCCTTTTTATGGGCTTGACTTGGAAAATTTTTTGAAAATTTTTTAAGTTTCCCTGCCATGTCCCTCACATCTTCCCCTCCAAGTCGCGTCTTCCTCCTCGACATTTCCCCCTGCTTTTGCAACTTCTGTGAGCTTCGTTTCGGCATATTTTGGTCCTTTGTACTGCAACTCACTTCCTCACAGACCATTTTTTGAAGACACGAAATCTGCCGATTTTCTGGGTTTTTTTCAATTGCATTTCATTTGATCCTATCTCCTTTCCAGAGTGTTTGTTTGGCTTTCTTTTTCGGGTCGCAAGATTCCGTTTCCCTTCCCGAAAGGAAATTTCATTTCCTTTCAAGAAGGGAAACGGAATCTTGCGATTTCAATGGGGACCAATAGGGGAATCTTTGGTGCATCTCCCTGCACTTGATGGCATGCCATGCCTTTGCAAGGCTTTGACTTTGCCAAAATTTTTTTTTCTTTTTTTGACTATCCACAGCATTTCCCTCATATCTTCCCCTCCAAGCTGAGTCTTCCTCCTTGACATTTTTTCCTGCTTTTGCAGCATCTGCAAACTTAGTTTTGGCTTGTTTTGGTCCTTTGCACTGCGCTGGATCGAATCCTGGTCCGTTTCCGGGTACTCGAAAAATTTCCAAACTTTTTATTTTTTCTCCTCCAATTGCAGTTCCTTGGATGGTATCTCCATTCCAGAGCGTTTGTAAGTCCTTCTTTTCTGTTTTGGCCTTCAGCGGGATCAAATTGTGCACGCTGTGGGGAATGTGCCTGCACATGATGTCATATGGCCTGCCTTTTTATGGGCTTGACTTGGAAAATTTTTGAAAATTTTTTTTTAACTTTCCCTGCCATTTCCCTCACATCTTCCTCTCCAAGTTGCGTCTTCCTCCTCGACATTTCCCCCTGCTTTTGCAACTTCTGTGAGCTTCGTTTCGGCATATTTTGGTCCTTTGCACTGCAACTCACTTCCTCACAGACCATTTTTTGAAGACACGAAATCTGCCGATTTTCTGGGTTTTTTTCAATTGCATTTCATTTGATCCTATCTCCTTTCCAGAGTGTTTGTTTGGCTTTCTTTTTGGGGTCGCAAGATTCCGTTTCCCTTCCCGAAAGGAAATGAAATTCCTTTTCGGGAAGGGAAACGGAATCTTGCGATTTCAACGGGGACCAATAGGGGAATCTTTGGTGCATCTCCTTGCACTTGATGGCATGCCATGCCTTTGCGTGGCTTTGACTTTGCCAAAATTTTTTTTCTTTTTTTGACTATCCACAGCATGTCCCTCATATCTTCCCCTCCAAGCTGAGTCTTCCTCCTTGACATTTTTTCCTGCTTTTGCAGCATCTGCAAACTTAGTTTTGGCCTGTTTTGGTCCTTTGCACTGCGCTGGAGAGAATCCCGCTCCATTTCATGTAATCGAAAAATTTCCAAATTTTTTCATTTTTCTCCTCCAATTGCAGTTCCTTTGATGGTATCTCCATTCCAGAGCGTTTGTAAGTCCTTCTTTTCTGTTTTGGCCTTCAGCGGGGATCAATTTGGGCAAGCTGTGGTGCATGTCCCAGCACATGATGTCATATGGCCTGCCTTTTCATGGGCTTGACTTGGAAAATTTTTTGAAAATATTTTTTTAAGTTTCCCTGCCATGTCGCTCACATCTTCCCCTCCAAGTTGAGTCATCCTCCTCAACATTTCCCCCTGCTTTTGCAACTTCTGTGAGCTTCGTTTCGGCATATTTTGGTCCTTTGCACTGCAGCTCACTTCCTCACAGACCATTTTTTGAAGACACGAAATCTGCCGATTTTCTGGGTTTTTTTCAATTGCATTTCATTTGATCCTATCTCCTTTCCAGAGTGTTTGTTTGGCTTTCTTTTTGGGGTCGCAAGATTCCGTTTCCCTTCCCGAAAGGAAATGAAATTCCTTTTCGGGAAGGGAAACGGAATCTTGCGATTTCAACGGGGACCAATAGGGGAATCTTTGGTGCATCTCCCTGCACTTGATGGCATGCCATGCCTTTGCATGGCTTTGACTTTGCCAAAATTTTTTTTCTTTTTTTGACTATCCACAGCATGTCCCTCATATCTTCCCCTCCAAGCTGAGTCTTCCTCCTTGACATTTTTTCCTGCTTTTGCAGCATCTTCAAACTTAGTTTTGGCCTGTTTTGTTCCTTTGCACTGCGCTGGAGAGAATCCCGGTCCATTTAATGTAATTGAAAAATTTCCAAATTTTTTCATTTTTCTCCTCCAATTGCAGTTCTTTTGATGGTATCTCCATTCCAGAGCGTTTGTAAGTCCTTCTTTTCTGTTTTGGCCTTCAGCGGGGATCAATTTGGGCAAGCTTTGGTGCAGGTCCCTGCACATGATGTCATATGGCCTGCCTTTTTATGGGCTTGACTTGGAATATTTTTTGAAAACATTTTTTAAGTTTCCCTGCCATGTCCCTCACATCTTCCCCTCCAAGTTGTGTCTTCCTCCTCGACATTTCCCCCTGCTTTTGCAACTTCTGTGAGCTTCGTTTCGGCATATTTTGGTCCTTTGCACTGCAGCTCACTTCCTCAAAGACCATTTTTTGAAGACACGAAATCTGCCGATTTTCTGGGTTTTTTTCAATTGCATTTCATTTGATCCTATCTCCTTTCCAGAGTGTTTGTTTGGCTTTCTTTTTGGGCTCGCAAGATTCCGTTTCCCTTCCCGAAAGGAAATGAAATTCCTTTTCGGGAAGGGAAACGGAATCTTGCGATTTCAACGGGGACCAATAGGGGAATCTTTGGTGCATCTCCCTGCACTTGATGGCATGCCATGCCTTTGCGTGGCTTTGACTTTGCCAAAATTTTTTTTTCTTTTTTTCACTATCCACAGCATGTCCCTCATATCTTCCCCTCCAAGCTGAGTCTTGCTCCTTGACATTTTTTCCTGCTTTTGCAGCATCTGCAAACTTAGTTTTGGCCTGTTTTGGTCCTTTGCACTGCGCTGGATCGAATCCCGGTCCGTTTCCTGGTAGTCGAAAAATTTCCAAATTTTTTATTTTTTCTCCTCCAATTGCAGTTCCTTGGATGCTATCTCCATTCCAGAGCGTTTGTAAGTCCTTCTTTTCTGTTTTGGCCTTCAGCGGGGATCAATTTGGGCAAGCTTTGGTGCAGGTCCCTGCACATGATGTCATATGGCCTGCCTTTTTATGGGCTTGACTTGGAAATTTTTTTGAAAATTTTTTTTTAAGTTTCCCTGCCATGTCCCTCACATCTTCCTCTCCAAGTTGCGTCTTCCTCCTCGACATTTCCCTCTGCTTTTGCAACTTCTGTGAGCTTCGTTTCGGCATATTTTGGTCCTTTGCACTGCAACTCACTTCCTCACAGACCATTTTTTGAAGACACGAAATCTGCCGATTTTCTGGGTTTTTTTCAATTGCATTTCATTTGATCCTATCTCCTTTCCAGAGTGTTTGTTTGGCTTTCTTTTTGGGGTCGCAAGATTCCGTTTCCCTTCCCGAAAGGAAATGAAATTTCTTTTCGGGAAGGGAAACGGAATCTTGCGATTTCAATGGGGACCAATAGGGGAATCTTTGGTGCATCTCCCTGCACTTGATGGCATGCCATGCCTTTGCATGGCTTTGACTTTGCCAAAATTTTTTTTCTTTTTTTGACTATCCACAGCATGTCCCTCATATCTTCCCCTCCAAGCTGAGTCTTCCTCCTTGACATTTTTTCCTGCTTTTGCAGCATCTGCAAACTTAGTTTTGGCCTGTTTTGGTCCTTTGCACTGCGCTGGATAGAATCCCGGTCTGTTTCCTGGTAGTCGAAACATTTCCAAATTTTTTATTTTTTCTCCTCCAATTGCAGTTCCTTTGATGCTATCTCCATTCCAGAGCGTTTGTAAGTCTTTCTTTTCTGTTTTGGCCTACAGCGGGATCAGTTTGTGCACGCTGTGGTGCAGGTCCCTGCACATGATGTCATATGGCCTGCCTTTTTATGGGCTTGACTTGGAAAATTTTTGAAAATTTTTTAAGTTTCCCTGCCATGTCCCTCACATCTTCCCCTCCAAGTCGCGTCTTCCTCCTCGACATTTCCCCCTGCTTTTGCAACTTCTGTGAGCTTCGTTTCGGCATATTTTGGTCCTTTGTACTGCAACTCACTTCCTCACAGACCATTTTTTGAAGACACGAAATCTGCCGATTTTCTGGGTTTTTTTCAATTGCATTTCATTTGATCCTATCTCCTTTCCAGAGTGTTTGTTTGGCTTTCTTTTTCGGGTCGCAAGATTCCGTTTCCCTTCCCGAAAGGAAATTTCATTTCCTTTCAAGAAGGGAAACGGAATCTTGCGATTTCAATGGGGACCAATAGGGGAATCTTTGGTGCATCTCCCTGCACTTGATGGCATGCCATGCCTTTGCAAGGCTTTGACTTTGCCAAAATTTTTTTTTCTTTTTTTGACTATCCACAGCATTTCCCTCATATCTTCCCCTCCAAGCTGAGTCTTCCTCCTTGACATTTTTTCCTGCTTTTGCAGCATCTGCAAACTTAGTTTTGGCTTGTTTTGGTCCTTTGCACTGCGCTGGATCGAATCCTGGTCCGTTTCCGGGTACTCGAAAAATTTCCAAACTTTTTATTTTTTCTCCTCCAATTGCAGTTCCTTGGATGGTATCTCCATTCCAGAGCGTTTGTAAGTCCTTCTTTTCTGTTTTGGCCTTCAGCGGGATCAAATTGTGCACGCTGTGGGGAATGTGCCTGCACATGATGTCATATGGCCTGCCTTTTTATGGGCTTGACTTGGAAAATTTTTTGAAAATTTTTTTTTAACTTTCCCTGCCATTTCCCTCACATCTTCCTCTCCAAGTTGCGTCTTCCTCCTCGACATTTCCCCCTGCTTTTGCAACTTCTGTGAGCTTCGTTTCGGCATATTTTGGTCCTTTGCACTGCAACTCACTTCCTCACAGACCATTTTTTGAAGACACGAAATCTGCCGATTTTCTGGGTTTTTTTCAATTGCATTTCATTTGATCCTATCTCCTTTCCAGAGTGTTTGTTTGGCTTTCTTTTTGGGGTCGCAAGATTCCGTTTCCCTTCCCGAAAGGAAATGAAATTCCTTTTCGGGAAGGGAAACGGAATCTTGCGATTTCAACGGGGACCAATAGGGGAATCTTTGGTGCATCTCCTTGCACTTGATGGCATGCCATGCCTTTGCGTGGCTTTGACTTTGCCAAAATTTTTTTTCTTTTTTTCACTATCCACAGCATGTCCCTCATATCTTCCCCTCCAAGCTGAGTCTTCCTCCTTGACATTTTTTCCTGCTTTTGCAGCATCTGCAAACTTAGTTTTGGCCTGTTTTGGTCCTTTGCACTGCGCTGGAGAGAATCCCGCTCCATTTCATGTAATCGAAAAATTTCCAAATTTTTTCATTTTTCTCCTCCAATTGCAGTTCCTTTGATGGTATCTCCATTCCAGAGCGTTTGTAAGTCCTTCTTTTCTGTTTTGGCCTTCAGCGGGGATCAATTTGGGCAAGCTGTGGTGCATGTCCCAGCACATGATGTCATATGGCCTGCCTTTTCATGGGCTTGACTTGGAAAATTTTTTGAAAATATTTTTTTAAGTTTCCCTGCCATGTCGCTCACATCTTCCCCTCCAAGTTGAGTCTTCCTCCTCAACATTTCCCCCTGCTTTTGCAACTTCTGTGAGCTTCGTTTCGGCATATTTTGGTCCTTTGCACTGCAGCTCACTTCCTCACAGACCATTTTTTGAAGACACGAAATCTGCCGATTTTCTGGGTTTTTTTCAATTGCATTTCATTTGATCCTATCTCCTTTCCAGAGTGTTTGTTTGGCTTTCTTTTTCGGGTCGCAAGATTCCGTTTCCCTTCCCGAAAGGAACTGAAATTCCTTTCGGGAAGGGAAACGGAATCTTGCGATTTCAACGGGGACCAATAGGGGAATCTTTGGTGCATCTCCCTGCACTTGATGGCATGCCATGCCTTTGCGTGGCTTTGACTTTGCCAAAATTTTTTTTTCTTTTTTTGACTATCCAGAGCATGTCCCTCATATCTTCCCCTCCAAGCTGAGTCTTGCTCCTTGACATTTTTTCCTGCTTTTGCAGCATCTGCAAACTTAGTTTTGGCCTGTTTTGGTCCTTTGCACTGCGCTGGATCGAATCCCGGTCCGTTTCCTGGTAGTCGAAAAATTTCCAAATTTTTTATTTTTTCTCCTCCAATTGCAGTTCCTTGGATGCTATCTCCATTCCAGAGCGTTTGTAAGTCCTTCTTTTCTGTTTTGGCCTTCAGCGGGGATCAATTTGGGCAAGCTTTGGTGCAGGTCCCTGCACATGATGTCATATGGCCTGCCTTTTTATGGTCTTGACTTGGAAAATTCTTTGAAAACTTTTTTTTAAATTTCCCTGCCATGTCCCTCACATCTTCCCCTCCAAGTTGTGTCTTCCTCCTCGACATTTCCCCCTGCTTTTGCAACTTCTGTGAGCTTCGTTTCGGCATATTTTGGTCCTTTGCACTGCAGCTCACTTCCTCACAGACCATTTTTTGAAGACACGAAATCTGCCGATTTTCTGGGTTGTTTTCAATTGCATTTCATTTGATCCTATCTCCTTTCCAGAGTGTTTGTTTGGCTTTCTTTTTCGGGTCGCAAGATTCCGTTTCCCTTCCCGAAAGGAAATTTCATTTCCTTTCAAGAAGGGAAACGGAATCTTGCGATTTCAATGGGGACCAATAGGGGAATCTTTGGTGCATCTCCCTGCACTTGATGGCATGCCATGCCTTTGCATGGCTTTGACTTTGCCAAAATTTTTTTTTCTTTTTTTGACTATCCACAGCATGTCCCTCATATCTTCCCCTCCAAGCTGAGTCTTCCTCCTTTACATTTTTTCTGCTTTTGCAGCATCTGCAAACTTAGTTTTGGCCTGTTTTGGTCCTTTGCACTGCGCTGGATCGAATCCTGGTCCGTTTCCGGGTACTCGAAAAATTTCCAAACTTTTTATTTTTTCTCCTCCAATTGCAGTTCCTTGGATGCTATCTCCATTCCAGAGCGTTTGTAAGTCCTTCTTTTCTGTTTTGGCCTTCAGCGGGATCAGTTTGTGCATGCTTTGTTGCAGGTCCCTGCACATGATGTCATATGGCCTGCCTTTTTATGGGCTTGACTTGGAAAATTTTTTGAAAATTTTTTTTTAAGTTTCCCTGCCATGTCCCTCACATCTTCCCCTCCAAGTTGTGTCTTCCTCCTCGACATTTCCCCCTGCTTTTGCAACTTCTGTGAGCTTCGTTTCGGCATATTTTGGTCCTTTGCACTGCAGCTCACTTCCTCACAGACCATTTTTTGAAGACACGAAATCTGCTGATTTTCTGGGTTTTTTTCAATTGCATTTCATTTGATCCTATCTCCTTTCCAGAGTGTTTGTTTGGCTTTCTTTTTGGGGTCGCAAGATTCCGTTTCCCTTCCCGAAAGGAAATGAAATTTCTTTTCGGGAAGGGAAACGGAATCTTGCGATTTCAATGGGGACCAATAGGGGAATCTTTGGTGCATCTCCCTGCACTTGATGGCATGCCATGCCTTTGCATGGCTTTGACTTTGCCAAAATTTTTTTTCTTTTTTTGACTATCCACAGCATGTCCCTCATATCTTCCCCTCCAAGCTTAGTCTTCCTCCTTGAGAATTTTTCCTGCTTTTGCAGCATCTGCAAACTTAGTTTTGGCCTGTTTTGGTCCTTTGCACTGCGCTGGATAGAATCCCGGTCCGTTTCCTTGCAGTCGCCAAATTTCCAAATTTTTCATTTTTTCTCCTCCAATTGCAGTTCCTTGGATGGTATCTCCATTCCAGAGCGTTTTTAAGTCCTTCTTTTCTGTTTTGGCCTTCAGTGGGGATCAATTTGGGCAAGCTTTGGTTCATGTCTCTGCACATGATGTCATATGGCCTGCCTTTTTATAGGCTTGTATTGCAAATTTTTTTAAAATTTTAATTCTCCCTGCCATGTCCCTCATATCTTCCCCTCCAAGTTGTGTCTTCCTCCTCGACATTTCCCCCTGCTTTTGCAACTTCTGTGAGCTTCGTTTCGGCATATTTTGGTCCTTTGCACTGCAACTCACTTCCTCACAGACCATTTTTTGAAGACACGAAATCTGCCGATTTTCTGGGTTTTTTTCAATTGCATTTCATTTGATCCTATCTCCTTTCCAGAGTGTTTGTTTGGCTTTCTTTTTGGCGTCGCAAGATTTCGTTTCCCTTCCCGAAAGGAAATGAAAGGTCGCAAAATTCCGTTTCCCTTCCCGAAAGGAAATGAAATTTCCTTTCGGGAAGGGAAACGGAATCTTGCGATTTCAATGGGGACCAATAGGGGAATCTTTGGTGCATCTCCCTGCACTTGATGGCATGCCTTGCGTTTGCATGGCTTTGACTTTGCGAAAATATTTTTTTCTTTTTTTGACTATCCGCAGCATGTCCCTCATATCTTTCCCTCCAAGCTGAGTCTTCCTCCTTGACATTTTTTCCTGCTTTTGCAGCATCTGTAAACTTAGTTTTGGCCTGTTTTGGTCCTTTGCACTGCTCTGGATAGAATCCCGGTCCATTTCCTTGTATTCAAAAAATAGCCTGTGAGGAATGGAAATACCATCAAAGGAATTGCAATTGGTGGAGAAAAAAAGAAATGTTGGGAAATTTCGTGTCTCTAAGGAAATTCCCCAGGATTATATCTGGGACAATGCAAAGGACCAAAACATTCCAAAACTAAGCTCACAGATGTTGCAAAAGCAGGGGGAATAGACATAAAGGAAGACACAACTTAGACGGCAAGTTATGAGGGACATGGCATGGACGCTTCATGAAAAAACAGCAAAATGAAAAAAGTCTTTCCCAAAGTCAAAGCCATCAAAAGCATGCCATGCCATCAAGTGCAGAGACATGGACCAAAGATTCCCCTATTGGCCCCCTTTGAAATCGGAAGTTTCCTTTTACCTTCCTGAATGGAAATGAAATTTCCTTTCGGGAAGGGAAAAGGAGTGTTGCGAATCTCAAAAGAAAGTCGGACAAGCAGTCTGGAAAGGAGATAGGTTCAAATGAAATGGAATTGAAAAAAACAGAACATCGGGAATTTTAGTGTCTTCAAAAAATAACCTGTGAGGAAATCAGCTGCATTGCAAAGGGCCAAAACATGCCAAAACTAAGCTCACAGATGTTGCAAAAGCAGGGGGAAAAGACAAAAAGGAAGACACAAGTTAGTGGGGAAGGTATGAGGGACATGGCATGGACACTTCATAAAAAACAAAAAAAAAGAAAAAAATTTTTCCCAAAGTCAAAGCCATCAAAATGCATGCAGGCCATACACCATCAAATGCAGGCACATGCAGCAAAGCTTGCCAAAATTGATCCACACTGAAGGCCAAAAGAGATAAGAAGGACTTAGAAACACGCTGGAATTGAGATACCATCATAGGAATTGGAATTATAGGAGAAAAAAGAAAATTTGGGAAATTTCGTGAGTCTAAGAAAATGGCCCAGGATTATATCAGGTGCATTGCAAAGGACTAAAACATGCCAAAACTAAGCTCACAGATGTTGCAAAAGCTGGGGAAAAAGACAAAAAGGAAGACAAACTTGGAGGGGAAGATATGAGGGACATGGCATGGATACATAAAAACAAAAAGCAAAAGAGAAAAAAATCTTTCCGAAAGTCAAAGCCATCAAAAGGCATGGCATGCCATCAAGGGCAGGGACATGCACCAAAGATTCCTCTATTGGTCCCCATTGAAATCACAAGATTCCTTTTCCCTTCCCGAAAGGAAATGAAATTTTTTATTTGTGTCTATATAAATAAATTCAAAACCCCCCCTTCTTTTAAACGACATTGAAATTTTTTAATTATATGTTGTTTAATATATTCAGATTTGTATTTATTGGTTCTTTTGATGCAGTATAGTAATCATTATATGTAATATACATAAAATTCTAAAATATATTTAAATAATTTTTGAAATATTTATCATCTCTAGCGCTATTACTCATTTTGCTTTTATTTTCGTATTTTATATATCTGTACGTATTTATGACATATTTCTATACTTAAATTTCAACTTTTTTATTGTTTTGTTTATTTTTTTTATAGTCAAACCCTTGCATTTTGGGAAATAAAAAACCCGCTTTATTTAAGAATTTAAAAATTATATTTTTATTTTTCATTTTCATATGTGTGTTTATAATTGGTAAATGTCATATGATAACATATTGATGCTCTGTATTTTTAAATATTCTATATATATTTCCTATAATATATTATAACATTATATATATAGTATGACTTGTAGTATGTATTGTATGAAGTTTTTTTTTCTATATTCATTAATATTTCCTTTTTCTATATATGGCTGGATATATTTGTCATACATTTTTATATTTATATTTTGATTGGTGTTTCGTTTCTATTTACAATCTATATTCATATATATATAAACATATATAATACTCAGTATTAAAAAATATTGTACCTTTTTATACCATATAATGATTTACCTTACATGGAATTTTTTTTATATATTCGGTCGATATTTCAATTTTTAATTTTTTATTCACATTTCTATACATATATTTGTTTTGTGTAATTATCGTTATAGTTATAATTTTACATTTAAAATCCAATTCCTAAATAAAATCACAATACAAACATCATTGAATTCCCACCAATATCTTCCAAAAACATCAAGATACCTCCACCAGCCAATCCACTGCAACGAAAAAACACACAACACTCTTTTCACTAGCAGTTCTCATCACATTTTCATTGGAAAAATGAAACCAAAATAAAAGAAAACCCTATAGAAACACACACAGCAAATCTCAACAGCCCCTAAAAAAAAGTCAAACCAACTTACTAAACTCCAAGCACTGCCACTGACCCTCAACGTTATTAAAAAAAATAACCAAAATTCTGCCTCTACACTAACTCAAAGAATAACCAATACTTTGTAAAACTAACTTTAGAAACCGAACTAATTTATGAAATGGAAAAAAATCCCAACCACTAAAAAATAAAGTTCCTACCCAAATAAAAAAACTACTTTAAAAGACCCCCCATATAAATACCCATGTTCCCAAAAATCAAACTAATAAAGAACAACCAAATACATCAACGACACAAAAAAACCCCAAATAAATTTACAACAAAAAATTTATTCCTAACGGAATAAACCCATAGTGCCTCAATCTATCAAAATAAAAATACCACCTAGAAACCAACACAAAGCCTAAAGACAAACGTAACCATAAACAATGTCTCCCAAATGAACCTTAACCATAAAACATACACTACAAGCAAACAATCCAAATAAATAAAAGCCCTGGAAGACGATAAACACAAATGCAATTATAAAGATTAAAAACTTGATGCTATTAATGACACGACGCTACCTCAAGCCCACCAACACAAACACTACACACTCACGCTAATAAAAGCCACCACAACAGAATTAAAGTCCGAACCACTACTTCACACTCCGACCCGTAAAAACCATTGCACGCCTCTAAAAACATAATATCCCGGCAAAACAAATATCCGACTACAAAACTCACTCCAAAGCAAACCTTTACCATCCCCACCTGCACCGAGAACCATACCCCTCAGGAAGAACACCGTATCCCTTAGCGTACACCAACTGCAAACAGAACAAAACTATGCAATAAATGCCTACAATGCGCCTCCGAACCACGACACCCCAGAACTTTCAGCAGGCGAACCCCGCGCTCGCTGCCGGCCCCGGACGGAGCGCGGCTCCCGGCAGGAAAGCGGCTCCTCCGGCGGCTCCTCCGGCACACGGGGCCGGCACCGAGCCCAGAGACCCCCGCCCGCTGCCCCTGCCCGGCGGGGCCGGCACCGCGCCCGGGGGTACCGGCTGAGCCCGAGCCCCGCGCCCGGAGCGGCCGACACCGCCCGGGCCGGCGCAGCAGCGCCCGCGCCGCCTCTGCCGCCCTTGGCCGGCCCGGCACGGCTTCCCTCGGCTCCGCACGGCTCGCACCGGCGTGGCTCCTCCACTGCCGCGCCAAATCCCCCGTCCGCCCCGGCAGCTGCCCAGGCCGTGCCAGCAGCACTCCCGAGCGGGAACGTTCCGGGCCGGGCCACGGGCACAAGAAGCGCCCTCGAATGCAGCGGCACAGCCCCATTGCAGCCCTGCAAACGCTGCCAGAGCTGCAGCTTCCCGCAACAGAACCCCGAAACTGACGCCGCAGGCGGGGCTCACCTCACTTCAACAAGGGCAAAGAAATGTGTTCTCCCGTTCAATTTCATCCCCTAGGAGAGCAGAAAAGAAGGGGTGCTCCTCAAATGAAAGCCTTCAGCTGATGGGAAAGGGGGATTTCGACCTCCATTCAAACCCTTGAAAAGGAGGGACACCAGGGCTGCCCCCTCAATTTAAACCTTAGGATGATGAAAATGGGGTGACTACCTTCAAATCAAACCCATAATACCACAACAATACTTTTCCCATTCCCCTTAAAATAGAACGCAGGGATTCCCTGTCACCCCTGGGATATCCCTAACAGCCTGGAAAAGGCAGGTTTTTCTGCAATCAACACCCTTAAAACCACAAGTGAAGAGGGATCCCCTCAGTTCAAACACAGACAATAATAGAAGAGAAGCTGCTTCCTTCTCCTTAGTTCCTTTTGTCCTCATAAGCTCCACTTTTGTTCCTGGGGATCCGGGGAGGGACTTGCCCAATTATACCATCAAAAAAAAAAAACAAACAAAACCAAAACAAAACAATATTACAAGGAGTAACAATTTTAATTGAATAGTTAAAATAAAAAATGTAAAATTG
The DNA here is from genome assembly GCF_028551555.1 of Melozone crissalis. Taxonomy (NCBI): domain Eukaryota; kingdom Metazoa; phylum Chordata; class Aves; order Passeriformes; family Passerellidae; genus Melozone; species Melozone crissalis. The sequence continues at coordinate 1,743,644 of NW_026535784.1, read as the reverse complement.
GATACAATATAATTCGATTAAAATAAGGGATAATTTGGTTCCAATAATAGCGCATAAACGAAAAATAACCGCAGGGTACGGAGGGCAGGGTTCTGTAACCCTTGCCACTTCACGTACCAGCTTGCCAAGTGAAAATCACCCCTTATATGCCATGTGTCAATGCCATCTCCTCCCATTTTCGGTTCGTCATATCTCTATCTCCGCCTTCATTACCACCCTTATCACGCATGCGCCACCACTCGGTTTGGTGGTCGCACAAGTCTTTGGGGGTCGTTTTGGATGAAAACCTCTCCTTTTCCTCTTTGTCCTTTAATTCACCTTTGGGTTACACATGCGCACCAAGCCAGTACAATGTAAGCTAAGACTAAGGTATCACTGCATCTAAATATCAAGGCAAAAAATCCCTTAAAATTAGCATTTTCTGGGACTCAACCAGGTTCTTGTTCATTTTTAGCAACTGTATCTTCAGCTTCTTTCCTGTGGTCCTTGAAAACATCTGCTGGGAAGGGAGGGGTGGAGCCCCTCCTCTCCCTCTCTTCTTTGGCATTACAACTTTTTAACTATTTATTATTCTCAAATATTAATTACTGTATCAATATAAATTACTGTTTCAATTTTTATCAGCACGAATCATACCTATTTATCACAAGGGGAAGGACAAAAGTCCCCGCTCCAAATCCACACAGGCTCACCTGTTCGGCTGCTGCTCCCCGGCACAAAGATTCGTCCCTCGGCACCTCCTTTAAGCGATGTTCCACGTATCCAAGCACGAATCCAGGTGTTCCCCCAGACCCTGTGAGAAGCTCTCACAGTCCTTCCATGAGACAGCCCCGGGAGCCCCCCATAAACCCCTCCACTCAGCAGTTCCATGCAAAAGGGAACTGAGGCAAAGCCTCCCCCTAAAACAGCCTCCCCCCAGCAGGAGCTGGCCCCTCATCATCCTCACACTCACACCTGGGCTGCTCCGAGCCCCCATCATCCTCACACTCACACCTGGGCTGCTCCGAGCCCCCATCATCCTCACACTCACACCTGGGCTGCTCCGAGTCGTCCTCATCCTCACAGCTCACACCTGGCACTGCTCCGAGTCGTCCTCATCCTCACAGCTCACACCTGGGGCTGCTCGGAGCCCTCCTCATTCTCACAGCTCACACGTGGGGCTGCTCTGGGTTTCTTTCCATATGAATTTAGGGACAAATTCCTATTCTTTACCAATAGCTATAAAAACGAATACCTGGACAGGTTTTAGCATTCTACACCCACCCCTCCCTGTGAATTTGGTGGCAGCTTTGGGTCCCTCTGGGGGACGGCCCCCAGCATGACGCCCCTCGCCCGCCACCCGCCTGCTCCTGCACAGCAGTGGGGCTCCCACTCCCGGGGACCTTGGGGTGCCCCCAATGGCATCAGAGCCCCGAGTCTTCACCCCCTTTCCCTGACCCCCAAAGAAGGCACAGAACGAGTCCGACTGCCCTGGACAGCAGCGCAGCGCTTCCTCCAAGCCCTTTCCACACGTCCATCCCCCCAGCAACGGATTCTGCTGCAACAAGAGAGGGGGGGCAGCCCCCAGAAGGGTTGAGGCTCCTCCCCAGCCTCGCTGTTATGGGCCAGGGGCAGCAAGAGGGAGCAGAAGCAGAGAGGACACAGGAAGAAAAGGAAGAACAGGGTGCAGGATGAAGTTGAAAAACACCCCAAACAAAAAACCCCAAACAAAACCCCCCAAACAAACAAAAAAACCCCTAAACTGGGATGGGCAGTACAACAGAGAGGCATTTAAAAAAGAACAGGAACGGGGAATGGAACACAAGGATCCTCTGAGGAACAATGGCACGGGCAGCACCACAGAGAATAAAAAGGAACATGAGCGAAGCATGGAGAACAGAGAAAAAGAGAATGCCAAACACACAGTAAGGACAGAGGCATACAGACATGTGGGGCAAGATGCTTCTCCTCCAGCCACTACACAAGCGCAGCTTCCCTGCAATTCCATGCTCAGTCTCTCCTCCAAGCTGCACAGGTGAACAAACAGGTACTCGCAACATTTCCTTCCCTTAGGCAGCACAGACCCGCTGGGAGAACCTGGAATTCAAGGGTGGATCGAAACATGGAAGGTCTCACTTGCTACTCTCTCCACCTTTTCTCCAGCTTAGCCCTGGGCTGGGAAACAAAAGACAACAAACATTGAGGTGTCTTGAGGATGCCCAGGCCTGGGAGGAAGCCCTTCCCAGCAGCCTCTTGGCCTTTCCCCACTCTGAGGAACTGTGGAAATGCACATCCAGATCCAGGGAGGACAGCCTGGGATGTTTTCTGCACAACAAACACCACAGCCCCGAGCACCAGAAGCCTGAAGATGCTCTGGATTGCAGTTCACAGCCTCAGTGGATTCTACATGGGCCAAGTCATTTGTGCCCAGAGGAAATACAAGTCAGCATTTTTAATAGTTAAAATACCCGTGGAAGTTACTGCCTGCTTATGGCAGTGAGCTTCATATTGTGAAAACGCCAATCACTTGTTTTTAAAATTTTAAAAGTTTAATAGTAATAAAATGGTTATTAAAAAATAGTAATACAATTAGAGTAATAATAATTTGGACAAATTTAATTAGGACAATATGAGATAATAAAGACAAAGAGTTACAGATGTCCGGGTACCTTTTACTGGGCATCACGAGCACGGAAAAGGACCCACGTTAACAAAGGATTACCCCTTAAAAGCAACAGCCCGTTGCATATTCATACACCTCATACATGATGCATAAATTCCATTCAAACACAGGATTCTGTCTGGTCATCCTCAACTTCTTCCTCCGAATCCTAACAGCGCCTTCGAGGCAGGAAGAAGTTAGTTTCTTCTGATAAGAGGGCAATAAATTCTTTTTCTCTGAAAGATTCAGGTGTCCTGGGGCTGCTATCTCGCTGCGAGTCCTTTCTTTAAAAAAGTATCCTACATAGCATAGTTTCTATTTTAACATTTTTTATAACCTAAAACTATATTTAACACAGTACTTAAGAGAATTAAGTACTATTTTCTAACACAACACATATAATATTCATTTTAATATTTGTGAAAAGCCAATCAAAAAATAAATGCATTTTTCACAGTGGCCTCCCATACTTAGGGATTCATCAGAAGAAGCATTTTCAGCTTCCTTCTTTTTGGAGCCCAGCTCCAAACGGGAAACTTTTCACGACTGCTCCTGAGAAAATCAAGTGGAACTTCAGGAGCTCAGGAAAGCGACTCCCCCGTCTGAGTCGCGTCTCACCTGCCCAGCAGTCACAATGCTTTTGTACCACCTCTTTCCCTGCTTTCCACGTTCCTTTAAAAGTGACAAGCCTGCAAGCTCTATCTCCAGCCGCATCCTCCCGGCGCCCCAGCACCGCCCCGGCCCCGCCCCGGCCCCGGCCCAGCACCGCCCCGGCACCGCCCAGCACCGCCCGGGCACCGGCCCAGCACCGCCCGGCACCGCCCCAGCACCGCCCCGGCACCGCCTCGGCACCGCCCCGCACCGCCCTGGCCCTGCCCAGCACCGCCCCAGCGCCGTCCCCGCATCGGCCCAGCACCGCCCCAGCACCGCCCCAGCACCGCCCGGCACCGCCCCAGCACCGCCCGGGCACCGGCCCAGCACCGCCCCGGCACCGCCCAGCACCGCCCCGGCACCGCCCCGGCACCGCCCAGCACCGCCCGGGCACCGGCCCAGCACCGGCCCAGCACCAGCACCGCACCGCCCCAGCACCGCCCGGGCACCGCCCCGGCACCGCCCCGGCACCGCCCCAGCACCGCCCGGGCACCGGCCCAGCACCGCCCCGGCACCGCCCCGCACCGCCCCGGCACCGCCTCGGCACCGCCCCGCACCGCCCTGGCCCTGCCCAGCACCGCCCCAGCGCCGTCCCCGCATCGGCCCAGCACCGCCCCAGCACCGCCCCAGCACCGCCCGGCACCGCCCCAGCACCGCCCGGGCACCGGCCCAGCACCGCCCCGGCACCGCCCAGCACCGCCCCGGCACCGCCCCGGCACCGCCCAGCACCGCCCGGGCACCGGCCCAGCACCGGCCCAGCACCAGCACCGCACCGCCCCAGCACCGCCCGGGCACCGCCCCGGCACCGCCCCAGCACCGCCCGGGCACCGGCCCAGCACCGCCCCGGCACCGCCCCGCACCGCCCCGGCACCGCCTCGGCACCGCCCCGCACCGCCCTGGCCCTGCCCAGCACCGCCCCAGCGCCGTCCCCGCATCGGCCCAGCACCGCCCCAGCACCGCCCCAGCACCGCCCGGCACCGCCCCAGCACCGCCCGGCACCGCCCCAGCACCGCCCCGGCACCGCCCCAGCACCGCCCCGGCCCCGCCCAGCACCGCCCAGCACCGCCCCAGCACCGCCCGGCACCGCCCCAGCACCGCCCCAGCTGCTCAGGGGGGGTCCCCCCTCGCAACGGGGCTGGGGAAGCTGCAGGTTTCGTTTCCCAGGAAAAACCCAGGTTTTGTGTCCCAGGAAAAACCCCAGATTTTATTTCCCAGGAAAACGCAGATTTTGTGTCCCAGGAAAAGCCCAGGTTTTGTTTCGCAGGAAAAAGCCAGGTTTTGTGTCCCAGGAAAGGCTCTGCGGTGCGGCCTCGGCTCCATGCCGGGCACGCCACTGCGCATGCGCCTCCCTTTCCACAGCACCACGCATGCTCACGGGGTTTCCTTTTCGCCCTTAATTCCCACGTGCAAAGGGCCTCCGCTGGCAAACGCGCATGCGCGCTGTTCCACTGCCGTACTGCTGCGCGCCACCGGGTGTCAGGCGCGAGCCACTGCGCGCGCCGCGCGTGCGTCACTGCGCCGCCGCGCGCGTCATTGCGCCGCCGCGCGCCAGGCCTCGGTCGGCCCCCACACGGGGAGCGCCGAGCTTCGGGACACTGAGAGGGCAAATGCCGATCAGAATAAATCATTAACAAGTTGCACGACTTCCAAGTTTCTCTCCTACCATTCTTACGTGGAAATCCATGGTCTTCCCGCCTCCTTCTGGAAAAATGAAATTATTCCTCAGCTGTGGAGTGGTCCCAGTCCAGTCCAAGCACTCGAGGAACAATCATGTGCTGTGTGCCAGCAAGAGCTTTTCTATGTGAAAGAACTGAAAAGGACTTGGCATAGCGCATTTTTCCTGGAATAAGAGCACAGGCAGATGCAGCTTGTCAGCACTCACAGCACTCCCTTCTCCTAAAACAATTCTGGGCTCTGCAAACTGCCTCTGCCATGTGGTTTTCTCCAGGCGAAACAAAAGAAATTTTCATGGCAGTTTGGAAATTATGTTATCACAAATGAAAGAAAGTAAAAAAGAAATATTCCTTGCAAGAGCCTTTGGGACCATCTAGGCTGAATTGGGAAGGGGACATTAATTCCTTGCATTGCGAATACACAACAGCCTCCAACATCCAGCACAGACTGTGAGGTGGTGTCTGACAGCACCACTCTGACAAACCTCGTTGTCATTCTCCCTTTCAGTGACTTTTGCAATCAAAGTCTGAAGCTGACAAGCCCAAAAGCTCTGTCCAACTGCCCAGGAACAAAAGGATACTCCCAGGGATGAGGCACGTTCCCAGCAAACACTTCTAACACAGCACAGAGGCAGCACTGGAGCTTGTGTGGGGCTGGCAAGGGCTGCCAGGAGGGCACAGCCCCCAGGTGGAGTGGCAGTGGCAGTGACAGCAGCAAACTGCCATGGTCTGATGGCACAACAGAGAGACAGTCCAGCAATGCCCACGGGAGGTGCAGGCTTAATTCTGCTCCCTGTGCTGCCACGTCCCAGCAGAGGCAGGGATATAAACTCTTGTGATACAACAAAATGCAGCACCTGTTACCCTGATCCAGTTTAAACTCAGCGTCTGGGGCCAAACCCCACACCTACAGGGAAACACTGACCTGATCTGACCTGGATCAGTCTCACCTCCAACACGATCCCAGAGGTTTCTTGCCCAGGGCTGGGGGAAATCTGACATAATGCTAATAAATAAACTTTGCTGAGAGCAGTCACCATCCCAGTCCTTCAGGCTTTGCAAGATTTTGTAATGAACGAACTCAACTCCTCATCCTTAATCTAAATTTCTAACAGGTTTTGTTAGAAAGATACTGGACAGTAAATCAGACAGAAGAATTAAAAGTCTGCACAAGGAATAACAGGTTTCCCATGAATAGCAGAAGGTCCTTTTTTTCCCCTCATCACAGTGGGATCATGCTCTGTAAGCACTGCACAGTATCTCCTTCACGTTTTTGGCTGAAAAGCAGGCCAGGAGCGGCAAAAGGCTGCCTGTGCCCAGCCGAGGCAGCCCCACTGTCAGCTCACCTCACACCTCCAGACAGGTGTTTGTGCCAAACTTTGCGCGCACGGCGTCTGCGGCAAACACCCCCAAGGCCAGAGCTGCGCACGGCAAAGGCTGACCCGGCGGCGCTTCTCGTGCCCGGCCAGAGACGGCCACCCGCTCCTGAGGGACCCCTGCCGTGCTCGGGGCTCTCCGTGCCCCCTCCTCAGGCGGAGCCGCCGGGCTGATTGCTACCCGGGGAAGGGGCGGGGGGGGCCACCGGCCAGCCCCGCCGGGCACGGGCAGCGAGCGGCCCACAGCGAGGGAGCCGAGCCCCGCAGCCCGGAGCCCTCCCGCAGCCCCGAGCTGGCCCCACAACCCCGAGCCCCGGAGCCCTCCCGCAGCCCTCACGCAGCCCCGAGCCCCGAGCCGGCCCCGCAGCCCCGCGCCCCGAATCCCGCAGCCCCGAGCCGGCCCCGCAGCCCCGAGCCCCGAGTCCCGCAGCCCCGAGCCCCGAGCCGGCCCCGCAGCGCCGAGCCCCGCAGCCCTCCCGAGCCAGTCCCGCAGCCCTCCCACAGCCCCGCAGCCCTCCCGAGCCCCGCAGCCCTCCCACAGCCCCGCAGCCCTCCCGAGCCAGTCCCGCAGCCCTCCCGAGCCCCGCAGCCCTCCCGAGCCCCGCAGCCCTCCCACAGCCCCGCACTCCTCCCGCCCGAGCGGCGGGGCGGCGCCAGCCGGTACCCACTCTTTACGGGAACAAGTTTAACTAGTTCTGAGGCTTCCAACAATTCAATGAACATTTTCCTTGCAGAGCTTTTGAAAGAAGCCCTTGATTTGTCTCTCATAAGTGCTTGGGTGCTTTGACAATGCACTGATTTTTTCCCGTGTATTTTAGAGTAAGTTTGAGTTTATAATATGAAAGAAATATGAGTACTTACTGAAAACTCTGGAAAGTAGAGACAGAAGAGAAAGAAAAGCTTTATTTGATAGTGAAATACTTAATTGTTTTAAATGAGCAATACCTCAGCTGATGTCACAGTGTAATGCCCATTAATGCATTTAGTTATATGAGCAAATGCTAGAGATTTACAAAGATTTGACTTAACCAAACACTCTCCACAACCACAAATGCACAACTACAAGGACTCTGTGTGTCCACTGGAATTGCACACATAATGGAAGTTGTGAATCATGACCCTTGAGAGTGAGTAGTGGTTCAGAAAAGAGTTCGTCAGGTCATAAATAATTTGAGAGACATTTAATTTTTTGTAGTATAAGATTAATTAAATTTTTCAGAGAAGTAGCATTGCAGATGTTAATATCAGCAAATCAACTCTTGAGAGTTCTAAATATTTTTAAGGAAATGAACAAAAAATCTGCCAGTTGCAGCATTTCATTTTGTTTTATTTAATTTCATTCTGTTTAATTTAATTTCATTCCAGGAAATTGAATTTAATTTAATCTCATTTTTAGAATCTCATTTCACTCCATAAAATTTCATAGAATTTCACTAAATTTAATTTCATTAAATTTTAAAATTTAATTTCATTTAATTCTATAGAATTTATTTTCTTTTCATTTTACTTCGTTCCAGCAAGTTTCATTTCATTTAATGAAGTTAAACAAAATCACAGATCTACTACTAAATTGTGATTTTTGAAATGCAGTTCAGGGCATGACAGCAAGACAGCAAGAATAGGGGAACATAAATAATGCTGTGCCCTATAAATAATCCTGTGGAAGCCCAGCTTCCCTACACCCATGGGGAGTGCAGAGCGGGTACCTGCCCTGTCAGCATGAATCAAACCAGACACCCCGGGAAACAAACATGTCTGCCCAGTGCAGACACTGGCTTGTGGTCCAGCAGATGCCAACCCCAGTGATCATCCCAGCAGATTTGGTTACAAGGTGGGTTTGGGTGGGCAGGGAGTGCACAGCAGGTACAGGGCTAAACCCACAGCTGCTCTTCCCCCTCCTGGGACATTACGGGGTGTGTCTTCAGGACAGCCAGGTGGCTCTTGGGGAAAGCAAGGGCTAGAAACTACCCAATGGAGTTTGACTTCCAACCACGTTGATTGGAGCAACAGGAAATATAAAACAAATGAGAAGTCTCTGAACTTTCAAGTAAATGTCTGGGATATAGAGTGGATGGCATGAGTTTTTCTTCAGACCTCTCTGTTTTGGTTGAGTCTCTCACTCATTCTTTGGTGGAGGTCTGCCACATTTACCTTTGGCTTCCTGGAGGGTGCTGAAGCCCAGGGGAGAGAGGGCTGGTTCCAGCAGGCAGTACTGGGGAGCCCTTCCCTGGGACCTCCAAGACACGAGGCAGAAAGGTGCACCCCAGTCTTCTGCTGCAGTGCCCATAGAGGCTGAGAGAGTTGGGGATGTTCAACGTGGAGAAGAAAAGGCTCTGGGGAGACCTTAAAACACCTGTCAGTGCCTAAAGGGGCTGCAGGAGAACTGGAGAGGGACTTTGGACAAGAGAGGGAGTTGACAGGACAAAGGGGAATGGCTTTACAACAGTAGCTTGAGATGCAATGTTAGGTAGAAATTCTTACCTGTGAGGTTGGTGAGGCCCTGGCACAGGTTGCCCAGAAAAGCTGTGGCTGCCTCTGGATCCCTGGGAGTGTTCCAGACCTGACTGGATGGGGCTTGGACCAGCCCAGGACAGTGGAAGGTGTCCCTCTCCCTGGCAGGGGGATGGAAGAAGATGATCTTTAAAGTCCTTTCCAACCCAACCATTCTGTGATTCTGCGTTAGCCCTTACTCACTACTTAGCTGAATTTTCACAGCCTTTATTGCATGTCTCCATGTATTCACTCCTTCCACATGGGGTTTTCTTTGTCCAAATGCAGCAACATCACCTTCAATTCCTTTCTTTGACCTTTATGTACCAGAGGTCTCCAACCACCTCCCCAGCCCTACTTCTGAGGTGCCTCCTCACAACTGGTTTTTCCATGACCATCATGATCAAAGATCCTGCCTTTTTTTCACCAAGAAGTCATGCCTCCCAAAAAATAAACTGTGCCTCTACTTTTATTTGGATCAGGTTTACAGATTCTATTTTATCCTAGAGCTCAATATCCAGATGTCTGGGTGATTATTGTGGCTTTATGAACCTACAGCTGGAGGTCACCTCCAGGCTTGTTCGTAAGAATCATAAAATGTTATCAGTTATCTAGTGTCAACAGTGTGATAAATGCAACATAAGGCAATTTCACTGTGGCAGCCGACCTCCAATGTGTTTTCTTCCTGCTGGTTTTGTATCCAGCTAAATGGAGCACTCTGTGCAATTGCTCAACTGCTCTAAGAAGGGAGATTTGAACGTCTTGCAGTCTGTAGGGTCTTGCTGTTGATTTCCAGCCCATCCAAGATTTATCCCTCATGTCTTATCTCCCATGGTAATGGGCTGGGAGAACCTTTGCAATTTCATTTCCCCCCCTTCAATGCTTCAGCCTGAATCCCACTGTCTGCAGTTATCCAATGGCCAACTTTCCTGGCTCATAGACCATCCTGCTGCAGCTGTGAGGATGTGTTGGGGATGAGAATGAGGGTTGGAAATAGCTTGAGACTATTTATATATTTATATATATAAATATATATGAGGGGAAAGTATTTCTATTTCTGGCCAATCTGTCAAGAGATGAAGGCTCCAGGCAGCTTCTTGCCTCCAGCACTGTATGGGAATGTCCAAATCTTCTGAGCCCATGAAGGCATTGGAGTAGCCCTGGAGAGTCAGGGCTCAGAAGAGCATTTTGCTTCTGCTGCATCACGAATGTCAGGGCAAATAGACGCTCCAATTAGGCAGAGTCTCAGCTGGCCAATTAGACACTTCCAAGGAGTTTTTCTAGTGAATAAGTTATTTCCACTGCTGGGACAGTCTCTTGTGAGAGATAACAGCAGCAGTTTGGTTATTTTAATGGCTTCATTTAGTCTGTGTAAATACTGTCAGAAAGTGACCTATAGCATCTACCAGCATGAGGTGAAGTCCCTTGCTGCCCAAAAACTGGTTTCCAGAACCTCTGAACCATTTATCGTATATTTAACTCACCCAGGAGGTGTTTCACTCTACAAACTGGAAGCTCTGAAATAACTCACAATGAAACATGATTTAATGAAGAGGTGGCTGTGCATTTCCTCCAGGATGGGCTTACACCAAGAAAGGATGAAACCAAAGAGCAGCTGAAGTCCCCATTTCATGACTTTATAGCACTTTCCAATGCCTAAAGGTGCTCCAAGAGAGCTGGAGAGGGGCTTTGGACAAGGATGTGGAGGGATAGGACAAGGGGAAAGGGCTTCACACCAACAGTAGGTGTAGATCAGATATTAGGAAGAAATTCTTTCCTGTAAGGATGGTGAGGCCCTGGCACAAGTTGTCCAGGGCAGCTGTGGCTGATCCTGGCTCCCTGGCAGTGTCCAAGACCAGGCTGGATGGGGCTTGGAGCAAGCTTCTGGTGAAGGGTGTTCTAGTGGAGGGTGTCCCTGCCCATGGCAAGAGTCAGAACTGGGTGATTTTTAAGGCCCTTTCAACACAAATCATTCTGTGATTCTATAATTCTGTTTACTGAGGCAGATCAAAGAATTGAGCTTCCTGAAGACTGAAGATTTAATTAAAGCACAGCTTGAAAAAAAACATCTAAAGGGCTCACAAGTATTCTAAAGCTATCAAACCAAAATATTTTAACATTTTAAGTTTAAGAGTGAGGCCTTTTCATATTTCATTTTAGAGGGGCTTTCTACTTCAGTCTCTTATGTACTGGAAAAGAAAACAGTCAAAATAGAAAAAGAACCCTTTGATTGACCAGAAGTTTTGAGGGATATTTAGTGTTTCTCTCCAGCAGAAGTTGTAATGTTCTCTCTGACTCAGAACAAGGATCTGCTTTGGAATTGTGGCATAGTTTCATGATGAAGTGGGTTGTCGCTGTAACTCACTAGTGATTAGAGATTATTTACATACTGGGTTTGAGTGAAGCACGGTGAGGAACAACATGCATTCATTTAAGGCAGGAAATAGGGTATTTTATCTCATCTTTCTGTGACCAGTGACAGGACCCGAGGGAATGGCTGGAGCTGTGTTGGGGCAGGTTTAGGTGGAGATCAGGAGAGGCTCATCCCCCAGAGGGTGCTCAGGCAGTGCCCAGGCTCCCCAGGGAGTGGCCGTGGTGCCAGGGCTGCCAGAGCTCCAGGAGCGCTGGGGCAATGTGCTCAGGCTCAGGGTGGGATTGTTGGGGTGTCCTGTGCAGAGCCAGGAGCTGGACTCAGTGATCCTGATGGATTCCTTCCAGCTCAGGACATTCTGTGCTTCTATGATTGATTTTATCTAATCACGGCAATAATAGGCTGGAACATTTGACTTCTCATCATCTCCAGCTTTCAGAAACAATGTGGAGATCTGTCAACATTGTAAAGGCCTAGAGTAATTATAAAATCAAGGAATGTTTTAGGTTGGAATGACCTTAAAGATCATCTCATTACACCTCCTGCCATGGGCAGAGACACCTTCCAGTAGACCAGATTTCTCCAAGCCCCAGTGTCCAACCTGACCTTGGACACTTCCAGGGATAGGGCAGCTACAGCTGCTCTAGGCAACCTGTGCCAAGGTCTCACTACCCTCACAGGGAATAATCTCTTCTCAATATTCAATCTAATCTTGCCCTCTCTCACTTTAAACCAGGCTTTAAACTGAAAGTTGAAACTGAGCCCTCTGCTTCAGGCAGAAGCAGTGCAGCCCACAATGTTCCCTAAGAAAACACTGAAGCGATGGACCTGTACAAGCTTGGGGGATATGGTTAAATAAATTTGGTGTCTCAGACTTGGTTCATGGGGCAATGAATTTCCTCCCCTCTTTGTTTCACTCACCTACTTCTTGGGATCTTGGCCATGATGTGGTCCTCATGTATTTTCTTCCTGTAAAACTGAGTAAAAAAAAAAAGCAATTCAACAGCCCTGATTTTTTTTCTCCTTTCAAACAATCTCAATGCCACCTGCATTGCAGGTTTGCAAGTTAATCTCGTGGATGCTTGTGCACACACAGGATCGGCATGATTGCAATCTGCACATGAAAACCAGTTCAGTGCAGACAGGAGGGAGGCCTGGGGGGGAAACACAGCCAGAAATCAATTGACTCATCTGTGTATCAAAAGCACTGGGGAGAATCCCATCAATAAGATATAAACCACAAAACACCTTTACCTCCCTCCCTCCTGAAGCATTTGATAAGTGAATATAAAATACATGAAGGTCACGAGAAAGGGAGTTGGCACCTCTGTGTTGCTGTTAACGAGGAAAAGAGGCAGAGAAAGCAGCAGCGGGAGAAGAAAACAGGGATATTAAAGGAACTTTGGAGAGAATCACAGAATCACAGATTTTCTAAGGTTGGAAAAGCCCTCTGAGATCACCAAGCCCAATTGCTACCCCAGCATTGCCAAGGCCACCGCTAACCCACATCTCCAAGTGCCACACCCACACAGCTTTTAAATCTCTCCAGGGATGGGGACTGGGGACTCCAGCACTGCCCTGGGCAGCTGTGCCAGGGCTGGGCAGCTGTGCCAGGAAGGCATTTTCCCTAACACCCAGCCTGCAACTTCTCTGGAGCAACTTGAGGCTGTTTTCTCCAGAGGGGATAAAAGAGATAGTGAAGGATTGTGGTTCACACTTGCAGGGACAAATACCTGTGGATGTGAGTAGGCACCTTTGACACTCCTGCTCCAGCTTTGTGCCTCCTGCTCTCCAGGAAAATGGCCTTTTCAAAATGTGGGATGCCACAAAGAATCCACAAATCTGGGGAAGGAAAAAGCTGAAACACAGCAAGTGAGCATTTTCCCAACCTCCTCTTCTTGATCTCCCAAGAAAGAAAAGTTGGGTTGAAATCTCCATGTGGAATTTGCCTCTGGAGCTGGATACAGCCAATGTGAATTAAGATTCAGTTACTTTGATGGGCACAGCATTCAGCAGGGACAGCAAAAAGACATGAGAATCTTTAAGCCTCTTGCCTCTTCATCAGCACTACCCAGGAGGGTTTCAGTCATGGACATGACTGCTTGGATTAGGTTTAATGTGGAGGAGAGCCCTTGGATAGCACGAACAATATTCACATCAATGAAGACTGGGAAAGGAATGATCTGAGGAGTGACAGGTGGCAAAGAATAAGTGCTGAAAGTTTTGGTTGTGTAAGATGCAAAAGAAATATCAGATAACAAAGAAACAAGCATATAAGAAGGAAATATCAGATAAAAAAAGAAGCAAAAAGCTGAGATCTAGGTGCTATATTTGGGTGAAAACCACAACAACAATCCCCGTCTGTCCATCAGACACTTTCTAGGTGAGAAAAAACAGGCTGAAATGGAACCTGAACCAAGGAATTGCATGTTTTATCTCCTCTTTTCATCCTTATTCATTAAAAAAGGACCAAAAAGCAATAATAACCTCCTTTGTCTTATCCTGGAAAATACTTTGCTTTCCCAAATCCATGAAAATGAAATTCATTTTTCTCTTACAGTTCTCTACCAGCTATTTTGTCTCCTGTGCAAGAGAGGGTTGAGTACAATGACATATAGATGCTTATATCTCTTAAAAGCCAATAAAGGTGCTACACAGAGAGAAAGCCACCCCACACCCTGTCAGTTGCACATGGCTCCTTGGCCACATCCAGGGGTTGCATCCCTGCTGCCATGCTTGGGGCCAGAGAAGCAAGGACCTCATGGGGACCTCATCCTGTCTCCCTGACCCCTCTCCATCCCCCCCCTCCTTGGGCCAGAAGATCTCCTATCTTGGCCAGTGGCCCTGAGATGCTCTAGAATCCTCCTCATGTCCCAGCTGGATGTGCATTCAGCTTGCAGCCTGCATTAGAGGTTTTCAAAAGAGGAACATCAGGAAATTGCCAAAAAAACCCACCATGAAAATAAGCTAAGAAAAAAATTTTACCCTTCCTGTACCAGCACAGTTAATACTAAGGAAATTTACAGATCTGGACAAAATAAAAGGAGGTTTAGACTGAGGAGGAGTAACCTAAATTTTAATGAAAAGACTTCAGAGATGCTGCAGGATCAGACTAGTTAATCAAAGTAATTAAATGACTGTGAGATACACTAGTAGCATGGCTCAGTGAAATGAGGAGAAAGAGAAGAGACTAGAAATTCTCTGTTCTCTTTCTAGAAATATGCTGAATTTTGTTTCCCCTGCAGGTCCAGCCAGGCAGGTTTTAGTTGCTTAGAAATCCTTGTTGTACAGACACAGGAGCCTGTCTTTATTTACCCAGGAATTCCTATAATACACAAGCTCTTCAGGCAAACCCTTCTTCAGGATTTAAGTGGTATTTTTAATGGGCATTTGAATGAGAGCTGGCACCATGATTTTGCTTCTCTCGTGGAAACAAGCAAGGCAGTGTATCATAAATTAGTTAATTTTCCTTCACAAAGAGGACACTTACTATTTACTGTCCCTGTTAGTATCTTGGACTGCCTGGTAATGAAATATTTAATGCCAAGGTATTTATGCCACCTGCCAACTTGCCAAGAGCACAGGGGTGTGAATGAGGGTGTTAATTACTGCAGGAGAAAGGAACGGCTTGTAGAGGTCAGAGAACAGCCTATGGTGGAGCCCAGGAGTAGCAACAGCCAAACATTTGTGATGAACATGCTATTTCCATGGAAAACAGGGAACAGTTCCATAGCCCAGCTTAAGGGGCAGCTGCTTGCCTTACTAGGCCAGGAGGATGTGCTGAGGATCACAGAATGATGGAATGGTTTGGGCTGGAAGGGACCTCAAAGACCATCTAATTCCACCTTCTTCCATGGGCAGGGACCCCTTCTACTATCCCAGGTTTCTCCAACCTGGCCTGGAACACTTCCAGGGATGGGGCAGCCAAAGCTTCTATTGGCAACCTGTTCCAGAGCTCTCCACCCTCACAGCCAGGAATTCCCTCCCAATATCCTATCTAACCCTGCCCTCTGGCAGTGGGAAGCCATTCCCCCTGGTCCTGCAAGGCAATCAACACCTTTGTCCAAAGTCCTTCTCCAGCTCCCTTGGAGCCTCTTTAGGCACTGGAGGCTTCTCAAAGGTTTCCCCTCTCTTCTCCAGGCAGAACCACCCGAGCTCTCGAGGGTGAATGCAGGCAGAATGTGACCTGGCACGCTGTGGATCAGGATGTTGGGAGCAGCCCCATTAAATGGTGGCTGCAGTCCCCCTGGAGTGCTGGATGTGTTTCTGTCGAAGCGGTGATCCTGTAGAAGGGTCTGGTCCTTCTCTGAAGGTCCAGTGGTGGTTATGGAGGTCTTGTCCTCTGGGAATCCAGTGGGTAGTGCTGCTGATGGTGTTCCAGACCTCAGCTGATATCCAGGTAGGAATGCTTGGTTCCTCCCCCTGGGTGGATCATCCTACAGTGGGGTGATGTAATTTTGAGTCATGTGGGGAGCCCTTGATGGCCCATTAGCAGAAGATATCACCAGGAGGGAGCTCTGGGGGATGAGTCATGGAGAGGATAAAGAACACTGCCCCTCCTACCTCAACAGCTTATGAAGATGGTAATAGAATATATATTTTTGGTTACATCTTACATTGTAACCTAAGAGACAAAGGATGTGCAGCTGTCTTGCAAAGGAGAGTCCTGAAATGCTGCATTTTGGGCTTTATTTCAGGGAATCCCTTAAGTACATAGCTAATTTTAAGGACATACTTAACTCCTTCCCCTGAGCAGGTTTTCTTTGCCCAGCCAGAACCAAGGCAAACACTGTCTTTTATTTCCAGGGCATTCATCTGGAATTTTTCACAAACCTTGAACTCAGTAACAGTACTTCTAATTTCTTACCAGAAAACAAGTTTCTGTGGTTAGTAGAAAATGACTCCACCTAGAAGGATGCAAGACATCCTTTGATTGGTGTTCTTTGAGTTGTCCTTGAAGAGGAGTGGTGGAAGGGGACAGAATAACTTTATACAGCTGCTGGCAATAAATTATTAAAAGCTTTATGAATACAGCATATTATCTGTCCATGTGCCTTCAGGCATTTTCTGTTCCTTTTCTGCTTTTAAAACAATTAATCTTGCAACTGCTCATAATTTTCAGAGTCAGTCTTACAACTCTGGAGAATGTGTGAAAATTGGAGAAACTGGAGCAAGCCAGTGGCAGAGGAGCTGAGGATTCATCCTTCCCACCAGTGGGGGCTTGCAGGATGGGACCATCCTCAGTGGGATGTTTTCTGGGGTATTTTATTGGAAATTGAAAGTTCCCATGCTGGGACTCTAATCCCTTTCTTGGAGAGCTGCTCCTGGCTGTTAGAAAATGCATTTTCCATGTCAGTCTGTTCTTCCTTATATTAATTCCATTACTCTCAGCTCTCTCTTCTGTGCTGCCCCTGAATCACTTATTTCTTGCTTGCAGCCCTAGTCTACTTCCTAAGTGCCAAACAGAAAATTGTGCTGCTTTTTTCTTTCTTGTCAAAGTACTCTAAAAATCAAAATTTTCATTTACTTCTAGGCTTCACAGCGATGTTTCACCTAATATGAAACTACCTGGGCCCCTATAAATCATAAAAAGATTTCAGGTCTTCATAGCCTTCTCACTTTTATGTCTCCCAGTAGGAGATATGGACCAGGATGCTGCCTTAGAGGCCTGTCCAGGGGATCCTAGACTCACAGATAGAGGCTGGAGTTGGGGGAGTGCTCTTCTCTTTCTCTCTGCCCACATCAGGGCAATTTTGTATGAGTAATGAAAGAGAAAAAGAGATGGGTTCTTCATTTTTTTCTCTGTTCTGAGTGAATGTTCTGCACTGTCAGCTTGAGCTGTTCCCAGCGTCACCTTAGTGATTACTGAAGTGCTTCACACTCAGCTGAACAGCTTGATCAGGACACCACAGAGCCCTGAACCATGTCAGGATACCAGCCAGCCTTGTTGCTATGGCAGGGAAGAAGTGGTTCAAGTTTAAGCAGTGGTGCATGGATTTTAGGGACCCCCAGATTGTCCCAATGGGCTGCAGCTTGGGGTTGAAGGTATCCTGTGGGCCCACAGCAGCAGGATGGTGCAGCCACTGACATTTCCAGTAAAACAGGGCTTCACCAGTTCCTCCAGCAATCCTTCTGCTCAGATGCTGCAGGACTTTTGCCTGGTAAAAATAATTTGGCTTGAATTTGTAAATAGTCTGGGATCTTGATTCTGGCAAATTTATCCTTGCTGAGAAAGCTTCTCCTCACTCCAGTACAGATTGTGGAAGCTGGGCTGCTCCAAATGCTGTCATGAGGAGTTGCAAAGCCTCCTCTGGGCAGTGAGGAAAGGAGAGCCCCGTGGCTCAGATGGGACTTCTCACCACGGGGAGGTTGGAGCCAAATCACTTTGAGTGCTGAAATCTGTTCAGTTGGAAGGTACTACAGGTCCAACCTGATGAGTGATACACAGGGTGATTACATCCAAAAGGAACCTCAGAGGGGGATGATGTGGAGCGGCTGAGAAGGCCCCTGGGCCATGGCAGCTTTGGGGTGGCAGCAGGGCCTGGGCAGTGCCACAGTGTCCCTGTGCTGGCACTGCTCGGGCACCTCCAGTGCTGGGGCAGCTCTGGAGAGCTCTGGAAGGGCTGGAGTGTGGCCAGGGCAGGGAATGGAGCTGGGAAGGGGGTGCAGAATCCCTGAGGGAACTGCGCAGGGGGTGCAGAATCCCTGAGGGAGCTGGGAAGGGGCTGCACAATCCCTGAGGGAACTGGGCAGGGGGTGCAGAATCCCTGAGGGAACTGGGCAGGGGGTGCAGAATCCCTGAGGGAACTGGACAGGGGGTGCAGAATCCCTGAGGGAACTGGGCAGGGGGTGCAGAATCCCTGAGAGAGCTGGGAAGGGGCTGCACAATCCCTGAGGGAGCTGGGCAGGGGCTCAGCCTGGAGCAAAGGAGGCTCAGGGGGCCCTTGTGGCTCTGCACAGCTCCTGCCAGGAGGGCACAGCCGGGGGCGTCGGGCTCTGCTCCAGGGAACAGGGACAGGAGCAGAGGGAATGGCCTCAGGCTGGGCCAGGGGAGCTCAGGGTGGGCATTGGGGAATTAGGGAAAGGGTTGTCCAGCCCTGGCATAGCTGCCCAGGGCAGTGGTCCCCATGCCTGGGGGGGATTTCAAAGCCCTGTGGATGTGGCACTTGGGGACATGGGGCAGTGGTGGTCCTGCCAGTGATGGGGTTGCAGTTGGACTCAATGGTCTTGGAGCGGTTTTCTGGCCTAAATGAGTCTAAGTGTTGTTCTGGGTTTGTGACAGGAGCACATCCTTGGGAAATCCCTGGCATTTGGGATGTCGTTTCACAGCTCTTTGGGAAAAGGACTTGCTGCAAGGAGAGGTGTGTGGGAAGGAGCAGAGGTGGTGTTGGTAGCAGTGCCTGCACAGCAGCAGGGTGGTGGCAGCCAGGCTTGCAGAGCAGCCAGGAGATGGAGCCCACATACAAGACACCACAGATTCCAACCTCCTGCCACAATCCCAGGGTGCTCCAAGCCCCATCCAACCTGGCCTTGAACACTGCCAGGGATGGGAGGGTCACAGCTTCTCTTGGCAACCTGTGCCAGGGCCTCCCCACCTTCACAGGGAACAATTCCTTCCCCATATCACATCCATCCCTGCTGTCTGGCAGTGGGAAGCCATTCCCTGTGTCCTGTCCCTCTATCCCTTATCCCCAGTCCCTCTCCAACGTTCTTGTAAGCCCCCTTTTAGGCATGCAGCCTGATCTCACTTCTGCCAGTCCCTGTTGAATGCAGACTTTCAACCTGGTGTGGGAGTGCTCTGGTGAGGGGCAGCTCTGGGCATCCCCACCTTAGGGATTTGCAGGATGGCTCATCCCACCTTTCCATCTTCTCAAGGGCAAAGAGCCCTGATGGCCTTTTCTCAACACCCCCGACTGTCACATGCATCCAGTGACCCAACTGCAGCCCCCTTGCACAGGGGGCACACGCTGGGTTCTGGGTGGGCTCAGCTCACACATCTGGCCTGAGTAAAGGGACACATGTGCAGCTCTTGTGACCACACAGAGCGTCCTCTGCTGTGTGATCCCATCCCCCACCTGTGACAAGAGGCCTGGCTTTGGGGCAGACCTTGTCACAAAACCAGTGGAAGAAGGAGGGAGAGCACCATTCCCCAGAGTCCACATGTGGTTTGTGGCCTCAGCCCGCAGAGTTTGTGGCCCAGCACAGCTGGAATATTCCTTGCTACTGTGCCCTCCATAAAATACACCCAGGGTTGCATTTTGCCTGATTTTTCTCTGCCTCTGCTCTGTTTGTAGAAGCACAGTCCTGGCTGGAGCTCTCACACAAACCAATTTCGTCCTCCTGAAAGGCTGGTTTGCTCTCACCACACACGAGATGATGTGTCCTTCTGCTGTGACAAGCACATTGGAAGAATTTGGGAGCTTCCATATCATTGCCTCCTGGCTCAACAAGACACCCTGAGCTATAGAAACAGAAAATCATCCCTGATTTTTAGATCACCCTTCTGGGCACTCAGCTGCCTTGTATCAGCATCTCAAGGCAGGCGGTCCTTGGGCCACAGAACCAACAAAAGGAAGACACCTCCCCTACAAGTGTGAGACCATGCTCATAAGCTTAAGATGAAGTAATCTTTGTTTTATCATCCATAACACACTCATGCTCCCTCCAGAGAGTGCTTTTTCTTGGCTGTTAGGTCTTCCTCATGATGCCAAGTGACCAAAGGCAAGGAAAACCCTTTCCAGAACCACTTGGGCTTGTGGTCTGATCACTAATATCCCATTAAGCAAAAAGGACTGGATTTCAGCAGTTGTTATTTTATATTTTCACAAGAAGACAGGATTTTCTTGGTCTGGGACATCTGCCCAGTGCTATCAGATGCTCTGCAGCAGAGCAGCAGGACCAAGACCCAAACTCAACCCCCATTCCAGCTGTAACTATGACGGGCATCAATGAAGTTTTTCAAGTCAGATCATCCACATCTCTTGCTCAGCTTCCCAAAGAGCTTCTCTCTTCACTGTGAGGATGCTCTGTGCAGGAAGGTGGGAGCAACGGGCCTCTCCCCAGCACACGAGAGCCTGGCACACCAGCTCCAGCACAAAGCATCTCCTAGAGATTGGTGCTTCCCACAGCTCCCTCTGGGGAGGATCGCCCGGCACATCCCACCCGCCCGTGGGGCCCCCTGCTCATAATGCCCCTTTATGAGGCTTCACAAAGGCCTTCTTGGTTCATCTCCAGGCTGCTCCGAAAGGTTGCCAAGGGTGTCTTTGCAAACAATAAGGGGCCTGTGTTTGTAAGGCGGCTGCAGTCACAAATGCCTTTTTTGTGACCTGCAAATGAAAATAGCTCCTTCTTTCCCAGCAGATCTTCTGCTGTGTCTTCAAGTCACCTCTGAGGGCTGGAGTGGTGTGGCAGCCATGGGGCTGCTGGGGGGAGCAAGGTCTCTCCCCTTGCTGACATCCTTCCAGCTGAGTCCTGTCATGAGCTTTTTCTTGCTTGTGCAGTCCAAGAGGCTCAAAGACAACTTGGCATCACCTGGAAATGGTCTTCATGATGTAATTTTGTCAAGTAATTCAGCAAACTGGATGGAAATCCTGCTGAACTCCTTGGGATGTGGGTCTTCCCTAACCATGCCACCAAACCAGGCTTTTAGTGCCAGGAGACATCCCAGTGAAAGGATCTCAGAGGGTGCTTGAATACATCTCCCAGCTGAGGGCAGAGCTGCACAGGCACGTGGCACACTGCATTTCTGCTCTGAAAGTCATTAACTCACTGACCTGGGGAAAAGCAGTGCCACCAAAAGAATTTGGGGTGTCCAAGGTTCTGCAGTACTGGGAGGTGTCAAAAGGGCCTTGCATGGAGTGGATTTATTGTGCAAATGAATTTTAATTATATAAAAGAAATGAAATATTAGCAATGAAGTTCTTTCCTGTGAGGGTGGTGAGGCCCTGGCACAGGCTGCCCAGAGAAGCTATGGCTGCCCCATCCCTGGAATTGTTCAAGGCCAGGTTGGACACTGGGGCTTGGAGCACCCTGGGCTTGTGGAAGGTGTCCCTGCCCATGGCAGGGGAATTGAAACTGGATAACCTTTAAATTCCCTTCCAACACCAACCATTCTGTGATTCTATGATTTCCTGGGCTCGGCCTCCCAGAAGCCAGAAAAAAAAGGTTTTATGAAAGTCACGTTTCTCCTTCCAACTTAAGCAGTTGTATGTGTGGCAAATTTGGAAAGCTCAGCATTATTTAATTTTTGAAGCCACCTGGGGTAGTACAGGCAGGGGTGTTTAACTAGACTTAGAAACCCTCATATCACAGCCAGTCCAGCTTAGTAGCAGAGAGCCAGGGCAGACCTGCCCAGCCTCAGATTCTTCTCTAACTCTGGCCTGCTCAGAGACTTCCTTCCATCCCAAATCAATGCCCTTTATTGAAGGTGATTGTGAAAAAATATTAAAAACCTTCACAGAGGCAGGTAGCTGAGAACAGAGCTCAAAGCACCCAGGCATGTGTCCCTTGGAAGCAGAGGTCTACATGTGTCCACCAAGGTAGTGATACAAGTGGTCCGGGGCAGGAGCAGGCAGAAAATGGAAGGATATATGGCTCCATTGAGAAGCTGAAGGACATGGGAACAGTTTGTGTGACTCAGCTTGGTGTCAAGGCTAAGATAATGCCTGATGAGTGCAACCCCTCTCAGGCATCCTCAGGATGGAGAGAGGAGAGCACAGAGCAGCCCAGGCAGAGAGTGAGAAGCTCATGCACACAAAGCATGGTGTGGCTTCCTCGACTTCCAAGAGTCCAAATATACCCCACATCCTGGGATGTGGCAACAGAGTGGAGGAATGGGGCTAAATACTCAAAAAGAATTTAAAGAAATGAATTGCAAGATGGTTGCTTTAGAACAAAGCCCTGTCAAAGGTTGTATAGATGGATAGTTCTTCAGGACAAACCTGGTCCTGTATTGTGCTCCTTCCCAGAATCCAGCTGAGCTCTTCTGTTTCCCCAGGCATTCCTACATGGCCAGTGCAACAATTCCATATTTTCAGCTCTCCAGATTGCAGATGAGCTTAGGATGCTAGGAATATTTAAAAGAGACCTTTTCAAGAACTGGTTGTATACAAATAAATTTTAAAGTGGTCTTGTAAAGCCTTTTACTATTTCGACAGTGGGAGGATGACAGAGAGGACAGACAGAGGAGAGACAAGACTTCCTACACATTCACAGTGAAGGGACGAGGTGCAATTTGCAGGAAAAAAACCCCAACTGGATATAAGGAAGGAAAAATGCATCATGAGGGTAACTGAAGAGAGGAAGAGGAACACACATTTTAGGAATCTGCATAATGAGGTGAAACCACTGATCAGTGATTTCAAGGCAGGTGTATGAAGGCTTGACCAACCCTCATCAGCACCCTGTCTTGAACTGATATTTGTACTGCATAGGTAGAAGTGTTGGGTTAATGGTTGGACTCAATGACCTTGGACATCTTTTCCAACCTAAGTGATTCTGTGATTCTGAACCTGACCGTATTATAACATATGTGATCACCAAACCAGCAGAAAAAAGCCTGACCAAGAAGCTTTGCAGCTTCTTGAAGCCACCTACAGCTGGAGCAACACTTAATGTTCATTTGCTAAATTAACAACATCTCTAGATAATTTCCTCCCTGGCTGCAGAGGACCTTCCCATCAGAGCCTCTCCTCCATGCTGCCTTTGCCCCGTGGTCCATCACAGGCCATTCCAGAGGACATGGCCACAACCTCTGGTGCATGGGGAAATGTGGAGACAACAGGCAATCCCCCAGCCCCGACAGATGAACCATGCTGCAGCCAGAATGGTTTTCCTGAGAAAAGGGAAGAGTTTCACCCTTGTGCTTTGAGGGAACAGCATTAAGGCTGCTCAGACATGGAAGAGGCATCGCCTAGAGCTAGAAAATGTCCAGCCATATCTGGATCAACTTTCTGCCAGCACATGATTTCATGTGGTGGATTTGTGATCAACGAAGGAAACCAGAACTAAGTTTACGTGCTAAAGCATGAGAAAGTGGAGAACTCCACTCTGAGGGCAGAGAGATGTAAAATTCATGAGAAGATATTGCTGCACACTCCTCTGACCAACACTTCCCAACCCAGTATGTGTTTTCCCTGTCTCGCTCCCTGAAGAGCAACATCATCTATTAATGATCCTAAATGGCTGAGCACACGCTTGTCTCCTAGTGAACGACAAACAAAACCAGATGACCCATGAATGAAAAATAAGGTGGTGACATGCTCTGAGCAACACTGTTCGATGATAAAGAGATACTGTCATGGCAGGATGGATTGTCCTACAGTAAAAAAATCAGTCCCGGGAGTGATGGACTTGGCTTGCAGACTGAGCTCTTGAGCAGCCCTGATACGGGCTTAAATAAATCACTGCAAAAAATCATCAGGGCTGGAAGAGACCAGAATCCACAATGGCTGTGTGGTGACTGAGCGTAGTTCCCACCATGTGCTCATCAGCTTGCTGTGATGAGTTTAGTGGCCTCCCTGGGCTAGACAAGCTACTTCAGCAAAGCTGTTGGGAGTAATTGCGTCTTTCTCTGGTAATATCAGGAGGATTTGGGCATGGAGACCAAGCCCCTCCCTCCCTATAGAGTGCATATTAGGAACTGCTCAGACAGAGAGTTGTTCTGCTGGCAAGTCCTCCAGGACTTAATTTATATATACTATAAACTCATTTACATTGGGAATATTCCCTCCTGACTCACAGCAAGGGGTGACCGGGTTTTGGCATGGAGAAAAGCACTGAGGCACAGCAGCTCCTGGCTCGCTGAGCTCAGATGTGCCATCAGTCTGTAACCATCTCCCTCGGGGTGATGTGGCACAGAGAACTCAAAGAGAAATTGGAAAAATTTGTCTTCACATTGTGCTGAATCCATAATTTTACTCCATTACTTTGTTAGTTGTAGTACCTGAGGATTGTGGAAGAAAAAAGAGAATCAGTGGATTTACATTCCAGCCCTACTTGTAAGACTTTCTTTTCTCCAGAATTACTGAGATAGGAATATTTTGCTCAGGATTCAAGTTATGCCTTTGATGGATAGTCAGCAGGGGAGGGACTAGGGTGATATGACTTGGCCTGAATTTAGAGCCATCTCAGACCCAGCCTGGGAGGTCATCACTGATCACAGTGACCCAAAAAATACAGCTTGCCTTATCAGCCCCATGGTAGGGATGTCCTTTTCAGAGTGGCATGACCAGTACATCCTTTGTGGTTGTAACTTCAGATGCTGCTACAAAACCAGGTAATATTATTTTTAATCATTGAATGGCTGGAAAGGACCTTAAAGACCATTCCAACCCTTGCCATGGGAAGGGACACCTTCCACTAGACCAGAGTGCTCCAAGCCCTGTCCATCCTGGCCTGGGACAGTTCCAGGGATGGGGCAGCCACAGCCTCTCCAGGCAGCCTGTGCCAGGCCTGACCAGCCTCACAGGGAAGATTCTGTCTCCAATATCCCATCTAACCCTGTCCTCTGCAGTGTGAAGCCATTCCCTTGTCCAAAGTCCCTCTCCAGCTCTCTTGAAGCCACTTTAAGCACTAGAAGGGGTAGCAAGGTCTCCCTGAAGCCTTCTTTTCTCCAAGCTGAACTCCCCCAGCTCTCTCAGCGTACTATTAATAATTTAGTTATTATAGTTACTTACTAATAACTAGTAAGAGAGATCAGGCTGTTCTCACGGAGAGAAATGCCTACTTCCACAGTAAGTATTCTCCTCCAGGGAACTCTACAACCACTTCCTTTCAAGGTGACCATCTCCTCCACCCAAATCACTAATGGAAAGGGTCTTTATTAACCCCCTAAAAATCTTAGCCCCTGACTCACAAATTATTCTTTGCAGCACGGTCCTAAATCTGGGCTCATCAAAGCCCTGACAGTCAGTGCAGCCCAGCTGGGAGACAGAATAAATATCCCATCATTTCTATCACATTTTGTAGCTCCCACGACTGAGACTGGGCTATTAGGAGATGCTGCTCAGAGAGGGGAAGCATGAGGAAAAATTGCTGCCTTAGGGAGATACAGGGAATAATGAGGGAAGATAGCAGCACAGGGTCCTGCTGGCATTTCCAGCCTGAACATAGGCACAGATAACAGCCCTATGCATGCAGGAGATAAATCCCATCTGTGGCTGCCTGAATGTGAGACGGGATGTAGAACACAGATGTAAGGACAGGAGACAGGAATTGTATCCTTTTAGCTGTGCTAGGATGTTGGGCCAAACACAAGGTGCAGGAACATTTCCAGTGAGATGCTCTAGGAGGTTTCCCAGCATGTACCAGGGATGGCGTGGCCAGCAGGAGCAGGGAGGTCACTGTTACCCTGCATACTGGTGTGGCCACACCGTAAGTGCTGTGGCCAGTTCTGGCCCCTTGGCTTAGGAATGACCTTGAGAAGGGCAGTGAGGCTGGTGAAGGGCCTGGAACACAAGCCCTGTGCAGAGCAGCTGAGGGAGCTGGGAGCATTCAGCGTGGAGGGGAGGAGGCTCAGGGGGACCTCATCACTGTCTGCAAGTGCCCAAAGGGAAGCTGTGGCCTGCTGGGGGTCAGTATCTTCTCCCAGGAACAGTGACAGGATGAGAGCTCACAGCCTCAAGCTGTGCCAGGGGAAATTTAGGCTTGGTATTAGATGATAAAAATTCTTCACAGAAAGAGTGGTTTGGCATTGGACTGGGCTGCCCAGGGAGGTGGTGGAGTCACCATCCCTGGAGGTGTTTAAAAAAAGACTTGAAAGACTTGATGAGGCACACTCAGTGCCATGGTTTAGCTGATAAGGTAATGTTAGGTCACAGGTTGGACTCGATAATCTCAAAGGTTTTTTCCAATTTAGTTTATTCTGTGATTCTGTGATAATCCTTCATATCCTCCCTGGAAGTGTTCAAGGCCAGGTGGGATGGGTCTTGGAGCAACCTGGGATAGTAGAAGGTGTCCCTGCCCATGGCAGGGAGGGTGGAACAAGATGGTCCTTTCCAACTCAACCCATTCTGTGATTGCCTGATCATTCTATGATTCTGGTGGTCAAGAAGGCCAAGGGTGGTGTGGGAGCTGGAGATGTGGAGATGGATCACCAGCACTTGCAGTCAGGGCTGGGAGAAACACATTAAGAAGATCTCCAAGAAAAAGAATTTAAAAAATGCAAATGCCAAGCCTTGTATTAATTATATATATTATAATTCCAAGTCTTGTATTAATCCTGCATTGAGATTCTGAAATTCCTGACTTCAGGTTAGGAGAGGGTTAAGAGAAGCTCTGAGCTCTCTGACTGCATGAGATGCTCCCAAGGATGAGCTGAAATCTCCCTGAAAGGCGTCCTACCCTTTTGACCAGACTCAAAACAGAATGTCTCTCATCATTAAAGTCAATTCTTCCAGGATGACAAGGAGGGGCATTTTCATGGCTGATTAGCTCTGCAGAGCTCAGGCCAATTCAGCTGCTGTGGGCAGATATATTGTGCTCCTGCCTTGCAGCAGCCAGCCTGTGTGCTGGAGTGGGAAATCGCTTGGAGCAGAAGACACTGCACCAAAAATCCTGCACTGGGGACTGAAGAATGACAAAGCTGCAAAGCCTGAAGTTTCTTGTTCGTTGTCCTGACAGTGTTTATGTGTCAGATCGTAGAAGAATACAGTCACAAGATGGTTTGGGTTAGAAGGGACCTTAAAAATCATCCAGTTCTGATGCCCTGTCATGGGCAGGAACACTTTTCACTATCCCAAGGTGTTCCAAGCCCTGTCCAACCTGGCCTTGGACAATTCCAGGGATGGGGCAGCCACAGCTCCTCTGGGCACCCTGTGCCAGGGCCTCACCACCCTCACAGGAAAGAATCTGTCTCATTCAACTAGAGCTGAGCCATGAGCTGAGCTGGCTGAGTGCTGGCAGTGGGGCAGGGAGGTGAGGCACTCAGATGCTCTGCTCTGGAAGGCCAAGTCTGATGTCACTAAGCTTTTTCCTTGTCATTCCCTTCTTCTCTTCTGACTATGCCAGCAAGAAACTAAATCCTGTGCAACGAATTTTTACTTTGCCTCCCTATAGCAGTTTCCATTTGGAAGCAGCTGAGCTGCATTTTGGAGAAGCCAAGGGCTGCCAGAAGCTGTGAGGCTGTGAATGTGGTAAGAGCTGAGTAGTTCATGCACTTGCTTTTAATGTTGCACAAAAATCCTGCAAAGAGAAACTGCTGGAACTTGTCTGTGGCTGGGGTCATCTGGGGAAGGGTGAGTGCATGGCACCATCCAGTCTCTCATCCAGAAATGGGGAGTTTCTGGATACCTGAGGTGCTCTGGCCTGGCTTTTGCAAGCTGGAAAGGAAATCAGGTTGCTGGGGCTGTAGGCAGCTGGTGCTAACTGGAGTGGACTGCAGTGTGTTCCCACTAGCACCAGGGAGCTGGCATATGTCAGGGGTAATGAGGAGGAGATGGGAAAGTGCACGACTTTATCCTGTGTCTGCAGATATCTGTCGTCTGAGAGCTGGACGCCAAAAGCAGATTTATAAGATAAGTGATGGGACTGACTGTGATGCATTGTGCCAAGGGCAAGTGAGCTGCAGCCTCCATAAAATCATGGAATGATTTGTGTTCCAAAGGACCTTAAAGACCATCCAGTTCTGATGCCCTGCCACAGGCAGGGACACCTTCCACTGTTCCAGGCTGCTCCAAGCCCCATCCAGCCTGGCCTTGGACAGTCCCAGGGATGGGGCAGCCACAGCTTGTCTACACACCCTGTCTAGAGAGGGGCCTCACCATCCTTATAGCAAAGAACTTCTTCCTAATATGTAACCTGGAACAGCTACTTGTGGGTTTGATCCAGGCATTTGGTGCAGAAACTAGAGATGCCATTGGGATGGACAAGTCCTCTGCATAATTACAGAGAGGGACAGAGAAGATGTCTGGGAGAATCTTTGATTTCTGGGTGCTGACAGAGCTCTGGGGATGCTCTCTGTGAATTTGCTCTCATGTAGCTTAGTTTAACTCAGCAATGAAGAAGCTGGAAAGCAGAGGACTTGACAGGCCAATTTCTATCCATGTGCAGGTTTTTAGTCCTGATTCTGTCACCCTGTAGTGGAGACAGGCTAAGGCGAAGGTGACCTGAACTGTCTGGGATGAGCTGTTCCATCTTGGTGGCCTGGTACAGTGGCTTAGGGCAGCATACACACAAGTCAGAGAACCCCAGGGGTGAGGTTCTCAAGATTCACATATTATAAACAGGTCCTCTGATTTTCAGACCTATTGAAGAACACCACTGGCGCTGTGAAGAGATTTTCCAGTTAATATCTTGAGCCTTCCCAACAAGGTTTTGCATGGCCCCATCCCTTGCAGTGTTCAAGGCTGGATGTGGCCCTGAGCAACCTGATCTAGTGAGTGGTATCCCTGCCCATGGGAGGGGGTTAAAACACATATTCTTTAAGTCCCTTCCAACCCAAACCATCCTGTGATTGTGTGATTCTAAGTGGTTGTCACTCCTGCACCTGGTCATCTCCACTGATGCTGGTTCAGTGGTTTCTCCACCCATCCGATGTCAGTTTCTGTCGCAGACATCTTTTGTGAAAAATCCTTTCTTTAGGATTTTTCTCCTTTCTGAGTAGCTGTGGCCTCAGCAACAAAATCTAAACAATTGTTATCTGCTGCTGTGGAATGTAACAGGTGGATCTGTGATTGGTCTCCTGTAGATGTTTAGATTTACTGACCACTCACGGCAGAGCTGTTCTCACTTCCTGCCAGGACACAGATCTTTGTTCTTCATTCCTTTTCTATTCTTAGCTTAGCTAGCCTTCTGAGAACTTTTCCTTCTATTTCTTTTTAGTATAGTTATAATGTAGTATGTATATATCATAAAATAATAAATCAAGCCTTCTAAACATGAAGTCAACATTCTCGTCTCTCTCTTCATCCTGCAACCCTTGTGACCACTGTGACAAGTTTCCCTCTGGAGACAAGAGGTGGCCACTGATTCATGAAATCCCATGGCTTCACCCCATGTGAAGTGCCCACCATCTCCCAAGTGGAGTTTGAGCTCATGTAACAGATCTCAGTCCTGGATGACAGAGGCTAAAGCAAGTTAGTGATCTCAGTGTCTACAAAGAGAGTTCATTTCCCTGAGAGTGCCTTGCTCCTGAGTCACCCTCATCCACCCTCCTGCCTTGCCTGTTCATCAGCTATCAGCACTTCCTAGGTAGACAGGTGATTTTTATAGGATCACCTCCCACAAGGCAAATCCTCTAAAAACAGAGAGCGGAGCATTTAATCACCATCTTCACAGTGATTCTCATCCAAACACAAGACAAGTTACCCCCTCCTAAGCCTTTTTAATCCTTTTCCTCTAATATGAGCTGCCAGGCTGAGGAAAGTAACACCAGCAGTCCCAATTCTTGGATGAGGTGCTCCTCAGAAGTTTCTGCAACTTTTCTAGCCACCAGCCAGGAGTTTGTCATGCTCTGTGAGACTGGGCAGAAGAAGGTGGAGATATTTTCACACCAGGAAAAGTAATATAGAAATGAGAATTTCTTGCCCTAAACCAGAACAAAATGATATATTAACATCCCTCACAAAATAGCTTTAGAAGAAGTCAAGGCCCCTGAGCAGCCTGATCTAGTGCGCAGCATCCCTGCCCAGGACAGCAGTTTGGAACTCGGTGATCCTAAAGGCCCATTCCGTGATTTTGTCAAATAATGGAATTTGCCTTCTCCAGGGCAGGGGACTCCCTAAAATGGTGTCAGAAAGCACAGATTGCAGCATGGTACCTGTAGGCAAATTAGGGAGTTTGGGGTGTTAAAGCAGTGGGCAAATTATGCAGAAAACAGGTTTGCCTCTGGATATTTGCTGTAAAATACTTCCTCTTCACCTTTATTCTGACATTTTTATAAGACAATGTAAAAATGTTCATATTCAACAATGCTGTTCTGTTTATTTAAGTAACAACAAATGAGCTTGCGGGCATTTCCTGGAGAAAGCCTTCTGGTGAGGAGCTTTCATGTTTTAACTACTCATTCATCTTCCTGTGAACATCCTGGTTTGACACCATGGGTATTGAGGCTGCTACACGATCCCTGTTGAGACTATAATGCGATCACTTAATGGTAGGCTGTTATTTCTTAGCACTTAATTATGGCAAGGTGCTTGTTGTGTGCTGTTAAAATTATTCCAGCCTGAAAATTCCCATTCTTTACCCCCTGATTCCCACTCATAATTCCTCTCATCACAAGGTGAATTATTTTCCCCTCATGCTCCTCACTCTTTACCTTGAGATCTGTGTGCAGGTGAATCACCTCTTTCTTGCTATTTTGCCCCAAAGATAATCCATTAATTTGTAAGCAAAGAGAGAGTGCAAGAGTAATAAAAGTAAAATGGAGCTTGTTGTGAAAAAGAAACACTTTATGTGGTGATGAGGTTTCTGTGTGAGCCGAAGAGTTGAGAGGTGGTCTGAGGAGTTGGGTTACCTGTGACACTCTCTGAGAGCATTGCTGCTGGGACCACCTTCCCAGCTCATCTCTCAAACACATTGCTCTTGTGACTCCATCCTTCCCCTGCCTCACACTCTGAGCCTGCACCAAACAAAGCTCCTTCTTTTCACCTCCATTCTCCATAGAGCTGCAGCCTTTTGCAGCCCCCAGAATCTGACATTTTTGCATGCTTTTTCTTTAAGTTGCTCCTCAATCTTGCCAGTGCACTGTCCCCCACAGTGCCTAGAAGGTCATCTCTTGCTGAAGTCTGCAAAAATTACATCTCTTCAGTTCTGTGCTCACCATTCCTCTCACCTTCTTTGCTTGGCTCCTCCATTGGCCAAGTCCTTCATGCCGCTCACTTCTGAGGTTCCTGCAGAAAACATCTTTTGCTTTGCTTGACATGGTGCACATCAAACCTGTGATCTCAGCTGAGGCCCTGAAAGCACGTCTGTTATGTGTATGAGGATGTCGAACATGCATGTTACAGGCTGGAGCCCCTCTACTCTAGAGACAGACTGGAAGAGCTGGGGATGTCTAGCCTGGAAAAGAGGAGGCTCTGGCGAGACATTTCATCATGTTTCACCATCTAAAGGGGCTCCAGGAGAATTGGAGAGGGGCCTTGGACAAGGGGGAATGGCTTCACACTGACAGAAGGCAGGATTAGATGGGATATTGGGGAGGAATTGGGAAGAAATTAACCCCTGTGAGGATGGTGAGGCCCTGGCACAGGTTGCACAGAGATGGTGTCCAGGTGCCCCTGGATCCCTGGCAGTGTCCAAGGCCAGGTTGGACAGGGCTTGGAGCAGCCTGGGACAGTGAAAGGTGTCCCTGCCCATGGCAGGAGATTGGAATGACATGATTCTGGGATTCTACAAACTGCAGAAATCTACAGACTTCTGAACTGCTGTACATGGGTGTCTGGAGCCCTGTGGTGTGTCCCCTGTCCTGGGTCTTTAAAGGCTTTCCAAACACAACAGATAATTGGATCTCACTTACACTCATCTGCAGACCAAAGCATGGCACAGTTTGATTTCCTGTTTCCAAGACAAAATTTGCTTTGAACGTTTGTTTTGTACATCTTTCTTACAGGCCCCCTTAGAAGTACTGACAGGTTGCAATAAGGTCTCCCTGGAGCCTCCTCTTCTCTGCAAGTTCCTCAGCCTTTCCACATAGGAGAGGTACCCCAGACTTGTGGTCAATTCTCTACTGACTACAGAAAAAAACCTCTGAAGAAGACATAACTACAGGATGGGTTGGAGCAGAAGGGCACTAAAAGACAAAAATCTCATTCCAACCCCTGCCATGGGCAGGGACACTTTCCACTAGACCAGGCTGCTTCAACCTAGCCTTGAACACTCCCACGGATGGGGCAGCCACAGCTTCTCTGGGCAGCCAGTACTAGTGCCTCACCTCCCTCACAGGGAAGGATTTCTTCCTGGAATCTCAACTAAGCATCTTCCAGTTGCTGCCAGTTTCACAGGCCTGCTGAGGTGAGTCCCACCCTTTGGGACAGAGGCAATGCTATCCATGAAGTATCAATAACCCATAGCCCATGCAGCACTTCTGGCCTGGAGCAAGGATGGCATTGGAGGCTCCAGAAAAGCCCTCACCTCTTACTCATTGCTGGAGCACAGTTCAGCCAAGGAATGCATTTTCCTGCCTCTCACTGACTGGTCAGCACTTAACCATAACGACTTCCTATTGCCAATCTCTGCACATCATTAGCAAACCTGTTGGCCATATCAGCAGCTGAGGCTGTTCCTTCAAGGTGGCTATTATTCCATGTTCTTATTAGAATATTTATCTGCCAGTACCGAACACAAGCTGACTCACAGATTCCCAGATAATGCTTCTATCCAATGTTATTTCTAAAACACACAATCCTGTTATAAAGACACCCCTGGGGCGTGTCTCATTGCGAAAGAGCCCGCTGTTTTCAGTCTGCATTCTCAAACACAGCAGCAGCCAGCTTTGTGTGCTCAAGGTGCATCCTTTCAGCAGAGTCTGCACAAGACAGTTCCGCTCTTTCTAAATCAGCATTTCTTGTTTTGGCAGGTGTCTCGTCATCTCCCAATAGTTGTGAACTTGCACTTGCAGTTGTGCTGAATTGAGGTTTTTTTCCCCCCATTCCTTTGCCTCCCACCTTTTGTCCTCGTCCATCTTTGCTCAGGCTGGACACTCACATGATCATGCTAAGGAGAGCT
This sequence comes from Melozone crissalis, assembly GCF_028551555.1. Classification (NCBI taxonomy): domain Eukaryota; kingdom Metazoa; phylum Chordata; class Aves; order Passeriformes; family Passerellidae; genus Melozone; species Melozone crissalis. The sequence continues at coordinate 1,710,779 of NW_026535784.1, read as the reverse complement.
CAAAGCAGTGCAAGAAATGTCAAAAATCTTTTCCATCTTTATTTCATAGATCACAACATTTTACATTTAAGCCACATTTATTTAAACTGGAAAAAAAAAATTAAATCCAGCCCTCCAGACCTTTCTGGATTATAATGAAAGACTGTTTCCTGCCAAGGGATTCCACAGCAATCTCCTTCTTGAGCCAAATGTTCTGCTTCCTTGAACAGCTGCACAGAGCTCAAACTGCAGTAGCCATCACCCCAAATTGTGCCACAGAGCTGAGCTTTTCCAGCACAACTGAGAGCCCAGAGATGTGAGACCCTCTGGGACTGTGGATGGGGTAGGAGTACAGTCTGCACCCAAGGCAACAGGATGGAACCAAAACACAGGAAATCAGCCTCCATCAGCTGATGGTCCCTTCTTGCCTCTGACTCCGTGAACTGTCATAAATCCCACACAAAACAGTTGTATCGTGGCATCTGTTTTCTACTCTGTTCACTTCTCTCTCCCTTTCCTTGCGACCCCTCTACCCAGATTTTGCAATGACTCACCTCGTGGGGCAAAGGCTGCTGCAGGTCTGTTCCAAGCAGTGATTCCTCCCCTCTGTGCCAGCCAAACCCCATGCCCTGGTGGTACTCCTCCTGACGGAGTCACACTGTCTCTCCCAAGCGAGGAACGAAGATGCTTCCAAGGTTCTTTTACTCCTAAAATTGGTTTAATCCCCTGTTAAGCCCTGTTAATATGTAGGCATCTGCAGCTGTACTGCAGTTAAGTTGCATGAAACTATTAATCTTGATTTAGTGCTCAGAGATGCTGACTAGTCATGTATCTTCAGGCCCCAAATATTTCTCCAAGGTGGTTTGAGCTGCTTGGTGGAAGAGGAGAGGAATGGGAGGGGAGATTTCTTCCAACTTCAATTTTTCTGCTATTCCACAGTTCTGCTTATTTCATCCATAAGAATTCACCCCTGTATTTTGTGTGTTCTCTGTATGTCCATCCCCCTCTTTTAGGCATTTCCTACTCTCCAGTGCTATTCATGAAACCTCTAGCAAAATACCTGCTTCAACTCTGTTATTATCCTGGGCTCTATTATCCCAATTATACTTTGCCCAACTATTTTGGAGAGGTGTTTGGAGAACTGGTTTCAATGTAAAATCTGTATCTCTTTACTGGTTTGGCCTGTCACGATAGGAGGAAGCAAAATGTGTTGATATAATCTAAACCCCAAGTTCCTTGTGTGCTGTGTCAACAGGCCACAGACCAGCCCATGGGGAAGTTCCCCTCTTCTTCAGCCGCAGGCATCAGTTTAACTACACATCCATCCCCTCCCACGAAGTCAGCCAGATCAGTCATTCTCTTAATCATGAGTCCCTGTACAAAAGTTTGGACAAAGTGTAGTTTCATAAACTTTCTATAAATGCGAGGCTCTGTATCCCAGAGATTCCATGGCTAAGGAAACTAATTTAGCCCGAGGTGGCTGAACAACAGGGTTTGCATATGTTCTGCCAACACAGTCCCCAGCCAGTTATTTAAGTTGATTTAAACCAGCAAGCAAGCAGCCTGCCCAGGTCACTGCTGAATGCTGCTGCTCCAGTACTAATTTTACTTATAGAATCACAGAATGGTTTGGATTGGAAGGACCCCTAAAGACCATCTCATTCCACCTTCTCCCATGGCCAGGAACACCTTCCACTAGACCAGGTTGCTCCAAACCCCATCCAACCTGGCCTTGGACCATTCCAGGGATGAGGCAGCAAAAGCTTCTGTGGGCAATTTCTTCCTAATATCCCATCTAACCCGCTCTATTGTAGAGGGATGGAATGTAAGAAAATAAAGATGGTGCAGAAGGTAGTCTCACACCTGAGGAGTTGCAACTGCACTAATCACCAAAGACTAGGAAAAGGCCTGCTCTTAATAGGCCACAGCTGTGCCAGAATAATAATAATAATAATAATAATAATAATAATAATAATAATAATAAAATCGTCGTCTGTGCTGTGAGGAGATGTCCATGAGAAATCACTGAGAAGGTATGGAACTTTTGCAATGAGATGACAACACTCTATGACAGTGGGAATCTGTTCCCCCTTTTCTGTCACTCCAGGCCATTTTCCAGAGTCTTGCTCTAGCTCTCTTGAAGCCCCTTTATTGACAGAATATTTAGAATTTGTCAGGTTGGAAGCAATCACAGTGGGTCATCCGGTCCAACTTCCCTGCCCAAAAAGGGTCATCCAAGAGTACATGGAACAGGATTGCATCCAGATGGTTCTTCAGTATCTCCAAGCACTGGAGGTGCCTCAAAGGTCTCCCTGGAGCTTTCTCATCTCCAGGCTGAACAATCCCAACTCTTGCAGCCTGTCTCCAGAGCAGAGGGCAAATTCTGTACCATGAAAAGGAGCAGGTCTCCTATAGCTGATGGTATTTGACTGGTATGAAGCTGGAGCTCCCTTCAGGCAAGAAGCAGAGATTTTTGACACGGAATCACCAAAATAGCCCTGGAGCCCAGGGTTGGTGTCTCCTGCCACTGCTGTTTCCTTGGCCGTAGCCAGGGAAGGTGGTTAAGGCTTCAAGCAGCTGTGAAAATGCAGCTCAGTATCTTCTCCCAGAGATTGAATACCATTCCAGGATCTGTCCCAAGAGCAGGAAGGAAGCAACTTCACATGTGAGCCAGAGGGGAGAGAGAGAGGGAACTGGTGGTGGAAATGCACCCAGCAGAGGCTGGGTATTGTACAGGGTCTGTCTGTGCTGCAGCTGGAAACACACCTGCATCCCCAGAGCAGTGCCTGACCTCCCTGTGGTCCCTCTGATGGGGCCATGCCTGTTCCCAGGAAGCAAAAAATGCCAAGGGAATAGCAGTTCCAGGGCCTGACTGGGGAAGGTGTTTCCACCCCACAGATGTGAGTCAGCCAGTGCTGGGCTGTAAGGCAAGGGCAGCAATCACGTTTCCTTGTAGCTGTGTGGGAGAGGGTTGGGCAGCACTGCTCAGCTCCCAACAGAAAGGGCTGAGACAAGGAAGTGTTGTGCTTCTGGAGCCTCTGCAAATGAGATGGGGAAGAGGAGAGGATGGGGAGGCACTAATCCAATAGCATGTCATTCCATTCCTCTGCTTCCTCGTCAGTAAATCCCTCTAGGGGAGGTGAGACCTCCTCAGACATATGTGGCACCGTGTGCCTGCCTGTCTGCACCCTTGGCATGGTGTTAGCAGGGCAAGTCTTGCACCCATTGTCGGGCTGCCAGGGCTCTTGCTCTACCAAACCACCACGGGCACCAGCTGCCCCCACAGCCCCAACGCCAGAGCAGGGGTCACTGAGATCAGACACAGCAGAGATGCTTCTCCGTGAGAAATGCAGAATTCCAGCGGCCCTGAACAATGTGCAGCCTGTCTTTGCTCTTTTGTCTGGGGTTTGGTTTTAAATATACAAAACTGTCTTGCCTCCCTTTCTTCCTCCCAAGAACGCCCTGAATAATGCTGGCCCCTCCACTCTTTTCAGCCCCTTCCTGAGCTGAATGTGTGGAGGGTCACATTGTGACTCTGAATGCCTTTTGATATCTTCTTGCTGGGCTTGGAAGGAATGGGGGAGACAGAGCTATTTGTACAGCATTCAGGCTCTCCGTGACTGCATCTAACTTGCTATTGTTGGTCAATGATCTTTTAATTACTTGCTACACTTGGGACTTTGCTCCATGCTTGAAAAAAAGGCAGATGTAGTTAACGTGCTCCTTCCAGAGAGCAGGCTGAACCTGGATGATTCCTCTGAGCATAAGAGATGCTTGCAAACACAGCCTTTCTTTTTATAGATGTTGTGGTTTGAGCATGTAGTTGGCTTTTTTCCTTACAGCAAATTTACTATTCAGTATTAGTTTTCAAAAAAATATATGCCAGAGATAGCTCACTGAAATGATTTATCTGTTCCCAAGACACACGTGTCTTTTGAGTTTTTTTTGCCTTTTCCTGCTTTGTTCTTTATACAATACTTTGATTTTCATTGTTAAGGTGGCAGTTATCTCAAAATATGCCAGGACTTTGGAGGAGGGGTTTTACAGAGATTATGGCTCTGGGCTCCCAGCCCACTTCTTCCCAGGTCTGGCCCTAACTTTAGTACCTGGTCTATATAAATCAGCATTTTCCCAAATAGATATCTAGGTTTCATAGTTACCCAACTTGAGGCCATCAAATGCTGCTCCTCAGAGCCCTTCCCCTTAAAATCAGATAGAGATAAATGAATTCCGTGAATTGCTGTCAAAGCATGACCACAAAATAGGAAATCTACAAGAAAGAGACAGAGCAGATATACTGCAAATAACTTGGCTGCTGAGATAGTTTTTGCTGAACCTGGATGGATCCAGCAGCCTTTCTGATTCTACATATGATCTTTAATGTCCCTTCCAAGTTAAAACATTCTATGACCCTATTAAATGCAGTTTATTTTGAATTATGCAGAAAACCAAACACCTGACTTTTGTAATCATTAGAGTTCTTCCAAGGCCCTGCACATAACCCAAGTCCCCTTGATGTTTTCACAGTCTCACTAACCACCGTGTCCTCAACAGCTTTGGAAGAGTGCACTGTTCTTAATTTTCTCTCCCAGTTTCTGTGCTTCAAAAAAGTTTTATTAATAGCTTTCCCCTATCCTAAAATTCTAAAGCAACTGTGCAGATGTAGTTATTATTCTGCTACTCATCATTAATGTGCCTGCAAATCTCTCAGACCTTTGTTCCCGGCAGCACTTGAGTTACTGTATTTCTGCCCTTATTAAGCACTTTTTCAAAGGGCTTTTGGCCATCCAAATCTAAATAAAGGAAAAAGAGAGATCGAACTAGACCTCTAGCAAACTCTGAATTTATACCTAAATGTGCTTAATAACTGGATTTGTATAGTCAAACATGCTCATAGCAGGATTTCCAGATGGATGGTTAGAAAATAGAAGATTTCTGTGCTTACTCCTGCTGTTCTGACATTTGTATTGGCTTGGGAACTTGGGTGGAAAAGTTCTTTGGTATGAGGGGGAATTGTGCCAGTGCGAGGTCTGGGACAGGATCAAGGAAACCAAAACAAAGGTGAGTTGTTTGCAGGAAATCTGGAGAGTAAAAAAAAAATTAAACAAGTCCTTCAAATGACCCAGTGAGTGTTTTGAAGGAAGAATTGGGGCTGTTCAGCCTGGAGAAGAGAAGGCTTCAGGGAGACCTTTGAGCACCTTCCAGTGTCCAAAGGGGTTACCAGAGAGCTGGAGAGAAACCTTGAACAAGGGCCTGGAATGACTCCCACTGCCAGAGGGCAGGTTAGAGCCGATATTGGCAAAAATTCTTCCCTGTGAGGGTGGTGAGCCCTGGCACAGGTTGCCCAGAGAAGCTGTTTGCCCCATCCCTGGGAGTGTTCAAGGCCAGGTTGGACAGGGCTTGGAGCAATCTGGGACAGTGGTCCCGCCCATGGCAGGACAGGGAACAAGATGGTCTTCAAGGTTCCTTCCAACCTAAACTGTTCTGGGATTTTATGATAAGACCACAAGGCAGTTTGTACATGTAGGGTTGCCTCACACACTTCCACAGGCAGCAAACAAGCATTTTGAGTGAATACATTTTAGTCTGGGCATGACCGTGTTCAAATTCAGACTTCATCAGTGCTGCGGAAGTGAGACACTCAGAGGTGAAGGAAAGAGGAGTTTTGGGGAAAATGGAACAACCTTCAACAGAAGGGACAGGGTGCAAGGTGCTGAGGATTTGGGTATGTGAGCAGAGGTTGTAATGGGTGGAAATAGCAGGCTGGGTGAGGAGTAGAAAAAAATGGTGATGCTGGATTACAAGATAATTGGAAAGAGTTGATTCCAGGCCCTTGGCTAGGGAGTTATTTCTGAAGATCAGGACTCCTGTGAGCTCATCTCAGCAGCAGATAAAAAGCTTGTACAATGCAGCATTTTGCTTATGGTTTCATGTGACTTTTGACCTCTGATATCACCATGACTTGATCCATTTTGAAAAACATACCATTGAACCAGCCTCCTAGGGCAGATTCACTGTTTACATGCCTGTGATACCCAGCTCAGCCATGACTCAGCCATCAGCAATGATGTTCTGACCTTATTAATATCAATGTAAATCTTCTTAATGCAGACATAATTTCACCCCAGAGGGCAATTCATTAATTAGCATGTCCGGCTATCCTGTCATTGGGCATATGAAGTGGGTAGTAACTTGGCTTATATACAGAGCAAATATGTGCTGAGTAAATATGGATTCAACTGCACACACAACGACAACAGATGAGGCCATAAATGTCTGGCAGCAAGAGTGAACAGAGGTGAGTCTAACTCCTCATTCCAGACCTAATTCAGTGCTGGGGGTACTTGCTTGTTGTACTTGCTTGTTTATAGTTGTCTAAAATCAATGTCCATGGAAATGGTTGTTGAATTAGTTGTTTATTTCACATACTGCATAAAGTTGTGTGACTCATAAAACATCATAGATAGAGTAGCCTGAGCAGGAAGGGATCCACAAAGATCATTCAGTCCAACTCCTGGCTCTGCATGGGACACCCCACAAACCCCACTCTGTGCCTGAGAGCATTGTCCAAATGCTTCTGGAGCTTGGCAGCCCTGAGGCCTCCACAAACCCTGGGAGGCCTGTCAGTATCTGACCACCCTCTGGGGGAAGAATCTTTTGCTAATATTCACCTAAACCTTCCATGACACAGCTTCAGCCATTCCCTTTGGTCCTGTCCCTGGTCATCAGAGAGCAGAGATCAGTCACTGAAGTGTTGCTCTGATGATATGTTTGCAGGTGTGATACACAGGGCTCTTCCATCCCTCAAGGCAATCCCCTACCTGTGTGTAGTTTGCACAAACACCATTGTCCTGCTGTGCTTGTTGCCAGGAAAGGGTGTTTTAATCATTCTAGTATATCTATTATGAAATATTTGTCTTTTGAAATAAAAATAGCCAAGTCAGAACTCTGGGCTAACCTAACTCCTCTCCTCCCAAATGGTATTTCATGTCAGCAAGTTGTCTGCGAATAATTAAAAAAAAAAACTCAACCAAAACAAAAAACCAAACTAAAACAACAACAACAAAAAACCCAAACAATTTTGGGACATTTATTGCATGTTAAAATGAAACAGATTAAAGTTAATATAACAATAATTATCTCCTGTAGCTAGTATTTGATACAGACAGTGCCAGGGAGGACAGTGTGATCACTAACAAGGTTAGGAAAGGATTTCTTCTCTTGTGCCACAATCGCAGATGTTACTCTTCTCCCAAGTATTTGAGATTTGCCACAGGCAGCTGATGAATGGTCTGTTGGGTGGGCTGTTGCTTTATTGTCAGAACTCTCTCTTCCTGTTCTCATTTACTGGGTGACCCTTCTTAACTATTTTTAAAGTGATTTAAAGTTTGCTTGATGAAAAACAACCATCAACCACCGCACAAATCTAAAAATTCCAGCTATCTGGTATAAAACCTTTTGATTCCCCAACTGCAAAAACCTTTTGAATTGCTAATTTCCCAGGTTGCCCAGGGAAGTTGTGGCTGCCCTATCCCTGGAAGCTTTCAAGACTAGCTTGGACAGGACTTGGAGCAATCTGCTCTGTGGGGTGGTGTCCCTGCCCATGGCAGGGGGTTAGAATGAGATGAGCTTTGAGGTCCCTTCCAAGCCAAACCATTCTGTGATTCTATGACTTTTAAGGAACTACTGCAGGGAAAAGGGTGGGGAGAGATCCAAGGATGGATGGAATCTTGTGCTTTATCTGCCTAGTTGGATTAAAAACCCACAGAAACTGTTGAGCACAGAAGCAGTTTGCTAAATCTGATGCCAGTGAAGAGAAATTCAACTGATATCTAAGAGGGAACAATTTCTCCAAGTTTATTTGCACCCTTACCCAATGTTTTACTTTCTGTCTTTTGTGCAACAGACAGCGATGTTTGGCAAGAAAGGAGGGAGCAGATGTTGTGAAAATAGAAGTACTGTTATCACTGATAACTGCAAGTGAACACAAACAGATGCGAAGAGACACAAAATAGAGGATGGGGTAAGATTTGACAGCAGATGCCAACCCCAGCCCTGAGCTGGCTATATCTGGCTAGTCCATGTGGGGTTTTAGAGTTATACCAGCAACACTTCCACTGGTTGGAACCTTTAGGCATCACTTGGCGGGAGCAACTTGTGCTGCCAGCACCTGTGTGACTGTGCTGGGTTTGGGTTACCAGGGTTTGATCCGGGGGTGGCTCCTGTGAGGAGGTGCTGGAGCTTCCCTCCACATATGATGGAGCTGTGGGGGTGCACAGACCCTCTGCAGCTCATGAACACCCATGGCAGAGCAGGAAGAGGCCTGAAGGAGGCTGTGCCGCCATGGGAAGCCCACATTGGAAGAGGGGCAGAGTGTGAGAAGTCCAACCCCTGAGAAGGAAGGAGCACAGTGATCGTGTGTGATGGACTGAGCACAGCCCCATTCCCTGTCCCCCTGCACCACTTGGAAGGAGGAGGGAGAGAAGCATGAGGAAAATTGAGCCTGGGAAGGAAGGAGGGGTAGGGGGAAAAGTGATTTAGGATTGGAGTTTATTTCTCATTTCCCTGCTCTGATTGAATTGGTAATTAATAAATTAAACTGATTTCCTCCATCTCTTCTGCCCATGACAGTAGCTGGTGACTGATCTCTGCCTGCCCTTATCCCAGCTATGAGCCTTTCATTGTATTTTCTTCCCCTGCCCAGCTGAGGAGGGGAGTGAGAGCAGTTTTAGGAGGCACCTGGTGTAGCCAGGGCCACTCCACCACAGTGACAATCCAGAGAGCAGTGTCATGCACTGCCTGTATGCTGAGCTGGCTGACTCTCAGCCAGACTGGCTTTTCTGGCAGCACCTTGGGAAATGGCTGGGTATCTGAACCCACAGATTCAGGGCATGCTGGCAGTTGTCTGTGTCCCAGGAATATAGGTGTATGTAGAAATAGCCTCTCTGTGCCTCCATTTCTGTATAGCCTACAAGGGATTTGCAACCTCTGTTTCTCAACACTCACACCTTTTTGGTTTTGGTTGCCTTTGAATACCAAGTCAGCCCACTCCAGCAGTTTTAAACTAAACCCAAGAGTTTATCCTCCTTCTTGAGGCATCAAGCAGAAAAGGCAAAATCTCTGAGCAACAGTTTTGCAAGAGATAATTGACTGACAAGAAAAAAACAGCCAGTCTTTGGAATGTTTTCTTTCCTATCTGCTCAACACTGTTCATTATCCCAGTAACTTGCACAGAAATCACTAAGGCTCCCACTGAGAACCTCCCTCAGACAGGTAAATAGCGTTTGAATTTCTAAACACAAGTGAACTGTTTAAATTTGGTGAGCTGCCTATTTCCACCCAGTCTGCTGTGTGTCTTTACATTGCTGCACCGAAATCCTGGTCACCCTTTCGGAGGGAAAAATGTGAATAGTATCTTTTCTTCTTTTATTTTTTTTTCTTTCAGTAATAAATTCTCAGCTGTTGACATCTTTCCTCACTCAAAAAAATTTGTGTAAGTCAAGACACAATCATATTGCTGGAGACAGACCAAAGGTAACAATTACCCAAGAACTGCAAACACTGTCAGGTTTCTCACATCTTTTTGACTCTGTTAAAAATGAAAGGTCTGAAATTTTCATCCTTCCTGCTGCAAAGGATATCCTTGCTGTATGTCCAACTGAGTTTGCTGCTTTGCCCACAAATTCAGAAGAGAATGATTTTAAACTTCTTTATTCTTCCTTGTTCAGACCTTTGCTGTTACAAATTACGGCCCAGAAATCTTTGGAGATCACTGCCTTGTTTTCCAGGGTAGGAGGGCATCCTGTTCTTCAGATCTTTTTTCTTTTTTTTTTTTTTTTTGCTTATACAACTAGAATCATAAAATTACGGAGTGGCTTGAGTTAGGAAGGATCTTAAATCTTATCCCACCCCTTCCATGGCAGGGACACCTCCCACTGTCCCAGGCTGCCCCAATGTCCAGCCTGGTCTGAGACACTGCCAGGGATCCAGGGGCAGCCACAGCTGCTCTGGGCACCTGTGCCAGGGCCTCATAGCCTCACAGGGAACAATTTCTTTCCATTTAGCTTCCTTGGTGGCTCAGAGCCTCATTCAGCCTTGAACAGTTCCTTTTCCCTCCCCTTTGCCTCGAGGTCTCCCTGTGCCTCAGGCCCACGCTCAGAGTGGGTGGGGGGGCATTCCTGACCTACTAGGGGGACACAACCCCACCTCTGACAGGACCTTTTCGGGCTCACCTGGGGTACGGTGACACCCTGGGATGCTGGGACGTGTCCATTGTCCATGTGGAGTCCAGTTTGGGCTGCTCCATCCCAGGGCAATGCCCGTGCCCTGTGTTGCACTGCAGGGGCACCTCCAGTGCAGGGCAGCCCCAAGCCCCCAGTTCAGCATGGATACCGAGGGGCTGGAACGCGCCCAGGGAAAGGAAGAGTTAAAGTTGAGGAAGGCTCTGGAGCACCAAGAGCGGCTGTGGGGGCTCAGCCTGGAGAAAAGGAGGCTTGGGGGGGGCCCTTGTGGCTCTGCACAGCTCCTGCCAGGAGGGCACAGCCGGGGGGATCGGGCTCTGCTCCAGGGAACAGGGACAGGAGCAGAGGGAATGGCCTCAGGCTGGGTCAGGGCAGGCTCAGCTTGGACACCAGCAGGAATTCCTTCCTGGAAAGGGAGCTCAGGCCTTGGCAGCGGCTGCCCTGGGAGGTGGTGGAGCCTCCACGGTCCCTGGAGGTGCCCCAGGAAGGCCTGGATGCGGCACTCGGTGCTCTGGGCTGTTGGACGATGTGGGGGTGTCACAGGTTGGACTGGGTGATTCTGGAGGGCTTCTCCTACCCCAATGATTCTGATTCTGTTGCTCCTCTTGCTCCTTTCACTGGGGCAGTGCTGGTGTTGTATCTGTGCCAGCTGCTGCTTTCTCACCTGTAATATTTAACTAATGGGGAGCAGTAAAGGGGCTTTAATTTTACAGCTCAGTTTTAAATCGACTAATTTCCTGGGAAATGCCATTTCATGGTTTGGGAATTGCCATGTGCTTTAAACTCTGCTTGTTAACCTTGCCGAGGTGAGAAACTCACCCCTAAGTGAAGAGCTCTGCAGCTGTAGCAGCTAACCAAGAGCTGCTCCCACTCTTTCTACACTAGAGACTGATCTGTGGCACGGACCCTGCGACTGCGAGTGCCTGACCCGCCCCCTCCCCGCCGCCATGGCCGCGCCGTGACGTCACTGGCCCCGCCCTCCCGGTTCCCCCCCCACTCGCGGCCACCGTAGCGGGATCGGCGGAGGCCCCGCGGCGGCCGATGGTCCGCGTTGTGCCGCCGCCCCCCGCCCGCCCCGCTCCGACCCGGCAGCGGCCGCAGATGGCGCGGCGGGGACCGGGCAGGCGGGGCGGGAGGTCACCGGCGCCGCCGCCGCCGCCGCTGCTGGCGCTGCTGCTGCTGTTGGTGCTGGGCCCCGCCGCCGCCGCCGGCGAGGAGGTGGCAGTCTCCAAGGAATGCGACAAGCCGTGCGCCAACGGCGGGCGGTGCCAGCCGGGCACCGGGCAGTGCGAGTGCCAGCCTGGCTGGGTGGGCGACCAGTGCCAGCATTGCGGGGGGCGCTTCAGGTGAGCCTCCGCGGGGCGGGGGGCGGGGACGCGAGGGGTCCGTGTGGACGGGGCGTGGGGGCTGGTTTGGGGTTGGTTCAGGAGTGAGGGGTTAGCTTTGGGGTACGGGAATGAAAGTCTGGCTCAAGTGAGGGGCTGGGTTGGGTGGGGAGTTCGTTTGAACCGTGGGAATCGGGCTGGTTTGGGGTACCGAGAGGAGAGTGTGGCAGCCCCATCAGGGATGGGCGGCAGGGACGGGGCAAGGGAGAAAGGAGAAGACACAGCAGTGGCTCAGGGGCCCTAAGGGGCACTTGAGGGCAATAGGGAGGTGGGTACGAGGAGCAGGTTTGGGCACTCAGACCTGCTGAGGAGGGTCCAGGGGTGAGTGAGGGCAGCAGGGAAGGGCCGGGTGACAGTAAAGGTGAGGGGCGGGACCAGGTGAGGTGAAAGGTGAGCGGTAGATGGAAGTGACAGGAAGGGTGAGTGGCAGGTCAAGGGAATGGTGAGGGACACTCAGGTGATGATAAAGGTGAGCGGCAGGTGCAGGTGACAGTAAGGATGCCGGTGTTAGGGCAGGATAGGAGCATTTTGAGAGGACAATAGGGGCTGGGTTTCTGGGCAGTGAGGGTGTGAGCATGGGCCTGGTTCAGGGGGATGTGGGTGTAAAGGGATGGGCAGGAGTCATGAAAGGGGTCAGAAGGGATTTGGATGCAGAGGGAGAGGTGGATGTGCAGAAACAGGCTTGAGGGGTGACAGTGTGGAAGGCTTGGTCTGACTGTCCCCAGAGGAGGTGAGTGGTTGGGCTTCCTGGGGGAGCTCTCAGAGCAATGGGACATGGATGTTTAGTGCCCCAGTTGGTGAGTACAGGATGTTTGTTATGCAGAGAGGCGCCTCTAAGGGGGCCAGTTTTTGGCATTGGTTGGCTGGGTTGCACAGGCATTACTGGTGATCGGTTGTGATTCTAAAGGGCTGTGTAGGAGCAGGGATGTGGTTGTAGGGCACTGGATCAGTGGGGATCTGAGTTTGATGGATTGCAGGGCCAGGAAAATGTTGGGTTTAAGTTTTAGTATGTCCAGACAGAAAGTAAAGCTGGAGGGGAGTGGGTATGGGGATATTTTTTTGGTGGCAGGGTTAGTTTTGGGAACTTACAAATGGAAGTGTAAGGATGGTGGGTGAATGGGGGTGGCTTTGTGTGTGGATGTGGAGCTGATGGAAGCAGTGAGGAGCAGGTGGACACAGGAGGACAGTGTGGGTGTGGGGCCAGTTCCTGGGCGGGGAGAAGGACTAATGTGTGCATGGGACTAGATCACACTTAGAACAGGTTGGAGGAGAAGGGCGTGCAGGTGGGCGTTAGAGCGGTGTGGAGACTCTAGAGGTGTTTGGAGGGGGGTTAAGGAAGCTCCTCTTGGCAGATCAGCAGGTTCTGGTTTTGGTTAAAGGTTATTTCAGGAGAAGTAGGTGCAGGGGGGAGAAGCAGTATCCTTATGGCAGTAGCTAGCATTTGGGAGGCTCATCATCTGGAGATGTAATGCTGCTGGCTTTTGGGGAGGGACAGTGGGAATAGCAGCGTGGTGGGAAAAAGCTCCTGGGCTTGTGGGGAGACCAGAATGGGCAGTGGGAGGGGATTGAACAGGACAGAGGGTATTGGGAGAGTCCTGCTGCTTCAGAGTTTTGTTTTGTTTGTTTGTTTTTTTTTTTTTTTGAGGAAAAAAGGGCTAAAGGAGGGCTCTGGGCTGGGGGATGGAATTCCCTGGCTCTGCACTGGTCCAGGCCAAGTGCAAACAACTGTGTGTGGGAATGAGGGGTGTCTGCACAGGACAGTGATTTTTGGGCTGTATGCTGATGGACAGTGTGTTTCTGCAGTGCTGGGGCCAGTTCTTTTAGTGTTGAGTTACTCGGTTGGGTTGTGTGTCTGAGGTGTATCCCACTGGATGAGAAAATGGAAATCATCATGGGAATAGGCTGAGGATGCTCCCTGGCATTATGGCAAGGATTTCTGTAAGATGGTTACCTGCCTTGGATTCGTCTGTGGCAGAGGGAGAGCCAGTGTGTGTCTGCATGCATTAGGCGAATTCCCTGGCAGGGCTGATTCCTGGAAAAGAAGGAAATGAGAAAAGGATGATTATCCTAGGCAGTGACTGCTTTCTTGGGGAGCTGCTGAAGGTACCAAGCACCCTTCGATGATGTTCCTTATTGATTTGGGAGGAGGGTAACTGTTTATATAACCTGAACTCATGGAAGAAAAATACTTAATTTTTTTTATTCATATTTGTTGACCGTCTGTAGATGTGTGTGTATTGCAAACAGTTTGAAAGGAGTTTTGTATAGAAACAATTCCAGGCTAGGCAAGCCCTGGAAGTCCAGACCTGCCTTTTTAATGTCTTTTTCCTGCTGTCATGAAAAGCATTTTCTTTTAGCTGGGAGAGTGCTTTAAGGAATAGCCTCATACGTGTTACTCTCTTGGAGAAACTTAGGATATGTGTGGTTTTTAGGGGACTGGATTTGAGAGACTTCTTTTCTGAATAGTAATGCCAAGTAAAAAAAAAATTGGTATTTATTCACTGCTAATAGAACCTCAATTTTTTTCCTCTTACCTGTTTTGATAAAACTTCTTTTTTCTTTCTCGCATATAATTCTAGTCTAAAATGTTGCCTGAAAACATAATACATGTTTTTCTCTGTAGATGATTTGTCTGTTTATTAAGGAGTTGGAATTTCTAGTAATGTTTTTAAACTTGGAGCTCTGAGAAATGCAAACAGTGGTCATAGTTCTGCAGTCATGTGTCTTCTTTCACATGCCTTGAGTTTGCTCTGTCTCCTGTCAAAATTGGCTCTGCAGGAGGTTTTTGTTTGGTTCACGGTTGTCAAGAGTTTGGCTTTAAAGGACTTAATGTGTTATTAAATACTGTAGGTACAAATGGGAAGTAGAAGAGCAGGTGAAAATTATTTTCTAAGTGCAGTGTATTCTATGTGCTTATCTGCTGGACTGAGAGATGTAATTAAATTTGGCATGTTAATCATCCTGTCTAATCTAGATGTATATGATGACTGTATTTGTGGCATTGAGTGTTTTCATTTACACTGTAAAGTTACACCTCGTGCTTCACTAACCTACTAATATCTCACATCTTCTTGTGTTCACAGTGAAGGATGAACATTGTAGCATCGAGTTGCAGTCTTCTAATATTTCATTCCCCTTTTTCCCTGGGAAATCTTTTTTTTAAACTGCAGTTAGGTGTATGAGTAACACACCCCAGATCAGTGATGCTTTTTAGAGGTGGAAGGCTGATTTAGGAAGGACTTATTTTCTAAGATATGGAACCAGCCATTTTAGTTGTTCAAAGATAAACATCTTGGTGTTAACAGAAGCTGAAACACAAAACACAGAATGTGCCTGATGTGCTTGTGTCTCCTGTTTGAGCATAAACCTCCAGAGGGCTCTGGGCTGGCTGGAGGCTGCTGTGGGCTTCAAGCTGCCATGATATGGGCAGGAGAGGAGCTGCTGCTGGGAGGGATGAGAAATTCCCTAGTCACAGAGCTGCAGCAGCATCCTGAGATGGCATTTGGAGCAGTGGGAGCTTGGGAGCTCCAAACTTGAGAGTGAAATTGGCAGCATTGATTATTGTACAATCAAAAAGATGCTGCACACTTTGTTAACAGACTCTTCAAAGTGCTGTCTGCAGCTCAGTGACACAACCTCTCATCCTGCCTAAACTGAGTTGTCAGCCAGCTGCCTAATTAGCAGATGGAATTAAAGGTGGAAAGGCCCTCTAAGATCATCCAGCCCAGCTGCCCCCAACCCTGCCAAGACCACCAGTAACCAGACCCACGTGTTTTTGAACACTTCCAGGCATAGGAGCTCAGCCACTTTCCTGGGCAGTCTGTCCCAGTGCCTGACCAACCTTTCCATGAAGACTTTCCCCAGTATCCAGTCTAACCCCTGCACCAAAAGTGCAACTTGAGGCCGTTTCCTCTTGGTCCTGTCTCTTGTTCCCAGGGAGCAGAGCCTGACTCCCCCTGGCTGCACCCTTCTGTCTGGGAGTTTTGGGGAGTGAATGAGAATGAGCTCTTCTCATTCTGGCCACGAGTTTTTCCAGGCTGAGCCCTCCCAGTTTCCCCAGCCCCTCCTCACCAGACAAGGCAAGTAAAGCACAGAGCAAGAAATGACCTCTGGTTCACTTCCATTTATTGTCCTGAGATTGTAAAGGGTTGGATTAACAAATTCAGGATAATGATTGACTTATTGAACAGTTAGTGTGTGTGGTTTGTGTGTGTAGGCTCACTGATGGGCGGTTTGATGTTTGATGGTAGCTGAAAATAATATTTTGACTATATAACGAAATACCAGATTATTCCAGGAATATGGATTTTGTGTGTAAAGGCACTAGTGCTCCTTTCATGGTAATACTCTTTTTGTGGTGGGAGATGGCAAATACTAAGCAGGACTTAACCATGCAACCTGACAGTTGGGGAGTAAAAAACAGATTAGACTGTGTCCTTTAAACTCTCTTTTTAGTAATATAATGGGGAGCAGTTACGTGTTACTGATTAAATGTTATGAAGGACTTGGTGGTAGTAGAGGGTGCTTGGCCAAAGAATATTACAGTGAAGAGGAATTTTATCTCTAGGTTTGTGTAAATCACTGCCTGAGAGAGTTGTGAGCTGGAAAAGAGCTATCACAATTCTCTTTGTTAAATAAATAGGAACTTCTGGTCAAAAGCTTAAATACAAGCTGTTGTCTTTAAGAAGCTACCTGAGGCATTTGTGGATTTAGGAAGGTCAGGAAGATGCTTAATAGATCCAAGGATGCTGGCAATTTGAATCAAATCAGTTTAAGTGCTCAAATTAGATCTGGGGCCTGCATTTGTGTCTGATCCCCATTCTGTTCCTCCCTTTTCATTAGGGTATTATTGTGCTTTAAAATGATTTTCTCTTCCATGCTGCTTAATGAAAGACTTGCTCAAACACTGCACTGGTAAAAAAGAAGAAGCTATTTGAGTAGGAAATACTTAAACATCATCAATTTTAATGAATGCACTGGGAAAAAAAGAACAATTATATGTTTTTTTTTAGTTCTTGGAGGTATGTGTGGATATCCTTATGAATGCATATCTATATTTCTGTCTATCCATACATGTAAATAATATATAAATATTATCTATTTTGTGGCTTGGAGCAACCTGGTCCAGTGGAAGGTGAAGGAGGTCTTCAAGGTCCTTTCCCACCCAGACCATTCCATGATTCTGTTTAAATGATCTGTTCATTGGGAAACTCATGGGTAATATTTAATCTGAATTCTCTGTTATTGCTCCTCTCCCTGTTTTATTGGACAATCTGATATTTTACTAGGGCTGTTTTAAGAACTAAACTTCACCTGTGAAATAATTCAGTATTTTTGAAATATCTGAATTGTTCTGCAGTTTGTGCTGTGCACTAAACGAGCAGCATAAATATTTGACTTGCGGGAGGTTTTGTTAACGTTTGCAATAAGCTCACTGCCTGTTTTCAGTCTGCTTTATAGTAAGGAGGCAGCAGTGGAAAATTCAGAGCAGTCAGACAAAACAGCTCGTGCTGGATCCTCCCCATCATCTCTGCCTCACAAACATCCAGTGCCTTGCCTGTTGGAGCTTTAGTGGTTGGAATTACTGAACACTGTGTGTGTGTGAGAGAGAGAAGTCCTGTCCTGTTCCTGTCTTCCTGCTGAGCACGTCTGAGCATGAGAGCTCCTGGAACAGAGCAGATGAAGGATAACATTCCTGTGCCTGCCAAATCCAGAAACATATCACTGACTTGGACTTAGAACGCCTCCTTCTCTGCAGCAGTCACCATTTGTGTCATTTCTCTGTTCCTGCAAGGATCAGGGAATACCTGCCCGAGTCCCTGAGCACTTGGCTGACACTGCTCTAGATTTTCCCAGTATTTCAGTCTCAGCTGTTCCTGTCGTTTTGGATGCAAAATAATCACAGAATGGTTTGGGTTGGAAGGAACCTTAAAGCTCTTCTCATTCTAACCCCCTGCCATGGGCCAGGGACACCTTCTGCTAGACCAGGTTGCTCCAAGCCCTGTCCAGCCTGATCTTGAGCACTTCCAGGAGTGGGGCAGCCACAGCTTCCCTTGGAAACTAATAAAATGAGCTCAGGTCCAGCCAGGTGTTTGTTACCATCTTCATCAATTTACATTTAACATAAATAACTTATATTGAAATACCAAACAATGGCTAAAATTGGCACTGTTTTCACAGAAAATAGTTGTTTTCTTCAATTAAAAAAAAAAAAATCTAGGACCAGTGATCCTTTTGTCCCATGTCTTGATAAATTTAAATAATATTTGAAATGTATGTGATGGATTTGATTTTCCTGGCTTGTTCCTCTGAAGCTTTTGTGAGCAATCAAATTTCAAACCCTGAGCTTCCTGCACCTGACATGTTTATGAAATCCATGCTGAAAATCCTATATTTAGGTAATGCTGCTGCTCACCAAGCTGTTGTCTCACTGTATTAATTTAGGATATCCTTGGGTCCTCTTTTCTTGAATGGTTTCCTTGAAGAATTTTTTTCTGATTTGAAGTTCTAGGCAGAGCACTTAGAATTACCTTCTTGACCAGATAGAGCTTTGCTTCTTTTTTCCTGCACTCAAAATACTCCCAGCAAATAGGAGCTTTTAAATCACATCTTGTAAAGCATAGTGAAAAAACAGAGTAAAAAAGGCTGAAGCAAAGTAGTTTTGGGGGAGGAGGGAGCTGCTCCAAACTGGAATTCACCGTAAGAAGAACCACAGCAGTTTGTGCCAGTGCTTTGTTCTTGCACAGCCACATGCTCACATCTGCCCATTAAACCACTGCAGCATCTTGGAAGCTGGGCTGGAATATTTGGTGATCAACTTTACAGCAGTGAACAGAGATGATAATTTGCTTTTGTGCACAGTTTTGAATGAAATGCTCATTTAGTCACCGAAACATTGGAGCAGTAAGGATGTTTGCTTTTTGTTTCCTGCTTTTGTTCCCTTGCTTTGTTCATGGCTGATCCTCACAAAAGTTCCTTTAGATCTACTTGAGATTGTCACTTTTCCTCCTTTTGCTTAAAATAAATATTTATTTGATGGAGAGGCAGGTTGCTTGCAGGGTTTTGGTGGATGTGTGCTGCATAGAGATGATTCCAGGCATGGTTTGGGCTTGAATGGGAAATGCTTGGGATATTCAGAATGTAAGGGCTCTGTCCTTATTGCAGAGTTGTGACATCATTAGGGTTGTTAAGAGCCCTTAATTGCACACAGAACAAGCTTTATGTAGCAATCTGATAACCTAAATTTGGGACATTGGCATAGTGGGGGATTTGGATAGTAATTGAAAGAAAATGGATTCTGTTTTGGGCTGATAATAAGTGTCTTAGTGCATCTTGCATGATGAAGAAGAGTTTAAATGTTTTACTGATGAATTGAGCAATATTCCGGCTAAAGAGGGGCAGCTGATCAGAACAGATTGTGAGAAGTACTTCTTGGATGCCCCAGGATCTGGAAAATATTCCTGGTCCTGGTTGTGCCTTCACTTGCTAAAACAAGTTTCCTGCAGCATCACCAGATTCAGAATTTTCAGTTTCCTGAAAATGCAGAAATGGAATTAAGCTGGTTTAAGGGACGCCATGCTGACAGAGGTGATCTGGGCATTCCAGCCAAGGGTTTTCCAGTGTGTAAACTCTCTTTTACTCCCTGCTGTGCCTGCTGGGCTCACAGCTGCGGAGGTGAAAGCACTGTTGTACACAAACTTAGCTCGGGTGTGCTCAGTGCGTGTTGCAGAAATTTAAATAGGAGGTTGTTGCTTTGTGGAGGTACAGGGTGTTGCACATCATATTTGAAAATTATCTGTAATGACCTTTACCATGAGACAGTGCTGCTCAGCTTGATGCAGGATGTACAAATACAGCTGTGAACATCCCAGATTTTCTATTATTTCCCTTTGCCCTCTGTTTCCTGATTCTCAGAAACTTTTTTTTTTCTTTGCTAGTTTCTATAAGCTGAAAGAAAAAAAAAAAAGAAGAAAATTGTGCTAGGAAAACAGTCTTTGGAAGACTTTCTTATTAAACTTATTAGTGTTTGTATTGCTTGAAAATTTAATATCTGTCTCCAAGGTGGTGCTTGTCTACTGAAAGGATAAGAAGCTTGACACAGATGAATTAGCATTTTTTTTGTAAACTCCTTTTATAAACTCAAATACAGAAAGTGAGAGGTATTTTTCCATTCAGAAAATTTAGGTTGGGTCTAATATTTTTTCATGGCAGAGGGAAGGAATGTCTTCAATTACTTTGTGATTAAAAGCTATTTAGTTTTCAGTCATTGTAATGAAAAAAATTGCCCCTGCAGTGGCTTAGCTGTGTATTCAGTGGCTTTAGTGGTTTTTTTGTGTGTTTGTTTTTGTTTTTATTTTTTTATGGTTTTGTTTTGTTTTGTGGGGCTGGTTTTTGTTTTTGTTTGTCTGTTTTTTCCCTTCAGTTTCTTTGTGCTTGTGTCATGATCTCTTTCCTCTCACAGTTTAGTCATTTTCCACATGTTCCAGATGTTTTGAATGTAATTGCACTGTCTAGGGAAAATGTATGATTCAGGTTTACCATGAGCACAGCTTTTAGATTTCATTGCTTGTTACGATCAAGAATGTGTTTGAGTTCCTCTAAAATAAGCTTTTCAGAGTGGTTTTGTGAAGGTTTTTTGCAGCAAGGTGCAACATGTTTCCTACCAGAGTTGTGCACCTGTCTTCTTAATGATTAATTTACACAGTCTGTCTCCATTAATCCAGAGTGGAGAGTGTCGCTTGAATTTTATGGTGATTTCAGAGCATAGATCTCTAGTGTCTGCTTGCTACATACCTTGATCTTGTGTGAGATCATCAATGGCGATGCTGCAAAGATTTCCAGCCTTTGCAAGACCTGATTTGCAGAATAGTGTGGAACTGAAGTGCTGACTGGGCTGGCCAGTGCTACAAGAAAAAAAAAGCCCAAAAAGCAGGGAAAACTCCAGCATCATTTCCTAGTAAGGATTTTAGTGCTGCTAGAAAAAAGTATACTGCTGTATCCAAATTGTGAGCATGGATTGATGCTGCTGGCTTGCTGGAAGCAAAGTACTGAATTCCAAATAATATAGTGAAAAATAATTAGTTTTGAGGTCACTGGTGATTTTAATTTTAATTTTTTTCAAGGAGAGATCAGGAACAGGCAGAATTGCTGGGTGAGTTGCTTTTAGTTTTGTTGAAAAAGTTGAAATATATTGTTGTTCAAGACACACTCTGTTTGCATCTGCATTTATGTATAGTGCTGCCTCCTTGTTTGACAGTGTGTCAGTGCACTTTAGTTCAGGGATTGATTTATTGCACTGAAACATGTAACAGGCAGCTCTACAAATTTGGGTCAGTCAGTGTCTTTCTCACAAGCACAGGTTGCAGTGACTCTTTAAAGTTACTGGTTTTCATTTTGGGAATAGTAATGGGTGTTTAAGTAAGCCCTTGTTCAACTTCTGGAGGATGAATCATTTTGAGGAGGTGTTGATGTGTTCAAAGTCAAAACCAGGATTTGACTTCCCGCCTATGCACACTTTTTCTGAAACATCCATATTAATATTACTGGAATTTAAAATTTTCTTGTGGATACTCTGATAGTCTGTTAACTTGTTTTATCTGAATTTATGTGATGAGCCCAAAGAAAACTCTAATGCTGCTGAAAGCATGTTAAACCAGTAATTTGTGGATCACTTTCAGCTTTTCTCACTACCTGAGCTGATAAGAATTTCTGGGACAGCAGGCAAATGTCAGTACCAGCAGAATTGCCTTACGTGAATGGTACAATAACAATTTCTATGCAAGTTTGATGTTTGAATGTGAGAGGATGGGAATTTGAATTTCTGGTGAAACAGGAATGTGTGGTCTGGCTGGAAAAGCTGAAATGACTTTATAGCCTCTAACTTTACTGTTCCCTTGAGAATAGATGATCACAGACTTCAGGAATCAATGCAGTTCATCATTTAATCCCCTTGGTTCAGTTTCCCTATCAATTAATTAGGGCAAATTATTTATATGGTCTAAAGATGTTCTGATGATGACTCTATTTACATAGGAATTTGGAGGTTTGGAAGCATATTTTAATGACAGTTTGGATGGCAACTGGTATTCAGTTGTCTATTCTGAGAATAATACTGCCCTACAGAAGAAATGTGGTTAATGTTGCTATAAATATGCCTAAATCATCTTCACTGAGGTTGATGAAAAAGGATATTGTGTGTTAAAAGTGATGGAGTTTAAATGTGATCTTAATTTCTCTGTTCAGCACTTATGGGAATTTGTCATGTGATACGGAAAGACAAGAAATCACAATGTGGAAATTGTGTTATAGGATCAAAGCTGGTTGAGGCATCAGAGTGGCCTCTGTGCCTGAATTTTGCTTGCTTGCAGTGCAAGATGTGTGTGCATTAGCTGGGACGTGGTGCTGGAGGAAACATCCTTTGCTATATTCCCACTGTCCAAATCCCCCTGATTTTCAGTATCCCAAGGCAGGGAGGACTGAAGCATGAGTGCATGAAGGTGTGGTGACTCACACTGTGTAGTTTTAGACCTGGGCTCCTCAAGCAGTGCCCTGTGGTAGGACAGGTTGTACATGAGTTTCTGCAGTGCCAGTGAGGTTGGGTGGGCTGGAGCTTCTCCCAGGGAGCATGGAGGGAGTCCTTTCCCTTTTTCTTGTGGGTTGATGTAAATTCATCCGTCTGTTCTGCACTTTGCCAAGGGCAGAGGCACCTCCCGCTGTCCCAGCTTGTTCCAAGCCCCATCCAGCCTGGCCTTGGACACTTCAGGGATGGGGCAGCCACAGCTGCTCTGGGCACCCTGTGCCAGGGCCTCACACCCTCACAGGGAGCCATTTCTCCCCAATATCCCACCTAACCCTGCCTGCAGTCAGTGGGACAGCATTCCCCCTTGTCCTGTTGTTTCACGTCCTTGTCCAAAGTCTCTCTCCAGCTCTCTTGGAGCTGTTTTAGGTACTACAAGTGCTGGAATTTCTTCCTGGAGCTTTCTCTGGGCTGAACAAATCCCAGCTCTCTCAGCCTGTGTCCATAGAGTTCCTTGCTTTTTACCTGTGGATTTGAAGAAGTTCTGTAGGAGACAACCATGTGTGTGTGTATTGATTTTTGTTTGCACTTGAATTTTTCATACATTTTGTATTGATTTAAAGCTATAAATTTGCAGAAGCCTGAGCCCTTCGTGGTTAGGCTTTGTGGGGCTCTCTGGGCATCAAGGCTGTCTTGTGTTTCTGTAGTAAGTTCAATAAATAATAAATCAACTTCTGTCATTCACTGAAGGAAATCTTTCTGTTCAAGTTTAGGGAGATTAACAGGATTCTATAGACACAACTGAAATTGATGTTTCCTTAGTGTCTTGTAACACACTGAAAATACGAAAGTAGGTGGATGAAGGCCACTACCATCAATGCTAAAGGAGGAGATAAACCACTATGGATGATCTCTGTGGTAACTGTCATATCTGAAGAAGGAAAAGCACCCATTTTGAGGTCAGAAAGCATTGTGGAAAGTTTTTAAATTCTCCTAATTTAAATATGTGATAAGAGCAGTTAAAGGTGCCATGCCTGATGGCCAAAGTGAGTGTTGGAAGCCCTTTTGCAGGCTGGGCTGTTGATCTGCTGAAGATTAATGGCAGGTCAGGACTGTGACTTGGCATGAGATGCTTTCCCTTTAATCTCCAATTAAATTAAAGAAGCACCAAATAGCTATGATTTTAATGGGGTAAAATATATACACACACATATATTTCCCTTTCTCATGACTGACTCACATTTCAGCAGAGGTTCTCCTCTAATGACTTCAGGTCCTTTTATAAGATTTTTTTATAAGTTGTACGTGTTCATTATTAAGTCTTTAAAAACAAACTCAGGAAAAGTTTGGCCCTGGTGAGCTGTGTGTTGCTGTAATTTCTCCAAGGAGTGAAATAGTAGAAATGGTAAGTTTTGAAATTTTCTTTTTGGTTTTTCTTTTGGCAGCTACTTCTGTACATAGTATGTGTAAAACATACATGTGGGTAAAGCTGTATGATTTCTAAAATGTGGAGTCAAAGTAATTACTGTGCATGTCACTTATGTTCCTTAATGTATGGTATTCTGTTTAAGTGGTGGAGCTAAGGAGAAAAGAGAACAGGTCAGCAGGGTAAAATAGTTGTACTAAGTAGTTTTGATATTTGTAATATGAAGTATATTATGGATCATCTCATCCTGATCTTGGTAGCCAATGTCCTACTGATTATACAATAAAATATCTTAAAACATTGCTGGTGTTGAATACTGTTTGAGATATTCCTGAACACATAGAGTAAACTGAACCCAAACTTTTCAGATGTATGATTTTGAAAATAAACCCCGCTTAGGATCTAAAAATGTAAATAAAATCTTACGAGCTGCCTTTTGAGGAACCCTATCCATAGACTGTACAGGACATGTTGTTCTAAACGGGCACTGAACTAAAGGTAGATGGGGCAATATGCCACCTGCACTCTTATTCCAGGGCATCTTCAGAAATGTTACTGCAGGAGAGAAAGGGAGACTGAACTCAGAGCTCCCTGTGAACTGCAGTTCCTCCTGAGGGGCAGCTCTGGTCTCTGTTCTCTGTGACAGGACCCGAGGGAATGGCTGGAGCTGTGTTGGGGCAGGTTTAGGTGGAGATCAGGAGAGGCTCATCCCCCAGAGGGTGCTCAGGCAGTGCCCAGGCTCCCCAGGGAGTGGCCGTGGTGCCAGGGCTGCCAGAGCTCCAGGAGCGCTGGGGCAATGCGCTCAGGCTCAGGGTGGGATTGTTGGGGTGTCCTGTGCAGAGCCAGGAGCTGGACTCAGTGATCCTTGTCAGTCCCTTCCAGCTCAGGATACTGTGGGATTCCATGTGGAAATAAAGCCAAACCCAGTACAGCAGTCCTCCCTGCTGTCCTTGCTTCCTGGTGATATCTGGAGCAAACCAGCGGCAGCAACTGCAACAGAATTGAAAGTGGGAAGCGAAATTGCTGTGCATCACTTGGTCTGGTTTGGGGTTTTTTTTGGATTTAGTTTTTTTCCACAGCCATGGTTTGTGCCTTGAGTTGTTTTCTGTTTTCACTGAAGTTTACGTTCAGAAGGGTTGTAGCACACTTCCCTCTCCAAGTGCACTAATACAGGATAGAATTACAGGACTGATTTATGAAGTGGGTAACAGCTGTGATGCTGAATTGATTGGTACGAGGAGGTGCTTTGCAGCCCCTGCAGACAGGCTGGGTGCTATCAGACTGATGCCATCAGAGTCTTAGCTGCCAATCTGAACGTGCTTTTAGAGAGTTATTTCCACACCCAGCTTTTGGAGAATGGTGAGTCCTTGCCCAAGCTGGCTCAGACTGCAGAGCCCATCCCGAGCCCTGGAGGTGGGAACATGGGACACGTGTTTATATCCTGTGTTACTTACATGCACCGAGGCAGTTTGTAGGACTCCTATCATAACATTTGTGTTGTGTAGCCCCTAAAATAGCCCATGTTGTACTTTGTCCTGATTGTTTGTATACTGATGACATTCACTGGTTCAAATGAGATTTTCTGCCTTTTTCATTGCTTCTCTTTTAATCTTAATGCTTTGATTAGATTTTCAGAAGTTTATTGTATCTTCTATATCATTAATTCACTTTTAAAGTTTTTTCTTCATCTAATTATAATTGAATTTTGCCCTTGAGCAGGTGTATGGATAATCTTTTAAGAGCAGTTTTAAAAGTAGGGTGAAGAAGGTGAAGAGCTAGTAATAGAAAGTAACATTAGTTGAGTCTTTGGTTTGTGCAGTAGTGATTTAAAAAAATGGAGGGAAAGATGATCTGCTATCTTTAGACCTATCAATCTGACCTTGAGATCAAAATTTAAGAATGTGTGAAAGAATGATGGTACACAGACAGAAATTGCTAGGTAGATTTGCCATTTGTAAGTGATGCTGTTTAAAATACAATATATACATGTGCTGGATGTGTTATAAGCATCATTTAGGATGAAGGCACCTGTAAGAGATAAATAGGTGCAATCAGGGCTTTGGAAGCTTCTTTGATTCAATGGCACCACCCAGAGCAGGGCTGCACTGTATGACCTATGAAGAACTTTTCATCTGTGTGTGGTAGTCAGGAAATCTGGAGAGTTTTGTCTTCCATTCTGCCATTTCTATTGAGATGGAATTAATCAGGCTCCTTCTCATATTACAGGTGTGGAAGGGGAGCAGTTGGTGAAGTGTTGAACAGGAGGATAAGGGTTAAAAGAGGGGCCAAGGGAGGGGATTCTGCCCTGCTCAGGTGAGACCTCACCTGCAGAGCTGCCTCCAGCTCTGGGCCCCCAGCATAGGAAGGACCTGGAGCTTTTGGAGTGAGTCCAGAGGAGGCACCAAGATGATCAGAGGGATGGAGCAGCTCTGCTGTGAGGAAAGGCTGAGAGAACTGGGATTGTTCAGTCTGGAGAAGACAAGGCTCTAGGATGACCTAATTGTGGCCTTCGAGTAACTGGAAGGAGCTGACAAGAAAGATGTAAAGAGACTTTGGACACAAGGACTTTTGGAGAGACAGAATGGGGGGAAATGGCTTCAAACAGAGACAAATGTTGATTTAGATTAGAAATAAGGAAGAAGCTTTTTATGATGAGGGTGGTGAGGTGGCACAGGTTGCCTAGAGAAGCTGTGGCTCCCCCATCTCTGGAAGTGTCCAAGATCAGGTTGGATGGAGCTTGGAGCACCCTGGGCTAGTGGAAGGTGTCCCTGCCCATGGTGGGGGTTTGGAATTGCATGGGCTTTAAGGTCCCTTCCAACCCACACCATTTCATGATTCTGTTGTGAGAGAGAAAATGATGTTTTGCTTCAGCCATAGGAATGTATACTTTATGTCATGTAGACAAAGATGTAGCTAGCACCTGACTCAGCTGCCATGTTTATATTAATAAATAGTCTTGCTTCAGTGACTTTGTTCTCTTTCAACTTTATTGGTGAGTGGGTGTTTCTCACAATTTGGGGAATTGTCTGGGAAACTTGACCTCTGGTTATTCAGAGCAGGACAACGGGAAGAGGGGAAGGCACACGCTGCTGATTCTAGCAGCCCCTGACATGGACATGGTGTATCTTCTTATGAAATGATGTTTGGATTCCCTTATCTGGGAAGGGAGGAAAGGCTGCCAGTTCCTGGAACAAATGGCCTGTTGCTCAAAAATGATTTGCAGGCCATAATGCTCTCTTTTGCAGATCTTAGAAGAAAGGGGTTGTTGTCCCAAACATCAGCCCTGGACATTTACATACATCAGGTAAAACTGGGAGATTGGATGTTGGTAAAATTTTGGAAACTTGACACTGACATGGGAAGATCCATTTCCAATACACTTGGTAATTGGGACAGCAGTGCACACTACAGAGGGAGAGTGGGCACCTGCAGTCTGAATGAAAGGACCAGTGGAGTCACCTCCCAGGGACTGGACTGTAAAACAAGGAAGTAACCCTCTAAAATTAACCTTCAAAAGACAATCTGTCCCAGAAATGAATAATTTAAATTTTATTGCCTGGATTATAATTTTAGTCCTAGTAAACCCTGTTTTAGCTGACTGTTGCATTAGATGCCATAGAACCTGGAAAGTTGCTGGAGAAAATTAATGGGGCTTCACCCATCATCTCTGGCTCAGTATGGTATCCTGTTCTGATAAACCTACAAAATGTCAGGAAAGGATCCCTGGTGGAGCACAAACCTACTGGATTGTCCAAAATTTAGGAACATAGGCTCAAACATCGGAAAGCTTGCCTATGTGCCAGTACAGAAATGGAGCACACTGTGGGATTCTCAGTCCTTGGATAACCTATTTGGGAAAACCTAATGGAGGAAGATGGGCTTCTATTATGTGCCTTTGCTGGATTATTGCTTATGCCTTGTCTTATTCCCTGTTTTATCAGGTTAATTGCTAGTGTAGTAGAAGAAATGCAGGTGATCAGAATGCCAGTGAACCCAAACCTAGCAGCTGCTAGTCAAAGAGCAGGAGCCCAGAAGATCATGGTCCCAAGGAGGCGAGATCAGAACAGAGTGAAACCAGAAGACGACCTACATCTTATTTTACACAAGCTAGAGTAAAGCTATGCACCTCAGCAGGAAACAAAGACCTAAAATTTTGGAATAAGCCTAGCTCAGCACAAACAGGAGTTTGCCAAATCACAGGTCTGGAGTGTAACTGTTACGTGTCAATAGAACCTTTTTGCAAACAGGGCCCATCCCACACCGGCCAGACAGATAACCAAACCAAGGGCCTCAGCAAAAAGTGATAAATGAAAAGGAGGTGGATTGTGGGGGGTAAAATAGTGTTTTGCTTCAGCCATAAGAATGTATAGTTATTGTCACGTAGGCAAAGATGTAGCTGGCACAAGGCTAGGGCTCGGGAGGGAGCATGGCAGCGAGGAAAAGGGGAGTCAAGTGATGTTTGTTAAACCAGGTGAGGGTGGAGGAGCTGTTGGTTTGAGTGCAGTAGGGGCTGAAAGAATGGAAGTTCCTGAGTACCCAGGCAGTGGGAGAGGGTACAGGGACACCCCCGGGTGGGGAAGGGCATAAAGGTTTGTACATTTTAGGGGGAGGTGTGCCTCCTCAGTGAGATGCACCTGCCACAGGTGCCGTGTTTATATTGATAAGTAGTTTTGCTTCAGTCACTTTGTTCTCTTTCAGCTTTATTGGTGAGTTTCTCACACTGTGAAATAAAGGGAGAGGGTTGGAACTGGAACCTGATGTAGTATTTTCATTCATGGAAAAGTGAAAAGATGTGCACTTCTTATATCACTGATGATGCCACTGTGCAGCCTGGGTGCAGAGATCACACCATCATCTGGGCAGAGCAGGGGGAAATGGAGTGACAGAACAGGGCTGAGGTGGCTTTCCACTCACAGGGATTTACAGAAGAAGCCTCTCAAGATGGAATTACATTAAAAAAAAAGACCCAGAAACAGTAATTGGTTCTTTGAATGGTTGTTACTTGTCAGCATGATGCATTTGGGAAGACAAAGGAAAAAGGCAGAGAGGAAAAGGAGGAAAACTGATACTATGGTTCAAAGCCCTGATATGAATATCTTCTGGATAATACCATCACTCTCTAATCAGTTGGTTTCTTTATAATCATGTGTTTGTGAAGAGGATTTTTCTGGTTTTTGTTTTTAGGTGCTCTGGCAGTCATTTCTCTTTAAGTTTTTTATGTCTGTTGATCAGCAAATGCTCTTGGCCTGCAGCTGTTTCTTACCAGTCTAAGAACCGGGTGGTGTTCATTCCACAGTGCTTCATGGTGCTACACTGAAATTACTGTTTCAATTACTGAAGGTAATTTTTAAATGGAACTAGTCCTCATGTTTAATCCGGAGATGTTGATGATTCAGTCCAGCACCAGTCATTCCATGATTCTCTGCATCTCTCCCTCTACAGCCCAGTGACATCTACTCAGATTTGGAACTGGAAGTCAGTAATTGTAGAACATTTTGTCATGCCATCTTCCCTTTAAAAACCTATTAAGTTGTTTTAAAAATATTTTTTATTATTTTTTGTTACATGTTGCTCTCCAGTTCATTGGGAGCAGGTGGATACTTTATTTCCTAACAGTCACCCTCTCAGCTTTTTCTCAAATGGAAAAAATACTTTTATATTAAAATTTAACTAGACATATAAAGGCTTGTCACACTCTTAATATAGAACAGCAGCCTCAAATGGAATAAATTAGAGCAAAACAATGTGCATATGTTACCACTTCTCATGGAGAGCTGCTGACAGCAGAGCAGGCTGGGGGTGTCTCCCCCTCTGCTTTCTGTCTGGAGCTGAAGTTCACCCCAGACCCACTGGTTGAGAAATCCTGACAACCATGACTCTTTGTGAGTCTCACAAGGCCTTGAAGGTGTTCTTCTATATATTAAATTAACTTGCAGGAAGTAATTTTTTTTTCTCCATTCTTTACAATGTTGTAGTGTTTGTTTTTTCTTTGGTGTTTTTTTTTTTTTTTTAAGCACAGGGTTTTATGTTTCCAGCTTTCTGCTGTAAATTCTGTTCTCCCAGCTTAGTTGCCTTGTGTGATGTGTAGTCACTGTTCATGTGATGAAGTTTGTGCTTAGAGGATTGAAACACTAATTTCAACCACTGGATTCAGATAAAGCCTCACGTGGAACATTGTATTTTTGGTGTGGAAGGGTGGAACCTGTACAGAAGTGAGGTTAAAGTTTTGTGAAATGTCAGTAAGGCATGTTTGCAAATTACTGGTTTTTCCTCCCCTACATTTATTTAGATAATTGATTTTTGATTTGTTTTTAGGGTTAAAAAGTGGTTGTTTTCAATGCAGTGCTGAAGTGATACTGTTAGTAACCTTGCAAAAGTTTTGCATTAACATTTAATTTTCATGTGATGCTTCACTACACGGAGTCTTTCATAGAATCCTCCTCTTGCCAATGCCTCTGTGTTAGGGCATTGTGGGAATGTGACTGGGACAGGCAGGATGCAAAGTGCTCTGCCGCAAATTAGTGGCTGGGTGAGGTTGTTTGTCTGGCAGAGCAGCCTGTGCTTATTGACAAGTCACAGCACTGCTCATGTAGAAATAATTTTGTCTCCAGAGAAAAGAGGATGGAGAATCCTGGGGAAGTATCTGCTTTTGGGTTCAGTGCTTGGCAATGAGCACTGGCATTGGAGGATCACAGGCAAGAGACAGCTCAGACCAAACTCCAAATAAATGCATCAGCCATGGCTTTTGCCCATGAGGGAATTCCGTATTGATCATTATGGAACCAACAGTGACACCGTGAAATCCTGTGTCTCACTGAGATAGCAAATGTGTCATGCAAATAATAACTACATTTATTTGAGTTCCAAAGCAGCAGCAAATTTAGTATGAACTGTGCAAGACTCCTGTTTCCCTCTGATGTTTAAGGGGTTGGTGTAAAAGGTCCTGAGGGTGAGTTTAATAATTGTCTTTGCCTGTAAAGCCCTGTTGGCTTTCAAGAGTTTCCTGTGTTTGCTCTCATGAAACACATTCGGACTCAGCCTTAAAGCTGTTGCCCCCACATAGAAAATGATTACTTTAGTTAAACATTGAAATTAGCGGTCCAAATCTTTAAAATGAGCATTCAGTATTTATCAGTTCTTGCCTTTTCTGTCCCTGAAATACCAGACAGTTATTTAGGGAGAGGGGGAAACAAACAAACAAAAAAACCCAAAACAGAAAAACCACAAACAAACAAAAAAATCATGTGATTTATGGTGGAGTTGATGGCAAAGATCTAAATGTTGCTTGTCCTCTTTGCTTTGGAGGGTTTGGGTCAGGGTTAGCTGAGCTGATTCCAACAGGTATTAGCTCAGTCTTGGCCCAGTTTTATTTTATTTTACTGGTGGTCTGGATGAGGGAATCGAGTGCACCCTTAGCACGTTTGCAGATGACAAGAAACTGTGGAAATGTCAGTCTGCTGGAGGGCAGGAGGCTCTGCAAAGGGGTCAGGGCAGCTGGACTGATGGGCTGAGACCCCCGAGCTGAGGGTCAGTAAGGCAGGGTGCTGAGTCCTGCTCTGGATGCAGCAAACTCACAGAGAATCCAGGTGACAGAGGGGCTGGGAAAGGCCCCGGGGGTGCTGTGACAGCTGCTGGACATGAGCCCAGGTGTACAGGGGGCTGATGGCACCTGGTCTGTGGCAGCACGGCCAGGGCAGTGCCCATCCCTGTGCTGGCACTGCTGGGGCAGCTCTGGAGAGCCCTGGAGGGGCTGGAGTGTGGCCAGGGCAGGAACAGAGCTGCCTGGGAAGGGGCTGCACAATCCCTGAGGGAGCTGGGAAGGGGCTGCACAATCCCTGAGGGAGCTGGGCAGGGGCTGCACAATCCCTGAGGGAGCTGGGAAGGGGCTGCAGAATCCCTGAGGGAGCTGGGCAGGGGCTCAGCCTGGAGCAAAGGAGGCTTGGGGGGGGCCCTTGTGGCTCTGCACAGCTCCTGCCAGGAGGGCACAGCCGGGGGGATCGGGCTCTGCTCCAGGGAACAGGGACAGGAGCAGAGGGAATGGCCTCAGGCTGGGCCAGGGCAGGCTCAGCTTGGACACCAGCAGGAATTCCTTCCTGGAAAGGGAGCTCAGGCCTTGGCAGCGGCTGCCCTGGGAGGTGGTGGAGCCTCCACGGTCCCTGGAGGTGCCCCAGGAAGGCCTGGATGCGGCACTCGGTGCTCTGGGCTGTTGGACGATGTGGGGGTGTCACAGGTTGGACTGGGTGATTCTGGAGGGCTTCTCCTACCCCAATGATTCTGATTCTGTTGCTCCTCTTGCTCCTTTCACTGGGGCAGTGCTGGTGTTGTATCTGTGCCAGCTGCTGCTTTCTCACCTGTAATATTTAACTAATGGGGAGCAGTAAAGGGGCTTTAATTTTACAGCTCAGTTTTAAATCGACTAATTTCCTGGGAAATGCCATTTCATGGTTTGGGAATTGCCATGTGCTTTAAACTCTGCTTGTTAACCTTGCTGAGATGAGAAACTCACCCCTAAGTGAAGAGCTCTGCAGCTGTAGCAGCTAACCAAGAGCTGCTTCCACTCTTTCTAAACTACGGATTGTAATTAGTGGAACTGTTTGACTCTGAGCCAGTTTGAACAGCCTGTCTTAATCTAAATAAAACTCAAATGCTTTCAGCAAGTATTGCCTCCCTTTTCCCCTATCAGCCTTTAATAAATAAATTAAATAATGAGATGCAAAAAGCTCAGAATAGTACTGCAGAGCTCTTGGCAGGCAGGAAAGCAGCCATTGCCACGGGTGGGATGAAGGGGAAAACCAAGTTGGGTCCCCAACCTGCCCTTCCTTGTCCCTACTACTGTGACAGCTCACCTTCTTCGCAGAGCTCATCTCTCTCCTGAGAGCTGGGCACCACTTTTCCATCTGCTTTGGCAATCCTGTTTCGTTTTTGAGGTTTCAGCTCTGTGTGTTCAGGTGTAACAGGGGTTTACAGTACCTGGGCTATGGGAACCTCACCTGGTCAAGCACTCCTGGTCCAGGTACTTGGGATCCTCAGTGTGGCTCTGTAATTGGATGTGGGAGTTTTAAAATTTCCTAGGAAACTTTGTGCAGACATATTTTAAATTATTTTTGTCATGAAACCATGAATTTTTATTTGTACATTTGCATAGATAATTTTAGCATAAGAACAAAATGGTTCCTGAAAGCTGTTGTCCAGTGCCTGGTACCTTTGGATTTTTCATATGTCTAAGAGGAATTTACCTCTTTGTTTGCTTCACTTCTTGTGCTATAAATTATCTCTGACAGATTAATTTGAAACACAGGAGATGAGAGGAAGTACTGACCTTATGATGCATTGATGCATCTGTGGTTAGGTCTAAGAAACATTCAGCTTTTTTCCTCCTTTGACGTGAAGTTTGGTATTTATTGTGTTAAATATCTGAAACGAGGGCTGACCCCAAGATTGCCCTTGGTTTTGTACCTCTGCTACATGTGTGTGTGTGTTCCTCAGCCCCACAGCAGGGCAAGAGTTGCTTTGGGCCTGGAACAAAGATATATCCAGGAGGAAAAGAGCCTGGTGGATACCCAGGTCATATCAGCACCTTGGAGTGCTTCTGAGCGTGGGCAGCACAGCCCATGGGCTGTTGGAGCGCGCTGCAGGGCAGCACTCCCTCTCTGTGACGTGACTCATGGGTTCCTGCTCTGCAGGGCTCCACTCAAGTGCTTCTCCTAGTGCTCCATCATAGGGTACAGTGAAGTGGCATTTCTTTGTTTGAGCAACTTTGAGGCAAAAATGAATTTTTCCTTACAGGTTTAAGGGTGTGGACTGGGGGTGGTCAATGTTTCTCTTATAAATAATGTCTTAAGGCATCTTGGTTGTGAACAGAGATAATGAAGTGAAAATGTAAGAAGCTAAATGGGAAAGTGGAATGAGGCAAAACCTTTTCCTTTCCTGTTTTTCTTAATAAACTAAGGCAAGCACAGCAGTATTTTGTGCACAATTCCTTGTTAGTGCAAACAGACTTTTAGAATCATGGAATAGCTTGGGTTGGAAGTTACCTGAAAGTCCCTTGCATATTATTCCATTCCACTGCCATTAGTGGGAACTCCTTCCACTGTCCCAGGCTGCTCCAAGCCCCATCTAGCCTGGCCTTGAACACTGCCAGGGATCCAGGGGCAGCCACTGCTTCTCTGGGCAACCTGTGCTAGGGCCTCATCTTTCCTGTAGAGAATAATTTCTTCATAATCGAATTTAAACCCTCCTTCATCTTAGTGCCATTTCCTATGGACATTGCCAGAGTGAGGAAAGATTGGTGGTGACTGAATCCTAAATAAGAAGTTGGGACTTCAGAGTTGTTTAGTAGAGAGGTGGCCTGTCAGTCATGTTCAGCTTGGTGAAGTGAGGGGTTATTTCAAAACTTTGCATAACTAGTGTTGAGCCACTGTCTTTGTTTTTGTTGTCGCAAATCTGTTGCGAGCAGATGGAATTTCATTTTTTCCCCGCTACCGTCCCAGAATAACTCCTTTCAAAGTCATTTTGGAGGCAATAGGAGAGATGCATATGGCTGGGCTAGGGATGCAAGCAATGATTTTTACAGCTACACCTTTCCTCAGGGAGTTCGCTGCTGGCTGGGTCGGATGTCCACAATTGCGATATTTTTTTGATTGGCCTATTTGTTTGTTGCATTTGTTGTTTTCTGTTCTTGATTTTTTTGAAGGAAGGGTTTCTTTGTAGTGATTATCAAGAGATCTGCATGTCAGACACTGCCTTAGTAGAAGAGAAGATAGTGCCCTGATCTTTCCCCCACCGTGCAGGAACATCTGTCTCTGCAGCTGAGGAGTCGGGAGGCTGCGGTGTGACCTTCCCTGAACCAAGAGTGATTCACAGACAAACACTCCAGAGCTACTTATCCTAGAAAGAAATGCTAACAGGGCTTGGATTATGAAGATACTGTAGTGAGACTGTTGCTAAGGCAGCATTGACACAAACCACAAATTCTGTGTAATGTGTCAATGAGTGCATTGTTTCTATATTTTCAAAGTTTGTTCCAAAAATAAAATGGTTGCACATTGTCTTTGCTAGATTAAAGTGTGTTTAAAAAGTCATAGAATCACAGGATGTTTTAGGTTGGAAAAGTCCTTAAAAAAGCCCATCCCATTCCACCCCTGCCATGGGCAGGGACACCTGCTATCCCAGGTTGCTCCCAGCCCCATCCAGTCTGTCCTTGGGCACTGCCAGGGATCCAGGGGCAGCCACAGCTACTCTGGGCACCCTGTGCCAGGGCCTGCCCACCCTCACAGGGAACAATTCCTCATTCCCAAGATCCCATCCAGCCCTGCCCTCCGGCAGTGGGAGCCATTCCCTGGCTCCTGTCCCTGCAGGCCTTGTCCCCAGTCCCTCTGCAGCTCTCCTGGAGCCCCTGCAGGCCCTGCCAGGGGCTCTGAGCTCTGCCTGGAGCCTTCCCTTCTCCAGGGGAACATTCCAGCTCTCCCAGCCCGTTTTATTTTGCAGAAGGATTTATTTTTTTTCCAAAACCAACTTTTTTGCTGTTTCTTCTGCCCTACTAAGGAATCAAGACTTGGTGTTTTAATAGCCAAGAATATCTCTTGGTGGGTTAGGAAATACCTAATCTGGATTGTAAAATTTATTGTGCAGATGCATTTAATAAAGGCATAGCAGTCTGTAGTGCCTAAACCCACCCATTCTCTGAGGGATTTAGACTGGTCCCAGTGAGGCTGACAAACACACTCTGGCATATGAAATTCCCTCCAGCGTCTCACCTCCTGGGGTCTGGAGCTGTTGAGTTACTGGATGACTTTCACATTTGGTTTATTTGCTCAGGCTCTTAAATAAACACTAGGATGGTTTGAGCACCATGAGTTTATTTAATTCTTTCCAGGAGCTGGTGGAAAAGCTTAGGCTGGCTGGTGGAGTAATTTGTGTGGTTAAAGTGACCTGTGCCAGCAGTAGGAAGTTTTCATTGAAGGGATTAAGATGATTTAATCAAAGCTACATGAAGTCTGGCCTTTTCTCTCTGTGTTAAGCCAGGATTTTGGGTGCATGTATGAGTATAAAGTGCTGCAGGTGACTTCCCATCCCATAGGTGAGTGAGAACATGCAGCTGGACAAGTGCTTGGTATTCACATTTTTCTTATGTCTATATAGTCCTGCTTAAATTCAAGTCATCTGAATTATTCTTTATTTTTGAGTTTTGTTCTACGTAGCGAAGGGGGACTTCTCAAGGAAGCCAACTGTGTACACCTGTCTTCATTAGAGACTCCAAGTGTTTGGTATTTAGCTCCTTTTTTTTCTATGTTGTGTGAAATTGCTTACATTAATATGAGTAGTTTGGGGAAAATGCCACTTGTGCTTTTCTGCAAGGGGTTGCAAATCATCATTCTTTTTCTTACTGTGATAATGAATTTAGCACAACAATCTGTGGGAGTGAGAAACAGCTGGCTTGAACTGGAAAAGGAAAGGGAGAAGAAGTGATGAAGTGTTTGTGGAAGTGTTTACAATTCTGTACCATTATGTATGTGGAAATGAGAAGTTCCTGTAAAACTAAGAATTAGGAGACAGCTTTTTTGTTCCCGTTTTTCTTAATCCTGGATATTGGCAAACGTGAGTGTTGCTTTTTTGTGTTGTGAAGTTGGGAACTTATTTCCAATTGCTTCTGCAGGTGCTAAAAGATGGAATCCTGGAAGGATTTGGGTTAAAGGGACCTTAAAGTCATCTAGTTCCAAACCCCCTGCCATGGGCAGGGACCCTGTTCACTGTTCCAGGGTGCTCTGAGCCCCATCCAGTCTGGCCTTGGGCACTGCCAGGGATCCAGGGGCAGCCACAGCTGCTCTGGGCACCCTGTGCCAGGGCCTGCCCTCCCTCACAGGGAACAATTCCCAAATCCCAACATCCCATCCAGCCCTGCCCTCTGGCAGTGGGAGCCATTCCCTGGCTCCTGTCCCTCCATCCCTTGTCCCCAGTCCCTCTGCAGCTCTCCTGGAGCCCCTGCAGGCCCTGCCAGGGGCTCTGAGCTCTGCCTGGAGCCTTCCCTTCTCCAGGGGAACATTCCAGCTCTCCCAGCCCGTTTTATTTTGCAGAAGGATTTATTTTTTTTCCAAAACCAACTTTTTTGCTGTTTCTTCTGCCCTACTAAGGAATCAAGACTTGGTGTTTTAATAGCCAAGAATATCTCTTGGTGGGTTAGGAAATACCTAATCTGGATTGTAAAATTTATTGTGCAGATGCATTTAATAAAGGCATAGCAGTCTGTAGTGCCTAAACCCACCCATTCTCTGAGGGATTTAGACTGGTCCCAGTGAGGCTGACAAACACACTCTGGCATATGAAATTCCCTCCAGCGTCTCACCTCCTGGGGTCTGGAGCTGTTGAGTTACTGGATGACTTTCACATTTGGTTTATTTGCTCAGGCTCTTAAATAAACACTAGGATGGTTTGAGCACCATGAGTTTATTTAATTCTTTCCAGGAGCTGGTGGAAAAGCTTAGGCTGGCTGGTGGAGTAATTTGTGTGGTTAAAGTGACCTGTGCCAGCAGTAGGAAGTTTTCATTGAAGGGATTAAGATGATTTAATCAAAGCTACATGAAGTCTGGCCTTTTCTCTCTGTGTTAAGCCAGGATTTTGGGTGCATGTATGAGTATAAAGTGCTGCAGGTGACTTCCCATCCCATAGGTGAGTGAGAACATGCAGCTGGACAAGTGCTTGGTATTCACATTTTTCTTATGTCTATATAGTCCTGCTTAAATTCAAGTCATCTGAATTATTCTTTATTTTTGAGTTTTGTTCTACGTAGCGAAGGGGGACTTCTCAAGGAAGCCAACTGTGTACACCTGTCTTCATTAGAGACTCCAAGTGTTTGGTATTTAGCTCCTTTTTTTTCTATGTTGTGTGAAATTGCTTACATTAATATGAGTAGTTTGGGGAAAATGCCACTTGTGCTTTTCTGCAAGGGGTTGCAAATCATCATTCTTTTTCTTACTGTGATAATGAATTTAGCACAACAATCTGTGGGAGTGAGAAACAGCTGGCTTGAACTGGAAAAGGAAAGGGAGAAGAAGTGATGAAGTGTTTGTGGAAGTGTTTACAATTCTGTACCATTATGTATGTGGAAATGAGAAGTTCCTGTAAAACTAAGAATTAGGAGACAGCTTTTTTGTTCCCGTTTTTCTTAATCCTGGATATTGGCAAACGTGAGTGTTGCTTTTTTGTGTTGTGAAGTTGGGAACTTATTTCCAATTGCTTCTGCAGGTGCTAAAAGATGGAATCCTGGAAGGATTTGGGTTAAAGGGACCTTAAAGTCATCTAGTTCCAAACCCCCTGCCATGGGCAGGGACCCTGTTCACTGTTCCAGGGTGCTCTGAGCCCCATCCAGTCTGGCCTTGGGCACTGCCAGGGATCCAGGGGCAGCCACAGCTGCTCTGGGCACCCTGTGCCAGGGCCTGCCCTCCCTCACAGGGAACAATTCCCAAATCCCAACATCCCATCCAGCCCTGCCCTCTGGCAGTGGGAGCCATTCCCTGGCTCCTGTCCCTCCATCCCTTGTCCCCAGTCCCTCTGCAGCTCTCCTGGAGCCCCTGCAGGCCCTGCCAGGGGCTCTGTGCTCTGCCTGGAGCCTTCCCTTCTCCAGGGGAACATTCCCAGCTCTGCCAGCCTGGCTCCAGAGCAGAGGGGCTCCAGCCCTGCAGCAGCTCCGGGGCCTCCTCTGGGCTCTCTGCAGCAGCTCCACGTCCTCCTGCTGTTGGCCCCAGGGCTGGGGCAGCTCTGCAGGTGGGCTCTCACCTGAGGGAGGGGCACAAGGACAGTCCCCCCTCCCCTGCTGCCCATGCTGGCATCAGCCCAGGCACGGGGGGCTCTGGGCTGGGTCATGTCCAGCTCCCACCCAGCAGCACGCCCAGGTCCTTCTCCCCAGGGCTGCTCTCCAGCCCTTCCCCCACCCATCCTGTGCTTGTGCTCTGCCTTGCTCCAGCCCCATGCAGGACCTTGCACTTGGCCGTGTTGGACCTCATGAGTTTTGCACTGTCCCAGCTCTCCAGCCTGTCCAGGTCCCAGCGGGTGCCATTCCATCTCTCAGCTGTGTCACCTTCAGCACTCAGCGTGGTGTCAGCGGCTGTTGGTGGGAGGGAACAGAGCTGCAATCTCGGCTGGGCTCTGGAGCCAGCGCTGGCACTGACCTGGGCTCTGCCCTCTGAGCCAGTGATCACAGTCCTGCTTGAGGGCCTGTCCTAAACCCCCCAGGTGGGTGTGCTGAGGGACTGGTATAATAGAGAGGGCCTGTGGATCAAGGGATTTTGTCTGGGAGCAGTTTCACTGAAATGAAGTGGAAAACAGAATAATCTAAATAGATTTTAGGAGATTGGAGTGATAAATTGTTCATTTATTTTATTATTGGTGCTCTGTGAACTTCTCCTCCCCTCAATGAAAGTCTTCTCTGCCCCCTCCTTCAAGACAAATATTTACATGCCTTTCATTCTTTACAGTAATACAAGTGAGTAGAAGGACATTTGTGGGACAGGTAGAATATCCTTGTATCATATAAACATACAGACTTTTTTTTCTGAGGGACCACACTTCCCTTGTTTGCTCAGGTTTAATATTTTATGCTTAAAAGGCTCCTTTTCTGTTGTATTATTTTTACTACTTGTGGGATCTTAGAGAACATCTTCCTTATTAGTTAATCAAGGTGTCATTAAATTATGATATTGGCTGAGAATTTGTTTCATTAATGAATACAGTATTTTCATTATCAATTTCCTGATCTTTGCATGTTCTTATGTTGTTTTTTCAGCCAATGTGCTTCTTTAAAAAGTCAAGAGGATTTGTCATTCTACAGGTTCACAAATGCCCCTCTGGATTTCAGGATGTACTATGACTATTTCAGGGATCTATTTCTGAGGATCTGTGTCAAAACCTGGTTTTGAGGCCCGAACCAAACAGAAGTTAACAGCAATCTTTTTCCTAACTACTTTTATTTTTTTAGGGCTCAGTTCTCCCAGCAGGTAACACTGCTGCTTAGTAGCTTAAAATTTTTGAATGTCAGGAAGGAAATAAAAGGAATTATTTCTATCCCTGTTAGGAAAGTGGGTCAGGCTGTGATGTTTATTTATAGATTGTCTCAATATTTTCACTTCTGTTGCAAGACTGACTGCTCTTTGGCTTGTGCTTTTCTGTAAGTGCGACTACCAAGTTCTGAACTCTGCGTTTGGCCTAAAAATCAGCAGTGATGGAAGGTGGCAAGTTTGGAGCTAAACCAGAGTCTGAATGGACTTACTGAGAGTTCAATGGATTATTTTGGGGTTTAGTGTTTAGGAAGAATAAGGCAGCAGTTTCATATACAGCACTGGAAAACAGAAGGGATTGCTGCTACTGCTTTTACATTTCTCATAGAAAATTGCATTTGTCTGAGGAAGTGCAGGAGGATGATGGTCCTCTGCTCCACAGGGATGGCCTGAAACTGCACTTGCTCCGGTTCCTACTGCCCTGAAGGTTAAGTCAGCTGCTTAACCTCTTTTTGTTCACAGTACAGCACATGTTCTGCCAATGAATGCTTTTCCTGGTCTTAAATGTAGGCCTGACAACTTGAAAGCTTATCAAAGTGAAGGGCTCTCCAGCTGGAGGAGAAGATTGATGTCTGTCAATTCTGAGCACGTGGGCTTTAAAGAGTTTGAATGATGAGGCTTTATTTACAAGGGTCACAGGCGTGCTGTACTGCAGCTTACAGTACAGCACACCTGTACAGGTGCTTGAGATCCATTGAATAATTGAATATTTCTAATTTTGGGCAAGGGATGAAAATTCATCTTACAGACCTTGTGTGCATGAGCCTTTGATGATTCTCTTTGACCATTGCAATAATGTGGCTTCTTTGTCCTTTTGTCTGGCAGGCGGTCAAGTTTTGCAGTCAGACATTTGCAAGGGCTCCTGCCCCAACGTTTTAGGGAGTCATGTGCCAGGGAAAGAGAGGGATTGATATTTAGGTACACAGTTTGTGCTAATTGGGAGTGGGGTGAGCCCTATCCCCAATGGGTGCAGCTGTGAGAAGCAGGTGAGCAGCACTGACAGCCATGGGGTGCCCAGGTGAGCAGCACTGACAGCACTGAGCCATGGGGTGCCCAGGTGTGCTGGACAGCCACAGAGGGAGCAGAGGGCACACAGGTGTGATGTGTGAACATGAGGGGATGAAAGGCTGGGCTGGAGAACCCAAGGGGCAGATACCTGAAGCCTTCTGAAGTGTCGTGGTGTTACTGTGTATGGGGTGAAGCTTTCTGATGTGGTATGGTGATCCTCTGTGTATTGTGGCTGTCTCAACTGTGCACTATGCTGTGACATTGATATATTCTTTTCCTGCTATAGTGAGATGGTTTATGATGTGTGAGATGCATTTGCTTTCATTGTGGTCTGTTGTCTCCTCCTGCCTGGTGTAAGACAACTCCCTACCACAAACCCCAGGAGCATTTTGGGACCACCAGGGAAGGATGAGACTCCCATTTTTCTGGGCATTACAGACACTTTCAGCTAAATTATCCTTATTTCTAAGAACTAGGCCAAGATCCAGTAAGTGGATTTGGGAACAGATGGGGAAAGCAGAATGCAACTGTTGGGCTAGATTAGTAGACAGCTGTTGCAGTGTCCACCATCGGCATGGCTGGTGCCTCAGGTACAAGTGGTGGGTATGGATGGCCTTCAAGGGGACCTCATGAATTGGCCTTTTGTCATGGTAATATTTCTGCATAAAATACAGACACTGGGGAAGGTGTTCAAAGAAATCAGAGTGCCAAGACTGGAGTTCTTGCAGTGTGAAAGCAGAGATCAAAGATAATATAGAGATAATAGAACAATGGCACAGAAAAATGTCCTGGCAAACAGCACAAAACGTGCTGCTTGTGTGAAGAATGCATTCCTTCAGTATGATAATAATAATAATAATAATAACAACAACAACAACAACAACAATAATATCGTTTATTCTTTGTTTTACCTGGTAAGTTTGAATGAGGGAAAAATCTGTAATGAAGGTACACAGTAATGTTGACATTTGCAGTGCAGCTTGGCTGGTTGGTTCAGCAGAGGTGAAGTTGTGGTTATACAGTGAATAAATGCTGCTCTGTGGTCTCTGAGATGAGGCTGGGAATAAAGAAATTGGAGAATATGAAAGGACCTGAATTTGGGGTATTTTCAGTTTGAATGTAAAACTTAAAGGCACAAACAAGAGTGGAGCTCCAGCGTGTTTCTGGTGTGACAAACGCAGTAGGAGCACAAGGCAGCCTCTATAAATGATGGTTTTGAAGCAGTGGGGAAGTGCTGGTGTTGTTTGGGATCCAGCCCAGTTCTGTGGTTTGGTTTTGGTTTTTTTTTTTTAATGCTTCTGATGTGGGGAAATGGAGTTGGAGGAGGGAAATCAGCTTTTCCTTCATCGTTTCTGTTGTCTTAGTCTTGAGGTGAGGTAATTTGAATAATTGTTACAATTCAAATTGTTTTAAAAAATTATGTATTTAGGATAAAAATCTTTACTGTAAGGAAAATCTTTACTGTGAGGGTGGGCAGGCCCTGGCACAGGTGCCCAGAGCAGCTGTGGCTGCCCCTGGATCCCTGGCAGTGTCCCAGGCCAGGTTGGACATTGGGGCTTGGAGCACCCTGGGACAGTGGAAGAGGGGTGGAATGAGATGAACTTTAGGGTCTGTCCCAACCTAAAACATTTGGTTTTCCATGATTATGCTACAGTAGTGACTTTTACATGAGTTTGGTCATCTTTAGGACTGTAATCTCAGGAGACTGTGTATGTGGAAGAGAGAGGAGGAGAGAATTCTCTGAGCACCTGGAGTAGTTGATTGTCTTTGT
Organism: Melozone crissalis; assembly: GCF_028551555.1. Lineage (NCBI taxonomy): Eukaryota > Metazoa > Chordata > Aves > Passeriformes > Passerellidae > Melozone > Melozone crissalis. The sequence goes on along the minus strand of NW_026535784.1, from coordinate 1,668,404 downwards.
TTGAGGTAGCTGTTGCTGCATAGGGAAAATCCTTATCAAAGTGGATTTTGCAGTAATGTCATTACCTTCATCTGTGAGACCTGGCCTGTAATTAATTACATCTTCCTAGCTTTACCTGTGGTGTGGAACTCAGGTGGCAGAAGAAGGGATTTAGTTGTTCTTCATTAGAAATGAATGAAATAGTTGTGTGGATTGTTTATCTGCTTCTCTCATCCCTAGTGTGCCTGATCACTATTCCATGCCTATAAATTAAAGCATTTGCTTATAATAAATGTCCTTTAATCTCAGTGCTTTTGGTGAGAACATGGACAAAGTCATATTATTAATCAATTTAGGATAGAAAGTGTTCCTGTAAGAGGCTGTAACAGCCCTTTCTTTGTGCCTTCAACTCCAAATATACCCAAACCAGTGACTTCTAATTGTGAAATGCTTGAGCACTTGGGAAGGAGGAGGAAGAAAGGAGGAAAATTCATTGCTTGCATCTCTCTCTAGATTTAACAACTATTAGGATGGACAAGGGGCTTTTGGATTTGTTTGGTGGTTTTGGTTGGTTATTTAGATTTTTCTGGTTCTGTTTGGTTGGTTTGGTTTGGTTTTTTGTTTGGTTTTTAATTATTTGGTTGGAGTTTTTATTAGTGAAAAGGCTGTGAAATTTCTCCAGACACAAGATGCTGATGAGTCTTCACTGTCAGTGTCACTACAGTCTAATTGAAAGTAATACAAACCCATTTTGAGATCCAGTGATGACACTTGGAGGTTAAATTTTAATGTGTTTTATAAACCAAACCAGCCTGCTTACCTTTTCTGGAGAGTAATGAAGGAAGGCCAAACTGCATTTTTTCTTTATTAATACTTCTGATGAAAACAAATATATTCAAAACCCTGTTGCCAGTATATAATGTACCTTTAATGTCACAATGCTTTGAAGTAAGTGCTGCAAAGTTATTTAATCCTAAATTCTAAGGTACTTCTTGTGAGTTTTTATACTCACTAGCAACAGGCTTGCTTTAGATTTATTAGACAGTAATTAGTCAACAGCTTTGAGGCTTTGCTGTGTTGCACAGTTTCTGCCCACAGAGGAATTTTTTCAGTGCATACTAATTTGTATTTGAAAAATATATGCTGCTACTATTACTCACATTAATATTAAAGAACCTTCGGATTTTTCTGGTGATTTCCAATATCAGATCTGGCTGTTTACCCAGGAGATACCATTGATTGCTGCCTGATTTTCTTGTGTTGGTTTTCTGCTTTTCAGGGGCTCCCAGAATGAGTGGGGAGCAATTAAATGTGCAGAATACTTTTGCATAAAGTATTTCTTTTTGAAGTTCTTTCTTGTTAAATCTTCATCCTTGTCATTGCTTCCCTTTTGCCTTTTCCTTAAAAAAAGCTCAAATAGGCAGCACTCAAGGCTGGAGCTCTTTGAATATGTATGCTGAAGGTTCTTCTCCCTTACTCTCTTCTTTCGCTTTGGTTCGTGTATATGGCAGTCCACTTGGAAATCAGTGAAAAATTTAGTGTACACAACACTGTTGTGAACAGTGAAGTTTGAAACAAGCCTTAAGCGTTGTGTGTATATGAATATACACATGTATTTATGCAGTACAGTTATGTATGGTTTTAATCTGAGTTTTGTGAATAGATCCTTGCATCTTTGCAGTTGTTTTTTCTACCCTGGAGGTTTTAAAGTTGATGTTGTAGTTTAGAGCCTTGTAAGTATTGTAGTGCAGGACTTGACTGTTTTCCTAGGGTGTAGCAGCTGCTCCTTGCAGAGCAGATGTAATGTTCAGCTACAGGGAAGCACTTCCTGTGTGGCAGCCAGACCTTTCACCAAGTTATCAAAGACCAAGTGGTATTTGATTGCTTTCCGTATTTTCTGGTGTCTGATTTCTGCATCTGAGTCATAAAATTACCGTAGAATCACAGGATTGTTGGGGTAGGAAAAGCCCTCTAAGGCCAGTTGTTCCCCAGCACAGCCAAGGCCACCACTGCCCCATGTCCCCAGGTGCCACATCCACAGGGCTGTGAAAACCCCCCAGACATAGGGACTCCACCCTGCCCTGGGCAGCTGTGCCAGGGCTGGGCAGCCCTTTCCATGAGCAGTTTCCCCACTGTCCACCCAGACCCTCCCCTGAGGCCATTCCCTCTGCTCCTGTCCCTGTTCCCTGGAGCAGAGCCCGACCCCCCCGGCTGTGCCCCCCTGGCAGGAGCTGTGCAGAGCCACAAGGGCCCCCTGAGCCTCCTTTGCTCCAGGCTGAGCCCCTGCCCAGCTCCCTCAGGGATTGTGCAGCCCCTTCCCAGGCAGCTCTGTTCCTGCCCTGGCCATGCTCCAGCCCCTCCAGAGCTGCCCCAGAGGTGGCAGCCCACCCAGAGGTGCCCTGGCAGTGCCAGCACAGGGACACTGTGGCACTGCCCTGGCCGTGCTGCCGCCGCAGAGCTGGCACAGCCCAGGGGCCCCCAGTTGCCCCTTGCCCAGCTGGGCTCGTGCCCAGCCGCTGTCACAGCAGCCCCAGGGCCTTTCCCAGCCCTCTGGCCCAGCTTGGAGCTGCAGGGCTTGCTGTGAGCCAGCAGCAGGGCCCTAACCCTCACCCCACATCACAAACATGGCCAAAGCTTTCTGGGCCCAGAGGCCTTGGAGCCTGGTTGTGATGGTGACACAGTTTACGTGGGGTAGGAGCCTTCTATGAGAGCGGCCTGATGATGCATGTCAGGAGAGCTTCCCACATCCAAGTCCCTCATTCCTGCGGTGTTCTTCCTTCTGGAGTTTCTCCCGTGCTCCCTTCCCAAGGCTCTGCTCACAGACCGAGCCAGAGGCCGGTGGGACATGTGGGACCTGTGCCAGCCATCCCAACCCCAGCCCCATGCCTCTGTGGCACAGGCAGCACGGAGCATGGGGAACAGGGCCTGTTTGCTTTGTACTGCAGCCTGGAGATCAGTTCATCTTTCTGTCTTGAATGGAAAGATGAAATTCTAATTTCAGTTTGCTTTTGTGCTGAAGATTTATTTCTGTCTGGAAGAGTGCTTATAGAAGAACATGGATGCTACTGCCTGCTCTAGCCAGGCAGTGCAGGCTATTTATTTTCCTTTCAGACATGTCAACTCTGATTGATTATAGATTTTAATAGATTTTTATTAATGGATTTTAATAATAGATTATAGATTTTTAATATCCCTCATTTGTCCATAATGGCAGGAAGTTTAGTAAGCAGTCTGAGAAACTTACAGATAATAGGGGATCAAAGAAGTTTGACTTATATTTTTAAAACTAAGTCCAGTGTTTTGCTGAAAGTTCATTGAATTACATGGCTGTTGAAATGCTCTCTTTTTTTCTCTCCTGAGATACGACATGCCTGGGGCTACAGTACTAACAGAATTATTTTATTTTATTTTTTATATCACTCTTGGTAGCATTTCTGTGGTGAATGAATTAGTAACTGCTTCCAGATAAAATTGTTGCAGGAGTTCTATGAGCAGAGGTTCCCTGAGAGCTTGCCACATGGCATGAGATTGTTTATAGCTTGAGAGACTTCCTCAGGTTTTCAGAATCTCTGCTGTTGGATGCAGGCAAAGTTCTATCAGTGTTAATACTGTTTGATTCATGGCTTTTACATGGATATTATATTCAGAAGGATGATTTTTTTTAGACAAAAAAACTAGATGTTACTGCCTCCAACTTGGAAGTTTCATTTGGTTTTGTGAATTCCTGGTTGGTGGATAAGTAGTTTGAATTTTCTAGGATGTTGAAATTTTAAAAGAAATATAAATCACAGAATCGTGGAATGGTTTGTGTTGGAAGGGATCATAAATCCCACCCAGTGCCACCCCTGCCATGGCAGGGACACCTCCCACTGTCCCAGGTTGCTCCCAGCCCCAGTGTCCAGCCTGGCCTGGGACACTGCCAGGGATCCAGAGGTAGCCCCAGCTGCTCTGGGCACCTGTGCCAGGGCCTGCCCACCCTGCCAGGGAACAATTCCTTCCCAATATCCAGCCTAAATCTATACCTTCTGTATGTGTATTTTTTTAAAATCTAATCTCGGTTTACACTGACATCTGTGTCTCCATAGAGGGCCCAGATGCTTTTTGTGCTTCCAAAAATCTCAGCTTTTTCTTCACTTGCTTGAATGTCCATTTTCTGCAGAACTTCAGTGATTGGCTTTTTAAAATCTTCAGCTCAATTTCTCAGGTTGAAAAGTACTGTAATAAATTCATTTAGAGACAGAGGAAGGTGGTTTTCAAAAACCTGTGAGTTTTGCCTTTTTAATTTGAATCAGAGATCAACCTTAAAAATGCTTGATGGAAAAGAATTTGGAAAATAATTTTTGACTCAGCCCACATTTTTAAATGTGTTAAAAAGTGAGATGTTAGCATTAACAGATCACTGGGGAAAGGCACAGAAAAGGTTCCAAGATACCGGTTTGAGGAATTTCTGGTCTTGCTTTCCTCTCTTTTTGCCAAGTTTAAATTTAGAGTGTTTTTGTTTCAGAGCTGTGTTGTAAGTAGGACAGTTGAATTTTGCCAGAGGGCTGTGATTTGCTCCAGCAGTGTGCCGACCATGGAGTTTATAACTGGCCTAGGAAGGAATCCTGGTTTGGGTGCCAGTGTGTGCTCTACCAGAACGTGGTGTTTGGGCACCTTCAGGTGCTGCTGCCTTCTGCTGCCATCCTTCCCTGTCATTTATTTTCAGCAGTTTCTGCAATACTCATCTGGAATATTTTGACTAATTCATATGAGACAGGAATGCATATCCCAGTGGTTTTCTTTTGCTGGAGTAGAATTTGCACTGTGCAGCATTTGCAGATGTTGATAACAGTACAGAATCACAGAATGGTTGGGGTGGAAGGGACCTTAAAGCCCATCTCATTCCACCCCATCCATGGGCAAGGACACCTTCCACTATCCCAGGGTGCTCCAAGCCCAGTCCAGCCTGGGATCAGGGGGTTGGGGGATCCAACTATCAATCCAACTCGCCATCCAGGAGCTTGTCAAGGAGTTTGTGGAGAGTCAAATACAGAATGAGTGAGAGGTTGCACCATGGCCTTCATCTGAACCACATGCAATGGTACAGTTTGTGTCAATAAATAGTTTAGGAATAATTTTAGCTTCTGTTGGGGAATTCTTTGTGCTGGTTAAGTGGTATATCCATACATACAAGTTTGGAACCATGGCATCAATATGATAGAGAAACCATCACTCTTGAAGTGAAACAATCATCAGAAGGCCTGCACAGAGAGTTCAACAGGAGACTCCCAGCTGGCTTTTGTCGTGCTGTAGTTGGTTTGTTTATAGTGGCTCTTAAGTAAATAATAATCTAATGATGGATCTTCAGAACTTAGAGAATCCTTTCTGAATGTTTAAAACCACTGGACACTAATGTTTGTCTTTGTGTTTTTGTTTGCAGACTCACTGAACCTTCAGGGTATGTCACAGATGGGCCTGGAAATTACAAATACAAGACAAAATGCACCTGGCTCATTGAAGGAAGGTGAGTGTTGGAAGCAGCTTGGAATTTTGTATTGCTTATTGGCACTTCTGGGTGAGTTTTATCTGCACTGAATATTGTTAAGTCTCACGATTCTTTCTGGCTATTCTAAAAGCTAAATTGGGCAACACTTAACTGGTCTTGGTAAATAAATTTTTGTGTAACTGAGCCCTCCAAACTGACTTCTGTTTAAGAGGTTTGTGTTGAAACAGCATGTGGTGAACAAAAATCAGTGCACTTTTGTAAATAATGAAGGATTATGAATTACTTAACTGAATCATTGTGGGCCATTCAGATGATGGGATTCACTGCACATGGGATTTTTCAGTAGTATGACAAACAAGAGAAAGCTCTGAAAGCTTTTATTCATGAAGAATCAGTTTCTGTAGTGATGAACTTCAGATGTTTCTTTACTCACTGAGCCATGAGGTCTTCAGAGGAACCACTGACCTTTTATTGCAAAGGTTTTCTAAACTGGGAGAAATCTCTCAGATCTCTCCCCTCACTTTGCTGCCCTTCTTGTATTTGATCCTTATATTGCTTGCAGCAATTTCTTGCGCAGGTTTTTAGGAGTAGCATATTTAATGTCTGTCCTCTGTCACCTGATTGATGGTGCAGCAGTTCAGACCATCTCACTTGTTGAAATATATTTTTGATAGAACCAAGCTGGTACCAGGACTGTGAGATCCATTTGTTTAGTCTCTAAAGCTTTTCCATGGTCAGATATAATGCTATGTGATAACATCCGTATGTTCAGTCACATTCCATGTTGTTCCCTGAATGTGCAGGTACAGAGGGCTGTGAATTGGCAGGAGTTGTGTGAGAGTGTGAACTTGCACTGCCTACTGCAAGCTGAGGCCTCTTAGCATCTTGGGGGATCAGAATTTGCTGCAGTCCCAGAGGGCACTTTTCCTTAGTCTTCTCCCTGTGATTAATGTATCTGTTGCTGACATGCACAGTGGGATAAGGCACCCTAAGCAAATCTGCCAGTGGATACCAGGCCATGTGCTGTGGGCAAGGTGCTGAAGGGAAGAAATGGCACCAAAGGGAGCCTCCAGGCAGAGCTCAGAGCCTCTGGCAGGGCCTGCAGGGGCTCCAGGAGAGCTGCAGAGGGACTGGGGACAAGGCCTGCAGGGACAGGACACAGGGAATGGCTCCCACTGCCGGAGGGCAGGGCTGGATGGGACGTTGGGATTTGGGAATTGTTCCCTGTGAGGGTGGGCAGGCCCTGGCACAGGGTGCCCAGAGCAGCTGGGGCTGCCCCTGGATCCCTGACAGTGCCCAAGGACAGACTGGATGGGGCTGGGACCAACCTGTCCATGGCAGGGGCTGGAACAAGATGGTTGTGAAGGTCCCTTCCAACCCAAACCACTCTATGGTCCTTTGTTCAAGAGGTCTGATGAGTTTGGAGAAATTATTCATTGTATCTGCTTCAGACATTTATTTGAGTTGAGGAAGTTTAATTCCTAAGCTCTAGAACCATCCAGAATGATAAAATTGGGAGGCAACCACTCACTATTAACTTTATAAGGAGCCCAGTTGTTTGAGGTGGTTAAGAGCAAAAGTTGGCTGCTCCAAGTGGCTACTTTGTTTAATTTGTGTAGGTAATAGGAAAACAGCTGCTGACCATTTGCAATTACAAATAATTAAAAAATGTTTCGCAAGAGCATTATTGCAGACAAACCAGCCTCAGCAATGCCAGCATAGTCAGCTTTAACCCTTATAACTTCTGTTTTTAAAAGATATTGTGACTCGTATTTTTATCAGAATGGAGGTGCTTGTTATGAGTCCTCAGTAATGTCACCAGAGCTGCTCCTCCAGCCTATAATTACTACTACTGAGAGGCTTCCTAGGGAACCACCACTTTATGGATTTTGAAGTGAGATCTTTCTTGCTGGAAAGACAGAAATGTTCCTCCCTGTTCCATAGCCAGGCATAGGTTGGAGTCCTTTTCCTGCCTGTGAGTGTTTATACCCTGCTGTCAGGGCATGGTGGTAAACAGAAAAGAGATAATCATGCTGATTAAACCAGCTGAAATACGCAGCCCTGTGTTCCTTAGTGTTCTCATTTCCTTTCTGCACCGTTCCTGAGTTTTCTTGGCTGGTGTCTGTGCTCTGTTCTTATCCCAGGGGAGTCCTTTTTATTTTTCCCAGGAGTGTGAACGAGGCAGATGAGCTCCATGCATCCTGAGGGACCATGTGATTGTGCAGATGAGGGCTGTCTCCTACCAGTTGTTGGCTGTTGCAAAGAGACTCTTCCTTTTTGTTTGTGGTCTGAAGCTTTATTGATTGACAATTTCTTTCTGCTCTACAGCTGTCAGGCTATTCAAGTAGGAGCAATCCCCTGTGCCTCCACAGGCCGCTCAGTTCTGAAGTCATAGGTTCTCTTTGTACCTTTTCTTTAAGCAGGGCATTATCCTTGAGTTCCACCTGCTACTCTTTTCCAAAGACCTAGAGTAGATTGTTGTACCTATCAAAAACCAGTCATTTGCAGAATAACTCCCTAAAGACTCCCCCTTCTGGGGGAAGGAAGGACTATATAGCAAGCTGACATTTAAAAAAATTTTTTGATTGGGATTAACAGGGAGTTCATCTGAATTCAAGGGCAATACTGTTGGGGAGATCCTAGACACTTGTGTCTGTCCTTTCAACAGCTCCAGCTGTGGGTGGGAACAAGCACTGCTGATAGACATTCATTTTCTATTTGTTTCAGGTCTAAGCAGTGTTAGTGCTGTTTGCACCCTCCTGGAGCTGAGCCAGAATTAAATATCTGCTGTGCTTTCTCTGTAATTGTCTTTAGATGTATCTTTTTTATATTGGCATGAAACAAATGGTGTCTTACCATGCTGAAACCTGGACCTGCCCCAGCCCTGTGTGCCGGCCTCCAGAACCCCCAGCCCTGGGCTGATGGCAAAGGCAAGGTGGGAATTGTGTCCCTGTGCCCCTCCCTCAGGTGAGAGCCCACCTGCAGAGCTGCCCCAGCCCTGGGGCCAACAGCAGGAGGACGTGGAGCTGCTGCAGAGAGCCCAGAGGAGGCCCCAGAGCTGCTGCAGGGCTGGAGCCCCTCTGCTCTGGAGCCAGGCTGGCAGAGCTGGGAATGTTCCCCTGGAGAAGGGAAGGCTCCAGGCAGAGCTCAGAGCCCCTGGCAGGGCCTGCAGGGGCTCCAGGAGAGCTGCAGAGGGACATTTGGCTTGTTTGAACAGTGGCTGAGGTGACTTGGTTTGTTCAACCTGGAGAACAGGAGACTGAGTGGAAGCCTCATCACGGCCTGCAACTTCCTTCTGAGGCAGACAAGGGGCAGACACTGATCTCTGTGTGACCAGGGACAGGACCCAAGGGAAGGGCTTGCAGTTGTGTTGGGGGAGGCTTAGTTTATGTCTCAGGAGAGGCTCATCCCCCAGAGGGTGCTCAGGCAGTGCCCAGGCTCCCCAGGGAGTGGCCGTGGTGCCAGGGCTGCCAGAGCTCCAGGAGCGCTGGGGCAATGTGCTCAGGCTCAGGGTGGGATTGTTGGGGTGTCCTGTGCAGAGCCAGGAGCTGGACTCAGTGATCCTGATGGATTCCTTCCAGCTCAGGATATCGTGTGGTTCCGTGATCTGTTCTGCACAACAGGACACAGTTTTCTGACCATAAAGAAATTTTTGCTTAATACCCGGACAGCTGCATACAAAAAACCCCTGAACCACAGCATGTTTAATGCGCCTACAGTTACACCAAATGACTCAGTTTTAGTCTTGTCTAGACCAGAGCTTCACACCAGAGAAGTGTGTTGAAGGGATTTTGCCCTGTGTGTTGAGTAGCTAATTACAAATATTTTCTTTATTTATTTTTTCTTTACAGGCCAAACACAATCCTCAGGCTTCGATTCAATCACTTTGCCACAGAGTGCAGCTGGGACCACTTGTATGTGTATGATGGAGACTCAATTTATGCTCCCTTACTGGCAGCTTTTAGGTGAGTTCCCCTTGGTGAGACTCTTAACTGTAGCCAGTGGTGTTTTCTTAACTTAGAGCCTGACTTACATGTCAGGCTGTAAATATGATCCAGTAATCCAAATGTATAACACTGCAAGTGCAGCACATATAGCCAGTGTCCTTTTGTGCACTCTTTGTCAGCATAAACAATTAAAGAGTTGTTTTTAGCTTTTACAATGAACAAGTCATGTCACTGCACTCTAGCATTTAAGTATTATGTTTTCATTTCCAAATCCTGATTCTTTGGGAGACAAAAAAATTATTGTTGTCTGTCTGGGCTGGAGATGATTTGGTGTGCAGGCTCCTTTGAGAGGAGAAAACTACCCCATTTATGGGTTTGAACATGATTTATGACTTAAACTTGCAGTGTGTCAATACAGACAGAAGGGCAAAAGCCAGCTAATGTTGTAGACATGGAAGTCTCATAGAATTATGTCTATCTTTTATGTACCTTAAACTTCAAAGTCTTTAGTTACTTGGAACATGTTCAGGAGCAGCAATGATGGATCAGCCTTGTGAAAAACAGAATCACAGGATGGTTGGCTTGGGAGGGATCTTAAAGCCCACCCAGTGCCACCCCTGCCATGGCAGGGACACCTCCCACTGCCCCAGGTGCTCCAGCCCCAATGTCCAGCCTGGCCTTGGGCACTGCCAGGGATCCAGGGGCAGCCACAGCTGCTCTGGGCACCTGTGCCAAGGCCTCACTGCTGTCACAAGGAAGGATTCCTTCCCAATGTCCCATCTCTCCTGCCCTCTGGCAGTGGGAAGCCATTCCCTCTGTCCTGTTCTCCATCCCATGGCAAGTGTCCCTCTCCAGCTCCTGATGTGTAAAAATTCCTGTTCTGCCAACAGGTTACAGGTGTTTGGCTTGTCCATATGATGAGACATCAGTGTGGCTGCTGGTGAGCAATCCACATTTCATCCTGAGACATAAACATAACTTGTGTTTTTCTCTGTTTCAGTCTTGCAGTGACACCACCCTGTCATGCTTTTTATTCTTTAAACTGAAATTAGGAAAATAATCCCAAGTTATCTATGAAAAAAACTAAAGGTTCCCCTGAGACTCTGCTTGTTCCAAGTGGCTGCGTAACTATTTCCAGAATTAACCTTCTGCTGGGCTTCCTCTCATTTGTGAAATGAAGGTCTAAAAATACTTCATGTTTGTTCTAAAAAAATCCTTATAATGTCTGTGAGAGAAAATCAGCAGAGGGACAAAAATTGATACAAATTTAAACCACCACATGTGGTTTTTTGGTCTTCAGCTGCAAATGTAGCATTGTTTTGGAGTAAAAGCTTCAGACTAAGGTGAGGTCAAAACAGAACACCTAATTTGAGGAAGGAACAACCTTTCTCTTCTAAAAAGCTCCAAAAACGTGGCAATGCCACCTGGAAGTGCTCTCTGGTATCGTGTTCTGATTGATGTGCAGGAAGAGGAGAAAATGTCATCTTGACCCAATGTAATTTTGTTCTAATCAAGCTATTTTTTAATACACTGGTGAAAAGGTGAAATGATGATTTGTACCTGCCATTTCTTGTGTGTTTTCCAAAAACTAATAGGCTTTTAAAATTGAACTTATAAGTAGTTCACAGCATTAATAATTATGGTTCAGACTGGGAAATCTGTAAATCAGGAAGCCTGGTCTTGAGGACAAGCAAACATGAGCTTAGTACAATAATGTTTTTGAGGTAGGGAAAAAACTCCAATTTTTTTTTTAATTGCTTCTTTAGATGACATTTGAATTTAGCTTCATTAGCACTGAGCTGTGGTATTCAGTAATCCAAGTTCAGGAAATGGCAGATGCTTCTCATTTTGGTGAAGTACCAGAAAGCATCTGTTGAAAAATACCTTTCTCTAATACAAAATAAATGCCTTGGAGTTTTTTAAGAGCAGTGTTCATATTTTCCCAATTTAGTTGGGGTATATTAAATTTATTATTACTGTAAACATATTTCCTTGTTCATTATTTGCACCCTGCCAGGAGATTTACAAGACTGAGCTTTATACAGTTGGGCCCTGTAAGCTTTGAGAGTTTGTTGATAAACACTAGAAATTCCTTTCTCTCAACTGAATTTTTGTTCCCTCCCTGACTTTTTACAGCAGTTCCCTGAACCTTCACTTCCTTCACTGCTCTCATTTTGTTTTCTTGACCTTGTGATGCTCATTTATGTTTGTTCACAAGATGATATTTATTCTGAAATATATATATATAATCTTGTATATATATATATAAGATGATCTTGGGAATCCTCAGCACTGGACTGTAGGGAAGCTTTAAATTTGTTTTATCAATTTTTAACAGCAATAAATATTTGCTTAGTGCCAACATTTACACAGTTCAAGTGTGTGCATAGACTAAACTCCTTGTATTCTGAGAGCCCCCAGAGCTGTCTGCTCCTGCATATTGAGCTTTTTTTATTAAACAGTGTTAAAAATATCTTTGCTGGCTTATATTTGTGACCACAGGCACAATGAGACTGTGTAAATGTGCTGCTTCAAAACTGCAGTAAAAGAACATGGAAACAAATGCAGTATGTTTGTCAGCACTGATGAAGAAATCTGAAGTAGATAAACTGCACTCAGCACCTGTGAACTTAGTTGGTTTTGTTAACTTTACTCCGCATTAAACCTTTACCAGAGCTGGTTTTGCACCTTTATTTTTGTTTTGATCGGGTTGGCAGGGAGTGTTTTCCTGGTCAGACCCAGGTGTTGTTCTGCAGGACGTTTGGCAGTGGCCCAGCAGCTGCTGTGGTTGCTCTCAGGGGCCAGGTGGAGGATGATGTGAGCCCGTGTTCCCTCGGAGCAGGAGCAGCTCACCAGCCTTGTGGTACCTGATGGCGAATGTGGCACTTGAGCACCCAGATTTGGGTGTAGGGCTGAGTTGGGTTGGAAGGGTCTGATCCCTCTCTCAAAGCAGGATGACCATCAGAGCCCTTTGTCCAATCAAGGTGTGAGTTTATCTTTAGGACAGAGGTCTCGTTGATCCTCTGGGTCCGTGGTGCAGAGATTGGTGTTAAAATAATGATATAAAATTAATCTAATACTAATATCTAACCACAATTCCTTGCTGCAACCTGTGCGTGTTGCCTCCTGTCCTTTTCTTGTGAACCTCTGGTATTCCCTCCTCTCTAATCTCTCCTGAGGTAGTTGAGGTCAAAATTTAGGTTTCATCCTTCTTCAGGTATCTCTCCTTGAAGTTAAAGAAACCTCACTCCTACCTCTGCTTATATATAGATCATATGGGTGACTCTCCTCTATTTTTCCCTTCTATTCCCTCAATTATTTGCCAGAAATTGTAACTGACCTTGCTGCCATGGGAATGGGTATTCAGCTCAGGGGCTTCCAACAGCAGGAGGACCTGGAGCTGCCAGAGCAAGTCCAGAGGAGGTCACAGAGCTGCTGCAGGGGCTGGAGCTTCCCTACCACTGAGCCAGGCTGGCAGAGCTGGGAATGTTCCCCTGGAGAAGGGAAGGCTCCAGGCAGAGCTCAGAGCCCCTGGCAGGGCCTGCAGGGGCTCCAGGAGAGCTGCAGAGGGACTGGGGACAAGGCCTGCAGGGACAGGAGCCAGGGAATGGCTCCCACTGCCAGAGGGCAGGGCTGGGTGGGATGTTGGGAATGAGGAATTGTTCCCTGTGAGGGTGGGCAGGCCCTGGCACAGGGTGTCTGCCCCTGGATCCCTGGCAGTGCCCAAGGCCAGGTTGTACATTGGGGCTGGGAGCAGCCTGGGACAGTGGGAGGTGTCTTTACCATGGCAGGGTGGGATGATCCTTAAGGTCCTTTCCACCTTAAACTGTTCCATGATCCTTCGATAGCCACAGTCATGTAAGAACTGAGGAGGTTTTTGGGCAAAGCCCCTGATCCGGAGGCTTCTGCAGATAGACAAGCTTCCCTGTGCTGGTGCTGCAGCTGCTTCTGCCTCTACTGCACCAAGGGGGGAAGATTTCAAGGAAGATTGTAATGTGAGGGGCTGTCAGCTCTACAATGAATCTGTAGTCTAGGCTTTTTTAGTACATGTTGTTGCAATGGGTTTGTTTCCTTAAAAGTCCATGTTTGGGAGTCGTCCTGCTTCATTTAAGACAAATTCAAGACGTCTCCTTATATTCTCCTCCCTCCTTTTTTATTTTTTGCTATTGTTTTATTTTTAGTCTTCTGTAACTGCTATTTTTAGTTTGTTTAGTTTTACTCTTGTAGTTCTGAGTATGAATGAGGTGCATGAACTGTTTTTTAGTAACAGAGAAATGTTGCCATTTTGTGTATGTGTGTGTCCAGATGTATCAAAGTATTTAAAAATTAGGATAATTTGTTTGCATTGGATTTTGATGGATTGAAAGCTGATTTTTCAGGATGATCTTTATCCTTTTACTCCTCCATGAGCTCTACTCTGTATTTTCACCCTTTCCTTTCGTGACTCTCAATTATGCCCTTTTTCTGCTTAGTAGAGCTTCTCATGGTTTGATCTCTAACAGGTTGTGTCTCTGGAGGAAATGAGGAATATGCCAGTATTGTGATACTCACATAGCAAATCCAAGAAAAATAATAGAGGAGGTGCCCTTTGATTTAAATTATTCTGATTTTTCAACGCTCTAGGGGAAGGAGCAGGGCAGTGTGTGCAGGGCAGTGGAGAAGGTGGGTCTCTGGACATAATTGTGAACTTCCATACTTGAAATGAGCCTCCATGATGAGTGGGAGAGAGGCTTTGGACAAGAGGATGGAGTGACAGGACAAGGAGGAATGGCTTCCTGCTATTAGAGAGTAGGTCTGGATGGGATGTTGGGCAGGAATTGTTCCCTGGGAGGTGCCCAAGGCCAGGTTGGACACTGGGGCTTGGAGCAGCCTGGGATAGTGGAAGGTGTTCCTGCCCATAGCAGGAGGTAGAACAGGAGGATTTTTGAAGTTTCTCCAGCTCAGGCCATTCTATGTTTCATTGATTTCTGATGCTCTTTTACTTTCTGCCATTGACTTCAGCAGTCCAGCTTGCAGGAAATAGATGTTATTTCTGTCCAAAGCAGAGGTTTGCCTCTCCCTGGGTGTCACTGGGCAGCTGAGCTGAGTAGGAGTGTTTATTTGCTTTGGAGTAGGGATGGTTGCAAAATGTTTTGAAACCTTATGAAAGGAAATAAAAGCAGTGTGTTGTGAAACATGCTAATCTTGGCCAGAGCTGAGTTGCTCAGAGATTCTGGATCATAATTTAAAGGAAGTTTTGCATAATCTTTTATCATTCTGATTCTGCCTATTGGATTCTTTTTCATGGCAGATGTAAATTCTGATGTGCTTCTGTTTATTCCATATGATGCTGGGAGCAGGTTGATTTATTCACTGTTTCTGAGGTTCAACCTTTCAGGCTCTGATTGTTCCTGCTGTGTTGTGTTCTCTTCATGGCTTTCTCTGAAAGAATTTGAAATGCCCTATCCCTGGAAATGTTCAAGGCCAGGCTGGGTGGGACTTGGAGCAGCCTGGTCTGGTGGAAGGTGTCCCTGCCCATGGCAGGGGCTTGGACTAGATGACCTTTAAGGTCCCTTCCAAACCAGACAATTCTGTGATTAAGTTTCCTTAGAGTGTTTTAAATTTGTGTAGGAGGCATAACATCCTCTTTAGTTATTTACACATGAATCACCAGAAAAAAATGGAAATAGGGAATATCTGGGTTGCAAGCATTGTTATGGAGGTACTTGTGTTCTGGTCAAACAAACCCCAAATTTGAGATTTCTTTGAGAACACAAAGAATTGTCAAGGATAGTCTTTTTTTTAGGAAAGATTATTGAGGGGATTTTTTGTCTTGCCTTCCACTTACTTTGCCCTGTAATATCAGTGATAAGTGCTGAAGAAGAAACCAGGAAAAAGCAATTTTTTTCTTGTCCCTGAGCTGCAGTTTGCCTCACCCAAATTATTTTCAAATGTTTGTTTTCCTGTGGTGGAGATGTACTGTCCTATAGTGTCCATTACAAGGGAATAATTATGAACCAAACAAGAAGTTTGTTAGGCCTTTTGTTCTTTGGTTTTGTGAGAGATGGTCTTTTGGGAGAGATAAACTTCAGAAGTCTCAAACGTTGAGAATGAAATAAAGCACCTCTTCCAGAGAGATGAAAAGGGAATTAATTTTGCTGTTTAATCCCTTACCATTGAGAAGTGAATGAGCAGCGGGGGGAAATTTGGCTTTCTCATAAGGAAATATTTCTTGAAATATATATCAGCAGATGTGCTGGAGTTGCTTAGCCAAAACATGGGATCAGGTTCCAGTGATTTTTATCTTGTGTTGGTAAAATGAAGGACATCTTTTTTGTCCACCATAAGATTTGTTGTGCAGTTTTCAGTGTGATCCTGATGTAGGTAGCTTGTTCATCTGCTGGTTTTGGTGCACATACCTCCAAATCTGTAGTAGAAAGGATTGCTGGGCATCTGTTCTGTTCTTGGAGCACACCATTGTATTGTATCATGGGGACAGAAAAGTTCAGGTCACAGCAAGTGCTTCCCAGGTGGTATTAGTGGGTGCTGTGGATAGCTGGGAGTGATTTCCTTGAGCAGATAAACTCCTTTACTCTGTCCTGGGAAACTCTCTTCAACTGCATTAGCTTTCTATTCTAAATAGATGTGAAAAAAGGAAAGTAAGTTCTTCTCGGGGGAAAATTCTTTCCATCATTGCTTTTTGCCTGCTGGTGGCGCTGGGCTCTGGGGAGTGGCCGGGTGGGGGCCGGGCTGGGCTGTTTGGAGCTGCCCTGGCTCCCTGTCCCACACACTCTGCTCTGCCCCTCGAGCCCCTGCTGGTCACAGAGCTTCGACTTTGCCTTGGGAAGCAGGAGTGAGGCTGGGCAGAGATGGATCTGTGCAGGGAAATAGCAGCTGACTGTGAGCAGGGGGTGCTGGACAATGTGCTGTGCATGGATAAAGGCTTTTAAAAATGTAAATTCAGTAGACTTTGAATTTGTGCCCATGTTGATGCCTTTTGTACGAGGGAGGAATCAACTTTTAATTTTTTGGTTTTGTCAAACTTCTATTAAATGAAAAATAAACATTCCCTCTCAGATACAAAGTATTTAGTGTCATAGGTAAATAGGTAGTAATTACTTTTTTCAAAGCTCATTTTAGTTTGTCAGTTTTTTGCAATTATTTTGACAAACCATTATATAAATCTGTAGTGTGTCTGCAATACTGTAGATAGTCTTGCCCACCATCTTTGCTTCTCTCAGCTAGTCCTGGAAAACTAAAAGGCTGGAGGATCTCAGAGAACCTGGAAAGGTGGAGAAACAGCCAAAGGCATCCAGAGGTGTGAAGCAAAGAATGAGGTGGGAGTTGAGAGTGTGACAGGCTGCTATGATAGAAAGGACAACAAACATGAATGTGATGAGTCAGGTAGAGCTTATAAAAGAAGAGATGATGAGAAGATATGGGACAGTTGAAATGCCTGAGGGATGAGATGGCATCCAGAAGGACCTGGGCACGACCAAGGACTGGCACTGTAGGGATCTCATGAGATTCAACAAGGTCAAGTGCAAGGTCCTGCATCAGATGGGAGCAATTCTGAGTATGAGAAGTGGCTGGGGGATGGAGAGCAGCCCTGGAGGGGAGGACTTGGTGATGCTGGTGGGTAAGAAACTGGATGTGCCCTGGCCTCGTGAGCTGGGGCACAGGACACCCCCTGTGCCTGGGCTGATCCCCAGGGAGGGGGGACTCTGTCCCTGTGCCCCTTCCTCAGGTGAGAGCCCACCTGCAGAGCTGCCCCAGCCCTGGGGCCAACAGCAGGAGGACGTGGAGCTGCTGCAGAGAGCCCAGAGGAGGCCCCGGAGCTGCTGCAGGGCTGGAGCCCCTCTGCTCTGGAGCCAGGCTGGCAGAGCTGGGAATGTTCCCCTGGAGAAGGGAAGGCTCCAGGCAGAGCTCAGAGCCCCTGGCAGGGCCTGCAGGGGCTCCAGGAGAGCTGCAGAGGGACTGGGGACAAGGCCTGCAGGGACAGGAGCCAGGGAATGGCTCCCACTGGGAAAGGGGAGATTGGGCTGGGATCTTGGCAAGGAATTGCTGGCTGGGAGGGTGGGCAGGGGCTGGGCTGGAATTCCCAGATTTGCTGGGGCTGCCCCTGGATCCCTGGCAGTGCCCAAGGCCAGGCTGGGCACTGGGGCTGGGGCACATGGGATAGCAGAAGGTGTCTTTGCCATGGCAGGGGTTGAACAGGATGAGTTTTAAGTCTCTGGTTTAAGCCTCTAATGCAAACCAGTCTGTGATTCCATGGCTGACTGTTCGTATTTCTCATAGAAAAAGAACCCAAAAGGCAGCAAGTCAAAAATGAGTAGAATAATCCTTTTTCTGCTGTTGTGGAATTAAATTGTTAACCTAACTGCTGCAGGTTTTTCAGGTGAAAAGGACACGAATGATTAAGAAATGAATTGGGTAGAAGCATGGCAGAGTGGTTTATTTTACTGTGCTGGCTTGGGTGCATTCTCCAGGGCTAAGCATCTGAACTGGGTGTCTGGAAGGTGGATTGCACTTTGCCACAATGCTCTGTACTTGCTTGGTTTGTCACAGCATTTCCCAATCATTTTTGTAGCCCACAGTCAGGAGATCTGGGCTCAGCAGACCTTTAGTTTGACTTCATAATACAGATTTTATTTTGGGACACATTAATTTCTGTTTCCAAAGGTGCCACCTTGTTTTATGAGTGGGACCTACTTAATTCTTTGCTGAGTGACAAGGGAGGGAAAGGTTTTTGATAGGGATATCTAAAATTCTAGTTAGCTTCAGTCTTTCTCAGGTTAAATACTTCCAACATACATTTATTTATGATTCCACAAATTCATTATATTTCAAATAATGGTAATACATCGAGTTTCAATTATTTTATTGAAATTCAATTATTTTATTGAAAGTACCGGTGCATTTACTCTTATTGCTTTGCTGCCTTTTATTTCACTTCTAATATTGTTCTTTTACTTTTCCAGTGGTCTTATTGTTCCTGAGAAAGACAGCAATGAAACAGTACCTGAAGTTGTAGCTACTTCTGGATATGCTCTTCTACATTTCTTCAGTGATGCTGCCTATAATCTCACAGGGTTTAACATCACCTATAAGTAAGTGGCACCACTCCACAGTGATGCTGCAGGTGGAGCAAAAGGAGTTTTCCCCTTTTCTTACTTTTGTCTTGAAATAAGCAGTTGCCATTGAAGTGTGTAATTATGAGCAGACACCTGAAATTAGATTTTAATCTTTATTATACCCTTGCAATAGCCAATAAGTGGCATATGCTCAATGTTACAACTTGTCAGTTGTTAGTGTGGACGAATGTTTGCTCCAAAAGGCATCTTACTATTTATTTTATGTTATTGGATCAATTTTATTCTGTCTAATCAACAGGAATTGATATGTTTTGTGCATGTCTGTGCTCCTGAGTGCTCTGCAGATACTCTAGCACAAACACACTTTTCCATCAGCCAGCATTTCACTTGAGACACTGGGCTGTACATGCTCTTGAGGGTCCTCATCCTCAGTATTTGCTTTCTTATTCATTCCTGGATTGAATCCCTTCATCTGGCTTCTTTTTATTCTGGACTGGTTTTATATTTGTTCATATTCTAAACAGATGGCTGCTTTCTGTTCACTGACATGTATTTAGTCCTCATTGATGAGCTTTTTAAAAGTAATTCTCGTATGCTCCCTAATTCATCAACTGCTTTTAGAAAGGTTTTGTCTTGAGGTAAATGTGTGGACATACTCACAGAGATGGAAGGTTTTGCTTCTGCAGGGATCATGAGCTTTGGATTTTTTTTGCTCCTACAGATGCAAGTTATGTTTGTGCCACACTGGGAGATTTAATTTGGGAATAATCTGCAGGAAGTCTCACCTCTTTCAGAAAAAACACCTGGAAAAGCTTCAGTCTTAACTGACTTCTTGCAAAAATTGACTTTCTCTTAAAATGAGAAACTTAGTTTTTGAATATCAAGTCTCAGTGCTTTCTTCCTCAGTAAGAACACAAATATGTGCTGAATAACCCACATAATAGTGAATTTTTTTAAAAACAGGGGGCATCCAGCACCCCATGAAAGCTTCAGAAGAAGATCAGGAGTGTATGCAAAGTTGGTGGGATCAGAGGAGCTGAAGAGGCAGTGATTTCCAAGTCTGACTGATTGCATAAACCAGGACTCCATCTACTGCCAGCTGTTGGATTTGCACCATTGCAATAAAATACTGTCTTCAAGAACAATATTCCTTTAATTTGTCACTTTCTTCATCATTTCAGACAATTTTCAAGTGCTGTTTTGTGTTCTGGTTCTTAGGTTTGCTTGTAACATTTTTCCAGCAAGTAGGTTGAATGGAACATAAGTCTTCATAGTTTCACTGAGTGTAGGTAGTAGTTCTCTCAGGACTTGTGAAATTGCCTTGGAACCAGTGACAGTGAGAATATGGGTACTAATTCCCATCTGTGAATTATTCTGGTTGATACACCAGCAAAAACTGGAGTCTGGAAATTATTATGATCTCAAAATTTGGACCTTTACCAAGGTTATATCTGGTTTTGCCTCAGCTACGTTGCAGATATTATAAAATCAGAAATTATTCGAACCATGCACGTCTTTGGCTTGGGTTTCATCTCCAGTTGTTCTCGTGGTAAGCAGATCCCAGAATAGCACCCAATTGTGAACAGTTTGAGTATAAATTGCACAGACACCACAGCAGCCTTACACTCTGATGAAAGTCCTCACTTACTGTTGGGTGTTTTAAGGCAAGTCGTTTGCCTTACAAATGGCTAAAAATCATATTGATCATTTTCTCAGAGGAGCTGCGAGTTTAACTTGTGAAATGAAGCAGTTTTTAGGAATAGAGTACAAATCTCTACAGGTGCATCGCACTAGGTAGCAGATGACTCTCTCTTGGTTTGTAATGATTTGTATTCGTTTTCTTCAGCATCACTCTTGCCTTTGTTAATAATTCTTGGGAATCTCTTTCCTTCCTGACGAGCTGCTTTGTGCTTTTCCCCAGTTTCAATATGTGTCCCAATAACTGCTCTGGCCAGGGGGAGTGCAGGCTCAACAGCAGCAGCCTGGCCCCGCAGTGTGAGTGTGCCGAGCGCTGGAAGGGAGAGGCCTGTGACATTCCCTACTGCCCGGGGAACTGCGGCGCTCCGGAGCGGGGCCACTGCAGCCTCAATGGCTCCAGAGCCTGCGTGTGCTCTGCAGGCTGGCAAGGTGAGTCCCCTGCTGGGCACACAGAGCTCTGGGGATGTATTTTCTGTGTGTGGAGCTGGCACTTTAACTGGGAGGACGCGGGATGTTCTGCATGACAAGCATTAGCATTTTGACTAGGAACAGAGTACCTGCTTTTTAAAGTTAAAAGACCACACTTCATGTGAATGGATGGATGGATGGATGGATGGATGGATATGCTGGAGAGGAGGACACAGAGAAGCTCCAAGGGCTGCAGCCTCTCAGCTCTGGAGGCAGTTTGGGAGAGCTGGGGGTGTGGGGAAGAGAAGGCTCCAGGGAGACTTCAGAACCTCTTCGAGTGCCCAGAGGGCCTCCATGAGAGCTGGAGAAGGATGTTGGACAAAGGCCTGGAATGCCAGGACAAAGGGGAATGACTTTAAATTGAAACTAGGCTGGTTTACATTAGATATAAGGAAGAAGTTTTTTACAATGAATGTGATGACACCCTGTGCCATGACAGCTCTGGCTGCCCCTGGATCCCTGGCAGTGTCCAGGGCCAGGTTGGACATTGGGACTTGGGGCACCCTCTGGAAGGTGTCCCTGCCACAGCAGGGGGGTGGAAGAGGATCTTTCCAATCCATCTCAGTCTGTGATTCTGTGGTTTTTAACAATTGCTTTTAAAAGCAACCTTGTCACCATCCAAAGAGGGCCTAACCTGTGGTGTACAGGCATCCCTTCAGGTCTCATTCCTATGCCCCTGAAGCAAATTTGAGCCTGGTTGCTATAGTTGACCCATTTGAACATGTGAAATGCCTCATTCTCATGTCCAGCTGAGCTGATCAGCCACGTCCAACTTGGCAGTGATCTGGCCTGAACATAGATGTTTGCTTTGCCAAGACCTACTGATATGTAAGAATTAGTCCCATATTAAATGCAACCAGCTACAGCACTAGCAGGAGTTTGACCTCCAGCTGAAATACAGGCTTTGGAAAAAAAACATTTTTGAACCTTCTTTTCCCAGGTCCTGGCTGTTCAGTTCCTCTTCCTGCAAACCAGTCGTTTTGGGAACGGGAAGAATACACTCTTCCAAAACTTGCCAGAGCATCTCACAAAGCCGTCATCCATGACAATAAAATGTGGATTGTTGGAGGCTATGTCTTCAATCATTCTGACTCTCAGAAGGTTTTAGCGTGAGTATAAGCCCAGATAATAAAAACTAAAGATAGGAACTTAGATTTGAGAGTTATTTTTAGGAAATGCCACCTGACGTGCTTTGCTTTGGTCTGTGCTTCATCTCTGAGGGAAAACAGCCATAATAAAAACTCAGGCTCATGTTTGAGATGGGGGAAAATCTTGCTAAGGAGTGCTAATTTTGGAAAAGAAAAGCATAAGGTTCCTGATGTTCAGGGAGCTTTTGATTCATCTGTGTCTGTCAGCATTCAACTATTCTCTGTATATTTCTGGGCCAGCTCCTAAGTTATATCTAGCCTCATATTCAAAGAGGGTCATTTTGCTTCAGTGTTTTTTAGCCCTTCTCTATGTTGTGTTTGTGTCACTTGAGTTTTTGGCTCCTTAATTAACACCTAGTGATTACTCTGGATGGTTGTCCACAATGGGTGGGACACCAAACAGGGAGTGGCATTAGGATGAGGGCATTTATGCAATTGTTTGAGGAGATGTAACAGTAACTAAAATATAAAGTAATAATAATGTACTTCATGGAAATAGTCCATTTAAAAAACCCCAGCTTTTGTATTGTATTAGGGCAGATCTAGGCAAAAGCTGGATTTTTTTTCCAGAGATACTCGTGTACCTTACTTTGATGAACCCAAGTGAGAGCTGTGTATTCTGCACTCACCTCCAGAGGTAATAGTTCTTATAGGGAAAGAGGAGCTGAAAACCCACATTTAAATGTAGAGCAGTTGCTAGTTGCACCCACAATTTACTCCTCCAAAGTCACACCTTGTTTTTTAATAGGATACCCTATGACTTTGTTGAATGCTTTCTCAGAGATGATTTTATCTCACAAGGCCCTTAGCTTGGCAAATATAGTGCCTTATTTTAAATGAAAAGCCACAAGCCATTTTCAGGGCAGAGGGTTTATGTTATTTTAAACATGAATAGCAAAGACATAATTAAATAGTGCTTTTTAAGTGCTGGCAGAGTTTTTCTAATCTAGTAGTTGCAAATTACCTAAGTTTAGTGTAAAGTTTTCCTACTTTTTTGAGGGAGAGGTGGTGTAGGTTGTCACAGCTAGTTCTTGGGTTTGTATGGAAAAGAAAACAGGGCAAAGGAGATCAACCTGTGGATGCTGAGTAACACAGCAGGCTCAACTTTTTTTTTTAACCCATAAGTAGTTTGTATGAGCTTTGTGCATGCTGAAATCATGGCAGGATTTATTATTTCAGTAAATAATTATATCTAACATACTATATTGGTAAATAATTTTCCCCAAATCTTAGAAAGGACAAACAATCATATTCTCAGTGTTAATACCTATTCCTTGGAAAGTAATTCAGTTTTAATTATACAGGTATGATCTCATTTCTGAAGAGTGGCTTCCACTGAACAGCTCTGTGAACTCAGTAGAGATGAGATATGGTCATTCGTTGGCGTTGCACAACGTAAGTTCAGTGCTCCAGACTCACTTCCCAGCTGATTTCCCTTCTTCTCTCCTGCTTCCCACTCCTTATCCCATGTCAGCCTTGCTTTGGGAGAAGTGTTCCTCATTCAGAGGCTTGTCCCTGCTCAGCCCAGGCTGTATCCTTGTGCTCCAGGGAATCCTTGGGTGGCTCTCCTAGGAAGTCTGCAGTGTCTCTGCCTGTGTGCTCCTTCTTTACCCTTTTTCCAGAGATTTTGAAGATGACTTTTTGAGGCCAGTGAGTCCATTATTTCCTTCTTGCTGTCTGTGCTGACAAGAATGCCTGAGGCTGAGTTTGCTGGAGTTCCTCAGCTGCCTTTTATGTAGATCACATGAATATTTTTATGAGCTCTGTTGTCCAAGACACCAAAGCAGTGCTGGGGGATTAGGGATTTTTGTTACTTGCTCTGCAAGTAAATTTGTGAATCTAATCTTCCAGCATCTGACACAGCAAGTGAATTTGACAGTTTTTACCTCCTTTCTCACTTGTGTGCCTTGCTGTAAGTGCAGACCATGTGAGAGCAGGATAGCAAAGTCTGTGGAAAGGAAATGAGGTGATTTTTTATTGATTTTTGGGTTTGGAATGTTGTTGAGCTCAAACAGTGCAGGCCAGGGCAAAGCTTAATCATAAGTACTCAAAAAACTCCTCACTGTCATTCACGAACAGAGCACTTGAAGAACCTCAAAGCATGGAAATTCATCATGGAATCACAAAATGATTTGGGTTGGAAGGGAGCTTAAAGATCATCTAGTCCCAGTCCCCTGCTGCAGGCAGAGACCTCCCACTGTCCCAGGCTGCTCCCAGCCCCAATGTGCAGCCTGGCCTTGGGCGCTGCCAGGGATCCAGGGGCAGCCACAGCTGCTCTGGGCACCTGTGCTAGGGCCTCACACCCTTCTGGGGACAATTCCTAACTCCCAATATCCCATCCATCCCTGCCCTCTGGCAGTGAGATCCAATCCCTGTGTCCTGTCCCTCCATCCCTTGTCCCCAGTTCCTTTCCAGGGGAGTTTATTAGGTAATTTCAGACCAGTAGCTTCAGTGCTTCCCAAACAGCAGTTTCCTAATGCTTCACTCCCTGCCCTCTGTGCCTTCTCTCAGGATAACATCTACATGTACGGCGGCAAGCTGGACGCCACGGGGAACGTGAGCAGCCAGCTGTGGGTGTTCCACATCCCGCGGCAGAGCTGGGCCGCGCTGGCTCCCCGCGCCAAGGAGCAGTACGCCGTGGTGGGGCACTCGGCACACGTGGTCACCCTGAGGGACAACAGCACCGTCATGCTGGTGCTCTTCGGGCACTGCCCCCTCTACGGCTACATCAGCAACGTCCAGGAGTACAACCTGCGTGAGTGAGGGGGAAAGGGAGGGAGGGCAGCCCTTCTGTGCAGGAGTACAGCCTGTGTGAGTGAGGGGGAAAGGGAGTGAGTGAGGGCAGCCCTCCTGTGCAGGAGTACATCCTGTCGGAGGGAGGGAGAAAGGGCAGCCCTCCTGTGCAGGAGTACAGCCTGTGTGAGTGAGAGGGAAAGGGAGGGAGGGCAGCCCTCCTGTGCAGGAGTACAGCCTGTGTGAGTGAGAGGGAAAGGGAGGGAGGGCAGCCCTCCTGTGCAGGAGTACAGCCTGT
This sequence comes from Melozone crissalis, assembly GCF_028551555.1. NCBI lineage: Eukaryota > Metazoa > Chordata > Aves > Passeriformes > Passerellidae > Melozone > Melozone crissalis. The sequence goes on along the minus strand of NW_026535784.1, from coordinate 1,643,574 downwards.
GTGAGTGAGGGGGAAAGGGAGTGAGTGAGGGCAGCCCTCCTGTGCAGGAGTACATCCTGTGGGAGGGAGGGAGAAAGGGCAGCCCTCCTGTGCAGGAGTACAGCCTGTGTGAGTGAGAGGGAAAGGGAGGGAGGGAAGCCCTCCTGTGCAGGAGTACAGCCTGTGTGAGTGAGGAGGGAGAAAGGGCAGCCCTCCTGCCAGGCCCTGCCAGTGGATCAGCTGGTTTGGATGTTATTTAAATGACTCGTGTTCAGATAGCAAAACACAGACAAATGTGTTCTCCTCCTCCTGTTTGTATGTACAAGAGTTGAACCTAACAGATTTGTATAACCCAGTGAGCAGGCAGCCACGTGCCTCCACCTTTATACGCAGCATTAGGTCCCAAAGATATAAAGCTGTAATTGAGAGGTAAAGCAGGGCAACTCTGGAACAATTTAGATTAGTTTTCCTCTCTCCCTCTGACAAAACAAACACTTCTGAAATGGTTTTTTAATTCTGCAAATATAATAATGGCTGTAACAATTCAGACCAAATACCTGCTTAACCTGGCACCCATGTCACCAGCAGCAGATGCTGTGGGAAACAGGTGCTGAATTTCTGGATTCCCATATCCCTGATAGGATCTGACCCCCATATCCTGGAGTAGTCCAGGCTCTGATTCTCAGACCCAGAGAGTTCTAGTATAAGCACTGGAGAAGCACAGGAGGCTTTCCAGGCAAACTGAACTTGTACCCAGCTCAGAAATGGAGACACATTGCTGGCTCCCCAGACCATGTCAGAATTGTAGTTAGGCACAGGAAGTTCACAACAAGAGTGTGCTGGTTATTCTCAGGAATAGTGGCCCTGTCTGCACTTTGGACCTGCTGTCCTTGTCCTCCAGTCATGCTGATCCAGAGGATCTGCTGGAGCCTGGTTCTCTGGAGTCCATGTGAGCAAGATTTCTTCCTTTCAGAGAAATCCAGAGAGAACCAGGCAGTGATTTGTTTCTGCCATGTGTGATCTTGCAGACTGTTCACTTCCTTTGCCTTTGGTGTGCCTGCTCTGGCCTGTAGTTGGGGAGCTTGTATAGGGTTTCATTCAGCACTTACTACAGAGATTTGGTGTGTAATGTGATGTGTTTAATGTGGTATTTTTATTTCACTTGCCATTATAATATGTCTAAAGTGCTTCAGACCAATGTTATTTTAGTGAGTGAGATACAGGATCATGAATCACATATTAGTTTTTAACTGCAGTGTTCTTCACAGTCAGACTTGGCTTCAGTGCTGTCTGGCTTTATATATATATTTATATATATATAAAAAGTAAAAGTGCTCTTGAGTCCCATTCAAAATCAAGTCACAGTACTGGCATTTTCATGTCATTGAAATGAAATCTATTATTTCTCTACTTTTTATTTCTCATTTACTTATCTTGTCTGCAAAATGTAAAAAATTACTGTGGAAGAGCTATTTCTGCTCCAATTAAAAATACCTGGCAATGCTCCTTGACAACAGACTTTTTGAAGGGGAATATTTTTGGATGTGAAGTGATAGAGACAGTGTCTAGATCTGAGTCAGGGGAATCCCAATTTATTTCACCATGTTGTTGATGAGTTATTAATGGACAGAAATGAGCCACGTTTTGTCACTCATTTTTCAGTGACAAATACCTGGAGCATCTTGCAGACGAGCGGAGCTCTGGTGCAGGGAGGATATGGTCACAGCAGTGTTTATGATCCAAATACAAGATCAATCTATATCCACGGGGGTTACAAGGCCTTCAGTGCCAACAAGTACAGGCTGGCAGATGATTTGTACAAATATGAAGTGGATTCCCGCATGTGGTAAGTTGTTCTTCTTTTTCCTGATTACTGCCCTGTCAGTTTTGTTTGTAGTGAACAAGAGGATGGGTATTTGATGAGGGTACAGTGGTTTATATCTACCCGAATTCAGGATAGATGCTGTGCTCTTAGATCTCTTGTTTTTATGTCCCCTTTATGAATAGAGAATGATATAATCAATATAATCAAGGCTGTGAACAAGCCAAGAAATCCATTTTAATCTATTGTTTGATTCAAGCTGAAAAGAAAAATATTTGATGTTTTTTTCTTGCTAGCCATACAGCCTGTGCATATTAGTGCAGTTACTGCAGTCAACGAGTGATAATCCATTCTACAGTTAAGACTGTAAAAGAATTTCTATTATAACCCTATTTTCTTCTGGCTCTGTAACTGCTTGAAATGTTCATTTCTTAAGCTGAAATCTTCTGTCATTTGTTGCTGCCAAAAGGTGAGTTTTATTAAAAAGCTATAGCCACACTTCACAGCCTGGAGCAACAGAGATGAAATACATTGTCCTTAATTCTGTGTTTTTCTAAATGTTGATTCTAAAGGCTCCTGACTGTCTTTTGGATTAACACATGTAAATTTGAGTCACTACATCTCTTATTGGGTGTTAAAATAGCTTGTGTTTCTGCAACATCTGTTTGTGAGTCTGTACTGCTGAGGAAGGTAATGAGTGACTAATTTCCAGCCCCCCTCCTTCCCACTCAGTTGTATACACAGAAATAACCCCACTTCCTCTCTGGATTAATTTGATCTTCCACTTCAGCCACGGAGTGGACAAATCTGGCTGAGTAGGCAGAAACTTAAGAAATGTGACATTGTTCTTCCAAACTCCTGCAGCACCAATTTTCTTTTGTCACATTTATTTTGTCAGTCTGGCAAGCCCTATTGAACAAGTGGAGAGTGTAGGGCTGTCTATTCATCTCTCTCTCTGCCTTTTTTTTTGTGTCATTGACTCTTTCTTTTATTCTTGAGTGATTTAGGCCCTCTCTTCCTTGTTAAATCTCATGAGCTTCCCATGGGCCTTCTTCTTGAGCTCTTCCAGGTTCCTCTGGAACAAATCCTGTCCCTCAGGTGTGTTGACCACACACTCAACTTGATGTCGCCTACTGGAAGGGACCTTAAAACTCAACCCATTCCACCCCCTGCCATGGCAGGGACACTTTCTGATATCCCAGGTGCTCCCAGCCCCAGTGTCCAACCTGGCCTTGGGCACTGCCAGGGATCCAGGGGCAGCCACAGCAAATCTGGGAATTCCAGCCCAGCCCCTGCCCACCCTCCCAGCCAGCAATTCCTTGCCAAGATCCCAGCCCAATCTCCCCTTTCCCAGTGGGAGCCATTCCCTGGCTCCTGTCCCTGCAGGCCTTGTCCCCAGTCCCTCTGCAGCTCTCCTGGAGCCCCTGCAGGCCCTGCCAGGGGCTCTGAGCTCTGCCTGGAGCCTTCCCTTCTCCAGGGGAACATTCCCAGCTCTGCCAGCCTGGCTCCAGAGCAGAGGGGCTCCAGCCCTGCAGCAGCTCCGGGGCCTCCTCTGGGCTCTCTGCAGCAGCTCCACGTCCTCCTGCTGTTGGCCCCAGGGCTGGGGCAGCTCTGCAGGTGGGCTCTCACCTGAGGGCGGGGCACAGGGACAGAGTCCCCTCTCCTTCAACACAAATCCTCTCAGAAAAGTAGGAGAATCCTCCAAAAGATGACCCTCTGTGTTCCGTGCCATCAGTCCTACTGATGGAAGTTGAGATTGGTGGTGAGTTTGATTAGGGCTTCCCATGGTTTAGTCTCTGATGAGCCAGCATGTTGTGCAGGTATTAACCTGTAGGGCTTTGTTTTCAGGAGCTGTATAGATCTCCTTAAAATAGAATTTTTAGTTCTGAGCAGAGGTGCTGCCCAGTGTGAAAGACTTCTTTGTGTTGCTATAAAAGCAGAATTACTACAAAATATTGGAGTCTTCCCAGGCTGACTATGTTCAAAAGACAAGTGTGAAAACTTGGGAATCCCTAGGGAAAGAACTGGTGATTTGAAGATCCACAACTTTGGAAAGAGGCTCTCATAGGTATATTTCTCCTATAAATTAGCAAAGCAAGTGGAAAGATGAGAATGAAATTACAGGTGGAATTGAACAATGTGGAATATAATTGTTAATCAGCTCATTAGGAAAAGTAGTTAGATGCTATCCTTGCCCTCAAAGTGTTCTTCAGCTTGGATTTATGGAGTGTTTTGCCTTTGCCAGGTACTCAGCAGTCTCATTAATAGATACATTTTTATTTCTGAAGGACTATTCTCAAAGACAGCCGATTTTTCCGCTACTTGCACACAGCTGTGATAGTGAGTGGGACCATGCTGGTGTTTGGAGGAAACACTCACAACGACACCTCCATGAGCCACGGAGCCAAGTGCTTTTCTTCGGATTTCATGGCCTATGATATCGGTAAGTTCTTGCAGAAATAATGACAACCCCCAAACACTTGGCTGTTCCCCAGGAGCTGTCCTCAGTTTGTCTCCAGAATGCTGGTTTATGGTGGGAGTGTTATCCCAAATGCTGCTGGGCACAGGGATCTGCAGTCTGGAGGAGCTCATAACCTTGCTACAGAATTCCAAGCACACGAGGGGCAGTGATTTCTAATTACAGACAGCAGCAGTTCCTTTGTTAACAGTTTATACACAACCTTGGGCATTAAAAATTAGGTTTTAAACTGCATGTTGTTACAGAATCATAAAACCATGGAATCATTAAAGTTGGAAAATACCTTTAAGATCACCAAGTCCAACTGGCAACCCAGCACCACCACCATTTTTACCACTAAACCCATGTCCTCAGGTGCCACATCCACATGTTTTTTTGAACACTTCCAGAGATGGTGACTCCATCACTGCCCTAAGCAGCTTATTCCAGTGTTTTGCAACCCTTTGCATGAAAAAATACTTCCTGATAGCCAATCTACATCTTCCCTGGCCCAACTTGAGGCTGTTTCCTGTCCTGCTATCTCAGCCATAAATCTGTTCTGATCTTTTGATTGTGTTTTAATCTATGACGGGTCAAAAATTCAAGTTCTTAGGACAGTTACAAGCACTAGACCCTGCTGAAACTCCACCTGTGCAGTGCACTGCTTTATTCAATCATAAAGCCAAGTTATTAGGTTGCACTTGCTGAGTTTCAGTGGCCAGGAGAGGGCAGCATTTATTTGTGGATTTGGATTCCAGACACTGAGTTTAAGAAGAACGAGGAAGGAAGAGGTGAAATTACATAAAAGAAGGTACATACACAGATAATTCACACTGGGGAAAAACGCCCTTCTGTACTCTGACATTTGCCTTTTGCTCTCAGAATGCACTAAACGTGGCTTCCCTGAAATAGTCCTGTAAACCTGAAATATCCAAGTGACTGTCCACCAAGATCTCACTCCTGGTTTGTGAGAGGAAAATGCAAGTGGATACTTGGGCCATCAGGGTTTGGTATCCTTGTGCCCTTTTGCTTTCTGTTATAGCAGTCATTCCATCGTGCCTCCTGTGATTTCTAGTTACATCTCTCTGGAATCTTTGTGTGCTCCTAGCTAGCTTTATTTTGATTTTTTTTTAGCTTATTTTGATTTTTTTTTTAATTGTTGAGTTAAAATGAGGTATCTGACCAGGTTGGATGGGGCTTGGAGCAGCCTGGTCTAGTGGAAAGTGTTCCTGCCCATGGCTCAGAGCTGGAATGAGATTGTTTTAAGGTGCCATCCAGCCCAGAGTGATTTGTCATTCTGTGGCAGTCATAAACAGTTTGATTTTTTTTAAACTTTGGTAGCAACTGTGATAGATTTTCTTTCTGCATTCTGCTATCTGCCCTGACCTATTGAACCCTCTGTGAGGTGTAAAACACAAATTGCATTAATTTGACAAAATATGCCAATAGTGATGTTCTGGTTTAGGTAACATGCTGCATGACATGAGTGATGTAGTCAACCTCCCCAGTTCTTACCAGATATACACTCATGTGTGGGAACTTGCATTGGTTTTACCTCACATGATGGGTGAGAGGTGTTCTTGAGTCCCCTCATTCCTTAGAGAAGAGATTCTCAGCCTGAAAGGAGCAGTTTGTTTTTTTCTTTTCCAGAAATGAGGCCACTTCTGGTCTCTTCATTGCAGGAGCCATTGTGCATGATTTCCCTTATCCCGTGTGATTAGGGAGGCATTAGGGTGGTGGCCCATCACTTGTGTCACAGCAGAAATACTTGTCAGTGGTTCTTCATGCATGATCTGTGCAGCAATTACAGATTACCTGGTCATGCTCCTGTTGGTCTCCATGGGAATAAGCCCATATAACCCCCATGTTATCTAACCCTCAATGTTCCCAAGGCAAGGCCAGTTGATACTGAGAGCCTTCAGTGAGGAGGCTTAATAATTGTCTTTATTCCCTACTTTTATAGTATGCTCTCTGCCTGGTTTACTAATTTTTTACATCTTCATGATTAGCCATCATGATTGATATTAATCACAGTGATGGTTGGAAGACTGGGGAGAAGTGGAATTAAATCCAGTCTGAAACAAATGCTTCAAAGCCACGTCTTCTCCTTAACCTTTGTCATTAAAGCTTATTTTGGTAGTAACTAATTTTATTTATATCATCAATTTTTTCTGGTTTTCCCTCCTCAAATTTCCAAGTAATCAGAGCACATGCACTGAGTATTGGGAGGACATAAAACCTTTTTTCTGTGTGGGGCAATGCTAACAGCTTGCACTGAGATGTGTGCTGGGGGTGAGCAATGAAAATTCTTGACTGCTTCTTGTCCCTTACCCTCTACTTGACCAGCTTTGGGCATATTAAATTCAAATTGTCCAGGTGCTGCCTAGTTTGGGAAGGTTTCAGGATAACAGTCCAGCTGTTGCATGTGTTATTCTCCATTCTCAGGACAAGCCTTTGGACTGTTGACATTTGGGTTGGGTGAGCACTTGGGCAAAGCTGTCTCTCAGTATTTTCCCTATTTTCTGCACACTGAAATGGCCAATTAGCTCTTCCTATCCCCAAAACTGGTCTCTCTGGCCTTTGTCAAAGTTTCCTGCTCTGCAGCAGCTTTGTGTGGAAAAATGCCTCACTTAATCCTCCACCTGCTACTTAGGTAAAGGTGTTGCTTTTAAATTGATCTTTTCTCCCCACAGAAGAGAAACAAAACCTCTTCTATTATTCCATGAAAATTCTGATTCTGATGACAAGCACAGCGAGGGGCGGGATGGTTTTGCAGCTGATATGTTCTGTTTGAAGAGTGTATTTCATAAATCCCAGCATTGTAAGTTTTAGGTTAAGTCAGGAAGGAGAAGATTCTTGGTAGTCTCAGAATCACTTACTTTCTCCAATATTTGATCTCTGGTTAAAAATGGCAAAGAAGCTTAGAAACCAAAATATTCCAGGCCTTCTCTTAATCTAGAAAAACATGTTTCTTGGCCTCACATAACACACAACTTGATGGCTAAAAAATTGCAAATTACTGTCCAATTTTTCTGAAGTCTTCTATTAAAAATTGGAACTGTCATATTTAGCTTGGAAGCGGTGCTGGGTTAGGTTAAATTCTTTGAAGATGGAAAATGACATGTAAAAATAAATTCCAAATTCACAATTTATCAAAGTACTAAATCTTTGTCTTCTGTCTTTTTTTTATCAGTGTTCTTGAACAAAATTGGTCTGCATCTGTTGTTTTATCCAACAATTCTCCAGTTAAATTTAGTAAAAAATAAAACTTTGGGTTTTTTTGCCCTTTCAGTTTATCCATGGACTAGTTTGGTTTGTGGGCTTTTTTTCTCCAGAGGGTCAGTCCACTACTCAATGGTTCTATCTCATATTAAAGAGTCTTAGGAGTATTTGAGGATCCTGTAGATCTTTACAGAAGATTGACTTTTCTGTCTTAATTGCATAAATTGCATCCAAGTGCCTCTGGGATATTGGCCCCCAAGGTGATCCATTCCCTTTATGAAGTTTAAGTGTTATGAATTGGACTGACTTTTCCTACTTCTGTTCCTTTGCTCAGTGGGTTAGATGTTTCTTAATTTGTTTTTTTTTTTCTCCCATGCTGCCCAAAGAAAAAAATTACCTGAGAAACCAAGTGAAAAATGAAGCAGAACTTACAAATTTTATGCTAATAGAAAAAGATGGAATAATCTAACATTCTATTAAAAGAGAAAAACAGCCACAAATCTTTAAGCTATGATGAGTGAAAAATATTTTTAAAAACATGGATATCTGCCCTCTAGGAACATAACGGCAATGGAAAAAGTAAAAAAAAAGATAAGCCTCTGTTCTCAGTGATACTGGTTTGGGGCAAAACTACGAATAATTCATGTATAAACAGATAAAACCAGAACTTGTTACGTGCTGAAAAATCCTACTAGTAAAGGAGGAAAAAACAGTTTCTTCTTGTCCTGTTCCCTGGAGCAGAGCCCGACCCCCCCGGCTGTGCCCTCCTGGCAGGAGCTGTGCAGAGCCACAAGGACCCCCTGAGCCTCCTTTGCTCCAGGCTGAGCCCCTGCCCAGCTCCCTCAGGGATTGTGCAGCCCCTTCCCAGCTCCCTCAGGGATTGTGCAGCCCCTGCCCAGCTCCCTCAGGGATTCTCCAGCCCCTTCCCAGCTCCCTCAGGGATTGTGCAGCCCCTGCCCAGCTCCCTCAGGGATTGTGCAGCCCCTTCCCAGCTCCCTCAGGGATTCTCCAGCCCCTTCCCAGCTCCATTCCTGCCCTGGTCAGGGCAGGGCCAGGGCCCGTCCAGCCCCTCAGGGCCTTTGCTGAAGGATCTCAGGTGCCTGGGGATCTCTCAGGAAGAAACTGCTTTGTGAATTGTCCTTTCATTGTCCAGAGAAACATTTCTGAAATGGCTTTTTTCACTTGCAGCCTGTGATCGATGGTCTGTGCTGCCTCGCCCAGCTCTGCACCACGATGTCAACAGGTTTGGGCACTCTGCTGTGCTCTACAACAGGTGAGGGCACAGGTGTTCTGTGGGGAATGGGCACTGCTGTGCTGTACAACAGGTGAGGGCACAGGTGTTCTGTAGGGAATGGGCACCAGTGGATGAGGAGCTGCAGCACAGGCTGAGTCTGGCACAAACCCCCTTGTCAATGGAGCTTTGGGCTCCCCCATCCCTGGAAGGGTCCCAGACCAGGTTGGATGGGGTTTGGAGCAGCCTGGCTTAGTGGAAGGTGTCCCTGCCCATGACAGGGAGTTGAAAGAGGTGGGATTTAAGGTTCCTTCCCACCCAAACCATTCTGTGAGTCTCTGAAAGTTTTCAGATCTTCACTCTTGTAATGTCTTTAGTATTCAGCTATTCCCATCAGCCCTTATGTACTGGGCTAAACTGTCCCAGCTCACTTAGTTTTTTCAATAATTTGATTTTTTGTCATTATTTTTATATGTATTTCTGTTTTTTAGTTATTTAATAATTGTGCATTTCAATGTATTTCACACCTCTTTCTTACCTGCACTGACAACATTTATTTACAAATCTGAATTTCCCTCATGCTTTTTAAAATTTGTCTGTGTTTCACTTTACACACCTTTTCCTGTGGGGCTGCTCTTCCCCAGGCACATGATGTTCAGTATTTGGGTGAAATCTTAGGTGAGATTTTGGCTGTTAAGCCTTACAGACTGCAGTGATATCCCTGCTTCCAGATGAACAGCTGTTACTGGATCAGTGCAACCAAGTTTGAGAAATTTATTTCATAGGAGTTCTAAAATAGGATGAAAATCATAATACAGCTACTTATGATTTAACCAGAACTTCTCTTTTCAGCTGCCTTGGCCCTTCTTCACGGTATTTTTAAAGGTGCATTGACAGACACAGATGCACAGAGAATTTTTGTGTGACGTTTTTGTGTAACTGTTAAAATTTAGTGTTTTGGTGCAGGTGGGATACTGAAGGAGGTTTGAAATCCTCCACTCCTCTCCATACAAATTATTTGTTTGGGGGTTGTTTTGGGTTTTTTAGTTGACACAATGACTCTGCTCAGTTGTTACCAGCCATGCAAAGTGTGGTTTTCTTACGGAGGACCAGAGAGAGTGACAGCAACAAATTGTTTTGTCACAGTTTCTGAACTCTGGTGTAATGCTGTGGTAGAATCTCCCCAATTTTTATCCTTCCTCTGTGTCTTGCCAGTGTGGATCACAAGAGGATCCCTCAAAGTTTTGGCTGGAGGGGGAAGATTGTTTGATGACCTTGAGTAGCTTTGACTCTGTGTTGAGTCTCTCTGACTTCTCTGAAACAGTGAAATTTGTCTGACCTTTTCTTTAGTGCCTCCCTTAACCAAGAGCTATTTATTTGGATTTATATATGCTGGCATGTAATAAAACACTTCTCTCAGACCTTAAATCCCATTTACTGGAACAGTGCTCTGTCCATGAAAACAGCTGTGAGCTTTTCTCTCTTTGCTTCCATGTTGTCCAGCACCATGTATGTGTTTGGAGGCTTCAACAGCCTCCTCCTGAGTGACATCCTGAAGTTCACACCTGAGAGATGTGAGGCTTTTGGCAACGAGTCGTCCTGCCTGGGGGCTGGCCCCGGGGTCAGGTGCGTGTGGGCTCTGCGCCCTCCCCGCTGCATCCCCTGGGAAAATGCAACGCTGGCACAGCAGCAAAAGGTCTTTGAAGACTGTCCTCCCAAGCCAGGTAGGTGTCTCCTTCTTTCTGTTCCCTTTTCTGGAAGGTGTGCAGGCTTTTTCTCCTTCCAGACTCCTCCTGTGTTAATTGTGTGCCATTCCAAGGTCAGGTTTTACACGGGGGGCAGTGGTTGGGCTTCCATGTGTCCTGGCAGCCCTTCCTCTGGCTGGGGGTCATGGAGATGTGGAAGTGTTTCTATCTCCTGTTCCTGAAGCTGCTTGTTCATGAGAGCTTTTTCCTACCCTGCTGCTTGTACTTACTTTTCTATCCCTAACAAGCATCACCAGCCAAGAACCAGGCCTGGACCATCATTCTGTAAATGTTTGCTCCAACAATTGACTTTGTGAGAGCCAAGAATTGGCTGAAGAGCACCATGGGGCAATAAAGGGCATCTGGATCTGATGGAGTTATCCTGTACTCTTCAAAAGAGACAGCGGGGATACTGCTTTAGGAAAAGTTACTTTGTTTTTTTGGCAGGGGATTGGTCCCAGATGATCTTTAAGGTCCCTTCCAACCCAAACCATTCTGGGATTCTATGATTCTATGTATAGAGGCAGATAAAATGAATTCATGTTTTAAGATCTGATTCCTGTGTTTCCCCTTAGGATAATTTTAAACAACTTTATCCTGATACATTCATTATACAGCCCTTGATTCTGTAACAGATGTGCAGCCTTTAATTATTTAATAGAAACTGATGTAAGGGGACATTGCCTTGCTGGGCTCCCAATGCACAGTAAATTTTCACAAAACACAGGCAATAAATAATTGGAAATATGAATGAAAAGTTCGAGCTTCACATGAAAATGCTCCACTTGAAAGCCAGGCTTGCAGGAAGATGGGCCTGTGCTGGGGGATGGCCACTGTCCCTGTGGATGTCCTCTGGCATCACTTCCCTGGGCATTAACCTGTGCTTCCTTGTCTTGGTGCATTATTTTCTGCTGTGTGTTTTAGGGCTCCTTGGGCACTAAAGATGATTGCTGCTGTAAATAAAAGCAATTTTCTATCAGTTCAAACACATGAAAGTACCTGATTTTAGTTGCTAACAGAAAATCTGCAGGCACTGCTATTTGGTTGTGTCTTTTGCTGTAAATAATCAAGTTCTTAGAGCTCTGTCAGGAAATGCCTGTTTTTGGTCATGCAGGTTTTTTTCTTTAATAGCTGTAGACAATGAAAAATGTGATCAGATTACAGACTGCTACAGCTGCACAGCCAACACAAACAGCTGTCAGTGGTGTTCTGACCAGTGCATCCCAGCACACAACAACTGCACAGAGGAACAGGTAATGGCTCTTAACACTTCCCTCGTTTAAATTTACCCTTTGGAATAGCAAATGTCCACATTTGCATCTGTCAGTGTTATGATCCCTGTTTTGTTATTCCCAGTGCATATCTAGCTCAAAAGTGCTACATGTTTGAATTTTTTCAATTTGATCCAAGGGTTTTGCATGGTATTTTACAATGAATTTAGGAGGATGGCTGTGGGCAGGGGAAGAGTTAGAGGTTTCACCGTGATATGATTATTCATTAATCACCTTTTGGGTTTGATATCAATAGGGCTTCCCCTAGAAAAAGCAAAATAGCCCTCTTGTAAAAGCTTTAGTAGAGAAAACATGTCAGGCAGTGTTTTGGAGGAATATCTCGGATAACCAGTCCAGGCTGTGCCCAGTTCCACAGCTTTTGGATATATAAATTGCCTTGTAGAGCTGGTCTGTGATATTGGTATTGTAATCATGGCTGTTATAAACTCACATGGCTGGATATCACAAAAAGTCTCACCTGTGCTATTTATTTTAGGTTCCTGTTACTATCTATGAGAATTGTCCTAAGGATAATCCTGCCTATTACTGTAACAAAAAGACAAGTTGTAAAAGCTGTGCCATGGATCAAAACTGTCAGTGGGAACCTAGGAATCAGGAGTGCATTGCTTTGCCAGGTAGGTACTAGTACCAAATTTACCCACTCCAAAAGTTGTTGCACGTTTTTAAAAATTTTTGTTGGTTTTAACCCCAAATCTGTAGTTTTTAGTGTTAAGATGGAGCAAATAGTGCTGTTTAATCATAACAGCTTTGGTATGACATTTAATTTGTAGTAAATCCAGCAGGTCTGCTGGAATATTTTTCATTCCCAGTTGTCTGAAGAGGACTATGATCACTGGTATAATTATTAGGCTCTATGTCATCTCTCCCTTTTCATTTCATAAAAGCTGTTGATAATAGGCTTCTGCAAGATATTAGATTTAATAATGCATGCTATTTAATTTAGAAACTAAAATTGTGCAAAAGCATAATGGCACATACTGGACAAATGAGGCACGTAAGACCTGAAGTGTTTAAGGAAAATTCTCCTATTAGAGTGCTTCCAGTGGAGCTTACAGGAGTTGGTTATTAGTTCCCTTGCGGTAATTTTTTTTTTATCCCCATGACTGGGAGAGAAATACAGGATCTTCAGTGATTAACATTTGTAGGTAATAAAATATAGAGAAAGGGGAGAAAACCCATGAGACAGGACATTTTAGTGGATGTGGAAAGGCTTCCCCTAGGACAGGGTAGGTTTGGACATGTCCGGGTCTGGTGTTTGCCAGTCTGCAGCAGTTTAAAAATGAGGAGACTTTGAAGAAGAGAAAAACATCTCATCTTTGAAAGTGAAAAAGACATCTTTTAGGGGCCTGTTTTATTTGATATAGAAAAGGGGATGATCTGATCATATGTGTAAAAAGATCATCTGAAAAATTGACCCCTGAGAGCTTTTCCATCTGTTAAGTCTGAATTCACATTGGAAATGCCCATCAGGTTTTTTTCTGCAAGGGAAATAATTAATCACAAAGTGTAAGGAGTTCTTCAGTAGTGAGGTTGTGCTCCAGTTGAAGCAGGGATTAATCCTGGAAGTTGGTGCTGTGGACAGGATTAGCACAACAACCCTTTCCTGCCAAAAGGTCAGTTGACAAAGTGTGGGTGAGTAGGTGGCTTTAAGACATCAACAAAATACAAATTCAGGTTTTTTTCCCTCTTTCTCCTACAACAATTTTACTGTACAACATTGTAATACGTGCTTTGATTACGTACGAATGCTGATGGCGGACTTCAGCTCCCTGAACAGATTTCCTTCTCCTCCAATATTGTTATGTATCAACACTTCTCAGCACACCTCTAAGTCGTACTGCCTTGGGATGGGGTTGTGGGTATTTCTTAGTGGTAGGGTTCATAGAATCATTAAGGCTGGAAAATACCTCCAAGGTCATCATCATCAATCTCTGCCCCAGCCTCACCATGGCCCTAAGCCACAGCACTAAGGGCCATGTGTGCTCATTTTCTGAACACTTCCAGGGGTGGGGACTCCACCACTGACCTGGGCAGCCCCTTCCAATGCTTGGCAACAAATCCAGGGAAGAAATTTTCCCTGTTTCACAACCTAATCCTCTCCTGGAACAAGTTAGGGTGTTTCCCCTCCTCCCAGGGAGCAGAGCCCGACCCCTCCGGCTGTGCCCTCCTGGCAGGAGCTGTGCAGAGCCACAAGGACTCCCTGAGCCTCCTTTGCTCCAGGCTGAGCCCCTTCCCAGCTCCCTCAGGGATTGTGCAGCCCCTTCCCAGCTCCCTCAGGGATTGTGCAGCCCCTTCCCAGCTCCCTCAGGGATTCTGCAGCCCCTTCCCAGCTCTGTCCCTGCCCTGGCCACGCTCCAGCCCCTCCAGAGCTCTCCAGAGCTGCCCCAGCCCTGGAGGTGCCCCAGCAGTGCCAGCACAGGGATGCTGTGGGACTGCCCTGGCCCTGCTGCCACTGCAGAGCTGGCACAGCCCAGGGGCCACTGGCTCCTTTCCCACCTGGGCTTATGTTTTTTAATGGTTGTTTCACTACCTTGATTGTTGGGAAGATCACCCGTGTCTCTGGGTTTAGTTTCTTTCCCCTCCTTGTCCCCCAGAAAACATCTGCGGAACAAACTGGCATTTGGTTGGCAACTCCTGCCTGAGGATCACCAACGCCAAGGAGAACTATGATCATGCCAAACTGTCCTGTAGGTCCAGTGGTGCTTTACTGGCTTCTCTCACTACCCAGAAGAAGGTGGAATTTGTTCTGAAGGAGCTGCAGAAGATTCAGTCTTCAGTGAGTGCCTCTCTATAAAGCTGTGGCTGTGGAGAAGTCCTTGATGGAGTATTGTGTGCTCTGTACACAATGGAAATGCCTCTTAACCAAAACCAACTGATTTTCTTTTGAAATTAAGTGTACCCTCTGGGTGCTTCTGAGCTGAAATTGTAGAGAATGTAAATGGAAAGGATAAACATAAACATACACAGTTCCTTAGAAGGGATCACTTTCTGTGCTGAAATCACACCTGCATTTCCCGGGTGGAATACTGGACTGCAGCAGGAGCCCTCTGCTGGCCTGTGCACAATATTTGATAAATAAAAGCCCCTTTGGGGCACTGGAGGTGTTTAATGTAAAGTGTTATTTACTGCACTCAGAGAAGCAGCTGTTTAAAATGTCACCTTCTCACTCCACAGAGCTGCTTGGCTTATTGGGCATTATTTGGGTGTCATTTAGTGGCAGGTGCTTTTCTGTCAGGCCCGGGGAGAAGTGAATTGGAATTTTTCCCTCTGCATGCATCAATGAAATAAATACATATTTTTTCCAGTCCCTGGGTGAAGAAGGGAGATGTTCAGGGCAGGTTGTGTAGGTGGTGCTACAGTCCTAACAAAGAATGATGCTGTGCATCTCTTCTAAAATCCTGGATTAGCCTGGAAAGCTGCTGTGACCTGATGGCACATCAGAATAACAACTCCTGGGTCCCAGAGGCCACTGTGGGAAGCATTTTCTCTAGGAAAAATGAGGTTGGAGGCAATAGGATTGCTTTTTTTCAGGAGAGAACATGCTTCAGTACTTAAGAGAAATATTCCCCTGTTAAAACAAGAACACTCCCTGCCTTGATACCCTTTGTAATTTTAAAGTGGAGTTTCAACATTTACAGTGTTTTAGAGGGGAGTCAATTTAGCCAAGGAAAGGTAGGGTGCAGTTTAAGTAAGATTGTTCATTAAATCTTTTGTAGAATGAGGAAGCCAAGCCTGGGATACTGTAAAAAATACATGATTCTGACAGCTCCAGGTGTTTCTGGATATTCCAGTAGCTGAGTGTAGAGTCAATTCCTGAAGACACATGGTAGCCTTTTCCTCATAATGTTTAAATCTTTACGCAGTGTAAAAAGGAATTGTTAATTTACAGGGTTCTTTTTCCACCTACAGAGTCCATTGAAAAGTGAGCCTAAAGAGACTAGGAGCCTGTTTTAATGGATATTAGGATAGAATGCTTATAAGGTGGGAAAGTGTATCATGAGCTGATCCCAGTGTGGGCAGCAGGGGAGGGGGGACTCTGTCCCTGTTCCCCGCCCTCAGGTGAGGCCACACCTGCAGAGCTGCCCCAGCCCTGGGGCCAGCAGCAGGAGGACGTGGAGCTGCTGCAGAGAGCCCAGAGGAGGCCCCGGAGCTGCTGCAGGGCTGGAGCCCCTCTGCTCTGGAGCCAGGCTGGCAGAGCTGGGAATGTTCCCCTGGAGAAGGGAAGGCTCCAGGCAGAGCTCAGAGCCCCTGGCAGGGCCTGCAGGGGCTCCAGGAGAGCTGCAGAGGGACTGGGGACAAGGCCTGCAGGGACAGGAGCCAGGGAATGGCTCCCACTGCCAGAGGGCAGGGCTGGATGGGATGTTGGGAATTGGGAATTGTTCCCTGTGAGGGCAGGGAATCATTCCCTGTGAGGGCAGGCCCTGGCACAAGGTGCCCAGATTTGCTGTGGCTGCCCCTGGATCCCTGGCAGTGCCCAAGGCCAGGCTGGACACTGGGGCTGGGAGTACTGGTGGCTGTGCTGGGGGAGGCTCCACTTTGCAGTTGCTCCTTTTTCAAGTAAACTCTATGTAGATGTTTGGTAATAACAATAAAATATGTTGGTGTTAGCATGATATGCTTTGTAACCCTGTTGCTGTTGGAAGCTGCAGCTCTAGGGTATAAAAGTGCATAAAATCGGTTTGAAGTAGGTGATGTTTACTTATTTTAGCGGTAAAACCATGTATTATATCAACAGAGCTCAAATGATCCTCCCCAAAATGAAAGTGTGCCAAAAAATAAACTGCCACTAGAAATAATTGTCTTATAAGATCTTTATATTATGAATTTTTTGTCCAGCAACACTACTTTAGATTTGACCTGCTTCTTTATTTCTAGCCCAAAACTTTGACTCCATGGGTTGGACTGAGGAAAATCAATGTGTCCTATTGGTGCTGGGAAGACATGTCCCCCTTCACCAACACTCTGGTCCAGTGGCTCCCCGATGAACCCAGTGATGCTGGATTTTGTGGATATTTAGCTGAGCCTTCCCACCAGGGATTGAAGGCAGCAACATGTATCAACGAGGTCAACGGCACTGTCTGTGAAAGGCCAGGTAACAGCAGCTGTCTGCTTGATTTATATTCCTGGAAGGTAAAGATAATGCAATTTGTTACATTTTAAACCAGCTGCATTATGACTTTGCCAAAGAAAAATACTTCTGAACAAGAGTCTTGTGTATGTATTTCATGCAGGAAATAGAATTTTTAAAAATAGCTCACTATTTATGCTGTTAACTGTAATATTTGAAATACATTATTTTAATTATTTTTTTTCTTAATTGCATACCTACATATGACATTTAGGGTAATTATGGTATGCAGCATTCTCCTGTTTCAAAGAAATAAAAAATTAATAGTAACTTTCTGATTGAATTCTCCTCCCCTGCTATGTAGCCAGAGGAGGATTTTATCAAAGTTTGAAATTAATTGGCCAAGACACTTTAGAGATATGAGAACTTTGAAAAAAACAATCTATTTGCTTTTGGGAAAAGTCTTCCAGCTTTATTGAAATTGCATATCTTTTCAGATGGCTTGGTCTGTTAATTCTCCATTGTAGCTGATCATTTCTGAATACCAATTAATGCCACTTTAAGTATTAGGGAAGTTGGTTGATTAAAAAAAAATTTAAGTACACTGCAGCAGTTGAAATCATTCTTTGTGGAAGAGCTGGATGCAAATCCTGAATGTGGAACCTGATCTCAAATTCTGTATGTTTTCACTTGCAGCACTTGGGTTTAAGCTTTGTGCTGGCTTTTATGGTCTGAGAACAGTCACTTGAAGCAAAACTTAAAGCATTGGCTCAGACTACAAATCTGCTGAGTTAGTTCAGTGCTTGTTTGATGTCTGGAACTGATCTAATCACTTAAAGCATGTGCCTGTGAGCTCATGTAAAACAGGGCTCTGCCCTGCACTTTGCTGGGGAGGGTAACTAAGGAATGCATCAGCAGAACTGCAGAGAAAAAGAGACCACTGCTCCATGCCCAGAGCAGCTGTGCCTGCCCCTGGATCCCTGGCAGTGCCCAGGCCAGGCTGGGGCAGAGGGAGGTGTCCCTGCCATGGCAGGGCCGGGATGGGGTGGGCTGGGATGGGATGGGGTGGGATGGGATGGGCTGGGATGGTCCCTAGGTCCATTCCCAGCGGGAGCAGGGCACGGTTGTTCCTGGCAGAGCTCTGATGTTGTCCTCCCCACAGCCAACCACAGCGCCAAGCAGTGCCGCACGCCGTGCGCACTGCGCGCCGCCTGCGCCGAGTGCACCAGCGGCAGCTCCGAGTGCATGTGGTGCAGCAACATGCAGCAGTGCGTGGACTCCAACGCCTACGTGGCCTCCTTCCCCTACGGGCAGTGCATGGAGTGGTACACCATGAGCAGCTGTCCCCGTGAGTCACAGTGCTGGGCTGGGGTGGGGGACAGGCCGTGGAGAGCCCTGAGGGGTGTGCTGGACATCCCTGGGATGGAGGGAATGAGGCCAGGCGGATGGGCCTTGGAGCACCCTGCTCCAGCAGGAGGCTCCTGCCCATGGCAGGGTGTGGAGAGCCCTGAGGGCTGTGCTGGACATTCCCAGGATGGTGGGAACGAGGCCAGGCTGGATGGGCCTTGGAGCACCCTGCTCCAGCCAGAGGCTCCTGCCCATGGAGAGCCCTGTGGGCTGTGCTGGACATTCCCAGGATGGTGGGGATGAGGCCAGGCTGGATGGGCCTTGGAGCACCCTGCTTCAGCCAGAGGCTCCTGCCCATGGCAGGGTGTGGAACAACATGGCCTCTTTCCAACCCGAAACATTCTGCAATTGCCTGATTTTCAAATCCAAATCAGGGTTTACACAAGTGTTTTATTCTGAAGTGTTGTCTACTTACAGACTATAGTAGGAATTCCTACCTCATTTTAAAGAAATTATTTACTTTTTTGCCCCTTTTAGGTAGATGAAAGCAAACTGCAAAAGCTTCATGGCACTTTCGAATAGTGTGTTTTCCTTTCAAAGTGGAGTAAAAGGGCCTAAAAACCTAAAACAAAATTTTAAGTTTTAAAAAAGTGAAGATGTAGAAATTATTTTATTTATGTTGAATTCTTTAGGAGCTGGGTGTGAGCAGGGGCATCACAAGTAGCTCAAAATGTTGCAAAATAAGAGATGAAGAAAATGAATTTAAGGAACATGAAAGTATGAACTTCCCATATTGCCAGAGGTCAAAAGTTGGAGGAAGCATGAGGCAGGAGATGAGTAAGCTAAAATAATGGAAAACAAACTTTTTTTTCTTTTTGAAGGCAAATATTGTCTATTTAAACGTCAAAATAGAAAGTCTGCTTATCTTGCAACACCAAGAATCCAGAAAATATTTTTCAAGATGGTCTAGGGAAAGAAATATAAAAAGTTTTAGTATGTTAAGAGTTCGTCACCCCTAAAATCCAATCCCATTAGAGAAAGGAGGGGCTAAAGGGTGGAATTTTATTTTCCTATTTGTATTCTATGCTTTTTGCCTCAGCTAAATACTTGAAATAATAGCATGTGATACTGAAATGTGGTAGGAAGAGGCTCCAAGTGACTAAACTGTCTGGTTTTTAGCCTTTGCCTCCAGATGGCTCATTTGATCATCCTATCTATTTTAAATAAATCAGAGATGTTTTGTAGAGGGAACATTAACCTCTAGTGTTAGAAGGTGGTGTGTAATGGTTCGAAAAACCTGTGTGTATGTTGTGCTGTTTTGTAACTCATTGACTATTGGAACCTTTGTTAATAGTTATCTTAGATTCTGGAATAAATATGCTGATATGAATGAACATGTTGCTGTGAATATCAGAGTAAATATTTCTAGATTTGATGAGATAAATATTTTGGTGAGATAAAAACACAGTTATAGAATACATTCTGCATTTTTTGTTGCCTGTGTTTGAGATTGTGCTTTTTTCCACAATTTTGTGTCGTGGTTTGTTTTTTTGTAGCTGAAAACTGCTCAGGGTACTGCACGTGTGCTCAGTGCCTGGAGCAGCCGGGCTGCGGGTGGTGCACGGATCCCAGCAACACCGGCAAGGGCAAGTGCATCGAGGGCTCCTACCGGGGGCCTGTCAGGATGCCCACCCTCTCCACGCCAGGGAAACACAGCCTGGAGCCTGTGCTCAACGTCAGCATGTGCCCTGCAGAGACCAGCTACAACTGGTCCTTCATCCAGTGTCCAGGTGAACGAGCAGCGTTTCACTGTCCTACGTTTCCACTGAGTGCAAGGGGAGAGAGGTTTTAGGACTATGGCGGTGTCTTGTGTTCCCTCCTGGTAATGGAGGGGGGAGAAGAGCATGGAATATAAGTAGGAATTACACACTTGGAGATGGAAGGGGCTGTGAAGCAGCTGAACTGCGCAGGTTTGCTGCATGAAGACATTCATTACTTGGGAGAAATTTTTCCTTTCTCTGCAGATCTTTACGAGATTTTAACTTTTGTTTGTTAATTTATTTTAAGTCTGTTTGAATGAAAGGCAGATCTTCCTTTGAAGGTCATTTTAAGTGTTAATAATGCTTAGGATGATTTTTAACTAATGATTTTGACACAAAACCAACACTCCTGTCACCAACATTTTTTCATAAAAATCCTTTCTTTGGGATTTTTCCTCTTCTGGGAAGCTGAGGCCCCAGGCAGAGAATGTAAACAATGGTTCTCTGCTGCTGTGGAATGCAACAGGTGCCGCTGTGATTGGTCTTCTGTGAGTGTTTGGATGTGCTGACCACTCACAGGAGAGTTGTCCTTGTTTTCTGCTTGGACATAGAACTATTGTTATTGATTCGTATTCTATTCTTAGCTTAGCAAGCTTCTGAACTTTTCTCTCTCTTTCCGTATAGTATAGTCTTAATGTATTATATATCATAAATTAATAAATCCAGCCTTCTGATCATGAAGCCAAGATTCTTGTCTATCCCTCTCACCCCGAAAAACCCTTGCAAAGCCTTGTAACACACTCCCCTCTCTGTTCCTTGTAAATCCATCCCACCAGCAGCTTGCAGTACAATGTGCATGTAGTGTTTTGCAGTTCAGTTTTCAGTGTGTTGCTCTAAATTCCATTTTTTGATGTACACCAGTCTTTGGGCCCATGTATCGCTAGCAAGAGACGAGAAGCTGTCGGGAAGGTGCATGAAATGGTTTCATTTGTCCCCTGCACAGCACAGCCTCCCAAGGGTCTCTGAGGGCTGTGTTTGAGCCCCTGCACTCAGAGGTGTCCTGTTTGCTTTTCCCACAGCGTGCCAGTGTAACGGGCACAGCCGGTGTGTGAACGAGAGCGTCTGTGAGAAGTGTGAGAACCTGACCACGGGCAGGCACTGTGAGACCTGCATCTCGGGCTACTACGGGGACCCCACCAACGGGGGCACCTGCCAGCGTAAGTGCAGCCCCGAGGCTCCCGCTCTGCTCAGTCCTCTGCTGGCCTAACACAAATTACATCCTGATAATTCATGCTTTCTTTCCTGTGGGTGAGGCTCAGTTCTTGTATCTTCAAATCAAAGACACTCAGACCGCTGAGTGGAATTGCTTTCACTGCATGTAAAGATGATTTTATGGCCTCCTTTCTAAACTTGGAATGACCACAGTGAAAAATGTCTGTATTTTAGTGTTTGATGATCCTGTATTTAAAAGAAACAGTGTTGATCCAAATGTGTTGAACAAATTTCTGCTTATCTAAGTTTCACCTTCTATTCCTTTTGGTTAATGTGTTCTGTGTTTATAGTTAAAATTGTCTGCTTCATAAAGGCTTGCAATGTTTCACTGAAGGCTTGGCTGGATTTCAGTTGAGGATTAGGAGAACCCTGTTAAAATTGCATTTCAGTTTGTAAAGTGCTTTGGGACTCTTTGGCACAAAGAACCATTTTCAGCTGTGCAAGATCCAGTTAACAAACTGGGAAAAAGTCTTCCTTGAAAGACCAATGCATTTAATATTGACAAATATACATGGAAGACTTGGAGTTTTGACCTGCAACCTTGTGGTATAGTTTTGAACTGCTGTGAATTTTTCAGTGCTCTGGCATGGGGAGACTGTAAACCAGAGACCAGGTGTGAGAGGTGCAGAAGTGAGGGAAGGTGCTTCTTGCTCCTAAGAGATTTAATCAAAGAATCATCAAATGGTTTGGGTTGGAAGGGACCATAAAACTCATTCCAATTCCCTGCCATGGGCAGGGACACCTCCCACTGTCCCAGGCTGCTCCCAGCCCCAGTGTCCAACCTGGCCTTGGGCACTGACAGAGATCCAGGGACAGCCCCAGCTGCTCTGGGCACCTGTGCCAGGGCCTCACCTCCATCCCAGGGAACAATTCCCAATTCCCAAGATCCCATCCAGCCCTGCCCTCTGGCAGTGGGAGCCATTCCCTGTGTCCTGTCCCTCCATCCCTTGTCCCCAGTCCCTCTGCAGCTCTCCTGGAGCCCCTGCAGGCCCTGCCAGGGGCTCTGAGCTCTGCCTGGAGCCTTCCCTTCTCCAGGGGAACATTCCCAGCTCTGCCAGCCTGGCTCCAGAGCAGAGGGGCTCCAGCCCTGCAGCAGCTCCGGGGCCTCCTCTGGGCTCTCTGCAGCAGCTCCACGTCCTCCTGCTGTTGGCCCCAGGGCTGGGGCAGCTCTGCAGGTGGGCTCTCACCTGAGGGAGGGGCACAGGGACACAATTCCCACCTTGCCTTTGCCATCAGCCAGGGCTGGGGTCAGGGGCTCTGGGCTGGGTCATGTCCAGCTCCCACCCAGCAGCACGCCCAGGTCCTTCTCCCCAGGGCTGCTCTCCAGCCCTTCCCCCACCCATCCTGTGCTTGTGCTCTGCCTTGCTCCAGCCCCATGCAGGACCTTGCACTTGGCCTTGTGTAACTTCATGAGGTTCACACAGTCCCATGTCTCTGGTCTGTCCAGGCCTCCTTTGTGCTATCCAGGTACTGTTGGGGGCCATCTAGGTCTGTCTGGATGTCCCACTCCCCTCCTGCATGCTGACCTTACCAGTTTGTTGTCACCAGCACACTTGCTGTGGGTTCCTCAGTCCCAGTGCCCTGTCACCAGCAGAGATGTTAAACAGCACTGGCCCAGTGGATTATGTCAGTGGAGTATAGTGAGGTGGAATGAGACAATTAGATACAGGGATGGAAAAGGTAGAAAAAAAATAACATTGCTCAGAGCAGTGTCAGTACTTTTGTGAAATGAGTGTGGGTGGTTTGTGACCAGCCTGGAAGAATGAACTGGGGGATGATTAATGAGTGGGCATTGAAGACTTCTTATTGCTTCTTCCAAATGTGGCACAATCCAGTAGGAAATAGTTGGATATTAATTTAGGATGTTTATTGGGAGTAGTGCTGACCTTTTGGATGAACATGAGGGTCAGTAGCTGCAGCATGTAGTCGTGTTTCCTCAAGAAGAGAGAGGTGGTGATGATTGGGGCTATGAGGAACTTCCCAATGGAGAGATTCAAAGAAGGGGGTGAAAAACTCACAGGGATACAGCTGCCCTCCTTAGAACAAAGGGATATGGAATTCGAACACACAGCACAGGGGCTCAGAGGAGAAGGTGCATCCCTGACACTTGATTTCACAACCTTATCTGCCAGATAAAATACTGCTGATACTCATAAGCTCATTTCAGGTGAAGATACTTTGAAATGCTCTAAAGTTTACTTGAAAGTAATGAATAAATTGAGGCTGAGTTGACTGAGAAAATACAGAATTCTACCTTGAGCTTTCAGTTTTAATCACTGCATCACGACGTGCCTGTTGGTAGGTGTCGCTTTTCCATGTATGTGGAAATGGAGAGTAAGTTCCTTTGGACTCTTGTGCATGAGGATTGTCCCAAAATAGTTTGTTGTTGAGATAATGAATGACAGACTGAAATCATCCAGATGCCTGAAAAAGCAATTAGAAAATGTGTAGAGAGATTGTGGAACAGCGTTCGTTCCTTATCTGATGGAACCAGTAGCTCCTGTCAGAAGTGCTTTGCTCTCAAGTGCTTTGGACCCAGGTTTTTAATTTGCTGTGATTTAACACTGTTTACTGGGAAGGGGAAAGAATGAGGGAAGCAGGAATCTGGGCAGAAAGACTGAAGTGGATTGGGAAAGGGAAAGCAAGAGCAAATCACCCTATCTGATGCAGCCAGGCTGACTTCTGCCTATTAGTCATTTTTGCTTGGTGAAAACCTTTCCAGAGGGGAATTCTTCAGATAAGGATGGGTAGCAGAGCTAGCTCCTGTTTTCTCCCTTCTCTTAGCTGTGGCCCTTCCATCCTTTCCCATTAATAGTGTGCTGATTTCACTCTTTGTGCATTTGTGAGCAATACTTAGTGCTGCTCTGTTTTTAGAGCCCACAGTCACAGCCATGGATGCAGACTATTGTTGTACACTCCAGCCTGACACACACACAAACATCTGTGTGCTTGCACACTCACTGCCTAGTGAGTGTGAGTCCTGGGATCATGGAATGTTTGGGATTGAAGGGTTCTAATAGACCATCCTGTGCCACCCCCTGCCATAGCAGGGACACCTCCCACTGTCCCAGGGTGCTCCCAACCCCAATGTTCAACCTGGCCTTGGGCACTGCCAGGGATGCAGGGGCAGCCACAGCTGCTCTGGGCACCTGTACCAGCCCCTGCCCACCCTCCCAGGGAACAATTCCTTGCCTATATCCTGTCTAACCTTGCCCTCTTTTATTTCAATGCTTTCAGTCCTGCATATTTCTGTAAAAAGTCCCAACACAAGATTATATTACTTGTGTTGAAAATATTTTGTCAAACTGCAGTTATTTCCCTGAAAAAATTGTCTGGATCACATCATACGGCCTGGTGTTGGCAGAGCTAGGCAGATAATAACTAAATGGCAGGTAAATCACTCCTCAGAGGTTGCTTTTAGGAAGTGTCCAAGTAGAGAAGTATTAATCAACAAGGGCAGGAAATGCAGCACATCAAATGTAAAAATAGCTGCAAGGTGCTTTCTCTGCATTCAGGATTTTTCTGAATTTTCTGGTTAAAGTTTCCCATGAAAATATGCTGGTGGGAGATAAGGAAGTTATTTGCAAGTGAAGGGAAGGCACTATTATGCCTGAAATCAGATTGCAGCTGTGGCAGCGCTTCTGAACACATCCACACAGCCTTCACTGGTGGCCTGTGAGCTGCTGCTGCCATGGACCTGCCTGGTTCCCTCTCCCAGGGCTGGGGGGCCCTGCAGGGCAGCTGAAGCACGTGGCATGGAGTGTTGGGCAGGTGGCTGGTGGTGTTGCCATTGGGAAGCTGGCCCATCACAAACACAGAAAGAGCAGTGAGGACCCCCATGACCATCTCTGAGTGAGCCCGGGAGCCCTGCTTTGTGGAGAAGGTAGGAGGAACACCAGCAGGTAGAACATGGTTCATCATCAGGCTGTTACCGGGACTGACAGTCAAAAAGCCATTTCCAGTGCTAGTGGGCTTCTCCTCTATCATCTGGCTCCAGTGGGAAATTGTAATTTGTAAACTCCAGCAGGCTTGTCTAGAACATTCTGTCAATAGTTTGTTTCCAAAGTTTAAAGTTCTCTGAAAAGCCATGAGAAGATGTCTCTGTGCATATTCCAGTTATTTAGTGAATGATCTCCAGTTACATGCTTGTAGGAAAGTGGATAGAAGAATAGATTCTGTTGTTTTAAATAGAGAGATTTGAGTGTTCAGTCTTCTTGATATGCTAAAGAGCAGAGAGGAAAGAAAAATTAATGTTATTGCTCAAGATGCTGCAATGTGCCTTTAAACAACCCGAGGTTAAAAAATCAAGAGAAATTTCATGTATGTTCTTATTGAAGATTGATCCAACGTCACTTTGCTTCCCTTGTGCAAATCATAAGGAAAGAAGTACAAGACATTCTCAATAGTGCTAAGACTTATTTTTCTTTAAGTGGCACTAATGAAAAGAGTGTTTCCTTCACAGAATACAATTACTTTGTTGAATTTTCATTCAGTCTCCTTGTTCCAACAATAGGCCTTTTTGCTTCTTCCTATTTTGCTCTGTGTTGCTGCTAGGAAACCACTCATCCACATCTGAGAAGCACAATTAAGTGTCCCTGATACAGTATAGCTTCCATTGTATGCCAACAGAAAGAAGATATCAAAAGGATTCCTAAAATAAGGTCCAAAGCTGGCAGAGATATTCAGGATGGGGACTTGATGTCTAAGAATCTGCTGGTACATTGATTGGCATGGCTGCTTAATGAGGAGGAATATGTCGTCTTAACAAGGCGGCTCTGGCCTTTAAAGCATCTTGTTCCCAGCAAGCTCAAGGACCATAAACAAGGGATCTTTGCTTTGTGTAGTTTTTCCCTTATATTGTACACTCTGCTGTGCACAGCTCCAGATGGATGCACCTGCATTGGCAGAGTGACTCCTAAATGGCACCTACATGCCAGAAGTTGTTAAAGCCGTTCTTGCAGTGATAGTGAACAAGATGTCAAAGTCAACTGGCTGTGTAGGCTTTGTTCTTACTTGTTGGTTTGGTTTTGGGGTTTTTGTGAATGTTTCTCCTCTACATCTTTGTAAAGAAAGGTCTCAAAGTGTGTCAATATCAGCATTTAGCTTAAATCAGAAGGACTTTTATGAAGAAAATCTCCTGTATGTCCTCACCATTCTACCTTGGGTTGGATCTTGAGCAGACTCAGGTGAATGAGATGGTCTGTTTTGGGCATGCCCCAAACCTGAAGTTGTTCAGGGCTGTGCAGGTTTGCTTCAGCCACAACTCAATGACATTCAGCACAAAGTTATCCTAAAATATATTGGGGAATGCACCCCAACTAGTCCCAGCATAGACATCATCACCATCTTAGCACCAGATGTTTTCTGCTGATGCTGTTGATGATGACATTGTTTCCTCAGTAGGACTGATGAAATATTATTTTTCCCAAGGTCTGTTTATTTATTTCTGGAAAAAGCCCCTGAAGTCCCATGGGCTTTGTTTTATTTTCCCAATTCTTTTCTCAAGAGTTTTGAGTTTGACTGAAATGTGTTAACAAGCCCAAAATTATTTCAAATATTGTCTTTTCCTTCCTAGTTATGATATCAGCCCTGCTGTCTAACAATAGGAGAGGAAGTTAAATGAATTTTTGAGGCTAAAAAGCTGAATCTGATGATGATTTCATACAAACCACCAGTCCTGGGTAGCCTGTGCTTGCTCTGTTTTGACGCACGGTTCTATTTTCATCTGCCTTCTGTAGCACAAAGAAAGCAAAGGACACCAAATGGGTTTTCATCTGCACGTTAATTGTTGATGTATCTCAGTTTGATAACTAAAGGACTTAATTGCTATTGAATTTGCTTCTCTTCTTCATTCAACGTTGCATCTTCTCCCCCTCTGCTCAACAGCTTGCAAGTGCAATGGCCACGCGTCCGTCTGCAACACAAACACAGGGAAATGTTTCTGCACAACCAAGGGAATCAAAGGAGATGAGTGTCAGCTGTGAGTTCATTTCCCTTTCTTATTTGCAGTAAAAAATTGTGCACGTACCACCTTAGACACCCTCCTCCCCCCCATTTTTTAATGGTTGTGTTTATGATGTCTCTGCTCATTTCTTCCTCCTAACAGTTGACTGACTGCACTGAGGGTGCAGCCAGCCGTGGGTCCCCTGGGGAATATCATGAACAGGATGATTTCCTGAAGAATTCCAATTTTAAAAACATTTCAACTGGGAATATCATGCAGAAGGGATGGCTGAAAAAATCCCCACGCCCCAAACTATACATAGAATCACAGAATGGTTTGGGTTGGAAGAGACTCTGGGCTCATCTTGTTCCACTCCCTGCCATGGCAGAAAACTCCTACTGTCCCAGGGTGCTCCAAGCCCCAGTGTCCAACCTGGTCTTGGGCACTGCCAGGGATCCAGGGGCAGCCACAGCAAATCTGGCAATTCCAGCCCAGCCCCTGCCCACCCTCCCAGCCAGCAATTCCTTGCCAAGATCCCAGCCCAATCTCCCCTTTCCCAGTGGGAGCCATTCCCTGGCTCCTGTCCCTGCAGGCCTTGTCCCCAGTCCCTCTCCAGCTCTCCTGGAGCCCTGCAGGCCCTGCCAGGGGCTCTGAGCTCTGCCTGGAGCCTTCCCTTCTCCAGGGGAACATTCCCAGCTCTGCCAGCCTGGCTCCAGAGCAGAGGGGCTCCAGCCCTGCAGCAGCTCCGCGGCCTCCTCTGGGCTCTCTCTGCTTTGCTTTATCCTTCAATATCTTCTTTTTACCCGGCGCATTTCACCGTCCGTGCTCATTTTACTGTCCGTGCTCTCTGATGCTGTTCAGTACGAGTGTAAATATATCCGAAATGAGCCTTTGACATTCAAGCAGTTTAATGGAGCAGTTTTAGAGCAACAAATTTGCTGGAGGTTTTTCTGTAACATAACAGAAATGCTTTTAGTGTAATGTTAGGGGAAATAATTTAATTCCAAATAATTTCATTGCCAGGTTTATTTTTAAAGCATTGCTCACATGAGTAAACATTTATAGGATAGAACCTGGAATAGCCATAAATGACTAAGCTAATCCAGTTCCATGCATTGTGGAGAGCTAATAAATACCTTCCAGGTGGATGCAAACGTTAATATCCAGAATTTTATATTGCATTTTTACTGCATATGAGTTGGACTTGGACCGAACATGAAATTTCTTCATCAGCCCAGTCTAGCTCAGACATTCATCTTTAATTGTGTACTGCTCTCAGCACAAGTTGTGTTTTCTGGTATTTAGTGGCTGGGAATAAATAGAACTGCAAAAAAAATTCCATTTATTAAAAAATGTATATTCTTTTTAGGTGTGAAGTTGAAAACAGATATCAAGGAAATCCACTTAAAGGAACGTGTTACTGTGAGTACCCTTGGGATTTTGTTTGGAGATAAAAAATGTGCTTGAAGTTTAAAATAACTTATTTAAAACTTGTTTCAGTTGCCTCAGCATATGTTTAAAGTATGGGGGATTAAGGAAAGGACTAAAAAATAGCTGTAAAAACCTTCACTTTTCTCAAATACGTTGTTTAAAGAGAATGAAAATACTTTTCTTGATAAGGTCCATGTGATGATTAGATCTTTTGAACAATGTTTTGAATGTTTTTCATGTGACTGAGATGAAATCTGGTCTTTTGGAGAGCACTCTAAACTATATTCCTAACAGGTAAAAAACAAGGAGTGTCCTTAGAATTTTTAGAAATGCAAAATACTGTTTATTTTAAATTCTGGTCCAGGTTAGAATGGATTTCAAAATTGCCACGTTTCCTCTGAAATGAGCAGTTGGATTCCCATGCAGTTCCAGAAGATCCTTTGCCAAGATTCAGATTACCTAATGGAAACTTTCCAGCTTCTATTTGCAAATATTAGCAATCAGCAGCCTGGCAGGCGTGGAGAGATGGAATCTTAAATTACATAAAGTCTCCAGTAGTGGTTTTGTCCAGCACAGAAATTATCAACTGCCTGGTTTTGGCTTATTTGAATTCTGCTTGTGTGGCCAAACAAGGGCACTGCTGGCTCCTCATGGCATCTCTGTGTAAGAATGACCAAATTCCTTGCTGAAATGGCAGGGATGAAAAGCGGAGAAAGGCAAAGCTTTGCAGCTCTTACAGGAAGAACCTTGTGCTGCCCAGATCCACTCTTGCTTGGTTTCATTCCCTGACTGTTTCTCTGTGCTGTGTCTGATGGACACCAGCAGCTTGTCTGACTTGTGTCAGTCAATGAGGGGTCACTGGGAGGCAGTGAGAGGAAAACAGCACCTGGTGTGTCAGTTCCTGGTTATTATTGCTGGGAATATCTCTGCATGGCTTCAGCAATGTGCACAAGTCACAGCAGTGTGCAGGAGTGGAAGGGTACTGGGGTGGGTGAGTGCACCCCACAGGTGGCTGTGGCTCACACCAGCCCGGGCAGACGGGAGCAGGGAAGGACAGACAGACAGACCAGAGGCTGCTCCTGGCATGCCTGGGTGGGGTGTGTCCCAGAGCAGGGTGGCAGCTGGGTTCATCACCAACCAGCTGCTCTGTAGAACCTCTCCAGGAAAATCTGCTGATGTACAGAAACCTGGAATGGGGGGACCACTGTCCCGTTCCAAGTGGGAATTACACAGCTACTGAACTTTTCTGCTATTCCCTTTGATCACAGAGGTATTGCAGGCTGGAAAAGTAAATCTTTTGGCATGTTTCTTACAGTGTATAGGTAGGAATATTGATTTAGATCAAGGCTGGAGGCTGTTGCCTGGCAAGTATAAGCCAGCTCTCTTCCCTCTCTAGCTAGGCTCAGCTCCTGGAGTTTTTTGTTCCTTATGTGGGATCATATGTAGGCTGAAGTAATTTGTAGCAGTGTCATGATAGTGTCGTGTCCTGGTTGTCCAAGAAACCCTTCAGTGACATCATGCCTTGCTTTACAGAAGTTACTTTATTCCAGGAGATGGGATAACTGTCTCCCTGCATTCCTTACAGATACTCTGCTCATTGACTATCAGTTCACCTTCAGCCTTTCCCAGGAGGACGATCGCTATTACACAGCAATCAACTTTGTAGCAACACCTGAAGAGGTACATTTTCTATTTTTCCCTTTTAACTTTGTCCTTTCTCTTCTCTTGGCCCTGGAGGCAATGAGTTGTTACAGTTCTGTGGGTCTTTGGGTGTACTCCTGTGATATGGAAGGTATGTCCTGCTCCATGAAGCACCCAGAGTTTTTTGACTGTGGCTTGGCTGTGCAGTCCCAAATCATCACAGGAAGATCTCATAAAGAGCCACAGCTGATTCTTATCAGTTGTTGGAACAACCTCTGAGCCATTCCAGCTTTTTTTAAATCACAGACCAATTTGGGTTGGAAGGGACCTTAAAGCTCATCCTGCTCCAAACCCCCCTGCCATGGCAGGGACACCTTCCACTGTTCCAGGCTGCTCCCAGCCCCAGTGTCCAGCCTGGCCTTGGGCACTGCCAGGGATCCAGGGACAGCCCCAGAAAATCTGGGAATTCCAGCCCAGCCCCTGCCCACCCTGCCAGGGAACAATTCCCAGTCTCCCATCCATCCCTGCCCTCTGGCAGTGGGAGCCATTCGCTGCCTCCTGTCCCTCCATCCCTTGTCCCCAGTCCCTCTCCAGCTCTCCTGGAGCCCCTTCAGGCACTCCTCAGGCACTTCTCTTCTGCAGGTTGAGCAATCCCATCTCCCTTGGCCTGGCTCCAGAGCAGAGATGTTTTCCTTGTTTTCATCCCACATCTTGTGTCTCAGTTCTTCCATTGATATTCTGTACACATGACTCCTTTGTTATGTATATTTTTGCTCCTTGAGGAGGCGAATACTTCTTCCAGAAAATACATTATGTAGTTTTTAGCTTGATGTACTTTCTTTATGTTACAAATTTCAAGATAATTTTATTTAGCATTGATTTCCCAGGAAGCAGTACAGTAAAACTGCTTATCCTAAAAATGGGGTTTCTTTTTTGTTTTTTCCTTTAGCAAAACAGAGACCTGGACATGTTCATCAATGCATCTAAAAACTTCAACCTCAACATTACTTGGTCCACAAGTTTTGCAGGTAAATTGAGGATGATCTGAGTAACTCAGGAGCTTCTTTCATTTAGCAGTTTCTGAAAAAGGCAGATTTAAGTGGGAAAACTCTGGGGGGTTTTTAACCTATGTACTTTTTGCATAGTCTTCTTAAATTGTCAGCCTGAGGGGGGAAGTAAAATGTTAAAAAAAACCTATGTTTTCAACTTTTATAGTTTTGTTTTGTAAACATTGAAAGTGCAAATTTGATTTTTTACAATGCAACATCTTGGCACACAGTGGTTTTGGTAACGCAGTGCAGCTTGACATAGTTGGTTTTGAATGAATAGTTAATTTTTTAAAATTAGAATTTAGGATGGTTTGCCCTTTTGTTTGTTTTCTTAAGTACACCTTGAAATACCTTTTCTTGCTACTCCTTACAACAGCTGGCACACAGGCTGGGGAGGAAATTCCTGTTGTTTCCAGAACTAATATAAAAGAGTACAAGGACAGTTTCTCCAATGAGAAATTTGATTTCCGCAACAACCCGAACATCACCTTCTTTGTTTACGTCAGCAATTTCACCTGGCCCATAAAAATACAGGTAGGAGCTGCTAACATATGTCAAATTGTTTAAAGGTGCTTTTTCTATTTCTCTCAAAACTGTGGCAGTCTGTGTGTGGAGGAGTCCAAGCTGAGCCAGGCTGGTGTAATCCCAGAGCAGACAGAGTCTGATGTTCCTGGGTAAGAGGAAGAGGGTGTGAGGAATCTTCTGATCATGCCTCAGCCCAGTGGATCTGAAGATGTGAAATAGAGACACTCATTTATTAACAGGGCCATGTTTGACAAGGTGTCTGACTTCAAATGTGCAGATCTTGGTGTTGTAGAAAAAGACTGATAAAGCTGAAAAGGAAGCCTGGAAAGAGCAGACAGAGGAAATGCTTTAGGAGCTCTTTAGTGCCTGGCACTCAAAAGGCCCAGCTCAAGGGCCACCCCCTTTCTCTTGCTGCTGCCTCTGGCTGGTGGCACGTGCAGGACCAGCAGCTCATCCTTCCCCTTTATTAGGGGTAGGTGGTTGGCAGGCAGTGCCTGGGGCACCAGGCTGGCCGTGGGGATGAAGTGGTGCAGAATGAGCACAGATGGAGCTTAGTGGTGATAAAATCAGACAGAATAATTCTCTGACTGGTGGTCCTAAAATCAGACAGAATCACTCTGTGATTGGGGGTGATAAAATCAGACAGAGTCACTCTGTGATTGATGGTGATAAAATCAGACAGAATCACTCTGTGATTGCAGTTACAGATCCTGCAACTGCTGAGGCAGCTCACAATTCAGAGCAGCCTCAGCCACCTTCTTGCTGTGGGCTGGTCAAGTATCAGCTCCCTGCGTGCTCAGAGTGATGTGGGTGTTTGAAGGACAAAATCCTTGGAGGTCTGGAGTGGAGATCATGGAATGGTTTGTGTTGGAAGGGGCTTTAAAGGTGCCATGGGCAAGGACAGCTTTGGCTGGCCCAGCTTTCTCCAGCCCTGTCCAACTCCAGAGTTACTGGGATGAGCAGCCACAGAGCTCAACTAAAGCTTGGCATATTTGAATTCTGCCTCATTGAAGAAACTTGGTCAAATATGGGAACCCAAATCCTTCCATCTTCAGCCTTGTTCATGCGATTGTTTTGTGAAAGCTGACATTTCACATCAATGCACTCAGTGTTTCAAACATATTGGTCAGGCAAACTCACTCTTTCAACAAAAATAATGCACAGGATAATACTGAGCAAGAAAATGAGATCCACCTGGAAAAAAGATCCTTAAGCTGTAGTGATATTTTTCCTGAATTTAAAAAAAAGTATTAGGAATACTTGTGAAATGTTCTTATCACCTTTTCCTAAAGATACTGGGTTTTAATTACTTGGGAAACTTTGTCTTGTTGATTGCAGACTGAAGATTTGGCAGGTTGGCTTTGGACTCTTTTTAATATCACTTAGAGTTTTGATAATCAGTTTGCAGCTGGAGAGTTTTTACCTCATAAGCTGGTAAAGTTTTAGTTTATTTTCAAATCCTGAGTTTTAAATATGGAGGAGCTGATGAGCTGCAATGTAAAATCTTTGTATTGGATACTCAAGTAGCAAGTCCCAAACCTCCTTGTTTTCATGTAAGTACTACTTGTCATAGGGGAAATAGCATCTGTGTACAAAGGTGAGCACTTATGCAATGATTTATTTAAATATTTGAGCTTCTCTTTCATCAAATTCATAAATGCAGGAGTCAAGAAAAAAAGTAATTCTTTTTTTTTAACCTTATGGGTTATTTTGATTGATATTTGAATTTCCATAATCAGTGCCAGGCTGTACCTTACCCTGATTTATTTCTTTGTTATTTATTGCTGCAGAACTGTGTGTTAGGGATACAGCTGATTGGTTTTTCACTTACCTCTCCTTACAGCGTCCCCTCTTCCCTTCCCCTCCTGGTTTCCTTTACTTGTATGGCTGAAACATCTCTTGCTGCTTTGTTTTCATTTGCTGAGCAATGGCACAGCTTGACTTCTGACAGCTCTTATTTTATCTCTCTGCTTCTTGCTGACTTTCAAGACATTGCTAATGAATCCTTTCCTCTCCTTAATACAGAGTCTCTCTAATTGATCCTCATGTCCCTTTTGAGGTTAGCTCTGAGGATGCAACTTTCAAATAGTTTTTCATCTTTGACCTGAGAGAAATATTTAGATGGCAGCTTTCCCATTCCTGATCTCCTTATCCACTTGATTTTACTGTTTGATTTCATTTCTCATAGTTAAAGAGTGAACTTTGATTCTCTTACAACACTTAACCTCTCTTTATCCTTAATTTAATGTGAATGCGCTTGTATGCACTCAATCCAAGTTAATGTTTTATGACCAGCTCTTCTTAATATCTTTATTACTTGTCAAAACAGTCTAAAATAGCATCAGCTCTTATTCATTGAGACACAGTTTTTGTGAAAAAGTCTGTCAACCACCAGCAATCTGTGGTCCATAGAATTTCTGTTAGTTTTCTCTTCAGTGCATAGCTAAAACCCAGGACCCACAGTGTCCTCTCAGGTCTTGTGCAATCTGCTGTGAGGGACTGACCTTCCCTCAGCTGCAATCTGTGTCCCTACCTGTCCTTTCCATGC
The DNA here is from genome assembly GCF_028551555.1 of Melozone crissalis. Classification (NCBI taxonomy): domain Eukaryota; kingdom Metazoa; phylum Chordata; class Aves; order Passeriformes; family Passerellidae; genus Melozone; species Melozone crissalis. The sequence continues at coordinate 1,609,240 of NW_026535784.1, read as the reverse complement.
CCCAGTTTTCTTCATTTTTGTGAAGTCGTGGCTCTCTGTAGTTTGTGTTTGATATGATAAAATAGAAGCTAAATCATGGTACAGGTTTTTGGGACAAAGATTTTTTTGACAAATGCCAGAGAAGCTGTGGCTGCTTCATCCCTGGAAGTGTTTCAGGCCAGGCTGGATGGGGCTTGGAGCACACTGGTGTAGTGGAAGGTGTCCCTGCCCATGGCAGGGGGCTAGAATGAGACGAGCTTTAGGATCCCTTCCAACCCACCTCACTCTCTGATTCTGTGATTTTAAGACTTCTGCCATCAGTCCTTGACTCATCCCATGCTACATTCTTCTCAGGAATAATTTCCTTCTATTATACTTCCCTATACTTTCCTTCTCTCATTTGTTTTTCCGAGGGGTTCATCCCTGATTTCCCTGCAGAAAAGTTCCTGTGCTGTTGGGATCAGTCCTTCAGGGCAGACTGGCTCGTTAATTAAAACTCCATGTTGCAGTATGGGCAGGATGCAAACTGTTCTCTTATCTCCTAGCTGGTCTCCTCCAGTATTCCTCACTGCAACTCCACTATTAAACTGTCACACAGTGACAGAACATGTTTCAATTTCCTGTGGAAATTACACTGATTTTAATAGAGTATGTCGAAGGCAGGAAAACTCTGCTCCTGCCAAGCTGCTGGAAATGATTCTGTCCTCACAAATGTGCATCACCTGGCAGCTCATGCGTGTGTTTGGGCTGCTCCTGGGCAGTGCAGCATGTCCAAATCATATTTTAGGGGTTTATTCTTTGTTTGACTATCTTAGTAAACTGTCATTGTGCATGCACTCACTAGTCCTGGCTTATTTTCAATTTCAATACAACGGATGTATTTAAACATGAGTGTTTATGTCTATGCAAAATCTTGCAACAGAAAACTTTATAAATGTAGTTTTTACTGCAAAGCAATTCTACAATCCACCTTATTTTGTTTTTCTAAGTATTGCAAACTTTATCTTGAAGTCCTTGATTGAAATCTGTCTCTTATTTATTCTGCCTCCTTGCCTGTTAAAATCTGCACTTGGAAAGTGTAAATGTTCCTTTGTGTAAGAGATGGCTGTGTCCCTGCCAATGCTCAGTTCTGGCTCTTCTTTCTTTGTCTTGCTCCACCTCTTTTTCAAACCACTTCAGTTCATTTATTTTTTTAAAGTATGTTAGTTTGGGATGTCTTTCCCTGCCTGGTCAATGACTTAAAATGATCATTCAGTAAAAGAACTAAAGCAGCAAAATGCAGAAAGCCTTCAAAATACAGCAATCTTCTTCCTAATTTCTCCTTTCTGAGCAGTTCCAAGCATAAGGAGTTCACTTAAAGCCTTACTTTGCCAAGCTTTCCTGAAAATCCCGGTCGGGTCTTGTCAATAGTGTGTGGATACTTCCATTCTCTCTGCTTTGTGAGCTCATCTTTGCTGCAAATGTTGGACACATGGAATTTTGCAGCATTTAGCAAACTCCAGCTGCTTACCTTCCTGTCCTCAGCCTGGCTCTAAACATTCCCTGTCTTCCCCCAAACTGGGAGTGCACCCTTTAGGAAAGGACATTAGTGGGCGTTGAACAATTGAGATTTTTTTACACTTATGCAAATGTAATAGTAATCTTTCCCCCACTATTCTTCCTCTTTGCTTAATCTTCATTGTGAGTTTGCTTTGTTATTCTTTCCAAACTTAGCTCAGAGTAGAAGAGAGACATTGACTGTAAATAATCTGCTGTACAATAGCACAGTAAGAAGCAAAGGAATTCAGTTCAGAAACTTCCAGAGGAGTTCTCTTCATGGGTTTCAATCCATGCAAAGTCAGCTCACTCTGAGGTGAAACTGCACTTCTGGAGCTGACAAGTAGCTAATGGTGAGAGTTTGAAACTCTCTCAGATACCTGTGTAAATGTCAGCTGGTTTTAACACTGTTTAAACTTGGATGTATTTACCTGGGGCCAAGTCCTGTGAGCGAATTCCTCTCCAGAGTGTACAGGAGGGTGAAAATTCCATCTGCTAATACAGGAAACTCTCCCCTGGCTGTAAGATTTCTGCTTCATCACAAACATTTACTGCTGTTGGTGTTTGCTACCACTCACTAAATAGAAATTCGTGGTATAGTCTTGTTTCATACCCAAACTATTGTTTATATTCACTAACATTCTGTCCCATTTGATATTTGATTTTTTCCTCTCAGATTCCAAGCATCTCGCATTGATCTCTACGTTCTGAGAATGTGTAAGACATTTAGGAGCTGATTAAGGCAAAACCAGTTTGTAATTGTATCATTAACTGGCAATTGCCTCCCGTCTTTCCTTCGTGTTGGTTGAAGGATTTTGATTTGAACACACTTAAATGTTAATTATGAACCAAATGCTTCAAGAAACAAAAAGAGGCGAAGGAATTTTGCAGCCCTTGCATACAAAATGTGCCATTTGCAAAATCTCATTAGCTATTCACTATATATCATTTTCCTGGCAATTCATTGTCGTGGTGGGCTTCAAAAAGTGCCTCTGCATGTGCAGCGTGGTGGAGGCTGCAGCAGCATTGCATAGCTCCCACTGTTTGAAGTGCATTTGAGAACCAGTGGGAAACATTCAACTCACTGAAATTGTTGCCTTTCACTCAGATTTCATAAAGGCTGTAATGGAAAAATAGCTAAAATTGCCTCTGTGTCTTCAATTTTAGTTTCTTAAACTTTCTTCTGGTTTCCTCTACTTGATTTATTTCAGGATGGTCTATCTATATAGTCTCCTTTATATCTTTATCCCTTTTTACTCAGATAGTTCATGGAACAAACAGGTTTGGAGGGACCTGAAAGACAATCTGTGGATTGTTTAGCTCAGTCACATATGTGTTGTCATAGTTATTTTGTCTCCAGAGATGCTGTTTGCCCTGACAGGAGGGTCCTGGTGAGCCCACTCCAAATGCTGCATTGCTCTCTGGTTCCTCTGCTGAAAGGGTGAGTGCTGAGCTGCAAGGTGAAACAATTCATGGCCCTCCAGTGGATGGCAGGTGGCACAGGAGGTGTCAGGAAGGCAAGTGCAGAAGCTGTCACTCATGGGGGACCTGGAAACTGGGGACAGGCTCAAATGTGCTGTAATTAAACCAGAATTTGGCCTGTGGTGCTTTCTTTTGGTAGTGATCCAGGTGGCTGTATTTCTTTTGGCTGTGATCCAGGACTGGCACACTGAATCCTGGAATCACAGATGGGTTTGGATTGGAAGAGACCTTAAAGACCATCTCATTGAAAGCCCTGTCATGGGCAGGGACACCTTCCTCTATCCCAGGGTGCTCCAAACCCCATCCTGCCTTGCCTGGAACAATTCCAGGGATGGGGCAATCACAGCTTCTCGGGGCAACCTGTGCCATGGCCTCACAGGGAAGAATTTCAAATCCCATCTAACCCTTTCCTCTGGCAGTGGGAAGCCATTCCTTCCTGCCCTGGAAGTCCAGGCCCTTGTCCCCCATCCCTCTCCAGCTCTTGTGGAGCCCCTTTAGGCCCTGAGAGGGGCTATAAGGTCATCCCAGAGCCTTCTCTTTCCAGGCTGAACATTCTCAGATCTCCCAACCTGGCTCCACAGGAGAAATCCAGGTGTCACAGCTCCATCTGCTCTGTACAGATCCATTGCAGGTGCAGTCCCCAGGAAGGAATGAGATGTCAGCCATTAGCTGAGGTGCTCTTTAATGAACCCCTTCCTTTGGGGCCCTCCCTCCCTCTCTGCCTTCTGTTGCTTTTCTTAAATTCCCATTGCCAGGATGACTGCATCCAACCTTGGAAGGAAAATGCTCATTTTAGTGCTCCAGTGAAGAGCTGCAGTGCTGCATGAAGTGAGATTTCTGATAAATGTGGGAGGACAACTGTGCTCCTGTTTAACCTCTGGGAACTGCCACATTCTTGGATTCAGGTGCCTTGTATATCAGACCTGGGACTACTGATTTTTTAGAGACCTTTTCTTCTATCCTGAGCTGTTTTGAGGGAATAGCTGAAGCTCTGTTTTTTCACAGGCATCAAAAGACTTCTCTGTCTCCCTCTGCAGCCCAAGGGTTTCCCAAAGGATTGTGTGATAGACTAATTGCCTCCTTTGACCTGGGAACAGTTCCCACTGGTTTCCAGTGATATGCTGAAAAGGTCTGTAGGGATGTAGGAGGGCAAACTCCCTTCACATCTCCTTGCTCAGCAGAGCTGGCAGTGAAGCTGGAAATGGGTCTTTTCCCTACCCCGCAGGTATTTCCTGTCTTGTTTGTAGGCAGAGTTCAGGTGGAGCCACCTGGTGTCAGCTGTGTTTCAGGGTCAGATGAATTTTACACCAGGCTGAGATTGTGCTGAGGAATGGCTCTTGTTTTTTCTTATGCTGAATGTGGCTATCCAAGTGTGAAATATTAGCCCATATTTTGCAAACTGCCAGGAATTGCATTTTTAAGAAGACTCCACAATCCTCAAAGCCCTCGCTCTGATCTTTATCGTTGTTTATTTCAATGTTTCATTAATTTTGTGTCCTCCGGTATGTAAATACTGAAACCTTCTGAAATTCTCATTGCTCAAAGTAAAGCTCCTTCATTAAAGCAGTTTTGATTTGCAATTCTTCTTCTAATGCTCTTCCCCATCAACCTGCTAGTTTCATTTGCAGCATTACCCCTAAAACAGGTGGTTTGCATTAGCAAGAATCTTAATGTAACTTTCAATTAAGCTTTAATTTTATTTGCCATTCATGTTTAGTGTAGTTCAGGAAGCATTTGTTTTCCTCCAGAGCTAAATTATGGATGACACTTTGCGACAGCCAAGGAAAGCTTTGGGGTACCCTTAGCTCCTGCAGGTGCTAAAACAGAGCTGGAGGAACAGCAGATCTCACACATTCCTTTTATTTTAGGCTTTCACCCTCTTTAGGTGGCATGGTCATTGCCGGCAGTGATGCTCTCTGCCTTTCCCTCTTTGAGGTTTACAGCCTGACTAAAAGGCTTTGATAATCCATGGAAAAAAGAGAAAGTAAAGAAACCATGCACAGTTAAAAAGCAGGGCCTGAGCTGTCTGTAATGCCTTGGTTCCTCTCTGGAAGGAGCATTGGGTATTTGATACAGGATAAATAACCCCTGAGGACTGGACATGGCCTGTGGAGGTTTCCAGTCTTTCTCTAAATTAGTGTCATTCTCAAACCAAAAGCAACAGGTTCATTGAATGAGAGCTGTCAGTGAGGACAAAGGAGGAGTATCTTTGTTGTTGGCCAAAGAGAATAAAATGCATTCAGATAGGTAGGGATTGCTTTGGTAAAATAATTATGTAGGCTTGAAATCAAATCAGTGAGGTTGCTGATCTGGACAGCTTTCCTGCCAGGTCCTCATGTGCCTTGTTCATATTTAACAAGAAAGAGATGTAAGTGCAGAGAGAAAATCATCCTCAACTTTCTGGGACCCTTTATTCCAAAAATGTTCTTTTTTTCTGTTGCTTCTGGAAGCATTGTAATGCCAAAGTTGTTGGCTAATGATGTCCCTTGCTTTTCCTTAGCTGTAACTGCAGGTGCTTTTGAGCCTCTCTCCCTGCATCTCTCTCACCATGTGAGAGGTTTTCTTGAAACCCAACAATGAAACGTAAATCAATTTGTTAATCTGATGAAATTTGCTGTTGAATGTAATTACTTTTGGAGGCATGCAATTACATGCTGATTTTTCAGAACAGGCAAACTGACATCGTCTACTGTGGGATGGAAAGATTTAAAACAGAACAGTTAAATGGTCCTTTAAAACATGAAACAGCTGCTGGTGTTTTATCTGCTCCTGCCACCTTATTTTTGGCATCAGCTGGTGACATTTTTCTCCTTTTAGAAGTTGTTCCATTTCGATTAAGTAATATTTTTGTTAGCAACTTCTTAAATCCTTAAAAAGGAGGATTTCTCTCACAGGCAGTTAACCCTTGGCAGGGGTGGTGCCACTTCAGTCCATTTTGCAGGAGGTTGTAGCATAAACAATCCTGAGCATTGTTCATGCCAGATTTTTCCCAGGTGCTGTGTTGGGGGTGGGAATCTGGGTTTTTATCAGAGATTCATGGACTGGAAGGGAGATGAGGGATCATCCCATCCCACCCCTGCCATGGCAGGGACACCTCCCACTGTCCCAGGTGCTCCCAGCCCCATCCAGTCTGGCCTTGGGCACTGCCAGGGATCCAGGGTCAGCCCCAGCTGCTCTGGGCACCTGTGCCAGGGCCTGCCCACCCTGCCAGGGAACAATTCCCAATTCCCAAGATCCCATCCAGCCCTGCCCTCTGGCAGTGGGAGCCATTCCCTGGCTCCTGTCCCTGCAGGCCTTGTCCCCAGTCCCTCTGCAGCTCTCCTGGAGCCCCTGCAGGCCTGCAAGGGGCAATGAATGAAGTCTTGGGGTTTTACATCTGCACCTTGGGATTTCTTGGGATGAGCTGTAGTGACTCGCATGTGAGGTTTATTGTATTACCTTTCTACAGCACTGGAAGTCTTTCTGAATGCCTGTTGCAAAACTTCAGTTGCATAAATAAGAAAAGTTATAGGATACCAGAGAGAGAGAGAGTCTGCAATTCAGATTTAATAATACCAGGAGCATTTCTTGGGTTATGTTTTATTGAGATCTGACAGTGACGTATACATTGATTGCCTTAATTTTAAGGAAGCTGGTTTTTTTCTCTTTCTGAATGCAGGGCTGGAAAATATATAAAAAATTGCAGAATTAATTTTCTATGGAAGCTAAGTCTGAATCAGGCATTAATTTCTTCTGGGTGAGGCCAGTGGTGGTTGCTTGAAGTTGCTGTATTTCTATGATAAATAACTCTTGAAAATACCATAACCCACCAGAGAATGGAAATATAGACCCCCAAATTCAGATATATTTCAAAAGTGAGTGCTGTGGGCCATTGCTGAGAAGCTGAAAGAGCGAGATACTTTTCTTTATACAAAAGCTTATTTAAAGAGTCAGAATAGTGAGCAGAGGTAATGAAGGTGAGAAAAGCATATTGTAAAAATAAAATAGAAGAAGCCACCCACCAAAATGTGACAGTGGATTCAGCCTCACTAAACCACAAGGGAAAGTATATCCAGAGCTAAAAGAGGGTGTGTCCTGGTTTAGGGCAAATTTGGGAGGAAACCTCTGAATTGGGGTCCCTCTGGAAAGGAAATTCAGCTCCTCTCCCAGCTGGTTTGGGAAAAGATTTCCTTGGAGAAAAGTGGAAAAAACTGTTTGTTTAACAGGCAAAGCATTCACCAGCACACAAAAAATGAACAATATGGAACAATAACACCTCTCACTGTTCTGCAGAGGTGACACGCTCCCAGAGTCCCTGGTGGGCTGTAGCTCAGCTCACTCAGTCTGATCAGTCCCTCTGGGGCTGGAAATGCCCCGTGGGGCACAGGGGAGAGCTGGGGGTGCTCTGCTGCTCTTCAGGCCACAGCAGGTTTGAACAGCTCCAAAGAGAAAGCACAGTCCAGGGAACTTCTGTGCACCAGCTGCTAAAACTAACTAAAAGCAAAGGAGAGCTCTGTCCTGCTGTCTGTCCGTCCACAGACAGGCCAGTCCAGGAGCAGGAATGTGGGGAGTGAGTGCAGTGTCTGAAAACAAACTGTGCACTTCTTGTCTCCCCCTTTGCTCTCAGAACCAGCCTGAAAGGTGCAAAACTCATTTCTGGACTAAACAGACCAATGGGGATGTGAGCATCATAAAGCCAGCCCAGGACAGGGTGACAAACCCAAATGCCTGTGACTGGTTTAGCTCCCAAACACGGAGCCAGAGACACCAGCACTCCACAGGCAGCTCTCAGCTGACTGTGGGGCTTCTTTCAGGGAAAAAAATGTCACTAGAATGTCCTGAGAACTTCTTTTTCTCTCACTTATTTTCCTGACTTTGTATTATTAAGATTTTGACTGTTTTTACTGTATTGGCAAATGTTGCTCCCAGCAATGTTGGCAAGCAAGAGCTGGGACAGGGCAGGGTAGTAGTGTCACAGTCCTGTATAGGAATACATTTCTGGCATGACTGGGGATTTCAAAGGTTTTTTTTTTTTGTTGTTTCTTAAATTGGTTCTCTTTAAAATTATTTTTTTGAGTTATAAGTGTCATGTATAATTACTTCTTTAACCAGTCTGTTTTGCATACAAGATTAGCACCATCCACCTTCCCACACCTGCACCAAAAGTATCAACAAATTACATTAATATCTTGACTGGGGATTGAACTAAATTCCATCAATTGATTTGTCACTGAAGTATTTTACTGGGAAATTCTTCATGACAAAAGGGTGAATTACGTGTTCTAGAAATCTTTTAGTGCTAGGCAGTGACTACCTGGACTTTTTAATGCAAATCTGAGAGCTTACAGAGAAATTGTTCATTCTGCACCACCCAGCATGGTTATTTTTTTTTCACGTTAAGATTTCTTGAACACCAAATCATAGCCGAGGCTCTCAACAGAAAAACCTGTGATGAATAAAACAGCCCAGCCTTACGGTTCTGATTTCATGGCTCTTTAAAACTGATCCTGATGCAATGTGGTTTGTTTAAAGTAAATTTGGGGGTTTTTAATTACTGCCACTTGTGGCTTCAGTGTTGTGTAATAATGTGACAATGTTGTCATTCAAAGATATTTTAATTTGGTTATTTATATAAATACCTATTTAGTTTGGGGCTGGAACTAAATAATCTTTAAGGTCCATTCCAACCCAAACCATTCTATGATTCCATATGTAATATGTATAAATATATATATATATACACATATATACACACACACTTAACTTTACTACTTTATTTTATTAAAGATGAGATTCTTGCAGCTGGCATATTACAGGATGTTTTGCTACAGGTTGATAAACATGCTAAATTTCTCATCCAATATGATCCTTGGAACACACAGCCTCTTCAGGAAGGAGAGAGAGCTTGTTTTCCCCATTAACACTACTGCAGCCCTCAGCTGTGTCTTGCATTTTTCCCCTGTTTTGTCTGGTCAGAAAGGATGCAAGACAGAAGGTTTTGCCTGTTTCCATCTGTCAGCTATATTGAACCCTTAAAAAAGAAACTTGCAGATATTGCTTTTAAGCTCACTTGACTATAACGCTCATTTTTACTGGACTTCAAGGGTCTGAGTGGGAGTTTGAGCTGTTATGTGCTAAAGTTTTAATTTTCTCCATGCTGAACTTCTCCAGCAATAGTCGGCCTGCAATCGAACATAACCGAGCCTGCACGCAGATGGTGTCAGAGCTCTGCTGGGCACGGGGCAGGAACGGGATCCCTCCTTCCCAAGTGCAAGGGGATCCCTCCTTCCCAAGTGCACTGGGATCCTTCCAAGTGCCATGGGATCCCTCCTTCCCAAGTGCAGCAGGATCTTTCCCAAATGCAACAGGATCCCTCTTTCCCAAATGCAACAGGATCCTTCCCAAGTGCATCAGGGTCCCTCCTTCCCAAATGCAACAGGGTCCCTTCCCAAATGCATCTGCACTGCAGCAGCTGGGACTGGAGGGAGGTGCTTGAGGAACTGGAACTCAGAGGATTGGAGTGTTTTCCTGCTGGTAATGTGTCTTCTGTCTCAAGGATCTTTATTTTTAATCACTTTTTCCAAGTACCTCAGAGCTTCCTTGCCTCCAGAATAATTGTTGCAATTGCAGGATCACAGAATCATTTATGTTGGAAAACCCTCTAAGACCATCGAGTCCAGCTGTTCCCCAGCACTGCCAAGGCCAGCACTGATCCGTGTCCCCAAATGCCACATGTACATGGCTGTTAAATCCCTCTAGGGAGGAGTGCTCCATCACTGCCCTGGGCAGCTGTGCCAGGGCTGCACAGCCCTTTCCCTAATTCCCCACAGCCCTTTCCCTAATTCCCCAATGCCCACCCTGAGCTCCCCTGGCCCAGCCTGAGGCCGTTCCCTCTGCTCCTGTCCCTGTTCCCTGGAGCAGAGCCCGACCCCCCCGGCTGTGCCCTCCTGGCAGGAGCTGTGCAGAGCCACAAGGGCCCCCTGAGCCTCCTTTGCTCCAGGCTGAGCCCCTGCGCAGCTCCCTCAGGGATTGTGCAGCCCCTGCCCAGCTCCCTCAGGGATTCTCCAGCCCCTTCCCAGCTCCCTCAGGGATTCTCCAGCCCCTTCCCAGCTCTATTCCCTGCCCTGGCCATGCTCCAGCCCCTCCAGGTCTTTCACCGTGTAAGTGGCCTGAAAGAAGAACTGAGAAGTTCAGAGAATTCAGAATAATTCTGAATGGGGATTCAGAAGAATTGGGTTTTTTCTGGCCCTGCCTTGGCTTTCTTGGGGCATGTTTCTGTCATGTAGAGGTGTGCAGGGTCTGAGCTGAGTTTGCTGTTTCAATTATGGGACTTTCCAGAATTTTATTTCCTAGTGCACTTTAAATTTAGATGTGCATCACAATTCAGCCGCTGGCTGTTTATTGAACAAATACTTCTCATTTTTCAGATTTGTGTGATAATTTCTGGGATGCTGTGAAATTTGGGACCACATCTTAAGCGCTATTTTTAATTTAGAGACAGTCGTGCCTGTGTTCGCTCTGCACAACATGAGAGAGTTCACATGGGAAGACAAAACATGTATAATTGGCATTTCTGAGCCAACTGCTGACTGCAGCCAATTAGCTGAGAAGTGACAATTTGTGACTACTGCAGGAAGGCAGCATAGTGTTGGAATGTAAATTGATTTTCATCTCAGAATAAGTTCAGGAGTGAAGCAGGTTTTATATTTGCACGGTAGTGACTATTTGTGCCATAAAGCTCAATGGCTCAGTTAATATTGCAGCAGGTGAGGAGTAAGTCATTAATCTCTTTCATCCTTCACGCAGGAGCAGAGTGACTCGGAGTAGTAGGTGTGAAAATCAAATTTGAGTGAGGATTAAATTTTTGCTTGTTGTAGAATGCAGATGTGAGCATGGGAACCTCTTCAGCTGCACCAAGTTGTCTCTGATCTGGAGAAAGGTGGATTCGATGGGTGAACTGTTCAGTAGCTGTGGAACTGGTCCAGAGGAGGCCATGGAGGTGCTCCAAGTGCTGGAGCCTCTCTGCTCTGGAGACAGAATGAGAGCTGCGGGTGTTCAGCCTGGGGAAGAGAAAGCTCAAGGGGGAGCTCAGAGCCCCTTCCAGTGCTGCTGCTGATGTCCACACCAAAGCATCATGTGCATTACAGACTCTCTGGGGTCTCCCACCTCCAAATCATACTCCACTTCAACTTGTGCGTCAGAGTTTTTCAAGTTACAATTAACGCCTGTTAAGATCCTTTCTTCTCTGAAACCTAAGGTTTAACTTTCCATTTAGAGAATCTTTCCCTGTGGACCAGGTTAAATTTTCTGTCTAACCTCCAAACATGGGTGGAGTTTTGCTGTTCATTTAAAACAAAGATCAGTGGTGCCTCTGCAAGAGAATGTCCTTCTGCTTCCGTGGTGTGCTTGGGGTAGGGATTCACCAAAAGCTGTTGGATGGGGCTTGGAGCACCCAGGTCTAGTGGGAGGTGTCCGTGCCCATGGCAGAGACTGGCATGAGATGGGCTGGAAGGTGTGAGGTGTCCCAGGGAAGCTGCAATAGCTTTTATCCCTCTTTAATCAACAAATGGAGCTTCAGTGCATCCATGAAACCGAGGGCAAGGATGCATCATGGAAATTTAAACTAACTAAATTTAGATGTCTTTGTGTGCTTCAGTGTTTACAGTTCTGTTATGGACCTGGTCAGGTAATAGTTTTTTGTTATTTATTATTAGGCACCTGCCTTGGTCAGCTGAAGCATAGATGAGGTTTCCATTGAGTGTAAAGGGCTGATGGGAATGCCCCTGTGACCCTAGATTTGGATGTCATAATCTGTGTCTGAACCTCCCAAATCACCCACAGAGGTGAACAAACGCTTCCTTATGGAAAGTGTTCCTTGGAACTGACATTGCTGAGATAGTTTAAGAGCCACCTGCCTGGAAAGGGCTCATCTCAGGCTGCTGCTGTGTTTGCTCATCTCTCAGTGAGCAGGGTCAGCTCCAAAAGCCCAGCTTCTGAAGGGTGTTTTTGAAAGGCTTTTTGCCCTTCATTCCTGTGATTAGCTCTCCACTGACTTCCATGGCTCATTAAAGATGTTCACAGAACACAGGGAGCAGCAGCACATGGCAGGACTGAGGCCGTGTTCAGGTGGTGGAGCTGGATTGCTGTGTTGGCACATTCTGCCCCAGAACCTGGCAGCCAGGGCCCTTGGAGCTGGCTGAGTGCTCCTCTGGAGAGGAGAGCACCAGGAGCAGCGTGGGCCTTGGCCAGGAGCTCCATCAGAGCACACGCTGGGTTTGTGTCTCAAGGAGAACTGGAACAGGCAGTGACAATACTCCCAAGCAGAAGAGAAGTTTCCCCCCAGCATTATTCTAGAGGGCAGAATGAATGTTTTGATGACTTTGGCATCACTCAAGAATGCTTAAAGCCCCTTTGTTTTATAGCAGGTCCTTTGACAAAGGCACAGGCACTCAGCATTCAGACCATGGCATCCTGTAAGTGTTGTCTGTATTTGCCAAGGTCAGATTGAATCCTTGCCTCTAACCATAGGAGAAAAGAGACAAGACCAGAGTTTTGGGGAAAAAATAGAGGAGGATGTGCATAAATGTCACCTGCAGCTTGTTTGGCTTGTGGCTTTCTCTCCCTGGAAGCCTGTGGAACTCCCAGCTTTCCACTTTCCCCTGCTGCTTTTTGTTCGCTAGCTTTGGTGCTGGGGCTAGATTGAAATAAAAAGCAGAAAACAGCCCAAAACCCTCTAAATTTCTGTGAAAACAGCCCAAAACCCTCTAAATTTCTGTGTGGTCCTGTAGACTTTCAAAACAAACGTCCTGTAGCACTCTCCCACCTGCCAGGTGGGGTTAATGGATGTAGCAGTTGGACCTTTTGATATCTTCTGAATTCACAGCAAGCCCCAAGCTCTGGGAGCCAGATTCACATTGCACTGTCTCTGTTGGGTCACTCTGGTTTCAGAATTAATTACAATTTTACTTTTCTTTCTTACACAGTTCTTTCTACTCTAGGAGCATGTCCTGTGCCAAATATCATTTTCAATTTCTCTTTTTCTCATCCCTGATATGAAATAGGGATGAAAAGGAAGGCACTACTGGTGGGAATTTAGTCACTTTATATATTCGTGAAGAAAAACAGAAATATCATGTGTCAATAATCCTGAGTTGTTACCAAGGTAAAAAAGTAGTGGGAACACAATTTTCTGTGGTTATGTTTTTCAAGTGTTTGGAGACCCAAAATGTATGAAATTATGGTATGGAATTGCCATACTTGAAATATTCCTCAGTACATTCACAGAATCCCAGAATAGTCTGTGTGGGAAATGACCTTAAAGTCCATCCCTGGGCAGGGACACCTCCCCCTGTCCCAGGGTGCTCCCAATGTCCAGCCTGGCCTTGGGCACTGCCAGGGATCCAGGGGCAGCCACAGCAAATCTGGGAATTCCAGCCCAGCGAGGAATTCCTTGCCAAGATCCCAGCCCAATCTCCCCTTTCCCAGTGGGAGCCATTCCCTGGCTCCAGGCCCTGCAGGGTCTCCCCAGAGCCTTCTGCAACAACTCCAATCTTATGTTTTCAGTTCTTTAGTTCATTTTAGGTTAGGGGTGCTAATATTATGTATAATATTGGAAATTTTTTGAGTTTGAAGGAGCTGTTGTCCTAATCCCATTGTGGTGAATAGTTTGGCTTCGTATAAAATATCAGTAACTTCCAGCACAAGTGGAAAAAGTTGTGCTGTGCTGAATTATCTATATATCTGTTTATTACAGTTAAATGGGAGGAGTTACTCAGATTTAATTCTTGCTGGATTTAACAAAAAATTTCTACATAATTTCTTATTCGGTTGTGGACTGATTTTTCTTAGTGGCATGTGAAACTCAATTTGTTTTTAAAACAGAACACTTGTAGATCACAAGAGGAGAGGTTTAAGTAATTTTAGGTATTGTTGCATGTACAGGTTTAAGGTGAACTTAGGTCTTAGTTGACCTACTTTAATTCAAAATTGTTATCTCAAAATTATTTTGTTTTCTTTTCTCTTGAGGAGCAAACTCTGGTGCTTATGCAAACCAAGTCCTGGTATGTAATTGTTCTAATTGGATTTTCAAAATTTCTATCAGCCACAGGCTGTAGTTTAGCTCCAGCAATATTTTGAGTTTGAAACACCAACTGTTACTGAAATGTCTGTTGGGTTCAAATATGCTTTTCCTTTGCTTATATTATTTTGTGGCCAAGTCATTTGCCATTAACTCCTTTGAAATTTGCGTGTACTGATTTCAAAGCCAGTGCAGTTTTTAGATGTTGGCTAGTTAAAGGAAGCCAAATTTTCTTCTTGGCTTCCTATTTTATGCTAATCAAATGATAAAAAATGTGAAGCTCTTCATTCTAAATTTTTGTTAGTCCATGCAGCCAGCTACTTCTGCTTCTCTGGAAAGCAGGTGGATTATTTTGGTACTTCAAGTGATGTGGCAACAGGAGAAGCAGGTCAGGCAGCTGTGCTCTCCAGAGTACCTTTCCAGATAAGATAAACACAAGCTTGTACTGTTCTGTGGAATCACCATGATGAAGTATCTGAGGGTGCCATGCTGTTCCTAAGAACAGGGTGTGACACCTCCTTGGGTGGCTTGGGAAGGGTCAGGGAGCTGCTCCATGGAAGGGGACCTGGGGGTGCTGCTCCACAGTGGCTGAGGGGCACTCCAAGTGTGCCCAGGGAGAGTTTAAGGTGGATTTTGGGGGAAATTTCTGCCCAGAAAGGGCTGTCCAGGGCCGGAGTCCCCGTTCCAGTCCTCGCCCTGCAGGGATCTCACAGCCCTGTGCCTGTGGCACCTGGGGACGTGGGGCAGTGGTGGCAGTGCTGGGGGATGGTTGCACTGCATGGGCCTAAACCCAAACAATTCTGGGATTATTTGATGTGAAAGTGGGGATTTAATGGTGCAGCTGAGCTCAGATTCTGCCCTGTACCCGGGGGAGCCTTTCCAGGTCCCCAGCATGAGCCCCTTTCCTGCACTTAAACCGCTTCAGCCTTTGGTACAGAATTCATTATTTGAGAATGGATAAATGAATCTTCTACTGTCAGCTAAACTTAATTAAAAACCCGGCCTGCTAAGAAATTGGTGCCATATTTTTCATGGATCCAGAATGAACAGCCTACTTTCAACAGCTATTTCCAACCAAACTTTCAATGTAACTGAATTAATTAAGTCCTGGGAACAGATTATATTAGGGGAAATTAAGCTCTAAGTAAGCAAACCATTAACAATTATGAGACCAAATTGCCTGTGACACAGATTGGTCAGGTTTGATGGCACAAAGTATTTTCAGTTTGCGAGGAATAAATTGTAGAAACAACCCGGGTTTTTTTAATCCATGTATGAGGTACAGGTCCTAATTTGGGCTTTATAGGAGAAGAATTCCAGCAGGTAGAGAAAATAATCACCACTGCTAAGGCATTTGTAAGGCTTCGGTGTGAAATAATCCTACATTATTTTTTGTTTGTTTTTGTTTTTATTTGTTTCCTGCAGTTGTTATCAAAAGATGAGAAGCCCTTCTCTGGTAACAGTCTCATTAATCTTTCATAGAATCTCCCTTATTTTAAAAATAGCAGTTTCTTGTTTCTTCTAATGGCAGCAAGTTTTGGTTTCCATCACAGAAACTGATCCTGATGGTCATCCACAGGGGACTGGCCTGTCAATTATTCCTTTATGCTTTTAATTGTCTTTTTCTACTTAAGGATTGTTGATGCATAACAAGGGCTTTATTTTGAAATGCATCTCTTACAGTCACTCAGCATCATGGTTATTCTCAGAAATAATATGAAAAGTTGGGAGTTTTTTTATACTGGCTGTGTTACATGTTTATGTTTGGGCATGAGATATTTCACTGAGGATTATCTTTGCCTTAAATACATTCCAGAATATAATGTTTATTCCAGAATATCCATTTATGCAAATACTGTACCACTTTAGTTACTAGGCACTGATTTTTACACAAAAAGTGAAATCTTGCTCGCTGTCTTTTAATAATCAGAAGACTATTGGGAAGCACTTTAGAAGCAAAAATCAACAAGAAACCCTGTTTTATCTTGTCTTGTATAGGCAGGACTGTTGAGATTGCAGCATCTGGTGTGCAGGTTTGGAGTTCACTTTCCAGCCACACAGTGGTTGTGAGCTGCAAAGGAACTTTCAACTTCAAAATATGTCAATGTATTGATAAGAAAACTATTTGGGGCAGCTTCTGTACCAAGTTACAATGGATATTTAAAGTAAATATGATCATAGAAAGTGTTCCAGAGCAACAGAAACCCAAGCAATGGCTCACTTTACACATATTCATGAATTCTGGGATGTGGCTATTGCTGGGAGGAGGGATTTATGTTTATGCTAATGTTGCCATAAGTATTGTTTATTAAGGGAAAAAACAACAAATGACACCAGAAATGGATTTTGTCAGTGCAGATTTCACTTTAATTCTGAGTGAATTCTGTTACTTCATGAAAGAGTTAATATGCTGTTGTGGTGCTGAGAGATTGATAGGCAGAGGAAATAGGAGGTACCTGGAAAGAACTTCTGATCCCTAATATTGCACAAGTTGCTTTTCTCTTGGCTCGCCTCCCCTCCACGTTGTTATTTTTACCCAGGCTCCTTAATCTTCCTTTTTGCCTCTAACCACCTCCCAGTTTCCTGTTGGCCTCTTCCCTCTGGTTTTGTCCCAAATGTTCTGTGTTTTTCCCTGCTCTGCTGTGGGATTGCAGGGCAGTGAGCTAAGATGAATGCCATAGCTGTTTTCACAGTGTCTATCATCTTCTGTGTTTCGTGCCTCTTTGCAGCTCTGGGTGTAAGTTCCTTTTTTGAGGAGATTTTGTTGTCTGGATATTGTTTGAAATGTAAATATTAAATTTTGGGTTGCTCTGTAAACAGTAATTAAAGATTTTCCCTTTTAATTAAAGATTATTTGCAGCTCTGTGAAACCTCTGTTCTAAGTTTTTGAAGTAGTGTTTTCTTTACTGTGCACTGAAGAATATTCCGTGGAACATGGCTGGGAGACAGAGTTACTTGTTCAGCTTCGTTTCTGGGATATATGTTTTCAAAACAATATGAAGTTATAATTTATTTTCTTTTCCCTCAGAACATTTCCGTTCTTTTTCAAAAACAGTGTTGAAAAATATGAATTGATCTGGGTAAAGCTGCTTTTCATTGTCATTTTAAATCCTTTCTACATATCTTGAAATATGAATTTTCTTTCCAGTAAGTAACAGAAAGCATTTGCTTTTCTTTTGCAGATTGCATTCTCACAGCACAGCAACTTTATGGACCTGGTGCAGTTCTTTGTGACATTTTTCAGGTACTTTTCATTTAAGACAGCTAAATGTTACTTCTTTAGGTTCTGGGCTTCAGAGTTTGGGTTCTTCTTGGTCTGGCTTTTTTTAACTTGAACATCCTGCTTACAGCACAGCCTAGGAAATGGAAATCTTCGCTCTGATTTAAATGTTTAATTAGGAATTATGTTAAGAAAATTAATTGCCTGTGCATCTTTTCCAATGCATGATGCCAGTGCATGCAGGGAAAGGGAGGATGGGGCTGGGAGGGGCTTTTGGAAAAGGAGAAGTTCCTTTTGAGAGGGTGTAGAAAACATTGACTTGCCACAGCTGTGTGTGACTTACTGCAGGTTGTCACACCTTGTCAGGCACCAGCCACAAACCAGGGGAGTTATTTTGCAGAGTTAAGTCTGGAATAATTTCCAGCTCTTCAGGTACCACCATTGATTTTAAACTGAACTCTGAAAGTATGTCAATTTAAATACAAACATATGTTACAGTTCAATAGAAGCCAAATTCTTCTGGTTTTCATACACAGCTCTCAGTTCATTTCTTAGTGTCAAGTGAGCTGATGATTCCCTCAGAGTGGGAACCAACAGAAGCCATTTCAATCCTTGTCTCCTCTTCATTCCTCCAAAAAATTCAAACCTAACAAAGAGGTGAAACACCTCCAAAGCACAGCAGGCCCTCTCTTCAAAGCTTCAAAATCCAGTGTATTGGCCTCTGTTTCAGGGACTGCTAATACTCCAGAAGTGGAAACCAATACCTGATCGACAAGGAGCCCTACAGGAGGGATATACATGGAGTAAACACCACTTCAGGTCTCACAGCCTGTTCTAAAGTAGGCAATATTATGCCTAGTATAAAATGAGCAGTGGGAGTAATATCTTGCTTTAGATTTCATGCTAAATTTAATTAAAGCAAGAAGCTCCAGACAGGCCTTTCAGACAAGTGGTTTATATCAATTTTTTTTCATATGGAGCTTTTAGAGAGTAGAATCTGCTTTAGTGCATTTCCTGGGAAACAGTAGGTTTGATCCCTGGGAATCAGAACCACCACCTCCTGCCATTGGAGCAGAGTAGGTGGTTACTCCTGGCTCAGGCTTAATCATTTGTTTTGCTGAATTAATCACAGTCAACATCTTCCCTAAAAATCTTTGTGGCAGGGTAATTGCTTATTAGGAAAATGAAGAGGGAAGCAGTTGGTTCCTTAGTTCCTTTCTAATTGTGTAATATAAATCTGCACTACAAAACCTGTCCAATTACTGCTTTACAGACCTAACTACATCTGCACATGAGGGTTTAAACTCCTCAGGATGAAGGATTGCTCCAGATTCATTGTTTGAAGAGATTCTCAGAGCAGCTGTGGCTGCCCCTGGATCCCTGGCAGTGCCCAGGCCAGGCTGGACTCTGGGGCTGGAGCACCTGGGACAGTGGGAGGTGTCCCTGCCATGGCAGGGGTGGCACTGGGTGGGATTTAAGGTCCCTTCCAACCCAAATCGTTGCATGATTCCAGTCCCAGGTTAAAGCAGAAGATCAGTGCACTGTGTGTCTCAGTGGGCACATGCAGCTGAACGTACATGTCCAAAGGCTGCAAGTTCCCTTTCCTTTACTCCATCACTGTTATCTCATGGCTCTCCTTGAGAAGTAATGTTGCAATATTATTTAACATCCTAACAAGCCAGAGGAATAAGAACATGTGGATTTGGGAGAAGACAGTTTACAGGTGTTTTCCAGTTAAGCATTTATAATATGCTAGAAATTCTTTGATTCTCTCACTACTCCTAAGCTTCTCTCCAGGTGTTTTATTTTACAGTCACCATAACTCCCTAATTAACCAGTGGATTAGAACAGTGTGATTCATCTCACTGGGTATAGGGGAAACTATTGAAACATTTGCATTTTTAATGCTCTAGGGCACATTTCATAATTACTGTGGGATCCAAGGCAGACCATAAATAACTAATACCTGAGAGCCCCTGTGTTGTTAATAAGCAACAGTTGGCTGAGAATTTGCTCCCTAAAATAGAAACAAGGAAAATACTTTGTGAAAACCTAAAACCAGTTGGTATCATTAACACCAAACTCAAAACCTGGGATATGTATCAATTTCTTAGGTATAATGGAGACCTAAAGAGATGTTGTTCTGGAAAACAGATGTTTAGAGGCTTTCTGTTTGCACATTTAAGGGTGTTGCTTCATTTTGCTGTTCTGCAGGAAGTGCGGGAGTTGCCCAGAGCAGCTGTGGCTGCCCCATCCCTGGAAGTGTCCAAGGCCAGGTTGGATGGGGCTTGGAGCACTCTGGGATAGTGGAAGGTGTCCCTGCCCATGGCAGGGGGGCTGGAACAGGTGATTTTTAAGATCACTTCCAACCCAAACCATTCTGTGACTCTATGAATTTGGGAAATGTGTCTGAACTGGAGATGCTGTGGCACATTTCTTTATTCTGGAAGCCACTTCCCCCACTTGGTTGTAAGCCCATCCTAACTGGGCTTTTCTGCGGTGCAGCTGGAGGCATCATCTGTGCCTTGAGTTGTGTGGAGCACCTGAGAGGGACCTGAGGGATTTTCAGTGTCACTGCTGACATTTGAGGTGAATGAGGTCAGTGCAGTCCTTGCAGAGAGCTTTGGGCTTCCCGCAGCCCAGCACTGCTGAGTTTTGCTATCCCAGGCACTGGCTGGGCTGCCTGTGGGGTGCACAGGGCATGGAAAAGCAGGAACCTGGTCATGCATTCAGACAGCATCAGGCAGTGTGCAGCAGGACACAGGACTGGTTTTCATTTCATTTAGGAGCTGGTTCCTGTGATCAGAGGGCTGTGCCTCACATTTAGAGGGGCTGTTGGATTCCTGGAGTTCAGCACCAAGCCAGGCAGGGGGCTGTGTATGACACAGCCTTAATTTGTACACATGAATGTGTTATTTTAAGCTAAGAAAATGTCAGTGGATAAAGGTTGGGTAGAACGGGGAAGTTCCGAGGTCATTAATATTGCATTATAATCAGAGCCAGAGGAGAAATGATATTCCAACCATTGTTAACCTTTGCAAAGCTAATGAACTGCAAGGAAACTGGGGTTTCTCCTTCCTCCTCTCTGCTTTAATTTACAGATTGTGCAGCTGTCTTTCAGCACATAGTTTGAGCTATTTTGACAATTTCTAGTGAACATTCTTTATTCATATCTGTGCTTCCTTATCTTCCAAAAAATCTGTCTGCCAGCACACCTACCACAGGTACTAATCACCAGCGTACCTTTATGTACAGAAGATGTAAAAATATTTGTGGCCTTATGAGCACATATTATTGCCCAATAATCCTTCTCCCTTTTTCTTTCCCCCTTTTTCTTTCTCTCCCCTTCTTCCATTCTTCCCTTTTCCTTTTCTTCTTTTCTTCCATTCTTCCCTTTTCCTTTTCTTCCCTTCAACCTTCCGCCCAGAGAGCACTTGAGAGACCTTACTGAGATCTCTACACCCTAAAAGGAGTTCAAAGGAATATGGGGATGGGCATTTAAGTGGGACCTGTAGTGATGTAACAAAGGGTGATGACTTTAAATTGAAAGAAGGTCTATTAAGTCTAGATCAGGGAAGAAATCTTTTGTGCTGAGGGTGGTGAGACACTGGAATAGGCTTCCCAGAGGAAGGGTGGATACCCCATCACTGAAACATTCACTCCAGGCTGGACAGGGCTCTGGGCAATCTGACCTGGCTGAAAATGTTCCTGCTCATGGCAGAGGGGTTGGACCAGAGGGCCTTTTAAGGTCTGTCCAAGCCAAACCATTCCACGATTCTCTGTGGTCTCATCCTGAGCTTTACTCCATGGATTTACCAAATACCTCAGGTGTCTTCTACTGCACTTCTCTGCTGGTTCTCACATGCACAGCTCATTTTGTTTCCTGCCTGCTGTTTGTCTTGTCTTCATTATCTGTCCTTCTAAGGGAGTCCAGTGTCTGCTCCAGTCTAGGGGAGGCATTGCTGCCCATCCCATGCAGGGTGGTTGAAGCTGGATATGAGGTCCCTCCCAGCCCAAAGCAGTGTGTGATTCCATGATCCAACATGTCCCACCGAAGCCTTACCATAATTGTTAGAGAAATGAGTGTTATTTCACAAATGGAATAAAAGCTGCCAGCTTACTGTTTTTGTGGTGGCACATCAAACCTCATGTGCCCCATTAGGGTCTGAATATCAAGTGGAAATGGTGTAGTTTTAGTTTGATACAAATAATTGGACTTGTTCCTCATAAAAACTTGAGCAAGAGAACTGTTTGCTCAGTACAAGACTCACGCAGATGGTTTTATGTATTGTATATTGTTTTCCTTAAATATATGTATTTTCCCAGTGTTTTCATTAAGTGGGAATGGCCTCCTGCAGTAATTCAAATCTGTAGTTATGCTGCAGATATTTTGTTTACTCTTGTTGCTTATTAAATAATTTTTTACTTTAGCACAAATGTCTTTATTAAATAGGTGCTTAAAATACAGTCTGAGTCCCTTATTGGTTTTTTTTCCTTAGAAAAAGGAAGAGCTTGGGAATATCTTCCCATTATTTCCAACAAAATGAAGAAGAGTAACAGTTCAGCATCCATAACTTCCCTTTTTCCATGTTCTCAGCACTCTTTACTTCACCCTCCATAATCATAGAATAGAATCATAAGATCATTGAGGTTGGAACAGCTCTCTGAGATCAGCGAGTTCAAACACTCCCCCAGCACTGCCAAGGCCACCACTGCTCCATGTCCCCAGGTGCCACATCCACAGGTCTGTGAAAACCCCCCAGACATAGGGACTGCACCCCTGCCCTGGGCAGCTGTGCCAGGGCTGGGCAGCCCTTTCCATGAGCAGTTTCCCCACTGTCCCCCCAGACTCTCCCCTGAGGCCGTTCCCTCTGCTCCTGTCCCTGTTCCCTGGAGCAGAGCCCGACCCCCCGGCTGTGCCCTCCTGGCAGGAGCTGTGCAGAGCCACAAGGGCCCCCTGAGCCTCCTTTGCTCCAGGCTGAGCCCCTGCCCAGCTCCCTCAGGGATTGTGCAGCCCCTTCCCAGCTCCCTCAGCTGCTTTTCATCAGACTTGCTGTCCTGGTTTTGGCTGGGATAGAGTTAATTTCTTCTCAGGAGCTGTTCTAGTGCTGTGTTTTGGGTTCAGTTAGAGTAATGTTGATAATACACTGATGGGTGTTGCTGTTTGGGTTTTGCTAGGTTGTGTTTCTCAGAAGTTTGTTGGTTTTGTATTTTTTCTCTTGCTCTGCCAGGAGGAGTTACTCAAACTGGGAGGGAGCATAGCTGGGACAGGTGAGCCCAGCTGGCCAGATGGATATTCCACAGCTCAGAGCATCATGCCCAGTGTGTAAACTGGGCTGATGGGCTCTGATCTGGGTCAGCAGGTGCTGGGCAGTTCTACTGTGCATCAGCTGTTTGGTTGGTTTCTTTCATTTATCTTTTAAGTATAATTGTTATTATTAGCTATTTATTATATTTTATTTTTTTTTCCATTATGAAGCTGTTCTTCTCTCAGCCTACAAATTTTACATCTGATTCTCTTCTCCACACCACCAGGGTGGGGGAGAAGAGAAGGGGCTTGGGTGGCTTTGCAGTGCTTCATTTCCACCTGGGTTTAACCCATGCCCCTGTACTCCAGCCCTTCCCTGCCTCCACTGCCTCCTCTGCCATAACCAGGGTGAGCTGTGGCTTCTTGAGCCTTGTGCCATCTTCAGCAGAAGGATGAGGTTGGGAATCTGGCTCGGTGGGCTGCAGGCAGCTGTTTGGCACCAACCACGTGCATGTTATACACTTGTTCCAATTATTTCAAGGATTAATGCATCCAGTACTTTAAAATGTGTCCTGTAGCTCTCTAGCATATTAAAATGTACTGGTAAATAGCACTTAAATAGCTTCTAATTCATCAAAATAACTTGGGCTGTGTTTCTAGTAATCATGGCAGTGCTGTCTGAGATTATTAAGTGACCTGCATATGTTAAAGCACATTAGCAGTGAGGCTGCTGTACATTTTGGTGTTTAAAGCTGCCATTTTTTACAAGCAATTCTGATGTGGATAAACATTTCACAAAGGTTTAATAATTGGGCCCTAATACACCAGATGAATTTTCTTCTCCCCTCCTGAGAATGCATCACAGTAAAGTGCTGATGGAGTTTTCCAGACGTCTAAAAATGAAAGTGTACTTGTTTGAAAAGCTTTAAAGATACCAGGCGTGGAGAGAATATTCTCTCTGTGGAAAAGGAGATTAAAGTCTAGAATAAAACCAGACAGAGTGTTTAAGTTCAGGTTTTTGTGTCACTGTGGGAATACCCTGTGGTAGCCTGAAGGCTGATCAGCTGAGGTTCCATGTGTGTGTGTGGAGGCCAACTGAGGAGAGATTATTTATAACCACATTACTCATTTATTGTACTTAAATAATCTAATGAATAATTAAGAATGACTTATTAAAGCTATTTGCCAAATAGACTATTCTCCATAAAATTTAAATGTATCTTCTTCCTGCATTGCAATATTTATGCTGTGTAAGCAAAAATTTTTATAACTGTGTGAGCCATTGGAAGCTCTGCTTGGTAGGACCTGGTTAAAATGGAGTCATGTTCTAATTTCCCTGGGATGAAAAACTCTCCAGGGTGTTAGGTGGCTCTTGATGGTTCTTTTTCCTTCCAGTCTGGTTCCACACCTGAGTTTGCTGGTTTCCTTTTTATCTGTTGGAAAAATTTACCTGGTCTCAAACTGGACGTGTCACAGGCTATAGGAAAATGGAAATCCAACAGTTGACATAAATACAGAATAGTTTAGGTTGGAAGGAAACTTAAAGATCCCCTTGTTGCAACCCCTGCCATGGCAGGGACACCTCCCACTGTCCCAGGTGGATCCAACCCCAGTGTCCAACCTGGCCTTGGGCACTGCCAGGGATCCAGGGGCAGCCACAGCAAATCTGGCAATTCCAGCCCAGCCCCTGCCCACCCTCCCAGCCAGCAATTCCTTGCCAAGATCCCAGCCCAATCTCCCCTTTCCCAGTGGGAGCCATTCCCTGGCTCCTGTCCCTGCAGGCCTTGTCCCCAGTCCCTCTGCAGCTCTCCTGGAGCCCCTGCAGGCCCTGCCAGGGGCTCTGAGCTCTGCCTGGAGCCATTTGAGATGGGGGAAGCTGCAGAGAGAAGACTTGGGTGAAGAAGGATTTCTGGGATGAAGGATGCTCTTGGTACGCTGTTATTTTTGGAGAAAAGAGGAGAGGACAAAGCAAATCCTGCAGTAAATGTTGATTTTGAAAGTCATTTGTAAGCAGGTGGATATTCATGGCAGAGATGTGTGTGAAGCTGTTGAGAGAGCAGGGCAGAGCACAGCTCACCCAGGACTGTGCCAGCCTCAGCTCTCACTCCAAATCATTTCCCAGCACCTCTCTCTCTGCATGCAGCTGCTTCTTTCTGCTGCTTCCATACCTACAAAGTTGCTTTCCAGAGAAAGTTGGAAAAAAACCTTCTTCAAAGCTAGTGATGCTCACATCAGGTCTTTTAACTTATTTCAGGATGGTTTAGGCTGAGTAAATGCAACAATAGATCTTGACTTTGCTCAACCCCTGGGGCTCTTCCAGCAGGTGATGGACTGCAGTGGGCTCTGCCTTTTATTTCTCCCCGAGTGCTTCCAAGGGATGTTAGTTCAAGGGGGAAAATATATTTCCTTAGCGATTTTATAGCTTTTGTGGGTATTTGCTGCCTCCTTGTGACAATACAAAGATGTATGGTGCTGTTCCTTTGAAATACAATGGTACTGTGGTGAATGTTTTAGGAGAAGTTTTATTAGTCTTTAATTGTTAATTCCTCTCTGTATTTTCTGAAGAAAGTCTTGGCTGTGGTGCCAGAAATGAGCAGGAAAGAGAAACCAATGAAGGGCTCTGGAACATGCAGACTTGTGCAGTGTTGCATTTTGGAAAGGGGATTTAGTAGTAAAGGTGACCCTCTTAGTTCTCCACTCTTTCTTCTCCAAAAGAGTAACTAATATGTAAGGAGACATATCTCCAATGCCACCAAAAATGTGGCATGTGGGGACATGGTTTAGTGGCGGCCTTGGCAGTGCTGAGTTAATAATGGTTGGACTTGATGATCTTAGAGGTCTTTTCCAACATAGGTTCTGTGATTCTATGAAATTGACCCAAAATAAGAGGTCCAGCAGTTTTCATTGCTGAGGTCACTTTTTTCCTAAAAAGGGGCCATCCTTACAGCAGTTCAGCATGTTTTGATGTGTGTCTTCCATTTGCTGTGTGTATTTCTGGAGCTGTCTGATGGATACATGAGACTGGAGCGTGTTGTTGTGTAAAGGTGGAGAGCTCACTGACTTTGTGGCTGAGGGTGGCACAGTGCAAGTTCATCTGTCTGCCTGACCTGAGAAACTCCTCCTGAGAAACTCCTCTGAAATGGGTAATTTACCAGAGGTGCTTGAGATGAATGGCATTTTTGGCACTGCTGGCATTTTCCTCTGCCCTTTGGATTTCCATCTTTTTTCTCTAAATAAAGGTGTACTGAGGAGGTAAACACTGATGCGACCTGGCAGCTGCTCATGTTGCACTTAAACTGCATCTGAAATCATAAAATCATGGACTGGTTTGTGTTGGAAGGGACCTTAAAGCCCATCCAGTCCCATGGGCAGGGACACCTCCCACTGTCCCAGGTGCTCCAGCCCAGTGTCCAGCCTGGCCTGGGCACTGCCAGGGATGCAGGGACAGCCCCAGCTGCTCTGGGCATCCTGTGCCAGGGCCATGCAAGTCAAACAAGTGCACATTTTTAAATATTATATGCTATATGATAGTGAAGCATATTTCTGTGCACATCTAAGCCTGAAAAATGCAATCCCATCTCTGACTGGCTGCCTTTGGGTGTCTGTGCCCCATCCATGGAGGTTTCATATCACGTAGTGTGTAGAAGGTGATATGGCAAGAAGAACTGTCTACTCACCTTTTGCACTTCTCAGGGAATGGTTCCTGCTGTCTATCCTGGTGTTTAATGATAGGCATTTCCAAGTCAGTCATAGTATCACAGAATCATTTAGGTTGGAAAAGCCCTCTGGGATCAGCAAGTTCAAGCACTGCCCCCACTGCCCTATGTCCCCAAGGGCCACATCCACAGGGCTGTGAAATTCCCCCAGGGATGGGGACTCCAGCCCTGCCCTGGCCAGTTCCAAGACCTGACCCCCTTCCCATGAAGGAATTTCCCCCCTGTCCATGCTGAGGCTCCCCTGAGGCCGTTCCCTCTCCTCCTGTCCCTGTCCCCTCCTGGCAGGGTGCAGTCCTGGGTGACTCCCTGCATTCCTGGGCAGATTCTCTCTTGGAGAGAAAGCCCTGTGGGAGCATCCAGAGCCCGTGGTTACTGGGAATGCTGCAGCTGAGCACATAAGTCACCTGCTCTGATTGATCTTCCTTCTATGGAAACTTTCCTGTAACCTGTCTTTCAGTACATGCTGGAAGGTGGGGAGGCTTTGGAGATGTTTTCTGTGACCCATCAGTGCAGTCCTTGAGGAAGGAGGCTTCCACTGGGGCTCAGATTTTAATCTTATTTTGTGTGCCTTGAAGTTGCTCATTAGGTACTCAGTGTGATAAAATCGTATCTGTCAGTACAGTCGGTTGTTATTGTAATTATTATAATAATGATTATTATTATTCCTACTACTCTTTTTTATTATATCTGCTTCCCTGCATTTTCCCCAGAAATTGATATATTCATTCATCCTTTTCCCCTCCTCCTTTGATGAAGAAAACCAATGCAGATTTGGGGAAATCAAGAAATGCCTGTAGCTCTGCAACAGCCTGCCTGCTCTACACTCTATCTTATTTTTGTAATTTGGAAAGGAAATAATAATCAATTTTCTCTACTTCTCTCAAGGCTTTTCTTCTTGGGGGTTATCCTCTCACTCAAAATATCACCAGAGATAGGCAATAGTGGCTTTTTAAATCTGATTAAATCTTTCAGCCTTGCTGTCATTTAAGGAAGTCAGATAAGGAACTTTGAATCAACAATATAAATAATGAAAATAAGTGTGTCATTCCTCACTGGGTATCAGAAGCACTGAACTGTGCCGGATTATCTTTCTTCAGTGTATCTGTAATATATGAACTTTTCATTTAACTTTGCATTTCCTAGAGTTTTTCAGCTGCCAGTGTGTTATGAACAAGAGCAATAAATATTATTTTCTATTTTTTTTTCTTTTCCTTTCCAGTTGTTTCCTGTCATTGCTCCTGGTGGCAGCTGTGGTTTGGAAGATTAAACAAAGTTGCTGGGCATCACGACGGAGAGAGGTGAGAGGGATAAAGTGTTGTTCCTTAAATGACTTTTTAGTAGTTGTTCTCTCTAGATGCATATTTATTCACATACACATCACATTAACCTTAAATTAAAGGCTAAGCTAATTCAGTTAATGCTGCTATTTAGGCCTTTAGCGTATTTTTGATTACAGTTTCAGTGACAAATTATGTTATTTTAGTATCCTGATGCTGCAGTTTCTGTGAAGCACCAAAAAAATAGGGGTGAATATCCTGAATTCCCAGAATTTCTGTTTCTAGACAGCATAAGTACCAAACCACATAAACTAGGAGATTCTTTATATCTGTTTCAAAATAGGAAATAGAAAATAGAAACATTAGCTCTTGTGTAATACATTAAAAAAAGAAATCAAAACCCATTTTGAAATAAAATCTTATTCAGATATTTTGGGTGGTTGGTTTTTTTCCCCCTGGAACATTAGGGGCATAAGAAAAAGGTGGGGATGCCACCAATAGTTTACTCCTTAAAAATGTGAATTTTAGAGCCAAAGTTTTTTCCTCTTCACCTACCCATGGTCCAGATGAGCTTCACAACATTTTGTGTTTGCATCATGTAAATAACTGAGTGCTTTACACCCTCAGAATCTGGTTCCTCCTTGTTTATTCCTGATTTATTTTTGTTCACTACCTTCCTTTCTTGCTTCTCAGTGGACCCTGCTCTCCTGTTCCACCCAGACACTCAGGGTGGCCCAGGTGAGGTGGCCAATTGCTGTGGCACAAGGGACGTGTCCTCAGTCCCCATTTCTCAGCACCAATGCCCTGTACACCAGCTGTGTTTGTGGGGCAGTCCTGGGTGCCACCTGCCCACACACCCATCAGGTTTCCTTGGTGTGCTGGGAGCATGGAACGTGCTGCTATCACAGCTTGGGCTGGGCTGCACCTTGGAGTTATTTTTAGGAGCTTTGTCTTGTGTTAATCTGTTTATTTCTGTGCAAAATGAGAGAAGCCAGCCATCATTCGAGTGAGTCCATGTGCACTTGCTGTATACAGTTATCTCTTTGTCATCGCCTGAGGCCAGATTCCCTGAGGAATGGAGCGTGTTTCTGCCCTGCTTTGGGATTTTCAGGTGGGATCTGCCATTCCTCCAAGTTTTCTTCCCAACTGTCCTGCTGGGCTGAAGCTCTTGGCAGCTGCAGACCCACCTGTGTCACTGTTGTGTTCAAGAGTGGTTTGTTCCCATGTAGGGGTTGATCAAGAGGATTTGGGGGATTAATTTTTATGGTGTTGGAGTTCTCTGCAAGTCCCCGTTTCCTGCATATCTTCAGAGACCTGTAGCTGGTTGTACTTTGCAGTGCAGTGGTGTGAATAATATGAATTTATTCCATATGAGGAGCTCTTCTCTGGTAATAAAGCAGGATGATGTCTGATAACTCTTCTCCTCTTCTTTCTCTTTCTGCTTCAGATGTTTCTGCTTTTACTGGTGAACTCACTGCAGAAT
Source organism: Melozone crissalis (assembly GCF_028551555.1). Lineage (NCBI taxonomy): Eukaryota > Metazoa > Chordata > Aves > Passeriformes > Passerellidae > Melozone > Melozone crissalis. The sequence goes on along the minus strand of NW_026535784.1, from coordinate 1,580,243 downwards.
ATAATCATTGCTTTTCAAACAGATAACCCTTAATCTTGGAAATAATGGAAGTCTTTGAGGTTTTCTGTATTCTCTGAAGGTAGATAAATTTTTACTAGGGCAGCTGTTTTTTTCCTGCTTGCTTTCTTGGCAAGAAACTAAGCTGGAGTCAGCATAACATCCCCTGTGGCTCCTGGGGTTCAATGTTATCTAGGAATGTATAAGGAATAGATACCAAGAAGTTGATACTGTGTTTTGGAGTTAAAGTATTTGAGTGGTGGCCTAAGTGAGAAATGTCTCTATAAATTAAGTTACAGTCTGATACTTGTTTTAAGGAAAAAAACCAGCCCTGGAGTACTGGCAACATATTGGCATGTTTCAGTCTAAATTCAATCTACATGTGTGGCTGTTTGACAGGCAGTTCATCAGGGTGGTGTTTCCCAGGCACATTCCTGTCTTTTGCTGTTATTTGTCTTGCTCTCTCTTTTTATCTAGTGACTCTATCTTGTAATTAATGGATCTCTGCTGTTCCATTCATTTTCTGTTAAAAATACTTGTAAATCTTGAGGAAACAGTTTAAAGTCTTTGTTGTGCCGTAATTACATATATTAATACACTTTCTCCAGAAGCAAAAGTCCACCCAAGAATTTGTTATCTAAGATGATTTTATAGCTTGAAGGTGGAGGCTTTTTTACTGATTCTCGATAACCCCAAGCAAAGGTCTCTTTAGTAGCTTTACATTATGATCAATGCCCCATCCCTGGCAGTGTCCCAGGCCAGGCAGGACAGGGCTTGGAGGACCCTGGGACAGGGGAAGGTGTTCCTGCCTGTTGCAGGGGGTGGAATTAGAAGATCTCCAAGGTCCCTTCCAGCCCAAAGTGTTCCACGATTCTCCAAAATGCTGCAGCCCTGAAGGAAGATCTTTCTCTGGTTTGGGCTGTGTTTTTAGCAGTAGTCAAGTTACAATAAACCGTTTCTCATGTCTGTAGTGACTCTGTAGTAACTTCCCACGTGTGTAGTAACTCTGTGCTTGTTGTCTGATTTTAGCCCAGAGGTCAGTAAGATATGATGCAATGTGCAGGGAATTCCCAGCTGTCCATCCCTTCTGCTTCCAGCAGGAGCACTGCACATGCCCAAATCCTTATGGCAGTGCTGAGTGAAAAGCTGATGGCTGAGGCTTATTCTGAGAAATGTGCAGGGCAGGAAAGGAGTGTGCTGACAGGTTTAGTGGTCAAAATTACACAGCCAGGCTTGCTTGAGAAGTGTGCTGGGAGAAGGCAGACAGCTGTGCTTGGTGTGGCTGGGGAATGGAACACAGCAGCATCCTTTGATTGAAACCAAGTGTGCTTTGCTCCTTATGGAGAAGGCAGCATGCTACAAATCCAAAGTCTCCATCAGGATCTTGTAGAACACACAAGATTCTCCTGACTTTTCTTTTCTGTATTTCAGCTAAACCTCTCTGCCCAGCTGCTTGCAGGTGTCTGTCAGTGCTTCTCAGACTCCAGGTCTGTGGGGTGGGCAGACACAGCCAATGTGGGCTTGTAGGAAAATGAGTTTGGAACACTGAGCTGAAGTTCAGGCCTTGCAAAGAGTAAAACTTGACCAGCAGTAAAAATGGGAATGATTTGTGTCATATCAGGCATTCAGGAGATGGAACTGTAAACTGTGTGTTCATTCCCCTGCCATTGAACCCTGTGTTTGAGTATCTTCAGACATCTTAAAAAAGGGAAAATAGAAATAAAAAGGCAGCTTTTATAGGAGGCTTAGAATGAGGTGAATGACATTAGGAAATAGGGATAGGAAACCTCTCTGTCTTGTCTGTAGAAAATGACATGTTAAAGGAATCACAGTGGTAATAGAGAATAATGCCCAAAGTATGGGCATAATGTTAGAATTTCAATATGCTCATCTGCTGTCAGGAATTTTCTGTGCTATTGTTCTGTTTTTGCATCAAGTCCTCTTCACCCTCAGTCTTCCTTGTTTCCTTCACTGGGAGCAAGGAATAGCTCCCTCCCAGCAAAGGGAGTGTGGCTGACCCAGGGTGGGGAGGGTCAGCTGGATCACTGCCTGTGCCTCTTTGGAATGTGGGAGGAGTATCAATAGCAAGCACCTACAGAAATAATTAAATTTGGGTGTCTAGAGCTGCATTTCAAAACATTCCCTTAACAAAATGATCTGTATTTTGCCTCCTTTCTTGCCAAGGCTGTATAAGACTGAATATTTGTACTCTGCAAGTCACCCAATTATTCAGGAGGGGTTTTGTGTATTGATTTACTGCAGGAATTATCCTTCTCTGTCTCATTGCTGAAACCTTTTTCCCTCCCAAGTGTATTCAAAACTTAGTTGTGCTTCAGTTTCCACTGGCATCCTCTGCTGTAGCATCCATGCACACAGAATGCCACGTAGGCAAGCAGATCCCTGTGTTTTTTACAGCAAAGATGTTGCAAGGGGTCTGTGCTGTGTGTTATTTATTGCCCTGCCTTCCTTTTCTTCTCCTTCTTGCTCTCATCCCTTAGTATTTCATTCATCTCTCACATCTTCTCTCTTAGAATGTGATTAAGGGCATCCTTGGTCAAGGAAAAAGCTTTAGATTTGGAATATTTTCAATTAACTGTAATTTGGGATCTTTGTCGTTGTTTAGAGTGTTCAGTGGTGTTTTGGACCAGGATGTGCTCCAAAGGATTTGGTATCAAACTTATGCAGAAATACTGAAAGGTCTGGCAACAAATTTCTCTAGATTTGGGCAGTCCCAGGTGCTTTGGAGAGTTTACTGGTGCATTCTCCAAGCTCCCAGCAGTTATTTGCCACATAGATCTTGTTCCATAGCACTGACAGCACTGTTTGGTGTCTGTCAGCAAGAAGAAAATATTAAGCTTGGGTTTGGGGTGGTTTGTACGAGGCAGCAGGTGACTGAGGAGGTTGAGTCACGTGGTAAGCACGATAATTTCTCTCATTACAGTGGGAAACATGAACCTGGGTTTGTTTTTTTTTTTATGCACTGAAGGTGGGTTTACTTCCCAGAATAGCTGTTCCCAGGACAATAGACTGAAGTGATGGTGGCTGTGGTGTTTTAAAAGCTGAATGTAAATATCATTTCCTGCATTTATGAGTAGTAAAATAAGAACTCAGTGTTACTATTAGGTGTAACCAGTTGTTGGAGTACTGTGTCCACACTACTCTTAGCAATGTTTTGGATGTTGCAGATGGTGAACAACACTGCAAGGTTAATTTGTTACCTGGAAGATAAGCAAGAATTTAAAGCTTCACAAATTCCTCATTTTCTCCAAGGAAAAACATACTGAGGTTTGGTGATGCAAATCAGTGGCTGTGAAAGGGAATCATATGGAGAATGGATTTGTAGAGAATTTTTAAAGTTTGATAGAAGGTTTATATAGAATCATAGAAGATTCATGATGGGATGAGGATCTTCTAAAGAATCAGCCAAAAGTTTAAACAGTATGTCCCTGCCCATGGCAGGGGATTGGAGCTAGATGAACTTCAGGTCCTTTCCAAACCAAACCAGTCTGTAACACCCCATGTCTGCAACTGGGGGTAAAAAAGTCAAAAACTTTTCTGTTTTTCTCCTGTTTTTAATGGTGAGAGTGGCAATGCCAATAATTTCTATTTTTAGAAACATGGCTCTCAGAATGAGTGCTTTTGGAGGACCTTTTCTAGGTCAATCACATGGTGCAATTCAGTGACTCGTGCTGGGCAGGAGGTCACATCAAATAATCGTAGCTTTCCGCTCTCCCTAAATTTAAAATCCATGAATGGGAACCAGCTCATAGTGCCAGGAGGCTTTTTCCGAAATACAGACACTGTGTGCTCTGCAGTGATCCATGTGGCTTTGGTCACCAGCTGAAGGAAATTGCAGCAGAAATAAGAGATGCCCTGAAGAGGAAAAACATCCCAAAATATTAGTGCTGATGAGAGATTCCTGCTTGGGGGGGCAATTGATGGTCTGGTTTTGTTTGAACATGCTCCTGTCACTTCTGTGCCCAGTGCAGCTCCTCTTGGGGGACTTGCAGATGGCCAGTTCCAGCTGAGCAGCTGCATCCCCAACCTCTCTGTAGGACACCAGCACAGGGGGCTGGCAGCCACAGGCCATGGAGCTCTTGTGACAGAGTCCTCAGGGCAGTTGCTGCTGGAGAATTGAGTGGGTTTATATCCCACAGAAGAGCTGGTGGAGCTTGAGCAAAGATGAAGCTGGAGTGTCAAATTAGATGAAGCTGGAGTGTCATGCTTGGGATACCAGCTCACTGGGTCAAACCTTCTGTTTGGCAGGGGTGGAACTGGATGGGCTTCTAGGTCCCTTCCAACCCAAGCCACTCCATGCTTTTATGATTTTATCAAACCCAGCTCTAGGAGAGTTCAACCTTATTTTAAAAAAAAGCCCACTACTGGTCTATTGAAGCTGTTCTTGTTTCAGACTCCAAGCTCTCTTTCTGATGGTAGGCATCAGCTACCATCACAGGTATCTAATTTAGTTATTTGGAAAAATCAGGGAAAGATTGTATAATTATTTCAGAAGAGCTCCACTCAGTCAAAGCTTCACTGTGCTATTGTGTAATTATCAGATATTGATGTATATTTTAGTCTGCATGGACTAGATCCTTCTGGTCTTTTAAAAATGATCTCATTCTTCTTATTAAAGGTCAGGATTTCTATGCCCTCCTACTGGGCATGATTATGATGAATAACTTGCTTATCTTAATCAGCCCTGAATTAAATATCTTCTGTCATTTCAGCATGAGGCAACTTCCCAGCAGCTTTGCTTTGTGGTTTGTTATAGTTTTGAAGTGTGGAAATGCCTGTTGAGAAGGATTTGAACATTAATTCTCTCCTCCTCTCTCTTTCAACATAGCCTGCAAAGTCAGTTACAAAACTAATTAGCTAACATTAATATATGCACTGCTCTAGGGGCTTAAAAACTAAATTTTCAGTGATGATGAAAGCGTCAGAGAAAATTGTTTGTTTGTTGACTTATATGGTAGTTAGTGTAATTGTAGTTAAATACTTTAAATCACTCAGTTCTGAGACATTTGGGGCTCATCTTCGTGGAATATTTATGGCTTATATGTTCATTTTTTGCTGATGTCAGTTTTTATTTTGGAAGGTAACTCCCTTTCCCCCAAGGTCACCAAGTTATGATGACATAAAGCAAATGTTCCTACAGCAGGATCTACATGTTACTTCCAAGTAATGTACAGTGGTTCTCCCATGGAGCCAGGCTGGCAGAGCTGGAATGTTCCCCTGGAGAAGGGAAGGCTCCAGGCAGAGCTCAGAGCCCCTGGCAGGGCCTGCAGGGGCTCCAGGAGAGCTGCAGAGGGACTGGGGACAAGGGATGGAGGGACAGGAGCCAGGGAATGGCTCCCACTGCCAGAGGGCAGGGCTGGATGGGATGTTGGGATTTGGGAATTGTTCCCTGGCAGGGTGGGCAGGCCCTGGCACAGGTGCCCAGAGCAGCTGTGGCTGCTGCAGGCTGCTGACAATCAGTGTGGGAAGGGGACACCACCCTCATGGGGTTCCCAAGGACCTACAGAGAAGGTTCCAGCCCTGGTGGCAGTGGCAGCTTGGTGGATCTGCACATCTGCAGGGCCAGCTCCAGCAGGTGCTCAGGTCCCATGGAATCATGCACTGGTTTAGGTTGGAAGAGACCATAAAGACCATCTAATCCCACCCCTGCCATGGGCAGGGACACCTCCTGCTGTCCCAGGGTGCCCCAGCCTGCCCTTGGGCACTACCAGGGATCCAGGGGCAGCCACAGCTGCTCTGGGCACCCTGTGCCAGTACTTCACTGTTGTCCTCCTTGAGTTCCTACTGTTTTCCTTCCTGGTGTGCTTTCCTTCTTAAAAAAAAAAATTGAGAAAATTGCTCATGTACATACTGGAGTTCCTGACAAGTTCTAGATCACTGTTTTGATAAGCTTGTTTTCAGGCCATTCTTCATAAGGAGCAAATAAAATCCAGGATATTTGACTTCCTTCTGGAAAAATCACTGTTATTTCATGGCTGAAAATACCAGAGCCCCATCCCCAAAGCTGCCGGGGCCCTGTGCTCAGGAAACAGTCTCTGCAGGGGCAGTTGCTGAGATGGATGTAAGCAGGATGATTATTTGGAGCCTCGTGGCTGCTTTATGCTGGGAATAAAATGTCCAGGCTTTTCCTGTCAGGAAACACAGCATAGGTTATATTAGTCAATTAACCTGGTAACCTGAATAGCTGTTTGTCTTCCCTGAGAGAGCCTGCACTACTGCCTGGCAAGGCTTTCCTCACTTCCTCGGGAGGTTTTTCTCCCATCAGTAACACACTCTTCATTCTAGATTGTCCATTACTCAATGTGTGAGAATTAAAAATATTCCTGGTAGGAATCACTTTATTTGAAGGGCTCCAGGCTGCGTTAGACTGGGTTTGGAGCAGCCTGGTCTAGTGGAAGGTTGTCCTGGTTTAGGGCAAATTTGGGAGAAATCCTCCAAAGGGGTTTCTCTAGAAAGCAAATTCAAGTGGCCCTTCCCCAAACCAGTTTAGGAAAAGATTTCCTTGGAGAAAAGTGGAAAAAACTGTTTATTTAACAGGCAAAGCATTCACCAGCACACAAAAAATGAACAATATGGAACAATAACACCTCTCACTGTTCTGCAGAGGTGACACGCTCCCAGAGTCCCTGGTGGGCTGTAGCTCAGCTCACTCAGTCTCTGATCAGTCCCTCTGGGGCTGGAAATGCCCCGTGGGGCACAGGGGAGAGCTGGGGGTGCTCTGCTGCTCTTCAGGCCACAGCAGGTTTGAACAGCTCCAAAGAGAAAGCACAGTCCAGGGAACTTCTGTGCACCAGCTGCTAAAACTAACTAAAAGCAAAGGAGAGCTCTGTCCTGCTGTCTGTCTGTCCACAGAGAGCCCAGTCCAGGAGCAGGAATGTGGGGAGTGAGTGTAGTGTCTGAAAACAAACTGTGCACTTCTTGTCTCCCCCTTTGCTCTCAGAACCAGCCTGAAAGGTGCAAAACTCATTTCTGGGCTAAACAGACCAATGGGGATGTGAGCATCATAAAGTCAGCCCAGGAGAAAGGTGGAACATAGCAGGGGGTGGAACAAGATGGTCTCTAAGGTGTCTTCCAACCCAAACCATTCCATAACTCTGTGATGTGGAAAAAAATCACACTCAATGCAAATGAAAGGTGTGCACATTCTCACAGTTTGCAGTTATATGAATTTTAAAGGCCAGAGGTGTATTCCAAGACAGACTTTTTGATGTGATTTCTTTGTAAGGCTGTCAAACACTTTGCCTTTAAAATCCTCTTTGTGCCTAAGTGATTTAAAATATTTCCAGGTTGTCCTATTAATCGTGTCATGTGGAAAACCAGGGTTTGCTTGAAAGAGTATTGAGGTTCATTATCTGAAACCTCAGAAAGCCCATCTTTAGGAATGAGAGAAAGGTAGGTTCTGGAGTATTTAGATGTTAACAGCTGCTGACTTGTAAAGCCATCCTCAGCCTCTTGACTGGAGAAAAATCACATTTTCTCCCTTACAGCATCATAAAATCTTTTAATTAAAATTTTGACACACCAAACAAATACTGAAGGATTGATACGTGTCTGGGTTAAATAGGCATGGTGCAAGCCTTGGGGTAAACCGTGGCATTAAAGTTCTAGAACAATTATTTCTTAAATTAGTTCTGAATTTTTAGGGGGAACTTCATAACATGACTTAGGGGGAACTTCATAACACCAGGAGCTGGTGCTAGGAAAAGGATGTTCCCTTAGGCATTTGCTGCTTTGCTTGCATCCTGGACCTCTGATTTCATCTGCTTTGGGCATTTTTATGCTCAGGTGAGAGCCCATGTACAGAGCTGCCCCAGCCCTGGCTGACGGCAAAGGCAAGGTGGGAATTGTGTCCCTGTGCCCCTCCCTCAGGTGAGAGCCCACCTGCAGAGCTGCCCCAGCCCTGGGGCCAGCAGCAGGAGGACGTGGAGCTGCTGCAGAGAGCCCAGAGGAGGCCCCGGAGCTGCTGCAGGGCTGGAGCCCCTCTGCTCTGGAGCCAGGCTGGCAGAGCTGGGAATGTTCTCCTGGAGAAGGGAAGGCTCCAGGCAGAGCTCAGAGCCCCTGGCAGGGCCTGCAGGGGCTCCAGGAGAGCTGCAGAGGGACTGGGGACAAGGCCTGCAGGGACAGGAGCCAGGGAATGGCTCTCACTGCCAGAGGGCAGGGCTGGATGGGACCTTGGGAATTGGGCATTGTTCCCTGGCAGGGTGGGCAGGCCCTGGCACAGGTGCCCAGAGGGGCTGTGTCTCTCCCATCCCTGAAATCACTCAGGGCCAGCCTGGACAGGGCTGGGAACAGCCTGGGGCAGTGGAAGGTGTCTCTGTCTGTGGCAGGGGGTAGAACTGGATAATCTTTGGATCCCTTCCATTCCAAACCATCCTGTAGTTCTATATTCTCAAAGCTACTTTTGACTTCACTTGGAGTCATGTTGCCAAATTGCACATTTTCTTTAGTAAAATAACTTCCTTTGAAGAACTAATAGCTTTTAGTTCGTCAGTCTCTTGGACATCTTCATCAGGACAGCTTGTTCATTGATTTTATAGCCATTAAACAAAGCACTCTGCGATAGCTGAAGGGGACAATTACAGGAACAACAACCCAGCAATCTGTTTCACACTTGCTTTCGTCTGCAATCTGCTGGTGTGCTTTAAATACCCGAGCACTCCTCGTGTCCTTTTCCCAAGTGTGAGTTACACACAAGTTTGCTTACGAACACTCCATTTGTGTGGATTTGTTGGGTTTTTGCTTTGTGACAGTATCTACAATCTGCTCAAAATGCCTTTTTTTTTCCCCTTTCTTTTTTTTTTCAAAAATTAAGGAAAACTTTACCACATGCCTTTTATGGCAGTAAAATTTTACAGTTTTTTTTAGCTAGACTGAGAGCCATAGAAGCTCATACACCCCCCCAAGCTTATCTGCATTGGCCTCATCGTGCCTTGCCTGCACCCCCAAGTTACAGAGACAGTCCTCTGCAGTGAGTCTCAAAATTTTAGGTGATTTGGCAAAGCAAAGGCCATAGAAGGTTCCAGAGGGTGGCAATGAGTGGCATAGGGTCTGGTTGGAGGCCTGTCTCCAGTGGTGTCCCCCGAGGTTCTGTACTGGGCCCAGTGCTGTTTGGTCCATCAGTGGTTTGGGGAGGGCTGGGTGGCTCCTTGGCAGTTCCTAGTGACACAGAGGTGGCAGGAACCCCTCTGTGCTGCCCTTCAGGTGGACCTGACAGCTGGGAGGGATGGGCAGAGAGGAACCTGCTGAAATTCCACTGGGACCAGTGCAGGGTCCTGCACCTGGTGGGGAGCAGCCAGCAGTGCCCTGGGGGCCAAGGAGCCCCTGGGACCATGGGGGCAACAGGAAGGGCAGTGCCAGCAGGGTGGGGGAATCCTGCCCCTGTACCTGGCCCTGGGGACACCTCTGCAGTGATCCTGCCCCTGTGCCCAGCTTGGGGACAGCTCTGGAGTGATCCTGCCCCTGTGCCCAGCCTGGGGACAGCTCTGGAATGATCCTGCCCCTGTGCCTGGCCCTGGGGGCACCTCTGGAGTGCTGTGTCCAGCTCTGGATCCTCAGCACGGAGGGAGGACATGGATGTCCTGGAGCAGGGCCAGCAGAGGCTGCACAGCTGAGCAAGGGCCTGGAGCATCCCTGTGCCCAGGAAAGGCTGAGGGAGCTGGGGCTGCTCAGCTGGAGAGGAGCCCCAGCTTTGAGGGGCCTCAGCCCTGGCTGTCCCTCTGTGTCCCAGTCTGTCCCTGTGTCCATCAGTCTGTCCCTGTGTGTCCCTGTCTGTCTGTCCCTGTGTCCATCAGTCTGTCCCTGTGTGTCCCTGTGTGTCCCAGTCCGTCCCTGTGTGTCCCTGTCTGTCTGTCCCTGTGTGTCCCAGTCTGTCCCTGTGTGTCCCAGTCTGTCTGTCCCTGTGTTCATCAGTCTGTCCCTGTGTGTCCCAGTGTGTGCCTGTCTGTCCCTGTGTGCAGGGCCTGAGCCCAGGGAGGGGGTGGCACTGTGTGGTCCCTAAGGCCCCTTCCAATCCAAACCATTCTGGGACTGGGTGATTCTGGGAATCAGTTCCAAACAATGTTGTTGGAGAACAGCACCTTCCTTTCACCCTCTTGTGTGCTGCGTGGGGATATTGGGGCACAGTGTGTTTCGTGGGGTTTTCTATGGGGTTTTTGAGTGCTGTAAGTGATCACTTTGGGCTTGGAGTGTCAGATTGCCCAGAATTAATGGGAAAATGCAGGTGGCAATGACGAGAGTTCTAGAGAGCATTTGGTGGTGCCTCAGTCCAGCTTAAAAACAGAGGATAACTGGTGTTGCTGTAATAAGTAGTGGTGGTAAGTGCGTAAATCTGTGTCAGAGCATTGGGCAGTTCGTGCATTTAAAGTTAAGAGCACTGGGTTTTCTCATGCTGCACAAAGTGTTTGCCTTTTCTCTTATTAAATAGAGACACTGAGTCCCATTGGACCCCTTCCCTCATGGAATTCTGGCTTCTGCCTCCCCTGTCAGGCTGTGTTGTCACCATCAGACATTAGTCACTGGAGCCAACAAGAAGTGTGTCCACAGCTCAGCTAAAACTGAAATGCTGTTTCCAGCCCAGTTGTGTAGAAAGTATCTGGTTTTTGTGTGTTAAAAAAGGGGAAGCTGCATCGAAATGCTTAGAAGGGCTTAAGAGCACAATAAAGAGATGCCTTGTGTCATGAGAGATTGTGGGGATTTGCCCAGGAAAAGGTTTTTTATTTTAATAAAACATTTTGCAATAAGGTCATGTTTGCCATTTTCTGTATTCAGCAAGGAAACAATAAAAAAAGGGGATTATGCAATAGAAACCTGACAGTGTTTTCATGGTGCTGTTATAAAAAATAGCAACTTCATTCTTACAGTAGTTACAAACTGCTGCTAGTTTAATTTCAGAATGATTCCCACAAATCCTATGGAATGGGAATCAGACAGGTGATGACAAACAACAGTTTAAAAAGTAAATAACTGCTTTATGGAGACTCAGTCAGATCGTTTTCCCTCCCAGACGTGTCAGGCTCACATTGTGCATTCGACTTTACTTCCAATAACTTGTTAAATTGTGGTAATGTGAATATTTACCATTATCTGTATTCTTAAGGCCATTAAAGCCCCTGGAGGTTATTTTTTCCATATTCATGGATGTCCCTTTGTATTGGGCAAAACTTTTTAGATACATTTGTCTTTCATCTTTGTGTCAGAACAATATGATGATAATATTTTTCTGTTTGATAAATTAGCAACTCCTGCGCGAGATGCAACAGATGGCAAGTCGCCCCTTCGCCTCCATCAACGTTGCCTTAGAAACAGATGAGGAGCCACCAGATCTCATCGGGGGGAGCATAAAGGTGAGAGCTGGGCCTTTGGGGTGGTCCTCACCACGATTAACCAGGGATGCTTTACACAGCAATCCCAAATCCTCTCATTTTTGTATATACCTGCAAGAAACTCTAAGTCCAGGAGGTCCAACAGGCACCATTTTAATTTGCTTTTATCCCTTCAGATATTCACTGATAACTCTTGGGTTGGTTCAGATTAATCTTATACTGATGCTGGGTTTGAAGTGTTGGGTTTGCCTTGTTAGTTTTTATGCTTTGAAATAGAGAAAAATCTCAGCTTTACACCAGAGAGCACTGGGCTGGAAATAGTTGTAGGTGCTGCAAATAGAAACCCTTCCCTGTGATATCTCAAGACAAGTGTGAATATAATCATGTCTGTGTACTGGGTAATGTTAACTTATTTCTGATAACAAATATATATTCCAATGTATCTTGTGATTAGCAAATAGGAGCATGAAGAAATCATGGTCATACACCAGGCTGGCACATTCTTACACACAACATGTTGAATTTTTAGTAAAAGCATATTTAAGAGGTGATGAATTAATTCAAAGGTCTTTTTGATGTAATGCTTTGACCAGCACAGACTTTGATACAAAAAGAAAAAACTAAAAACCTGAAAACACTGATTATTTTTCTTTCTCATCTAAGGCACCTGGATTGTTTTGTTTTATTTAGACTGAAGTTTTTTGAAAATTTTTCTCGTTAGGCTTTAAGGTTAAGAAGGGCAGACATGGATTAGATGTTGGGAAAAAATTCCCTGTGAGGGTGGGCAGGCCCTGGCACAGGGTGCCCAGAGCAGCTGTGGCTGCCCCTGGATCCCTGGCACTGCCCAAGGCCAGGCTGGACATTGGGGCTGGAGCCCCCTGGGGCAGTGGGAGGTGTCCCTGCCATGGCAGGGGTGGCACTGGGTGGGCTCTGAGGTCCCTCCCATCCAAACCACTCTGAGATTCTATGATTACTCCAGGTACTAAGTTTCTCACACTCTCTTACTATAACAAGAGAGCTTATTCTTTAAAAAAAACAAAACCAAAAACCTAAAGCACATGAAAGCAGTCTGACCCCAAAACTTCTGTTTGGTGAGTAATAATTTTTAAGTCTTGGCCTAAGTGCAGGCAATAAGGTTGCCTCTATAGCTTTGGCTCTTCCTTATTTGTATGTAAATATGGTCTGGCATGGCAAGTTTTAATACTATTCCATGTGATTGGTGTCCTGCACCACCTTCTGGGTGTGCACCCTGCAGAAGCAGCTTTTCAATATATGGAATCACAGAATAGTTAAGGTTGGAAAATCCCTCTGAGGCCATTGAGTCCAACCACTCCCCCAGCCCTGGCAGTGCCAGCACTGCCCCATGCCCACACAAGTGCCACAACTACAGGATGTTCAGATCCCTGCAGGGATGGGGACCCTGTGTCAGGGCTGGGCAGCCCTTTCTGGGAAGGCATTTTCCCTAATTTCCAGGCTGAACCTTTCCTGGTGCAGCATTAGGCTGTTTCCTCTCATCCTGTCTTGTACCTGGTTTGGAGCATAGTGAAGTAAAGAAAAAATTTGCAAAGGTCCTCAGTAATTCAGGTGATTGAGTATCTGGAACACTCCTTGGGTGCTCTGACTGGTTCTCCTCCCCATTGACTTTCTCTTGACTCCAGATCCTCAGATTTTCTGATTTTTTATAATTTCCCTGCTTCTGTCATGAGTCTGGTACTGGGAATTATTATCTCTGACAGCTCACCAAGACTTGGGAGTCCACCCTTGCAAAATCAGATTGTTACTCACCAAATCAGACTGAACTTTTATTTCATTGCTCATTAAAAAGGCTGTGGGATGCATGTGGATGTTCATGAGGCTGGAGGCAGATCTGGGAGGATGTAGCCTGGCTGCTGATGGTTTTGGGTTGCAGTCTGTCTGTCTGGGGCCCTTCTCTTCATCTTCTTCTGTTATCTGGAAGTAGCTAAAAACACCTCTCCTGTGGGATCAGGCCAGAACAAAGCTGTTCTAAACTTTTTGATCTCTGACAAGTTGTCTGCACTCAAACTACAGAGAGGATAAGCTCTGGATCTCTTCAGTTCTGCTAAGTGTGTTATTCCTCCTCTTGTTCTGCTGCCCTCATCTTGTCTGGCCTCCTTGGGTTCCTCTGGAATGGATGGAGAAGCTGGTTTGAAGCACAGTAAGAAAGACTGTAGAGAAATGTGCTATTTTAGACCCAGAAATCATTAGGAACTGGTAATTGCCTCTGTGCTGGTAACTCAGATACATGTTTCTTAATCAATTTTGGGCACAGATGAGGTGATCTGATACATGCAATGGCACAAACCCTGTACAGTAATCTGGAGCTGAGGAGATGAATGTGCACCTGAAATGTTGTGCCAATGGTAACTCTGTAAAATCAATCCATGTTTGGGTTGGAGGGGAGCTTAAAGATCATCCCTTTCCAGCTCTCTGCCATCATCTGCTGGCAGGTGTGGGTGCAGAACAAGGGTGCCTCCACATGACAAGGAGTGTTACTAGGTTTGATGGGGTTTATATAGTTTTTTTTCTCATCTTTTAGAACTTGGCTAGGGAATAAAAGTAGTCACAAAACGCTCGAGTGTTTCACAAAAGGAGAGGAGGCTCAGGAACGTTGTGGGTTGGAAGAAACTTGGGGAAATGATGCTTCTGAGATAGTCTGACCTGTTGGTCCCTGCATGGAAATGAATTTAAATAGAAATGAAACACCAGTCTGAATATGTATGGGATGTTATGGTTTAACACTAGCCAGCAGCTTGGGTTTTTCTCCTCATGCCTTTTGCACCTGCATGGGAAAAAGCTCTTGGCAGGAGAGAGCTGCAGGAGGATGGGCTGGGGCAATGCAGAATTGGACAACTGTGCTTCTCTTTGTGGTCTGGCTGTTCTTTAATTCTTAGCCAAGAAAAGAGGGAAATGTTACTGTGGTGCTGGATGTTGTATCTGCCCTCCAGTTCCACTGCCATCCACTATGTCAAAATTGGAGTCTTCATTTTAATTGCAAGAAAGCCAGACTTGCATTATCATGAATTCAGTGATGCTTTTCTTTGCCCATGGGAATCAAAGCTGTTGGTTAATGATGAGTTGATTTGAAGGTTACAAAGGAGAAGTGGAAAATGGTATGTCTTGTCTGCAAAAGATTAATTTCCTATTCCATTGTCCATAGCCAGTTGGCAGCCAGTGTCAAGCTAGTTCCATCCTAAGCTAATGTTTTCCAGCTGGACAGTATTAGAACTGTGTTTTCAATTAGTAGTTTTCCTGGGGTACTTAGGAGTAATAGAAAGTGATTTACCTGCAGGGAAGCAATTCCTATTAGAGGCTGCAGCTAGGCAACACGTAACTAGCTGCTTTGGTTTATTTGCCTCTCAACAAATACCCACTGAATCACAAATCTACCACTAAATTTGCTTAGTTATTACAAAATCTGTTGGCTTCTTTGTGTGTTCAGACATGCTGAATATTGCAATTATTTTTCTAAGTGTGTTTAACTTCCTTGGGTGCCTGGGACTCATCCAAGTGTCTGAACTGGTATTGATGTAGATCAGGCTTTTTTAGGGCTTGTTATCGGATTAATCTAAGTCTTGTAATCCTCTGCAGCCACGCTTAGAAGCTTTCCCAAAAGAATTTGGGAAGTTTATAATTTTGACATTGATTTCCACCTATCTTGAAATTGCTAAAGGCAAGAAGTTACCTTGGAAAAAACATGCACAGCCTAGCAAGCAAGTGCTGAGGTTGAGCAAAGCACTTACGGGGTCAACAAGAAAATGGTTGCAGTGGGAAAGAATGATCCTCAAATTGGAAAAAAATATTTTGGAATCTTTCAGAGGAGAGCTGGAGCAGTCTTTGCTGTGCTGTGTTCAGGGATCCAGCACGTGAAGCCAGTGCTAAGTGTTGATTATTTTTGCACCCATGATCTTTAGTTTCCTAAAGGGAAAGGGAGAAGCATTTGGTGAGCAAAATCCTTATGAAGTTCATTCAGTATGTTCTGTACCATTGTACCAATGTGCATTTAATTCTGCTGTTTGAGGGCTTCACTACAAATCCTGAATCAGACAGCAAGCTGATTCCTTTAAAATAGCAGATAAATAGATGGGAAATAGCATCTTATTCTAGTAATTAGTTTGCTTTGTTATGGGAGAAAGTGCTTTTGAGTGGTTTAAAGGCTGCCAGAAGATCCCATCTGTTCATGAAGTGCAGAGCTAAAGTGATGAGCTGATTTGAGAGTGGGTAGGGGGTACCACAGATTAATTAATATATTTTCAGTCTATTTGTATTTTGCATCTGAGCGATACCCTTGTTAAATTCCTTTTATATTGCAATGAAGTGGCAACCAGCAGTAAAGGGGCAGAGAAATGAGTAGTAAGTCCTGTGCCACAGGGTGCAGAGTTTGGGGAAGCTGCAGGGTGAGGAATGATTTGAAATGAAGCATCTGCCAGCCCCAGCACTTCTACAGGGTGAATTCATGTTAATTTTGACATGTGGCTTGATTTTGGGCTGTTTCATGCAGCTGGAGTTCAGCAAAGAACTAAAGGCCAAGGAACTGATGGTTTTTACAGCTTTTATCCTGTTCTGGTTGTCACTCTTGATGACTCACTTCCCCTTTACTTCACATGTTGCTGACCTGCTTTTGATCCATCAGATTTGCTGATGGACCAGCTTTTGTGACATCTCCCAACCTACTCCCCTTCAGTGAGCTGGGTTAGTGTAAGCATGGCAAGGACAGCTCCAGCGAGCTGAGACTGGGGCTCTGTGCAAGAGCAGGATTTGGAGGGAGGCCAGGCGTGAGGTGTGATGCACAAAAGCCTCATCAAGCAGAAATGACCAGGCTGTGTCAAATCATAGAATTGGTAAGGCTGGAAAAGGCCTTTAAATCACCACGTGCATTCATGGACACAGCACCACCATCATGTTCACCATTAAACTGTCTTCAAGTACCACATCCACAAGGTTATTGAGCATTTCCTTGGGTGGTGATGCCTATTTCCCTGGGCAGCCTGTGCAGTGCTTCACAACTCTTCCCATGAAGAAATTTTCCCTTATATCCAGTCTAAATGCCCCGAGGCACAACTTGAACCACTTTCTTTTTGTGTGATTAACATGTGTTAGAGGGGGACAGAGCAGCTTAGGGTTTTTCAAGGATGATACAAATACACTGAAAGTCATTCCTGTCCTCAGAAGGATAATAGCTGCAGCAAGGGGATGAAATTGAGGGATGGGGGGAAAGAAAGGGAATAATCCTGATCTGCTGTGGCACTTGCTGGAGATGGATCACATGCAGCCTTTGAGACCAGAAAGGCCAGTGTGGTTCTGCCTGACCTGGCTAAGGTAGGCTCTGGGTTTCTCAGCTTCCCTTCGGAAAGGCAGTTTAATTTCTAAAATCTTATTTCTGGGCTTTCTGGCAGTTACTGGTTCTAGGAGCTTTTCCATATGTTGATACAGAGGAATTCCAAGGCTGTCTGTGCTGTCTCTGTTTTCAGCAAAATCACTTCCACTCTTTAGGCTCCCTCCTGGAGCATTGAGGTGGCAAAGGAATACACAGGGAGGACAGCCCAGCTTGTACTTTCTGTTTGGTGTTTATTCCTCATATGCTGGCCCGCTTTTAGGGCATGGAAAAGTGTGGGATCCCCTTTGAAGGAATGCCAGGGGTAGGAAGAGAGCTTTCCCTGGGCAGCTGAGATGTGTAAAGTGGATTAGCTGCCCTAGAACTCCATAGAGGCTGGCTGTGATTCCTCCTACCAAAACAGCAACAAAAATACCTGATAAAACCTTCACCTAATGACGGTTTATTTCCAGTAAACAAGTGCCCAGTGTCTTGTTTTGAATTCTATTGCAAAATTAGGGGAAAAAAAATAGGGGAAACTTTTTCTACTCCCATGATATAATATGGAATATAGATCTTAGGAAGGGAGCTGTCATGAGATCAGCAGACATATCTGTTAAGCCTGCCTTGTATTTAGGGAACATTTGGCTGATAAGTGATTTTAGCTAGTTTTAGGTTTGAAGACTGTATAAACATTTCCGCAGGTTGGACCCTGATTTTAGCTGATAAGGAGGTATTTGCTGGAAGGAGAGGAAGGAGCATGAAGCTTCCAACAGGAGAAGGATTTTCTAAGTTCATTTTTTCCCCTCTAACGAGCATCTCTCTGATTGAAGTACTAATAACACCAGCAGCTTCTCAATAGCATTATCAAGGACTTATTTGCATTCATTTATGCCAAGTAGTTGTTTTGTGTGTTGTGTTTGCAATCTTCATCCAGCTGTCCGATTTCATTGGGTTTTTTAACTTTGTTTTCCTGTGCAAAAACCAGCTGAGTGCTTGGAAAGAATTGTAAAGGTCCTGCCCCTTCACCTGTACAAAATCAAAATAAATACTCACATATATATGCACATATCTCCCAGATTTGCTCCCCATGGCCTCATCCACCCCTCCCTGGGGTGTGGCTGGGAAGTGAAGGAGCAGGATGAGTGTTGGCATCTATGAGTGGCCAGGCTCAAACTGTGACATGAGATTTGGTCATTTCAGGGGAGCTGCCTTGGAGATCCAAATTCATTCACCTCACCAATCCGTCTCCTTCACCCCAAGTGGGTGCCATGGAGATCCAAATTCGCCTCACCAATCCCTGCCCTTCACCCTGAGCTGGTGGCCATGGAGATCCAAATTCACCTCACCAATCCCTTCACCCCGAGCTGGTGCCATGGAGATCCAAATTCACCTCAGCAATCCCTCTCCATCACTCCGAGCTGGTGGCCTTGGAGATCCAAATTCACCTCAGCAATCCCTCTCCATCACCCTGAGCTGGTGCCATGGAGATCCAAATTGTACTCAGCAATCCCTGCCCTTCACCCTGAGCTGATGGCCATGGAGATCCAAATTCTCCTCAGCAATCCTTGCCCTTCACCCTGATCTGGTGCCATGGAGATCCAAATTCTCCTCAGCAATCCCTGCCCTTCACCCTGAGCTGATGGCCTTGGAGATCCACATTCACCTCACCAGTCCCTCTCCATCACCCTGAGCTGGTGGCTGGGTGCTGCTGGACTCACAGGAGCCCTGGGCAGCACGGAGCAGTTGTTAAATAAGGGGGAGCAGACTGGGGCACCGTGGGGCTTGAGGCATGTGGGCTGCAGATCCGGGGTGCTCAGATCTGTGTTCCCCATTTCAGGCTGCTAATATCCATCTGAGGCTTTGAATGTGATTTTTGTTAGTTTCTCTCATGCACCAACCCAGTTCTAGGAGCAAGTCAGCTCATTCCCCAGTCCCTCTAAAATTCCAAAGTAGCTATCAGAGACAAGGTAAATGTAAATTTTTAATCTAAACTCATTTACTGTGAATTATTGCTAGAAGTTCATTCATCTCTATCTTGCAGGACACACATACTACCCTGAGAATATAATTTTAAAAGCTTAATAATCTTTTTTAATAGGAAATTGCTTGTAACTTGTTTTGCAAATGTTCACTCAGATTTTAATGGCACAATTTAAAAACTTGCAAATGGAATTTGACCCTTTTTCTAAAGAGTGAAATCACCTGAACAAGTGGAATCAAGTAATAAAACTGAACTGTTTGGGTAATGTTCCTTTTCTCATCCACCACCATAAGATTTTTTCCTTTATTTTAATTTCCTTCCTGGAAATTGAAAACCATGTAAGACTTATTTGATCAAACCACAGAAACATGTTTTCTTGTTAAGGAAAAAAAATTGTCCATATTATTTTTTTAATACATCTTGAAATGCAGTGTGCTGGCAGTATATCACAGAACCTAAATAAAACTGATGCCGGGTTTGTGAAATTGTACAGAATATTTATTGTTCTGGCCATTAGTTTTATGTGACACATTATTAACTTTTTGAATTTGTCAAGTACAAGCAGCATAAATAGAAATAATGAGATGAAATAAAAGTGTTTAGGTTGAGCATCACACAATTCAACCTACTTGGGGAAAGTATTTGGCTGTGAAATTGACTCCCAAGGGAACAGGTGCTGTATTCCACATCTGGGTCCCCTAGAAATAGCCCAGACAAATTCCTGGGAAAGGCCCTGTTCATGTGGAGAATCCTGCTGGAGAAGCTGGACTAATGAAATCACCTCATCTGTCTCTTACTGCTTTTAATGTCTATAATGGTTTACTCTTTATGCATGCTAAATACACATCAAAACTCAGAAACAACTGGAATTACTTGGCTTTTAGTGCTGGTTTGGGCCAATAAAATCATCTGTGGAAAGCAGCTGAGAGCAGCTGTTGCTGCCTCTGGGAACACGGGGCTGTGTCACGACCCTTAAAGCACCATGAGCTGCCTGTTCCCCAGAAAGGGCTGCCCACGGCTTCCAGGCCAGCAGGGCTTCACTGGCTTTCTGCTAATATTTGACATCTGATTCTTGCAGTTCTTGGGGGTTTTCCCATCATGTCCATTGATTGCTGCTTTGCTGCAGAGGAGAATGGAAAGCCCCTTGCAGGGAAGGGTTCAGGTGATTCAGTGCAGGAGAGGGGGGACTCTGTCCCTGTGCCCCTCCCTCAGGTGAGAGCCCACCTGCAGAGCTGCCCCAGCCCTGGCTGATGCCAAAGGCAAGGTGGGAATTGTGTCCCTGTGCCCCTCCCTCAGGTGAGAGCCCACCTGCAGAGCTGCCCCAGCCCTGGGGCCAACAGCAGGAGGACGTGGAGCTGCTGCAGAGAGCCCAGAGGAGGCCCCGGAGCTGCTGCAGGGCTGGAGCCCCTCTGCTCTGGAGCCAGGCTGGCAGAGCTGGGAATGTTCCCCTGGAGAAGGGAAGGCTCCAGGCAGAGCTCAGAGCCCCTGGCAGGGCCTGCAGGGGCTCCAGGAGAGCTGCAGAGGGACTGGGGCCAAGGCCTGCAGGGACAGGAGCCAGGGAATGGCTCCCACTGCCAGAGGGCAGGGCTGGATGAGATCTTGGGAATTGGGAATTGTTTCCTATGAGGGTGGGCAGGCCCTGGCACAGGGTGCCCAGAGCAGCTGGGGCTGCCCCTGGATCCCTGGCAGTGCCCAAGGACAGGCTGGACACTGGGGCTGGGAACACCTGGGACATGGGGAGGTGTCTCTGCCCATGGCTTTAAGATGAGTTTTAAGGTCCCTTCTGACTCAAAGCACTCCATGTTTCTGTGATCAGCTCCATGAATTTGTCTCTCCAATGTGCTGGAGGCACAGCTGTCCGTTTTTCTTTGAGGACCAGAGGTGCCTCAGGGCAGGGCCTGCTGGCTCAGCCAGCTCAGCTCTGACCATGGCCATTGACTGTGGGATTTGCCCACCCACTCGAGCTCCAGGGCTTTGTTCTCCCCTCTGTATCTGCTCCCACCATGGGACTCTGCTGTTCAGGCACCTATCAAAGCAGTCCTCTGGTGCTGAGTGTCTGAGAGATGCACCTTATTTGAATAGATTTGAATAATGTCTACTTCATTGTGCCATTAAGCCTTCAGTAAAAAAGAATCACTTCTCTAATTCAACAATGAGTTTATCAAAACCTCTGAATGGAAGTTGCTGGCAGAGGCAGGTTTTAAGCATCTGATAGAGGTTGTTACAAAATTTGGAAATACACCTATTTTATGTACCTTTTTAAAGTTTACCCTTAAGAGCCATCTCTCACATCTGATCTCTGCTTTCCATGTTCACTCAAAATCTTGCAGGGGAATGGCTTGGATCTGCAATAAAAGAGGCCATGGAGTTCTGTCAGGAGAGGTTTAGGTGGAGATAGGAAAGGTTCATCCCCAGAGGGTGCTGGCACTGCCCAGGATCCTCAGGGAATGGGCACGACCCCGAGGCTGCCAGAGCTCCAGGAGCCTTTGGAGAGAGCTCCAGGGATGCCCAGGTGGGATTTGGGGGTCTGGGCAGGGACAGGGGCTGGGCTGACTGATGCCTGTGAGTCCCATTCAACTCAGAGGATTCCATAATCCAGAGCGATTATGGAGATAAGAGTGCTCAGAAACTATTTGAGTGGGCGAAGAAAGGAGACCTGAGCTCTTGAGGTCTCCCCACCAAAATTGCACTTGATGAAGCCAGCCAGCTGCTCCTTAGACCCTCAGTGTCCTGGTGACACCTACCTAGCTCACATCAGGTGACAGGCAGGGCAGGGCTGGTGCTGGTGAGGTCTCCAGTCCAGGTCACAGTGAAGCTGCTGGTTGAAATGTCACATTTTCCTCCCTGAGTGCAGAAGCTGGTCCCTGGCTCCAGCGCTGATTCTGCCTTGCAGAGGGTGCAGCATGTCCTTCTCTCCTGACCTCCCTGCTCAAATTCCAAATTCCTCATTCTGTCACTCAACTCACTCCTGACCTCCCTGCTCAAATTCCACATTCCTCATCCCTCACTGCTCTGAGTCATTCCCTCCCTGCTCTGTCTCTGGCCGTGAGCAGCACTCAGAGATGCACAATGAGTCACAGTTCAGAAAACAGGTGCCTGAATGGGGGCTGTCAAAAATAAATGTGCAGGACTTGATTCTTTAGGCGAGTTTTTGTTGTTATTAACTGCAGCTTGTCTCAGGAAAAGCTGGATTGATGGACAATAGGCCATTTTTCCCCTTTTAGTTTTAAGATGGAGCTTAGCTGCAGCAAAGTGATGTCGTGCTTAATTCCTTCCAAATTAGTTTGCAACTGCTTGACAGATTTTGGGTGCATCATTATCCTTGCTGTGCATGGTTGAGAGAAATAAGGATCCCCATGCAGGGAAATATTAACAGTATTTTACCAACCCTCATCTTTTTTGAGATTGTTCAGCCTGAAAAATAAAAAGGTTTTGGGTTGACCTAATTGTAGCCTTTCAGTACCTGAAGGGCCCACCAGGAAAGATGGAGAGAGATTTTACAAGGGCCTGGAGGGACAGGACACAGGGAATGGCTCCCACTGCCAGAGGGCAGGGCTGGATGGGATATTGGGAATTGGGAGTTGTTCCCTGGAGGGCTGGGCAGGCCCTGGCACAGGTGCCCAGAGCAGCTGGGGCTGCCCCTGGATCCCTGGCAGCGCCCAAGCCAGGCTGGACACTGGGGCTGGGAACAGCCTGCGACAGTGAGAGGTGTCCTTGCTCCCTGCAGGGTATGAGATGAACTTTAAGGTCCCTCCCAACCCAAAGATTCCATGATTCTGATTGTTTTCTGGGCAGGTTGACAATGGAAGGAAGGAGGCTCAGGGCTACATCCTATCCCAGCTCTCTGTGCTGTGGAACCAGGAGAGCAGAGAGGAGCAAGATGTGTGACCTTGAGGACCAGAATAAAAATTCCATGGAAAGGGAAGATTGTGCCCACAGGGACGCATAATGAGAGTTTCTGCTGCACACTCAGGGTTCATTAGTTGGAAAGGGCAGAGGAGGAGAGAGGGTCTTGCCTGGGGCTGAGAGATGAGCTAAATTCCTCTCCAAGTCCCTTCAGCTCTGTGACTGAGAGCTATATAATGAACAGCTTCTGTTTCTTTTTATTTTATGACGTGCAGGAGACTCAGGGTGATTTGGGTACCACAACAGAGGCACTGTCAGAGCCTGAAATGTCTCTCAGGTGGTCGAAAACGAGAAGCAGAGAGGGGCGCTTGGAGAACTGGAGGAGGCAGTGCTTGTGTTCAGGGAAGGAATTCAGAGTGTTGCTCTTCCAGTTGATCCTAAAGAGGGCTGAGATCCAAAAGAGGGCTGAGCTGTACAGCAGGGTAAAGCCCAGGGAGAGGATTAAGGCACAGAAGAACTTGAGGCAGATGAATAAATTGAAGTGTGAACGATTTGAGATTAAAAGAAAGTTTCTGGTGGCAGAGTGTTGAGATCCAGAGCAGGGGATCTGGAAAGGTCTCCCAGAGGTGATGGCACAGGCTCAAAGTGTAACTGCTCCTAAAGCAGAGAATTGTGCTTTTATGTGCTATTGCCTGTGTTAGTGGAGGACTGGATTTGGTGACCCCTGAGATGGATTTTCCAGCCTCCTGTTTCTGCAGGTTGGCTGGAGGATGATGAATGTGTTGCTGAGCATCCTCATGGGTTGGGAGGGACTCTAAAGGTCACCTTTCCATGGTCTGCCATGGCAGGGACACCTGCCACTGTCCCAGGGTGCTCCCAGCCCCAGTGTCCAACCTGGCCTTGGGCACTGCCAGGGATCCAGGGGCAGCCACAGCAAATCTGGGAATTCCAGCCCAGCCCCTGCCCACCCTCCCATGCAGCAATTCCTTGCCAAGATCCCAGCCCAATCTCCCCTTTCCCAGTGGGAGCCATTCCTTGGCTCCTGTCCCTCCATCCCTTGTCCCCAGTCCCTCTCCAGCTCTCCTGGAGCCCCTGCAGGCCCTGCCAGGGGCTCTGAGCTCTGCCTGGAGCCTTCCCTACTCCAGGGGAACATTCCCAGCTCTGCCAGCCTGGCTCCAGAGCAGAGGGGCTCCAGCCCTGCAGCAGCTCCATGGCCATTAATCCATTGAAAACAAATACATTAAAAAGTATTAAAAAATACAGTCTATTATTCAGTTGTTCCTTCACTGTCTTCCCTCCATCACTTCTCTGTGTGGTCCTTGCTGCCCATTCTGCTCAGTGCTGAGGGTGAGCACAAGAGCTCTCTGTAACCCAAGTGCCACCCTCCAAGCTCTGGAATTCAGCAGAACTGTTTCATTAACAGTAGAATAACTTAAATACTTGAGTCTGTCCAAAAGAAAGTCAGCTTTGTGCTGGGTTCTTGCTCCCCCCATAAGGCAGAGGTCCGTGGGCTCTATTCCTGCAGTTCCTTCTCCAAGCTCCCTCCATTGCCTCTGGCAGTTGAGTCTCTGGGTTCCAGCACCAGGGTGTGCTTGTTTCCTTCTGGGAAAAGCTTTACTCTGAGTTGGGTCCCTTTGTTGGGGGTGGGGAGGTGAAGAATCCTGCTGTCGTAAACCAGGCAGGCAGCAGCTTCCATCATCCAGCCTATGCAGCATGTATTTATCTGCCTGGCACAGACCAGCCAACACTGCTGCAATCGTTGCAGTAAATGGGAGATATGGAAAGTTTTAAGTTTCATTTTGCTTGCTGTTGTCTCCTTTTGTCTTTTTTATTGAGCAGCAGTAATTTAACAGCATGTTTGACTCCTGTTCAGGCTTTTTCATGGCTTGCATTGCATTGAGTTTCTGTTGAATATTTGAGTACTATGATGTAGTTTGATGCCTGTTGGAAAAAGAACTAATTATTTCATTAACAGCCGAGTGGAATTTGTCCATACTAAACAAGAAAACAGAAAGCACTGAGTGTATTGGGTAAAATAGTGTTTCTCAGCTTTTTTAGCTGGTGTGGAACAAAATAAGAAACTTTCCTGAACCTGTACTCATTGGTGAACACTTGCATGCTAATCTGACTGTTATTGCAGCCCACAGTAGCACTGATCCTGCATACCTGTGTGTGGGGTTGGGGCCCAGCTGAGAACATACTTTAGTTTCTGAGCTGGGCTGTTGCATTTTGGCTTTCTAATGACATACTGAAGCTGGCTGTTGATCATTCAGGTAAAATCTTCACAAGAGTGCAGTGGGAGGTGGTCACAGACACTGAAGGTCAGCAAGGGATCCAGTCTTCTGCTCCTTCAGGGAGAAAGATGACTGTCTATTATACTTTAGAATCACAGATGGAAGAGGCCCTTAAAGCCCATCTAATTCCCCCTGCCTTGGACAAGGACACCTTCCACTAGACCGGATTGCTTCAAGCTCCATCCAGCCTGGCCTTGAACACTTATTTTTGTTCTTGGGAAAATGTTCTTTACTGTGTTAATGCACAGAGTGCTGTTGAGGGGGTACATGGACTTAAATTGTGGAAATAGAATTTGGAGTATCGAGTGGCCGTGGTGGTGCGTGCTGATATCAGTGACAGGCTGCTGATGGGGTCGATGGAACAAATCCTCAGTCCTGTTGATTACATAAGCTGCTCCTTTGTTATTGAATTTAGGGAGAAATATAAGCCTTGTGTAGTGCTTGACTTTTTAATAGCCTGATTTTTATTAAGTGAATGTGTTTTCTTGTGATGACTCGTGTTTTGATTGTTGCTGACAGTGGTTTTAGCTTTGCTGGCTGTGTGCTGGAAATCTGCCCAGCACAGCAGTGTGGTTCATGGTGGTTCATGCCCTGGGGCTTGTAGGAGCTGGAGGAGTGATGCTGAGGGAGGAGGGAGGGTGTAACACGCTGTTTAACATTTGTTTTCTCCCGCTGTTTCCCCTGCTGCAGACTGTACCAAAGCCCATTGCACTGGAGCCCTGCTTTGGGAACAAAGCAGCCGTTCTCTCCGTCTTCGTGAGGCTGCCTCGAGGGCTCGGGGGTATTCCACCACCAGGACAGTCAGGTGAGCATTGCTGTTGTCTCTGGTGGCTTGGCATTAACTCTGGACTCCTTCCCCAGCCTTACAGATTCACCTTTCCTGGTCCCACAGAAGCTGCTGTAGCCACAATTCAGCTTGGGATGTGCTCGAGGTATTTTAGGCTCCCTGGTCTGGGCCCTGCTGGCTTCCAGCATGAGTTTTGAGTTAATTACTAAAGTCAATTGATGGATGAACATATGATATTGGACTATGCTTTAATTGACAGCTGGGTGGGGGAAAGAGGGATCAGGTACAGCCATGTTTGCAGTAATTACCTGTGAAGGTAACTTGTCACTTGGCCTATCCAATTTAGTTCCCAGCTCCATTTGCAGGGGAACATCAACTCACAGAATGATGGAAAGCTTTGAGTTTGAAGGGACCTTAAAGATCATCCAGTTCCACCCCCTGCCATGGGCAGGGACACCTTCCACTATCCCAGGTTGCTGCAAACCACAGAGCAGCCACAGAGCAACTTGTGCCAGGGCCTCCCCCACCTCACTGGGAAGAATATCCCATCTAACCCTGTCCGCTGTCAGTCTGAAACCATTCCCCCTTGTCCTGTCACTACAAGTCCTTTCAGAGCATCTCTGCCCTCCTCTTAGGAGCTCTGGACAAAGAGCTTTTCCCCACCCAGCCTTGTTCTCAACCCCTTCAGACCCAAACCTGGTGTCAGGGCACTTGGTCATCATCTCCTGGGCAGTGTGAGATTTAACTGGGGTTCCCCAGTGAGCTTGGTGAAGCAAAGGCTTTGGCAAAAGAGTTAGCAGGGTTTGAATTGGATGGTTTGGTGTTGAGCTGGATTGAGCTAAGTCCCAGATGTCGTTTGTGTGTGAATAGAGCAGCGAGGCCCTGGTACAGGGCACCCAGAGCAGCTGTGGCTGCCCCATCTCTAGAATCTTCCAGGCCAGGCTGGACAGGGCTTGGAGCACCCTGGGATAGTGGGAGGTGTCCCTGCCCATGACAGGGAGTGGAACTGGATGGGCTTTAGGGTGCCTTTGAACCCAAACCATTCCATGACTCCCTGATCTGCCGTGAGGAG
This sequence comes from Melozone crissalis, assembly GCF_028551555.1. Taxonomy (NCBI): domain Eukaryota; kingdom Metazoa; phylum Chordata; class Aves; order Passeriformes; family Passerellidae; genus Melozone; species Melozone crissalis. The sequence goes on along the minus strand of NW_026535784.1, from coordinate 1,553,592 downwards.
GTTGCAGAGGTGATGTATCCACGGGAAGGGCAGTGAAACCTCGGTCCACTTTTGCTTTCAGGTTTATTGTAGTCCATCTACTGATGCAGGGAAAGACACCTTCAATGTTAAGGATTGAGGCTTCCACATTTAGAGTTTTACATCCACTAATACCCACCCTTATTGCTTCTTTTCCTCCTGCTGTTGCTTCTAATTAAACATGCAGTATTTCAGCTCCTTTCAGAATATTGGCTGGAGTTTAATTTTTGGGCCACAACACTTTTCTAGTTTATTAAAAAATTCTACACCCGTTGTGGCCTGGAGGGGTTTTCTGAGCTCTTTCTGCAGGTTTGTTGCTGTGGCTGTTGCAGTGATGTTTGTTCTGTGCCAGGTCTCGCCGTGGCCAGCGCTCTGGTGGACATTTCACAACAGATGCCAATTGCCTACAAAGAGAAGTCGGGCGCCGTCCGGAATCGGAAGCAGCAGCCCCCTGCACAGCCAGGAACCTGTATTTGATGCATGGACATCAGAAACTGTCTAGGGTTTTAAACACAATGGAAAAGTAATACCAAGGAGGAGGAAGATTTCCAAGTCGTGTCCCAAGAGACTAAAAGCACCCGGAAAAAACCACAACTTCCTCGAACCCAGTTTTTTTCTCTCATCTACGTGCTAGTTGGCTTTATTTGACAACTGCTCCACTTAAGTTTTACTGACACATGGCTTCAGATTGCTCCTTTGTTTTCTTCAAGTTTAAAGCAGAATGGTTTCGTTGCAGGTGCGGTGAGGTCCGGCGCCGCCACTCCTGGTCAGTGTAAATACAACAGTAGTCCAATGAATGACACTCAGGTTTCTACATGGAAAGTGCTTTGTAGTTCATGTATTTATCAAACTGTACAAAAAGAAAAAGATCCAGTGTTTACAGGTGTCAGCTCTCAACACATAAACACTACTATTAATCTTCAAAGCATCTTCATTCTTTGTTTTCATTTAATATTTAATTGTTCCCTCATTATTTCAGTGGAACTCTCTTCCAGGCACAGCCTTTTTGTAGTCATCATGGTCCAGGAATGCAAAAGCTGGGATGGTTTAAAGGTTGATGTTGCTCAGACCACATGAAATAACTGGAAAGTTGGATGTTGCTTTGGAAAGACTCAGTGTTTACATAGTCTTAACCTGCTTGGAGTACACCACACACAAGTGCCTAGACGTGAACAGATCTAGGGAGTGAGGAGACTGCTACACACGCTGCTTTTTAACATAACTAAATTCCTTTGAAGGTATGTATACTCACATCTAGAGTCACCCAAGGCACTCTGTGTCCTCTGTCCCATGCAGTCAGAGGAAAATCGCATTTTCCTGACCAACCAAATACTCACCCAGGTGCAAATACCTGCAAGGCACGTAGAGTTTCAGCATCCCATAAGAAAACTCCCGGTTTCACCAGCATTTTCATAGAAGCAGTCTGTGTTCCAGGTCAGACATATCACATTTTTCTGATTTTGGCCTCTTTCCTCCCCCTTCCCTCCTGCCATCCTCTGGATGAGAGCTGAGCTTGGAGGCATTGCTCCCCAGTGGTTGTGGTTTGCTCCATCTTCTTACAGGGTGTAAAAAGAAACGCTCCAGGTGCCAGGGCACTTGAGGATGAAGTCAAAAAAGAACTTCAAATAAAAATCAGGCAGAGCAGCTTTGTTTTGCCACAGGTTTGAGTTCTCCACAATGAGATCCTGGTATTTCCTGTGTGGCTTGAGCTCTGTTAGAGGTTGAAGAAGTCGCTGGTTGGTGAAAGGACAAGACTTGCAAACAGCAAAGAGAAGGTTTGGTGTTTAAGGGGTGCATCAAACCACCTGAACTGCTCTGCCAAGCTGGGATTGTGGTTTGAGGCTCCAGGTTGGACTGAGGCACCCATCTGTGTGTGGTGGTGTCCAGTGTGTCCCTGGAATGTGGCACAGGGCCTGGGGGGGCTGCAGTGGTGGGAAGGTGTCAGTGAAGGCTCCAAATGAGGGCTGTGATTATGGCTCCACCAGTCATCGTGGGTCACCCAGGTCACTGAGCTGCTGTGGGGAACATCTGATATTTAATAATGGAGAAGTAACATATGAAGGGAAGTGCTCTTGGGTCTGGCCAGGCAGCACCTTTCCAAACTGAAACCCAAATAACTGCTCCTGTTTTGTGCATGTTCTGGTGACCAGTCACGTGTCAGCCATTCATTTCTGGGGTTTTTTTTTTTCTAACCATGTATTTTGAAGAAGCTCTTTGGAGCCTGGCAGCATTGCAATAAAGAGGTCAATTGCTGTGTGTGTCCAGACAGTGGTGATGGGAACAGCCTGATGGCTTAAGGACTGTAGTGGATGATAATTCTGATTTAATGTGTCATTCAACAAGTGCAATGGGACTGCATAAAAATATTGGGACTGCAGAAAAATACTGGGAAAAATGCATTATATATAAAAATATATATAGATGCATCTGTTTCTAAACTAGAAGTTTCAGTGCTCTGTGGGAAGAAGGAATTATGATCAGAAAAGGGTTGAGATTTGTCTTAGAATGAAGGGATTTAGGCAATTTAAGTTTTACCTGATGCATGGATTACCTCAGACAGATTCATCTCCTGATAATATTTTCTAACTTGCTCAGTGATAGGGTTAATCTGAACTGGAGAAATAAGACTGGACTAAAATCCCTCCCATGTTACTGTGTATTTTCAGCCACGATGCACATCCTGATGTTTGCAGATTTCTTCTTGCTGTTTTTGGGAGGAGAGCTGCCAGCCCAGATGGTGAAAGCCTCAGTGCTTGGGTTTCCCTCTTCAGGACAGCTCTTGGGCAGGTGCTTAAAGTTGTTGGGTTTTCCTGATCACAAATAGCTTTCAGGACCATAGGCCTGGAGGGGTGACAGATTTTTACATTAGTAAAAAGACATAAATACAGAGTTTGAGATGTTTTCTCACTCCTGGAGAGCTGGGCTGTGTGGTCTGCAAAGCCTGCAGTGTGCCAGGAGTGTGGCCAAAATGAGGTGTCAGATACTGAAAAAATGAGCAAAACCGATCAAAGTCAAGGTGTATCAGAACCAAAAAATGTGAATAGAGCAACAAGAGTTACTTACATAACTAAAAGGACCTGGCTCCTTTAGGATGTAGCTGTACCCTGCATCTGATCTCCATCCTGATGAGGGAGAAGAGAATTCTCATACATAGCTCTGCTGCAGTTTCATCCCAGCTTAGAGGTAAACAGGGAAAAACATGGGAGAGGCTCGGGGAAGGAGGAATTGCTGGCAGTTTATCACCAGGCCAGTATCAAAAGTGAAGGAATTTTGGGTTTATTTCATTTGGAGGAGAGATGGGGGAGAAAGAACAACCTTATTTCATGGGAGAATCTGTAAATAAATGACAAATGGCACACAGATTTTGCACTTGTACATAAACTCTACAGTAACGTGCAGAACATGGAGAGATTTAAAGTGTATATAAACCAGAAAAAATATTGAATGTATTTTTGATGATTTTAAATTATGTATGAGGTTTGTCTTAATAACTCCTTCATCTGATCAGTAGTAGATAACTTTCCAGAGCTTTAAACACCAGATTATATCGTGATATCTTGCAAAGCAGGGAGGCATAACTTGACTTTTGTGTGTTCAAATGTATTTCACTTAAATGTAGAAACCAAGTTAAATAATGGTTTTTCCATTTGAAAGGGGAAAAAGCAACATTTGGATACAAGTAATAAAGGTCCTTAAAGTGGTCACTACATGGAGGATTAAATCAGTAGTTTAAGGCCTTTGTTACTAAAATTGTGGCAGTGTTTCCATTCATAATCACTATTTTCAGGTGTTTATGACTGGCTGAAATTCAGCATTTGACATCTCGACCCTCAGAAGATTTTCATTCTCTGAGAAGAGCCTCTAAAAAAATTAGAAATGAAATTTCAGAACTGTTGGGGCCCTTTTCTTCGAGAAAACAATGGTGCCAGTGGATCTCCAAATAACACCCTTTTTTTAAAATTCACCATTTTCCATGGGTTTTAGCCCAGAATTTTCTCTGGGCAGGTGTAGCATGACCTTGCAACTCTCTGGCTCAATATTTTGGATACAAGAATATTTATGAGACACAACTTTTCAGTTGTTACTATCACTTTCCCTGGGCTTAAAAGGCACTGTAGTGAAATTACCAAAATAAAGCTACTTATGATGGGAAATGCCTGTGATGAACATCAAGCCATGGCATGTAATGTCCCAAATTCAGTGGTGTGGAACCATGGACAGCCTCTGCTGGCAGATCCACCCTCCTGAGGCTGCTTTGTGTCCTCCTTGGAGGTTGCCCAGGAGCTCCAGCTCTGTGCAGGAACGTGCCCCAGGTGCCCAGGCCCTGCTGGGCTTTGTGGGGTGCTGCAAATGGCACTCAGCCTGCTGGCCCTGCAGGAGCTGAAAGGAGCCTTTGGGGCTGAAATCAAACCTGGGGTCTTCTCCATACCCCTGGGGCCTTCTCCATACCCCTGGGGCTCCAGTGCCATGGGCTGGGCTGCCCCCCGTCCTTTGCTGCTCCAGCTGTTCCAGCTGCTTTTCCTTCTCCAGGAGACCCTGAGCTGGGGACAGGCACCAGCTGCATCCACAGCCCTCAGCCCTTTCCCACAGGAAACTGGGATTTATTGATAATTGCTGGGATTTATTGATATTAACTGGGATTTACTGATAATTACTGGGATTTATTGATATTACCTGGGATTTATTGATATTAAGCTCTGTGTGAGACAGCAGCCAGCAGGCTCTGTGTGCCCAGGGCAGCCCCTGAGCCCCTCCCGGGTTTCTCCATCTGGGAACACCCAGGGGAGGAGAAGGGGCTGCCGTGGCAGAGCCCCTGGAGCTGCAGGACAGGGGACAGGGCTGGGCTGGGCTGGGATGGGAGGGAAGGGATGGCTCGGGGTGTGTGCTCAGTTTTGGGTGTGTTCTTTGCAATTTTAGACAAATTCCTGCTTTTTCTGTTGGTAGCTGCTGAAACAAGCTGAGTTTCCATGCCAGGACTACTACAGTATGTGTATCTGCTGATTTTCTCTGCATCAGGGCAGGTTTTGTTCAGTCTGTTTCTTTGTTCACACAGATGATTTGTGTGTGTCTTCCAGGTACTAGAATTCTTTAGACATTTCCTCTCCATTTAGTATTGATTCCACAAACCTCACCAGTAGGAAAAAAGAGAAAAATAACAATTGTCGCAGAGTGTATCACATGTCAGTCCATTTAAAAAAAAAGAAAAAAAAGAAAAAAAAAGAGTTTTATATTACTCTGAAATTTGTGCACAATAAATGTTCTTTAAACTAAGATCCTTGAATTAATTGTATTCTGGATTTTTTCTCTCTTTGTTCTGTAATTATTTATGATTCTTATCTGTGTTCAGACTTGAGCTTAGTTTGTTAATATGTATAATTTAGCATTTATTGCATTCATATGTAAATAGGAGCAAGTATTGTAAACTATTTCATTGCTGGGGTTGTGGGTGTTATACATACACACATTTAGGATTGCAGTTTTTTGGTATAATTTTTTGTATTGTAAAATAACAGCTAATTTAAAGCCGGAACGAGAAAATTCTTGGGAGGTCTGTGCATTTTAAATACAAATGTGAAGTACATGTATATAAATAAAGGTAAATAATGCAAATCTTTCCTCTGAAATAAAAAGTAGATGATCTGGTTAAAATTTCCCTCTTATTTATTTTCTTAAGGGGGTGGGGGGGATAATTCAAAGTGTTTTGAAGGCTTCTGGCTGAGGTGAAGGTGAGTTTCTGTTCTGCTAGGGGGGTGTCAGTGGGCTCCTGGCAGGTGCTGGATTTGGGAGGAGAAAGGAGGGACATGTGCTCTGGATGGGGGATGGATGGATGTAATTCAAAGAGTTAAGTCTGTAGATTTTAAAGACAGAGACAGTCATTAAATAGGTTCCATTTCTACCCTCAGGTTCACTTTCCCCCAGGTGCCCCTTGGGGGGAAGAACCTCTCCTGACCTCCAGCCTGACCCTGCTCCAGGCGTTCCCTGTCCCTGTCACAGAGAGCAGAAATCAGAGCTGCCCCTTCTGACATAACCCCCACAGAGATACAAAATCTCAGCCCCTTCCCTTCCTACTCTCACTAATAATTTTTGTCCAGTAAATTTCTTGTTTAAATCCAAGTAGGAAAAGCTCTCCCCCATGGAAACTGTATCACCGGTTTTGCTGATGATTTATCAAGTGTTGGCACCAGCTGCTGTTCCAGACACAACAGCTGGAGAGGGAGGCAGAGGTGGCTGCTCCTCTCCCACCCCTGTGCACCAGGACATCTCCCACCACGGGGATTTACCTGGGGTTTGTTGGCTGCTGCAAGGCTCCTGCCCTTCACAAAATCTTGCAGTTTGGTGAAATAACTAGTACTAAAGGCTGCCTGTCTCATGGTTATGCAGGCACTGGGGAAGTGACACTATTAGTGGCAATAAACATCTTGCTGTGGAAAGATCAACTGGAATTTTTGACTGACAGACTCTCCACTTTACAAACTACAAAAGCTGCACCAGACTTTCACAAAGCAAAAGTCTTCTGCACATTCCCTCAAAATTTGTGGGGCTTTTCCCCAAAGTTGGAACATCAATTTTGTGGTTACTCTCTCAAAGACTGAGTGGAAGGACTCTGTGTACTCTATAGGTGGTAAGTTCCACTGACTCCTGTTCTCTACTGTGCCTTTGCTAACTTTAATGTATATAGCTATAATATATAACAATATATATTTAATATATAACAATAACCTCAGTGTTGTGCACTGTTTTATGTAATCTCTCAGCAGTTCTCTTGGTTTGTGCTGTGCAGGAACTGTTCAAGGCCTTTTGTCTGTTACCTCCTGTCTGCTCAGTAAATAACACATTTGATAATAGCCCTAATCAGCAGCCTTAGGATCTCTCGAGCCAGAGGATTGAGGTGCAGGTCACCTAAGCAGAGCTGCTGCCAAGAGCCTGTGCCTGAGGCAGGGCTTGTCTCAAGCTGTCACTTGATCTGTGACACCCCGGCAGCCGCGCTCGAGCCCTGCCGGGACGCAATCCGCTGCTCCCCATTTATTTTTATGTCACTCTCCAACTTTGGAATTAAGCACTGCTGGGATGAAGCAGAGTTGAACCTGACATTTATGAGCCGTGAGGGTTTCAGCCACAGTCGCCTCCGAAGGCTGTTGTGCTGCTTCATTCCATGGCATTAAATGGGGATGCAGGAGCCCAATTCCAGCAATTGCTGCAGAGCTGAGCAGGGGATGCCAGGCTGACAGCACAGCGTGGGGTGTCCAGACTTGAATTGAAATGGGCAGGGGGTAGTGGTTTTAGAGCTGCTTTAAATTTATTTTGGACAGCAGGAAAAACCACAGAGGGCTGGAGCCATTTTTCATCCCTGCTCTGATTTTTCTTGTGTTGTAGCAAAGAAAAGAGGCTGAAAGAGAAAGAACATGGAGGTTTTCCAAGGCTTTTGTCCATCCAGGATGATGGTCTTTGTCTACAGCTGTCATTAATGAATGGTTTTGGGTAAGGAGCCAGAGAGGAATTTCAGGTCCAGTTTTCTTTCCACAAACCTTAAATATCAACCACACACAGCAAGAAGGGACTTTAAGGCTTTTTGAAAATCAATTTAACTCCCCCAGAAATCCTGGAGCGGAGGCTGGGTGCTGTTTCTTCCACCAGGAAAAGGTGGAGTTGGGGCAGCTCTTGGGTAGTTCCACGTGGCTGGTTGGTGGCAAATCATCTACAACATGGCAGAAACACCAACATCTCCTTTTTCCCCATTGATGGGAAGAGAGGAGAAAGAGAGTTGTACAAAAGAGCCAGAGCTCCATAGCCAATTGCCATTTGGGAAAAAAGAATTAGCAGATTCTTGAATTTCTCTCTGGGGTTTTTGGTTTCTGAAGTGATCAAGCAGCAAAGCAGGGATTGCAGGGACAGAATGCTACCACTGAGATCTTGCCAAAGCATGAGGTGGGGGGAGATTTTCTAATGAGGTGAGAGCAGCTGCTGGTGATTTTCCTGGCTGGTAATGAAGCTGGACCCAGGTGTCAGCATCACTGGAGGTGGGCTGAGCTCCTCACCTTCCCCATTGCAGGGTGGCTGGGAACAGCAACACATCCCAGACTGTGTCAGAGTCCCAACACCCTTGGCTGGGACCATTGCCACCCTATGGAAGCTCTGAGGTAAGGTACCTGATCTCCTTCAGGCACCTCTTCTCCTTGGTGACTCCTGAGACTCAGTGACAAGCTTGGGATTTGGGATCTGCACTAGAGAAATCTTCCCCACAAGCAAAGAACAAGATCTCAGGGCTCAAACTGCATTGGAATTGATGTTTTTCATTGGCATGTAGGGCTGGGACAAGGGGGGATGTCTTCCAACTGCCACAGGGCAGGGATGGAGGGGACACTGGGAATAAATTCTCCCTTGTGACAGTGTACGGCCCTGGCACAGGTGCCCAGAGCAGCTGTGGCTGCCCCTGCATCCCTGGCAGTGCCCCAGGCCAGGCTGGACATTGGCGCTGGAGCAGATTGGGGTAGTGGGAGGTGTCCCTGCCATGGCAGGGGTGGAATTAAATTGTCTTTACAGCCCCTTCCAACTCAAACTATTCCATGAGTCTATGATCTGCTGCAGGATCAGCCCCTTCCTTCCTCCTCCTCTCTGTGTTCCTGGGCTGCATGCATCATTCAGAAGCCACATCTGCAGGGAATTTTGCCAAAAAAACATTGACTGGGCCACCCTGGCTCTAGCAAGAAGGACAGCACCTTTCTCCTCTTTATTTCCCTGCTGCTGACAAGAAGCCCAGGTGCAGCTCCACAAACCTGTGAGGGCAGGGGCTGTTTCTGATCTCCCCCTACCATGGTGAGCAGCAATGCCATGGGAGCATGGGATTTAGTCTCTCCTGGTCCTCATGCTGATCCCTGAATTCACTTTGGAAGCAGAACTAGCAGAACTTCACTGGGTAGGTCTGGATTGTGGTGGCTGACCATGAAGTACTGTCTGGATGGGGAATTGGAGCAGAGCTCAGACATGTCTGCATCCATCCATCCATCCATCCATCCATCCATCCATCCATCCATCCATCCCACCTGCAGCTGGCTGTTTAGCAGCTCTGCCTTCCAGGCTGCAGCCACAATGAGCCTCACACAGAGTGACTGGCAGGATTTCCATTGACATGTTCCCTGGGATCCTTGCTCCCACCAGAAATCATTTCCACTTCCCCTTAGAAAAAACCCCACGAAATGACTTGAACATTTTTCATGTCAGAGCTAATTCTGAGCTTTTCCCTTTGGCAAACATCCACAATTTTTTAGAAATTCAGTGTTTTAATAACCGAAGCAAGATGTCTCCATCCCTACCAGCATTTTAGCACTGTTTGCTTGGAGACAATGTGTGGTAAATTGTTGTTTCTGATTTCTACATCCCCTTGCAGCTGTTGAACCTCAGCTGCAGGATTTTCTTGTGCTGTGTCTGCAGCCCCAGTGTGACGGGGACTGTGGGTCCTGTCTGCAGGTCTCTCCTCCAAACCCGCTGTGCTGTCCCAGGTGTGTCATGGGAACATGGAATGGTTTGGGCTGGAAGGGACTTTAAACATCATCTGGACTTTAAACACTCTCTTGCCATGGGCAGGGACCCCTTCCATTGGAGCAGGCTGCTCCAAGCTCTGTCTGTCCTGTCCTGGGGGCCACACAGGTGAAGTAAGAAAAGGTGAGACCTTTTCTCTGGGAATGTGGAAAAATGACTTCCTGTGCTCCTTCCCCGGTGTTTAATGTCTGGGGCTGGAGGAGGGAGTGGTGCTCAGTTTTGTTGGGGGCACAGCCAGCACCCCCAAACCATACCCAGACCCAGAGACAGGGAAGAACTGAGGGTCAGCCAAAGCCTCTTCCAGCCATTGGTGCTTCTGCTGCTCCAGAATCTCCTCACCCTAAATTTAGGATGATTCCCAGGTTTTCTTGGAGCCAGCTGCTCCATGCCAGAGCAGGGCTGCTGCAGCCAGCCCCCGAGCTGAGCCCCACGTGCTGTCCCTGTGCAGAGCCTGGGGGGTCCCACGGGGGAGTCCTGAGAGCCCCTTGGATGCCAGGACCCCCCGGACCCCCCTGCAGCTCCTCCAGCCCAGCTCTGGGCGCTGACCCTGCCCGAGCAGCTGCTTGCCAAGGGCCAGGGAAAGCCCTGCAGCCCTGCAGGGCTTCCATAGCATGGAAGTTTCCACAGTCTCAGGTTCAGCTGGCTGGAACCTCCACAGGAATTGTCCTTTGAGGCAGCAAAGCCCAGCCTAGGTGCTGTGGGGAGGAAAAAGGCTTTGAGGAGAGCCCAAGTCCTTCTCTAACCCTCAGGTTCTGCTCCTCAGCTGCATCCTCAGCTGCTCCATGCACACATGGAAGCAAACATGATTTACGGGAGGAAGAAGTGCAACATTTATGTGTTCAACCTTGAACTCACTTAAGGAACTGACTTGAATTTTATTCATTATTTTTATAAAAATTTTATGTATTTGTATTTTCAAATTTTTTCCCCTACCCCGAAGAAAGCATTCTATTTACCGCTAATCAAATTTCCTGTGATTTCTTTTTTTTTAAGTTGCCAAGAATAGCTTTTTTTTAAGTTGCCAAGGATGTTCATGGCCTGAGCAGAAGCCTTCCTGGCTGGCATGACCCACCACCCTGCCTTCTCCTCCCTGTCCCTTCCTCCTGTGCCCAGCCCAGGGTACAGCACCAGCCCTTCCCAGTTGTTTCCACTCTGTGGGACACTGGTGACATCCTGGCAGCAGTGGCTCCACAGGCCCCCAACTGCAGGTGCAATTATTCCCAGCCCTGCTGTATCTTGCACTGCTTCCCTCCTCCTGTGCTGTCCCCAGCTTTGGGCCAAACCTGCCCAGATTTCTCCCAAACCTTTGCAGGTTTCACCCCCACAGGCTGCACAAACAGCCCCAGGACTGGTGTGGGGACTTGTGTCTCCTTCCCTGATGACACTGGTGTCCCTCCATCTCAGCAGAGCTGGTTCTCACCTGTCACCTCTCCTTTCTGGGACCCAGGATTGGGGCTGGGGCTGGGAATGGGCACGGCCCCAAGGCTGCCAGAGCTCCAGGAGCATCGGGACAGCACTGCCAGGGATGCCCAGGTGGGACTTCAGGGGTTTGGGCAGAGCTGGGGTGGCACTGGGTGATCCCTATGGGTCCCTTTCAGCTGAGGATACTCTAGGATTCCATGATTCCAGCCAAGCACGCCTCATCTGAGCCCCACCACTCTTCCAGCCCCTAGAGAACATCCCCCAGTTTCTTCCAGCTGCCTTTCCAGGAGAGGAGCAGAGCTCAGCAGCATCCAGGACACGTCGGCACGGCAGGAGCGAGGGGTCAGGAAAATGCGTGTGTGCTTTATTCATGGATATGTTTGAATATTGACATGTACAGAAAAGGTAAGTACAAGTTTGACCCATCCCCTCGAGCAGGGGCACACAGGGGGTTCCTGCCCCAGCACCATCTCCCACCCTGGGTCTCCCTCCCAGCTCCTGCTCCCGCCTGGACAATGCTGGATGTGACGTGACAGGACAGGTATAAGTACACACACAATATTTCACAGGCTCTCAGGGCTGCCAAACACTGGGAGAAGTGCTGTGCAGCCAAAAAATAGAGTTCAGTGACTACAGAAAGTCTGGCTGGTTCTTTAACTGTGATTTTTTTCTTTATTTTTTCCCATGATTCTTCTTTGTGCTTATGGAAGTTGTCAGGAATGGAGTAATTCCTAAAAAAAATTGTCTCCCTTTCTGTCTCTTGGCTCGCTCAGTCTTTTGCCTTTACAAGCAGCTGCTATGACTTCTGTGGTTAATCAAGAGACTTAAAAATGAAGATCCATGGTTCACTTCACAGAATTCAGCAGAGATGGAATTTCATCCAAAAAAATTACTGACTTTTCACAAGGAAAAAGCAGTGGTCTGTGCACACATGTTGGTGGGTGGGAGGAGAGTCATTATGTTTGCTTCCTCCAGCAGAAAGGTTCAAAAGTCATCATTTTTTGCACAGTTTGATTCATGAGCAGGCTTGGAGGGAGAATCAACATTAAATATTGGTGGAAAGAGTAAAATGATCAGAACAAAGCCATGAAAGTTTGGGGAATTTTTTTTTTTTGTTAATTCCCGCTCCTTCCTGCTGGATGAGAGGCTCCTTGCTCTGTGCCTCACTCATTTCATCCCAAAGCATCCCTGAACCCCAAGGAACCCCCAGAAGGGCAGGACCTGGCCTGGGACAGGGCTTGGAGGACAGGACATGGGAACTGGGGATCTGCAGTGAGACAATTAGCATCTGCAGAGCCTTTAAAGCAGGACAGCCCTGGGAGTGTCCAAGACCAGGCTGGATGGGCTTGGGAAGCCTGGTCTGATGGAAGTGACCCTGCTCATGACGGGGGGGCTGGAACAGGACGAGCTTTAAGGTCCCACCTGAGTCATTTCATGATCCTGTGATGTAAACCCTGGGGAGATGATGATGTCTCTCACTGAAATCACTAAAGTGGGTACTGATGTGGGACATGGTACTGGGGTGAGGTAACCTCTGCAGGTCTCCATCCCATCCAGTCCTTGAGTAGGATTCTCCACACCTCTTTTTACAGCATACCAGTCTGAAGGGAGAGGTGAGGCATCTTGACCACCCAGAAAAACTCTCTCTGCTGAATGAGAAGGAAATGGCAAAGTGGCACTTCACCATCACTGACACTGCCATGTGAGAGACACGGGAGTGGGTGCTCCTGAGAAGGAGCTGACACTTGCATCCCCACCCTGTGCAGATGCTGAGCCCGGGCACGACTGAAAGCTGGTGGAGACTGCTTTGATGAGTGGAAAGCAGAGCATGACTACAGGACTGGAAAGGAACGGGGCAGAAGGGTGCAATTCCCAGCATGACCTCGTGGTGCTGAGGTAGTTCCTTGCCTTGAAGGGCTGAGCAGTCAGGGTTTCATCACTCTCCACTGCAGCTGAGAGGGCACAAGCTTTGTGTCACTTGGCCTCTCGAGACACTGCTGTCCTGGGCAAAGGGGAGACCTTCACAGCAGCTCTGTGCATGTCTGGGGTCACTTTGAAAGGATTTCCTGCCTGCAGCTCTCCCTCCTGGTCTGCTTTCCTGGTCACAGTGAGCCTCTTGGCCATGAAGTTCTCACACACAGCCTTTGGCTCAGGGTGTGACTTTCACCCTGCACACGAGCCCTGGAGCTTGGTGTGGCCTTTGCACAGCCCTGAAAGCCAGGTGCTACAGCCCTGAGCACCTCAGGGAGCAGCACTGTGGACAGGATGCAGCAGGAGGAGAATTTCTGCTCATGTCAGACACATCCACAGGTGTTCAGCTGAAAACCAGAGTGGTTTCTTGTTGGAGCAAGAGCCAAGGAAGTTGCTGCAGTTTCTTAGAAAATCTGAAGCAATAAGCAATGGGAGAGGTTTTGCAGGAAATGGGACTACAAAGCAATGGACTTTGCTGTGTCAGATGCTTCACAAGCCTTTCCATGCATTCAAATGCCAAGGAATTAATGATATTTATTATAGTAATAAATGGACTGCTGCAAAGGCCAGGCCTAAACACACTCAGGAGGATTCTGGGGCTGTTGCTCTTCCTCCCATGGCACTCAGCCTGGGTAAGCATTTATCCTGGGTAGCCTTCTCACTCTTCCTTACCATCTTCTTTCCTGGCTTTAGTAGAGGGTTCAGCCCCCCAGGAGGGCACTGGGACTCCTCAGCTCACCTCCTCAGGAAAGATGGGGTGCTCAGGTAGCCCAGAGTCACACACCTGCATAAAGGTGCCCCAGGACACCAGAGAGACATTGATCCTCGCTTTCCTCCCCTGGGCTCTGGCTGTGGCTCAGAAGAAAGGGTCACTTCAGCATCCCTTGCTTAAATGACATCCTCACTGATAAAACAGGAACAGGCAAGAGGCCTTGGCCTGCTCACCTGAACACTGGGGGCTGCCTCTGCCAGTTTTCCAAGGAGGGGAAACTATAGCAATCCAGTCCCTACCCATTATATAATTCATGACTGGCTTTTCTTGGCTGGGTATTTCTGTCTTCAGGGTGGTTTCTGGCAAACCCCTCCTATCCTATTTCTTTCCAGGAAAACAAATGAAATCCCATGGCTGCAGACCCTGTGCCAGTGAGACCAGAGGATGAGCAGGTGAGAGTGGGATGTGTTGGGCTCAGGTCAAACCCTGCCCATGGGCTCACACATTGGCCCCTGATGGAGAAAGGGTAGCTTGGAGTGGGACAATATTGGCCTCTGGTTGTTTGGATTTAGCAAAAATGCCCCAAAACACTGAACAGGACCAGTGGATAGAGGTGTTTGGGTTGGGACACAAAAAATTCAGCCATAAACAAAATGCAACACACGTGTTTCTTCCTGAATACCATCAATACAGGACACAGGTTTCCCCAAGAGGGAGGGCCCGAGGGGAGGTGACACTGGGACGAGGATGCTGGTTGCACTCTGGCCATGGTTTTGAGAGGGTGGATAATCCCTGCCAGCCAGCTCAGAGTGTGGTTACTTGGTCCTCCCCAGAGGTGCTTCAGGCTCCTCTCCAGTGAACAAAACCAACCACCTTCCCACCAGTCTTCTGGTTTCTTCAGTCTGAGGGAACCAGGTGTGCTGTCCTTCAGGTCCTGAGGAACCATGCAGACAGTCTGAACTCCCCATGTCCTGTCAGGAGCCCCTCAGGGTGGGCTTCAGGAAACCTCCTCACAGGTCATCCAGTCACCCATCCATCAAAAGTCTTTCCCCTCTTGGCTGGGGCAGGAAAAAGCATTTCCTTTGCAGCTCTCATTTCTTGGATCACCTCTCTCCTTCACCTTTTCCAAGGGAATTGTCCATGGCTTCAGGCCTATCCATAGAGAGCTGGAGAAACAACAACCAAGCTGTGGTGTGGAAAGGTGGCCAGGACCAGGAATGAGCTGGTTGTCAACAACGCTGATCATATAAAATCAAATAAACTGGCAGACAGGTGAGGAGGAGGAAGGGATGCCCAAACACTCACCTTCCCTTCCCTTCCCCTCCCTTCTCCCTGCCCTGCTCCTGAAAAAGTTACTGGTCTGGTTGTTGAGTACAGAAACCAACACAGATTGAGTTTCTCAGGGTGAGTGCCAGCCCTCCTCACATCACGGGGAGGCTGAGCACAGCAGGGGCCAGGAGGAGCCACATCTGCAGCAGAGAGGCCGCCCAGCACGGAGGGGCTGCTGGGCTGGAGGTGCCTGAGGACAAACGAGTGGAGCCACGCAGGAGCCTCTCCTCTCCAGCCACCTACAGAGAAAGGAGACAGCGTGGGGTGAGTGCTGTGCCTCATCATGGA
The DNA here is from genome assembly GCF_028551555.1 of Melozone crissalis. Lineage (NCBI taxonomy): Eukaryota > Metazoa > Chordata > Aves > Passeriformes > Passerellidae > Melozone > Melozone crissalis. The sequence continues at coordinate 1,538,315 of NW_026535784.1, read as the reverse complement.
ATCATGAAATGGTTTGGGTTGGAAGGGATCTTAAAGACCATCCAATTCCAACCCCCTTCCATGGACAGGGACACCTTCCACTGTCCCAGGTTGTCCCAAGCCCTGTCCAGCCTGGCCTGGAACAGCTGCCCAGGACAGCCACAGCTTCTCTGGGCATCCTGTGCTAGGACCTCCCCTTCCTCACAGCCAAGAATTCAGTCCCTATATCCCATCTAACCCTGCCCTCTGGCAGTGGGAAGCCATTCCCCTTGTCCTAGCATTCCAGCCCTTGTCCCCTGTCCCTCTCCAGCTCTCTTGGAGCCCCTTCAGGCCCTGGAAGGCCACAATTAGGTCACCCCAAAGCTTCTCCTCTCCAGACTGAACAATTCCAGTTCTCCATTTTTCCTCACAGGAGAGGGGCTTCATGTCTCAAATCAAACTGGTGTCCCTCCTTGGTGCCTCAGAGGATTTGGGGCTCGGGGGCTGTGCAGCCCCAGGTATGTGCATGTGCAGAGGGGCCAGTGCTGATTCCACCACCCTAACTCTGGCCTGGAGGTCAGCACAGCTCTTCAGCTGTTGGTGAAGGTGGTGCCACAGCAGCAGAGACATTTGTGGGCACAGCACTTGTTTGGACACTGGCTGGAGGTGTCTGAGTGAGGTGGGTGCCTGGATGCCCTCTCAGGTCAGTGGCCATCCATGTATCTTATGGAGCCACTGCTGGCCACTGGCTTGACCTGGTGACCTTAAAGGTGGATGTGGAATATACCTCCATGCTGCTGGGAGACCTTTCACCAGCTTTCCCCTCTCCAGAGGTGCTAACCTCATTAAAAGTTGAACAGGATCTGGATTTGAAGCTGAGTCCAAAGTCAAGACCCAAATCTCTGGTTTCCAGCAGGGACCACGCTCCAGCAGCCCTCACACCCCAGAGGAAGGATGTGCTGCTGCCACGAGGAGTTTGGAGATGTGGCAGGACCATCCTCCACTGCAGCTGCTTTTTCCAGCTTCCCACTTGCTGTTGGGAGTACTGTCCTGGTCACAGACAGTTCACAGCTTCTCCTTCACTTCCAGGATTAAGTTCTCAGTGCCAGGTCTGGACCTGAGGCCACTACTTCGATTTTCTAAGATATGAGGAGCACCAGCTGGAGGGAAAGCCTCCAGATCTGTTGGGTGCCAAGCTTTTGGCCTGGTGAAGGTGTCCCTGTGCCCTGCAACAGTGCCACCAGTGCCCTGGAGGGCAGTGAGGGAACCTGAGGCCACTCTTCTCCACCTCCCAACCTGCTGCTGATTGATGCAGGATGATCCCCAGCTGGGGAATAACATGCAGTGACTCCATGATTCAGAAGGCTGAGCAATTGCTTTATTAAGCTATACTAAATTATATTAGTACATACTATATATATACTATATATTTACTACATACTATACTATACTAAACTAATACTAAACTACACTAAAGAAAAATCCACAACTCCTTACAGACAGTCACGACACAACTTTGACCTAATTGGTCAATCAATCAAAACAACCTTCACCAGTGTCCAATTAACAAATCACTTTGGGTAAACAATCTCCATAACACATTCCCTGTGTGCCAAACAACAGGAGCAGCAAATAGAGATAAGAATTGTTTTCTCTTCTTTCTCTGAGCTCTCTCACTGCCTTCCCCAGGAGAAATCCTGGGGAGTTTGTGCCTGCTGCTCTCTGTGAAGAGAGCTGTGGCCACAGCCGCTCTGTGAAAACAGGGTGTAGAGGGGTGAATTGGGTGTTTTCCCAGCAAAAGAAACAGTGATTAGCCTTAAAATAACCCACACTTGAAAGTTCTGAAGGTATCAGTCAGCCCAGTGCAAAGCTCAGTCCTTGGAGTCTAGTTAAAACTGACAGCTTCTGTAACCTGAATGTTCAGCAAATCAGGGTCACTGTTAATTATTCAATAGGAAAATAATTGAATCTGAAAATTACTCTAGTGTGGCAAGTCAAGGTCATTTTGTTTTATTTAAAAATAAAATATTTAATATCTATCACAGCCATCATCAGTAAATGAACATGTTATTTGTTTTAAAATAATTTCAATTTAATATTATTTTGATAGTAATAATTTACTGATGATCAGAACCTTTCCTTTCAAATTTTCCAATGCTTAGCAAACCTTAAACCTCTGCATTATGACCTCTAGCATCCTCATCTAACAAGGGAGGAACTTGTGTCCTGGGAAGTTGAAATGCTTGTCTGAAGCTGAACTGATGCCATGAAGGACAGTGAGGAGCCAAACCAGTGATCCTGGGTGAAAACCCCATGGATTTCCCAGTACTTCAAATGAAACGGGAAGGGAAGGGAAGGGAAGGGAAGGGAAGGGAAGGGAAGGGAAGGGAAATCAGGCCTCCAGGAGATGGAGGGTAGGCTGGATGCCTGCATGTGACTGAAATGACACAGGTGCAAGAAGGATTGAGGTGAGGACACTGCAGGAGGCACAGACATGGCTGATCATCTCCCCGGGCCAGGCCTGCCCTCTCCTACCTTGGTGGGCTGGAGGTGCTCCAAGCTGTTCTCTCTGAGGGTCGCCACAGCTCTGTTGGCATTTCTGTCCTGCTTGTACATCTGTGTGGTGGGGGGGATGGACGGGGCCAAGGCTGTGTTCAGGTGAGTCCCATTGCCAAAGGCCTGAATGGCATTTTCTTGGTGTGGGAAAGATGAAGAAAAGGTTTGTCAGGGCAGGGGGAAGCCTCCCTTTCCCAGCCTCTTTCTCTGCATCACCCGAAGGGATGCCTGAGCCTCTGCAGAGCTCCTTGGTTGGTAACACAGGGAGCTGGACACCCACAGACCCTGGAGCACATGGCATCTCCCCGTCCCCATCCCCATGCCCAAACCCCCCCCTCAGCATGCAGCAGTGGCGCTTACGGAGGCAGATGTTGTTGGTGAAGAGGTGCAGGAAGCTCTGGCACTCGTCCTGCCGGTTCCCGCTGGCGTTGCAGGTGCACCAGGGAGCAATGCTGGACGTGGAGTTGTCGATGTAGTTGGGGGTGATGGGGCTGCCTGCCGGGACAGACGGACAATGTTACTGCAGGGCAGGGACTGCAGGAAGGGGCAGGGACATCCCCTGGGGCTGCTCTCCTGGGTGGCTCTGCCTCAGCCAAGCCCCTCCATGACAGCAGCAAAACCCTTCAGGTGCTGCTGTCATGGCTCGGGTTTGCTCCCAGGGGAGAGGAGGGGCACTCACAACCCTTTTGGTCACAACACCATCACCAAAGCCTTTGGTCAATTAAAAAGTGCTATCAGTCAAAGGAATGGGCAGTTTCTGGGAATTCAGGTTCCCTAATTACATTCAGAGAATAACGGAATGGTTTGGGTTGGAAGGCACCTTAAATCCCACCTAGTGCCACCCCTGCCATGGCAGGGACACCTCCCACTGTCCCAGGCTGCTCCAAGCCCTGTTCAGCCTGGCCTGGGACACTGCCAGGGATCCAGGGGCAGCCCCAGCTGCTCTGGGCACCCTGTGCCAGGGCCTCAGCACCCTCCCAGCCAGGAATTCCTTCCCAATATCCCATCTGATCCTGCCAGAGGGCACTGGGAATCCATTCTCCTTGTCCTGGCACTCCAGGCTCCTGCCCTAAGTCCCTCTCCAACTCTCTTGGAGCCACTTTAGGCCCTGGGGGTGGGGCTCTAAGGTCTTCTTGCAGCCCTTTATTCTCCAGGCAGAGCATTCAAAAACTGCATGTGAATGTGTATGAAGGTTTTCATGCTGTCATTGAAAAAGCCAATTTCAATCTCCAGAATGAAAGATTAAAACAGAATGAAATGTTGGCCCAAAAATGTCAGTCTGTCTCATCTGTCAGGACAGATCTGGTCCAAAGGCCACTGGCACTTCTCTTTGGACTCTTGTCTGTGCCTGTGCCAACTGCTGCCAGCTGGGCTCTGCAGCATCTGAAACCCTCATCTGACACCCTTTGAAGTTGGCAGAATGGCAGTGCATGGTGATTTCCAGTGGCATCACTGGTGATGGCATCAGGAAATCCCTGGTAGAGCAGACACCCTGGGACAGCCCATCTATTTCCACCAGAGAGAGATGCTCTAATCTGTCAGTAGCCCGTGGTTTTTCTCCCTCCACTGCAGCCATCCTAAAGTTACCCCATACCCATGGCTCAGTCATGCCACTGAAGGGAGAAAGACCAGCACCAGGTTGGATGTGGCATGGAGAAATTTGCTGGTGAAAGGTGTCCCTGCCAATGGCAGAGGGCTGGAATGAGATGGGCTTTACAGGTCCCTTCCAGCCTAAACCATTCCATGACTCTGTGATGTCCTGGAGAGCTCAGCTCTCCACCTTACTGTCCTCATAGCCAGAGTAAGAGGAGACATTTCCACCCAGAGGAGACATTTCCCTCCCAGGGGAGAGGTTTCCCACCCAGAGGAGAGGTTTCCCTCCCAGAAGACAGGTTTCCCTCCGACAGGAGACATTTCCCTCCCACAAGAGATGTTACCCACCCGGAGGAGAGGTTCCCCCCCCAGAAGAGATGTTTCCCCCCTAGAGAAGATTTTTTTCCCCTGAGAGGAGAGGTTTCCCTCCCAGAAGAGATGTTTCCCTCCCAGAGAAGACATTTTTCCCCCAGAGGAGAGGTTTCCCACCTGGAGGAGAGGTTTCCCTCCCAGAGGAGATTTTTCCCTCCCAGAGAAGACATTTTTCCCCCAGAGGAGATGTTTCCCCCCCAGAGGAGAGGTCTCCCTCCAGAGGAGAGAGAATGCTCACCGATGATGCCGGTGTAGGCCAGCAGGCAGGCGGCGTAGCTGTCCCTGCGGCAGCCGCTGGCAGCCTGTGGGGATGGCTGGCAGTTGAACTGGAACTCTGCGTAGCGCGACCTGAAGGAGCCAGAGCGCAAACGGGACATGTTACTACAACTGTGGGAAAGGGGATGTAACAGCACACTCATGGTGTTCACAGAGGGGAACATATTTGCAAAATGCTGCTGTAGGTGTTCTTCAAGCAGTTGGAACAGATGTCCTTTTACAATCTCCTGCCTACTCCATCAAACCCAGGAGGAGGTTTTGAACAGGTTCTGCAGTCAATGTTTTACAGGCTTCCTCCAGGACTGCAAGATAAGTCCAATGTTGGAAGAAATGTTTGCTTTCTGTTGTGTGAGGTTGGTTTTTGAGGGAAGAGCTGTTGCCAGGAAGGAGATCAGTCTGTGTTGCCATTTTCTATCTTTTGGGTAATAACTTTGCCTAAAGACCCCAGCTTTCATTTTTAGTCTGACTGGATGAAAGAGAGAATTGCTCTGGTCCAATTGCTCTGGTCTTTCTTTCTCTAAAGACTCTGAATACAGCTGAGATCACCTCAGATCAAAGGAAGTGTCCAGAGGTTCAGACACAAGATGTCCTACCCATGGCCAGGGCTGCTGCCCATCCTCTGCTGCAGATGCCCATTCTCAGGAGAAGGACTCTCTGGAGCCTGTGGAGCAGGCAAATCATTCTGCCAACCAGGTATGTGTCACCAAACTCTTTAGGCATGAGTCAGCTCTTGGCACATGGTGGTGTTGGAGATCTGAGGCACCAACACAGGGCTTTTGGGGAGGACACAGCAACAGCTGGAGACCCAGATCCATCTCAACATTTGTTCTGTGGCCAGGCAGGAAGGGATTTCACATGGCATCTGAGCTGCTTAGGAAACTCAAGCAAGCACCAGCACTGACAACCCCTGAAGGGAGGGTTCTTTAGGTGACAACCTGCACTGCCTGAGCTGAGAACTCAAATGTTTACCCTGCCTGGGCAATCTCAGAAAAACTGAGCATGTTGCTTCTCCCAGACATCCTGTTTCTTCCAGACACATTGCTCTTGCTTCTGGTCAGTGTCAGCATTCCAGTTTGCACTTTCCAGCCCACTTCTCCCCTACACCCTTTTTTTTTCTCATCTTTGTTCCCATGTTTGCCCCTTATCAATCCTTTCCTTCTGTAACATGGACAGGCAAAATCTTTCCCAAAACTTGCTGCATTGTTTGGAGATTTAGAGAAGGGAGATAGTGACTGCAGATTTGATATAATCCATATTAGTAGAACCCAGCCCTCTGAGCTGGGAAGTTCAAAGGGCTAGAGCTGTGCAGGAGCGACAGGGTGAGACTTGGAGTGCTTCACTTTATGATTTATTCCTGGCTCTCCTTGTGGATTCTGCACTGCTGGCTTTGACCAGGTCACATGTCAACCTCTTGCTCCCTCTATGTCTCTAGAGGAGATTTTATATTATATATTCAGAGACCAAGGGACCAGATAATTAACAGCTGTGCTGCTTGCAGGAAATAGATTCCAGTCTCCTGGGGAATAACACTCTCCCCTTTGAACCTCTTCCTCCCCACTGGGCCCTCTTGTCATGTTAGGGAGAGGGCAGAACCCATCCATTTGGGATTCCCTGGGTAGCCAGGGAACAATATCTGAGCAGGGCCTGGTCAACCCAGGGGCTTTGCATCTCCCTGAGTCTGCTTCTGCACAGGTCAGTCCTTCTCCTGCCTCCACGTTTCTGGGGTGCAGAGTGCTGAGGGTATTTGTACTTTCATGGTTTCAAGAGGATGCTGCTGCACTCACCTTCCTTTGTGAAAATACATAATATTTTTATTGTAATTAAAAGATACTGTGCTGGTAGGGGATGGCTGCTGGAAGTTCAGCTCAGGAAGTCCCAAACCCCACAGCAATTAGAGACTGAGACAATACAGGGAGGTGTGTCCTACACTTGTTCTTGTGCTCTTCCCCAGGTGTCTGCTCACAGCCCAGCTGCACACAGGGCACTGGGCTGGGCCCCCATGGTGCTGTTTTTGCCTTACATCTCTCACTGCCAGCTGGGCTCTGCTCCCGAGAGCTCTGTGTGCATTAACCTTCTGGAATATCAAAGACTTTCTGAGCAACAGGGAGGGGAAAATAGTGCAGATGAAGGAAAAGTGCTGAAGGGGTTCTGCTGTCAGTGTACACATGGGATGGGTCTGTGTGTGTGTGATTGGGGGTGGAAGGCAACAGAGGAGCAAACCAGGCTGGCCACAGACTGTGCTGTGGACCTGGAATGACATCAGGACTCTGAGACTCCTGGTGCAATCACCAAAACATAGAATCACAGAATCACAAATGGTTTGGGCTAGAAAAGACCTAAAAATCATCTCATTCCACCTACTGCTGTGGCAGGGACACCTTCCACTATCCCAGGCTGCTCGCAGTAGAAGGGTGTATTTTTTATGTATATAGATTAATTTTTCTAATTAAACAGGCAAACAAACATGGTTTTAAGGCCCTCACAAGTGCCTGTGGCTGTCAGGATACCTTGGGTGCTCCTTGAGGATGCTCTGGACTGGGGAAGAGGAGCAGTGAGGGAGATGGATTGGTGACAGTGGCTGTAAGGACCCCTCCCCCATACTCCTGCTTAGCCTGCACCTTCCTGGAACTGTTCCCATAACAGGTCTTTCTTCTAGAACCAAAGCCAAAAATCCACAGAAAATGTCTAAACAGCTTCAGGGTGATCATCTCCCATCTCCTTCTGTCTGTGAGCAGGTTCTGTGGGATACAGGGATAGGGCCCAGTATGGCATGGCCCATCATAGCCATGTGGGACAGGGCCCCAGGAGCACCTGTGGTGGCACAGGGCTGTAACCAGGCCCTGGCCAAGGGAGAGCACTCCATGGAGACAGCCCTGTGTGTGAGCCTCACCTGCAGACGTAGTTGTCCCGGCAGGAGTCCAGAGGTGCCAGGCAGTTGGGCTTGTCCTTGGACTCGTAGGAGCAGGCGGGGACAATGGTCTGGCGCCGGCGCTCAGCACAGGCCGTGTCCTCGCAGGGGCAGAAGAGCAGCTCATGGGTGTACTCTGGGGGCACGCGGTCGAAGAACTTGCGCAGGGCCTTGTGGCACTTGGAGCGGTTGCAGGTGTCGGCCCGCGCCAGGCGGCGGATGCAGAAGGAGACGTACTCCGTGCGCAGCCGCTGGCACATCTCGTCCACGTTGCAGGCCTTGGCAGCGTCCAGACACCGGTTCACCTGTGTCACCTCATTCTCAGAGCCTGCGGGGTGGTGGGACACGGTGAGGTGGCTCTGTGCCAACCTCCCCACCAGCAGCACTGCCCCTGAGGCCTTCATCTCCCTCTCCCATCCATGGCCTCCTGGTGATACCACACGTGAGGTGGTTCTGTGCTGACCTCCCCACCAGCAGCACTGCCCCTGAGGCCTTCATCCCCCTGCTCCCATCCATGGCCACCTGGTAACACCACATGTGCATCACCACATCACACCCCAGGAAGGCCACAGCCAGGATGAAGTGCAGGTTTGCTCTGAGGGTCCTGGTAGGACCAAATCCCCTTTCCACACTTGTCTTTTCCCAAAAAGTGCCACACTCACATACCAGACTGCACCCCCCCAGAGCTCACTTTACCAAGCTCGTATCTTCAATAAAATGAATTTTGCTTTAATCTGGGCATCTGGTAACACTTTACTAATGGAGATTAACCAGCCTGAGGCCTGAAAGACAGCAGGCATTAGAAAGTGCATCTACTTATGGCCATGAGTGGATCCATCAAGTATTGGGACCTCTACGAATGGACCTTCTTGTTTCTGCAAGTTGCTCAAGATCAAAGACTGAGTCTCTGCTACATGGGTGGTCTGCACTGATTCCTGGCACCTCAGCCTCACTGCCCTGGACAGAGATTTTCTCCTGGGCTCTGAAAGGTCATGTCTGGCTTTGGAGCAGTTCTGTTTGTTCACCCCAGGATCTGCCCAGCTAAGTGAGACCTGTTTGGGTTGCAGTGTGCCCCATCCAGACCAGTCTGAGCCAGTATCCCTCTGTCTGTCCCCAGCAGTGACAGTGCCTTCACAGGGTGGGATCAGAGGTACCATCCAGCCTCGTGCCCCTGGGCACAACCTGATGCTGCCTGCATGTGAGTGCACGTGGGTCTCTCCCCACATCCTTTGCAGGGTCACCCCTCACTTACATCAGCAAAATCACTCTGCATGTCCACCCTCCTAAACAAGAGGAGAAAGAATGTCCCAGTCTGGGTGGGAGAGCAGAGATGTGCTGTGGGATGCAGGGAAGGTGGAGGAAACCTGCAGTAAGGGGAAAGGTCAGGAAAATAAAGCAAAAACTGTAGTGATGGATGAGAAAAACAGTGTCTTCAGTGGGAAAGTAGGAATCTCATGAGTTTATGTGCCAACAGCCTTCTCTGTAAAAATAGGGAAAAGGAAGAGAAAAAGGCATTTGTCTAACACTGGTTGTAGGGATGCTTCAAAGGTGGATGGGACTCTGTTTTATAGAGGGGAAAAATGCTACAGGGTCCCTGGCAGGAGTCAGTGGGAACAGCAGAATGTGTCTGATCAGCCAGATAAAACAAGGGTCCTTCAAGCTTGAGAGAGAAAATGAATCTGAAGCTGGTTTTCACCTCTCTGAATTAAAATCATGACCAGCAGCACACCAGAAGGACTTTCTCCCCAGCACAGAAAGATTTTTCCATTGAGGAAAAATCCCCAGAATGATAAATTTCCAATGCAGAGTCAAGCCCTATCTTTGACTGGGAGTTAAAACCAGCCAGCCACTGCTGACAAGTGTTAACACATTGACAATCCCCCTGAGCCCTTCAGAGCTGGCTGCCCTCCTCTATTTCCCTGACTTTATCAGATGCTCCTTCTCCCACCATTTATTTTTTCCTTCCTGTTGCCCCCTATTGCTTACAGTGAGCTGGAAGTCAAATTCCAAGTTTTTCAGTTATTTTATGGTGGGTGAAAGTTTTGCTTGTTGTGATCCCTTCACTAAATAGTTACCTTTAAAACCCAGAGATGAATATTGTCAGAGCATCAGTTTATGCTGGGAAGCTGCCAGCTAACGTGTAGGAAACAGTTGCTTGGAAGGGTTTCATTACCCATTCAGCCAATAAATCATGGGGAACATGTTGGATTTTCTCCTCTTCCCACACAACACCAGCAGATGTGCTTTTTAAATCACTGCTAGAATTAGAGTGGAGGGATATGGTTCCATTTGTACAGTTTTAGTAGTGGCCATATATTGTTTATATAAAATTTAGTTTAATATACCTGTTGTTCAATTGGCCTATGGTCACAGGGGTGTCTTATGTTTCAACAAGTTCTTGGGATTTCTTTTTGGTAGATTTGAAAGAGGGTCCTTTGACGGTGTTGACCATATGACCCTGGACACTGGACAGGCAGAGGGCAGCAGGTTGTAATTTATGTAATAGAAGATATTGATTAGTATGAATAAGGACAAAAAGGCTAAGAAATTTCATGCCCCTAAGTGGATGCCAAGTCCTCTGAAGAATCCCTGCTGCTCGGGGCCCATTTGCTTTGCTGCACAACCTATTTCAGTTTGCTTTAAAAACCTGAGAGTGTGTTAACCCTGCATAAAATCCCCATCCCTTTATTTCCCCATGCTCCGAAGCTTTCTGGAATTCAGCAGAAGGGGAAAAATTCCAGTAAAGAAAACCATGATCCAGCAAAAAAATTCCCTGTCCAGGCACCAGTCTGCCAGGTGGAGTCAGTAAGAGCGAGATCAGGGAGCACCTCCCATCCTCTCTGCTCCCCTTGTCCAGGCTGATGGGTTAATTTGCTGCAGGACACTTTCACCCAGCAAGTGCCTGGCCATGGTGGGGACTGCAGACATTGACCAACTGCAGGGACATGCAGCTCCTTCCTCGCCTGGGTGCACTCCAGCTGTGGATGTCACCCTAGAGCAAGGCACACATTTGGAAAAGCTGTTTGGGCACATCTGCCAGGGACAGAGGAGGAGCACATTACCTGTTCCCAGACAGGTAGTTTGGTAAAATAACCACTCTTGGAAAGCTTCCCCATGGCTGTGAAGCACTGACTGGTTGTGGTGGCAGCTGTGTCCTTGGTGATGGATGGGTTATTGGCAGCCACAATGACCTCTGAACTGCTGAGCTCTCAGGGAGTTAAAAGGTGTCAGGCTGCTCTGCTCAGTCAGTAACAAGGTTAGATGTACAGCAGAACACAGTTCTGGGTCCTGAGGTTGCCTCAGGGCAGGTGGTTAAAGGCTGTGGCTGGGATCAACACACAGGTTGAGTTATCGACCTCTTTTCCTGCAGAGTTTGATCCTTGACTGATGTAGAAGCACCTTCTCAAACTAACAATGCCCAAGCAGCTCCTGTCTGCATGGAACAGATCATCCACCTGCTATGGAGAATGAGTGTGCCTGGGATGGGTCATTGGAAGGGGTCTTTATACCACATCCCTAAGTCCCAGTCTTTCATGGTACAGACATGAAACAGCCCAAAGACAAAAATCACAAGCAGCTTTTCCCAGAGCATGTAACAGTTTAGCAAAGGAATCAGAGGCACCTCCTTGGAAAAAACAACTGCTAGACCTGAACCATGCAATGCTCACGAAGGACTCCCCTCCCTGCAGCCCTTGATCCCCAGCCAGGGCCCTCTCTGTCTGCACAGAGGTGTCAGAGCATTTCCCACCCACCTACCTGCAGTGATGGAGGCCAGCCGGACGTAATCAAAGCCCCTGATGAACGGCTCATAAGGGGAGCTCTCCAGGACATTCATGCCTGGGGGGAAGAGAGAAGCTGGTGAGAAGGCAGATGAGGCTCCTGAGGGATGGCTGAGATGCACAAAGTTCCACATCTGCAGTGAGATATTGTTTGATGGGTGCAAGGGCACTATGCTCTAAAGGCCACATGTAAATGGACGCTCGGAGCCACAGGAACAGGTGTGTGGACACATTCTTGGAGAAGGGAATAGAATGGAACTGGCTTTAAAAATGTATCTCCATTTTGGAGTGGGGAAGCCTGTAAGGAACTGTTGAGTTCTGTAGCTCATGCTCTGGGGCACATGGCAGGGATTGCCAGAGAGGACACCAGACTGTAGCACAGGCTCCTGCTCATGGGCAGACCTCAAATCACCAGCTCCCTACACACACAGGGTTTCCATCACCATTACTGCAGTTTCTTCTATGTCCCTCCCTGGGTCAAAGGTTCTCACCTCTTTTTAGGACACAGACAGAGCTGTGCACAGGATTATGTGGGTGATGACACACTCCATCTTTACTGTCACCTCTCCCTTTCTCCTTGCCAACAGCCTTTTCTCACTTAGCACAAAGCTAATGACCCACAGCTCCCGCAGAAACTTCCTCTCATTGTTTTTAAGTCTCTGGGAGCCTGATTTTATTCAACTGGTGCTTCCCTTTCATCTGTGCAATGGTCTGTAATGCCCCATCATCCTGATGGATACCATGGAATATTACTGAAGCAAACAGCTCAGTATCTGTTGGTTTTTTTATTAGACATTTAGATGGATATGGACAGCAGCAGCAGATGTACTGGCTGGGATAAAAGGACTATCCAACCCCATGCTCTGGGCATGGGCTGACCTCCAGCTGCAGCCAGAGGCAGCAAGAAATGGCTCCCAGGGTCCACAGCCCTGTGCAATCACCACAGCACATTACAAGGCAGCTTTACACCTTCATTGAAATATCTTGTATCGTTACTGACTAGAGAGGGGCCCATTTGTATTTTCCAGCATAGCAGTTTTATGTCCTGATGATAAAGCATCTTATCAGAGAGTTGTTATCGGGTTGTCATCATGTTATTGTGTCTCTAAGTGGGAAGGTGGCTAAACACGGCATGCTCAAGAGAAGCTGAGTAAATAGTGTGCTTTGTAAATTCCCTGAGCACGCACTTCCACAATTGTTTTTGCAAGAGGGCTTCTAGGAAGCTTTTTGCAGCCTCCTGGGTATGTCTGATTGAGAACAAAGCTCTACATGGACCGTGTGGATTGGCTTCCTTTCTCAGTCAATTAAACATGTGTAAGGACTCTGAAACATGGGACTGCTACAAAATATATCTCCCTGGGGAAATTAAGGCAAGGAAATCAAAAGTTTGGTGTGCGAATCTGCATTGCAAATGAAGTCAGTTGTTTGAAAAAGTGTGGGGCTCAGGACATGACAGGGAGAAGTGGAGTAGAGCTGTTGTCAGCCTCCAAGAGCAGCCCTCTCCCAGTAATTCCCAAGGTGGAAATCCCAAGGCACTGGGCAGGGAGTCCATCCAGCACCAAACTCCTGTTCTGAATCTGGAGACACAGAGCTGGCCCCTGCCTGCTCTCAGCACTCCTTGGCTGCCAGCCTCTCTCTTCTCTTCCTTCTAGAGGAAGGTGTCTCTCCCTGCCTATGGCAGGGCCTTGGAACTTTCAGGGTTTTCAGGTCCCTTCCAACATAAACCATCATGTGTCCCAGAGCTGGAAACCCTCATGACAGCACTGCCCTACACAGCCATGTCACAGGTGACCTGTTTCCAAGTATGAGCCACAAAGGTCAGATAGGAAGGAGCTGTAACACCACCCACTGAGACGAATGGAGAAACTGGATTGCCACCTCTTCCCCAGACTACCTTTCAATGGAAACAAATCTGGCACATAATTATGGGAAAGGTCAGATACTGAAGTGTGCTCAGGTCTTGTATTTGCCCAGTCAGTTCATAGCACCATGCTCTGCACCCTGCAAGCTGTGGCACCTGGAAGCTTCCCAGGAATTTGATCAACCAGTTTCCATCCTGGCAATCCTGTGCACTGCAGAGTCCGTCCCCTTTGTTTTGCTTGGCCTTTTGGCCTGTGGTTTCACCCCTGCACTTTTCCTTTCAGGTTTCAGTCAGCAGTGTTTTATTAATCTACTTCACAGCCCATGGCTGGAAGGGTCTGTTTTATTCCCCATTTTAATTTTCATGGTGCATAAAATACTCACCAGCCTGACAAGGAAGAATTATGGTCACTGAGGTGCAATTTTATGGTGACTCTTAAAAAAGTCAAAATCCAAACTTATTGAATACTGGCTCTGGGAACACTTTAAGTTCCAACTTGATGTCACCAGCCCCAAATCTTCACTAACACAAAGACACTGGTACACTTGAGACATTCTAAGAGTGATTTTTTGAAGCTCGTGCTGTTTTTCCTCAATGCCTGTGTTTTATGTTGTGTTTCTATAAAATCTACAGTGTTTATGGTCTTGGTTAACATACTTAGATACAAAATATGCTGTGCATTTCTCCAGCAAAAGATCTCAATGTATATTGGGAATGTCATAAAAGAGAGGTTGGGTTAAAAAAAAAAGGAAAAGGAAGAGGCATCTCAGGTTTTCAGTAGTGCTTTCTCCAAAATGTCAATACCATGGGGATCAATAGGATCATCAAATCTCTTGAGTTGGAAGGGCCCCACAGGGACCCTCAACTCCAATTCCTGCCCCTACCAGACACCTCAACAATCCCACCCTATGCCTGAGAGTGTTATTCAAACGCTCCTGGAGCTCTGGCAGCCTTTGGACCGTGTCATTCCCTAGGGAGCCTGGGCAGTGTCTGACCACCCTCTGGGGGAAGAGCCTTTCCTGATACCCAACCTAACCCCCTCCAACACAGCTTCATGCTGCTCCCTCCAAGATCAGCAGATCTTGAGACAGAACAGGATCATGCAGGGGTATTCTGCAGCAACCTCAGAGCTGGGGAGCTCTGTAGAACAGCCCATGAACAATTCCCTTTTAGGAAGATGGTCAGAAAGGAGCGCCCTGTCCCACTGACCTTCCATCAGTGTGTGGTGGATGCTCCAGTAGACGCTGAGGCAGTGCTTCTCCTTCTTCATGCCGCGCTTGCACTTGCAGCCGTAGAGCTGGCTGGAGAGCAGGGCGCTGACGGTGCTGCGGCACTGGCTCTTGGCGTCGGGGCCCAGCTTGTTGGCACCGTTGCCCGCGATGCACTGGCGCAGCGTGCGGAACTTGGCGCTGCACACGGGGTCCGTGGTGCACGCCTCACCCGCCTGCAGGCAGTCCCTGCTGGGGCCCGCGGCCGCTGCCATGCCTGCTGCAAGGGAAGGGGAGGGATGGTCAGTGCCACAGAGCATCCCTGAGGGAAATGGCTTGTGTCGCCCACAGCTGAAGGACCCCTGGTCCTCACATTAGGCTTATCCCCAAGCAAGGCAGTCCTATCCAGATAACTCAGTCCCTCTTAGAGACAGAGTGCCCAAATACCCACGCTGCTCAAAGCCGTGGCTACCTTTGGCAAGCTAAGTGGATTTCAGCTCTTTAGTGATTATCAGCTCTCTTAGGATTTCAGCTCTTGCTTGCCAAAAGCACCAGAGGGCTAGGGGTGGAAGCAGACAAGAGAGAGAGGAGAAGGAGAAGTCCTGGTGTTCCACAGCAATGGTTTATTGTGGGGGTCTGTGAAGGGTTCCAGTGACGGCTCTTCTTCTCCTGAATGGGCTAAATAAAACAGCCCCTTTTTATAGCGTATAGGGGGATCCAAACATGTACAGTACTAGGGGTTAGGGAAAAGTGACCTATAGGGTTTCAGAGATAAGCTAGGGTTCGAGAGGCAGAGGACAGGAGCTTATTTTGCTGTCTCATCATGACTCAGCAATTCCTACTGTTAAGTCTTGGCCCGCCATGGGGCCCTAGCCAACTCCATGGAGCCTGCTACACGCAGTCTCCTTCTTCTAGGGGCCCAGAGAAGGTGTGCATGCCCTGTTCCTGGGAGTGTTCAGGGCCAGGCTGGATGGAGCTCTGAGCAACTGGGATAGTGGGAGGGGTCCCTGCTCATGGCAGAGGGGTGAACCAGATGAGCTTTGAGGTCCTTTCCAACCCAAACCATGCCATGGTTCTATGACAGGATCAGCCTGGTAGCAGGATTATAAGAGACAGAAACTTGACCAGTTCCTGGTGGTTGATTTTTCCTTCTTGGAGAACAAAAATATTTTCAAATCCCTTCTTTCCCAGCTCTATCTCATTTCTGCCCTCCAAAGTTAACAGTAGCCCTATGTTACAGAGACCCTGGCCTCTGCTCCTTGAATATGGTTTAACTGTGCCTACACCTTCCTGGAGCTATAAATGGCTCTGTGTGGGTGTTTTGACATGTAGTCAGCCCACATATATCCCAGGAGTTGGCCCTTGTTCACTGTCACCGTCTCCCCAGGACTCCCACTGTTTCTGTCTTGGCTTTTCCCAAGCTTTTGTAAATTGTCTTCGAAGTTCCTTTACCAACACAAAATGCTGTCTGTGTTCTCCATTTGGAGAGTCCAAAGCATGGGAGGAAGATGGTATTGCTACACATACATCAATAAATTAGCTCATCAGGGCTCAGTGGTGCTGTGCCTCAGTGCCAGGAGCAGATCTAACCCATGTTATTTATTGCTCTTCCTCACTAAAGCAGGCTGGACATGTCCAGGCTGGCTCCTGGGATGTGCTCAGCCCAAGGCTCGTGGCTGCATTGCTGCTCCTGGCAAAGGGCAGGGTCAGCTGTGCTCAGATGAGGCTGTGTGGCACCCAGGTGGCACAGAGGGGACTGGTGTGATGGTCTGCAGCATTTGATATAGGTCAGGCAGCACTCCTCCATGGCTTGGGAAAGTGAGGAAAAGGCGAACCTGGTTTATGGAAGGGGAGAATCAGTTCCAGTGCCCGTACAGTAATTTTGGATCCTGCTGTACTATGAAAACAGAAACTGCTGTCATGACCTTGAAGGAGAACTTCTCCAATACTTCCCAAAGGAAGTCTCTGTCTCTAACACAACTTGTCTTTTCTTTGGGTAGGAACCAGAAGGGGAAGGACAGAAAAGACCATCTGCTTTTTGACTCCCTCCAGTGTCTGCTCCTGGTGAGACCCAGTTTGGACAGTATTAGAAAATCCTGCTTCCTGAGAAAAATGTGAGTCCCTGATCTCCATCTCTGAGGGCTTCATGAAATCTCTGCTTTCTCCAAGACTCTACAGATCTCTTCATAAAGTCCCCGTTGCTGCCTTCCAACTGCTACCTCTCCTTAATTTCTGCACCTCCCAGTTGAGCACTTGAGCCCAGGATATCCATTTCTGTTCCCTCAGCAGTCACAGTGTGTTTGCTGCGAAGGAGCTGCCTCTGTTGCTCTTGATTAGAGTAGAAAGTAGCAGCTGGAGTTCAGATACTTCAATTATGTTTATTACAAACTTTGGGTGAACCCACTAGGAGGTTTCCTCCTGAAGTATCCCAGTGGAATCTCAAATGAAAAACCTTTCATCTAACTGCAGACTATTTCAAAGTGCCTCATGGCCAATGTCAAGCTTTCAGGTATTTCAAATCTCACCCTATCTCAAATTTGAGTTCTCCTGCCCCTGATTTATTCATAGACCTAGTTTATTTAGCACTCAAGGCTTGTTTGGATCTGCCAAATGTGGAGAGAGAAATTATTTCCAACATGTGGGAAAGTCTGCCTTGGGCTATCATATACTGAAGAACTTCGAACACAAGGAACCAGTTTCCTTGAAATATCATTTGGGCAATTTGCACATTCACTGAGATCCATAAAATGAGCTAGAGAACATGCCTGAGCAGAATCCATAGGAATAAAGGAAAAAATACTTCACTTATTTTAGTCTGGCTTTTTCCAAAGGGTCTCCTCTGAATGAGGATAAAGCCCAGCAGGCTGTATTCCAGAAGAGATGACTTTGTCAGTGTCCTGTCAGCTGCTAGAAAAGTAGGTTAAAATAGAAATTATGACCTTCCTTCCGTTTCTCCACTACATGAATTGCAGAAGATACTCCCCAGGATGGTTATAAACACAACCAGCCTGTAAAAGCTGTAAAACACTTTGGGATCTCACTTTAATAAATCAAGCAGATTGACCATTTGAGAAATTTTCCTCTAAAATTTTAAGTAAATATATCCTCAAACCAAGCCTTGCTTCATAGAACAAAGGCCAGGGGTGAATATTTACAGCCCATACCCACAGCATAAAACACCTCCATTCAGACTTTATGACAGAGGTGCTTGAGGCCACTTGCAGTGTCATGAATGACCTGTTCCATAATTGTGTCACTTAAAAACCAAATCATTCAGGGGCTTTTATTGTTAGCAGAGTCTTTGCAACTGAGACAACATAACACCACGTTTTTCTCCTCACACTGCCCCTGAGAGAGTAATTTTATGCAACATTAAGACAGCACCTCTTAGGGAAAAAGATAAATCTCCATGACTTATAAAATTGATAGTGCTTCCTAACAGGCAGGGACAAGAGCAATATTAGGTCTTCTCTCCCAAAGATGGAGTGGCCTTTCTGGTTTTGCCTTCAGAAATAGCTCCTGGCAGGCTCTGTGCCACGGGATTTTCCTCCTCCTTGGCTAACCAGGGAATTGGGATATGCACGGAGCTCTGCATGGCTTGGGCTCTGTGAGTCTCTGCTTGTCTAATAGCAGCCCTTCCAGCTCCCTCTGCTCCCTTTAAAAAGCCATTTGTCTGGAGTTTTATTTCTCACTCCCTGCTAATTTCACGCTGTTTATGGTGGGCAGATGGAGTAATGAGTTTATTTTCACATCCTGTTTGTAGCTGTGCTCCACATCTGTTTCTGCTCACTCTTATCTCAGTGCCATTCACCCAGAGCTACTCCTCAAGTGTGGGAGTAAGAGAAAATCCTGTCTCTTCCCATTTTAACAGACCTTCAGCTCCTCTCAGATAGGTGTCTTAAAGTGCACTGTGACTGTGCTGAGCAAGCAGGTCTGACTCTCCTCCAAGGACATAATTTCCTTTCTCAAGGACGTGCAGCTGTTTCTGGGGTACAGAAGTGTGAAGGTGATTCTGTGAGGGCTGGAAATAGCGAATAAAATGCCTGGAGAGCACCAACGTGGAGTCCTGTCTCTCTCCCTTTCTTACTCGACTTGGGCTTTAGATGTTTTAGCAGGAACCACACCCGTTCCAGCAGGGGCCTTGGGATGCATCTCCCTTCTCTCCCCTCCAGTTTATATATGAATTCAGTGGGGATCTTTTTACAGTCCTCATTTGAAGGGCTGGAGAACGTCTGGAAAAGGACAATGAACCTGGGGAAGGGTCTAGACAGTAAGTCCTATGAAGAGCAGCTGAGGGAACTGGGAAAGGGGCTCAGTCTGGAGAAAGGGGGATCAGGGATGTCTTGAAGAAATATTCCTAGTATTTCCCAACTATCCATAAACCAATAGTCATGCATGAATTGGCACAGGTGGCTAATGCAGGTGGCCCCTGCTAAACCTTGTTTAAACTCTGTTTTCATGTAATGATTTTATAGCCAAATGCTCAGGATCGCACAAGGAACAAACTCTTGTACGCAGCTCAAATTTCATTTCCCATTTGCTGCTGAAATACCTTCAGAGCAGTCCCAATGAATAGCTCTGCCATACCTATGCTTCTTCCCCAGCCTGCTTGAGAACAGCCCTCCCACGAGATCCCACACGCCTTGTCCAGAACTCAGAGCTGTCACCTGGGTTTTATAGAGCCCAGAAACCTCCTCTGGGATGCTGCTCTCCACGCAAGGGGAAGTTTCTTTCCCTTCCACCTGTCTTGCCCCGATCTCAGTGCAGGTTCCATGCTCCAACACCTCTCTGAGGGCTGCCCCAGTATTTCCTGTGTTAACTCAGAGCAGCTCACCTGAGGAGGACATCACCACTGCCTGCTGACAGTCCTCTGTGGACTTTGATGGTTTTACCAACATAGCACACACATAATGGAATCCCATACTGCAAATGGTTTTTCTCCTAGTGATCCTTCCCAGCCAGCACTGGGGTGGTGGAATTTGCTGATAATATCTCAGGAATGCAGGGTCTGAGGGTGTTAAAGCAATACTGGAAAGTTCAGGCCAATAACGTGCTGCGTGTCCTGATCAGGCATTAAAAATGTGCTGCCTGATCCTCTGTCCCTCCAGCTCTGACCCTTCACCCCTTCTCTCCACGTTATGAGCAATCTTTTGTCTGTGTTTGATCTGTGCCTCCACACAGGACTTTACAGGCACTGAGGAGATACAAATAACCACAGCAACACCCACTGAATATTTCCTTCTGCTCTGATGGCTGATCCATGTAGGAGATAACCACTCACTGTATGGACTCAAACCCAAAGAAAATATTTCTCTCATCTGCCTGGCTATTTATCACAGATTTATAAATGACACCCAGATACCATGACAAGTTGCATCATGTCTCCGTTACCCTTAAGGAGAACAGAATTCATCATGAAAGCCTTCATGATGACTTGGGGTAAAGTCTCCCTAGATATCATTGCTCCCCTACACTAACACATCCTTTTTGACAAGGCTTCAGCCTTTGTTTTCTAAAGATGCCTCTGGAATGCCCCATCCTGCTGGACTGAGTCAGCCAGACTAACCACCAAATCAGCTATAAACAACATTCTTATGAAAGGAGGATGAAATGCAGACCATCACGCTCAGTGCATGACCTGGTTGCAAATAGTTGTGTATCTATTTTAAATAAGTTTAATCTATCAGACCAGGAAGAAGGCTTAAAACTTTTGTGGATCCATGAAATCCCAAAGTGGGTACAGGTTATTCTGCAATACTGGGAATCTGAAACACAGATCATAAAACCAGCTGCAAGTTTTGGCAGAGAAAATGATCCGTGACATTCATTCCTTGCCGAAATCTGGGGACACCATGATATTGGTGTATTGGGAAGCTTCAGTCCCAGATTTCTGCTGGAACAGAGGCTCTCCCACTCCCAAAGCTAGGCAGTCATACCAGACAGGGTGACTGGGGTTTGTGATCACCAGGGACTCAACACTGGTGCATCGTATCCCACAGTTATCCCATCCTGTTGGATAACTGGTGGTCTCTGGATATCAGCTCCTTGTATGCCAAGGTGAGAGAACATCTAACAGAGAGCAGTAAGGACAACTGAGGTCTCAAGGGCCAGAGGTGATCTTTAAGTACTTACATTAGATATATCAGACCTCAAGTTCCACCTAAATTTGACTTTAAAGTGTCCTGGCCCGTGGTAAAGACATAAAGATTCTCTGCTGAGGCACAGCAAAACAAGCCTAGAACCAGGAGACAGCTCCTTTTTTGGTCTAACTCTGCCTGGTCTGCTCAGTCACATCACACT
Organism: Melozone crissalis; assembly: GCF_028551555.1. NCBI lineage: Eukaryota > Metazoa > Chordata > Aves > Passeriformes > Passerellidae > Melozone > Melozone crissalis. Next base: position 1,517,504 of record NW_026535784.1, on the reverse strand, counting down.
GTGATCTTTCCCACCTCTGACCTGCCATGCTCCCCATCCAGAGATCTCCCCCTGTGCTGGGTAGGGCTCACACATGTCCCTGTTCACCTGAGAAATGATGGTGAGCAAGAAGTTTGTTCCCTTGTCTTTCTGTGGCCTCAAGTCTAATATTTGACCTGTACACCGAATCACAGAACCATTTAGGTTGGAGAAGCCCTTTCAGGGCACCAAGTTCAACCATTCCCCCTGCACTGCCCATGTCCCCAAGTGCCACATCCACAGGGCTTTGAAACCTCATCATTAAACCCTTTGCATCTTCTCCTTTTACAAGCAAAAATCCTTCTCATGTTGCAGTTGATGCTCATCTGCCACTAAAGCAGCATTCAGGAGTCATCAGGCACAGAGTCTGAAGTAACTGAGCTCCTCAAACATCACTTGGTTTTGTACATACATTTTTATTTCTCTATCTGTGCATCAAGATCAGCTCAGCTTCCCAGTCCAGGTTTGGATAAGCAAGGCAGCCTAATAGTCATCTTTCTGAGCAAAATCTCAGCTAACAACACCCAGTGCCTTAAAGGCAGTCTGCTTAAGTCCAGCAGAGTGAGATCCAGATCTTTCTCAGTGCCTGTAATGGTTTTATACACATATAGAATTAAATATCTGAGATTTTTTAAACTCCCTTAGCTCCACTTTGCTTCAAATCATTTGACTGAAGAGTTCTGGCATTCACCAACTCCTCAAAATCTTGCAAAGTCCTATTAATTAACTGTGCACTGATGTAAAAAATGACCACTTCTGGAAGCCCATATGTGCCACATAAAGGTTTATTGTTTCCTACGGGGTAACATAATATGAGTGTCTCTAATAATGCAGCCTCAGTGCCATGGATGGTCCCACAGGTCCACCACACCTGACCCAGCCTCAATGTTTTTTGTCTCCAAGGTAGAAACTACTGACACGTTTCACACAAGTCTATTTCTTCCATCCCTATGGGCATTGGTGGCCACTGCAATGGATTTGCATGGTCTCACAGATTCTGTAGAATCCCTCAGTGCTGTAGCACTGACACTGCTAATCCTTGCACCTGTGCCCTGTGCTCTCAGTGACAGAAACCTCTGGTCTGGATTGATATGCAGCTCCCAGGTCTCCTGCCAGTGGCACTGCTAGAAGCTTTCTGCAGTGCCTTCTCCTTTGCCATGGCTCCCAGAAGTTTATTCCCAATGAAATTTGAGAGAAATCTCTTCCACCAGATTTCCATGGCCTGTGCAGTTCTCCACCAGCACTGAAGAATGATGCTCAAACACTCCCAGGACAGCAGTGCCTGCTCTCAGTTTTCCTGGTTTACGCTGCCCAAACTGCATGGATGCAGCTGGAAAATTAAAGCTGAACACCCTCCTATCTTCTCACAGGTGAATTTTTTTTTGAGATTCCATTTCCCCTACCTGAATATTTTTCTTTAGCAGCTCTTGCAGCAAAGGCATCCCTCTGTACATGAAGGTGCTTTTTGCAGAGTGGTTGAGAAAGCAATTCCACCATAGTGCACAGGAGTTCTGTCACACTGTCTGAGTCATTCACAGAGGGATTTACTGGCCAGGTGGTTGATCTTGAGGTGAAATATTCAAGATCAGGTTGGACAGGGCTCTGAGCAGTGTGATCTAGTGCAAGATGTCCCTGCTCATTGCAGGGGGCTGTACAGACAACCTTTAAAGATCTCTTCAGAACCCAAACTATTCTCTAATTCTCTGGCACAGCTTGCCCAAACTCAGGTGCTTGCTTTCCTCTCTTTGGCTGGCAAAACTCCCTGTCCACACTGGCACTCCTCTTTCACTTGGAATCCTGAATAACAGCCCAGAAAGAACAGAGCTCATTTAATTCCAGGAGCCAAACCCTGCAAATCTTTCTTAGCTGTCAAAGCAGCATTTCTGTACTCATATGGCTTTGGCCAGAGTCTGTGTATATGTCAATTCACTTCCACTTTCTCCCAAATACCCCACATTTCTCATTTCAAATTAGATTTCTTTTGCCATGCCCTATTTTTTGACCCTTGTGCTGCCCTCTCCCCTACCCCCCAGTCTATGTGGACTACAATGTCCTTATTTCCTTTAAATAATTCTTGCATTTTCCTGTCAAAAACCATAGGAGCAAGTTAAAAACCAGAGGGAAATTTTTATAAGGAACATGTCCCATCAGGGGCATTGGAAATGCAGACTTACAGTCTTCTTAGTCAGGGCAATTTGCAAAGACCCAAGAGGGGCAGATCACAGGATGAAGAAACCCCACATCTCCAGCTATTGTCTTCAAAATACCTCCCTTGGTACACAAAGGAAAAGATTTTTTCTGAATATTCCTACTGAGTTGTTCAGGATCTAATCTCCATCTGAGGGACTTGTGCTTCTTTCCTGCTGCTCCCAGGGGCAGGCATATTGCACTGACTTCTATTTTGAAAAACTGTGTTCAGTGTTTGCAGATAGTGCCAACCCTTCCCTTAACTTCTGCCTCATGAGCAGAGCAGCGTTTCTGGAGACTGAAGCACTGAGGGTTCAGGATCTGACAGCCCAGATTTCTGTGCCCTGCTTACCAGTGCTATTAAAGACATCTCAACACTGTTTTATTTTCTCTTTTCCCCCTGGTCTACACTTCCTTGCAGTGTATCACTTTCCAGATATCATCCAGTCATTCACATCTTTTCCCACTCACAAGGGTCTCTCATCTGCTGTAGTCTCTGGCTGCAGCCCAGGAAGGAGCTGTTGACCAAAAACGATTTGCTGGAGTGAGGCTGAGGGTGAGGAGAGGGGTGGTTCTGCTGGTGATCCATTGCCCCACAGCTGCTGACTCGTAAACTGGGAACAGAAATGGATCTGGCATCCCTGCCATGGGTTCTCCCTCTCTGGCATAACCAAGAACAAGATCCTGAACTTCTGCTGTGACACAGGTCAGAACATGTGATGGGTGATGAGAGGCAAGAGCTCCAAGGAGATAAAGCAATTTGAGGACATGGACCCTTTTGGGCAAGACCTTCAGAATGACATCCAGGCTGCTTCTGCCATGTCCCATCACACTCTCCACAGAATAAGAGATGTTCCCCCCCAAATTCTGCTTTAAAATTTCCCCTCATGCCACAGAATTGCTTACACAGAAATACATTCTCCCTGTCAGAAAGTCTGTGTATGTGAGCTACTAGAGATGGTAGAAAGGTAACATCTTTATCTTTCCAACTCTTATGAAGAATGAGATCCCAAAGGAGTGGAAAAAGAAAGAAGCAGGCAAAAGAACCAGATGAATTATGGATCAGCCTCATGGATAACACTGTCCAGGAAAGCAGGTGTGACATGGGATTTGACCTCTCCAAGATATTGGGCACAGGTCCAAGTGTGAGTGGCCTCTGAGCACTCACAGCCAAGTGCGTGCCCATGAACACAGAGCTCCAACACCAGAAAAGGCACATTTTCAGACTCAGAGGTGTTTGAGAGTCTGTCCTGAGTCTGGCACTGTTCAATATTGCCATAATGGCTCCAGTGATGGAATAGAGAACAGATTTCTGTAATTTGTGGCTGACAGAAGATGAGGAGGGGTCACAAGCAATGGGCAAGACAAGACTGGAATTCAAAATTATCTTGGTCTGGTCAAGGCAGTGTATGAAATCAGGAGGATGACACTGACCAGAAGCAAAAGTGGCACTGGGAGATGTGAGTGTGAAAGGACAGGAGGGAAAAGCAAAGCTAGGAAATAGAAGCAAAGGACATATGGCTGTGGGGAGAGAGGTGGTCACAGGCTGAACAGAGAAAAGAAACAGGATGAAAACCAGAAAACATGTGGTCTGGGGCACAAGTGGTATGTGTTTATCATGGGAAGAAATTTTTCTGTACTTCTCAGCCCCACTAAGGTTTTAGCTGGAGTTTGGGTCATCTTTTGATAGGACAACACATGTTAAGGAAGATGACAAGATCCCAGAGGAGTTTTATTAAAATTATAAATGGTTTGCAGGCTGAGGTGAGGATGAAAGAAAAGGATTTGTGTAGTTTAGGATGAAGGCTGTGAAAAAACAAGATCAGAACACTCAAATACATAAACAAGACATTTTAGATGTGGACAGTGATAGATATCCCCCCTCCACTGTTGTGAGACATGAGATGAGATGTAATTCTGAGTAAATGTGCAGCAAGGGAGATTTAGATCAATATTAAGAAAAATGTTACATGGGAAGTTAAAAAGTGGAACAGATTATGGAGGGTCTGCTTAATCCCCAGCAGTGGAATTGTTTACAAAAGCACCTGTCAGAAGCAGCTCTTGCATCCTCCCTCCCCTGCTGGAGCTGTGGGTGTTGCACTCGCGGTCCCTTCCCATTCTCTGTCCCTGTGACACCTTCCAGGGCACACCTTGTGGCAGCTGTGGATTGTGAAACGAGGACAGGCACCTCCAAATCAAACAAACCACACTGGAGACAGGCACAAATGGCATGGGAATAACGTCTTTGTGAAGGGTGGCTCTCTCAGAACAGGCATCTCCCTCCTCAAGGCTGAACGCTGGGGCTGCAGCAAGCTGGGACAGGGAAGGTGTCCCTGGCCAGCACTCCCTTGGTAGGTCCTCCCTGCCTCACCAGGCTCCAACACAGCTGCTAACACTCTGTTTCTATCCACTGCCTCCCACTGACACACCAAGCTGCAGAAAGGTGGCTGGGTTTTTAAAGCACATGCTGGAGGTCCATATCCTCCTTTGCCATCCCTGGCAGGGATATGAGGGAACTGCTGTTCCAGGGCAAGCTGAGCCCATTTGCACAGCCCACAGCCTCCCCTGCGCCCGGAGCAGCTTGGAAGGCAGAGCACGGAGCATCCCTGTCCACGCTGCCAATAACAACATCAGGGCAATGCCTTCAGAGACAGAGCTCTGGGAACACTGAGTTCATCTAGCTCTCCGGGGGAGCTGAGACGCCCACGGCATCAAACAGCCCTAAAAATGTCTGATGCGCTTGGTTCAGCAGGGTCCAGCAGTCATTTTCAGGCCCTTGCTCTTGCTGTAGAGAAGTGAGAAGAAAATTACGTTTTCCTCGTTTGATCTCTGGCACTTGCTGGATCAGAAAAGTCCACGGGTGTTGAGTTTGAACTGCTGCCAGACCAACAATTGTTAGCAAAAATGGACAGAATTTGGATCCTGCCTTCAGCAGTTTCAACACTCTTATCTGTCCTGCACATCATTCCATATAACTAAGCACTGGAAAACCTTCCAACTCTGCCTGCAAAACACAAGAGCAGCCAAGATGGGCCAAGACAACTGTGCAGACCTTGAGCATTCATTTCTAAGGGCAGAATCTCACCCGTTTCTAAAGGGTCATTTATCAATGAACTCTCTTCTTAATGCACCTCTTTGAAGCACTTAAATGCCAGCGTGCTCTGTGCTGCATGGTTATGATGGGGATCCCAGCCATGTGTCAAGCAGCAACTGTGACCCCTTTTTCTGTGATTAAGTTCATTTTTGTTCCATCCAATTTTTTTTTTGTACATGATTAACCGGTGAATAAAAAGGCCATTTTTTATTTTTCTTTGCAAGGGCTGAAGCAGTTTTAATCATATATAATTCAGCACTTGCTATGCCATTTGCATTCTCTGCTTTAAGATGAATTTGGCACTAAACAAGCACTCAATTATACTCCCCCGCCTCTATTTTCTTTGGAAGTTGCAAAATTCATTCAGACAAAAGCTAAACCCTCCTGAAGATTTATGAAGATTAATGATGATTAAAATCAAAGAACAGAGATTCTCCTCCTGATGTTATAAAGCCACAGGACTCCAATAAATGTCCTCCAGTGACACTTTTCCAGGCAACCCTGGGTTCAAAGACAAAATTGTGTACATGTCTGTACCAGCACAGGTCATTGCATCTATCCATCATCCCTTCATCTCTCACTGACCTTTTTCTGCCTCTGACACTAAATATTAGACACGAAGGCTGGAGTTTGTAAGCCCAAATCAGAAGCAAGGACGAATAAGGCACACAGTGAAACTGGAAGAGGAAGCCAAGTTGGAAAAACCAGGGAAGATTTTAGCTGAGGAAGGGAAAAGGCAGTGAGAAGTGAGACACAAGACAACTGGAATTTAGGCATATAGCCATACATATGTATTTACACATATAGGAAAATAGTTAGGGAATACCAAGAGGAACCCAAATTACTTGCAGTTACCCTCTGGAATCACTCCTGTGCCCTCAGTGGCTTGAGGAGAGCCTGGGGACCCTCACTTAGCTGGGACAACTCCCACAGCCTGTGGGGCTCGTGATGGGGCAGTCAGACTACAAACAGAGTGTGGGAGGGCATGAGGGGAAAGGCAGGATGTGCTGGAACAGCAAAAACACAAAACCATGAGAACTTACATTGCAATCAACAAGACTCCACAGCAGAGAGGCACTGAGGTTGTAAATGCAAGGATTCACAATCTGAGACCTGCCATGAATAATCCAGAAGGAGCTGAAATCCACGCTCCCATCCCACACCAGCACAAGGGCACAGTCACATAACAGCCCAGCCTGTGCATTAATACAGCCTCACACAGAGGAGGGATTTTCATCACACCTGCCTGCCTTGCCCAGAACATCAGCTGGCTGACAGTCAGACCAGAGATTCTATTTCAATCATCAGACCTGGGTGAGAATTGTACCTGTGGAGGCCGTGCAAGCCTTGTGTCTGTACTCCGTGTAATATTTAGAGTGCTGTGCCGAGCAGGGAGAGGCTGCACTGTGAGATCTGCGCGGCCTTGGCAAGTCTTTCCTAATACATCTCATAAAAGGGAGAGCAAAAGAGATATTTCAGCTGGATAACTGAGTCATAAAAAGCATAAAACCAATGTGGAGGACACAGAATAAGGAAAAACAGTGGAAACATGGTGAGAAAGAGAGAAGATGAATGGATCATGTCTTGGGGTAGCTCCAAAACCAGGATGATAAATTGGTTTTCCCTAGGGCTGCTGAGTTGAGGCATTGGGCAGAAATGGGCAACAAATGAACAACAAAGGCAGTGTGTTAAAAAATAAAATATAGAGTATAAAGCAACTAGTAAATTATCTGTCATGTAAGGGTGGTACAGAGGAAAAGAAGTCAAGGCCTGCTTGGAGCAACCTGGTCTAGAGGAAGGTGTCCCTGCCCATGGAACAAGATGAGCTTGAAGGTCCCTTCCAACCCAAACCATTCCATGGTTCTCTGATAATTGTGTTGGCAGCCGTTTCATTCCCCCCCTGAGATGGGTGTCCTTGTTTCTGTGTCACTGGAACTGCCCAGCTGTGGGTATTTAGTGCAGCCTGGGATGCTCCAAGGTATCTGAGACAGGAGCAGAGCTACAGGTGGGCTACAGGTACTCCATGGGAATCCTGCCTGCTCCTGGAGCAGCAATTGAGCAGAGCTCCAGGTAGGGCAGCACCTCAGCTGGGGCCTGGCAGATGAAACTGGAGGGGGACAGCCCCTGGAGCCCAGTCCTGGCAGATGAAACTGGAGGAAGACAGGCCCTGGAGCCCAGTCCTGGCAGGGGAAACTGGAGGGAGACAGCCCGTGGACAGGCCCTGGAGCCCAGTCCTCGTCCCACAGCAGCAGCTGCTGAGGGTGCAGGGAAACAGAGAGAGGTGATTGTGGATTGTGACAATGAAGTCCCAGGGTCAAATGTGGCCACAGTGAACCTCATTGTTCAGAGAAGGGCCCTGACCTGTGTCAGGGATTAAAAACGCACCTGGAGCCAGACAGGCTGAGAGGCTGCTGAGGGTGGGACAGACTTTTCCTGCTCAGCACAGCAGCACAGAGCCAGCAGTGCCCGTGCCATGGACACAGCAGCACTTCCCAAACTCCAGGGGAGCAGCAGCATCCTGAGCCACCGTGTCTGCACCTGAACCAGACCTGCACTTACAGCAATGACAGGTTCCTCCATCCCAGAGATCCCATGGGATGGAAGGAAATTAAATAAAAATAAGTTATTAAGCAAGGTTTGAACCTTTGTGCTGAACTTTCTCCTTATGCCCTCACTATTTCTGCCATGGAAATCTGGTTTTGGTCTCAGCTTAAATAACCAAACATGAATTTTGCTGTAAGACATTATCTTGTAATCCAAGATAACTTGAGCCATACAAAGGTCTAGTAACTTGCTTGAAGGCTTCTTTTACCCTTGTAAAACAAGAGTTCACCCAGCAACAGGAGCAGAATCCTAATATTTAATTACTGGCTGCAGTTCACACACAATTATTTATGACACGCTTTCAATGATTATTCATAGGTTTCATATTGGGGGTGGGGAGAGGTCAGCAGGTTGCAAACAAGCCTGAAATTCAGAATTACTTGCTGAGGAGAGTTGAGGAAAGATGATTATGATGGAAAATGAAAGAGAAGAGCATAAAGAAAATTGATTATGAAGATTTACCAGGAACATGCGTACTATTAAAAACTCTATTGCACATCAGTGAATTTCAGACACTTAAATCAACAGAACCTTTAAAGGGAAATCATATTTTTTATCATCTAATCAATGGGGGTAAAAGAGTTGTTGGTCTCTCTTCCCTGTTCCCTGTTGACTTCAGCTTCCCAATTTAGAGAAGCTTAGACTTCAATCTAATTTTAAGTGTCATGAAGTTTGAATAGACCAGAGGCAACTGAAAAAGGCAGAAGTAATAAAGTTCAGCTTTCGTCCTAACTGTCTGTAAAACCCAGCTAATCCCAGCTCTCCTTGAATGGTGTTTGTAATTCCAATAACCCTTTTTCCCCCACATGGAGCTGCTCTCAGCCTTGTGCTGCTCTGCTGAAGGAAACCCAGACTGTGCCAGGAGCCTGCTGTGGGACCTTTCCTCCTCCACCTGACAATGAAAAGCAGCTCTGGCTGGTCTGGGGCCTGGCAGGGACCCTGTCACTGCTCCAGTGACCCTGGCAGGGACCCTCTCACTGCTCCAGTGACCCTGGCAGGGACCCTGCCACTGCTCCAGTGCAGTTCCTCTGCTGCCTTTCTGTCTTAGACATCATTTATGAAAAATCCTTTCTTTAGGATTTTTCCTCCTGAGAAGCTGAGAGGCCTCAGGAACAAAATGTAAACAATGATTATCTGCTGCTGTGGAATGCAACAGGTGCATCTGTGATTGGCCCGTGTTGGATGTTTGTAATTAATGGCCAATCACAAGGAGCTGGCTCAGGCTCTCTGTCCCAGCCACAAGCCTTTGTTATTCATTCTTTCCTATTCTATTCTTAGCCAGCCTTCTGATGAAATCCTTTCTTCTATTCTTTTAGTACAGTTTTAATGTAATATATATAATAAAATAATAAATCAAGCCTTCTGAAACATGGAGTCAGATCCTCGTCTCTTCCCTTAACCTGTGAACACCATCACACCTTTCCCTGACAGAGTCCCAGCTGTGCTTGCAGGAGCTGCTACAGCCAGGGCCAGCACTCCAGGCTGAGTGCAGGGACAAAGGGCTGCACTGGCTGCTTCCCACCCTGGAAGTGTTTTTCCAGCTGTGGATGAACTCAGGATCCCAGTGCCCAAGGGAGAATTAAGCTGCTACAGCATTTCCCCATGGCACCCCCAATGTTGGCCTTTCTGCTCCACAGCAGAGAGGTTCTGGTGCAGGAGAGGGCTGGGAGGTCCCCTTTAACTCAGAATATCTGATTCTGTCATTCTGTGCAGGCTGGGAACCTCCAAACGAGGTAGTGACTGCAGCGTCCCGGTTAAAAAGATCCCAGAATATCTTGATTTGAATGGGACCCACCAGAATCATCCAGTGCAGCCCCTGGCCCTGCTCAGACACCCCAAAATCCCAATCTGGGCATCCCTGGCAGCCCTGTCCCGACGCTCCTGGAGCTTGGGGTTGTGCCCATTCCCTGGGCAGTGCCAGCACCCTCTGGGGAGAACCTTTCCTGAGATCCAACCTGAGCCTGCTCTGGCCCAGCTCCAGTGTTCCCTCGCCCTGTCCCTGGGCACCAAAGGTTGCTACAGCTGTTTGAAAAAACAGAGCTCATGAAGAGGAGGCAACAGGGCACCAAGGATTGCTACAGCTGTTTGAACAGATAGAACTCATGAGGAGGAGGCAACAGCCAGGAGGGACCAGGAGGAGCCCATCTCTGCAGCATCCCCACCCTTGGAGAGCTGGTGAGGCCCAGAGGAGGACACTGCTGGGTGTGCAGCCTTCCCAGACAGCTCCCTGCCTGGTGTGGGCTCTGCTGAGTTACTAGCAGGTGTAGTGGAGGAAACAAGGCCAAGGAGAGGCTGCAAGTTAGGGTGGACACAGGGGGTGTAGGAATGGAGGATGAACAGAGACTGGGTGTGCTCACTGATCAGAAGAGAGCTAATGGGTCTAGAACAAGAGGCTGGAGGTGGTTCAGTGCTGGGTCACTGGGAGAAAAACCCACCCCTGGGTGGGAGAGGGTGAAGGTCTGGAGCCCTGGCCTGGCCCTGGCAGAACCTGCAGTGCAGCAGGACATGCTGGCCCAGCTCTGCTGAGATCAGCACGCAGCTAAGGCAGTCCAGGGGGGTCTGCAGGGGGGCCTGCAGTGGGATCTGCAGTGGGATCTGCAGTGGGGCCTGCAGTGGGGTCTGCAGGGGGATCTGCAGTGGGGCCTGCAGTGGGATCTGCAGTGGGGCCTGCAGTGGGGTCTGCAGGGGGATCTGCAGTGGGGCCTGCAGTGGGGTCTGCAGGGGGATCTGCAGTGGGGTCTGCAGTGGGGTCTGCGGTGGGGTCTGCAGGGGGATCTGCAGGGGGATCTGCAGTGGGGTCTGCAGTGGGGTCTGCAGTGGGGTCTGCAGGGGGATCTGCAGTGGGGTCTGCAGGGGGATCTGCAGTGGGGTCTGCAGTGGGGCCAGGCAAGCCCTGAGGCAGCAGAGCACGGGGGGGAGGCAGGGCTGACCCCTCTCTCACACTGCCCAAAGGATTGCACCCACTCACGGTGGCCATGGCCCCAGGAACTCGTCATTGGCTCAAGTCTGTTTTCCAGAGAAGAGCTCTCATTGACAGGAAAACCTCAAGAGAGAAAGAAGTCTGTTACCATCCCGGGAAGTTTGCTCCAAAGGTTAATCACCACTCTTGCCAAAATGTGCTTTCTTTGGCTCCTTTGGTTGTAACTGGCCCAAATTCTTCCCACACCTCTTTTTGCTGCTTTCCTGTGAGCATTAAATTCTTGGAAACCCTTTAATAAAAGAATCACTCATCTTCCTTCTGCCACAACTTCACTCCTTAAAGCCTCTGTCCTTGGGAGGTCTTTGCAGAACTCCAGACCATTTCTGCAGTCCTGCAATTCACTGATCCAGAGGCTCAAACTCTGCCCTCCCAGGCAGGGGTGGGTGCCCGTCCCCCCTTTTCCTGACATCCACCTGAGCTCTGCTGGTTTGCTCCAGTTGGAGCTTTCATCTGTGTTCCCGTGAAGGCTTTGAGCACTGCACACAACATCTCAGCAAATCATCAGCACTGCCTGTCTGCCATGCCCCTGACTCCTCTCTGTGCTGAAATATCACCATTCTGTCATGAGGGATTGTGTTTTCCTCCCTCCTGGAAACCCGGAGCCTACATTCAGCTAAAGCAAATGCTCCCAGCATCTGCCTCACTTGTCTACCAAAGATGAGGATTTGTGTCTCCAGTTATTCAATACCTCCACACTACAGATTTTTATCTTGTCCAAGAAGAGTATCAATATTTTTAATCATGCAGTTAAAGACCATATCAGAATGGAAACGCACGGGAGGAAGGGAATTACACGGCACAGACAGCCTTGGATCTGTCACTGCCTGTCTCCTGACTGCTCGGCTTTCCTGCCTCAACCTTCTCTGATAACATCACACCATCCTCCCTCACCAGGTACCAGCGGGTGTAATGTACCTGTGTGACCTCCCACTGTCCTCGGGAATGCAGAACAAACACAAAATAAACACTAAACACTTCTCCAGCTGCCTTAGAGAGCAGCACAGGCACCTCATCCTGCCCTGCTGAGCCTCCTCCCTCCCTGAGCCCTCTGCACCTGCAGAGCACACCTGGGGCCAGAAGAGCCCCACGTTCCCAGGGCAGGACTCAGAGCCTGCTGGGATGCACCTCAGGTGAGGGCTCCTGGCCCTGCTTCCAGCAATGGGAACTGCTCAGCCCCTCCATGCCTTGGCTGATCCAGCTGGGAGTGAGTTTGGAGGTGTTGGCAGGCAGCTTTGAGACCCTGGGTGTTCTGCCAAGTAGGTGACAGTCACAGGGTGTGTATTTCTGCTGGCTTTACAGTGAAGCTGGAGCACTGCAGAGCTGGGAGCAGGCACAGAACAGTGGTGTCTGTGCATGGCTGGCTCAGCTGGCCAAGGGCAGCTGCTCAGGCAGGGCTGTGCCTGCGACCAGATCCCAAGGGCAGGGCCCCTGGTGGCACTCAGTGCCTACAGGACACAGGGAGCGTCCAGGGCTGAGCAAGAAGCCAATTCAGAAGTGTGTGGATAAATAGGGAAGTTCCTAAATCCTGGAGGGGTTTTGATCATTTCAGCCTTTGTTTGCTGGAGCTGAATCCCCTCTCTTTCAAGGCGCCTCTGTACCACTAATGGCCACATCCCCTCTGAAGAGCTTATTTAATCCTGCACCCAATCCCAGTTTTCTTTGAGCTCTCATGGGGCACTTTCAGAGACAGATTTCATGGAAACACGATGGAGGTGGGTTGAACTCTGACCTGAGAAGTTCCCCTGAGTTCAGCAAGCATCCTCAAGCCTCCTACACCTACCACAGGTCTGGGCTGATGGGTGGGGGCCAGGTATCGAACCCCACAGTTCCCCTGGCAGTCACAAACTGGGATTGCATCACAAACAGATGCTGCCACAAACTCCATTGTCCTTTGGCTCTAAACCCTGGGCCAGCACCATCCCTGTCCCTCCAGCCCTCCAGGCAGTCCCTCTCTGGTCTGCTTTTGGGAGCTGGGAATTTGTTACTACACTTGTGCTGCACATCCCTCCCAGCTGGCTGCAGTGTCATTCTCCAGGGAGAAACCCCCATTTCAGGAATTAAAGCTGGCACAGCTGAGTGAAGACAGGCTGACTCAGACTGTTCTGATGTTATGTTGATTTACACCGGCCTGGGGGAAGCCTCACTGCTTCTCCCTGTCTGAGATTGAACAGCCACGGGCACAAGAGAATGAACAGATGACAGGATCAGAGACCATGAATCTAGAACATGCAGCTGGAATTTCCCCAGCAGAATCACAATGCAAAACATCCCAGAAAAGGCCTGTGAAACATGAATTAATGTAAGGACAAGTTTTAATCATAGTCACACCACTTTCAAACCACAGCAATTCCACAGGGCTCAGCTTGGTGACTCTGGGTGTTTGCTGACATCACAGATGCCTCTAGTGCACAAGGAACAGGCTTTGATCTTATTTTGATGGTGTCAGTTCTGCACTGCAGTCAGTGGTGTATCAAAGTGTGAGATCAAAGGCAAGTTCCTGAGCTGTGTGCCTGGGTAGCTCTGCTCCCTCTTGGGGACACACAGACGTGTCCTGGGAGCCCTGGCCCTGCCAGGGGTCAGCAGGGCTGTTGCAGAGTTTCTGCTCTGAACCACAGGATCACAGGCTCATTCAGGCTGGAAAAGACCTCCAAGACCATCTAGTCCATCCTGTGCGTGATCCCCCCTTTGTCCATAGCCCAGAACCCTGAATGCCACATCCAGGCATCATATATCCCTACATTATGCAAACCATTTGTCATCAATACACTTTCAATTAACCTTCCTCTATATTTCCTAGTATCAAAACCAATAACCAACTGTCATCATCACTCCACAACCACCCCCAAACAAACAGAATTAACCCCAGAACTACCCCCCCCCAAAAAAGACCAAACAAAAATACAAACCATGATGATAAAACATCAACCAACCACCCACCAAATTTTACATTCTTGTAGCTTATAAAAAGCATGACACTGAAGATGTCAAGATGGCTGCCACACACCCAAGGACAAAAGACTTAGTCCTAACCTTACTGTTAGTTTTTGCTAGGTATATTCATGCAAGTATCCGCGCTCCAGTGGATGGACACCTTGGGCACCTCCAGGGATGGGCACTCCAAACCTCCCTGGGCAGCCCCTGCCAAGGCCTGACCACCCTTTCTGTGAAGAAATTCTTCCTAATCCTCAGTGAAATCCTCTTTGTGGTGAAGATCAGAAGTGAAGGAAATGAAAATCCAAATGCTGGTTTTCATTTGCCACTTCCAGGACTGTACCAAATGGACCATCACAACCCAGCTGCTGCTGAGCCCTGCAGGACTTCAGCTGCTCTTGTAATCACAGGGCCCAGCAGAGCCTGAGCCCTGGTGCCCTGCATTGTCACAGGAACCAGGCATCTCCCCTGGCACTCTGCTCTGTGAGGGACGTGCTCCTAAAACCACAGAACACTTCTGGAAATGGGGCTCCCACCTCCCCTCAGTGCCTCTAAATACAGAGCTCCTAATGTGAGAAACACAGTGGTGCTCAGGTCCAGAGAAATGACAGATTTCCTGTGGGAATCAATGCCACTTCTTGTAAATGAAGAAAAATACTGCACTGATCTGGCATGTGCCTGGCTGGGTAAAGGCACTGCCTCGTGGCTGCCATGGGGAGGGTAAGGGACGCTCTGTTACCCCACTGCTCCTGCCACAGTGGTGAAATGGGAGGATTAAACCCAAGCTCAGCTGTGCAGTCACTCAAAAGCAGACTTGGTGAGAAACCTCATTGAAACAAAAATTGAAAGGTTTGCTTCAACTTATGCAACCAATCCTTCCCTTCCCCTAATGAAACAAAATCCTCCTTACATTTTATTTTGGGCAAGGCCCATTCTCAGGGGGAAATTGTCCCAAATAGCAATTTTTAAAAGAAAATTTCTTATAGAATCATAGAATGAGTAGCTACCCAGAATCATAGATTAAAGGTCAGATGGGATCCTCAAGGTTATCTAGTTCCAACTCCCAATTAATTATCTCTCCAAGAATGGTCTCCCAAAGTGCTGTGGGATCAAACATTTCTTTTTACCCACCCACAGAGAAAATGGAGATGCACAGCAAAAAGATGCCATATTTTTGCCTATAAATAGAAAACCCAAATATCCCCAAACTAAGACAAATGTGGCCTCTGAACTGCTGCCACTGGGTGTCCTGAAATCTGGTCAGTTCTGCTCAGAGTTTTGCAGCTGGAGCTCATCTCTGCAGATGCAGCTCAGGAGCCAAACCACCTCTTTTATGGCCAAAACCATTTTCTCTTTTGCCAAAAATTTATCAGGTTGCTGGGACCATGCTTCTTGGCTCTGATTTTGTCAATACTTCCCAGAGAGCAGAGTTAAACTCCCAAGGTTTTGCAGCCCACTCTCAATCAGAGTCCTGCCCAGTCCCTGGGGCTGGTTTTGGGCTTGGGCTGCCCCTGGGCTGTGCCAGAACGGCCCCAGAGCAGGCTCTGGCTCTGTTTGGGGTGAGTCACATCCTCCTGGGTGGGCTGGGCATGCAGCCACAATGGGCTGCTGTGAGCCCGACACACAGATCCTGAATGCTCTGCACAGCAGCAATGCAGATGGGTGACCCAGCCTGTGCAGCACCACAGTGCAGGGCAGC
Source organism: Melozone crissalis (assembly GCF_028551555.1). Taxonomy (NCBI): domain Eukaryota; kingdom Metazoa; phylum Chordata; class Aves; order Passeriformes; family Passerellidae; genus Melozone; species Melozone crissalis. The sequence continues at coordinate 1,501,991 of NW_026535784.1, read as the reverse complement.
TGCTGCCCCGGGCACCAGGGACAGGGCTGCAGGGCTGGTCCAGGGCTGTGAGTGCCTGCTCTGGGCTCACTCAGGTGCCATGGAACCCCTGGAGTGTGTGGCTGTGGCACTGGGGACAGGGGTGGCCTTGGCAGTGCTGGAGAATGGCTGCCCTTGATGGTCTTACAGGGTCTTTCCAACCTAAATGATGTTTTGATGTTTCCATCAACCCTTTCTAGCACAGGAAAGCCTGGGTTTGTGGTCATCAAGGCTCACCTCGGGCATCTTTTGATTCTGCAAGGACAAGAGAAGGTTGGAAAATTTACTGGGCAGTTTTGTACCCAGGCTTCTCTGAGCCCTCCAGATGCACCCCTGACAGATGTGCCCCTCACTTGCAGCTGGCACACCTCCATGATATCCCAAAGGCCAGGGCTTCTCCTGCCAGTGCTCAGAAACTTCTAATCTTGGCTCATGATAAGCCATTGACTCCTTGCCCTTTATGAAAGTGTGCAATGGATGGATCCCCTCTCTGCTGCTCACAGCTGCATCCCCTGCACCCCCAGACCAAGTGAATCCCACTCCCCTCTGGTTCCCCTTGGAAAGGGCTGGAGCCCAGTGATAGCCTTCATGATTCTGTAACTCCATGACTCTGATGAAAATGTACATTTCTTCCTGAAGAGCCAGACATTTGCAATTTTTGAGAAACCAGCATGAGAAGAAGAAAAACCTAGAAGTTCTGTTTTTCAGTGAATTTCTCCAGTATAAGAAAACAAGAGCTGATGCAAGGCAAGGTTTAGGTGGACATCAGAATGGCCACAGCTCCTCATTACTTACTCCTGACACCACAGCTCCTCACTCCTCACTCCACAGCTCCTCACTGCTCGCTGCTCACACCACAGCTCCTCACCCAGGGACAGGTCCTTGCCAATCCCCCTGCAGCATTAGCAGAGAGCTGCTGGCCCTCAGAGCAGGATGCCCCTGCCCAGCTCCCCAGCCCTCTGCAGCCCAGCTAACCTGCAGAGGAACAGAGGCAGCACCTCACCCAGGGAACCTGTGAAGCAGAGCTGGTGCTTGGTCGTGCACACTCAGTAAAAGTGCTTTTAATCTCATTAGTGCTTGAAAGAAGCAGTGCTGGATGAATCATCTGATGCAAATGGAATAGTTTAGGGAATACATGCATTTTCATTAGCCTAACTTCTCCTCCAGCCCTACGTATTAGCATGGAATTAACCCATTAATTCTATTGATTTCAGTTAATATTGTGCATTCCATTAGTGCTGGGATCCCCACAGACTCCTTTTCAGCCATCTAAAGGAACTGGCTTGTTTAATCAACATTGAGCAACTAATTGAGGCAACAGTTTGGGTCATGAAGTGAAGAAGAAAATTGTTTCTAACTGAGAGAGCAGGAGGAATTTGGGGAGGCAGGACAGAGTTATTACTGCTGGAGCAGGGCCAGTGTGCCAGAGATCCCACTGCTGTCTTGGCAAAGTGCACAGGGGTTGTTCTGTCAGCACAGCTGGTGGAGGCAGGAGATCATTTCACCTGTCCAGGAACGCCTTGGGTTATTTCAGGGAGCCTTTCCAGCCCATCCATTTCCAGCCCCTGCCATGGCAGGGACACCTCCCATCAGAGCAGAGCTCCCAGCCCTGTCCAGCCTGGCCTTGGGCACTGCCAGGGATCCAGGGGCAGCCACAGCTGCTGTGGGCACCTGTGCCAGGGCCTGACCACCCTTATCTTAAAAACATTGTCTTTATATCTAATCTAAATAAACCCTCTTCTATTTTAAAACCATCACCCCTCGTCCTATTGCAGTAGGTCCAGCTAAAACACTTGTCCCCATCTTTCTTTCAGTCCCTTTGGGCACAGGAAGGTGTTTAGAGCTTCCCCTGAATCCTTCTCTTCACCAGACTGAACACCCCCAGCTCTCTCAGCTTTTTCCTATGGGAGCAGTGCTCCATCCCTTTGTTCTCCCCTCCCAAAATCCAGCCAGCCCTATGCTGGCAGGAAACTTGCACCCTAAAACCTTCTCTTCTCTCTTCTCTCTCCTCTTCTCTCTCCTCTTCTCTTTCCTCTTCTCTTTCCTCTTCTCTTCTCTTCTCTTCTCTTCTCTTCTCTTCTCCTCTTCTCTCTTCTCTTCTCTTCTCTTCTCTTCTCTTCTCTTCTCTTCTCTTCTCTGCTCTTCTCTCTTCTCTTCTCTTCTCTTCTCTTCTCTTCTCTTCTCTTCTCTTCTCTTCTCTTCTCTTCTCTTTTTTCTCCTGTCTGTGTGTCACAGGCTTTCATCACCTCTGTCACAGCAGTGCCTGGTTACCTCTCACATTCCCCATGTGTGTGTTCACAACCCCCTCTGCCCTTGCAGCCCTCCTGGGCCAAGTGTGCCCAAACTGCAGATTCACTGGGCCAGGTGTACCCAAACTGCAGATCCACTGCAGATCCACTGCAGCCCCTGTGGGCCAGGTGTGCCCAAACTCTGCCCGCCAGGGTGTAGCTGATGGAGCCTGTGTGGGGTACAGCCCCTGCAGCCCCAGCTGCTGCTACACGGGGCTGAGAGTGTTATGAGTAGAAAAGTTGTTCATTTTTTTTAAAGGTAGCAGAGTTAACAGGTTAAAGCAACTGCTGCTGAGTTAGAGTTCTAACTATTTGTTGTTAGTAATTTCATGTTGTAATAACCTGTTGTTAATAGTTTTCCTTTAATTACCTGTTGTTGATGGCTAGAAATCCCCTTTGGTGAGTATCACCCTGCTGCTTCCTGCAAGATGGCACCCGGGACTGTGAGGAGGAGAGGACAACTGGGTTGGCATGCAAATGGAAAAACACCTCACCAAATCTAGCAGGAAAAACCCCTAAAACAATGAGCCACCATGGAATTTAGAGATCAAAGTGATGTCTAGAGGTGAAGAACAGACTGCAGTGTCTGCTAAGACCCTTTTTACCCCTCACCCTAAACTAAAAAGATGTCAGCTAGAAAGAGAACCCCGAATGTCAAATCAAAAAACTGGGAATCTCCTGAGGCTCTTGTGAGGACGGAAGCCCCAGCTCTGCCTGCAGACCAGCGGACACAGCTGCACTGTTCCTCCTTCTATGTGCCACTCCTGGGAGCAGCGGCAGTGTGAGCGTGACCCATCAGTTCTCCCCACCTGAGCTGATTTCTAAAAAAGGCATTAAAAAGAAGGAAGATCTCCTGCCCGATTTATTGCAAGAGGAGGTGCTCAAAGTGCTGTGTCCCCAAGTAGGATGAGGAAAACTTCCCATCTCTGCAGTGCCAAATATTTCCCTGCCACTTTAATGGAGCTGCAGGAGGGATGGTGTCACCTGGAGAAGTTCAGCCACCAAGGGACAGGGAGGATCTCCGGAGACTGTCAAAGTCAAGGCAGGGTCACCAAGATGGTGTTTCCTGTGTTCAGTTCAAAGCCTCTGGACTTTTTTTCCTGCTCAGGTAGAAGGGCAGCTCTGCCTCTTGGAGCCTTTGCTTGGAGGAGAGGATAAATGAGGTCTTTGATGTAAAAATCCAAATGAAAGCAAATGACAAAGTTGCTCTTTAAACTGAGCTTATTCACCAACATCCAGTTCTGGCACTGACCTCCCTGGGCAGGCTGAGCACTGGGCTCACCCTCCCCAGGACTTTGCAGGCTGAGACCATAGCTGTGACATTTTTTTACAGCACTCTTCAGCAATATTTCCTCTCAAATTGCTTTTGTAAAAGACTGTCTTTATTCCCCTCATCATAAGCCCTGCCTCATTTTCAGCAGCAAGCTGAACTCTCTCTCTCTTGCATCCTGGCCTAATTATTAAACAACTCTGTCAAAGTACTCGGTTGTTTGATGATATTTTACTCTCAATTAGAAGTATGAATGTGCTCCATTAGGCTTCTAATATCCTTTATGCTCAGCCTGACATTTGGGGAGCTGTTTTATTACAGCTGACACTCTGGGAAATGGGGCTGCCATAGTTAGCATCAATAATGGTGTTATTGACCCCAATTTTATGAATGCAGGAGGATGTCTGGATGTTACACACTCAGTATCTCGAGGGCTCTCACTGTCTCACACCAGTGTCTGCTCTGGGAGCTCAGTCCCTGCCTTTCTGTGGAAGTGTGTGGTTGTTTTCTCACTCTGTTAAGCTCAGAGACACTTCCCTGATCAAGTGTTTGGCAGCTGGTTAACACATACAAAAGCTCATCAAGATGGTGAGGACTGAGGTTGAGTTTGTCATTGAGAAGCCTGACAGCCTCTGAATAAGCATCAAACACCACCAGGAATCCTCAGGGCTGCTCCCACTTCAGAAACAGGCTGGTGGCACAGCCCTGGACAGGTCACTGCCCTTCTCTGTCAGCTCATTCTGGGACTGAGTGAAGCTCCCCTCACATCACCACCTCCCTTTAAAGTGTGGAATCATTGAATGCTTTGGATGGAAAGGACCTTAAATATCATCCAGCTCCACTCTCTACCATGGACAGAGACCTTCACCAAACCAAGCCTCAGTGTCCAGCCTGGCCTGGGACAGCTCCAGGGGCAGCCACAGCTGCTCTGGGCACCTGTGCCAAATCACACAGAGATGGTCCCTGCTGCCAAGGCTTTCTAGACCAAAGGGAAAGCCCTGATCCAAACAAAAAAGGATAACTGGGAAGTTGCTGTTGGGATGTGGGGATTCCCAGACACAGCTCTCAGCTTCAATCCCAATTCTGGGCACAGAGACTAGGAGGGCTTCACGTGCCCTTTCTGGGAACTCATTTAATGGATCCCAGCCCACAGCAGGTGATGCTTGGACCCCTCTGGTGCCCATCCTGCAGCAATTCCAGAGCACCACGGCCCAGAACAAAGCTGGGAAGCAGCAGTGCTGCACCAGCACTCGATGCTGAGACCCTACAGAGTCCTCCCTCCCCTACTGCCAGGACAGACACATGGGAGATCCTGTCTGCCCAGCAGGCACTGGGGCAGCTCCCTGAGAGGTTCCAGATGGGGATACAGGGGCATGACTCATCCATAACCCAAAGTACTGCATTCCTGAGGACACAAACTTAATCCTGCTGGGTCCTTCAGCAAGGACTGCACAGCAGGCTCAGTGTCAAATTCAGCTGGAATTTGTAAAACCCATGTCTGACTGATGCTTTCACCTCTTCTTCCTTAGCAGACTACTGCACAGACTGCTACAATTTCACAGAGCAAGAAAACCCTCTCCTTTTCTTTCCCCTTTTTTTCCCAGTAGCACATATGGACCTTGGGACAAAAGGAAATGGGCATTTGGAACACAGAAAAACACCTAGTTCTCATCACGTTGAGATTATTGCTGAACTTTTGCTCCATTTCAGTGCTAAAAGGTAGAATATCTTGTATTGAGGGCCGTTATTGTACCCTAGAGCCTTTTCAAAATAATAAAAAGCATCCATCCATCCATCCATCCATCCATCCATCCATCCATCCATCCATCCCTGTGGCTTTGGCCAGCATGGGCCTGTCAGGGTGGAGAGGTTTCCCCAGGGAACACAAAAATCTGTGGCAGAGAAAAGACAGCCCAAACTTCCCCACCAGTCCTGTGGTTCCAGTTTGTGTTCACTCCTGACCTGAAAAGTCCAGCTGAGCCCTGGCTCCATTCTGCCTCTGCCTTGTGCCTGCTGCTCTGGCAGGACAGTGCTCTGCCTGTCTGCCTGTCTGAGGTGCCAAAACTTGTCCATGCTCCTCCAAAACCAAGGCATCAAAAGGGGAGTCAGCACAGTCCAAATGCAGCTGGGTATTTGTGTCCAGGGATTCCAGAGATGCCCAAATGCAGCTGGATATTTGTGTCCAGGGATTCCAGACCTGTCCAAATTCAGCTGGGTATTTGTGTCCAGGGATTCCAACTGGGCTCCCCTGTCTGCAAAAACTGCCCCTGCACTGCCCTGGGGATCTCCAACCATCCCCCAGAACATCCTTGGCCAAATGCCCTTGAGCACTTCCAGCAGCAGCAGCAGGTCCTTCAGCCACCCCAGGGACCAGGAGGGGACCCCAGTGGCACCGAGAGGAGGGTGGTGCAGGGGCAGTTTGGGATGGGCAGGGGGAGCTCAGAGCCCCTGAGGGGTGCAGGAGCAGGACAGGCTCTGGAGCTGCCCCAGCTCCACTGCAGGCTCTGGGCAGCCCCACATTCCCATCCAGAGGAGCCTTTGGGTGCCTTCAGGAACGCAGGGTTGTATCAGAAGGGGCTCCCAGCTCTTCCTAACAAGGGGTGGAAGCTTCCAGACCCAATCCCAGCCAGGAGCTGTTTTCTTTCCCAGCTGGGTCTGTCCTTGGACACCCACACAGACCCAGCGCTGCCCTGCACTGATCCCAGGGAAGCCAAACATGCCTCGTGCTCCCCCAGCACACACAGCCCTCCTTCTGCAACAACAAAGCTCCAGCCTCTGCCTCTGAATGTTAAATCTTATCTCCCAGAACCACTCCAGCTCTGCTCACCTGGGATCCCATCTCTCCTCTCATCTGACTTTAATAGCAACACCATTCCCTCAAAAGGAGGAGGACGGAGCCCAGATTAAAAGGAGCTGTTTAGCTGGCAGCAATATTCCCTTCCTTTGCCCTTTGATTTTTGGGTTTTTTGTTGTTGTTGTCGTTCTTGCATTTTTTATTGAGCACCTGGGCTGAATGGCAGAATAAAATCGAACTTCCCAGCTGAGACCACACCACAGCTGCTGGGCTGTGCATACCTGAAGGGAAAACGTGGGCAATTTCCATTTTGGCCAATTATTATGTGGGGGAATCTTTTATTCTGGTGGGAAGGTGGACAGGAGGAAGAAAAGCCTTTGCAGGCACCAATTATCTTTTAAAGGAATGCTGGCCACTTGAAATTGTTGAGCCAGAACTCCAGCACACCTGAATCAGCAGAGATCCCTCATAAACTGGGGATGAAAACTCAGGATTTAGCTGGGAATCTGGGGGTTGGAGGTGGATACACCCATGTTTGTTTTTATATCACTGCAATTCTCTTTAATTTGTTTTGTGTACTTTTTTCCCCTTCCTTTTGCCCTGGGCATTGCATCCCATTTGCTTGGGATCACATTTCTGTGATTTAAATTAATCCCAGAACACAAGCACTCCTTCCTCCTGCCCTTGCCAAGCATTCACAGATCCTGCACTGCTGCTCTTTGTGCAAGCCCAAACTCCACACTCACAAACTAACTTCATTTCCTTTGTTTGTGCCCAGTTACCATCCAGAGCACCTTCTGTTCCTCTCTCCCTCTGCCTTGTTCTGTTGTCTCATGGGCAGGTCCAGGCGCCTCTGCTGTGCTCATCTCTGTGTTTTCCTTTCCTCTCCCTGCAGGGCCATGGCTGCTGCTCCAAAGGAGCCCCCCTTCCCCAGGACCAGCTCCTCTATGGGGAACAGGGCTGTGGGACCAAAGGGAGATGCCTGAGGATGCTGAAGGTGGGCCCAGCTCATGGTACTGTCCCTGTGGACACCATGGTGCTGAGGGACCAACGGGAGATGCTGAGGATGCTGGAGTCAGAAATATTGGAGAGCATTCAGACCTGCTCAACAACACCACAGAAGCCATCCTGCTGATTTTATGCCTTCTAAGGTAGCTGAGCTATCTTGGGTGTGAAATAGAATCCAGCTAATGGAATAGAGGGGAAAAACCAGGGTAAAATCCACAATGACCCACACATTGCATCAGCTGAAGCAACAGAGACACTCCAGTGCAATTCCAGTGTTCCTTGATACTGGGATTTACATGCATATTTTGTTCTGGATTAATAAATTAACAAATCAGTTTTATTACTCAGTGGTCTGTATTTGAATATATCTTGGAGATCTGCTCAAAAACTGAGTAGATATGCAACCTGATGTGGCCTCCTGACCCACCAAAGGGTCTTGAAGAGCTCAGTTTTCATCTGGGCTCTCTCTTTTCCACCCAAAATACCTAAGAACCAACACTGGACATGGTGCCTTTCCAGCCTCCAGCTCTTCTCACCCTGAGGAGGTGGAACCACTGAATTATTTGGGTTGCAAGGGGCTTTTAAAGGTCTTCCAGTCCAACCCCCTGCCATGGCAGGGACACCTTACACTGGGCCAGGTGGCTCTAAGCCCTGTCCAACCTGCCTGGGACATTGCCAGAGACGGGACACCCTCCCAGAGCAAAAAGTGGTTTCTGTGCAGATCAGGGACTCTCAAAGTTTATTTCTCTTTGGGGACCACGTCCAGTGTCTCCACAGACCCATGTGAACATCCAGTGTCCTGCTGTGGGGAGCTCCAGGGGTTCTGTACCTGACTCTGCCATCCTGAACCACTCCAGAACCTCAGAACCATTACCATGAACCTCAGAACCACTCCAGAACCTCAGAACCATTACCTGAACCTCAGAACCACTCCAGAACCTCAGAACCATTACCGTGAACCTCAGAACCACTCCAGAACCTCAGAACTTGTAGGAAATTACCCTTCCTGGAGTACCAGGGGGGATCTGCACAAAGCAGAGCCACAGGACGGGAATTCCATCTATTCAGCTTTACTTCTGGCAGATATTTCATGTTGGAATTCCCACCAGGGAGCTCCACCCCGGGTGCCGGGAGGTGCTGCTGGTGCAGCAGGGTTTCAGCTGGGGCTCCTCTGTCTGTCCTGTGACACCCAGAACCCAAAAAGTGACTCACCAGCCTGTAAACCTTCTACCTGAGCAGAGGCAAAATAAAGAGAAAATCATCCATCCCAGGGCTGTTCCTGCTGAAAGATCGTTCAGGAGGAGAAAAGTTTTCCTGATGTTTTAAACACTAAAAATACAATACAGATGGGTGTTTGATCCAATGGGCCAAAAAAGGCTGGGTAGTGAAGAGTGTAAAAGCCTCCTTGCAAGATTTTAAATAAAGAAAAAATTACAGAAAGGCTGCAAAAAAAGAGAAATAACCTTTTGTGATGCCAACAGCCTTGTCCTGTGCAAACAAGAGGAATGGGAGGGGGTGTGTGGGGGAAATAGAGTTGGATGGTTTAACTACTTGGCTTTGATTCCTGGATCTTTTCTTGGATTAGGAAAAAATGAAGTTAGAAGGGAAAATGTCAAGAGATATTTGGAGTGGCCATGTAACAAGAGCCCTGAGCCACAGGACAACTGCAGCCATAAGTAAAATTTCCAGAATCACTCTCTCTGCCTTAAGGTCAGACCTTTGAAGGGAAAAGGAGTGAAAATGAGAGTGCAAGTATGAGGAAACCCATTGCAAATATGTAAAATTCATAATGGTTTTTTAGCTGCTTGCTTTTGGATTTGAGAAAAGACTGTTCCCATAGGGACAAAAGGACAAGGAAACGACCTGGAGAGGCAGAGCCTGAGTTCCCAGAGCCCCTGGAAGCTGCCAGTGCCACGTTTGCGACCCCAGCTATGAAGGGGGACTGTGAGGGTCCTTCCCCCAGGGCAGCCCCTGTGCACTGTCCCCAGCAGGGTCAGAAATCCCAGAGAATGGGGTGCCCCTGCTCAGGCCCCCTGGTGTCCTTCTGCAGGGTGTCCTTCTGCAGGGTGCACACATTTCCCTTTCCTTTCCAAGTTTATCAAGTTTCCAGGCTTGGGATGCTGAGAAAACCTGCATGAAATACTCCTGAAAGGCCCCAGGTATGACCTTGAAAGTAGCAGCTGCTCCCCAGCGTTTCCTTGCTCTTACAGGAATGTGAGGAGTTCATTTTTAATTGAGGGGCAGTGCTTTCCCAGACACTCAGGAAAGGGGGGGCAGAGGTGTCTCCCCCAAGAGCCACTGAAGACTGCACAGCCCATTTCTGCCCATTAACCACCAGCTTGAGATGGATTCTCATGTTTGTTTAGTTGCTGAGCTAAAGACTCTTGTTTTGAGCTCCTTTGTTCCTCTGCCAGCCCACCAATCCCAGGATGAGGGGCTGCTCCTGCTGAGCCCTGAACATCTCTGGGCAGGGCTGGGGCACACACAGCACACACAGCTGTGGGGTTCTGCACAGCCCTGAACACCTCTGGGCACAGCTGGGGCACACACAGCACTGGGGTTCTGCACAGCTGAGCCCCCACCCCTGCTCACAGAGCAGATCAATCCTCCTCCAGCAGTAGCCTGCAAGGAATTGTGCCTGGCAGCATTCCCCAGCACAGTGTTCTGGGTCATACAAAGAGTACTGAAAACCATGCCAAACACAAAGAACAGTTTATCTGCAAATTAAATCCTAAATAGCAAAGAAGACCCCTTAGAAAACCCTAAATAGCAAAGGAGACCCACAAAGGCCAGGCCTCCAGGCTGGGATCCTGCACGAGGAGATAGAGAAGCCAAACCCATAGATGTGTTTGTGCCACAAGGTCTCCTCTGCCATGGGGCTCTGGTGAGAAGGAATGTGTGTTTTAAAGGTGAATTTATGGCTTGCTCAGGCTTGGTGCTGACAATTCCTATGCAGGTCATCAGAGGAGGGTGAGGAGGAGCACACAGCTGGCTAATTCTGGAAATAAGCAATTTTTTGTTGTGAAAAGCAAAGGCAATGAGTAAAGAGCCCAGGGTGTGTTGAGGTGGGGACAGTTGCCAACCAAGGCACAGCAGCAGTGCAGGGGACACTGGAGCCTCCTGTGCCTGTCCCCAGCAGTGGCAGCACCCTGGGAGTGTCACCAAACCCTCCCAGTGCCACCTCTCCTCCAGCCCAAAGCCAGCCCTTGGGCTGGGGAGGCAGGCAAGCAGCACCCCAGGGTGCAGTGACAGCCTGGGTGAAGCCCTGGGCACAGGGAGCCCTGTGATGTCCCCATGGGGGACTTGTGGCAGCCCCAGGATTTGTCACTGTCCTGTCCCAGCCTGGCACTCCATCGTTCTGCGACACCCCTGGGTGAGCCCCTGGGCACAGGGAGCCCTTTGATATCCCCACACACCCCGGGTTCATGGCAGCCCCAGATCTGTCACTGTCCTGTCCCCATGGCTGAGACTGCTTTCCCCAGGGCTTTGCTTTCCCAGTGCTGCAATCCAGTGTCTGTAATAGAACCACAGAGAGGTCTGGGCTGAAGGGGACATTTAAAGTCACCACTCTCACCCCTGCCATGGCAGGGACACCTTCCAGCATCCCCAGTGTCCAGCCTGGCCTGGGGCACTGCCAGGGATCCAGGGGCTGCTCTGGGCACCTGTGCCAGGGCCTCACACCCTCATTATAAAACATTTCTTCCTTATATACAATCTGAATCTAAACTTTCCTAATGTAAACCCATTCCCCCTTTTCTACCACTGCACGCCCTTGTACAGAAGTCTGTGCCCATCTTTTTTACAGCACCCCCTGAAGTGCTGGCAGCTGTAGGTACTGAACATTGCATTGGCTGAAGCTGGAAGGATTTAACCTCAGGGGATTGCTCTTTCTTCTCCCTGACTCGTGCCTGCTTTTGCACATCCAGAGGGTTTCACAGCCCCAGCCCAGCTTTCCAAGGGCTGGCAGGCTGCTTCCCCATTCCCACTGCTGCCCTCAGCCAGTCCCAGCTGGGCTCTGCAGAGAGGCCTCTGCTCTCAGAACCTGAGCCTGGTCTGCGACCTGCACCCCAGAGCAGGGGGCACAGACAGCCCAAAACCAGGTGTACTGCTGCAGAGGCTGATAACAAACCAGGCCCACAAAGTTATCTCAGCTGTAAAATATTACTGCACCATCAAATGCAAAGCTTGGCTGGAGCTCCCCTCAGCTCTCAGGGCTGTGTGAGTGACAGAACAGCAGCCAGGCTGCCTTAATTAATGCCTCCAGACTCCTTCATTCCTTTTGCCAGTTCAGCCTGTAATTTCTGGAGTACCCATCCTTCATTAAAATAAAGAGTCTGACTGACTTTGGAGCCTGAAATACCTATTTTCTTCATACAGCTGAAGGTCAAGGCTCAGGCATTTAAGGCACAGTGCTGCTAGAACACACCTGAACCTGCCTCTCCCTGCACATCAGCCAGCACAGCCTTCTCCACACACACACATCTGGAGCAATCCCCTCTCTGTGCCAATCCAGGGGCTGTGCCTTCTGCCCAAATACTGAACGCATTTTTGTGACTGATCTTGAAATGCAGCAGGGCCAGGGGGACTGGTCATGACTTGTCTTTCTTAAACCTCCTTGTGTTTAACTGTGTTCTCTTCTGTGCTCCTAAATCCCTCAGCTGAGGTCCCCACACTCAAAGCTGTAGAAAGCATCTCTCCAAGCTTCACTAATTCAGGAGTTTTACTGATCTGTCCCATGTCTGGGGGCTCTGAAGGAGCTCTCAATGGGATGAGCCTGAGAGGAGAAGGAGCTTCCCACAAGACATGGGAGGGAGCTGCAGTGGAGAGGAGAATCAGCCTGGACAGAGAGGGTGGAGGTAGACTCGAGCAGAGGGAATGCTCTGAGACACTGGGGCAGCCCAGAGGGTGCAGGAAACACGGGTGAGACCTGTGGGGTCTCTGACCATGGTGGTCCCTGGCACGGCAAAGTGATGCATATCCCTTGTTTGGTACCTGGGGGAGAAGGTGGGTAAAATTCCTGGGAAATGGAATGTCATGAACTGAGGGTCAAAGAGCAGTTCACTGCCTTTATGAAAATAAACAGACTAATCAAGACCTGTATGTAATAAAGGGTTTTTCTGTTGTCAGTCAATTTATCTTTGTCTCAGTTTGATCAGCTTTAATAATGATCCTGCAGCACTGTTCTTCTTCCCTCCTGTTCAATCAAGAAGCAAAATGGGAAAGAGGAATTTGTCCTTCCAGCACACAGAGGGGATGAGGCACTGCCCCGTGTTTCAGGACAAATCCATTAAATCCCAGGATGAGCCCCAATTCCTCACCTGTATCACAGTGACCCAGCCCTGAGCTACCCAGGCTGTGAGCTGCACTGACCCTGCCACGTATTTGCTCTGCTATTTAGCAGCTATAAGGAAGAAAAACAACTGTTATTATCTTTTGGATATTTTTTAATCCCATTCTGAACCTGTTTGTCATCACGAGCCAGAGTCAGAGGAATTCAGTCTCTGCAATGAACATGGGATGGGGATGTGGGTACTTGACAAGAATTGTAAGGCTCTGAGTGATGTGCTGGGTACTTAATGAAGCCACCTAGAAAGGCTGACATATTTGCATTCCTGTTAAAAGGAAATAATAACAATAATTTGAGGCTGTCAGCTCTGCCCTGACAGCGCTGGAAAATGCCTCTCACTTCCCCACAGACACAAAGCAGCCCCTGCTCCTGCTGTGCCTGCAGGGCTTTCAGAGGACCTGCCTGCTCTGGGACACGGCTGCTCCCTGCTGAGGAGGGCCCCATCAACCCCGGGACTGCACTCCTGGCCCAGGCTGGGGGCACAGGGAGCTCCCAGCTCTGTGCCCTGTGTGCCAACCTGCCAGCCCTGTGCCCCATGTCCCACACCCTGCCAGCCCTGCGCCCCATGTCCCACACCCTACTAGGCCTGTGCCCTACACCCTGCCCGCCCTGTTTCCCCTGCCCCACACCCTGCCAGCCCTGTGCCCCGTGTGCCAACCTGCCAGACCTGTGTCCACACCCTGCCAGCCCTGCGCCCCACGTCCCACACCCTGCCAGCTCTGTGCCCCGTGCCCCATATCCCACACCCTGCCAGCCCCATGTCCCACACCCTGACAGCTCTGTGCCCTGTGTGCCAACCTGCCAGGCCTGTGCCCCATGCCCCACACCCTGCCAGCCCTGTGCCCTGTGTGCCAACCTGCCAGCCCTGTGCCCCATGTCCCACACCCTGCCAGCCCCGTGCCCTGTTCCCCACACCCTGGGTCAGGGCTGGGGCCATTCCAGGTGCTGGGACACTCCCAGTGCTCCTGCAGGGCCGGGCAGCAAAGCCCAGCCCAGCCCAGGCTCCCAGCAGCAGCATCTCCCCCCAGGGAGGGTGCCAGGGGCTCCTGCTGCCCACCTGCACAGCCCTGCCCTGGCCCTCCCTCCCTCCATCCCCTCCTGCCTCAGGACCCTGCCCTGGCCCTCCTGTACCTTTGGTATTTCAGAGCCACAGCTGAGGGATCTGCAGCTGCTGGGGCTGCTGACACAACATCCAATTCTGCTTCTTTTTGCTGATGTGTGCTTTGGTTTCGAGTGTGCTGGGTCTGGGTTTTGTCCTTCCTTCCTTCCTTTCTTGGACACTCAGTCTCTCAAGTCAAACCTCAGCCTGCCTGGTGGATTTTCAGCATTCCCAGTGCCCCCCATTACAGAGGCTTTAATGGTCATTCCCTGCTTTTCTCAGAAAAGCAACTCACTGCTCTGCCCACAATGCCACATCTGAGGTGACATGAGAGCTGCTGGGACCCCGAGGAGAGCCACAGCCTGCTGCTGCCCAGCCTGGGTGATGGCAGGCTGTGTGTCCAGCTGTGTCCAGCCCCAGCCTGGTAATGGCAGGCTGTGTGTCCAGCTGTGTGTCCAGCTGTGTCCAGCCCCAGCCTGGGTGATGGCAGGCTGTGTGTCCAGCTGTGTCCAGCCCCAGCCTGGTGATGGCAGGCTGTGTGTCCAGCTGTGCCCAGCCCCAACCTGCACTGCCCAGTCTGGTGATGGCAAGTTCTGTGTCCAGCTGTGCTGGGATCCACTCAGGATCCCCAACTGCAGCTGGGCTTTGGGCTGGGAGGGGGCTGAGCCCCCACTCCACTCCACAGAGCTCCTCCTCCACACCAGGCTCTGCAGGAGAGGCTTCACTGCAGAGAAAGGCACCAGGGAGGAAAGCAAACGTGAGAAGTAACAAGGAGAAAAGCAAAGAGAACTCTGGACTGGAAAATTTCTGTCCAGCGATTGTCTCTAATAAGGTTTGACTGTATTAATTAATTGAGATGTGCCTTGGAGAGTGGGAGCTGCTGCTGATGGAAGCCAGCCAAGAAGGAAAAAACTCTCATTTTCTCTGCAAACCTTCTGACTAGACCAGATCTCTGAGGTTTGGTGTGGCATGCTCAGGGGAGATGAGCAAGGTTTCTGGCCTGTGACACAGCCACACGTAGAATTTGGTTGTCACCAACTGCCAGGGAGGGTGGCCAGGGGTCGAGGAGGACAAGGCTTTGCAGTGGGACCAAAATGGTCATTCCCTCACACAAGCTTTTGGTTTTGATGAAGCCAAAAGGTTTCCTTGCCTGTGTAGGAAGAAAGACAAAATAAGGGTGTGTGTCATTCCCCAGAGGTTCACTGGCAGGGCTAAGAGCTCTCCAGTCCTGTGCTGTCAACCCCAGCCCCACAGGGACACCCTGGGAGCAGGGACATGGCTGGGCCAGGGCTGCAGCAGGGCTCCTGTGATGCAGAGGAACTGCTCCCTGCTTTGAGGGCTGTGGGGGCAGCAGCCTTGTGCCCTCAGCCCACCCATGAATTCCTGGGTCTCCAAGGAGCCTCCCCCTGCCCTGCAAGAAATGATGGATGTGGAGAAATATTGTGCAGCCCTGTGAGCCGACAGCAGGGCACGAGCTGAGTGCCAGCACAGAAATATCAGTTTACCCCAGAGAAAAATCCCCCAGAACAGAGACATGTCTGGGTAGACTCAGTGTGCCCCAGGGTTCTTCTCATCTGATTTCTCCTCTTGAAAGTTTCAGCCTGGGAGCAGAAGAAATATTTTCTACAGCTGTTCACTCTTCCTAATTTTTTTCTAAAAAATGTAACCCCATAGGTTTGGACGTTAGTGACTGCATTTAAACTAAACAGAGTAAAAACGTTGCTGACAACCCCTGTAACTCCTATTACAGTTTCTAGACCCAGGACTTGAGGAAATGTTGGACAGAGGTGGGTTCTGCCTGGCACAGGGTTCAGATGTGCAGGAATAAGAGTTCTGGGATTCCCTCCTGTTCCCTTTGGACATGATTTCAACGCTCTAGGAAAGAAACTGTCCAGCTTTCCACAGATGCTTTTTCTGCCATAAGAGGGAAATAATCGAGACTGAAACCACTTCCACTAATTGCCTGTATTTTAAATCTGAAGTGGTGCCAAGTTCCTGCTTGGAAATTGTTCAAGCAGCTGCCGTCACCAGGCTCCCAGGAGGACGTTTGGACAGCACGTGGGCACTGGGACAGGGGTCAGTCACAGAGTCCATGCCAGTGATGGGACAGGGGTCAGTCACAGCCCCTCCTCACACCCATCCCAATGATGGGACAGGGGTCAGTCACACAGCCCATGCTCACACCAATCCCAATGATGGGACAGGGGTCAGTCACACAGCCCCTGCCAGGGATGGACCTGGGACAGGGGTCAGTCACAGCCCCTCCAAGGGATGGGACATGGGACAGGGGTCAGTCACAGCCCATCCTCATGTCCTTCCAAGGGATGGACCGGGGACAGGGGTCAGTCACACAGCCCCTGCCAGGAATGGACCTGGGGCATCACAGCCCCTCCTCATGTCCTTCCAAGGGACGGACATCTTCAACAGCGCCAGGTTGGTCAGAGTCCCAGAGCCCAACCTGGCCTGGAGCACTGTCAGGGCTGGGGCAGCCCCAGCCTCCCTGGGCACCCTGTTCCACACTGCTCCCAGCTCTGTGGGCTGTTTCTTCCCTCACAAGTGGCTCTGGCCCCATCCCACGTGCAGCTGTGCCTGGCCTGAGCCACGTGGCTGTGGCTAAGGAGGTGACACGGGTTCTGTGTGTGTCCCCACCGGGAGCCTGCTCTACACTAAAGATGCTCTGGCATTAATGTGTAAATTAAAGTACTACTGCAATAATAGTCAAAAGGGAGCCCAAAAGAGAACAGAGAAGATTGATTATGTGCATATTTTAAGTGCTTTGTGACTGTGAATGTTTATCTGAAGAATAAGAGTGAACGAGCAGCACTGATGCTACAAATAAAAATAATAAAGGGAAATACATCTATTTTATTATTAAATTATAGATTAAAATAGGAAACAAGGGGGAATATAGAAACATATATCTCTTTGTGGAGGCTTTCTATAACAATCATCATAAAATAACACAGCAGTACCTGACAGCTTAAATAAAGACAGGAGCTGAGGCTCCTATCTACACATTTATCTCTTGTGATCCAGACAGGGTAAAGAGGCATAAAAGGCTGGGATAATAACATCTTCCCTGCACACCAGCTCCCAAACGATAGGCAGATTTTATACTCGGTTACTCCACATAATGTCAACATTGTTAGAAAACAAAAGCACCATGAAGGAACGTCTTTTTCCCTCCTCTCTTTCACCCTCTTTTCCCTGTGATCTATCACTCTGAGATTTCTGTGTGCAATGCACAAAGGGGCAGATCAGAAGCTCTGCTGCCCTGTATTTGTGGGGCAGCAGGACAAGAACCAAGGCAAGGGGCAGTGAGGCTCAGATGGGAGCACAGCACTCAAACTCAGGGGGGCAGAGAAAACACCAGGCAGGTCCCCATATCCCTGCCCAGGGTCCCAGGGGCTGCTGGAGCCAGCTCTGGAGCCCTCTTGCCCTGGCATTCCCCATATCCCTGCCCAGGATCACAGGAGCTGCTGGAGCCAGCTCTGGAGCCCTCCTGCCCTACCCTGTGCCCCTCACATGATCTGGGATGGACAGAGCTGTCCCTGTGTCCCACCCGAGGCAGCAGCCCAGGGAGGCACTCACTGACCTGGGGCTGGAGCTGACAAATGGCTTTGGGACAGCCAGGGGCTCCTGATTCCCAGGCTCTGGCACCAAGAGGGACTCAAACCCTGGAAGCTTCTCCCTGAGCCTGTTCTTTCCCCAGTTCCCCTCAACCCCAACAGTGATTCCTGCTGCTGCAGAGCAATTCCCCCACAGCCCTGGCATGTCCAAGGGGACACCACAGCAAGAAAACACAACCTGGGGAGTTCCTGCAGCAAGCCACCCACAGTCCTAAGGAAAAACACTCACCTGGTGTCACAGCTGAGATGGCCACAGTACCCAGAGTGTCACCACACAATTTCAGAAAGCTTTAACACATACATCTTACCTCCTCAGAAGGCTTCAGGTATCTACTGTTCTTGCTCTCCAGCCCAGCCTTTTATCCCCTCATGCTCACACATCACACCTGTGTGCCCTCTGCTCCCTCTGTGGCTGCCCAGCACACCTGGGCACCCCGTGGCTCAGTGCTGCTCACCTGGGCACCCCGTGGCTGTCAGTGCTGCTCACCTGGGCACCCCGTGGCTCAGTGCTGTCAGTGCTGCTCACCTGGGCACCCCATGGCTGTCAGTGCTGCTCACCTGGGCACCCCATGGCTCACTGCTGTCAGTGCTGCTCACCTGTCCTGCACAGCTGCACCCATTGGGGATGAGGCTCACCCCACTGGCAGCCACCACTCCCTGTGTGCCTGCAGCCTGGCACAAAGCAAGCAGCACTCTGAGAGCAGCTGGGTTCCTGCATCCCCTTCCACACACATCTTTCCGCTCTGAGCTGACTCTTCCACAGTGAGCAGCACGAGCAGCTCGTTCCCATTCCCAAGGCTCATTGATCTGAACTTCTCCTGAAACCTCTCATCCAACAAGGCTGGATGGGGCTTCAAGCAGCCTGGGCTGGTGGAAGGTGTCTCTGCTGGGGTAGGGGGTGGAAGGAGATGATCTTTGAGATCCTCCCCAGCCCAAACCATTCCTTGAGTCTGTGATTCTGTCTGATCAACCCAGGGGGCTCAAAGCCTACTAGGGGGGACAGACTGACACACACAAGATTCATTTTCTCAGGAAAACACAGCTGGAAGAACAACACAATTCAATTGTTTACCTTTATTTGGATCAAGGTGTTTATTCTTTCTAGCCTGAAGGGTTTTCTCCAGGGACACCTATATTTGCCCAGCTGGTTGGTTATGAGACAGAGTCCTTGGCACTTACTTGAGGAGAGGGGCAAACATCCTGCCAGCAGCAACCCTTATTTTTTTTGAAAGATTTACTTTTGGGTCCCAGCACAATGGAGGGTGACAATAGGAGTGGCTGTCCAAGCTGGACATGGAGTCAACCCCTTGGGGAGGGGAGCCCCAAACTCCTGACTGGCCCAGCTCCATCCCAGGGGGAACAGGAGCTCTGTCCTGGGAGGGGACACTGGGTTTGAGATACCAGGAGTGCCCTGGGGCAGAGCAGGAACAGGAGCAGGAGCCCACTCACCCCAGGAGCCATGGGCAGACCTTAGGGTCACCCAGAGCCCTCCCAGCTGCAGCATCCAAAGGCACAGAGACCGAGCAGCACCTCCTTCCCTGGGGACCTCCACACCAGTCTGGGATGTTCTGGGGAATGGGAGAGCTGTGGCCAGCTCTGGGCTCCCAGTGCTGCAGGCAGCAGGGTCACCCTCTGCCTGGTGAGAGGAATAGCAAATTTGTCTTTCCAAACAAGCTGTGGGGCTGCTGGTAGATAAAACCAGCACTGGGAGATAAGAGAAGCAATGGGAAGGATTCCACTGATTGATGAATGGAAAAAGATATTTGCTTTTACAAACAAACTTTAGGTTTGCTGATAAATGAAATTAGACATTGAGAGATGAAAGAAACAATGGGGAAGAAAAACCCCTAAAATTCATAAGAATTAAAAATTAAAACAGAGAGTTATACATATATGTTAGAGAGTTATATAAATATTAGAGGGAAATCTTTGAGAAATCTTCAGTGTCAGGCGTTTTGGGAAGTTTGTACCTCTCAAGTACCTCAGCCAATGGGGAAAGAGAGAGGGAAATGTGGCTGGGAAATTGGGATAAAAAGGGAGGCTGTGTCCTCCAAAACTGTGAGAGATCCCAGGGGAATGCCCCATGGCCTCTCCCTTTATTGGAATAAAGCCAAAAAAGGACTCCTCTGTCTCCTCTTTGGACACAAACCTCTGGTGCTTGTGGATTAATTTTCCTAACACTGGTGACACTGCTGCTGTCCCAAAGGCCACACTGGCCCCTTGTTTAACCCTGGGTGCACCCAGGGCCTGCAGGTCCCACACAGCCATGCACTGGATGCGTGTCTGTGACTGCCCAGGGCCTGCAGATCCCACACAGCCATGCACTGATTGCTCCTCATGGTTATGATCCCTAGGACCTGCAGATCCCACCCAGCCATGCACTGGGTGCATGTCTGTGACTGCCCAGGACCTGCAGATCCCACACAGCCAGGCACTGGGTGCATGTCTGTGACTGCCCAGGACCTGCAGATCCCACACAGCCAGGCACTGGCTGCTCCTCATGCCTGTGACTCACAACTCCCCTGAAAAAATTCATCAAGCCTCAAGGATAACTAAGACTGAGACCCTGCAATTTCTTTTTCCATTACAAATGAGAAAGAAAAATAGCCTAAACATTTCACTGCTAATACTCAGAACTTTTTCCTCCAGTGCTTCACGTTGTTGCTGTCTGCCCTCCCCTCCCTGTCTCACAGGAGTGTGACTAATCCTCCTCTCCTTCCCTGGCACTGGTACCTTGCAGGTATTTATAGAGTGAGATCCTGTTCTCTCCTGCGCCTTTCTTCCCTCTGCAGCTCTGGATCAGCCAGGCACCCACCCCAGGCATCTCTGCCGTGCCTTGCCCTGCTCTGTGAGGCGGTGCTCGCTGCAGTGCAAGGCAGGAGAGGCTCTGCCTGCTGGAGAGGGCATGGCAGGGCTCACACGGCTCACAGAGAGCTCACAGTGGGCACCAAGGGCTCAAAGGGCTCACAGATGCTCTGCAGGAGCTCCTGCTGGCCCGGCACCCAGCCTGGCCCAGAGCTGGCTCTGTGCTCTGGGTGTGCTCACACCTTCCAGACCTGCCTGCTCCCCTAAATCAGCCAGGACCATCATCTGCTCTGTGTCTGATGTGTCACAGCCAGTGCTCTGCCAGTGCCATCCCCTGCTCTGTGTCACAGCCAGTGCCCTGCCAGAGCCATCCCCTGCTCTGTGTCACAGCCAGTGCCCTGCCAGTGCCATCACCTGCTCTGTGTCACAGCCAGTGCCCTGCCAGAGCCATCCCCTGCTCTGTGTCACAGCCAGTGCCCTGCCAGTGCCATCACCTGCTCTGTGTCACAGCCAGTGCCCTGCCAGAGCCATCCCCTGCTCTGTGTCACAGCCAGTGCTCTGCCAGTGCCATCACCTGCTCTGTGCCACAGCCAGTGCCATCCCCTGCTCTGTGTCACAGCCAGTACTCTGCCAGTGCCATCCCCTGCTCTGTGTCACAGCCAGGGCTCTGCCAGTGCCATCCCCTGCTCTGTGCCACAGCCAGTGCCCGGCCAGTGCCATCCCCTGCTCTGTGCCACAGCCAGTGCCATCGCCTGCCATCTCATGTCACAGCCAGTGCTCTGCCGTGGGGCTGGGATGGCACAAAGGCGATGGAAGATGGATGTGGGGACTGAAGGAGATGAAGCTGCAACGTTTGTCCAGCAGGACCTGGGGGCTCCTGAGCAGCAGGCAGGCCTGGCAGGCAGGGGAAGGGTGTCTCAGTGCCCTGCCTTGCCCACTGAGCCCAGTAAAGCCAAGGTGCTGGTGCCAGGGACCAGAGCTGCCCCAGCCAGGCTGGTAAACTCTCCCTTCCTGCAAACAGAGCAGACCCTCTCACCAGCTGGGGATGGTCCCTGCCTTGTGAGCAGGGCCAGGACAGGACTGGCTGGCCATGGCCATCACCTCTTCAGGGACTCTAACAGTGGGACAAGCAATTCCAATGGCCCCAAACACTCCTGGGCTCTCGGAGGCCTCTGTGAGCCCCAGAGGAGGCATCAACTCCACACAGCTCCAACCACCATCAGGGCTAGAGCCCTAATGTGAAACACAAGTTTCTCACTGGATTTCTTTCTTTCTCTTTTAAACATGGAAAAATATGTTTCCTGGGGAAATCTGGGCTTTGCAAGTAGGAAAACAAAACACTAAATAATGTTTTAATCTCATTTTCTTTATCTTTCATTTCTTTGGTTGTATAGATTGAAATGATGGGTCCTTGACTTCTCCCTCCACATCAGCTGCTCCTTGGAGGACCATGAGAGCATGGTGGCTTTGGCTGGGTTCATCTCACTGATCAAGGACAGAGCCAGAAGTGTCACTGGGATTGGTTTTGAAGCCCTTGGGGGTAACACCAACATGCAGAGAGGAGCAGTGTCCCTCCAGGCCTGACAGCTTCTCCTCTCAATTGAAAGGAGAAGTTCAGAAGAGCAGGTGAAAACCAGGTGGGGTGAAACCCATTTCCTGCAGCCTCTGGGACCTGTCTGGTGTATGGGACAAGTGAGAGACAGCTTCCATTTCTCTTCCTGCCTAAGGTCCCTCTGGGAAGACCATTTACTGTTTTCTCAATAAAAGCAGATAAAACAGAAGAGGAACATCTGCGGCTTCATTTTAGTCCTCATTTTTCTTCCCCTGGAATTATACTTAATAAGCATTTCATTTTCCACTTGCTATCATTTATTTCAAATTTTACTGTTCCTGATCTGTCATTGTTGTTCGAAAGTCAAACTGTACCAAAAGCCCAATATTTTTCTGGGAAATGAGCTGCTGCTTTCCAGCCTGCCCTTGTGCCAGGGGCTGTTAAAGCTCCCCGTGCATCCCTGGGATAGGGGAAGCTTTGCAGAACTCTTCACCTTGGTCCTGCCTGAGGAAGGGCTCAGTGGGCTCTGTGCTCAGGCAGGGGCTGCTGGAAGTCCCCTTGTTCCTGATCCCAGCTTGGAGTTTGCTGCTGGCCACAAACACAAATATCCCAGGTCAAACACTGCTGCTTCTGCCTCACAAGAATTCCCCTGCTTTAAAAATATCCTGATTTTACACATGGATGCAATGAGTTTGCATCATTATCCAAAACCTGAGAGACCCAGAGACAGATGCTGCAATTCCTCATCCCATGGGAGAGGCTCACCCTGCAGATTGAACACTTCTGGGGGAGTTTACTGCATTTCTTCTTGCTATTTGGGTTTTTTAAATTCCTGTTTGTTAGTTTGTTTTTTGCTCCAGCCCTTCCATTATGATCAGAACTTACTGGTAATGCAATAGCATCTAATGACCTCAATTAGAGCTCTGGAGCCCTGGAGTCAGGTAGTTAATTACTCACAGGCTTCCCAGCACACATCAGGGGCTGCCCTGGCTGGTCTGTGGGGAGCAGGAATGAAGCAGCACCAGAGAGGGAGGTGAATTGCCTGCACCAGTTCCAGGAAGGTGGAAACTCTACCTCTGCTTCTCCTGGGACATGTGTCCAACCCAGACGGCCCCGAGCCACCTCCTCACCTGCAGAGAGCCACATCCCCTTTGGCAGAAGGAAACTCCATCCCCTGGGGCTCCCTGGATCCAGCAGGGCTCTCAGAGCTCCCCATCCTGCATGCTGCTCTCCCAGCTCCTGGATTCCTGTGTGTCAGAGCGTCGGGGGTAGCACGGTTGGGACGGACGGAGACGAGAGATCTCTGAAGCCAGGTCAGGAATTTGGGGTTTATTGCAGAGGGCCTGGGTGCAGGGCCCTGTTGGGAGCTGCCAGACACAGCTCAGAGCAGACCCGAGAGGAGAGAGGGGGAGGGAGGATGAGAGAGTAAGAGAGTAAAAGAGCAAGAGAGTAAAAGGGGTAAGAGAATAAATGGGGTAAGAGAACGAAGTTCCCGTTCCAATACAATAAATCATCTTCTGTGTTGAATATTCTGATTCTCACTAACCAATCCAGTACAATATACAAATTCTATAGTATTTACATACAGCCTACAAGAATCATTACATTACCATACTGTGTTACATTTTAAACCCTAAAAACTCCTCTTTGGACCCATTCTGCCAAGCTGTAGGGTCTGCTCTGACCCTGGGACCTGTCTGCAAGCAGAGGGTGTTGTTCCATCTAAAGGGGATCACCTTCAGCTGGCCATGCCATTGTTTTCCAGTTGTTCAGTAACTGAGGGATCTCAAAGCTTGCTTTCATTTCAATCTCACTTATAGTTTCCATATTCTCAAATTCTTTTGCCAGACAATCATATTTGTGAGGCTTTCCTGTTTCATCTTCCCCAACACCTGTGAATTCCTGTCACCATGGGAAGCTCCCTCTGCACCTCCTGTCTGACACCTCAGGAGCCTCTTCTCCTCCTCATCCCACTTCCAGAGCAGAATCTGCTCAGAACCTTCCCACTGTTCCCTTCCCAAATCCTCTGGCCCTGACAGACAACTCCTGTAGTGAACGTTCAGCAAAGTTCCCAAACAGCAGGAGAGCCTCCAAAGCTGTGTCCTACAGGAGGTTCCTCACCTCAGGACATTTCCTTTCAACATCACAAAAAAGAGACAAGATTTCTGACTGGATAGGGAAAATCAGCATGTTCCCAGGGGATGGGGCCCCCAGGCACTTTTGGGGAGTTCCCCATGGCAGCACTTTGGTTTAGGGTTTGCTGATTCTCCAAAGCCTGACAAGTCCTCCAGTGACCCCATCAGCCCTCTAAGGGCAAACTGGTTCTTCTCCCTTCAGATAGTTTGAAATCCAAGCTTTTATTAACAGAACCACAGCACCTTTTAGGTTAGGAAATACCTCTGGGATCACAGAGTGCAACATTTCAGTTTTCCTGCAGCAGTTCCCTGCCAGGCAGCAGACAGAACGTGTGAGCCCACGGTGTTGCCTGAATTTGGGGCGCTCAGGGTGAGGTGTCAGAGCCCCAGCATGGTCTGTTCTGAAGGCACTGCATTGCTCACCCACAGCTGGAGCTCCTCCTCATCCCAGCCCCCTGTGCACACACCTCTGTCTCCTCTGTTACCTTGGGGGTTTTTCCAGGCTCTGAGCACCACAAACCCCCAGCACCTCCCACACTGAAGGAAAGGTCTGTGCTCCCCCAGGGGTTTTTGTGTCTCCTGTGACAGCAGCCCAAGGTGAGCACTTTGTCTCTCAAGCAGCCTACTGGTTATTTTCGCTTACCAAGAGGAAGAAACAAGACAAATGTCTTGGAAGGAGGGAAAAATGTACCGTGAAATTGCTGTAACTCGTGTCAAATCAACTAACCTTGCAAGGAGGAGTGAACTCCTCAGCAGCAGGAGACACTTCAGCACACCCAGCTCACCCAGGGCTCACACAAACAGCTCAATGCCTTGGGCTCTTCCCAACCCCAGGATTCAGCATGCAGGGCTGCTCTCCTGCCCACTCACACACACCAACACCATGTCCCCTCCTTTGGCTCTTCCAAACCTCCAGAATTCAGCATGCAGGGCTGCTCTCCTCCCCATCACACACACCAGCACCATGTCCCCTCCTCTGGGGATTCAGCATGCAGGGCTGCTCTCCTGCCCACTCACCAACATCAACACCATGTTCTCACCTGCAGCCCTCCTCACAGAGGGTTCCAGGGGCTTCTGTCCCCCCCAGCCCTGTGAGAGCCCTTTAAGGTGCCCTGTGCTGCTCCCAGCAGCATCCAAGGGAAGCTGCAGAGCCCTGCAGAGCCAGCTACTGCCTCCCTGCAGGCTGCAGGGGCTGGGGCAGCACAGCTGAGCCCCCTGGGCAGCTGGCACGGGCAGATTATTGCTCTGCACACACAGGGAAGGGACAGCACAGGGAACAGGTACTCTGATCCAAAAGCTGTTCACCCAAAGTCACACACAGGTGAGCTGTGAGCCTCCTCCTGGGTTTCCTCACTGGAGCAGCTCTGAGGAAGGGCAGGTGGGTTGGCTGCAGGACAAACCATTGCATCTACAGCCAGCCCTTTGGAGTTGGAGTGCAGGGATGGGGATGCAGAGCACTCAGCCTTGGAACCCTGGGATGGTTTGGTCTGGAAGGGACCTCAAAGCTCATCCTGATGGGGATGCAGAGCACTCAGCCATTTTGAACTGTGGGATGGTTTGGTCTGGAAGGAACTTGAAAGCTCATCCTGATGGGGATGCAGAGCACTCAGCCGTGGAACCCTGAGATGCTTTGGTCTGGAAGGAACCTCAAAGCTCATCCTGTTCCACCCCTGCCACAGGCAGGGACACCTTCCCCTGGGCTGAGCAAGGGACAGAAAGACATTCCAGTTGTCACCATGGTGCAGGTGATGGCTTTGGGGGATTCAATTAGAGCAGCAAGAGGAAACAAACACAGTGTTCAATAAAGGCTGCAACAGTTAATAAGGTGGAGGTGACATTTAGGGGGGTCCAGTTTGGGCAGCAGGAGGGAAAAAAAAGGAGCAAAGCGTTCAATAAAGGCTGCAACAGTACAAGAAGATGAATTGAGAAATTCAAACCCCTTTATGATTGATTTGACTGTTTATGTAAAATTCTCACGGACAGGACCACATGAACTCTGCAGAGTGGTGGCCCAGACACGGTGTTTGCTCAAAACAAGAATTCACAGCCACGTTCCAAGTGAAGGCTCCCTCCCCACGAGGCTGTGGCTGCCCTGTGTTTCCTTTGCTCTGATTAATCGAGGAGGATGGGATTTCCCAGGAGGCACCAGCCAGCCTCATTTGATGCACAGCTGAAAGCAAAGCCTGATTATTTTGCAGAGATGGAGTTCACTCCAGCACCTCTTTAGGCACCCTGGAGCTCTCTCAGGACCTGTCCTGGGCACTGGCTGGGTCCAGCTCAGCTCTGAGGCTCCAGAGCCCTCAGACTATGCAGGGGCTCCCTGAGCTGCTCCAGTCTGGAGCTGAACCCTTCCTTGGGCACGTCCAGCCCTCCTGCAGCCAGGGCAGCCCAGTCCCTGCAGGCACAGCAGAGCTGACCCCCTGAGCAGGGTGAGACAGCCCTGCAGCTCAGCCAGCAGCACTGCAGGTGGGCCTGACCCAAACTGTGTGCCTGCCTCCTTTTCATTGTACCAGTAACAGGAGGCGAGGAGGGAACACCCAGCAGCCTCTCAAGGCTTAACTCACAGCCCTCAGCACCTGGAGCTGGTTACGCTCCCATCCCAAAGTGCACTGCCACCCCCTTGGGGCAACAAAGAGATTGCTGAGCCCGGAGGTGTTTGAAAGATGAGCAATTTGATCCTCCTTTTGGAAGAAGCACCAGAAATCTGTGCCATTCCCTTCCCCTCCAAAGCCAGCTGGCTGCACTTGTGTGTCAGAGCAGCCCTGGAGCCATATGTCACCAGCACAGGGGGAGTGCTGCAATAACTCTGCTCGGTGGGGACAGGTACCACAGACAGGCTCTGCTACTTGGATTCCGTAAATCAGAGCCACAGCACAACTGCTCTCACTGCAGCTTTCATGCAAACTGCTTTCCAGATGGATTTGCATAAAAAGAGAAAAATAGAGTCCCAGAATAATTTAAATTGGAAAAGCCCTCTGAATTGGAAGAGAGCACAGAGTCCAACCATTCCCCAGCACTGCCAGGGCCACCACTGCCCGTGTCCCCAAGTGCCACATCAACACAGCTGTGAAATCCCCCAGGGATGGGGACACCACCCCTGCCTTTTCCATGAGGAATGTCCCCAGTGCCCACCCTGAGCTCCCCTGAGGCCGTTCCCTCTGCTCCTGTCCCTGTTCCCTGGGATAAGATCCCAAATCCCCCCGGCTGTGCCCTCCTGGCAGGAGCTGTGCAGAGCCACAAGGGCCCCCTGAGCTTGGAGGGGACACCTTGGAGGAAGGAGATGGATTCACATGAAGGGAGATGAGACTTGAGAGTGACAGGACATGGCCAGAGCAGTTCTGAGCTGGAGAATATTCATCTAACACAGCATGACACAGGGAAGGGCTTTTCCCCATGAGGACTCTGGGGCAGTGGGGTTTGTTCCGTGTCTCTGGGGCCATCCATCCCTTCCAGCTCCTGCTGCAGCCACAGCCCAGAGCCCCAGCAGCTCCTGCCAGGGGGCAGAGCACAGGCCATGGCAGGCTCTGGGGACAGCACAGATGTGGGTGAGCAGGATCCCTGTTCCCCCAGGGCAGGGACAGATGTGCCATTGCTGGGGGGCTGAAGGGGCCCAAGGAGATCTGCAGCTGGGACACCAGCTCACCACAGAGTCACAGAGCAGTTTGGGTTGGAAGGGACCTTTGAAAGTTCATTTAATCAAAAATCCCAGCCACAGACTGGTTGGAGTTGAAAGGAACTTCCCAAGAGCAGAGACATCTTCCACCAGAGCAGGTTGCTCACAGCCCCATCCAGCCTCAGCCTGGGTGCTTCCAGAGGTGGGGCCTCCATCACTCTCTGGTGAGATGCAGGAGATGCCTGGCAATGTCCACGAGGACCACAACTGTCGCAGACATCTTTTCTGGAAAATCCTTTCCTTAGGATTTTTCCTCCTGAGAACCTGAGAGGCCTCAGGAACAAAATGTAAACATTGATTATCTGCTGCTGTGGAATGCAACAGGTGCATCTGTGATTGGTCTCATGTGGTTATTTGTAATTAATGGCCAATCACAGTCAGCTGGCTCAGACTCTCTGTCTGAGACACAAACCTTTGTTATCATTCCTTCTTTTTCTATTCTTAGCTAGCCTTCTGATGAAATCCTTTCTTCTATTCTTTTAGTATAGTTTTAATGTAATATATATCATAAAATAATAAATCAGCCTTCTGAAACATGGAGTCAGATCCTCATCTCTTCCCTCAACCTGAGACCCCTCCGAACACCATCACACACAACCTCTCTCAGTGCCCACCAAACTCACTGCAGCTCAGCTAGAGCCAGCTGTGGTACCAGCCCCAGGTCCTGGATGACTCACAGGTGATTTCAGTGTGATGTGACCTTCCTGCAGACTCATTTTCCTTCCTTGTGGCACTCCCAGCTCCTCCTTGCCCATGATGGATGGTGGCTTCCCCTCTGGAAACCCTCCTTGTCCTGTGTGAGGCAGCCCCACACCCCTGCCCAGACACACAGGCTGTCCCTGTCCACCTGCAGGAGGAATCACCATCCCTGTTGCCACCTCCCACCCAGCTCCTCAGGCTCTCCCTCTGTTGAAGATTGCAATGCAAGTTGTTTTCAATCACCATCTGTATGGCAGATTACCTTTGTTGAGTGGGCAATTTGCCTTTGAGTGACCACATTCACACCTCCCTTGGGAGGGGACATTGCTGATAACAGCTATTGAATGTCACTGCATGGCTGATAAGAACTACAGCATCCCATTGGGAGATGTGAGCCCAGAGGGAGGAGCCAAGCATTCCTACCCAGATATAATCCAGAGGTTTTCGAGACACCAGCACGGCTTCTCCACGGGATTCCCCAGAGGAACAGCAGCTGCCTGTCCTTCCACTGGATCTTCAGAGGAAGAATACATCCTTCTCTACAGCACCCCCTTGCTCCAACAGAACCACCCCTGACACTGCAGGAGGGCTGCAGCCACAATTCCAATTGGGACTGCCACCAACACCCTGACCCACAGGGTGTCAGGTTGGGTTCTGACTCTGTCAGTGTTGTTCTAGTGTACAGCATTGTTTATTTTATCCTTTTATGTTTTTCCTTTCCCTATTAAAGAACTGTTATTTCCTGCTCCCATATTTTTTGCCTGAGAGCCCCTTAATTTAAAATTTATAGCGATTCCGAGGGGTGGGGAGGGTTCACATTCTCCATTTCAGGGGAGGATCCTGCCTTCCTTAGCAGACTCCTGTCTTTCCAGACCAAGACACCCTCTCACCCATCCCTGGTTCCAGCTCCCACCAGCTCCTCAGGCTCCCCCCCTCACCCATCCCTGGTTCCAGGCTGCTTTCCCAGGAGTGCAGAGCCCAGCAGGGATGGACCAAGGGGGGAGCAGGGAGTGCAGGTGGGTGAACTCTGCCAGCCCTCCCCTCTCAGCCCAGGCACTGCCAGGAGGGGCTCTGTTCCACTGCTACCACAGGGGATTCTGACAGAGGCTTTTGAAACAAGGGAGCTGTTCTGAACTGAAGATTGACAGGAACAAGCTTGCCATAGTTCTGTTCCTTTTTATTTTTTCAGTGAAATGTGTTCTTCTGAAAAAAATTCTTCTAGCAGGAGAACTACCTTTCAATTTGTCCTCTCTCACTTTTGGGTTGAGAAGAAAGAGGTCATTTATATATTTTTTAGGGAAGGCAAAAGGAATATAAAGTCCACTAGAGGGAAAAAGAAATCATTAATATCTTGGAAGCAGGGTATTTTTATCAAAAGGTGGCAAACTTTAGAGACATTAGAAGTCATGTTTTAAAATGACCAAGTGGAAAGTTATAAAAATGAACAAGTCTTGTGTGAAAATGGTGAAGGGAATTTCAGGCACAATAGAAATCATCTGTGAAAATTGCTGGGAGAGCAGGGAAGACATTTCTGTCTCCAAAAGCAAAATAAAATGCTATTCACAGTAATTTGTACTAATTATTAGCCTTAAGTAGTACTAATTTTTACCCAGCAATAATTGCTATTTAAGGCTCCAGAGCTCTGGAAAAAATATTTTCTGAGTGTGGTAAGGTCCTTGCAGAGCAATCTGCACAGCATTAGTGGGCAGCCCGTTGAGGGAGAAGTTTTATTTCTCCTCTGCACCAACACGGACAGACACAAATATCACATTCCTGTTGATGCAAAAATTGGATTGCTCCCATCAGAACTGACAAAGCCACTCATTTAAGGAGTGTTTCCCTCTCTCACACACACAGATGCAGTTTTCAAAAGATTTTTTTTCTGTTTTCCCCAAGGATCTGAGTTCCCAAACCAAGTGAAAATTGGCCAGAGGATCTCGTGTCTGATGGGATCTGTGAGGAGCCTGTGCCAAACCCAGGCCAGGAACCCTGCAAGTGTTTGATGGGATCTGTGCAGAGCCTGTGCCAAACCCAGGAACCCTGCAAGTGTTTGATGGGATCTGTGAGGAGCCCATGGCAAACTCAGGAACCCTGCAAGTGTTTGATGGGATCTGTGCTGCTCAGGTGCTGTGCTGCTCAGGCTGCTCACAGGTGTAGCCCAGTGTCCTTGTCAAATTAATTACACTCTCTATATGTAACTCTGTCAGTGCCTCCTGGAGCCCTGATTTTCCATAAGGTCTTCCTGAAAGCCTCAGCACAGCCCCGTGAGTGGGATTCCTGCTAGGGTAAATACCAGGGGACATGAGCTTGCCCAAAGCCACGTCCCTTGTCCTCAGGGGTGGCACTGTGCTCCTGCTCTGTCCTCACATCAGTGTGGCTGGTGGGGGACAGCTCAGGGAGCTGATCTGGCTGAAGAGCAGCTGAGGATAATAAAAACACAACTCAGTTCTGCAAGCTGCCTGCTCCGATCCGCCCTGTGTGCTTGTGCCAGCAGGAAGCTGGGATCTCCATCCATGCTGCCCGATGGTGACACTGCCATCAGGAGAGCCCCAATCTCACCAAGAACTGCCTCCTGCAGCCAGAGTCATCCCAAAAATGCCACAGGGAACTCACCACAAGTGAGGAGCTCGCACAGCAGCCCACTGGGATAAAGCTGGGAATTGCCAGGCTCGTGCCTGCCCTCTCCAGCCCTGCACCCTGCGTCCCTGCACGGGATCCCAGGCACATCTCCATGTCCATCCACAACACAAACATCCCAAAAATACCCAGGGAAAAGGCTGAAGGTGTCCAGGAGCATCTGCTGGGGTGGTGCTGTGCCTGCAGGCGTGAAAATGTCCCCCAGGACCAGCAGGGCAAAGGGTGAACAGCAGCTGATGGCTTTGCTCTGGCGTGGAGCAGAGGTGACAAGTGTGTCCCTAACACCTGTCCCCTATTCCCAACGGCACTGCCGGCAATGGCACTGGCCATTTGCTTTTTTCCCTAAGCTCACTTTCTCTAGAGGAATCGATCAGCCCACCAGCCAGTCAATCGGGCAGTCAATCAATGAGGGAGCCAATCCGAGCCGCTTGGAAAACGGATCCTGCCGAGGCCGGGACTCGCACCCGAGCCTCGAGAGCCCGAGGGAAAAGCTGCAGCCCTGGGGGAGGCTGAGCCCACCCAGCCCGGGCGCAGCCCTGTCCCGGGACGGAGGAGCGGCTATCCCGGCCGTGCCGTGCCGTGCTCCCGGGCACTCCCAGCCCCGGAGTCAAGCGGGCCCTGCTGAACACGGCCGGGCCCTCCTGAGGGGTCGGATCTGCCCCCATCCCCACCTCTGGGACCTGGAAGGGTTGCTGCTGCTGACATCTAGTGACAGGGAGAGCCGGCACGGGGAGTCACCTGGAGCTCCGGCAGAGCCAACCCGCCGCGGGAGAACCCGCTCGGTGCTGCCCAAAGCTCGGTGCTGCCCAAAGCTCGGTCCTGCCCGGAGCTCGGTCCTGCCCAAAGCTCGGTCCTGCCCAAAGCTCGGTCCTGCCCGGAGCTCGGTCCTGCCCAAAGCTCGGTCCTGCCCAAAGCTCGGTCCTGCCCGGAGCTCGGTCCTGCCCAAAGCTCGGTCCTGCCCAGGGGTTCAGTTCTGCCAGGGGCTCGGTTCTCCCCTGGAGCTCGGTCCTGTCAGGAGCTCTCTGTCCTGTCCAGGAGCTCGGTTCTCCCCAAGAGCTCGGTCGTGCCCAGGGGTTCGGTTCTCCTCAGGAGCTCTGTGTCCTGCCAAGGGCTCCATCCTGCCCAGGGGTTCGGTCCTGCCCGGGAGCTCAGTTCTCACCAGGAGCTCGGTCCGGTCAGGAGCTCTCTGACCTGTCCAGGGGTTTCGTTCTCCCCAGGAGCTCGGTCCTGCCCAAAGCTCGGTCCTGTCAGGAGCTCTGTGTCCTGCCCGGAGCTCGGTTTTCCCCAGGAGCGGGGCTCCAGCGGGACCTAGCGCCGGGCGCCCCACGATGTCCCAGCCACTCGCAGTCACCCCAAGACCTTTTCCTCCTGCAGCGGCACCCAAAGAGAACGGGCACATCCCATTCCCAGCCTCCCCACAGCCCTTCCTGCTCTATTTAAGCACGGGCTCAATGTTGACTTTGGTGCCTCATCGGAGCACAGGGAGGGGACAGAATGCCCCAAGGGGAGGAGCCGCGGTGGCACCGGGGCATCCCCAGCCGCTGCCGGAGGCTGCAGCCCCCTCACCCCCGTTCCCTTCCTCCAGGGCCGCGGGAGCCCCGGGAATCGCGCAGGAGACGCGGCCGCTCCGGGCCGAGCGGAGGGAGGGAGGATGCGAGCGGGATGCTCAAAGCACGGGAGCCGCAGCCACATCCCCGCGCACTCGGGCACAGCGGCTCCCCGCCACGCCAGGGGACGGGGGCTGCCACAGGGGTGGGGGGACATCTGGGGCGCTCATCCCTGCTCTCGGTGCAGGAACAAAGCGCTGAGCAGGGATCGGGGGGTGTGAGGGAATCGCAGCGCAGACCCCGAGCGCAGCCCGGCAGCTCGCTCGGGTTGTGACAGAGCGGGGACAGAGCGGGGACAGAGCCGAGGCTGCCACCCCGCACACCGTGCCCCAAAGCCCGGCACACCGGGGCATTCCCGGCCGTGCAGAACCTGCCTCCCCTCGCAGCACAGCCCCTACGAGCCCTGTGCCCGAGAAGTGCTCAATGCGCGGGGCACATCTGGGCATCTCCGCAGCAGCAGGACCATCCGAAAGCACAGCAGCGAGCCCAGCTCGGCTCCAGAGCACAGGAGGCAAAGCCGATGGATGAGCACGGAGTCGCGGAATGGTTCGGGCTGGAAAGGACCTTCCCGAGCACCTCGTTCCGACCCTCCTGCCTCGGGCAGCGACACCTTCCTCGAGCCAGGGAGGTTCCAAGCCCATCCAGCCCGGCCTCGGGGGTGCCAGCCGCGCTCACCGCCGCTCCCGGAGCGCTGCGGAGCGGAGCCCCTGCCCGGGGGTGCCCGCGATGCCCCCCGAGCGAGCCCGGCAGAAAGTTGTGCCCCGCTGGCCGCGCCGCGCTACTCACCCAGGAGGATCAGGGTGCAGAAGCAGGGGATGCCCCTCATCGTCCCGCTGGGCTCGGCTCGGAGCCCCGGCCCGGCCCGGCGCGGCTCGGCGCGGCTCGGCGGTGCCGGAGGATGCGCGGAGGGCTGGGCAGGGCGGAGGGAGGGGGGCGGCCCCGCGGCCCGGCCCGGCCCCCCCGGCCCGAGCTGTGCCCCGCTCCGGGCCCGGGTCATGCCCGCAGCCGCGCCGGGCCCCGCTCCGGGCTGCCCGCCGCCCCCCGCGCCATGCTCCGCCGAGGGGCCGCTCCGGGATGGCCGCACTGACTCTGTGCGTGTGGATTAGTTAATTGTCCTTGCTTCTTATTGGGATTTTTTCCTTTGTTTGTTTTTGTTTGGGTTTTTTTCCCTTGTGGTGTGTTTTTCTGTTTTGTTTTCTCCTCCTGTCTCAGCACGGAACTCGCGGCGGGCGCAGCTCCCCGTGCCCGAGCACCGGGGCAGCCTCGCCGCCTTCCCCGGGCCGCCCCCGCCCGCCGCGGCCCTGGGGAGGGGCTTGGGGCCCGGCCCCCGCTCCTCCTGCTCCTCCTCCTCCTCCTCAGCCCCGCATCCCGGCCCCGCATCCTGGCCCCCGCTCCTCCTCCTCCTCTCCGGCCCCGCATCCCGGCTCCCGCTCCTCCTCAGCCCCGCATCCCGGCCCCGCATCCCAGCCCCGCTCTTCCTCCTCCTCCTCCTCTCCGGCCCCGCATCCCGGCCCCCGCTCCTCCTGCTCCTCCTCCTCCTCCCTGGCCCCGCATCCCGGCCCCGGGCGGGGGTTCTCTCTCTCATCTCCTGCACCCGTGCCTTGGGCATGGCCCTTCCACCCTGCAAGCCCCGGGCTGCCTTCTGCCTCCCCGCTGCCCTCCCGGAGGGTCCCGGCGCCTCTCCCCTCCTCCCAGCCCTCCCGTTGGGATGGAAGCACCGGCCTCATCGCCTTGGAGATGTGTCCTGCTCCCGACTGTTGTTGGCAGTGACACTGCCCTAAGTGCTCGGGCCATGTCCTGCCCCCCTCCCGGCCACGGCACCTTCCAAAATCCTCTGACACGTGATGACCTCCCAGTTCTCCCCCAAAAGCCTCTGTAAATTCGGGTGATGTGCTTCCATGGCTTCCCATCCAGCTCCCCACACCTCCTTCACCCTGGTGCACTGGTCCCCCACCACCATTCCCTGCTGCTTCCCCCAGCTCTGATCCCCAGGGCCCAGCAAGTGACCCTGGATTAGGGAGCAGAGCCTGGCTCCTTAATCTTTGTGATGATGAGTGAGCATCATTTCCCACTGCCTCCATTTCATGCATGGAGTACCTGAGACACAAAATGTGAAGTGACATCTTCAGGTTCCCCAGTAATTAACTGACCCATGGAGCAGGGACAGCCTCATTCCTGAGCCAGTGTGCTGTGCTCAGCCACCCCCTGCTCCTACACAGCTTCCCTTCCCTTCCCTTCCCTTCCCTTCCCTTCCCTTCCCTTCCCTTCCCTTCCCTTCACGACCAGGGCACTTTTCCCCAGGCAGAGCTTTTGGATATTTGCAGAGGGAGCTTTTTCCCTCTGCTGGCTCAGATCTTTTCACTGAACAGGTATTTAAATGCTCTGGGAAGTTTTTCTTTTTCCGCTGGAGCTGTTCAGGGTTCTTAACTTGCATTTCCTCCTGGCATCACCTCATTAATCCTTTCTGCAAAGAACTGCACACTTTTATTTTTCAGGAGTAAAACAGAGAAGGGAAATAATTCATACAGCCATTTGTAGGTGTTATATATCAAACAGAAAAAGTCAAGAAAGTACTTTTTATTTTCCTTTTTCCTTTTTTTCCTTCCCACTTGGCAAATCAAAAGGAAAGTGTGATCCTTGGCCTTCCTCCCTGGCCTTCCTCTGCTTTTGAAAGCTTCTACCATGTTCCAGCCTGGAACTATCCATTTAACAGGTTTCCTAGTCCTCTGCCAGAACTGAAAAGTTGTAAATACATTAATGTCCCTAGCAAGTGTATTTCACACCCAAAACGAGCATTTCTTGAGCTACTCAGTGGGGAAAAAGAAAGTGTTAATAAAGCCTCATTTGGAGTAAAAAACACTGCTCTGGAGCTGGGTTTTTTGATTTCTTTAAGAACAGTATGATTATGTTTAAGCAAATTTCAAGCTGAAATTGCACTGAGCTGCAGTTGAAACATCAACTGGGAAACTGGGGAAATGATTGGATTTTTCTGCTTATTATTATTTTTAATTATTTTGCAGTTTCTTTTTCACTGTTCTATTTTTGAAGTTGCTGTTTGTCCAGGGGAAAAAAAATCACTGGAACATATGTGAGTTTTAGTGAGATTTTTAACAAATTTAAAAATTTATTTTCCTTGGAAAATGTCTTTGCCTCCCTCAGGAATGAGGAATTCTGGTGGACCAAGGGAGGTGCCCTGAGCCCCATCACATCAAAGGGATGGGTTTAGCTCAGTGTCCCAAGAGAGCTGCCGTGTGAGGACTTGTTTTCCCTGGCTCTGCCTTGTTCCTCTTTGGGCTCTGAGCAGAGGAATCCTTCCTTTTGGTCAATGAAATTCCTGCATCCTCACAGCTGCAGCCGGAGGAGCAGCTCGAGGCTGCCTTGGTGTCACCCCTTGGGCTGAGGCTTGGTCCTCCCCCCCTGGACAAGGGGAAGCTGCCAAGGAATCAGTGCAATGAAAGCATCATTTCTTCCTAAGCCTGAAGAGGAAATAAAAAAATGGGGGGTTTGGGGATGTGGAAAATGCAGGCACAGACAACCCCCACCGGCCTTCCCAATCCCACCAGGGAGGCATTTCCTGCCCTCTGTAATTACTCGTGGGACAGCCAGGGCAGACAAGAGCTGCACTGGGAAAAGCTGCCCAGAAAAGATCCTACAGATCCTGTGGGGAGAGAGGAATCATTGTTCCTGCAGCCCCATTCATCAGGGCTGGGTCTCCCCTCCTTGTGGGTGGGTGATGGGGTGAGTGGGGGGAAATAAAGCCAGTCCTTTCAGGAGTGGGGGGAAATAAAGGCATTTATTCCATGAGTGGGGGAAGTAAAGGCACTCCTTGCATGAGTGGGGAGCAGTAAAGGCACTCCTTCCATGAGTGGGGGGAATAAAGCCATTTATTCCATGAGTGGAGGAAGTAAAGGCACTCCTTCCATGAGTGGGAGAAGTAAAGGCACTCCTTCCATGAGTGAAGTAAAGCCATTTATTCCATGAGTGTAGGAAGTAAAGGCATTTATTCCATGAGTGGAGGGAAGTAAAGGCACTCCTTCCATGGATGGAGGGAAGTAAAGCCATTTATTCCATGAGTGGGGGAAAGTAAAGCCACTCCTTCCACGAGTGAAGTAAAGCCATTTATTCCATGAGTGGAGGAGGTAAAGCCACTCCTTCCATGAGTGAAGTAAAGCCATTTATTCCATGAGTGGAGGAGGTAAAGCCACTCCTTCCATGAGTGAAGTAAAGCCATTTATTCCATGAGTGAAGGAAGTAAAGCCACTCCTTCCACCCCCCTGAAAGTCACCTGCTCCCTTTCTGTGCAAATGAGTCAAGGTATTGATCAGTCAGCTGGAAAAACAGGTCCCATTGTTGCTCCTGTTAGACCTATCCCAAAAAGCTGCTCCCCAGAGCTCCAGACAACACATTTAGCAAAGGCAGTGAAAGAAAGGATTGTTTGGGTAGGTCCGTGGAGAAATCACTGGGCAGAGAAAGCACAGAAAATATGCTGGTTAAAAGGAATGCACTTGTGAGAGTGAAGCTGGTCCCACTGGAACCAAGGACAACTTTGGAGTGTGTTCTACAGTCAGGTTAGCTGTGCAGGACCCTGCCATGCACAGTCCCATGGCCAGAGATGGCCTCCAAGTCCCAAAGCAGCCGTGGGAGCAGGGCAGGAGAGCTGCAGGGCCCTTTCCATGGGTGGGGAGGGCACTGCTGAGAGCAGCCACCCTCTCCTGAGCTGGAGAAGCTGCTGGGACCTGCATCCCCCTGCTGGGATGTGCA
The DNA here is from genome assembly GCF_028551555.1 of Melozone crissalis. NCBI lineage: Eukaryota > Metazoa > Chordata > Aves > Passeriformes > Passerellidae > Melozone > Melozone crissalis. The sequence goes on along the minus strand of NW_026535784.1, from coordinate 1,464,669 downwards.
TTGCCTGCTCCTGGGACCTGCATCCCCTCCTGCTAGGATGTGCATTCCTGCTGGGACCCGCATCCCCTGCTGGGACCTGCATCCCCTGATCCTGGGATGTTCATTCCCTGCTCCTGGGACCTGCATCCCTCTCTGAGCCTTGCATCCCCCTGATCCTGGGACTTGCATCTCCTGCTCCTGACACCTGCATCCCCTGCTGGGATGTGCATCCCCCTCTGGGACCTGCATCCCCCTCTGGCACCTGCATCCCCCTCTGGCACCTGCATCCCCTGCTGGCGCCTGCATCCCCCCTGCTGCTGCTTGGGCTCCAGCTCACCTGATCTGCAGCCCTTCTCTGGTTGTGGGGCTGCTCCTGATTGAAGGAGAGGCAGGAGGAGGCTCCTGGCTCTGACCTTCAGCTGTTTGGGGGATGCAGGAGCTGTGAACTGAAACCTGAGGGGTTGTGTTCAGGAACTTTTCCTCTTGCTCCTCTTTATTGCTTGCAGCTGTGCTCTTATGGGACCCTCTCATTGCTGAACTTCTGGAGCACTTCAGCCTCTGAAACTGGACTGGCAGGAGAGTAGGAGAGTTGCTTGTTAGAGTTTAGGATCAAATCAAACCAAACCTCAGTAACTGCAGCTGCTGTGAGACCTTTTCAGGAATATCTTCATTCGCCCAAGGACCCTGGAGGGTCTCAGCACCTGTAGGGTGTGTAAACTCATTGCCAAGCAGGTTTGACTTGCCATGGCTTGCAGTAATTTTGATGTTTCCAAAAGGAAAAGGGAATTGGAGTGATGTAATGACCCCAATCTCCCTGTGCTCTCTGTATATTCATTCAGGGGATACCCCAAAAGCAAACAAGGGAAGCTGGATGGACACTGTCCAGAAATGAAGGAAGAACCATGGCTGATACCCAGTTCTGTGCTTGCCTTGGTGTCTGTAAGATGCCTTAGAATAAAATCAATGAGACAACCTTGCTTTCTGTAATATGAACCACTGAGGAGGGTGGGAAAAGCCAAGTGCACTGAGAAGGAAAATGTGCTGAGAAATGAGAATTGCAGATTCATGGAATGGTTTGGGGTGGCAGGGCCCTTAAAGCCCACTCTGTTCCACCCCTGACACCTTCCAGTGCCCCAGAGTGCTCCCAGCCCCATCCAGCCTGGCCTTGAACAACTGAATTGTTCAAGATGTGCCATAACAATTCTGGCTCCCAAAATGGAAATTAAGTTCCAATGAAAAACCTCCATGAAACGTAGCAGGAGCTGAGTATCTCACAGAAGACCTCAAGAAACAGGATGAAATAGCCCAAAATCTGAAGTCACAAACCTGCAAGTAAAGTTTCCTTGCAAAGGGCCCTCCCTAAACCCTTTCTCTGCTGGATGGAATTCCCAATGAGCCTGGCAGGATGAACTGGCCATGGGCATACAGGGACTGGGGCAGTGTTTCTCGTCACAGGGAAATGCTGGAGGCACCATGCCCAGCTGCAGGATGTGCTTCAAAGCACCTGAGCCTCAGAAAAACCAAACAAGGCACTGCTGGAGGCTCCCTGCTCATCACCCTGGTGAAGTGAGGAGGAGGAAGGATTACTTTGGGATAGATCCCTGGGTTAGACAAACCCAACATCATGCTGTCCCTGCCAGGTGTGACACGGTGTCTGGTCCAGCTCCAGCTCCTGAGATGGAACCACTTCTCCTAAACCCACTTGAGATGTGCAAACAGCCCTGTCAACAGCAGCTCGCCAGGCTGGGTGGCTTTCTCTGGGCTGCAGTAGCCTTGGTAACTCTCAGGGAAAAAAATAACCTATTTTCTCTTTCATCCATAAGCTGAACCCTTTAATTTGCTTTCAAGTGAATTAAACATAACCTTCCATTTTTTAAATTCCTTTGTCCTAATTTAAAAGTACTGACATTTATCAGAGGAGTTTTCTGGATTCCCTGTTTGCAGCTCATTGTTTTAGTATTTTTTTAAATAAACCAGAGGCTGATTTTTTTTTATTGCTGAAATGCTTTCCTTCCCTCCTCCTTTTGTTAATAACAAGGGGATATTGTTCTCATTTCTGAACTTTCCCTGCTGACCTGGAGAGCAGCCTGTGTCCTGCTGCACTGCCCAGGTGCCCGTGGTTCACAATAACTGAGCTCTGCCATCCTTGTCCTGGGTGATGCAGAGCATCCAGAGGGCACAGAGCACCTTGCACCCTTCAATATGCAACCCCCAGTGACCCATAGTTCATCCCACGGGGTTATTGGAGGTGCCAGGTGCTGGAGAACAGCCCTGGTGTTATGAAAGCAGTGACACAGCAGCACCAACCTGTTTGTGCTTCCAGAAACAGCAGCTGCTTGAAAAACTTCCCCCCTGAAGTGTGGGCTCAGCGTCCTTGATCCTTCCTGAACAACAGATTTCTCTTGTTCAGTGTTTGCACAGCATCACCCACACTGAAACCATCCTCCAAACACAGGACAGAACACAGCTGGGGCAAGGAATCACACTGAAACCATCTAAACACAGCACAGAACACAGCTGGGGACTGAAACCATCTGAACACAGCACAGAACACAGCTGGGGCAAGGAATCACACTGAAACCATCCTCCAAACACAGCACAGAACACAGCTGGGGCAAGGAATCACACTGAAACCATCCCCTAACACAGCACAGAACACAGCTGGGGCAAGGAATCACACTGAAACCATCCTCCAAACACAGCACAGAACACAGCTGGGGCAAGGAATCACACTGAAACCATCCCCTAACACAGCACAGAACACAGCTGGGGCAGGGAATCACACTGAAACCATCCTCCAAACACAGCACAGAACACAGCTGGGGCAAGGAATCACACTGAAACCATCCCCTAACACAGCACAGAACACAGCTGGGGCAGGGAATCACACTGAAATCATCCCCTAACACAGCACAGAACACAGCTGGGGCAGGGAATCACACTGAAACCATCCTCCAAACACAGCACAGAACACAGCTGGGGCAGGGAATCACACTGAAACCATCCCCTAACACAGCACAGAACACAGCTGGGGCAGGGAATCACACTGAAACCATCCCCTAACACAGCTGGGGCAGGGAATCACACTGAAACCATCCCCTAACGCAGCTGGGGCAGGGAATCACCTGCCTGTGTTGGGGACCCTCCTGCAAAGCCTGAGCCTTTGCTTCCCACACCTGTTTTTGTTTTGGGGTGCTTGGCACGGTGTGAGGCTGAGTTCCCACACCTGTTTTTGTTTTGGGGTGCTTGGCACGATGTGAGGCTGAGGGCAGCCCTGGGGAGTTCTGTTTGTGCTGTACCTGCAGGGTGACACTGGAATGTTCCCTGAGCTCTGCTGGAAGGACAGGGGGACGAAGGGCACCCATCAGGAGGTGACAGCCCTTCTCCACACAGCCTCACTCATTCCAGCACCACCAGGCTGTTTTTCAGCGCCTCGTGACAAATCCCCATTTCCCCTCAGAATTATGGGCTGTGTTTTGGTTTGCTTTCTGACCCTGGGAGCCTGCATTAAGTTATCTCAGAGCAGCTGATCTCCTGTCAGTGTTAATCTTGGGTCCTGGCATGTGGGGAGGAGTGATGGGAAGTGTTTAGCACAGACCCAATGCACAGCCTCTCCTGGTCCAGCCAAGGTCACAGCCTGAGGCTTGCACTCTGACAGTGCTCCTGTCTGCCTGGAGACCTCCCTGCCTGTGCTGGGGGCTAAGGAGATCACCCTTAGAGCAAGGGCTGGATGAAACAGAATTACACTTTTAAAACCTGGGGAACCCTGGGCTGTACTCAGCTCAGGAACAGGATGAGGTGTCAGCAGGAGCTGCCTTGGATGTGAGGAAGAATGAAGCTGAAAGGAAATTTAAACTGTGGTTTCCTTATCCCTTTGCTGGGGTTTGGGAGGTTTACATAAAAGCTTCTCCCTTGTGTGTGTGGCTCAGTGTGGCCACAGCCTCACCCTCCTGCGGGCACTGAGCCCTCCCCATGCCCACCATGGGCACAGCCTCGCCCTCCTGCAGGCCCTGTGGGCACAGCCTCGCCCTCCTGCAGGCACTGTGCCCTCCCTATGCCCAGCCCTGCCCTGGTGCCTCCTGCCCAGGCTGGAATGATCAATGGAGACAGAGCAGGCTGTGCTGGAACTGCTGGCAGGGGAGGGGTTAAACCTGGCACTGAAGGAGCTGCCCCCAGCCAGGAGCTCCTTCCATAAAGAGGGGAAATGGAGCTGAGAGTGAACCTGAAGTGGCAGAATCCTGCAGGATGGAAAATCCCCCTGAGCCCTTGGAGTCCAACCACCTCCAGCACTGCCAGGGCCACCACTGCCCCTGTCCCCAAGTGCCACATCCACAGGGCTGGAAATCCCTCAGGGATGGGGACTCCAAACCTCCCTGGGCACTTCCAATCCCTGACCCCCCTTTCCATGGGGAAATTCCTCCCAATGCCCACCCTGAGCTCCCCTGAGGCCGTTCCCTCTGCTCCTGTCCCTGTTCCCTGGAGCAGAGCCCGACCCCCCCCCCCCGGCTGTGCCCTCCTGGCAGGAGCTGTGCAGAGCCACAAGGGCCCCCTGAGCCTCCTTTGCTCCCGGCTGAGCCCCTGCCCAGCTCCCTCAGGGATTGTGCAGCCCCTGCCCAGCTCCCTCAGGGATTCTGCAGCCCCTTCCCAGCCGCCTCAGCCTCTCCTGGGGCTCCAAACCCTTTCCCACACTCCCTGATTTCCACTGGCAGTAGCTCAGGTGCAGCCCCTCAGTGCAGAGGAAAGGAAGAAGAGCTGAGCATGGGACCTTTGATTTCCCTTTCATTTCCCTTTGATTTCCCTTTGGTTTCTGTTACTTTTTTGCTCCTGAGCCCATCTCAGTTGCCTGTTGCGAGGACTTGAACTTTAAAAGCAAAAATCAGCACGTTGTTTTTCAGTGAACATCTGTCCTTCATTCCCTGGTGGATATTTTCTGTTGAAATGCTTACAAATAAGAAAGTTTTCTTTATAGACTTAGAAAATACCCTTTTAAAAGTAAAGTAAGGTTTCAGTCTCTTCTGGCAGCAATTAAGAATACAGGGTATTGTACCTTTGAAAATTGAACCTCTTATTTAACTGTCTAAATAGAGATTTAATTTTCCTGCTTTTGGCACCTAAGCTTGAAAATTTTCTTCTTACAGATGAAAACAGAACATTATAGAAATTGAGTCTGTGGCATTTTTATTCTGCTCTGTGAGAGAGGAAAAAAACGAGGAAGACAATTTATCAGTATTTGCACCTCTATTCTAACCCCTTTGAACCAAAATCCCTCATAAATGTCATCTCTGGATCACTCTGGGTATACCAAAGGCTGATTTGAGTGCAGCCAGCCCATGGAAGTGGGCAGGGGCTGCCTGGGCTGTTTCCCTCAGCTCTCAGCAGAGCTGTGCAGCACATTCAGAGCAGAAAAGAAGGAAAACCCTCTAAGATCAGCCAGTCCAGCCATCCCCAGCCCTGCCAGGGCCACCACTGCCCCTGTCCCCAGTGCCACATCCCCAGGGCTGTGATCCCCCAGGGCTGTGAGATCCCCATGGCTGTGAGATCCCCCCCAGAGCTGTGAGATCCCCCCAGGGAGCTCAGAGGTCTCTTCCAGCCTCTCAGATTCTGAGAGTTCCTCCTCCCCTATGGTGTCCCCAGTCCTTTGGAGCAGGGTCTGACTCTTCCTCCAGGTGTGCCCAACCAGTTGTTGATCTCCAGATGTGCCTGACCAGGTGTTCATCTCCAGGTGTGCCTGACCATGTGCTGCTCTCAGGGGCTCCTCAGACCCCCCTGGATCTGGGTCAGAGAAGCAGGTGCAGGGAGCACAGTGGTGTGAGCACCTCTGCATCCCCCAGCCTGTCACCTCCCCTCCATCTCCTGTGCAGCCCAGGGCACCTCTCTCACGGGGAAGGAGGATTTGGGCTCTGCTCACGGCTCAGGGTGCAGCTGCAGGAGCAATGCCCCTCAGGGCTCTGCTGCAGCAGGGCCTGCACGTGCGGGATCATCCTTCCAGCCAGGGCTTTGCTCTGGGGCTGGGCATGGGGGTGGTGAGGGGTGGCACTGTGGGGTACAGGAGCCAGGGAGGGTGACAGTGCCAGTGTCAGTGCCAGTGTCAGTGCCAGTGCCAGTGCTGTGCCAGTGTGAGTGACTATATCACAGTGCCGGTGCCAGTGCCAGTGTCACAGTGCCAGTGTCAGTGTCAGTGTCAGTGACCGTGCCAGTGCTGTGCCAGTGTCACAGTACCAGTGTCACTGTCACAGTGCCAGGGCCAGTGTCAGTGCCAGTGATGTGCCTGTGTGAGTTACTATGTCACAGTGCCAGTGCCAGTGCCAGTGCTGTGCCAGTGTCAGTGTCAGTGCCAGTATCACAGTGTCAGTGCCAGTGACAGTGACAATGTCAGTGACAGTGACCATGTCACAGTGCCAGTGCCAGTGCCAGTGTCACAGTGTCAATGCCAGTGCCAGTGACAGTGTCAGTGCCAATGCTGTGTCAGTATCAGTGCCAGTGGCAGTGCCAGTGTCAGTGTCTATGCCAGTGTCAGTGCCAGTGCCTGTGGTGACAGTGCCAGTGTCTGTGCCAGTGTCGCAGTGCCAGTGTCACAGTGCCAGTGTCGCAGTGCCAGTGCAGAGAGCACGGCTGTGGCTGCCTCTGTCACCGCTCTCCCCAGCAGGGATGCACTGCCATCTCTGTGTGTGTTGGGTTTTATTTCTCAAGGCCGATTCATGAAGGAAACTCCAGCCTGGGAAAAGGAAATGCAAGGCCAGAGGGTGATGCTGGAGGGAGGCTGAGGGGGCCCTGGGAAGAGTTTCCGTTGTTTGGTTAATCGGACAGGGGTGCAATGGGGTTGCCAGGTTCCTCAGGGTGCAATGGGGCTGCCAGGTGCCTCAGGGTGCAATGGGGATTCCTCAGGGTGCAATGGGGCTGCCAGGACCCCGCGAGTGGCCGGTGCATCCTCCCAGCCCTTCCCTGAGCTGCTGTAAATCCTCCTGTCCCCAGAGCCAGGGCTCCCAGAGCGGTGAGTCCCTGTAATTCCCATAATCTGCTGTCGATTAGATCGGATAGCTCTGTTATCACTGTTAATAACAGCTAATTAGCGAGGTTGTCACAGGGAGCTCTGCGAGGGAAGGGCTTGCTCCTTAACTTGCCATGAAGGCTCCGTTTCCATCCGAGGGAGGGCTGGCTCCGAGGGCACTCGGGCACTGCCAGTCCCTGGCATGGAAATGGAAATGGAAATACTGCACGAGTTTCTCCCGAAAACTCCGGCAGGGTGGGGAACAGGAGCTGGGATGGAACATGCGGCAGGGTCGGGGCAGCCCTGAGGAGATGCAGGTGGAGGAGGAGGAGATGGGAAGGTGGAATTAAAGGGCCAAGAATGATCCTTTCTGTACAAAGCTGGAACGGCTGGAGCTGGGCCAGGGCGGGTTTAGGTGGAGATCAGGAAAGGTTCATCCCCAGAGGGTGCTGGCACTGCCCAGGCTGCCCAGGGAATGGGCACAGCCCCGAGGCTGCCAGAGCTCCAGGAGCATTGGGACAGCACTCCAGGGATGCCCAGGTGGGATTTTGGGGGTCTGGGCAGGCACAGGGGTGGATGGATGACTCTGGTGTGTCCCTCCCAGCTCAGGGTATTCTGTGGTTCTGTGCTAAGTACGAAACTCCCTTCACATCTCAAAAGATTCCTTGGAAGATGACAAAAGTTGCCACTGAGGAGTGAAGGATGACTTCCTTACTTTTAATGCTTTAATAGTTTTAATAATGAGCTTAAGTTTTAATAATGAAACATGAACACATTGCTCACAGTCATTTCAGGCTTTTTTTTTTTTTTTTTCCGATGGAAACCTGCTCAATTAAAAGGAGAAAAACCCTCACATTTCCCTTTCCTAATCCTGTGATTTCCTCCATGGCTCAGAGAAAACCAGAGCTGCTTTGTCAGGAGAGGAGAGCACTGGAAAGGAGCTGGTTGCTCATCCCGTGTCCTGATGTGAGTGACTCTGCAATGGCAAAGCTCAGGAGCTCCCCTGAGTTTTGGTTTGAGGTTCAGTCTCTGCAGCAGGGGCAGGGATTGAGAGGATGGAGATGCTCAGAGGAAAAGCTAGCAAACAAACGCACCCTTGGATCCTTTTCCTCCATGTGAAAGAACATAACTGGGATCTGTCACAGCTGGATGAGACGTGGCCCTCTCCTCTCACAAGCCATTAGAGAACTAGAACCAAGACTACCAAAATAAAACTCCTTCCATGCTCTGATCCCTGCAGAACCAGCTCCCTTTGTTCCTGAGAAGCAAAACCCCTCCAGGACCACCACGGGTGCTCAGAGACTGAAACTCCTCCTTGTGAAACCCCCAATAGCCCTGGCAGTGCTGCCTGTGCTTTCCAACATGGGATAAAACCCCAAATCTTTGTGGTCTCTCTTGTAATCAATTTAGTGAGGTGGTGGTGGGGGCTGGCTGATGTGGCCCCAGTGCTGCAGGTTCAGGGTGAATCTGGCCCAGTTTGGGTCAGGCTGCTGCCACTCCTGGGCTTTGGCATCTCATTTGTAAGGCAAAAGAGGGGCTGGAACTAAAAGCTTCCTTAATGGATGTTCGGTACAAAAAGGGAAATGGCTGTGGTAAAGATGCCACAGGGGATGGGCTTTGTTCTGTCCTTTAATCTTCCTCCTCTTCCCTGCCCTTAAATCTGCCGCAGCTGTCACCTGCAGGTGCCATTCTGCCTCCGGGCTGGAGAGGGAGCAGGGTCACATCCTGGGAGGACATTCTGTAATGCCCAAAGCTCTGGGCCAGCGTGCCTCCCTTTGCCTGGACACCCAGGGATTGACCCCCTCAGAGCTGTCACTGCCTGCCTCAGTTTCCCCGGCTGAAAAACGAGCAGTGCTCAGAAGAGGTGCCAGAGACCTGAGAATTACTGGGGGTAAGAAACCATGGAACTGCTTCTGCAGGAACACAAACACATGCTCTGGGCTCCTGTTTTAAACCCTTTCCCCTCCCAGGGTTCGTGGTCCATGTTCCCATCTCAGATCTCTTTGGGCAGCACACGCAGGTGCCTGTGGAAGGGGCAGGGGTTGGCAGGCCCTGTGCAGGCTGGGACAAGTGGCAGAAAGAGCCCCAGTGCCAACCAGGAGTGTGCTCTGCTCCCACAGCTCCGGGGTGTGCCTGGAATGTGCCTGGGATGTGCCCAGGATGTGCCCAGGATGTGCCTGCCCTGGCACACACAGGGCTGGATCTCTGGGATGTGCCTCCCCTGGCACATTCAGGGCTGGATCTCTGGGATGTGCTGCCCTGGCACACACAGGGCTGGATCTCTGGGATGTGCCTCCCCTGGCACACACAGGGCTGGATCATGGGGATGTGCTGCCCTGGCACACATAGGGCTGGAACTCCAGACAGTGCCAGGCTGATTGCTGGAGGCAGGCTGAGGTTTCCCTCCAGTCAGAGGGGAGGAACAGGGGGTTTGGGGTTCAGCTCCTCTTGTCCCAGGCTATGTCAGCTCCTGCTCCCATGAGCTGTGTCAGCTCCTCTGGCTCTGAGGAGCAGCAGCTGAGAGCAGGCACCAGCCTGGAGACATCCACAGGCTGATCAGGGGTCTGTCCTTGGGGTCTGCAATGGCAGCTGATCCCTGTGCTAGAGTGTGGTCTCTGTTCTAGAGTCTGATCTTTGTGCCAGACCCTGATCTCTGTGCCAGACTGATCTCTGTGTTAGACTCTGATCTCTGTGTTAAACTCTGATATCTGTACTAGACTGATCTCTGTGCCAGACCCTGATCTCTGTGCTAGACCAGTGCCCATAACAGGTCAGCAGCAGCAATGTTTGGTGTCCAGGGCTGTCTGTCCCTCTCCTGCCAGGCAAACCCCCCTGCAGGAGCTGTTCTGGAGGTGTTTCATTCACCAGGTCCTGCAAAAGTGAACAAGGCTGTTGTATGACCTGCCCACACAGGGCTAGGACAAAGCAGTGGCTTCCACAGGAATGGAGATTCCTGTCACAGAATCACAGAACAGTTTGGCTTGGGAGGGACCTCAAAGAGCACCTTGTTCCATGAATCCATGTTCCATGCATGTTCCATGCATCCTTGTTCCATCCATGTTCCATCCATGTTCCATCCTTGTTCCATCCCTGTTCCATCCCTGTTCCATCCATGTTCCATGCATCCTTGTTCCATCCATGTTCCACCCATGTTCCATCCTTGTTCCATCCATGTTCCATCCATGTTCCATCCTTGTTCCATCCTTGTTCCATCCATGTTCCATCCCTGTTCCATCCATGTTCCATGCCTCCTTGTTCCAGGGAAGGTGTCCCTGCCATGGCAGGGCTGGGGCTGGAGGATCTTTAAAGCCCCCTCCAACCCAAACGGTTCCATGATTCTGTGATCCCAGAAGAAGCTCAGGTGGGCCCTTTGAGGGGCACAGCCGGGAGCTGTGGGGCCTGGAGGGTTTGCTGACGTGGGAAGGTGCCCCAGCAGCAGGGAGAGCAGCACTGCAAGCCCAGCCTGCTCTGTGCTGGGAACAGATTCCTTTACTTTGGATTTGTTCAAAGGTTGGATGGATGATCTTGGAGGTCCTTTGGAGCACTGCAAACCCAGCCCAGCTCTGTGCTGGGAACAGATTCTTTTGCTTTGGACATGGTCAAAGGTTGGATGGATGATCTTGGAGGTCCTTTGGAGAAAGCCCAGCTCATCTTTGTGCTGGGAACAGATTCCTTTACCTTGGACGTGGTTGAAGGTTGGATGGATGATCTTAGAGGTCCTTTCCAGCCCTAGGGATTCTGTGATTCTCTCTAAGCAAGCCGTGGGATGGTGCAAACCAGCAGGAACTGAGTTCCATCCTCATTTGGACCATGTGCACCTGAGGTCCTGCTAGGGCAGGGTCCCTGCCTGGCCCAGTCTGACTCTGCTGTGCTGGGCAGGGAGATGCTGGAGCCACAAACCCGGCCCAGAGCCACAGCCCTCCTGTGTGTGCACCTTCCTCCTGTCACACACCTGTGCTCCCTTCCACCAACCAGCCCTGAGAATCCAGATTTCAGACAGGAATTCACTGCAGCAGCTGGATGTGTCCTGATGGAATGTTCTGGTGCCTTTGATGCCCTTTGAAGCATCATTGCAGGAGGGGAGGGAGGAGTTTCCAGCAGAATTCTGATCCAAGCTTCCAATCAAGTCACATTTCAAAGAGCTCAGATCTTGCCTTGGATTAGGAGGAATTTGGATCTGCCCTCAGCAGCTGTCTCCACAGTTTGGAGAATCCTGAGCCAGAAATTGGTATGGATTTCAAAGGGATTGTTCACACCTCTCCAGGGCCTTGATGCTGGTGTCATCCCTTGGTTCATTATCTCAGAGGGTGTAAGAACAGCCCAGAGGAAGGTTTGAACTCAAACGTTTGAGACCACTTCCAAGTTTGCTAAAATATTCCAAGAGTTTGACCTTACCAGCCTTAAAGGTGGATATGGTTAGCAAATGTTTTGTTCTTTCCTGAAAACAGAGATAAAATCAAAACAGAAGAGCTTCTGTTCTTTCAAGGATAAAAAAATATCAAACTTTCACTGAACCCAGTGTTTAGTGAGGTTTTGGCAGAAAAGGCTTCTCCAGGTTCAGTCTTCAATGAGCAATGTGAGTGTGTTCAAAGGAAGCAGACACTTTGCACACATACCAAAAAGAAAAAGAAAAAGAAAAAAAAATTAAGTAAACTGTTCCATTCCCCTCAAATCATTTAAAAAATTATATAATTGGAAATATTTTAGCAGCCCGGCCCTGGACACACTGTCATTTTTTACTTATTAAATCACTTTCTAGGAGATATACTGCCAAACTGCTTTTGTTAAATGCTCACTGTGCAGGTTTGTCCATCCTGAGTGCAGTGCTCATGTGCTCAGTGGATGCCACAGCTGCTTCCATTCACCCCAGGAGCCCAGGGCACTGCAGAACGTCCCACACCTCTGCCAGGCCGAGGCACAGGGGATGGTCACTGCTGTCTTCCAAGCCAGGGATGGATGGGATACTGGGAATTGGGAATTCCTGGCTGGGAGGGTGGGCAGGGCTGGGCTGGAATTCCCAGATTTGCTGTGGCTGCCCCTGGATCCCTGGCAGTGCCCAAGGCCAGGCTGGACACTGGGGCTTGGAGCACCCTGGGGCAGTGGGAGGTGTCCCTGCCATGGCAGGGGTGGAACAGGAGCATTTTTAAGTCCCTTCCCACCCAAGCCATGGTGTGATTCCTGACCCTGTGATCCCCCTGGCTGCAGCACACACCTGCAGTGCCCTGTGCCCTCTCCTGTGGTGTGACTCACACTGTGACTCCTTCAGAGAGCACTTCCCAGTTCATCAGAGGAGATCCTTCCATTTCATTAACCAGGACATTTCCTGAGTTTGTTTTTATTAAACCACAGCATGCTGGTCCTTGCTCTGTGCTCTCAGGTTGGTGTTCCCAATAACCACTGCAGAAGTGAGGCAGAGCATTATTGCCAGGCCTTTATTCCTTCACATTCACTCTCACAGCTTTTCAATTACACGTTGTGTGGCTTTCCCCAGGGAAGCACTGATGATGTCCTCAGCCTGCAATGACAATTATGATCTGTCCCTGCAGTTCATGTGCCCCTGGGCTGGGCACAGGCACAGCTCCCTGCCCCAGCAGCCCATCCATCAGAGGTGGGATTGTCTGCCTGCTCAGGAGCCCAGCAGGGCCAGGGATGGATCCACAGGAGAGCTGCAGGTATGTTCCCTCCCTGGTGCTGCTAAAGATCCTTTGTGCTCTGAAGGGAAGGGGCTCTGCTCTCCCCTGTGGCACCACTTAGCAGAGTCTGACAGGACAACAGGAGGATGCCTTCCGGGTTTTAGGGAGGTTTTAGGGAGAGATTTCTCCCTGTGTGGGGAAGAGTCCTGGCAACGGTGCCCAGAGCAGCTGTGGCTGTCCCATCCCAGGCCAGGCTGGACACTGGGGTTGGAGCACCTGGGACAGTGGGAGGTGTCCCTGCCATGGCAGGGGTGGCACTGGGTGGGATTTAGGGTCTCTTCCATCCCAAACCCTTCCATAATTTGATGACTCTCCACTCTGGACTCTGGGCTAATTGTGGTTTTCATCAGAAACTGATTCCTCTGACAAGGATCTTCCTTCTGCCTAATTCTGCCTCTGGTTTGCCTTGTCCAGCTCCCTGCTCCAGTGGGAAAGGCAGGAGATAGAAAAAGGCAGGAGATAAAAAAGGCAGGAGATGGGAAGGGCAGGAGAGGGAAAAGGCAGGAGATGGGAAAGGCAGTAGATGGGAAAGGCAGATGATAGAAAAGGCAGGAGATGCCCCCTGTCCATCCTGGCCCTGCTGTGGGAGCCCCTCTGCCCTGCAGTGCTGTTGAAGGAGGTTTCCTACAGCAAACAAGTTGGTTGCCCTGAGCCTGCAGCAGTGCCAGCTGGCCCCAGATGATTCACATCTCCTATTTATCTGATCTGATGCTGCCTGACTTCCATGTCCCTGCCCTCATTCCTGGAACACAATAAATCAGGATTCAGTGTTGCTGTGTGATGGGGACCTGGGCCTGGTTTCCCAGCTGGGGTCGGTGGCTGAGCATCCCCAGCTCTGCTGGAGCCAGGGTGAGCCCCAGCCCCTTCCCCAGCTCCCTGCTCCTCTCTGGGAGCAGTGGAATGAAATGTTTGTGGCAAAGATGTCTCTCTTTGCCTCCCTCTCCGTGACAGACAATACAGAAGAGCAATTTCCCCAAAGTGTTCTCTAGAGCAGCACAGAGTACGGATTGATTTGTTTGCAATTTTTTTGGTGGTGCAGCTGCCCAGAAATCAGGCTGAGAGCACGGGAGGAACTCTGCAGCTCAGTGCAGGGAATTGTTCCCTGTTTAGCTCTCTTTCCTCCCAAGAGCTCTTTTGCTGTGCTGTCTCTCTGGTCCTGCACAAGAAACTGTTTCCTTAACAGGGTTTCTTAGTCTGTAGTTTTGTTGATTTTTTTTTCCTTTTTCTTCTTTTCTGTATCTGTAAAGTTCCTGTAAGTGGTGAGGGCAAGGTGTGGAGTGTGGATCCAGTGCCAAGGTGACAGACACAGAGCAGAGAACGCAAATGTGTGAGGAGAGGAAACCCCAGGCTGCTCAAATTTCAGTGCTGACAGCCCCAACGAGTGTCAGACTCTACAAGGGAGATTTACTGAGAAGTTTTGCACTGGGAGTCTTCTCTTTCCACCTGTGCAGCAGCACTGCTGGGAGCCAGCATCTCCCTGTTGGTGGGGAGATGTTTGCACCCTCCATCATCTACCAGTGTCAATGTGGCACCTTGGACCTGCTCCAGCTCTAGGAAACCACCAGAGAATCCCAGGAGTGGTTTGGGTGGGAAGGACCTCAGAGCCCACCCAGTGTCACCTCCAGTACCACCCCTGCCATGGCAGGGACACCTCCCGCTGCCCCAGGGTGCTCCAGTGTCCAGCCTGGCCTTGGGCACTGCCAGGGATCCAGGGGCAGCCACAGCAAATCTGGGAATTCCAGCCCAGCCCCTGCCCACCCTGCCAGGGAACAATTCCCAATTCCCAATATCCCGTCCAGCCCTGCCCTCTGGCAGTGGGAGCCATTCCCTGTGCCCTGCACTCCATCCCTTGTCAAAAAGCCTCTCTGCCCTCAGGGTGGCTGAAAATCAATGGTGTCAGGAGTAGCTGGGAGAAGGAGGAAAGGGCAGAGCAGAAGGAGGCAGAAATGACCCCAATTCTTTGGGAAACAGGAGTGGGGTGTGTGGCTGTGGCAGCCTGGAGAGCAGAACAGGGACACCCTGCGGGTCACAGGAGTCTGCAAGGAAGGGGCTCCACATCCACAGCTGACATGGGGCCAGAATTCAAATTTTGGCTTTTTGTTTGCAGCAGTTTTTGGGTGGGACTGCCCAGCAGATCCTGGGCCAGGCCCCAACAGGGGACAGATCCCAGCAGAGAACAGAAACAAATCCACAGCTCCTGGGACAGGGGGGAGTCACACAGAGCCTGCTGGGGTGGGATAGTGGGAAAAGGGGAAAATAGGATAATGGGGGGGACAATGGGATAATGGGGTGGGATGGGATGGGATAATGGGGTGGGATGGGATGGATGGGGTGAGATGGGATAATGGGAAAAGGGGATAACGGGATGGGATAATGGGATGGGATGGGATGGGATAGTGGGATAATGGGATGGGATAGTGGGATAATGGGATGGGATAGTGGGATAACGGGATGGGATAATGGGATGGGGTGCTATGGGCAGGGATGATGCTCAGGGATGTTGCTCAGGGATGTTGCTCAGGGATGTTGCTCAGGGATGATGCTCACGGAGCCAATGTGAGCTGAGATTCCCCCCCTGGTGCTTCTCCTGCTCTGGGAAGGGAGCGGGGTGGCCATGCCTGGAGCCCACCCCTTGCAGCCACCCTGGGCTCTGTCCTTCCCCTTCCCACAGCCAGCCCCTGTCCCAGGGCTCTCTCCAGCCCAGATGTGCTTCCAGCTACGTCCCCAGTGCATCTGAGACCTGCCAGCATGCAGAAACTGCTGAGACATTCAGGAGGAATTTGTTTTTTTCTCACATCTTCATGTTTTCAGTTGCTGTCTATAAGCACAGACTATTTATAATCAGGAGAAGGTACTCAGCCCACACCCCCAGGAGATGCAGCCTGGTTCAGAGCAAGGTTCAGAGCTTGTAAATAAATTTTTTTCAGGCCCCCGATTTTACTGGAATCAATGAAAAACAAGTAAAGTAAGTCAAGCCCAACTTTGCCCTCCCATTTCAGAGAAATGAAAAAAGGCTGGAAAAATGATCACTTGGGGTCAACCCAAAATATTTCCCTTTTCCTCCTAATTAAATTTTTTGCTTAATTTCGAAGTTTTTTAAAAAAACCAGGTCCACTATGAAAGAAACTCCAGTTTCAGATGACAAATGGAAGCTGAAAGGTTTTGCTTTGAAAGTGCTCTGGTGTTTCTGATGTGAAACATAAGACAGGTTGAAAAGAAATATTCTGACATTTCACTTCCATCATCACCTTACTTTTATTTTCAGTTCAAACCATCAGCTCCACTCAGCCCATATTCCCCAGTAACCCGCAGCCCCCATCCCTCCACTTCTAACTGAATTCCCTCCTGGTGAAAAATGATCCACAGCTCTCTGCACAACGTTTGCTCCAAACTGGTCAAAACCTGCTTTTAATTTCTGCTGCTGGATTTTGCTGGTCACCAGCAATGGCAAGGACAGCCATAACCTGGGGGTTACAGCCATAACCTGGGGGTTACAGCCATAATTTGGGAGTTACAGCCATAATCTGGGGGTTACAGCCATAACCTGGGGGCTACAGCCATAATCTGCAGGTTACAGTCATAATTTGGGGTTACAGTCATAATTTGGGGTTACAGCCATAATTTGCAAGTTACAGCCACAATTTGCAAGTTACAGCCATAATTTGGAGGTTACAGCCACAATTTGGGGATTACAGCCATAATTTGCAATTTACAGCCGTAATTTGGGAGTTACAGCCAAATCTGGGGGTTACAGCCCAAAATGAGAGGCAGAAGGCTCTCATCAGGCCATAAATAGATCCCAAGGACATTATTTTGTGACATTTGGTATCTGCACATGAGCCCAGGGGTGCAGTACATCACTTCCAGGGATTTGAGGCTGAAGGATGCTGCTGGGAGTCAGAATTTCCCAGCAGCAGAGGCTCTCACCAAGAGCACTGGGATTTCCCACATGGAATTGTGTCTTGGTTAGTCCTGGCCCTGCAACACCCCCAGGTTTGCTCAGCTCTCACTTTGAATGAGCTGTGATCAATTAAAAGCTCTGCTCACTGCTTATTCAAAGAACATAGAAATCTCCAGAGTCTGCTTCTCCCTTCTGGACTGCCTTTGGAAGACTGAAAATAAATCCAGTGCCAATTCTAAATATTTTCTGTCTCTGTGTTGCCAAGCTCAGAGGAGTCTGACGGCTCTGGAAGCTGCAGGGAAAGAGCCAGAGCAGAAGCCTTGGGGGGAATTCTCACCTCCCGTCACCTCTAAAGGGAGAATATTCCTGCTGGATTTTTCCTGATCTCAGACAAATGTGGGCTTTGGGGGGATGTGACCGTGTTCACAGGGGTCCCAGGATGAGGGAAGAAACGAGGATCTGACTCCATGCTTCAGAAGGCTTGCTTTATTATTTTATGATATATATTAAAACTATACTAAAAGAATAGAAGAAAGAATTTCATCAGAAGGCTGGCTAAGAATAGAATAGCAAAGAATGATAACAAAGGTTTGTGGCTCGGACACTCTGTCCGAGCCAGCTGGGCTGTGATTGGCCATTAATTAGAAACAACCAACATGGGCCAATCACAGATGCACCTGTTGCATTCCACAGCAGCAGATAACCATTGTTTACATTTTGTTCCTGAGGCCTCCAGCTTCTCAGGAGGAAAAATCCTAAGGAAAGGATTTTCCATAAAAGTTCTCTGTGACAGGGGGACAAACAGGAGGGTCCCAGCACTATTCCTGCTGAAATCCAGCTGTAAGGACACAAGGAGGAGACCCTGAGAGGGTTTGAGCTCTGTACAGGAGGCACAGAAACTTCCAAGAAGCAGGTTCAAATTCACTGTAAAGGCTGGGGATAGGATTCTCCTACCTGGGATCCTGATGGTATCCTCCTGATGGGTGGCTCCAAGTTAAAGCTGCTGGGCACAGGAGATGGAGCCAGCTCTCCCAGGCTGGCAGGGAGGCACTTCAGTGTCACTTTGATTTTTTAAGGTTTTCTAAGCCTTCTGATGTTCACATTCTTGTAATGAACTTTCTCACATACTTTCTGTAAATAACTTATTAGTTTGCATTCTTTTATGGAAGAAGAGAAATTTGATGGACTGTTGGTTTGTCCAGTGTCATTGGAGAGGTGGCACTGTCACCCTCCAATCCACTGCCACTTTTAGAAATCTATAAATGTTAAAATCAGGAAATAAATCCCCCCTTTTACCTTGAAAACAGCAACATCTCCACGTCGTGTTATTGTGTGGCTTATAATGACACTTTGGAACTGTCCCACAGCACTTAACCCAGGTCAGTGTGTGCTGGGCTCTCTGATGTCAGCATTTAACCCAGGTCAGTGTGGCACTGACTCTCCATGTTACTCCAGTCACTGTAGGTGATGGAGCCAGTTGTGGGACACACCTCTGCTTCCAAGGGGAAGGACATTCCTGCCCTTGTCCAGGAGCCCTCCCTGCTGGCCCTGCTGGGGCTCCAGGAGTGCTGCTGGTGCTCCAGGGCCCCTTCCAGCCTGTATGGTTCCAGGATCCCTGGGTTTAGGGATGGGATTCCACGATCCCGTCACTGCCCACCCCACAGCTGTGTCCCCTGGCTGGGCACTGGGACTGGCACTGAAGTCCCCAGCAGCAGGAAATGCACCCAGGGATTTCTGCCCTCCTCTGACCCAGGGTTCTGACAGCCCCAAGGGTGCTCACCAGGCATAGGGTGAAATCCTCTCCTTTGCAGACCAGGATTGCATCCTGAAGCCCAGAACAAATTGTTGCTCCCCCACTTAGACCCCTGTCTTGTTGGTGCCCCTGTTTTTGGGAGCTGCTGGACGCACAGGATGGTGGAAGCATGGGATGGATGGTGTTGGAAGAGACACTAAAGGTCATCGACTTCCAACCCCTTCCACTGTCCCTGCTGATCCCAGCCCCACCAAACCTGGCCTTGGGCTCTGCCAGGGATCCATTGCAGCCACAGCTGCTCTGTGCCAGGGCCTGCTCACCCTCAGAGCCAGGAATTCCTTCCTAATGTCCAATCTAAACCTACTCTCCTTAAGTTCAAAGCCATTCCCTGCGTCCAGTCCCTCTCCAACTCCTCCAGGCCCTGCCAGGGGCTCTGAGCTCTGCCTGGAGCCTTCCCTTCTCCAGGGGAACATTCCCAGCTCTCCCAGAGCAGAGGGGCTCCCAGTCCCATAATGAGAACAGCGGTGTCCTGTTTTCAGGGTAGCTCTGCTGTTCAGGATCCCACCCCAGGGCCCACCCAAGCCAGTCAAGGAGAATTGCTTGATTTACACCAGTTGATAATCCCAACTGGTAACCAAAAGCAGAGGAAAGGGGCAAAGTTCCATAAAACCAGAGCTGGATGCCTGCAAAACCCATTAAACCCCCTCAAACTACAATGGATAATGAATCCTTAGCTGGCCATAACGTCTGTGTAACCCAGTGGGCAGCTGACATCACATTTATCTTCCAGACGTTACTTCTGGTCCCTTAAAACACATTATCAGCACAGATTTGTGTTGCTGGCGAGCTGGAAGCATAAACAGTGCAATTAAAGCCTTTATCAGCGAGGCAGGGCAGGGAGCTGCAGCGCTGCCCATGGCCAGCGATGGCCCCGCGATGCCCTGCTGGAACAGGGCGCCTGCACACACGGCCCTTGTGCTGCTAACCGAGGCCTACAGCGGCTCCCTGTCCTTGCTGGGTGCTGGTTCGGGCTTTTCTCCTTCCCTCAGCACCGGGAATTCATTAGTCACAGGGGCGGGAGGTTAAACGGCACTGCGTGCAGAGCGCGGCTTATTTTGCGTTGCACCAGCTCCACAGAATTTCTGCCTGATGCTTTTGCGTTCTCTCCTGCCCTCTCCTCCTCCTTTCCATTGTTCCTGTCAGTCTCGCAGCTAACAAGGCTGATCTCGGTGCTTCCTGATGCTGCTCCCCCTCCCAGCCCTGCCTTTACAGTGCTTTTCATTGTAATAGGCTGAATAGAAAAGGCTCCGAGGCACAAAGGCTGGCAGGGATTTGCTTCCAGGCAGTGTGCCCCGAGGCACAGGTGTCTCTGTGTCCTTGGAACCTCTCCCAGCTGAGGAAACCTGGGGTCCCACACTGCCCTGGCAGCCCTGCACCCACGGCTCTGCCCGCTCTGGGATCATCACCAGCACTGCAGGGGTTAAGGGAGATGGGATCCGACCCCTGGTGCCTCTCTCACAGGGGTTAAGGGAGATGGGATCTGAGTTAAGGGAGATGGGATCCGACCCCTGGTGCCTCTTTCACAGGGGTTAAGGGAGATGGGATCTCATCCCTGGTGCCTCTCTCACAGGGGTTAGGGGAGATGGGATCTGAGTTAAGGGAGATGGGATCCGACCCCTGGTGCCTCTTTCACAGCAGAGCTGCTGCTCTTGGCTCTGGGTTTGTATTTTTATTCCTTTTCTCCTGAGCCTCACGGTGATGTTGGTATGTCCTCCCTTCCTGTGCACCCTGTAATTATGTTCATTTGGATTCACATAATTTCAAGTCCTCAAAACTTAAAATCTCTGTGACTTTAAGTGGGTGTTCACACCTCCATCCAAGTTAGCTGCCCACCCTGCATTCCCAATCCAGGGAGCAAAGTGGATATTCAGGAATGGTTTATCCCATCCTGAGTAAATTCCTGAACCAAACCAGGTCCTCACACCCTGCTTGGCTCCGTGGGGCACCAGAGGAGCCCAGGGAACCACCTGTGCTGGAGCTGCCACTCTGCACTCCTGTGTGAGTCACAAAATCCCACACTGGGCTGGGTGGGAGGAACCTCAGAGCCCCCCAGCGCCACCCTGCCATGGCAGGGACATCTCCCAATGCCTGTCCCAGATGCTCACAGCCCCAGTGCCCAGCCTGGCCTTGGGTTCCAGCAATGGGCCATCAGCAAATCCCTGCTGTTGTTGTCCCCTCTCTGAGGTGATTTACACCAACCAACAGCCTCACCTCGGGCCGTGGAGAGGACTCAGAGAAATGTGAGTTTTTGTTTTACAGCTGGAATAACTGTTTGGCATAAATTAACCTGGGTGACCACCAGCCATGGAAATTCCCCTTTGGAAAATGTTCTTGAGGAAGCAAAGTGGGGAGGGAGATGGATGGGAGAGCAGTTAGAGGCCAGCCACGCACTCCATCACGCCTAAAGGAATGAGCTGTCACAGGGATATATGGGGAGAGGGACACTGCTCAGTAAATTAGGGCCTGACAGCCCTTGACTCCACTCCAAAGTGCTAATTGGAAAGCCTTCAGCTCCTGCTGTCCCCAGAGCCTGTCCCCATCACAGCCTGGCCTCCCTGCTCAGCTCAGAGCGCCTTCCTGCTGCTCGGGCTTTTTCTGGAGCAGCTCAGCAGTGGGGACAGGGGAAATGAGGTGTTTGCTTCCCCACTGAAACGTGTTCCTTTGCTTCTCCACTGAAATGTGCTTTCTTCTTCACTGAAATGTTTCCTTTGCTTCCCCACTGAAATGTGTTTGCTTCCCCACTGAAACGTGTTCCTTTCCTTCCCCACTGAAATGCACTTTCTTTGCTTCCCCACTGAAATGTGCTTTGCTTCCCCACTGAAATGTGTCTTCTTTGCTTCCCCACTGAAATGTGCTTTGCTTCCCCACTGAAATGTGCTTTCCTTGGCTTCCCCACTGAAACGTGTTCCTTTGCTTCCCCACTGAAACGTGTTTTCTTTCCTTCCCCACTGAAACGTGTTCCTTTGCTTACCTAGCAAAATGTTTTCTTTCCTTCCCCACTGAAACATGTTCCTTTGCTTATCCACTGAAATGTTTTCTTTCCTTCCCCACTGAAATGTGTTCCTTTGCTTCCCCACTGAAACATGTTTGCTTCCCCACTGAAATGTGTTCCTTTCCTTCCCCACTGAAATGTTTCCTTTTCTTCCCCAGGGCTCCTGTGGGCCCTGCAGGGCTGGAGCACCCCAGGAAAGGCTGATCCCTGCCTGTGTCAGGGCTGGAGCACCCCAGGAAAGGCTGGTCCCGGCTGTGTCCCACCACACACACAGGCTGTGCCCTGGGTCACACTGGAGACCTGGAGATGGGCTGGTGGCTGAGCTACCCCTGGGAGACAGGCTCTGGCCTCATTACACCTGTGGAACAAACACTGAAATTTCACACTCTTAATTACAGCTCTAACTGATTCCACTGTTACTGATTAAGTACCAATTATGCAGATTTACTGCAGCCTGTGGCGTTGTCTGTATCCAGCATCTGACAGCCCAAAATTGCTCCTATTAACCATTAAGGTGATATCTGAGATGCTGCTATGGGCAGGGCAGGCCTGACTTTCTAACAGTGGCTGCTTTGACTCTGATAGTTGGATCCATCTCACTTGGGTCCATAAAATCTGCTTGTTTCCTTTAGAGAACACTGGGATCTCTGACACATGGTGTGTGCAGCTCCCAGGCTGTTTGAGTGCAGCAATCCATCAGAGCTGGATAACCAGGAAGGCAGGGCAGGCCTGGCTTTCTAATTGTGGCTATTCTGACTGTGAGAGTTGGATCCATCTCACCTGGGTCCATAAAATCTGCTTGTTTCCTTTGGAGTACACTGGGATCTCTGACACACGGTGGGTGCAGCTCCCAGCTTGTTTGAGTGCAGCAATCCATCAGAGCTGGATAACCAGGAAGGCAGGGCAGGCCTGACTTTCTAACAGTGGCTGCTTTGACTCTGATAGTTGGATCCATCTCATCTGGGTCCATAAAATCTGCTTGTTTCCTTTGGAGGACACTGAGATCTCTGACACATGGTGGGTGCAGCTCCCAGCTTGTTTGAGTGCAGCCATCCATCAGAGCTGGGCCTGGAGAGGTCCTTACTGCTCCACTCACCCTGCACTCCCTCAGAGAGAGACTCCACTTGCACTCTCTTCTCTGGGAGCCATGAAACTTGGCAGTGTGCATTTTAATGTCATTTCATAATGGAAATGCACAGGTGCTCTGGAAAGGCTCTCCCTCCCTGGAGGTAAAATGTGATCACCTTGTTCAGAGCTGGCCAAGAAATGCAGACAAATCCTCTGCCTCTTCCAAGAGAGCCCCAAGAGCTCCAATTGCCTGAAGAAATTAGGAGTACAGCCCTTCTCCATGACCCAGCAGCAACAATTGAAAAACATTTTCCTCTCAGTTCAGACCAATCTCATCAGTAGCTTTGAGCAATCGAAAGTTTTCTTACCAGGTTATTGTAATTCCATCATTTTGAAACACTTTCCCTGTGGCCTCTTAGAAAAATGAGCATTTTTGGTAACTCAGCATTCATCTGAATGAGAGAGAGATTTTCATGGCTGTACAAGAGAGCAGAGGGACAATGCCACCCCAGTGGGATGGGGCACAGAAAGGTTCCTGCAGGAGTGCAGGAAACATCCATTTACTGGGAGCTGCTCCAAGGGTTAACTGGGATGGAGCACAGAAAGGTTCCTGCAGAAAACATCCATTCACTGTGGGCTGCTCCACCCCAGTGGGATGGGGCACAGAAAGGCTCCTGCAGTGTTGGGAAGGATGAAAGTTTGACAAGAAAGTCTCACAGATATGTGTGTTTAGCAGAAAGATTTTTAAATGTAGAATCTGATGAAGGAATAGAGATGGAAGCAAGTTTTGATACAGAAGAAAAGAATTGCTGAGCCAGTCTCACTGGATAACCAAGGAGGCAGAGGGTATTTTATGTTAGTTAGAAGGAGTTTTTATGGCTTAGAGCAAAAGATAAACCCACCCCAAACAAGAAGATGTTTTTACCAAGCAGAAAGATAGCACAGGCAAACAAGTCAGCAAATGCTGCAAGTAGAAAAAAGGTCTCAGAATTTTGCACTGCAAGAAAACTGAAAAACAACTTCTAACTTAAACTGTAATGTACTGACTTTGAGTGATTGGAGAATAATAACATGAATATGGTAATTACAGGAGTTATGATAGGCTATAGGTAAAAGTTAAGGTATAGATTGGTTCTACTGTATTGAGATGCTCAAGTCTATAATGCATTGTGACCAAAGAAAAGTCTATAATGCACTGTAAACAAAGAAAAGTAAATAATTAATTGTAACCAAAGAAAACTATATAATGCAATGTAACCAAAAGAAAAGTATATAATGCATTGTGACCAAAAGAAAAGTATATAATGCATTGGAACCAAAACCAAAGGGTCTCCAGGCCTGCCTGCAGCTGGAGCTGACAGCTGTGGGCACAGCTCTGTCACCCACAACCCTGGACTGCTGTGACACCTTGGATACAATAAACTGCATTTTGGAGAGCCCCTGGAGTCCCACATCCCTCATTTTGGCTCTTACACTGCAGGAGTGCAGGAAACATCCACTCACTGTGGGCTGCTCCACCCCAGTGGGATGGGGCACAGAAAGAGTTCCTGCAGAAAACATCCACTGACTGTGGGCTGCGCCAGGGGACAGCAGCTGGGTTAACTGGGGTGGATTCTGGGCTCTGAGGAGGGCAAACACTGCTCAGGGAGCAGAGGGAGAGCATTGCTAGTGTGCAGCAGGGAGGGAGGGCTGGGAGGGGGCAGCCAGAGGCACTGCCGAGGGCTCTGAGCTCGCAGCACTTCACAGGGAACCATCCTGCCCTGCTGCAACAAACACCAAACCCAGAATTGCTGGGAGCCTGGAAACGACCTCCAGGTGACAACCACCATAAAATATACGTTGCCAGGCTAATAAATTAGAGATAATCAAGGAAGTCTCAAGAAAACTTCCATGGCACCTGTGGAGCTACTCCAGATCTGCACCCTGGAGTAGAGCTCCAGACCCAAACTCTGCAAAGCAGAGCTGTGCAGCTGTGCCCATCACACACATCCCAGCAGAAGGAAGGCACCTCCTCTGACCAGGGAAGGCTGGAGCTGGGCCAGGGCAGGTTTAGGTGGAGATCAGGAAAGGCTCATCCCCAGAGGGTGCTGGCACTGCCCAGGCTGCCCAGGGAATGGGCACAGCCCCGAGGCTGCCAGAGCTCCAGGAGCATTGGGACAGCACTCCAGGGATGCCCAGGGTGGGATTTTGGGGTGTCTGAGCAGGGACAGGGCTGGATTTGATGATCCTTGGGTCCCTTCCAGCCCAGACTATTCTGTGATTCTCTGCATTCAAAACTCAGCTCGCACCATCTGTATCTTGTCACAGTTCTGCACTCAGCTTCCCAAGGAGCAGCAGCTCAGAGCAGCATCCCTGGCTGTCCCCTGCTCCCTGAGCTCTGCCATGCCAGCCCGGGGTCAGCACACTGGCAGGCTGCTCTCAGCACTGGCCTGCACCTGCAGAGCGCTGGGAACTGCACAGATGGACAGCTGGACATTGCTGGACACTGCTGGACACTGCTGGGTGCTGCTGGACATTGCTGGGTGCTGCTGGACATTGCTGGGCATTGCTGGACACTGCTGGGCATTGCTGGACGCTGCAGGACACTGCTGGCTGCTGCTGGACATTGCTGGGTGCTGCTGGACATTGCTGGGCATTGCTGGACACTGCTGGACATTGCTGGGCATTGCTGGATGCTGCAGGACACTGCTGGACACACCTGAACACTGCTGGACACAGCTGGACACTGCTGGACATTGCTGGGCATTGCTGGGCATTGCTGCGCAGCCCCTGATGCTCAGCACAGCTCAGGAGGCTCCGAGGGCTGAGCCCAGGCTCGTTCCCCTCCTGGAGCAGCCCTGGTGCTGCTGCTGCTGCCCTCGACACCGCCCTGACCCAGTGCTGCCCCTGGCTGTTAATTACTGCCACAATTAGCCCGGGTTCCGTGCCTCTGCCCAGCCCTGCAGGGAGCAGCAGCTCATTGTGCAGGAAGGGACTGCACTGACCACAGCCCTGCACTGACCACAGCCCTGTACTGACCACAGCCTTGGTCTGACCACAGCCCTGCACTGACCATAGCCCTGCACTGACCACAGCCTTGGTCTGACCACAGCCCTGTACTGACCACAGCCCTGCACTGACCACAGCCTTGGTCTGACCACAGCCCTGTACTGACCACAGCCCTGCACTGACCACAGCCTGGCACTGACCACAGCCTGGCACTGACCACAGCCTTGGTCTGACCACAGCCCTGCACTGACCATAGCCCTGCACTGACCACAGCCTTGGTCTGACCACAGCCCTGCACTGACCACAGCCCTGTACTGACCACAGCCCTGTACTGACCACAGCCTTGCTCATGGCTCCCAGGCTGTCCCTCAGGTGTCTTAGTGACAGATCTGATCTGAGGCCTCGATGCCATTTCCTGGGTGTGCCCTGCAGCACACAAAGGGTTACTGTGCAGACAGGGAGCTGTGCTGGGGCAAGGGCAGACAGGGAGAGCATTAATCACAGGGAGAAATGTGAGGAATGTCCCCCTCTGCAAAACCAAACCCTTGTTTGAGAGACAGCCATTCTGGGGAGGGCTGGGCTTCGCTTCCTGCCCAGGCCTCCATCCATGCAGGAGTGGCATGAGGGAAATGTCCCTCTGTCCTGGCACTGGGCACTCACACAGCCCTGGGCACCCCCAGGACAGGGGTAGGGACCTCCCTGCCTGCCTGCCCGGGGTCCTGGGACTGCACGGATGAGGGAACCCAAAAAGCAGGGTCACAGCAGGACTGGGGGAGCACCTGCAAGGTGGGAGGCCTGGAGAGGTTTGCTCTGGGCCTGGGAGAGGAGAGGAGAGGAGAGGAGAGGAGAGGAGAGGAGAGGAGAGGAGAGGAGAGGAGAGGAGAGGAGAGGAGAGGAGAGGAGAGGAGAGGAGAGGAGAGGAGAGGAGAGGAGAGGAGATGGGCTCTTGGATGGGCTCTGGGATGGGCTCCTGCTGGAGTGGCTGCTCCAGGTGTCCCTGCAGGAGGTTAAAGATGAACATCTCTAAGGGGAGCTCTCCCTGTGCCTGTGATTCTGCCCTTTCCATGTGCTGGAGAGTAGAAACCCATCCCCTGTGTGAGGTGTGATGTTCAGTACTCTGGTGAGCACAGAGCAGAGGTGGCTCAGGCTGGACAGGCCTGGAGCACCCTGGGGCACCCAGGTGTCCCTGCCATGGCAGGGTGGGACAGGAGGGTCCCTTCCAACCCACACCGTCCCATGCAGTGCTCTCATTGCTTCTCTGCACTCACCATCAGGTAGCAGAAGGAGCTCCTCACTCCCTGAGGTCCCTTTCCACAGCGAGGACAGGGGGGGATGTTGCATTTGCTGCTGGAAAGGCTTTTCCTGGTGGGAGCTTCACCAGTTCCACAATTCCTATGAAACACAGGTTACAGCCCTGAGGATAAAGGTGTTAGAGAAGCCAAACGTGTCCCCTGGCTCCTTTGGGGCCACACAAGTCCCAGCTTGCAAATGAAGAAGTTGAGATGCAGATTTTGGAATTGTGGAATGGTTTGGGTTGGAGGGACATTAAAGCCACCAGTGCCCCCCCTGCCATGGCAGGGATACCTCCCAGTGCCCCAGGGTGCCCCAGGGCCTGTCCAGCCTGGCCTGGAAGGGTTCCAGGGTTCCATCCTCTTCCATGCCTGTGATCCAAGGTCCTGGAGGGCTTTTCCCACTGTGGACTTGGGTGAAGCCAACATTTGTTCTGCACTAGCAGAGACTTGTACAGCCTGACACACGAGGGCAGAAATGCAGCATTCGTCTGTGTGGGCCTTGAGTCCCAGCCCCAGGCTGGTCATTTATGCACCTTCCATATGTGGGACATCAGGGATCACTATTCCCAGGACAGTTCCCTTGGAATAACACCAACCTCTGTGTGAAGCTGGCAGCAAAAAGACCTTCAAGGGCTGGAAGAGGCTGAGACACCAACATCTCCATCCCTGGGGGCTTCCAGGACCTGCTCTGATCCTGAATCTGAGCAGCTTTGGGCAGGAACTTGGGCTGGGAGAGCCCTGAGGACCCTTCCTGCAATGAACCTCTGGGCTGGGAGCACAAAAACCTCAACAAGGTTGCTCTGGCCCAAGGGACAGCTGTGAGCAGAGCCTGGAGAGCCTTTCCCGGCTTCAGCTCCTCAGCTGGAGATCTGGGCAAGCAAGAATGTTTGAGGACCCCTTGGCTCTGGGCAGGGGGAGCTGAGGATGAGAACATTTTGTCTGGGGGGAGAAGCTGGTTTGGGTTGGTTTCCTTTCTCACCAGGAAAATCACTGCAGCTGGAAACATGCAGAGAAATGGGAAAGGGCTCCCCAAAGCTGATGTGTGATGGTGTTCACAGGGGTCTGAGGATGAGAGAAGAGACAAGGATCTGACTCCATGTGTCAGAAGGCTGATTTATTATTTTATTATATATATTATATTAAAACTATACTAAAAGAATAGAAGAAAGGATTTCATCAGAAGGCTAGCTAAGAATAGAAAGAAATGAATGATAACAAAGGTTTGTGTCTTGGACAGAGAGTCTGAGCCAGCTGACTGTGATTGGCCATTAATTACAAACAAGCACATAGACCAATCTCAGATCCACCTGTTGCATTCCACAGCAGCAGATAATCATTGTTTACATTTTGTTCCTGAGGCCTCTCAACTTCTCAGGAGGAAAAATCCTAAGGAAAAGGTTTTTCATGAAAAGATGTCTGTGACACTGATGATTTACTTTGTGGATAAATATAATTATAGATTGTTTTTTCCAGTGAAAATTTTGCATCTTCAGTCCTTTATGAAAGAGATTTTCCTTAAAAAAACCAAGTGTGAAGTCAAAGGAACAAAGGCTTGTCTGCTCTGGTTTATCCAAGTGGAAATGGGCTTGGAGCACTGCAAAACTGGTCAGGTTTTCTCGTGTGGTATTGCAAACATTTTGATATTTATTCTGTGTGGATTGTTTGTGATATTGGACCACTTTAGTGAAATTACCATGCAAAAACATTGACTGTGTGAATTTTCAAATTGTGATGCTTTCCAACTGCACAGATCTTCTGTATTCAGTGACCCCAAATGGCCAAGAGCAGCTTTCACATCTCATTGGGAATCACAGTGATTCAGAACTGAGGAAAATTGATGAGAAAATTGATTTTAACAGAATTTCAGTGGAGAATAATCCAAAGAAGCATTCTCATTTTGCACTGGCGTGCGCCTCTGGGTCTGCCAGCCTCTCCTGGAAGTGTTTGTTCCCAGGTTTGCTTTATGTGCTGCTCTTTTCACCTGCACAGAAGAAGCTCAAGGGACAGCTGACATTCCCTGGTGCTGCCTGAGCTAAATCCCACCACCCTCAAGATAATTTTTTACCTTCTTCAATCCAAATGTTCTTCAGTGCATTGATTTTCTGCACTTCATTCAAGAGGAGACCAAATGCCAACACCAGGGAGTTTTTTCAGAAGGTGGAACTTCCTGCTTTTGAATCCTCATTAATGAACTTTCCCTCTTGTCTTCCTCTCCAGGCCTGATGCAGTCACTGGGAGCTGAAGGAGGAAACTCCTGCCAGTCCCATTGTGGTGTGTCTCAGGCTGGGATAGGCCCCAAAGCCCAACCTAGTCCTGAGTTGCACAAGGCTGAACTTAATGAACTTTCCCTTAATGAACTTTCGCTTTGTAGCAGACATCTTTTATGGAAAATCCTTTCCTTAGGATTTTTCCTCCCGAGAAGCTGAGAGGCCTCAGGAACAAAATGTAAACACTGGTTATCTGCTGCTGTGGAATGCAACAGGTGCATCTGTGACTGGCCCATGTTGGATGTTTGTAATTAATGGCCAATCACAGTCAGCTGGCTTGGACAGACAGTCTGAGAGCCTTTGTTATCATTCTTTCTTTTTCTATTCTTAGCTAGCCTTCTGATGAAATCCATTCTTCTATTCTTCTAGTATAGTTTTAATGTAATATATATAATAAAATAATAAATCAGCCTTCTGAAACATGGAGTCAGATCCTTGTCTCTTCCCTCATCCAAGAACCCCTGTGAACACCGTCACACCCTTAATGAACTTTCCCTTAATGAACTTTCCCTCTTGTCTTCCTCCCCAGCCCTGGTGCAGTCACTGGGAGCTGAAGGGTGAAACTCCTGCCAGTCCCATTGTGGTGGGTCTCAGGCTCCCAAAGCCCAACCTAGTCCTGAGTTGCACCAGGCTGGGATCAGGGCAGGGTGTCGGAACTCAGCGCATCCCTCTGGGTGTCCAGAGTTGCCAGGACCCTGCTGGGGGCTCAGAGACCCTGGCACACAGCCCAGAGCACCTGGGGATTTGATTGTGACCCCTGGAGCAAGTTACCAGCTTTGTATGAGGACCTGAAAGTCACACAGGTTTGAATGGTGTTAACAAAATGATCACAGGGTGAAAATGTAGATTTTAGGATTTTTGGTATGGGGGTTATGGGCACAAGATGGAGGAACTTGGGGGTGTCCAGCCTGGACACCCAGAGGAATTTTCCAGGGGAAAATTCCCTCCTGAGCATTTTCAACAGCATTGGGCTTTAAATCCTCCCAATTACCTGGGCCCAGTGTCCCTCAACACAGAGCAGGGTTAGGACAATGCAGGGACAGTTCCTGAGTGCAGGATGGGTCTCAGGAAGGCAGGGCTGCAGAGCAGGCTCATCAGGCTGGCTGCTGTGCTGCCCCACTCCTGCCATGGCTTCTGCACTCCCCAGCAGCTGCTGTGTCCCAGCAGGGCTGCAGGACAGGGATTTGGGCAGGCAGCCCTGCCTGTGAGACCAGCACGCCCTGCCCTCAGTGCAATCTGCCATCCCAGTAAATACAGACAGCTCTGGAGCAGCTGTCTCTCGCCAGGCTGTGCCCTCACTGCAATCTGCCATCCTGGGCTGGTTTGGTAAATACAGCCAGCCCTGGAGCAGCTGTGTGGGAACCCAGGACATCCCTCTGGCAGTTCCGCATGGCCAGACCCCTGCCAGGGGGCTCAGAGACCCTGGCACAGAGCCCAGAACACCTGTGGGTTCGATTATGACCCATGGAGCAAATTACCAACCTAATATGAAGGTCAGCAAGCCACAACAGTTTAAGTAGAATAAC
The DNA here is from genome assembly GCF_028551555.1 of Melozone crissalis. Taxonomy (NCBI): domain Eukaryota; kingdom Metazoa; phylum Chordata; class Aves; order Passeriformes; family Passerellidae; genus Melozone; species Melozone crissalis. The sequence goes on along the minus strand of NW_026535784.1, from coordinate 1,434,162 downwards.
AGTAAAGTTACCACAGGGTGGAAAAGTAGATTTTAGGGTTTTTGGTATGGGGGTTCAGGAGGCAAGATGGAGGAATCTGGGTGTATCCAGCCTTTCTCCTTCTTCTTCTTGGCCTCCATCTCCTGCTGTGATGGTGGCACTTACAGATTGGTTTAGAGTAGAAGCTCACTGTCTAACATAAGGGATAGGTATTGGGAATCATTTGTACATATTGTACACGTAGTTTTTAGTATAAAAAGATAACACTGCCTCTGAGGTGGGCAGAGCACCTCTGACTGTCCTGCTCGATGGACCTCAGAAAGGCAGGAGAAAATTTTTTTATAGATAAGAAACAATAAACAACCTTGAGACAGAGAAATTAAGAGCCCTGCCTCCTTCTTCAAGCTCCAGGCTGGGAAAAGAGACTTTCCAACTTTTCTCAGGGTCACGCTGAGCAGCTAGAGACCCTGACACACCTGTGCCCAGGTGAGAATGGTGCTGCCTCCAGAGCCACTGTGGCAGCTGCAATCTGTGCTTTAATAAAGCAGCAGCCTTTATTAAATAAAGTGACTGAGCTCTATTAGAGCTGCCCCAGCCTCCCTGGGTCATTCTCAGAGCAGGCACTGGCACTGCAGACCCAGCCTCAGAGCAGGAACCAGCAGCAGCTTTGGGGTAAGTTCAGCAGGGTTTGGGACAGTTAAAGGCTCACTCACAGGCTGCTGCTTCAGAACAGCTCTCACTCAGAGGAGCTGCTGGCCTGGACAGCTCTTATTCCAGGTTTAGGGATTAAATCCTCATCAGCTGTGTCTCATGGGCTCATCCCAGGAGAACCTGCCCCTGCACCACCAGAATTACAGAATCATCAGGGCTGGAAAAGCCCCATGAGCTCCAGCATTGGGACAGTCTGCCCAAAGCAGAGGTGGGGAACCCCTGTCCCTGGAAGTGTCCAAACAACACCAGGCTGAGGTGCTGGAGAGAGGGCTTACCCTATGGCACTGGAGTTAGGGTTGGAATTGATCTCAGGGGTTTCCAGCCTGGATGATTCTGGTTCTCTCTCATTCCAGCCTGGATGATTCTGATTCTCTGGCTCAACTGATCCCTGCCATCCTCCAGTGCTGTGGGATCCCAAGTCTGATCTCTGCTTTGCCCATCTTCTCATCCCCTCCCTGCTCCTGTCTGCCTTCTTTCTCTTTTTCTGGTGTTTTGTCTCATCTGCACTTCAATTTTCCCTTCACCTTCCTGTTCCACATCCCATACAGCTTTTGTCAGTAAATGGCGACTGCTCACGTAACTAGTACAAAATAAAGCTTTGGAGAAACATCTGAACTCCATCTTAGGGACAGCAAAGAACCTTCTGAGTATTCTAATTTACCCTTGAGCCAAAAATAAAGAAGCCAGCAGATGCAAGAGCTGGTGTTTTCTTCATCAGGAGGCCCTGGAGGGACTGGAGGTCAGATCCCACCCCAGAGCGGAAATGTGCTCACGTTATCCAGGCTCAGCCACACAGCTCCCCCTGTGCCTTTCCCTGTGATCTCATAGATCAGGGGGTAGAAAGCCACAGAGAGGAAAGGGGATTCTGAGGTATCAGGCCAGAAATGCACAGTTCCAGCTCTTGCAAGCTCCTCCTGCTGTGGGATGCTGGAGGATGTGCCCACAGGGGAATGTGCCACATCTGCAGGTTTCTGATCAGCTCCTTGGCCTCTTGCTTCACTCTCTCCCAGCAGCCCTGAGGGACATTTGTCACCCCTGGCCCAGATGGGGAGCTCTGGCTGTAGGATCCTGGCTGTAGGGTCATGCTGGGAGCACTGGGGAGGATCCAACACCAGGCACACAGGTGTGACAGCTCTGGTCCTGGAGGTTTGGGTGGCAGAATTGGCAATGCCAGTGCCCAGCTGTGCCAAAGGAGCCCTGCAGGAGCCGTGGCTCTGATGGCAGATGGGAGGAAGGTCATTAACAATTAATGGACCCTGGCAGGTAATGAGCAGGATGGAGCCATGGTGGTGCCTGGTCCCTGTCCCTGTCACCTGCCTGTGCCCACATCTGTCCCTCTGACCTCCCTGTGCCATCCATCCCTGTGCCCATATCTGTCCCTGTCACTGCCCTGTGCCCACACCCATCTCTGTGCCATCCATCCCTGTGCCCACATCCATCCCTGTGCCATCCACCCCTGTGCCCACATCCATCCCTGTGCCATCCATCCCTGTGCCATCCATCCCTGTGCCCATCCATCCCTGTGCCATCCATCTCTGTGCCCATCCATCCCTGTGCTCATTCATCCCTGTGCCCACACTCATCCCTGTGCCCATCCATCTCTGTGCCCATCCCTGTGCCCATCAATCTCTGTGTCCATCCCTGTGCCATCCATCCCTGTGCCCACATCCATCCCTGTGCCATCCATCCCTGTGCCATCCATCCCTGTGCCATCCATCGCTGTGCCCTCCCTCCCATCCTGGCACTGCGGTTCCCCTCTCCCGGGCACGGACGGGGCTGGCCGCGCTCGGTCCCGCTGCCGGAGGTGTTAATTAGCGCTAATTGGGCAGCTCCGGGGCGCGCACCGTGAGCAGGAGGGGCGGGCACTCGAGCAAACTCCAGGTTTCTTTCTTCTTCCACGTGGAAATGCGGAAATGCAGAAATGCGTGTGAGGGATGCGACTCCAGCAGGGCGTTTTCTCAGGATGGAAGCTTTATTCAAGCAATAAATAAATAAATACCAAAATAAGTAAATAAATACCAGACTCTCCTGATGGGGCACTGAGCGAAGAGCCTGCGGTCAGAGGGGAGAGGTGCAGATGGATGCTCCATGTCCCATGGAGCAACAAGGAAACCTCAGGAGTGCCAAAGATAAGTGAGAATCCCTTAGATTAGACAAGACATGCTTTGTGTGTCTTGTCAGACTCACAGGACTGGATTGCACCCCTCCAGCATTTAAGATCGTTCTGTTTTGTCTTCTCCTCCTGTCAGTGTGTCATTTCACGTCCTGGGGAAGAACGTCAGAGGTGTGGGTGAAAATGTCCTGGTTTGTGCATTGCCATTAATTTTACTGCCGGCACACAAGTGCTCTGACCTGCAGTGCCTCTCGGTTTCCCTGAGCAGTCCCAGATTTATGAGCTGGAATGGAAGTGTCCATCCATCCCTGTGCTCTGTGTGCAGCCCCTGGCTCCAGATGGCCGCGCTGTGATGGGCTGTGAGGTTTAGGGGCGCTCGGGGAGCTCCAGCGAGTTTTGTGCTGTTGTGCTGAGAACTGTCCCGTGGTGACCCCCACAGCCCCAGGTGTGACTGGCACTGTGCTGCTCACAGCAGAACTCAGAGCTCCTGGGATTTGTTTAAGGAATAACCTGGAGGTTCAGAGAGTCCCTGAGGATGCAGGAGCCCGGCAGGGGCAGCTCTTGAGCCTGCTCATCCCTCCCCTGGCACACACAGGATATTCAAACTGCATCTCCTCCTCTGGTGCTGTGTTGCAGGCATCTTTTCATGAGGAGTCCTTTCCTTAAGATTTTTCCTCCTGAAAAGCTGGAGGCCTCAGGAACAAAATGTAAACATTGATTATCTGCTGCTGTGGAATGCAACAGGTGCATCTGTGATTGGCCCATGTTGGATGTTTCTAATTAATGGCCAATCACAGTCAGCTGGCTCGGACAGAGAGTCCGAGACAGCTGCCTTTGTTATCATTCTTTTCTATTCTTAGCTAGCCTTCTAATTAAACCTTTTCTTCTATTCTTTTAGTATAGTTTTAATGTAATATATATGATGAAATAATAAACCAAGCCTTCTGAAGCATGGAGTCAGATCCTCATCTCTTCCCTCATCCTTGGATCCCTGTGAACACCGTCACAGTGGTGGGACCTCAGAAAGAGGGAGAACGATTGCAGAGGTGACGGGGAAATAGCTGAGACATAAACCCCTTGTGTGAAACCCATCCACGACAGCAAAGACAAATTGCAAACCTGCCTGGAAAAGCAGGTTGGTTATTGATAAAGAGGCAAGAGGGGATTCCCAGAGACTGTGAACAGACACAGCACAAATCAACCCCCCAGTGCTGGGCTGCAGGGGAGGCTGGAAATCCACTAATGAATTTGTAAACTGGAAATTGCAGAATTTATGGAGTAGCCTGGAGTAAGTGATGGTTCCTTTCTAAAGAGAAAGTGCTGGGAAGGATCTGCTGCTGAGGGAAGGAACTCTGCTCTCTGCCTCTGCTTTGGCCAGCTCAGCTGCTTTAGGAGATGCTCCTGCTTTTTTTATCAGCTGTGGGAAGAATGATGGCATCCTGTACCCAGGGGTGTGCAATCCAGCCAAGATCAGGAATTCAGGGTGACTGCACGAGTGGCACCTCCTTCCAGACTGCTGGAAGTAAAGAGAAGGAAAGGAACTCTAAAGCAAGAATAAAATAGCAAATGTGAAAAAAAAAAAAAAAAAAACAAAAAAAACCCCCAAAAACAAACAGTTACTGCAAAAGAAGAGTGATTCTGGCAATTGTAACTGCAACTAATGGAACAAGTATTGAGCAAAATAAATTTCCAAACAGTGGATAAAGAAAGGGAGACCAGCTCAAACCCACAAGCATATGCCCAAGTACATAAGGAGTAAATCTCAGCAGAGAAATTTGTTGCCTATTTTTAGCTGAAACTATTAGTGGATAAAGAGTTTCTGTTTGGATTTTATTAAAATCCTTACAGCCCTGCTCTCAGGATAAATTCAAATTGGTGTTGCTCGGCCAGGCTGCAATGGAGGGAAAGTGGGGTGTGAAATGAAACTGGGGTTCAGCATCCCTGAGCCTTGCAGGGGCACAGAACAGCCCTGGGCACAGGAGGGGTGTGAGGGACAGCAGGGAGAGCAGGGATGAGCCCTGGGCTGCAGAGCAGGGCACAGCCTCACAGGAATGTCTGGCAGCATGAATGGGTCCTGCCTTCAGAGCAGGGCACATCCTCAAAGGAGTGTGCCAGGGTGCTGGGGAAGGGAGAAATGGGGATCCAGCTCCTTTGGGTAGCCCCTGCTGGAGCCCCTGGGACACTCCTGCTCCTTTTCCAGCCCTGAGGGAAGTCCTGCTGCTCCCCCTCCATTCCCACCTTGCTCTGTCCCCTCCATTCCCCATTCCCACCTTACCCTGCTCCCCTCCATTCTCCATTCCCACCTTTCCCTGTCCCCCTCCATTCTCCATTCCCCACCTTGCTCTGTCCCTCTCCATTCCCCACCTTGCCCTGTCCCCTCCATTCTCCATTCCCACCTTTCCCTGTCCCCCTCCATTCTCCATTCCCCACCTTGCTCTGTCCCTCTCCATTCCCCACCTTGCCCTGTCCCTCTCCATTCCCCACCTTGCCCTGTCCCCTCCATTCTCCATTCCCACCTTGCCCTGTCCCCTCCATTCTCCATCCCCACCTTGCTGTGTCCCTCTCCATTCTCCATTCCCACCTTTCCCTGTCCCCCTCCATTCTCCATTCCCCACCTTGCTCTGTCCCCTCCATTCCCACCTTGCTCTGTCCCCGCCATTCTCCATTCCTACCTTGCTGTGTCCCTCTCCATTCTCCATTCCCACCTTTCCCTGTCCCCCTCCATTCCCCATTCCCACCTTGCCCTGCTCCCCTCATCCAGCTGCCTCTCCTGAGCAGTTTTCCCCCATCAGAGAGGGAGCAGCAGTGCCTCAGCTCTCCCTGCACTCCATCCAGCAGGGATCCAGGACAGATGCACGGGGCACACAGAGAGATTAAAAGCAGAGGCTCCAAGTCAGAGACGTTTTAAAAATGTGTGTGCTCAAGTAAAGGACTTTTTAATGTTTTAATAACAAATATTACAAGATATTTTTCTCCATGCCCAGTGCCTGCTGAGCCATCATGCTGAGCCTGTATTTATGGCACTGTAAAGCACAATGAAGGCAGCAGCACTAGGAATACTAATAGCCTCCAGTTTATTACAGTAAGGCTGAGTGCTTCATTTTAATTGCATGGAAACATTTAATTTGTTAGATGAGGTGTCATGTAGTTTTCCTCAGGCACCAGTAACTCATATCCACACTGGGACAATCGAACAATCTAAGGGAGGCTTTAAAAATAAATGGATTTTACTATTTCTTACCTTGTTGGGGCGTGTGGGTGGCCACACTCTTGGACCTTGCAGAGTTAAAACATTTTTGACTCTTCTGTAAGACTTGGTTGTGGTAACCCAGGCCAAAGGCACAGAGCATTTGGTGTCCCCACCTCTCCACATGGCCCGAGGATGTCCCTGCCTGTCTCTGGTGCCTGAGCCTGCTGCTGTGAGCAGTCAGGGACCCTTGGCTGCACCAGGGAAAGGCATTTGGGGAGGGAAGGAAGGCAGGATGGGGTTCAGAGCTGCTCAGTGGGATGGAGCCCTGTGTGCTGGCTCTGCTGGGGTGGAGGTGGTTTCTCCCCAGGGCTGCTGTGGGGCTGTGTTTGGGTTTTGCACACTGGGGTTTGTGTTCTTGCTGAGCTGGCCCAGAGCCGAGGCCTTTCCTGCCCTGGGAGCCACCCCAGGGAGGGGACAGGGCCAGGACAGGGGACCCTGACTGACCCAGGGGATATTCCAGACCTTGGGACATCATTGCCAGCAATTAGAGTGGAGGAAGAAGTAGGAGGGGAGCATTTGGAGTGATGGGGTTTGTCCCCCAGGTCCCCATGGGAAGGGCCCTGCTCTCTGGAGGTGCTGATCAGCTGCCACTGGGAAGGGAGGACTGAATTCCTTGGTTTTCTTTGCCTGTGTGTGTGCTCTTTGCTTTCCCTGTTAAATTGCCTTTATCTTGCTCACCAGTTCTCCAGCTTTCACCCTCCTGATCCTCCTGGTCCCCTGGTGGGGAGTGGGGCAGGGGCTATGAGGGGCTGGGTCACACTTGCCCTGCCTCCCCTCAGCCTGCCCAGCACTGTTCTGAGCACTTTTTGTGGCAACAGGGGAAAGGAAACCCAGCTGAGCAGGAATGGGTTTCACAGAATCAGGGAATAATGGAATGGGTTGGGAGGGACCTTAAATGCCCTCCAGTGCCGCCCTGCCATGGCAGGGACACCTCCCACTGTCCCAGGCTGCTCCAGCCCCAATGTCCAGCCTGGCCTGGGGCACTCCAGGGATCCAGGGGCAGCCACAGCTGCTCTGGGCAGCACAGGAACAGTGACATTAAAGGACAGAGCTCAGTTAATGCTCTGAAGTGATGCCAGACCGGGACATGTTACAAAAATGGACATTTTATGAAAAGAATCCATTCCAGAAATAAAGAGGAGGGCTGCCAGTGTGTGCCATGAGGCAAAGGGGCAGAGGAAGATGAAAGTTGTTTGGAACCAGCTGGTTCTATCAAAGTAAAGCTAGCAGCTGCTTTCCTCTGCACACACATGTGCCCAAACAGGGGTGATGAGGGTGGAGGAGTGCCTGAGTCAGCACAGACTCACTTGTGGTGTGCTAGGGCTGCTCCTCAGCCTGGGCTTTATCCTCACATTGACCCCATGTGCTCATTTGTGCTGTGTCAGGGCTGCTCCTCAGCCTGGGCTCCATCCTCACACACTGGTCCCACATGCTCACTTGTGTTCACTTGTGCTATTTGTGCTCATTTGTGCTCACTTGTGCTGTGTCAGGGCTGCTCCTCAGTCCGGGCTCCATCCCCACACACTGACCCCACAGCTCAGTCACTGCTTTTAAAAATCTCCCTAATGGAAGGGGAAAGTGATGGCTCAGTGCACAGAGAGGTAAGGCTGCAAGGGCTCTGCAAAGCCACCGGTAAATACCTTATCACTGCAGGTTTGCAGGGAGATAGGAGTTATCTGAGATATGCTGCAGCTCAGCTCCCACTTTATGGGCTCAGTGGTGTCATGTCTGTGCTATGGAAGAATAATTCTCCCAGCAGGAATTACTGGGGAAGAGGAATATTATGCAGAAGAGGAGACTCTGCTGTCCTTAATATCCACATTATGGCCTTTGAGGCAGCGAGGAGCTGCCATGGCAATGAGCAAGCAGAGCAGTGGCACACATGGGGGGAAGCCATGTGTTAGTGACAAATGGCCTGGCAAATGCCAAGTGCCACCATCTCCAGTTTATTTGGGCCTTTGGAAAGCCAGGACTGGGAGGGTGGGCAGGCCCTGGCACAGGTGCCCAGAGCAGCTGTGGCTGCCCCTGGATCCCTGGCAGTGCCCAAGGCCAGGCTGGACACTGGGGCTGGAGCACCTGGGACAGTGGGAGGTGTCCCTGCCATGGCAGGGTGGCACTAGGTGGGATTTAAGGTCCCTTCCAGCCCAAGTCCATCCATGACTCTGTGAGGACTTGCCCATCACAAAAACTGTGGGAGGACACAGCATGGATAAATGAAGGTAATGTAGAATGTAATCTTATTCCCCAATGAGTTTCAGCTGGAACCAATTACTAAAGATTAGGAACAGGCCTGATCTTAACAGGCCACACCTGTAGCCAATAAGAACAAGTGGCATAAAAGAGTGGATTGGTAGGATCAGGAGTTAGATGGCTGCTGTAAGGACTGGGGACAGTCAGTGCTCAGAGGAGATGCCTATGAGAAATATTGATGAGGTATGAAACTCTGAGGACATGGAATCCTTGCACCATAATGGCAATGGAACTGTTGTAATATATAAAACAACAAGAACTCTTGCTATATAAGACAACATTGCACCATAATGATAATAGAGCTGTTGTAGTATATAAGACAACAAAAAACCACGAGGCTGTGCTGTAAAAGCAAGGGATACATGGCAAATTCTCACCCTGTGCTGACATTGCCTCAAGAGAAGGGAGTCACTGGGAAGGGTGAGGGTTGATCTCCTAAGGATGGATTTTTGCACCACCAAAGGTGTTACAGTAAGAGCTGAGAAAGCTGAGAAGGGCCTTTCCATCAGCAGCTGCTGGAGCAAGCCTGTTCAGAAGTGTCAGTGACTGGTTTTGGATGTGCATTTTCTGGGGTGCTCCTGGCTGCAGAGTACAGAGCTGCACAAAGTGGCTGCCTCAGCCAGCACCAGGCTTGCCCAGGGCTGGGCTCTGCTTGGATTTGGGAGGCTAAAAGGGGCTCTGCATGAGGATGGCTGTGGTATCCCAGGCACTGCTCCCACACCAGGAGCAACAACTCACACTGAGCTGTGCACAGATCCTGGGAACTCCAATTTTGGAATTGCCCCAGAACCCCAATTTTAAGTTTCTCTTCTGACTCAAAGCATGACCTTTATGGTGTCCCCTCTCTGCACTGCTGGCTGAGGATCTCTGCCCCTGTCCTGCAGTGAGGTGAGCACAGGAGCTCCTGCAGGCACCAGAAACTCCTCTGTGCTGCCCAAGCAGGGCATGGGAAGGAAGGAGCTGGCAGCCCAGAGGCACCAGGGATGGCACTGGAGTCAGCTGCAGTGCACTGTCCCACTTGCCTCTCCTGGAGGCCACAATCCCCAATCCTCAGCTCTGTCCCTGCTCTCAGACCCCTGAAAGTAACAGAAAGACCAAGAACATTCACAAGGTCATCACTGAATAATTATGAATAATCAGCAACCCTGGGAAAATCACAGGTCACTGGCAGGGAACTGAGGAGCAGAAAGAGACAAAAAAAAAGTTGGATTTAATTATTTCCCAGACATTTATCACTACTTTAGTGTTGCTAAAATGAATATCAGGTGATGAATTATTGTTCATGAACAGCACAGAAAAATCTCAGTAGCCAACAATTTTTAATTTCTACACCTATAGAGAGCTGTGACTCTGAGCAGTGACACACTAAATCCTTCACTGCTGCCACTGTTGTCCTGCTCCTTCTCCCCACTCGTGCTCCTGCTGTCCAGCTGCAGCTCCTGGGCTCTCTGGGATCTGATCTGGTCCTCAGCTCTGCAGAAACCAGCAATTCTCTGATCTCCACAGATGAGAGAACATATTTAGCTTTCAGATGTTCCATTTCCATCACAAACAGAAGGATGCTCTGGAGCAAGCACCGTGTCCTGTCACTGTTGCTGTGCCAGGCTGACCAGGGCAGGGTGTTGGACTGGGGGGTCATTCTGGGTGGGGCTCAGAGCAGAGCCCTCTCCCCCAGGCTCCTTGGACAGGAGGCCCCTTCCACCTCCAGCCTCCTCCCACAGCAGCCCTGAGGAGCCCCTCAGGTTCTTCAGGGTGTGCAGTGGTGCCAGGCACAGGGCACAGCATCCTCCTGTAATCCTAGAGCTGTGGCACAGGATCCTCCTGTTATCCCAGGAGTGTGGCTCAGCATCCTGCTGTTATCCCAGCACAGGATCCTCCTGTTATCCCAGCACAGGATCCTCCTGTTATCCCACGGCTCTGGCACAGCATCCTGCTGTTATCCCAGGGCTCGGGCACAGCAAACTCCTGTAATCCCAGCACAGGATCCTCCTGTAATCGCAGCACAGGGCACAGGATCTTCCTGTTATCCCAGGGATGTGGCAGTAGATCTCTCTGCTGTCCCGGGCATGTGGAGCAGCAGAAGACACACGAGATGTTCATCAGGAGCTGGAGTGCCAGGAAAGGGGGAATGGAGTCCAGCTGAAGGAGGGGATATTTCCATAGGACATTGGGCAGGAATTGTTCCCTGGCAGGGTGGGCAGGCCCTGGCACAGGTGCCCAGAGTAGCTGTGGCTGCCCCTGGATCCCTGGCAGTGCCCAAGGCCAGGCTGGACACTGGGACACCCTGGGACAGTGGGAGGTGTCCCTGCCCATGGATAGGGTGGCACTGGAGGAGCTTTGAGGTCCCTCCTGACCCAAACCATTCTGGGATTCGGTTTATGAATCTCACTATGGGCATCTAATTTCATAACTCTTGACCAAACTAATTTGTACTTGTCCTCTTAGCAATTAATGAATTTATAATAGAAGAATAATTTGCCTCTTTATGCCAAAATCAGCATGTTCAGATGGGGGGGCGGGGAGGCTCTTTTTTCTGAGGGAAAGACAAAGGTGCTTTGTGCCTGATTTGAATTTCAGACAAACATTGAACAGATCACTTTGCTTTCCCAAACGCACAGTGCAGGCTCTAAGAGCAGCTAAATTGCTATAAATTAAAGTTAAATGTCAAAAAGGCAAAGATGTGCAGGAATGCAGGAGACAATCTCGGTGCAATTGGGGTTGTTACCGAGCTGCTTTTATCCACTTTGCTTGCATGGAGTTAAGTGCTCTTCCTGGAAAGGGGGACTTTTTTTTTCTTTCTATTTTTAAGTCAGTCCCAACCCCCAGTTCCACTGAAATAGGATGTCATAATTTCTCATTTTCAAATATCATCAGGGAAAGAATTGTGATTGTCCACTCATTGTGCTTATCATTTCAGTGGAGTTTTGAAGCCTGTTCTTGGTGAAATGCCATCCCTTGGCTCTAGCAGGTATCAACCTGCTCAGTAAAAGAGAAATTAAGATGCCATTTCTACCTGTGCTGAGTCGTTGGCCTCTGTGGGAGGGGAGTAATGAAATCCCTGCTTCTTCTGGCACTTTCAAATAGGAAATATAAGGGGAAATGCAGTGTGAGCTGTGTGTGACAGATAAGGAAACAAGGATCAGTGTTCCCACAGAAAGCAATGACTCCAGCAAGGCCAGGCTGCTCTGGGGCTCCCTGCTGTCCCCAGCCCAGTGTCCCCAGCCAGCTCTGAGGGGTGGCAGAGCCTCAGCTGGCTGTGCACAGCCCCTGCCAGCCTCAGCCCCCAGGGATGTGTCCCCAGAGCTGCCCTGCCCTGCAGAGCCCAGCTCTGGGAGCCCTGTGAGCCATTCCTTCAGCATCAATGGGCCACCTTCTGCAGCCATGGGACACCATCTGTAGCAATGGGACACCTTCTGCAGCCATGGGACACCTTCTGCAGCAGCGGGACACCTTCTGCAGCCATGGGACACCTTCTGCAGCCATGGGACACCTTCTGCAGCAGTGGGACACCTTCTGCAGCCCACAGCCAGGAGAGGCATAAAACGGAAGAGGCTGCAGTTAGAGTAGGTCAGAGGAGGAGACTTTTATTACAGGGATGCAAAACCACTGGCACAGGGTGCCTAGAGAAGCTGTGGCTGCCCCATCCCTGCAAACATCCAAGGTCAGGCTGGGCTCTGAGCACCCTGGGCTGGTGGAAGGTGCCCGCGGCCATGGCAGGGGGTTGGACAGATGGCTTTTAAAGGTCCCTCCAATGCAATGCAATACAATCCAATTCAGTGCAATCCAATGCAATCCAATCCAACCCAACCCAATCCAGTCCAACCCAATCCAACCCAACCCAGCCCAACCCAATCCAATCCAATCTGATCCAACCAATCCAATCCAATCCAATCCAATCCAATCCAATCCAAACCAATCCAACCCAACCCAGCCCAACCCAACCCAACCCAGCCCAATCCAATCCAATCCAATCCAATCCAATCCAACCCAATCCAATCCAAACCATTGCAGGATTCTCTGATTCTGCTGCACAGGGCAGCCCTGGTGGTTTAGCATTCCTGTTCAGCAGGCCCAGTTTCCCACAGCCCATGTCTCAGGAAATGCAGTCTCAGTGTTCTCCACACCTGGGCAGCACTGTTACCTGGGGCAGCTGGCACAGTTTGGGACTGCCAGCCATGGCCCTGGCACAGGGGTGCCAGGAGACACCCAGCAGGTCTGGGGGTTCATCCAGAGTCTGGAGGAGGACGAGAGTCTGGAGGAGGATCAGGATGGGAGGAGGATCAGGATGGGAGGAGGATCAGAATGGAAGGTCCAGAGAGGACCCATGTGATGGGTGGCTGAGGGCAGAGGAGACTGAGGGCAGAGCTCAGTGGGGGCAGCTCCCACCTACAGGACAGGGAATGGCTGGAGCTGGGCCAGGGAGGATCAGGCTGAGATCAGGGAAAGGTTCTTCCCCAGAGGGTGCTGGCACTGCCCAGGCTCCCCAGGGAATGGGCACAGCCCCAAGGCTGCCAGAGCTCCAGGGACCTTTGGCCAGCGCTGCCAGGGATGCACAGGGTGGGATTTTGGGGGGTCTCGGCAGGGACAGGGGCTGGGATGATCCCTGTGGGTCCCTCCCAACTCAGCATACTCTGTGTTTTTATTATTCTATGACCCCTGTGTTTCTTAGTCCTCACCAAGTCCCAGATGATTTAAATGGCCTTTCTGACTACAAGATACAGAGAGCAGCACCCACGAGCCCTGGTTTTATCTAATACCTTGTATTTCTGGAGATTTGTTTCAGAATGCTGCCTCCAGGGCCGATGTTTTTCCTTCAGGAGAAGGTGGAGGTGGGACTGTGGGGTTTTGGTTTTCCCACTGTGTGCCTCCATGTGCCCAGGGCTGGCACAGCTCCCTGCACCAGCCCTGCCCGAGCTCTCTGCATCCTCAGGGACCTCAGACCTCCCTGGGCAGAAACCAAAAGGAAAACAATGCACAGGAAATGTGCTCCTGTGCAGCAGCAGCAGCAGGTTGATTTATGGCCCAGTCATCCATGACATGAAGGCTGGCGAGGTTCAGGAATCACTGGCCTGAGAGTTGGGAGGCAGAGGAGATGGGGACTGCCCCCAGCTCACAGAGACTCTGAGAGTTTGGCGGTAGAGGAGATGAGTACTGTCCCCAGCTCACAGAGACTCTGAGAGTTTGGCGGTAGAGGAGATGAGTACTGTTCCCAGCTCACAGAGACACAAACAGGGACAAGGACCCTGCCTGGGGAGTCCCTGCAGGGCTGCTCCTGGCAGCTCTTCCCTCCTGTCCTGGCAGAATGCTGTGCTGCTTTCAGCACCTTGAACCTTCCTGCTTTTCATTCCTGAATTTCCATTCCTGCATTTAACTGCTTCTCCCAGAAACAAAAATAAATACTGTTCCACCTATACATACATACATACATACATACATACACATCTATATAAAAATATAAATATATGCACTCACACACACATATATGTTACACCTCATAAAATTCCCAGAGAAGCCACCAGCAGGATTGATTGAAACAGGCAATTTCGTAGCAAGCTGCAAAGTTCTTCCCCGAATCAGTGAGTCATGATGCCCTGTAAAGCACGCACTAAAACGTCATAATGACCTACTGCTATTATTTCTTCCTTAAATCTGCAAGGGAGAGGAGCAGGGCTGTGCAGAGGGAGGGCAGCAGGGGCTGAGCTGGGTGCAGCACAGCCTGGGGCAGGTGGGCAGAGGGAGAGGAGGCTCTGCCTGGCTCACAGCCCAGCTCTGGGCTCAGGAGGAGGCAGCACATCTGTCTGGGGAGACAGGAATGCTCAGGCCACTTGTTCACACTTCTAGGGACAGAACAGCTCAGATCTCAGCAGCCTTTGGTGTTCAGCTCATCATTGCATTGGCTCAGAGAGGAGGTGGGAGAGAGCAGAACCTGCCCAGCCCAGAGCCCCTGCTCAGCCCTGGGCTGATGGCAAAGGCAAGGTGGGAATTGTGTCCCTGTGCCCCTCCCTCAGGTGAGAGCCCACCTGCAGAGCTGCCCCAGCCCTGGGGCCAACAGCAGGAGGACGTGGAGCTGCTGCAGAGAGCCCAGAGGAGGCCCTGGAGCTGCTGCAGGGCTGGAGCCCCTCTGCTCTGGAGCCAGGCTGGCAGAGCTGGGAATGTTCCCCTGGAGAAGGGAAGGCTCCAGGCAGAGCTCAGAGCCCCTGGCAGGGCCTGCAGGGGCTCCAGGAGAGCTGCAGAGGGACTGGGGACAAGGCCTGCAGGGACAGGAGCCAGGGAATGGCTCCCAGTGGGAAAGGGGAGATTGGGCTGGGATCTTGGCAAGGACCCCAGCAGCTCACACCAGTCCCTGTCACTGAGCCAGTGATGGTCCCAGGGCAGTTCAGAGGGGCTCAGAGGAGCCCTGCTGTGGTGCCAGGGGATGCTCTGTGGGTGCACTCACTCTTCCTGGCAGCTGCTGGATCAGCTCCTGGGCTCTGGAGAGGTTTTTCTGAGCAGATAGAGCACATTCAGTGGGACTGACACCACAGATGTGTGCAGAGATGCAGGAGCAGAGATGTCATTGAAAAGAGACACAAGGACACAGGGCCGGTGGAAGCCTTGTGGTATGGCAGATGAATAGCATCCAGACTATTTATTTTTTAACTTAATTTTTGGTGTCCAGATCCAGTTATTGAGTTCCCAGCATGAGAGAGCAGATTGGAGCCCGTGACGTGCAGGTGCTCGTGGTGCTGAGAGTTAAACACATCCGTGAGTCCTTGCAGGACTAAAGGCTCCAGGAGCACTGCAAATTTAGCCATACAGATAGAATAAGTGAAAAAATTACTTTCAAGTCTTCCCCTCCAAACTTAGAGGCTCTACTGGTTTGTCTTATTTTTGATCAAACTCTGGTTTTGTTGTCAGCATTGCTGAACGTCTTGGATTTCCTTTGATGGGATTGAAAAGCGGTTTCCAAAAGAAAAAAAAAATTAGACAGAAAAACTTTCCAATGCTGCCTTCTTTTTTTTCTGACTTAATTACACAGTAAACAAAGCAGATTTATTTCTGAGCACACCTGTATTTTTTCTGAAGAGCTGTTGAGCATCTGTGAAATGAACAGATTGTCTCCTCTTTTTCAATAAGAAAGCCCCAAAGCAGAGCAGGCAGGGCTGGAGGCTCCTGTGTGTCATCACCCACAGGCAGCAGCTCCTGTGCTCAGCTCCAGCAGCTCCTCAAGCCCTTCTGCAGGGGCAGGAGAGGCACCAGGAGGTGTGAGCAGGATGGGTCTGTGTCTTAGGGCTGTTCATTGTGGCAATCAGTGATTCTGGCTGGAACGGGGCAGCTCGGGGGGCTCAGGCATCCTCTGCTGTCGAATGGGGATTTGGAGATCAGTCACAGAGCCCAGGCTGGCCCAGGCTGGAGGGACACAGCTGTCACCTGGTGCCACCTCCTTGCTCCCCCAGGGCCAGCCCAGAGCCCCGGGCACATCAGAGTGTCCTTGTGGCTCTGCCATGTCCCAGGACACAGCCGGGTGTCCATGTGGCTCTGCCATGTCCCCAGGGCACGGCAGGGTGTCCATGTGGCTCTGCCATGTCCCCAGGGAGGGGACCCCAGACCCTCCCTGGGGTCTGCTCAGGGCTGGCATTGCCCAGGGCAGCAGCTGGGCAGGGGCAGCTCCTGGGCTCAGGCCCTGCCCGGGGCACCAAGGGGCACCCAGGGACACATGGGGACATATGGGGATTCCCAGAGGCACCCTGGGACACTCAAGGACACTCAAGGACAGACAGGGACACATTGGGACACATAGGAACAGACAGGGACATCCACGGGCACCCACAGGCACGCAGGGATAGCCAGGAACACATGGGGACCTATGGGGACCTATGGGGACCCTCAGAGGCACCCTGGGACACCCAAGGATACTCAAGGACAGACAGGGACACATAGGGACATCCAGGGATATTCAGGGACATACAGGGACATAGGGACATCCATTGACACCCTGGGAAACCCAGAGACAGACAGGGATACCCAAGGACAGACAGGGACACATAGGGACACCGAGGAACATCCACGGACACCCAGGAACACTCAGGGACACATGGGGACAAATAGGGATCCCCAGAGAGACCCAGGGACACCCAAGGATAATCAAGGACAGACAGGGACATCCACGGGCACCCACAGGCACGCAGGGATAGCCAGGAACACATGGGGACCTATGGGGACCTATGGGGACCCTCAGAGGCACCCTGGGACACCCAAGGATACTCAAGGACAGACAGGGACACATAGGGACATCCAGGGATATTCAGGGACATACAGGGACATAGGGACATCCATTGACACCCTGGGAAACCCAGAGACAGACAGGGATACCCAAGGACAGACAGGGACACATAGGGACACCGAGGAACGTCCACGGACACCCAGGAACACTCAGGGACACATGGGGACAAATAGGGATCCCCAGAGAGACCCAGGGACACCCAAGGATAATCAAGGACAGACAGGGACACCCAGGGACATCCACACAGAGACACCCAAGGACACCCAAGGACAGCCAGGGACACACAGGGACACTCAGGGACAGCCAGGGACACACAGGGACATCCAGGGACATTCAGGGACAGCCTTGGCTGAGGGCCCCTCTCAGCTGGGGCTCCTCTCCAGCTGAGCAGTCCCAGCTCCCTCAGCCTTTCCCTGATCACACAGAGGATGAACCCATGGGCTTCAGTAACGAAAAGGCTTTCTGCTGCC
The DNA here is from genome assembly GCF_028551555.1 of Melozone crissalis. NCBI lineage: Eukaryota > Metazoa > Chordata > Aves > Passeriformes > Passerellidae > Melozone > Melozone crissalis. Next base: position 1,417,126 of record NW_026535784.1, on the reverse strand, counting down.
CAGCTGTGTGTTTTCATTAAGTCCAAATGAGTTTAATGCATTCACAGTTTAATATATTGAAGATGCTCCCTTTGGTTGAAATGATCAAATTATCAAAAGCTGCTGTCCAAGAGAAGGATGTGCAGCCAGACAGAGGGAGGAGCAGAGGCAGCACAGCTGCCTGAGCTAAATGTCCTCAGGAAAGCAGGCCCAGAGCAGGGGATGCTGCTGGGCTTGGGCCTGAACTCCACAGCCAGATCCCAAAGTGCAGAGCAGGGACCCCACCTTCCCTGGGAGCTACATCAGCATCTGTTGGGGAAGATGGAACAGGAAAGCCTTATAAATATGATTGTCTTGGAAAAGATTTTGAGAATATGGAAACTATAGGCGAGATGGAAATGAAAGCAAGCTTTGAGATACCTCAGTTACTGAAAAACTGGAAAACAATGGTGTGGCCAGCTGAAGGTGATCCCCTTTTGATGGAACAACACCCTCCGCTTGCAGGCAGGTCCAAGGGTCAGAGCAGACCGCGCTAGCTTGGCAGAAGGGGCCCAAAGAGGAGTTTTTAGGGTTTAAAATGTAACACAGTATGGTAATGTAGTGATTCTTACAGGCTGTATGTAAATGCTGTAGGATTTGTATATTGTACTAGATTGGTTAGTGAGAATCAGAATATTCAACAGAAAAGATGATTTATTGTATTGGAATGGGAACTTCACTCTCTTAGCTCTTGCCCCTCTTACTCTCTTACCCTTTTACTCTCTTACCCTCTCATCCTCTCTACCCCTCTCCTCTCTACTGCTTTGAGCTGTGGCTGGCAGCTCCCAGCAGGCCCCTGCACCCAGGCCCTTTGCAATAAACCCCAAATCCCAAAAGGCCCCTGCACCCAGGCCCTTTGCAATAAACCCCGAGTTCCACAACCTGGCTGCAGAGATTTCTCGTCTCCGTCCGTCCCGACCGTCCTACCTCGTGACGCTCCTACAAGCATCCACACGGAATCACTGAATCCTGGAATAGTTTGGGTTAAAGGGACCTTAAACCCATCCAGTGCCACCCCTGCCATGGCAGGGACACCTCCCACTGTCCCAGGCTGCTCCAGCCCCAGTGTCCAGCCTGGCTTGGGCACTGCCAGGCACAGGGAGAACATCCCTGATGAAATCCTTTCCAGCCCCTCACCAGCACTCATCAAACACAATCAGCTGTACACTTTGTCCAGCTGATGATGGAGCTCATCACAACGGGGTTTTACAGCACAGGAGCTCTTTAGGGCGATGGATTTGTCCATCACTGTTGGGTCAAGTAATTTTTAACTTCTGCACCAGCACAAGCCTCTCCAGAGCTTTATTGTCCCTTCATCCCCATCAGAGCTGCTGATTATTGAGAAAAGCACTTCACATGGGCTGCTGCCAGGTCAGCCCCAGCAGTTTGCTCCTCCACAAAGGCAGGCTCGTGGGTGCAGCAGGATGAGGCAGGATCCTGCAAAGAGTTAAAGGACATGAAAGCCCTTCCAGCAGCAGCTTAGTGCACACAGGCAGAGCAATTGGGAGCGAGCACATTACTGCCTGAGTGAGTGACCCGGAACGTCATCATGACACATCACTATTGTTCCCTCGCAGAATATTTCCTTTGGGAGCAAAATGAGTGAGGAACGAGCTCCCAAATGATTGCTAACAAGAAAAAAAAAAAAATAAAGAATTGGGGAAGGGGAGAATAAAAGGGAGAAAAGAGCCCAGAAAGGCTTCACAGGCTAAGAGCAAATTACTCTGCAATTCAGCGAGCGATTTCATGGACATGCTGCAGGGATAATGCATTCTGAGTGGCTAGAATTTCATTTAATTCCACTTCATTGTTGAGCATCTTTTCCAGTGGTTTTATGACTGAACACTGTGTGCCCATTTTCCCTGTTCCTAATCTGGCTTTTTGACAGTCACACTGGATCTACGTGTGCATGTTTGTTTGTGCGACGCCCCTGCTGTCCTGAGACAGGAGCACTGAAAGGAAAATGCTCACAAATGAACCTTAATTTTTCCACAATTACTGTTTAGGCTAGTGACTGAAGGTTTTTGTCTCTGCTGTGCTCCCAGGCTGTCAATCACTCATGGATCAATTAATTGATCCATCAATCCATTTTTCTGCCTTGCAGAAATGCCTGCAGCTGCCTCCAGTGACCAAGGGGGCACAAAGCTCTGAGAGCCTCAGCTCAATGGCATTTGCACTGCTCCAGAAGCAGCTCTGGGACAGCCTGTGTGCAAATCAGGAGGATCTCTCTGTTTTCTGTAGCTTCCTCATGAAGCCAGAAGAAACCTCAAGTACTGTGAGCGGATTGCCAGAGTTATTGAATGATTTGGACTGGAAAGGATCTTAAAAAGAAGAACAACTGTCTTGTTTCCTCTGCCATGGCAGGGATACCTCCCACTGTCCCAGATGCTCCAATCCCAATGTCCAGCCTGGCTGTGGGCACTGCGAGGGATCCAGGGTGGGCACCCTGTGCCAGAGCCTACTCACTCTCCCAGGGAACAATTCCCAATTCCCAATATCCCATCCAGCCCTGCCCCCTGGCAGTGGGATCCATTCCCTGTGCCCTGTCCCTCCAGGCCCTTATAAGGAGTGTAATTTTCTGGCCCAGTCCTGGACCATTTGTATCTGCCATAGTGCCACCAGCTGGAAACATCAAATTGTTCCATTTTTGTAGCCTTTTTGTTTTATTCTCTTCTCTTTCTGTGGTGGCTGGATCAACCTGGTTTCCTTGGCAATAGCAATGTGACAGCAAAATTGTCCCAAGTTATTTTTCTCTTGGATTAGTTCCATCCTTGGAAGGTCTTTTTCTTGCAGAGAAGGACAGGGAGCTTCCTGGAACATGTTAATTCCAATTTGCTTCCCAAAAAGTTGTCTTTGGGAATTGAAGTGCCCCTCTTGCTCTGGCTGTGAGCTGTCCATGCTGGGGGAGTGGTGGCTGGAGAGGGTTTGTGCCACCACAGGGCTGCTGTCCCTTCAGGAGGGACAGGACAGGGCTCAGATATGCCTGGATGAGACATTCTTCATGCAGTTGGGGATAATTGAGTGTTTTCTTGTGCAGCCCCATCTGCCCGTGGCCACTGTTCTCTCCTGCTTTATAATTAGCTCTTGCACTGTTGCAAGGACTGATTTGTCATTCTGTCTTTGTGCCATCTCCAGCACAACAGAGCTCTGACACAAAGCACATCTCCATGTAAAACCACTATTTGCAGATCAAGTGAAAGGACAGCCTGACCTGAAATCCCATCTTGGCCCCCGTGGTAAAACGAAGGCAACAATTACAAATAAAAGGACAATAGAGGAAGAACAGAACTGGGAAGATGGTAATTAGCACAAATGAGAAGCTGTAAAATTCAAATAGTTTGCTCAGAAAACTAAAGGCATTAAGGAAAGTCCCAGGAATGAAGAATTTTAGAGCATGTTAGGACCACAAGGGATCTCAGCAATGACATTTGGCTCTTTGGTGAGGGAGGAGAAGAAAGCAATAACCTGTTCTCCAGCCCTCAATATGTTCTCACCTTCCTCTCACAGTTTTAAAATTAAAAGAAGATTTATTTGTATTTCATGAATACGATTAGGAATAATTACCAAGGAAGATATTAAGAAAATACTGGGAATGAGTTTGTTTAAAAATTATTAGGCCATTTTAATGCACTTAAAACACTGGCTGAGGAGGAATGTGCACAGGAATGTAGGAAACCCCACATGGCTCAACATGAGCTTTTCCTGTGAGTAAATCTGATACTGGCCATGACAGGGACAGGAAGGATTTTACACAGACAGTTTCAAAGGCTCCCGTGGAGAGTTAAAGAATGCAGACAGTGTCAGGGAATGGGGTTAAGGGGTCTTGGCAAGCAAGCAGAGCAGCAGAAATTCACCAAGGGGCTGCAGCAAAGCCATCGACAGAGACCCTGGAGCAAACCAGGAGGGAGCTGGAATTAGGAGAGGAGAAACATCTTCTGCTTCAATGAGAGACACCCATGGGACAGTTGGCTGCTGTCAGCTTTAAAAAGGAATTTGGGGAAGGATCAGAAGGCAGTCCAAAAAAAAATGTGTAAGAAAAACTACTGGAGATCTGGAGAAAGCGCCTTGCACTGAGACTTTCACATTCAATCTGCCTATAAAAGAAAGTTTATAAAAGAAAAAAAAAAAAGAAGAAGATGGAGAGGTGACTAATTTGATTAAGGTGTGTAAGTACTTTCATAGGGAGAAAATTGTGGTTAGCAAAGTAGTCTTTAATCTTGTGGAGAAAGGAATATTTATGACTGGAAGTGGAATCCTGACATATTCAAATAGAAATAATTTTAACAGAGTGATGGACCAGGTGAAGGCAGTGCCATGGAAAGTGCTGCATCTCTCTGCTGCTGAAGGCTTTCAAATCAGGACTGAATTTCTTCCTCACAGAGTCACTTTTGATTTCAGCCTTTCAATGTGTTGCTAACCAGGTAAATGCAGTAACAAATCAGAGGTCACAGGGAATGGGCAGTGGTGCCTGGGAGCTGCTGCATCACCAGCACAGTGCTCCAGGGCTTGGCTGTTTCATGGGGTTCTGAGGGGTCAGGATGGGATTCAGGGGCTCCTCTCCCAGCCAACCCGTGTGTCACATCCAGGAGCTTGGCCAGAGCAGGGACATCTCCATCCCAGGGAATTGGATTGTTCAGCCTCAGGAAGGAAAGGCTTGGGAGGCTCTTATTGCAGTCTTCAGTGCCTGCAGAGGAACCACCAGAGAGACACTTTGGGCAAGGGTGTGCAGTGACAGGACAGGGGGAATCGCTGCAGAGTGACAGAGGAAGCTTTAGATCGGATATTGGGAAGAAATCATTCCCTGGGAGGGTGGGCAGGCCCTGGCACAGGGTGCCCAGAGCAGCTGAGGCTGCCCCTGGATCCCTGGCAGTGCCCAAGGCCGGGTTGGACACTGGGGCTGGGAGCACCCTGGGACAGGAGAAGGTGTCCCTGCCATGGCAGGGGTGGCACTGGGTGGGATTTAAGGACCCTTCCAACCCAAACCATTCTCTGATTCACTGATAAAAAACAACCTGACAAGCTGCATTGAGGAATCTGGCCCACCTCATCCAGCATGGCCTTTGTCCTTGCTGGGGCTTGGGGGACAGCCCAGGAGGATCTTGCCTCGATGAGATGGCTTTGCTGGAAGGGCACCCAGTGGCAGCTTTCCCAGCACATAAATTGTGTGTCAGTATGAGCACAGCTCTGCCCAGGGGCTGAGGCTCCCAGAGCTGCCAACACCAGGGTGGGCATGTGAAGGTCGTGAAGGGCAGAGGCAGAAGAGGAAAACTGCTCCTGCCAGCTGGCAGAGTTTGGAGGAGATGTCCAAGCAATGGCAGTCAGAGCACACTTGGTGTTCCTCCCTGCACTGCAGGAGAGCCTAGGGGAGCCCCAGGGCCCTTCGGGGACCTGCTGGGCCCAGCTGAGCCCAGGAGGCTGAACCCAGCACAGGGGGAGCCGAGCTGCCAGCTGGGACCTGGAGCTGCCTGCATCCACCATGTGAGTGTCATCTCACTGAAGCAGAAAATAGGAACGTGTTGAGCCATCACGTGGCCTCCTGCAAAGATTGAAGTGCTACCAGGGGTTTCTATTTGTGTGCATCTCCTCATTTCCTAATTACCATGTTTTCCCCCCGGTCCTTTCAGCAACAAATAAATAAATACCTAAATGTTCCCATGCCTGGAAAAAGAGCTGGAGCATCTCTTTAGCCCACAGCCCTTCTCTGGAATTCACAAGGCTCGGGCTGGCACCAGTGACCATAGTTTGAATTAAAAATATGTAGAAGGGAATTTAAAATCACTGGGCCAGATCATCAGCTGCTGCAAGTCAGTGAAGACCAGCTGAAGCCAACAGAAGCACAATTATTTCCATTAAGCAGTGAGATCTGACTATGCAAAAGAAGCCATGCCCATCCTCAGTCATCCCTCCAAGCTCTCAGTATTTGCTGTCCTCTGCAGTAAGAGAGGTTAATTATCATCATCTGGAAGCACCGGAGTGAAATTAACTACAGGAGGATTTAGGAGCATGTCAGGAGCTGTGCCTCTGCTAGCACAGCATATTCTGCCCAGGAAAGGGAGGGATGGCTGCTCACCTGGGCCAGGGAAGCTTGGGGTGCTCAAAGGGCTGGGAAGGATGCTGCAAGGAGCAGCCCCCCTCCATCCTGGGAAGGAGATCTGGGATCCACATGGGCTGCTCCAGTTCTTTGATGCACTGTTTCTGAGTGATCGCATTTCCCAGTGGGACTGCCGAGCAGGGCACAGGCTATCTGAATTATTATCCAAGCAAACACTCTCATTCTCCAAATCTGGGAAGTTTTCCAGCTTAATTAACATTAACATTTGTTTTCACTAAGCCGTCTGTCAGTGTGCCACCAGCAGCACTAAATGTGAGCTCTGAGCACACACACAGGTAGGTAGCAGCTCAGGTGGAGCACGGGGCTGCATTCCCAGCTTTGTTCCTTACAAGGCTCGTGCTTCCTGGGCTCTGTTAATCATGCCCTCCTCGAGCTGCAGCAGCCTGTCCCTGGACAGCAGTGTCATTGGCAGATACTGCCCAAACATCCTGTGACATCCTCACCTCAGCTGCACCCAGGCACCAGCCCCGACTGGCTCCTGCTGTTGCTGATGCTGCCTGGAGAGGCAAAGCAAAGGGGAAATGCATTGCAAGGGGCTTTCTGTCCCAGTTCTCCTCCCAGATCTGTGCAAATGCAGATTTCTTATATATCACAGAATCCTGGAATGGTTTGGGTTAGAAGGAATCTCAAATTCCACCCTGTGCCACCCCTGCCATGGCAGGGACACCTTCCCCTGTCCCAGGTGCTCCCAGCCCCAATGTCCAACCTGACCCTGGGCACTGCCAGGAATCCAGGGGCAGCCACAGCAAATCTGGGCACCCTGGCCTGCCCACCCTGTGTAGTGAATGCAAGGGATTAATTCTTCATCTTCTTGGGGTCTTTCTTCCTTTGGCCACCTTTGGTGACAATCAGTACTCAAAGGATGGTGAGACAGTGATTGAGTCCCCTGCAGAAGGGAGATGAGACTGGCCAGGTGAAGAAACAGGGATACAAAGTGGGACAGCTGTGGAAAATGACACCAGGACTGCCAGTGCTGACACAATGACACCCCTATCCTCAGAGCTGACACAGCTGAGCATCCTTTGGGCAATTTCCTGCATCCCCCTCGAGCAGCTTTAACCTTGTCTGACTGACACATCAACATTGGCCTTATTACCCTGGACAGCCTTCAAGGGTCATGGCTGGATGGGCAATGGGCAGCCTGGGGCAGTGGAGTGTCCCTGACATGGCTCTGGGAGACTGGGGCACTGGAGGTGTCCCTGTCAGGGGTTGGAGCTGGATGGGCTTTCAGGTCCCTTCCAGCCCAACCCATTCTGTGAACCCATTCTGTTTCTGTTTCTCCCCTGAAGGAGCTGCTCCTGGGGAAGCTGTATGAGACAAACTGGTTCTTCCTCATCGCTGAGCTTGCTCCATCTTCTCTTTGCTCTGTTTCAAAGGCCAATTCATTTCTTCTGTCCCCAGCAACAATCAGGGCCTTCAACAATCAGGGATCCAGGGGCAGCCGCGGCTGCTCTGGGCACCCTGTGCCAGGGCCTCACACCCTCACAGGGAACAATTCCCAATATCCCATCCATCCCTGCCCTCTGGCAGTGGGAGCCATTCCCTGTGTGCGGTCCCTCCATCCCCTGTCAGGAGTGTAATTTTCTGGACCATTCCTGGTGTGTGACAGCCTGAACGTTGGGCCTGTCCTGCTCCCTTCCCCTGACTCCCTGAGCCCAGCACGGCTCCTCCCAAGCACAGAGAAGCTCCCAGGGATGCTGCCAAGGCTTTGGCCCGTGAGTAGAAGGTCAGAGCTCCTCTGGCTCCTCAGAGAAAACCTCTCCCTTCAGCCTGAGCCCCCCATGAGGAAAAGGCCCCCAGTGACTCGGTGCCAGGCATGGCTGTGCCAGGGAAGGGCAGAGTGAAGAGCTCAGGCACAGCTGGGAGCATTGCTTGGGTGCTGCCACTCACCTGGGCCAGCTGAGTCCCCCCTGCCCTGCTGGGAGCTCTGAGCCCCGTGTGGAGGAGGAGGAGGAGGAGAAGAAGGAGGCTCCTCCGAGGCTGTGCCTGGGGCTGGGCCGGGAGCGGAGCTGCCCCTCCATGCTCTGCTTGGCAACAGAAGGAAAGGTTGGCATGGCAACTCCTTCTGACGAGGGAAAGGTTGTTGGAGAGGGACTGAGATCAGCTGTTGTCTTGTCCACTGAGAGAGGGACAAGAAGGAGCATAGCTTAATTTGAATTAAAGAAGCCCCTGGGGCTGTGAATGTTCGGCAGCCTGGGAGGAGTGGGCAGGACAAAGCTGCCGGGGCTGCTCCACATACACTCAGCCCTGAGTGCTGAGCCTTGAGTGGGGCCTTGTCTGGATGCTATTTCAGCTTCAAGGGCTCCTCAGGACCTTGAGCTCTTGTGTGTTTGCATCAATGCACCAGAATCGCTCAGTTCCCTGTTGTTGCGGCTGCTGTCAGAGCCCTCAGATCCCTGCACTCACCTATCCTGCACCCTGCTCCAGCACCCTGCCCTGTCCTACTGCCCCATTCCTGCCTTGTTCTTCAATTCCCAAAGCACAGCTCAGCTATTCCCTGTTTTCGCAGCGGAATCCACCTCATTCCAAGGAGTCACAGAGTCACACACAGAGTCAAAGAGTCAGAGAATTATAGAATGGTTTGGGTTGGAAGGGACCTTAGGGATCATCCAGTTCCAACCCCTCCATGTCCACCAGGTCAGGAGTTTACCAACTCCTAAACCAAACCAGGAGCCATCTCTCGTGCACCCAAACCTTCCTCCTGCCTCCTTCTCCTCCTACAGGACATCCTGCAATTTCTAACCTGAGCTGCACTGGCTGGCTGCTCTTGGAACATGAAATATTTCCACTTCACAGTTCCAAATCTGGGATTAGAAGTGGGTCTTTGGGGCAAGATAAGAGATGACAGCTGAAAGATCCCACCCTTAGTGAATACACACTGATAGATGGGATTCTTAGGGAATTTTTAGCTCTTATCCATCAGTTTGAAATCTCTATGGGCTCTGAACCCACCTTGCCTCTGTCTTCCAGTTGAGATATCCAGACTGAACAGCAATTACCCAGAAAAAGAGGGATCATCTCCCTGCAGCTGCAGAGCACCCTTGGTGTTGAATGCATTCCAAATAAACAAAAAGAAATGTGGAAAATGAGTCAGGGACACTGTGGGAACTGAATTCACCCAGCACAGGTCTCCCTTGGGCCCTGTTCTGCAAGCTGAGCTCTGTTTGAAATGGAACCATCCAATTAATCAGGAGAACACCCTTAAACTGGGGGGTTAGATTTGGGGTCCTTTGCTGCCCTTGGACACTCCATGTTCTCCTCGCCCATTTACCCCTGCTCTCAGTCCATGAGGGGCTCCTGGCTGAGGCAGGGTCTCTGTGCTGGCTCTGGGGCAGAATTCTGAGAGATCTCAGCCTGGCCTCAGGGGCATCCATGAATAGAGAGCAGAGAACAGAGAACAGCAGGGTTTGGAGTAAACTCCTTAGGACACCCCTATGGGGCAAGGAGGGGCCTCAGACTGAAAACATCGCACCAGGAGGAGAAATAGGAAAAGTAACCATGAAGAATTGCCCCTGGAGGTTTAGGCTTTAGCAAGCACAAAGCTGGTAGCAGTTGTTTGCTGTAGGACCAAGAAAGGATCAGGATGGTGCTTGCTTTGGGTAAGGAGGGCAGAATTCATGGAATCACACAATGCTCTGGGTTGAGAGCAACCTTGGAGATCATCTAGTTCCAACTCCTGCCATTCCAATTGACTCTTTAACTTCCCCTAGTTTAAAAAAAGGAAAACAAAACCCACAAAACCACAAGCAGAATCTTGATCTCCCCACAAAATAAATAATAGAAACAAGCAAACCTCAAACCTTTCTGATCCCAGCACAGAATCTCAGCCTGCTATAAACACTGCTGGATTTAAATATCAAGAATATTCAGTGCATCAACAACAAAATATAATCCATGTTATTTCATCTGACAATGCACAGAGGACGAAAATAGAAAGGCCCGCTCCATTAAGCTTTGCATCTCCAACTGCACTGAAATTATAATCAACAGCTTCTTCAGGGCAAGGGGGGGAACAAAGGAAGGCAGAAGGAAAAAAAGTACATGGAAGGGTGTTTTTTTTTGCCATGGCACTTAGAAGAACACATTTCCAGCCTATTTCTGCCCCCCTGCACCAGGGCTTTGCTGAATTCTGGGGTGCGGACTAAACACTCTCATTTTGCAGTGCTGCACGTGGGGCTGCAAGGCAGGAGCTGCAAGGCAGGAGCTGCAAGGCAGGGGCAGGAGCTGCAAGGCAGGAGCAGGAGCCCAGCAGCAGCACCCAGAGTTCCTCTGATCACTGCCCCTGCCTGTCCCAGCTCTCTGTGCCAGAGCAGCCCAGGGAGAGCCTGGGCTCAGTTCCACACAGTCCCAGCCGTGGGTCACAAGGCGCAGAGTGGGAGGTGTAGGGCAGGCTCAGGGTGCAGGGCCCTGACCTCCATCCCTGATTTCTGCACTGCCCCTTCAGATCTCCCCTCTCTCATTCTGAGGCCATGGTGAGATGTCATTTGTCCCTTTTGGTGGCTTTCCAGTGAGGTTTTCCAGTATCACGCAGAGTATTTCCATCTTCTTCTATTTTTGGGGTTTTTTTTGTTTTTGTTTTTTTTTTGTTTCACTAGCCAGAAATGGTTGAGTCACCATTTTAAAAGACAAAATTTTTGTGGAAAATCAAAGCAATGAACCAACAAACACAGAGTTTGCAATGACAATTTTATTCGTTTTTCCTGGCATGATCTCACCCCTGGGATGTAGAAAGCAGGAGCTGACTTCTCTGAGCAAAGCAAACTAGAAAAGTTTAGAGAAATCAGTTGCTCCATGCTGCTTTCTTTGGAGCGTGTCTATAATCCCCAAACTCCTTCTCCAGGTTCCTCAGGTTCCCTGCAGCTACAGAATCTGAGTCCTGTTATTACTTTTTTTTTCCATCATTGATTTATGTAAATTAAATAGGAAGAAATACCAGCACTCCAGCCAAAAAGAGAAATGCCTCTTTTACAGGCTTAATATTTCACACCGAATATCCATCCTTCCCTGTGAGCAACTTCTTTTCGGCCTCTCACATTATACTTTTACCGATAGCATTAAATGCTGAATGTGGGCAATATCTTTGATATATGGACAATTTACAGCACACACAGAGAGCCTTGACAGGACTCTTTTTCCTTTCTTTATCATCTTGTTCATAAATTCCAGCTGCTCCAGGCAGGGGCTCAGGGTGTGAGCGTGGTCTGGGTGTGACAGAGACCTGCAGAGCCCCCCTGGACACCCCGAGGCACCACCTGGGGCTTATTTGGGGTTTTCTGCAGTGCCCTCCTGAGTGCTGTCCTGTTCTGGGTCCGGTGATTAGAGGTGGGAAGGTACTGGGGTGAATTCAGGAGCAGCCACACCAAAGGCTCCTCCAGCCCAGCTGCAGCACAGCTCCTGGGGCTGGGGACAGACAGCAGCTGCTGCCTGGGGACACCTCAGGGAGGCTCTAAGGGGCTGGGGGACATTACTGTGCCCCAAGGACACCCCTGGCAAGCACTCCACCAATCTGGGACAGCTCCAGTCCATTGCAAGCCCAGCCTGGCAGGTCCTGTCCTCCTTTTCCCCACTTACACCCCATTTACACCCCAGGCCAGGTGCCAGATGTGCCCTTGTTTGTAGCTGCTGCAGAATGAGCAGAGCTGACAATTTCCTGCAGCACCAGGACAAGGAGAGCTGTGGGCTCTGTCAGGATGACACGGACAGGATGGGGCTGTGTCCCTGGGTGACCCCAGCATGCTCAGCCAGGGCTGGAGGTGTCTCCACCATCCCACAGTGCCCAAAACGCTGGGACACAGAGCTGACACTGACTTTGAGGGCTCTGCATTTAGGGGGGTGCTGGTGGAGCCCTCTTGGCCTGTCTGCTCCAGCTCCCCCAAATTCAACTCAGAGGGGGAGCTTAACCTCCCTTGGGGCGAACAGGGAGTGTGTTCAAGGCCTCTGCTCTGCAGGGGAAAAGCACCCAGAAAGAATGGAATTGGGGGAAAGCCAAGGAGGAGAGGGACGGAGAAGTTATGAGTTTCTGTTGTGGTGTTGTGAGGGGCCCCAGGACGAGGTGAGAGATGAGAATCTGACTCCAAGTTCTCAGAAGGCTGATTTATTATTATATTATATTATATTATATTATATTATATTATATTATATATCATATCATATCATATCATATCATATCATATTAAAAGAAAATTATATACTAAAACTATACTAAAGAAAGAGAAAGGAGACATCAGAAAGCTTAACAAGAATGAATAATAAAAACTCCTGACTGACCAGAGAGTCCGACACAGCTGATGGTGATTGGACATTAATTAAAAATAATTCACATGCTGGGTAAACAATTCTCCAAATCACATTCCTAAGCAGCAAAACATGGAGAAGCTGAGGCTTCTCATCTTGCCAGGAGAAGAAATCCTGGTGAAGGGATTTTTCAGAATATCACCATGACAAGTTTCATCCTGCTCCTCCTCTTCCTCATTCTTCTTCTTCTTCTTCTTCTTTATTTCTTGGGCTCTTGAGCAGCCTGGCCTTGTGGGAGGTGTCCCAGGGCAGGGGACTGAAAGCAGATGAGCTTAAGGTCCCTTCCAGTCCACATCATTCTGTGATTCTCTGATTCTCTGACTGAAACCCTTCCCCTGGGTGACAGCAGCAGCAGGATGAGCACTCAGCAATTGCCATGAGGCTGGTGGTGATGGTATAGGGATAAAACGGTTCTGAAATCATGGGATGGATATTCAGGGGAGTTGGAAAGAAAGGTTGGGCCTGGTAGGCCCTGGGAAAATGTTGGGCTTTACTGGATCATGCAAAACTGCACCTGTATAATCATTTAATGACTCTGATAAATGATATGATTGTTATATGGTAAATGATACAATTCTTAAATGTGATGACTGCTTGATAATTAGATATAATTATTGTTTAATTGTTACAGGAATCATGAGAAACGGTGTTTGGGGGTTTGATGTAGATTACAAGAATCCATGCTTAGATGAGATCAATGTATACAATAGAATAATATCAGTTTAATAATTAATATGTAGTTATATAATGATGATAAGGGTATTAAAACATGTTCATCCTGAACCCATGTGTGAGTCAGCTCTGGTTCTGTGCCCCTGACACCCAGAGCTCTTCAATAAAAGCACCTGCATAGAATCATTCTGTGATTGTGTGTTCCTGAACACTGACAGTGGGAACGAGGCCCCAGAGCTGAGTCCCCCTGCAAATACCTGGAATTGTGTTCTGGACCACTGACAGTGGGAATGAGAGCCCAGGGCTGAGTCCCATCCCTGGAAACACCTGGAATTGTGTTCTGGAATGTTCAGCTGCTGCTCTGGAGATGCCCCTCAGCTGGCAGTGTCCCACCAGTGTCCCCCACACCCTCAGCAATGGTGCCACAGCTCTCCAGGCTGCTCCTGTGCCTGGAAAAGGCCCTGTCCTGTCCTGTCCTGTCCTGGATGAGGCAAACTCAGCCTCCATGGCCTGCCCAGCTGGGGCACAGCTTTAGGTCACAGGCTGCTCCTGGAGGCTCATTTCAGGAGACAGAACTACATGTGTTGGTGGTAAATTGTTTAGCGCTGAATTAATCTCACTCTTCATGCATCTGTAGTCATTTTCTGCTGGCTGTAAGCAGCATTTCTGTGCATAATTGTGTATTACCCCCTGGGGCCCGCTACAAACAGAGCTCCTGTTTAAAACAGAGTTGTTAATCTGCTTGCCTTTTTTTGTTTTTCCAGTTACAGGTCAATGCACACGTGCTATAAAACATCTGTATGAAATTCCAGCAGCCTCCCCTGCTCTCTGCAGGCCTGGGCCCTGCCTGGCTCCTGGATCACAGCTCTGGGGCTGGTATGGATCAGGATAAACACAATGTCAACATTGACACCTTTGGCACAGGCTTTCCGACAGAACAATTGCCTGGTGGCTCTGTGTGTGAAGCTCCTTGCACATGGCTGCTCCAGGGATGGGAATCTGCCCCAGCTGGGCCCAGAGCCCTCCTGTGCAGGTGGAATCCTCAGGAAAAGGGAGCTGCACACTTTGCTGGTTAAAGAAGATGCTCTGGTGTCCAGCAGCCAGAATGGTGGAACTCACACTGAATGCTGCAGCTGCAGGAAAAAAAGGAACTTTCCTCTCTTGTTCCCAGCCTGTGACAGTGTTCACAGGGGTCCTTGGATGAGGGAAGAGATGAGGATCTGACTCCATGTTTCAGAAGGCTGATTTATTATTTTATTATATATATTATATTAAAACTATACTAAAAGAATAGAAGAAAGGATTTCATCAGAAGGCTGGTTAAGAATAGAAAAAGAAGGAATGATAACAAAGGCTTGTGTTTTGGACAGAGAGTCTGAGCCAGCTGACAGTGATTGGCCATTAATTAGAAACAAGCACATGAGACCCATCACAGATGCACCTGTTGCATTCCACAGCAGCAGATAATCATTGTTTACATTTTGTTCCTGAGGCCTTTCAGCTTCTCAGGAGGAAAAATGCTAAAGAAAGGATTTTTTATAAAAGATGTCTGTGACACCAGCCCCTGCAGGGTCCTTCAGGGTGCCCAGGGTCCATCACCTCATTTCCAACCTGAGCCTGGAGAGGGACCATCCTCTCTGAGAACTCTGCACTTTTCCACCAGAAATCAATGCTTGGGTGGGACATGCAGCACTGCAGAGTGTGATGGAAATAACTCAGGTTTTCCCCCACTGTGTATCAAACTCAGAAGGGAATCTGTAACACCCTGGGCTTTCTTCTCTGGGACCACAACTGGCCAGGCTGTTTCATCACCTGCCACCCACACAGGGGTCTCCCTGAGCTCCAGATGCTGTGCCAAAGCAGGCATGGACAATCAGTCACAAAATCATGTTTGGGCTGGAAGGGACCTGGAGATAACCATGGCAGGGACCCCTGCCCCTGTCCCAGGCTGCTCCAGCCCTGTCTGACCTGGCTTTGGGCACTGCCAGGGATGCAGGGTGCCACAGCTGCTCTGGGCAAAAGGCAAAAAGGCCCTTGAATTTGTAACTTGTCCATCTGATGCTCTCCATGATGAAGACACCTTTTAATGTTTAATTTACAGGACAGGGATCCCTCAGCACAGACCTCCCTGGGCTGTATGCTGCACTTGGTGTCAGAGTCTCCTGCAGTTCACACATTTAACTCCAGAAGGGCAAATGCAGAGCCTGCGAGCACAGAAAATGCTGCCTCTCATTCCTTGACCCTTCTCCCAGCCCCCACTGGAGCTCCTGTTTCCCCTCTCTGCTGCAGGCCTGTGCTCTGGCACGAGCCAGAGACACAAATTCATTCAGCAGCAAGGCTTTAATTCCATTAGTGCTAAATCCCTGGTAGAGGCAAACCCAGCAGACAAAAGAGGAGCTGAGGATTGGCAAGTGGAGATCAGCCTTGGTGGTGACTCATGGGACTCATGACAACACACCAGCGCACAATAAAATGTCACACCATGACAAATCCTCATTGTGTGCCCATAAATCCTTCTCCCAGCTGGGTTGTCTCCCCACCCTGTGCCAAAGGCCAAGAGCTGCTCAGGCTGGCTGGGAGAGGTCCCTGGTCAGTGTGCATTGAGGAAGGGAGCCAGTCCCTCCCTGCTGGGGCCTGGAGGCCATGCCTGGGCCCTGGTGGCTCTGGGGGACATTTCTGTGGGGATGGCACTCGGAGGGTCCATCAGGGCACAGACACAGCAGGTGCTGGCTCCATGGTACAGCCTGAGGAGCAGCAAGGAGAGCTCTGCGCCCACTGCCCCTGCTGGGCTCACAGCTCCTCCTGAGCTCCATGAGAGCAGCGAGCAGCTGCAGCAGGAGACTGCACCTGGAGAGAGGGACACTGTCACATGGAGAGGGACACTGTCACATGGAGAGAGGGACCCTGTCACCTGGTGAGAACTGAACTCCAAGTCCCCAGCACGAAATGCCCTCAGCCCAGTTCTGCCCAGCAGGAAATGCCCTCAGCCTGGTGCTGCCTGGCACAGCCACACTTCAGAGCACTCGGGGCTCTCTGAAATAGCATCCCCAGTGCTGTGGTTGTGTCCCTGAGCACAAACCCACCTTCCTGCCTGCACAGACGTGTGCTGGGACTGCCCAGGTGTCCCAGGTTGTGTCCCCACTCTGGCCAGGTGTCCCAGGCTGTGTCCCCAGGCTGCCCAGGTGTCCCAGGCTGTGTCCCCAGGCTGGCCAGGTGTCCCAGGCTGTGTCCCCACTCTGCTCAGGTGTCCCAGGCTGTGTCCCCAGGCTGGCCAGGTGTCCCAGGCTGTGTCCCCACTCTGCTCAGGTGTCCCAGGCTGTGTCTCCAGGCTGTGTCCCCAGG
The DNA here is from genome assembly GCF_028551555.1 of Melozone crissalis. Lineage (NCBI taxonomy): Eukaryota > Metazoa > Chordata > Aves > Passeriformes > Passerellidae > Melozone > Melozone crissalis. The sequence goes on along the minus strand of NW_026535784.1, from coordinate 1,400,688 downwards.
CTGGACAGAGGGACAGCTGCCCCAGCCACAGCAGGAGCTGCCCTTCGCTGTGCAGGCTCTGATGCAAGGGCTGTGAAAGCACAGCCAGGCTGGCAGCAGAGCCCTTCTCTCCGGGATCTGGGCACTGCCAGGGTGTTTGCCAGGATCAAAGGAGCCTGTGTGCAGGGAAATCCTTTGGGATTGCAGCCTCCAGGCACCTGCAGGCAGCCAGACTCTGCTTCTCCCACTGAAATCACCCAAAGCTTTCTCACTGCCATGGGAGGAACCAGGCTCAGGCCATGGAAAACAAGTTTTTCCTTTGGATGATTTGAGCCTAAGTAAAAACTGCTGTATTCCATCCCTGTGGGGTGAGCAGCCCCAGCTCCAGCTGGGCTGCTGGAAGAGATTGCATTTCCATTTCATGGAGAAACCATCCCAAAACAGTCCAGGGAACAAGTGGAGCATGGGGAACTCCCATCTCACCCAGATGTTTCCCTTGCTCTGGCTGCCTGGTGCCATTCAGCTGCCCAGGAGCTTCCCAGCTTGTGTTTGGATGAACATTTCATTGCCCATCTGAGTGCCTGGTAGCCAGAAACGTGGGACATGCAGCACTGAACAGTGAGATGGAGCAGCCCTCACCTGCTGCCAGCCCCTGGCCATGCCCTGGTGAGGACACACCTGACCTGTACAGCTGTTTGGGGACAGGGTTCCCCAAAACTCCCACAGACACACCCAGAGCCAGAGCTGAATAGAGCTGCTGCTTTTTTATATTATCCACCAAATAAAACTCATGTTTTACAACTGCTTCCCACAGAGGGAAAATCACCTGCTCTGTGTTGGATGGATCATTCCTGAAAGCAGCCCTGGACCTTTCAGTCACACAGGGACTCAGGAGGGCATTTCCACCCCATTTAGTTGTAGTGCAGAAAACCTTTAGATTTATATGGCACAAGAATGAAATGTCTCGTTTTGTGCCTGCTCTTCATTACATTTGTGACATGAAGAAGTGGCTTCATGGTGATTTCCATCTCAGGTGACATTTTTCTTTCCTGTGCACATGGCAGGAGCCAAGGGGGATCTCCAGCCTTTAAGGTGCATTGGGAACTGACTCTGCTGAAGGATTTTGTCTGTCAAAATGCAAAAGGCTTTTCTTCCAGCCTGAGCTGAGGATGCCCTGTGGGAATCAAGGGCTGATTGTGCTGTGGTGCAGTTCAGCCAAGGAACAAGGTCAAGGGCACAGAGAGGGCAGTGGGCAAAACAGCATCCAAAGGAATGTGTGCAGTGACCAAACACAGATTGGCAAAGGGCTTCCAGCAGAAGGCTGGGAAATGTGGTAATGAGCTCAAAGCATCTTCATTTGGGAATTTAAGTGGGCTGCAATTCCCCAAGCCAAGCACTGGCACATCTGAGTTTCTGGGAATTGCTGGGATGAAGGAAAATTTGGGGTGGCAATGTTTTTGACCCAGTTTGCAGGAGAAAGCCAATGTTGGTATTTTCCTGGGGAGGGGAAGGAATTCTCCACTCTTTTGTGCTGAAAGGAGCTTTGACATTTCAGACTGGGTGCAGGATCCCTCAGTTACAGAGGAGGGGGTCTGTAAGCACTGGCAGTGGAGCCTTGGAGCCTGTGTCCCCCAGGGCTGCCCTCCCTCCTCTCCTTTTGCCATCCTGTCTCTGAAAATACAGAACCTGACTGCAGCTCCCAGCCAGCAGACCTTGTTATCCCTCTGTAGCACAAACTGGAGAGCTCTCTCACTTCACATTAGTGTTCCTGAGCAGCTCCTCTCAGACAGTGACAAACTGCCCCTTCACCTTTGCTCACAGCACCAGCAGCACAGGTGTGCCCTCCCCTGTTCCTCTGTCCCCATCCACCCCTCTGGGGCTGCTGGGGCTCCAGGGAGTTGTCTCAGGGAAAGGGCTTCCTCCTGGAGCACAGGGAGCTGAGCCCAACCAGGGCCCAAGCCCTGGGCCCCCAGTGTCCCTGGGCTGCTACTCCCTCTCACCAGCACACATTCCTGGGCTCTGCTTCTCCTCACATTTGGTGTGAGATCCTCCACCATTCCTCTCCAAGGCCCACTAATCTCTCCCTTCCCCAAAAAGGCACCTAAAACTCTCCTCTCCTCTCCTCTCCTCTCCTCTCCTCTCCTCTCCTCTCCTCTCCTCTCCTCTCCTCTCCTCTCCTCTCCATGATGAAGATGATGAGGCTGATGCAGTGATTGCACTGGGATGGGAGGAGTTGATTCTATCTCTTGGCAAGAGAGGTGGGCTAGAAGACCCCTTGGGTCCACATTTCTGAGCTGGTGTGAGATTCCAGCCCTTAGGCAATGCCCAGATGGCAGGGAGCTTTGGGGAGGGGTAGAGCCCTTTCCCTGGGCCTGTGGAGAAGCCTTGGCAGGTTTCTGCCTCACCCAGTGTGCCATTTCTGACAGCCTGTCCTGACTGGTGGCATGTCCCCTCCCTGTTCTGTAGCCCAAGCAGGCACAGGAGCTCCTGACAAGCCTTGCAGGTGTTCCTCTGCCCCTGCTCCTCACTCCTGCTGCCAGGGCAGGGCAGGGCAGGCAGCACCCCCTGGTACCTGACCCATCCTTCCAGAGGTCATGGAATGCTGCAGGCACACAGGGAGTGTTGACTGGGAGTGGGGTCAGCCTCATCCCCAGTGGGTGCAGCTGTGCAGGACAGGTGAGCAGCACTGGCAGTACTGACAGCCATGGGGTGCCCAGGTGAGCAGCACTGACAGCAGTGAGCCATGGGGTGCCCAGGTGAGCAGCACTGAGCCATGGGGTGCCCAGGTGTGCTGGGCAAGCACAGAGGGAGCAGAGGGCACACAGGTGTGATGTGTGAACATGAGGGGGTGAAAGGCTGGGCTGGAGAACGAGAAGGGCAGATGCTTCACAGAACGACCAGGTTGGAAGAGACCTTCAAGACCATTGAGTCCCACAGAGCCCCAAACCCCAACTCACCCCTGGCACCCAGTGCCACATCCAGGCTTTGTTAAACACACCCAGGGATGGGGACTGCACCACCTCCCTGGGCAGAACATTCCAGAACTTTCTCACCTTTCTGTAAAAACCTTTTCCTGCTATCCCACCTGTATTTCCCTTGGCACAGCTCGAGGCTGTGTGCTCTGGTTGTGTCAGTTCCTGCAGACAGAGCCCAGCTCCAGCTGAGCACAGACACCTTTCAGGAGCTGTGCAGAGTGATGGGGGCACCCCTGAGTCTCCTTTTCTCCAGGCTGAGCACCCCCAGCTCCCTCAGGGGTTCCTCACAGGGTTTGTGTTCCCAGCCCCTCTGCAGCCCCCTCTGGATGGGCTCAAACATCCCTAAGTCCTTCCCAAGCTGAGGGGCCAGGGCTGGGCACAGCACTCGAGGTGTGCCCTCACCAGTGCCCAGAGCAGGGGCAGAATGACCTCCCTGCTCATTCCTGAAGCCCTCAGAAGTGCAGTGATGTTGTCTGTGTGGGTTGGAGCTCTCTGATACTGTGTGGTGACACTCTGGGCACCGGGGCCATCTCAGCTGTGACAGAACGTGATGAGAGCTGGGGCCAGGGGCTGCCAGAGAGCAAAGTGCTCTGGGGGAGATGGAGCTGTTTCCCTTCCCGTTGCACTGACAGCTGGAGCAGAGCCAGGCCAGCAGCCTGGTGTGTGTCTGCATTCCAGGCAGGCTGTGACACACTGCAGCAGTGCCAGCTCTGCCCACAGGACAGCAGAAAGGTCCCTTTCAGTCTGAGGGAGGATTGATCCCAGTGCACGGGGCTTGGTGGGAATGAAGGAAGGGAAAAGTGGTGTTTGGGGAAGGGAAAGAGGCTGCTTTGTGTCTGGGGCTGGGAGAAGCAGCAAAGGCAGCCTGTCAGCTTCAATGAGCAGCTTCAGACGTAGGGAACTGTTTATGGCTCCTTCTAATTGCTGTAATATTCCTGCCACTGCCACAATGCTTTTGGAGCTGCTTCACTTGCTCTGACAAATCAGCTGCCGGGAGAAGAGAAAACAGTGAAGTAAATAATGTAAGCAATGAAGGGAAGGGTGACCCGTGCTGCTGCTCCCTCAGCTCTGCTCTCTGCTGGCAGGAAGGGCCCAGTGCCACAGGGACTGTCCAATCCCTGCAGGAGCTGCCCCTGTGAGTGACCACTGTGCTGGCTGCCTCCCGTGCAGGGCATCTCCAGGCTCATCACTGAATCATGGAACCACTGGGGCTGGAAAAGACCTCCAAGGTCATGGAGTCCAACCTGTGACTGATCCTGACCTTGTGGAACAGCCCAGAGCTCTGAGTGCCACATCCAGGTGTTCCTGGGACACCTCCAGAGATAGGGACTGCAAACCTCCCTGGGCAGCCCCTGCCAGTGCCCATTCCACCCCTTTCCATGGGGAAATTCCTGCTGGTGTCCAATCTAAACCTCCCCTGAGGCCGTTCCCTCTGCTCCTGTCCCTGTTCTCTGGGATAAGATCCCAAATCCCCCCGTCTGTGTCCTCCTGGCAGGAGCTGTGCAGAGCCACAAGGGCCCCCTGAGCCTCCTTTGCTCCAGGGAGCCCAGCTCCCTCAGGGATTCTGCAGCCCCTTCCCAGCTCCCTCAGGGATTCTGCAGCCCCTTCCCAGCTCTCTCAGCTGCCCCTGGGGCTCCAGACCCTTCCCAGCTCCACAGTCACCCTGAGCTCTCCCAGCTGTGCACTGTCCCTGGGACACAGGATGTGGTCCTGGGGAAAAGAAACTCCTGTTCACTGCCAAATCTCCTTTGTAATTTATCAATGCTCAAAACAGAGTTTCTGAAAATCTGGGGGCTCATTTTAGGTGTCTAGAGCTATTTTTCCTCAGTTTGGAAATCCAAATTCCACAAACTTGTAGTTGGTGGTGCTCAGTGTCCTGGACAAGTAATCTCTGAGGCATGGAAGGATGTCTCCATGAAATATCTGTGGATTGGGGGACTGATGTGTGTGAACCCTTCATTGGGACAGCAGTGAGCCAGCAGATCACAGCAGCAGGGGCCAGCTGCCCCATCAGCTTGGCTGCTGCTTTAACAGCACCACAGAATATTTCCAGTCCATGGTTGTATAGCTGGGACACAGAAAAGAACATCTTCCTTCTTCCCAACACCTGGAGATTGCTGGGTGCCCAAGACTGCCACCCCTTCATCCTCACAAAGACACTTTTCAGTCCCCAAACCTTTGAAGAAAATTGCAAATCCATTTCTTATTATTCAGAAAAGATTTGTTCTGTTGAGATTTGATGGGAAGAGCTCTCAGGAAGCACACGGGGCTCTCATCACTCCGACCACACTGCCTGCAGAGTGAGGTGGGAGTGAAAAGCCTTTGAACTCCTGCTGCTAATTAGACTCGCTCGGCCTATTGTGCTTAACGAGGGCATTGTCTGCAATCGCTGCCGGTGCCCTTTTATCTGCAGCAAGCATAAAGTGCCTTTCTGGGCACGGGTGCATGTTGGCACCATCTGATGTCTCTGCAGATGGAACCCCGAGGGTCTGGCTGGACACAGCCTCGGGCACAGCACAGGGGCAGGAGGGATGTCAATACCCCAAACCCTGAATTCTTACAGCACTCATTCCCTTTTGGGGCCAAGGGGGGCAGGAGTGATGTCAGTAACCCCAAAAACTGGAATTCTTACAGCACTCATTCCCTTTAGGGGCAAAGGGGGCAGGAGGGATATCAGTAATCCCAAACCCTGAATTCTTACAGCACTCATTCCCCTTTGGGGCCAAGGGGAGCAGGGTTTGGGGCTGAGCCCTTGGGGAAATGGAGCTGAGGAAGCAGCTGCCTCCTCCTTAAAAGGTTCCAAAGTTCAGGGCTGTTGTCTCCACAGGGCACGGGGGCCAGGACCAGTAATTCCCATTTTCCCTGCAAGTCCCAGCCTGTGGGGGAGCCCAGGAGGAGGGAAACTGGGGCTCCCTGCCCTGAAACTGGGATATGTGTGCCTTGTCCAGATTAGGGCTCCTGTGACTGCAGTCCTGCCTGTGCCAGGTGCTGTGACCTGTGCCAGGTGGTGGTCACACTTTCAGGGCTCTGAGCTCCTCTTCAGCCCCACGGGCAATGAGGTTTGGGCTGCCCCAGCCCTAGACATAGGGCCTGCATGGCACCAGCTGAGCTGATCCTCTGGCTCACCTGGTGTCCAGCAGCTGGAGATGGTGCCCATCCCCAGGTGCTCATCCCCAGAGTGTTCTGGACAATGCTGGTGGGATGAGGCATAGAAGGGCCCTGAGGAGAGCTGAGGGTGGGCATTGCTGATGGAACATGCTGGGAGTGCAGCCAGTGTGAGGTCAGAGGGGAGCAGCACACATTCCCCATTTCCCATGGACAGAAACAGCCCCTGGCACAGGGGGTGGTGAACATCCCCAAGCTCTCCTGTCCTTGCCCCAGGGCCAGCTCTGGCAGTGACAGCCCCTGGCAGTGACAGCCCTGGCACAGAGGGGTACTGAACATCCCTGAACGCCCTGTCCCTGCCCAGAGGGCCAGCTCTGTGGTCAGTTGCTCCTTCCAGGCACGGCCCTGTTAGGCACAGAAACAATTTTGGCTCTGTGCCTGCTGCTGCCACTTATGGCAGGGAACAGGGAGCTCCTGGCAGGTCCCAGCTCTGGTGGCTCTGGGTCACTCCTGTGACAGTGCTGCCACTCTGGGTGGGACAGGGAGCTCAGCACAGGGAGCTCCTGGCAGTCCCAGCCCCCAGGACGAGCAAAGGCAAAGCCCAAGGTATCTGTGATCCCTGTTGGTGCTGCAGGGAGAGAGGGCCTGAGGGTTCTCTTGTCTCTGCAATGCAGTTCTTGCTCTGGAAGGGAATCCCATCTTCAGCTGGGCAAGCAGGGGGTGTGTCAGAATGTTAAGAAGAGGGGAAAAGTCAAACAGAGGAAGTGAATGCTGCTTGTCTTTGTGAAATCACGGCTCAGCTGGGAATGAAGGGAAGGATTGTTGGGTGCCTGCAGCCCAAGGCACTGCATGGAGCGTGGCACAAACACCCCTTTGAATCCCAGACACGGCCCGGCCTCTCACCCTCTGCCCCACAGCACGGGTGACATTGCAGGCCAGCATGTGACATGGGACCCCTCTGTGACCCAGAGTGCTCGGTGACTGGAGCACAGGGACATGGAACAGAGAACACCAACACAGCGCACAGGGACATGGAACACAGGACACAAACACAGCACAGAACACAAACACAGAATATAGGAACACAGGGACATGGAACAGAGAACACTAACACAGAAACAGAGAGCACAGGAACACAGATCACAAACACAGGAACACAGAACACAGGAACAGAACACAGAAACGAGGAACAGAACACAAGAACACAGGAACAGAGCACAGAACACAGGAATAAAGTACACAGAACACTAACACAGGAACAGAGAACACAGAAACACAGAAATAGAACATAGGAACACAGGACCAAGAACACAGAAACACAGAAATGCACACAGGACTACAGGAGCACAGAACACAACAAACACTGGAACACAGAACACAGGAACAGAACACAAACACAGGAGCACCGAACACCCACCCAACACCCTGGGCTCCCTGTGAAGGCTCAGCTGCAGAGACAGTGAGCCATCAGGCACAGGGGAAATGCTTTGGCTGCAAACCTCCCCCAGGGCAGCACAAAGCTCCTCAGGATTATTATCACTGCCACGAATTCTTCTTACTGTCTCTCTGAGGGGTGCTGAGATCAGGAGCAGCATTCAGGTGTTCTTTCCTCCCCAAAGCCAGGGGGAGCAGGCTGGGCTGGGCCAGGGCTGCAGCCCCAGCTGGAGCTTTGGGGGCTCTGCAGGGACCAGAGACACCAGCAGTGACCTCCCTGTCCCCTTTCGCTATGGTACCCTCCCTGCAGCAGTGTGTCCTTTTCCAGGAGATGTGAGCACAGTTTGGGGCAGTGTGTGTCACTTGGCGGGGATGTGAGCCCAGTTTGGGGCAGTGTGTGTCCCTTTTCAGGGAACGTGAGCCCAGACAGGGAGGAGGCAGACAATGAGCTGAGACCTTAGTTGTGTGCATGGGGCTCCTGGCTGGGCGCTGGCTCTGAGCACTCCTTGGGCTGTTCGTGGGCTGTTCCTCCTCCCTCAGGGATTTACTCACTGAAAGGAATTGCTGGCAGCTCTCTCACCACACTTGTTTGTTAAACCAGGCTGAGCTGTAAATATTTACCTTCCTTTTTATTGCATTGAGAACCTGCAGCTCTCTGTGGATGTGGGTGTTTATCCACGAGAGCACAGCACATCCAGGGTGCTCTCAGCTCAGAGCCCAGTCCCTGGACTCTGGTGATCCCAGAATTGGGGCTTTATGTCTCAGCCAGATGTGCATGGCAGGGGGGGCTGCAGCTGCACATCCCAGAGCAGGGCTGGAGGTGCCCCCCAAACCCCAGGGGACAAGGGAAACTGAACTTTAACTGATGCTGAAGGCTGGAGGAGCTCAGCTGGTGCTGAGAGGGAGGGATCTGTGTCCTGGCTGGGCACATCACCCCTGAGCCCTGTGGGAATGCCGCTGCCTGTTGGGTGTGACATGGACTCACAGGGAATGCTTTGGGGGGAGGGGATCCTAAATCCCCTCCAGTGCCACCCTTGCCATGGCAGGGACACCTCCCACTGCCCCAGGGTGTCCCAATGTCCAGCCTGGCCTTGGGCACTGCCAGGGATCCAGGGGCAGCCACAGCAAATCTGGGAATTCCAGCACAGCCAGGAATTCCTTGCCAAGATCCCAGCCCAATCTCCCCTTTCCCAGTGGGAGCCATTCCCTGGCTCCTGTCCCTGCAGGCCTTGTCCCCAGTCCCTCTCCAGCTCTCCTGGAGCCCCTCCAGCTCTGCCAGGGGCTCTGTGAGGTTTCCCTGGACTTTTCCCTTCTCCAGGGGAACATTCCCAGCTCTCCCAGCCTGGCTCCAGCCCTGCAGCAGCTCTGGCTCTCCTGATCCTGTGCTCTTCTCCCTGAACCCTGCTGTGATTCCCAAATTGACATTTCCCCCGGTCCCAGCCCCGAGGGCACCATTGTGGTGTGTGCAGCAATGGGCTGTTGTGTGGGATTGGTGCAGGGGGGCAGAGAACAAGACCGAGGGTGTTTTTTTGGAAAAGCTCGCTGATGTTGGAACAAATCAGTGCCTTGATGCTCCTTCCCTGATTTGTAAAGCGATTACTCTGCTTTAGAACCATTTGTTCTCCTTTGATTTGTCTCTAGCCTTGCTTTGGGGGGGAATTTTATGGAATTTTACTGCCTCATATAACACTTATCGCTGGCAATCAATATTGATTTTAACATAATGTTTTGTTTTAAGACTCCTTTTGTTGTTTTGCATTCATTCTGCATGTTAATAAGCTTTATAAAATCCATGATATTTTCTCCTTTAGTGAAATCTTATTGGGATAATTACCCTGCTCTGCTGACAGATCATTGTGCCTGAATTATACAAAGAACACACCACTGTTATCTGCTTTGCTTTCATCTGTGAGGGATGCTGTCCCACCTTGATGTGCAGTGTGTGTGAGCTCAGAGTAAATACTGAAAAACTGTTCCTCGTACCCTTATTTACTCCTGTTCCTCCTGCAAAGGGAACTCCCCAGTGCCACTTGTGCTTCCAGCAGGGTGACCTTGGCTGGAAATAGGGAATCCAGCAGGTGAGAGGGACAACGGCCCAAAGAGCCTTGGGGTAAGGGGGGGGGGGGGGGGGCACCCAGGGGTGTGTGATCTGTCAGAGACATAATTTATGAAAATCCTTTCCTTAGGATTTTTTCCCCCTGAGAAGCTGGAGGCCTCAGGAACAAAATGTAAACAATGGTTATCTGCTGCTGTGAAATGCAACAGGTGCATCTATGATTGGCCCATGTTGGATGTTTGTAATTAATGGCCAATCACAGTCAGCTGGCTTAGAGAGTCTAAGGCAGCTGCCTTTGTTATCATTCTTTCCTTTTTATTCTTAGCTTAGCTAGCCTTCTGATGAAACCTTTTCTTCTATTCTTTTGGTATAGTTTTAATATAATATATATCATAAAATAATAAATCAGCCTCCTGAAACATGGAGTCAGAGCCTCATCTCTTCCCTCATCCAAGAACCCCTGTGAACACCATCACAGGGATCCACACCCAGCAGAGCACAGAAAGCTCTGCCCAGCTCTGGAGAGCCAGGGAAAGCCCTTCCTGATGGAACTCTGCCCTGGGATGGTGTCCAGGAGTCCCTGATCCTTCAGCCTTCTGGACGTGCCTGGACTCAGGGCACAGAGCCCTTTCCTGCCTTTATCATGCACAGTTAGGCTCTCAGTCCAGAGCTGTCCCAGCCCTCAAATCACAACATCAGCCACAGCTGTGGGGTGCCCCAGCCCTGCTCTGTGCCCCCTCTCTCTTCTGTGGGACCCCAGGCTGTTCCCAGGCTCCTCTCCAGGGCTGGACATGAACAGTCCCCTCAATCTGCCTGCAGGGATGCTGAAGCAGGACCCAGACCTGGGGCTGTTTGAGACCTGCATCAAAGATCTGAAACCCATGGAAGGAAAGGGAAAGCTGGGAGACCTGAGGTCCTCTCCAGCCCCAGGTTCTGTGGCTCTGTATTGTCTTATATATCAATGTTGTCTTATATGTCAAGAGTTCTACTATCATTACATAGCAAGGATCCCATCTCACCAGAGTTTCATACCTCCTCTCAGCACTGACTGTTCCTAGTCCTTGCAGTAGTCCTCTGACTCCTGATCCCACCAATGCACTCTTTTATAATGGTGTTCTTATTGGCTACAGGTGTGGCCTGTTAAGATCAAGCCTGTTCCTAATCTTCAGTAATTGGTTCAGCTGCAACTCTTTAGGGGATAAGATTACATTCTATACCATCTTCAGCTCTTACCCATACTGTATCCCCCTACAGCTCAGTGGTTCTGTGGTTTCTGGTTCTATGGTTCTGGGCATGGCAAGGAGCAGGGATGAGCCCATCCCAGAAGCTGGGCAGTCACAGGATGGAGAACAAGAGAAGCACTGTGTGTGACAGCCTGAAGGCTGACCCTAATTAACATCATGGATAGAGAACTCCCTGGCTGCTCACTGTGACAGGATGGATTTGTCAAACTCTGAATTATTTCTTCCTTCTCTCCTTCCTTGGGGTAGATGCCTCCAGACAACCATCTCCCTGTGAATCAGACTGCCAGAGCCATTGCTCCTGGGAATCTCTCTGCAAATGCAGAGCACAGAGAGATTTTCCTTCCTTCTGATGTTCCCCTGCACCCCTCCAAATTGTCCCTGTGCTCTGTGGCAGAGTGCACTGAGCCCACAGACAGCTGTGACTCCTGAGCTCCAGAGACACAGCGAGGCAGAACTGTGATAGATAAAACTGTCCTGCCGTTGGATAATCCCCAGCAAACAGCACTTCCCTTAATCCTCCCAGGATGCTGTATTGTATGCCTGGGCTTCAGCTGCTGTTCCAGGCATTGCTCCTCAGTTATTAAACACAGATCCCTAGTAAGTGCCTGGTGTTGCCCAAACAGACCCGTGGGAGCAGCCCTGGCACACACAGCCCTGGCACACACAGCCCTGGCACCACACAGATGGGACAGGCAGGGCTGGGCACCTCTCTGGACACCTCTCTGGGGCCAGCCTGGGCTGCCCTGCCACAGCTGCAGCTGCCTCTGCAGTGCTGGGCAGCCCCAGCTGAGGTCCTCTCCAGCCCCAGGTTCTGTGGCTCTGTATTGTCTTATATATCAATGTTGTCTTATATGTCAAGAGTTCTACTATCATTACATAGCAAGGATCCCATCTCACCAGAGTTTCATACCTCCTCTCAGCACTGACTGTTCCTAGTCCTTGCAGTACTAGGAGTGCAGCAAATGGGATTGTGCAAGGTAAATCCAGCTGGGAATGGGTCCCAGTGGTGCCCACCAGGGTCAGACCTGGGGCCAGCTCTGTTTGACAACTCTCAGGGGATTCAGGGCACCCTCAGTTGGTTTGGTCAGATGTGGATCTGCTCCTTGGGGACAAACCCTGGTGCCAAACCCCGCTCCTTGGGGACAAACCCTGGTACTTGCATGACAAACCTTGGTTCTTGGGTGCCAAACCTGGTGCCAACCCTGCTCCTTGTGTGCCAAACTTGCTCCTTGAGTGCCAACCCTGCTCCTTGGTGCCAAACCCTGCTCCTTGGGGACAAACCCCGCAGAGCACCTGGGCTTCATGCCCAGCAGGTGACTCCTGCTGGTGATGTTTCCCAATCCACCAATTTTGGGTGGCTCAAAGGACAGGAGCTCACCAAGTTCTTCTTCAGTGGGGAGACAGAACAGTCTAAGGTACTGCTGCCCTGTCCCACAGAGCCAGATCCAGGGAAAACCTGCCAGGCAGGAGAAAGGGGCCAAGGAGCCTCATGGAGGTCATCAAGGGGAGGTCAAAGTGTGGAGGAACAAGCGCTGGCAGCAGAATGTGCCCTCCAGGCACCCAGTGTGGCCTCAGCTGCAGCACTGGGAGCAGTTCAGCTCCCCTGGAGCAGACCCAGAGCTCTGGAAGAACAGACAGGGTCTGGAAACTCCCAGGGAGGGGAGAGCTGGAGGCTGGGCAATGCTTCTCCAGATTTCCCTTTCTCCCTGGGACAATGCTGGCAATTCCAGCTGTGTGGAAGGGCTGGTGTTGGAGGGAGCCCACTGTGACGGTGTTCACAGGGGTTCTTGGATGAGGGAAGGTATGAGGATCTGACTCCATGTTTCAGAAGGCTTGGTTTATTATTTTATGATATATATTACATTAAAACTATACTAAAAGAATAGAAGAAAGGATTTCATCAGAAGGCTAGCTAAGAATAGAAAAAGAAAGAATGATAACAAAGGCTCTGTCTCAGACTCTCTGTCTGAGCCAGCTGACTGTGATTGGCCATTAATTACAAACATCCAACACAGGCCAGTCACAGATGCACCTGTTGCATTCCACAGCAGCAGATAATCATTGTTTACATTTTGTTCCTGAGGCCTCCAGATTCTCAGGAGAAAAAGTCTTAAGGAAAGGATTTTTCATAAAAGATGTCTGTGACAGTCCACAATTAGAGATCACTCGAGGCACTTCTCTGTGAGCTGGAGGGATCAGGATTGTGGAAAACTCAGGAACCACAGTGGCCCAAGAGCAGGGAGCAGGCAAATCCCATTCTCAACCCAGTCCCAGTGGAGGTCTGTCCCTCAGCCAGGAACTGAAACCATCCCCTCTACCCTTAGGAACAAAATAAACAGAATTTAGAAAAGAGAACATGCCAGTTTGTGCTAACCATGATTCCAAGCTCTCCCCTCAGGCTGGAAAGTGCTGACATTTCTGGCTGTGTCCCAGCTGACCTGCCCTTGCTGACACCCTCCATCCCACAAAAACCCTCCTGCAGATCTCCACTGATGACAGTGCCATAAAAAAGCCTGGAAGGGGAAGGCAGAGAGGGATGAGGAGGGAAGAGAAAGGAATGATTAAACAAAGCAATAGCCAGGCACCCACATAAAAATCTATCTGGGTGATGAAGCTGCAATAAATGTGGCACATCAGAGCTTCCGTATGAATGGTCGGGGTAAAATATATTTTTATAGATATGAAAGAGTAGTTTAAAAATTACTCTGGGCCCACCTCCCTCCCCCAACAAAAGAAGAAAAAATTGTCCAAAGTGTAGCAGGTTATTGATTTTTTATAAGTCAGGGACAAATTTATTGGAGAGAAAAGTTCATTATTTAGTAATCCCACAGCTCAATCTGCTGTGCTGGCCATTAACCCTCAGCAGTTGCCATGATAAACTCCCTGTGAACTCTCCCTGTGCTGCCTCAATGAGCTGCAGATGGATTTGCTGAGGGCTCCTGGCTGGGTGCTCACTGTGGTTCTGCTGACACAGGGCTCAGCTCCTGGGGCTCAGAGCAGGGTCCCTGCCCACCCTGGCTGCCCCTCCATCCCCTCTGTGCCTCCCTCAGAAACAGAGCCTGGGAGCCACTTGCAGGTGCATTAATTACACCCACTCCCTTCATTTCCCCATGTGAAAAATGCATTTTTTTATGATTGGCTTTTCGCAAATATTAAAATGAATATTATATGTGTTGTGTTAGAAAGTAATGCTGTATTAATTCTCTTAAGTACTGTGTTAAATATAGTTTTAGGTTATAAAAAATGTTAAAATAGAAACTATGCTATGTAGGATACTTTTTTAAAGAAAGGACTCGCAGCGAGATAGCAGCCACAGGACACCTGAATCTTTCAGAGAAAAAGAATTTATTGCCCTCTTATCAGAAGAAACGAACTTCTTCCCGCCTCGAAGGCGCTGTTAGGATTCGGAGGAAGAAGTTGAGGATGACCAGACAGAATCCTGTGTTTGAATGGAATTTATGCATCATGTATGAGGTGTATGAATATGCAACAGGCTGTTGCTTTTAAGGGTTAATCCTTTGTTAACGTGGGTCCTTTTCCGTGCTCGTGATGCCCAGGAAAATGTACCCAGACATCTGTAACTCTTTGTCTTTATTGTCTCATATTGTCCTAATCCAATTTGTCCAAATTATTATTACTCTAATTGTATTACTATTTTATAACCATTTTATTACTATTAAACTTCTAAAATTTTAAAAACAAGTGAGTGGCATTTTTCACACCCCACAATTCTTAACTGAATTGGTATCAACAACTCCTGCATTGCTGGATTTCGGTACCTTGTGATGCCATTGCATGGGTGAATCCCAGTGTGTGAATTCCCATGGGTGAATCCCAGTGTGTGCTCAGTTACTCTGAATTTACACAGCAGTGCAAGGCTCCCATGGGGTGATGCTGCAGCTCACTGCAAGAGCCCCAGTATTTTCCTGACCCTGTTCTATATTTCAAATAGCATGGGAAATGCTGTGCCACCAGAGTCAGGGTAAAATAACATGAAGCACTACTTTTCTTAGCCAATGACATTTTCTATGCACCTTGCCCAGATGGAAAGCTCTGCTCTGGGGAAAGGTTTGCTGGGAATAAGGCACGGGAAGCAGAATTATAAAAAATCGTCCTGTGAAATCGTGAGGGGAGGCAAAATCTATTTGCCTTGTATGTGAAATCTATCTTGGTAAGTCATTTGATGGAGCAGATGAATTGCTCATTGGAGGCAGCTGGAAATACAGAGTGTGAAGGAAGGAAATAATTGAAACCAGCCCTCGTCAACAGTGAGGGGGAGGGAAATGAAGTGCTCAGGAAAGGCCCTGATCATGTGGTGACTGCAGGCAGGTCACAAAGCACAGGGCAGGGCTGGGAAAGGAGCCATTGCTGAACTCACCCCTCCTGTGACTGTGTAAATCAGGGCTCGTTCAGCATTCCCCTCCTGTGACTGTGTAAATCAGGGCTTGTTCAGATTCCCCTCCCAGGCACTGATCCCACCAGGACTGATGGAGCTGCTCCCCCCAGGGCTGGGAACCAGCACAGACACAGGTGAACGGGCAGATAAATGGTCATTCATTAATGGAGTCATAACTAATGACTGAGGTGCAGGCTGTGACAGGAGCAGAGCTTGGTGCCTGAGCAGTGTCATTCATTAATTAGTGCTGATGGATTTTGGGGTGCACAGGAGCAGCACTCAGCATCCCTGAGGGGCAGGACAGCTGCACAGGAGCACCTGAGCCCAGGTGGGGTGAGCAGAGCCCACACCAGGGTGTTCCTGGGCTTGGCAGGCACCAGCAGCCACCCAAGGATGGACGAGGAGGTTATTCCTGTTATCCCACCTCACAGCAGCCACCCAAGGATGGACGAGGAGGTTATTCCTGTTATCCCACCTCACAGCAGCCACCCAAGGATGGACGAGGAGGTTATTCCTGTTATCCCACCTCACCAGCAGCCAACCAAGGATGGACGAGGAGGTTATTCCTATTATCCCACCTCACAGCAGCCACCCAAGGATGGATGAGGTTATTCCTGTTATTCCTGTTATCCCACCTCACAGCAGCCACCCAAGGATGGATGAGGTTATTCCTGTTATTCCTGTTATCCCACCTCACAGCAGCCACCCAAGGATGGATGAGGTTATTCCTGTTATTCCTGTTATCCCACCTCACCAGCAGCCACCCAAGGCTCTGTGGATGAGGAGGTTATTCCTGTTATCCCACCTCACCAGCAGCCACCCAAGCATGGGTGAGGAGGTTATTCCTGTTATTCCTGTTATCCCACCTCACCAGCAGCCACCCAAGCATGGGTGAGGTTATTCCTGTTATCCCACCTCACCAGCAGCCACCCAAGGGTGGGTGAGGAGGTTATTCCTGTTATCCCACCTCAACAGCAGCCACCCAAGGGCTCTCTGGATGAGGTTATTCCCATTTTCCCACCTCACCAGCAGCCACCCAAAACTCTCTGGATGAAGTTATTCCCATTTTCCCACCTCCATGCACCCAGAGGATGAGCCATGGGGAGTTCTTACAGCCTGAGTGGATCACACTGCTTCCAGGAATAAAATCTTACAGTCAGAAGGGACACCTTAGGCTTCAGGGGGCCAACCATAGGATCAGGAAGAGGTGAGGAGTTTATTTTGTAAATAATATGGAGTGATGGAGTCCCAGAATGGTTTGGAAGGAGCCTTAAAGCCCATCTGGTCCCTAAATCCATGGGCAGGGACACCTGGCTCCAAGCCCTGTCCAACATGGCCTCGATTGTGCCTTAATGAGATGTGTCTCACCATCTCCACCATCTTTGGAGACCCAGAGGTTTTAAAAGTCACATTTTTGAGGAGGTCCAGACGTTTCCTCCCTGCACTAAGGAAGCAGGGATTTGGGGCAGGAAAGGTAAGAAATTCCCATTAATGGGGAATTTCCCAGCCTGGGGATCAGCCTGGAATGTCACAACACACAGAGACCTTGCAGGTGTGTAGGTGAGCAGATCAGGAGGGTGTGAAAGCCTTTCTGTCCCCTCACCTTGCCTGGCTCATGAGTGGTGTGGAGGGCAAGGGAACCCAGGAGGGCCAGAGGGAAACTCTGCCACCAAATAAAGCATCAGCAGCAAATGGCCTCTGTCCTTTAATAAAGCATCTTGTCATGAGTGCAAACAAATCCTTCCCCAAGGCCATGAACTGCCTCCTGAACACCTGCCCAGGGGCCTCTCAGGTGTAAAAGCAGCAGGGCTCGGGCTTTGGAGGTAATTTATTGATGTGCTACTGAATTCCGAGCCGTGTACAACAAAAGCCTGGGGGAAGAGTGAGCCTGAGCAGCTCTGTGAGCTCTCTCTGAGCCAGAATTCTGTGCTTCTGCTGAGGGCAGTGCTTCAGCACCACCAGGGAGACAGAGATCACAGAAACAGCCCAGCCTGATCCCCTGGGGGCTGCAGGGAGGGCAGGAGTGCCCTGGGGGGACACAGGGACAGGGATCTTCCTGCCCTGGGGTGTCCCAGCAGCCCCTTACAGCCTGGGATGGGATAATGGGATGGGGTGGGATGGGATGGGATGGGGTAATGGGATGGCATAGCATGGGATGGCATGGGATAATAGGATGGGAGATCTGATGCCTGCCTGAGAGCTGGTAAAAATCAAAGAGCCGTGGGCTGCAGCTGCTGTTTCAGCTAACTCCAAGGCAGAAGCAGGTAAAGCAAAGGGAGGAATTCAGTCTGGCTGCAAAATGAGGAGCACTGGGACTGGGTTTTCCTAAAAGCAGTGGTGTTTTGCTGGCAAAGCTCTTGGTTATGCCTCAGCCTCACCACGGACAGCTGGGCTCTCCTATGCACCCACAGCACCAGCACAAGTCCCTCTCCAAAGGCTGGGATGCAGCCCTGGATCCGGGAGGCTCCGAGGATGGCAGGGACAGCCTTTGTCACCATTGAGGTGACACTGGGCTGGCCCAGGGCCTCCAGCCATGCCCTGGCTCCACAAGCTGACAGAGCTTTGCTAATCTGCAGAGACAGGCCAGGAGTGAGCAGAGATCTATTCAGGCCAGGAGTGAGAAGAGCTTTATCCAAGCCAGGAGTGAGCAGAGATCTATTCAGGCCAGGAGTGAGCACAGCTTTGTCCAGGGCATTTCCTCCACTCCTGCCAGGCCAGGAGTGAGCAGAGATCTATTCAGGCCAGGAGTGAGAAGAGCTTTATCCAAGCCAGGAGTGAGCAGAGATCTATTCAGGCCAGGAGTGAGCACAGCTTTGTCCAGGGCATTTCCTCCACTCCTGCCAGGCCAGGAGTGAGCAGAGCTCTATCCAGGTCAGCTCCCACCCTCCTGCTTGGCCAGCCCATCTCCTCCTGTGCTGCCAGCCCTGCCTGCAGCTGCAGCTGTCCCCAGGAGAAAGGCAAATGTGCAAAATCCTGCCTTGGCTTCCAGGGCAGGGAGGTGAAAAGGACTCCTGGAAAGTGCCCAGCATGAGGAAAGGGAACACAAAGCTGCTTTGGGGAGGACTCAGGCTAAAGAGGCTTCAAAAGGAGAAATCTCTTTACCTTTAGGGCTTTTGGAAATAAAAGAGTACACAGAACTCTTTTATGGGGTTGTTCAGTTTTTCAAATAAGAAAAACTTGTTTGTTTTTTGGTCTTTTGGGCAGACTTTTGGATTTGTTTCACTTTGGAACTTGAGACTGTATCATCCAATAGTTGGAGTGGATCCTGGGTGAGTTTTAGAGAGGAAGAAGGCACATCATATCTTTACCTAAAGGAGACACTTGATCACCAACCACATTAATGTACCAATATCTCAACATTTGCACAGCAAGATGTGTCTTGGTTAAGGCAGGCCAAGATTAGAGGTGAGGCCAGGGAACCTTGTCACTCCTTGCAGGCTCAGCCCCAGGGCCTGGGTGATGTTCAGCTGGGCTGGGAAACACATTCCCCTGCCCAGGACACAATTCTGTGCTGGTAGAAGCCCTTACCAGCCTCCAACTTGTTCAGCTTTTAAGGAATAAACAAATGAGCACAGCTGTGTCTCACAGGAGCTGACGGGCAGCCTTTAAATCTCCTTCAGCAGCAGTGAGGGAACTGAGCTTAAATGGCACAAAGAGCCAAGATTTGTGGCCCTTGCAAGACTTGTGATTTATTGCCCAGAGACACAGGAAAATACTTTTTTTCATCCCACCCCTTATTAAGCTCCCCCATTGACTGCTCGTTAGATTTTGCCTGGGAATTGCTCAGAATAAACATTTAAATCCCCAACAGAATATTGAATAACTTCTTTCCAAGAACATAAATAAACCAGATCCAGGTCTGCAGCCATCTGTGTGCAGTCACAGAGTGCTTGTGCTTTGAGCCCTGGGCCCAGGAACTTCTCAATGTCATTTTCTTGGAGCTGCATCAGACATCAAAGCTCCTCCCGAAGGCACCAGTGCTGGTGCAAAGTGGGGATGACAGAGATGGTTTGTGAGTGATGGCCCTGCAGGGCAGGACAGGCTGAGGCTGGCAGGAGGGAGTTCATGGTCACTTGTGTCTGTTTATTGACAGAGAGACAAGGGGCCAGAGAGCGCTGATCCCTGGGGCTGATGGATTGTGGAGAGATGGAATTCGGTGTTTCCCTGCAGCTCCCGTTCCAGACATCCCCAGCTCTGCTCTTCAGCCTCCAGAAAAGAGCTTCCATTCCCACCCAAGAGCTCCCATTCCCACCCAGGAGATCCCATTCCCAGCAAAGAGCTCCCATTTCCATAAAAGAGCTCCCATTCCCACCAAGAGCTCCCATTCCCATCCAGGAGCTCCCATTCCCATCCAGATCTCATTCTCAAACAGATTTCATTCCCACCAAGCAGATCCCATTCCCATCCAGGAGATCCCATTCCCATCAGGGAGCTCCCATTCCCACATGAGAGCTCCCATTGCCACCAAGAGCTCACATTCCCACCCAAGAGCTCCCATTCCCATCCAGGAGCTCCCATTCCCACCCAAGAGCTCCCATTCCCATCCAGGAGCTCCCATTCCCACCAAACAGATCCCATTCCCATCCAGGAGCTCCCATTCCCACCAAGAGCTCCCATTCCCACCAAACAGATCCCATTCCCACCAGGAGCTCCCATTCCCACCAAACAGATCCCATTCCCACCAAGTAGATCCCATTCCCACCAAGCAGATCCCATTCCCACCCATTCCCATCAAACAGATCCCATTCCCATCAGGAGCTCCCATTCCCACCAAGCAGATCCCTTTCCCACCAATAGCTCCCATTCCCACAAAGCAGATCCCATTCCCACAAAGCAGATCCCATTCCCACCAAACAGATCCCATTCCCACCAATAGCTCCCATTCCCACAAAGCAGATCCCATTCCCACCAAGCAGATCCCATTCCCACCAAGCAGATTCCATTCCCACCAAGCAGATCCCATTCCCACCAAGCAGATCCCATTCCCATGGCACCAAGGTTCCCTGCCAAGGCCTCCACACAGCTTCCAGCAGGACACACGGACAGAGCACAGACATCCTCCAGGAAGGGCCCAGGCCAGGTGCAGAGAGCCTCCAGAAGCCCAGCAAGGGCTGAACAGAAAAAACTTGTGAGGAAATCCAGGGATGCAATCCCCTGTGTTATAATGGAGACTTTTATTCCTAAAAAACCTCAGCCCAGCTGCCCCAGGCAGGGCTGGAGTCCCCATCCCTGAGGGTCTCACAGCCCTGGGGATGTGGCGCGTGGGGACAGGGGCAGTGGTGGCAGTGGTGGCAGTGCTGGGGATGGCTGGACTCAATCTCAGAGGGCTTTTCCTTAGTCATTATTTGTTATTATAGTTATTATTACAGTAATTAATAACCTCAATTGTTCTGTGTTTCTGTGACTCCAGAGAGCTCTTGGAGAAGGAGGCAGCCATGGGATGGTGCAGGAGCTACCTCAGCAGTGCCCCTTGTCCCTGGGTGAGGTTCCCCTGTGCAGGGAGCAGTGAGCTGAGCATCTCTGCCTTTACTGGGACAGGGAGAGGTGTCCCTGCCCGTGGCAGGGCTGGCATTGGGTGGGCTTTGAGGTCCCTTCATTCCAAACCATCCTGTGATCCCATGATGGTTCTCCAGACTAGGCTGGTACTGCTGCAGAACAAAGGGTTAAACTGTAAAGGAACAACCTAGCACAGAAATGCATTGTACTGACTGTATTTGTATGGAATTGTGTTGTATTTACTCTATGGTATTGGCTGTATTTGTATGGAATTGTATTGTACTGACTGTATTTGTATGGAATTGTATTTGTATGGAATTGTATTGTACTGGCTGTATTTGTATTGACTGTATTTGTATGGAATTGTATTGTATTTGTATGGAATTGTATTGTATTGACTGTATTTGTACTAACTGTATTTGTATGGAATTGTATTTGTATGGAATTGTATTGTACTGACTGTATTTGCATTTACTGTATTTGTATGGAATTGTATTGTACTGACTGTATTTGTATGGAATAGCAGTGTGGGCACTGCCTTTGCACCCACAACCTTTGAACAGATTTTAGCTCATGAATTGTCTCAAAAATCCCTTTGAGTGTCTTAAAA
Source organism: Melozone crissalis (assembly GCF_028551555.1). Classification (NCBI taxonomy): domain Eukaryota; kingdom Metazoa; phylum Chordata; class Aves; order Passeriformes; family Passerellidae; genus Melozone; species Melozone crissalis. The sequence continues at coordinate 1,379,393 of NW_026535784.1, read as the reverse complement.
TTCTGTGTCATGGCTGTCAGGGAAATACAGAGGCTTTTCCTCTTCCTCCTCCTCCTCCTCAGCACTGGGTCTGGCTGCTCCAGGCTGGGGCCTCATCCCACCCTGGTACCCCTGCTGCTGACTGGGGGAGGAGATGGAGGGACTCTTCCTCCTCTTCCTCCTCTTCTTCCTCCTCCTCTTCCTCTTCTTCCTCTTCCTCCTCCTCCTCCTCCTCTTCCTCCATCCCATCCTGGCACCCCTGCTGCTGCCTGGGGACAGAAATGGGGCTGGCTGCTGGGACCAGCCTGGCAGCATCCACAGCCACACCTGCATGGTTTCTAGTGGACAATCTGGAAAGTTCTGTACAAACCCTCGGCTGTTTCTGATCCTCCTTTGCTGCTGTCAGCAGGCTGGCTCCGTGTGGGTGGGTGTTACAGAAGGGACAAAAATCACTCTGCTCTCCACACGGTTCTTACCAGTTTGTGATTTTCTCTGGTTTATTTTAGTTTCCTTTTGACATAGCAATGCTAGTTTATGGGGGGAAAACAGCAGAAAAATAAATATTTTCACCTTTCCATGACGTTTTTGGCTGCCTGCAGTGCTGGAGTTGGTGAGGACTGGGACTGACTGCTTTGCATGGAGGTGCAGGGGGAAACTTCATCCTCCCCATCCTTCTGCAAGTGTTCCAAGGTGTGAACAGGGACAGGCACTCTGCCAAGCCCCACCACCATTCACAGAGGTCTCCTGCTCTTGTCTGCTTGGCTGAAGGTGAGTTCAGGAAATTTCCTGCATTTGATAACGCTTCTGCACTTTGATCCTCATGAGCTCACTGGCTTGGAAGGGATTTATAGGACCAAGGCAGCCCTAAGGAAATCCTTGAGGAACCTGTTCCAGGTTTCTGGGGCACTTCCAAATGAGGATTTCCACGTCAGTACCTTTGAATTCCAGGAAGGCTGTTGAGGAAGGGAGTAATTTGAATTTTTACTCATTTTTACTAATTATAGATGGAGTGAGCTGAGCTGAACAGAAGATGTTGAATGAACATCATGGAGTGGTTTGGGTGGGAAGGGACCTCAAATCCCACCCAGTGCCACCCCTGCCATGGCAGGGACACCTCCCACTGTCCCAGGTGCTCCCAGCCCCAGTGTCCAACCTGGCCTTGGGCACTGCCAGGGATCCAGGGGCAGCCACAGCAAATCTGGGAATTCCTGAGCCAGGGCCTGCCCACCCTGCCAGAGAACAATTCCGAATTCCCCATATCCCATCTGATCCTGCCCTCTGGCAGTGGGAGCCATTCCCTGGCTCCTGGCACTACAGAAATGAGAGAGGGTAGCCTGGAAAAGACTGAAGACGAGAAGGGGTTTCACAGACCCATGGAAAATGAGTGTGGATAATCCAAACCCATCTCGTTTCGGGGGAAGATGCTCTGCTCTCCAGCTCCCAGAGATGGATTTCCCACCCTTTCTCCAAGACTTTGCTCTACCCTCACCTTTGTCTACTCCAAAGCCCTGCAGTAAGTGTTTTCCTGCAAAGCCCTGCAATAAGTGTTTTCCTACACACTTTCCCAAGAACACCTCCTGCTTCTGTCAGCTCTGGCTCCAGCTCAGCCAACTGGTGTGAGCAGCTTCCCTGGGGCTGGGCTGTCCCAGCTCTGCTCCTCCTGCTGGATGGGATGGAGCAGCAAAGGGGAAACGCAACTGGGAAGAGAAGGGAAGCTGTGGAGTATCTCCAAAGCTCAAAACTGATTTTAAAATGTTTGGGTTTGAGTTCTGGGCACCCGTTCAGGATGGCTGTGCTCCTGTTTGGATGGGGTGGCCCCTCTGTGTTTGTTGGGATCAGTGCACTAATGAAGGCTTGAAGGGAAGCTGGGAAAGCCTTTTATGCATCTAATGACACTTAATTTCCATAGTAAATGCCTGATGTTTAACGAGTGTTTCATTCTTGCCCAATTTACATATTTATCGTTAACTTTGGTGCCTGCTCCTGAGCAATTAGCCGTCTGTTTGAAAGGAGCCCGTGAACTCTCCAACCACACGCTCATCCCAGCCATGGGGAAAAACCCAAACAAACCTTGGGCACTTCTTTTGGAGAAACATTTGATTACAGGTTGTTGAAAGAAAGTCGGGGGGTAAAAAGAGAAAGGGTTTGCATGATGAATAAAACACAAGGGAGGAAACACTGGGACAAAATGACATTGGGACTCAATGTGAGGAGAATTTCCTGATCAGGAGAGGATTTGCCGGTCCCTTGAGGAAAGGTCCCAAACTGCCCAGCCACCATAACAGAACCATTATGAGATGTGCTGGAGTCGTGTCCATGCAGCTTTGTCCAATACTAGCGAGGGCAGAAGCCCTGGAATTCAAGATCCTTGCTCATCAAAGGAGAGGGAGATACCTGAGAGCAGGACAGTGGCCCAGAGAAATCAGAGGTGGGCTGTCACTGGCTGTAGAGCCTGGCAGAAAATTGTAACATCAACCCTTTTCATTTTGCTGTGAATAAATAAGAATGGAAATTAAGAGTTAAAACCAAGTGTAGAGGAAATCCTTTGGAGAGATATTTGCTGAAACACAACCTGAGCACTGCGGCTGATAGCAGCACTGAGGAAAGGCCAGCTCTGTGCCTCAGAGTTCCAGGCAGATATTAACCAAGCCACTCGTTGTGCTGGCCCATAACCTCACTAGCAAACAGGATAATTGGGTGTTTAACCTTTATCTTGATCACATCAACTGCTCCTGCTCTTCTTTTTCCCGAAGTTTGCCTGCGGCTGAAGTCTGCAGAAAATGGCAAATTCAATTTGTATGCATGTGTGTAATGTTTGCATGTTCATTTAGGCCACGGACCTGTCACCCAGCATCACATCAGTGAATCAGGACCTCTGAGCTGCTGCTATCAGCACTGATATCAGGAATCAGGACCTCTGAACTGCTGCTATCAGCACTGATATCAGGAATCAGGACCTCTGAACTGCTTCTATCAACACTGGTATCAGCAGGGCAGCTGATGGAATCAGGACCTCTGAACTGCACCTATCAGCACTGAAATCAGGAATCAGAGCCTCTGAACTGCTGCTATCAGCCCTGGTATCACCACTGATATCAGGAATCAGAACCTTATGAACTGCACCTGTCAGCACTGAAATCAGGAATCAGGACCTCTGAACTGCTGTTATCAGCACTGATATCAGCAGGGGCAGCTGATGCAGCCCAGCTCAGCACAGCAGTGCCCATTCCTGGTGCCCATTCCTGGTGCTGCTCCCTGGCTGGGGCTGCTCCAGGTGTTCAGGTCCTGTCTGGGTTCCTGTCACACACCAAAGGGCTCTGAGAGATTGGATACAGGATCCTTGGAGCCATCCTGTTCCCTGGAGCAGGGCAGGTGTGCCTGTCACCTGGTGTTAGAGATGAGGCACTTGTTCATGTAGCACAGAAAGGTACAGGTTTATTCCCACCCCCCATAATACAGGGTTTTGTAAATAAATTGTGCCTGTCTCCACTGGTCAGCAATGGGCTGTACCCTGTAATGACTGGTGTCCTGGTTTAGAGGACACTGGTCACTTCACCAGGGATGCCCACCTGCTGGCAAGGGTCTGGCTGCAGATATTGTCTGTATTTTTTGTCTTTGAGGGTTTAGAATAGTTTACATAGGTGCAGGTAGCAGTGTCAGCCCTAGAATTCTTTCTCAGGGAAACAGGTTGTTTTTCACTGTTGTAGGATTCTATTTTCAGGAAAGGTTGACAGATTTCTCACAGGTACAGCTGAATCAAGTGAGATTCAGTCTAGGAGGCTTTTACAGACCTGCTGTTCATCCCCCACAGGCAAGGAGCCCTGCTGAGGGTCAGGGATCCCCCAAGGAAGATTTTGGCATCTGGAGAATCCCCCTTGGGCACCGTGCCCAGCCTGTCCCTGGGGCAGGGAGTGACCCTGGGCAGGCTCAGGCACTGCTGATCCCAGCCCCTCCACTCCCCAGTGCTGGGGAATTCCTGCTGCTCCCAGGGCTCCTTCAGCACTCACCAGCAGAGCTGGCACCACTGGGTCTGCCACAGAGCTCAGTTACAGCAGGAGCTCCTCTATTCACTCCAGCATTCACAGAAACATGGAACCAGACCATCCCAGAGTGGTTTGGGTTGCAATGGACTCCAGAACCATCTCATGGCACAGCCCAGAGCAGCTGGGACTGTCCCTGCATCCCTGACAGTGCCCAGGGCCAGACTGGACACTGGGGCTGGAGCACCTGGGACAGTGGGAGGTGTGGCCATGATATCTTATGGAAAATCCTTTCCTTAGGATTTTTCCTCCTGAGAAGCTGAGAGACCTCAGGAACAAAATGTAGACAATGATTATCTGCTGCTGTGGAATGCAACAGGTGCATCTGTGATTGGTCTCATGTGGTTGTTTCTAATTAATGGCCAATCACAGCCCAGCTGTCTGGACTGTCTCGATCAGTCACAAGCTTTTGTTATCATTCTTTCTTTTTCTATTCTTAGCTAGCCTTCTGATGAAATCCTTTCTTCTATTCTTTTAGTATAGTTTTAATATAATATATGTAATAAATAATAAATCAGGCCTTCTGAAACATGGAGTCAGACTCTCGTCTCTTCCCTCATCCTAAGCCCCCTGCAAACACCACCACAGGGAGGTGTCCCTGCCATGGCAGATGTCCTGGTTGGAGAGGAAGTGAGTTTTTTGGGATAATTATCAATAATAATCCCAAATTATTATAATCCCAACACTGGTTGTGCCAGCATCAAACCATAACAGCAGGGGTGGCACTGGGTGGGCTCTAAGTCCCTCCCATCCCATGCCATCCCATCCCATGCCATCCCATCCCACGCCATCCCATCCCACCCCATCCCATCCCATCCCATCCCATCCCATCCCATCCCATCCCATCATCCCAACCCATGGCTCTGTGATGGGAGCACAGCTCAGGGAGGGGACAGGAGCCTTTGCCCCAGTGAAGCTCCTGCAGTGACAGCCCCACTCACATTTCCCAGACTTTTCAGTTTGCTGCACTCTGGGGTCTTTACTGGAGGCATTAAGTTGGTAGCTGCACAAAAAAGGAGAAGTTGAGGAAAGTACAAATGAGTTTTACCTCGATTTTAATGACTATAATTTTCTCTTGTAACGGTAATTTCAGTAATTAATGGCTGCATTCTTCTATTGTTGCAGTGTTTGGAGATGACACAAAATGAGCAAGTGTTTTTGTGTCAGTGACAAAAGGAGAAGATTAGCTGGTGAATGCTGATAGGAAATGTTTGGTGGGAGGAATAAGCAAGGAAGGGCTGATAACAAGTTTGGTGGCATTGTTTCCTTGCTGTATTATCTCTATTTCACTGCCAGGGAACTGCAGCAAGAACAATGATCTGATGGGAGGCTGCACGTCCCCTCCTGCTCCAAGGGGCTGGGTGGTTCCAGAGCCTGGCTGGACACGGGACAGTCACACCCAGAAAGTGCTGGCACAGCTGGGACTGGGGCACTGGGCTGCTCTAAAGGGTCCCAGGTCAAACCTTGGCTCTTCCCACGTTTTACAGCAGATCAGTCAAACCCTGTCCTGTGTTTGGTGAGAACAGTCCCTTCTTTCCTGGTCCCATGGGGGGTCCCAAGAGAGGCTGTGCTCTCCTTGTGCATTGACAAGTCTTGGTCAATGGGAATCTCACCACAGGTGAGTTTCTGGTGGTTTGTGGACTTGGTTTTTTAAATTTCAAATGAAATCTCTGACATATTTCGATAGTAGGAATAATAACACCTAATAACAGCTCTGATACATGTCAGCCCCTGGGGTTCTGCCCAGAGATGCAGGAATGATGTGTCCCGTGCATTTCCCAAGGGGTTTATCTGGAATAAATGTGCTGTGAGGCCTGGGCTGAGCAGGGAGCTGTCCCAGGCCACTCTGCTCACACAGCAGCCACTGCCCCAGGGCTCTCTCTGCCCTTCAGCATGTCCCTGAGCCCCTGGGGTGAGCCTCCTGTGCACCCTGGGCTGGGCACGGCTGTGCTCCCAGCACACATCAGCTCCTCCCCAGGGAGCATCCCCAAGGAGCATCCCCAAGGAACATCCCCAAGGAACATCTCCAAGGAACATCTCCAAGGAACATCCCCAAGGAACATCTCCAACTCATCTCCAACTCCTTCCCAAGGAATATCTGCAAGGAACATCTGCAAGGAGCATCTCCAGCTCCTCCCCAAGGAACATCTCCAAGGAACATCTCCAAGGAACTTCTCCAACTCATCTCCAGCTCCTCCCCAAGAAACATCTCCAAGGAACATCTCCAACTCATCTCCAAGGAACATCTGCAAGGAACATCTCCAACTCATCTCCAACTCCTCCCCAAGGAACATCTCCTGACCTGGGCTCTGAGGGCAGGGCTGCAATGAAACCCAGCCTTCAGCTGAAGCCTTCCCAGGTTATAAAATGCACATTATTTCATACACTCCTAGTCCCAGGATGGAGCCATGGACTCACAGTCCCCTTTGGAAGTACACTGAGGTTTGTTTTGTGTTTAATGTGTTCACCTCTGCTTTGCACTGGGGGAGGTTGAGTTTCACCTCGTGACAGTTGGGATTTTCCCCCTCTTTTTCTTGCCAGCTGATTTCTATTTGCAAACCTCACAGAACCTCACAGAACCTCTATAAACCTCACCAAACCTATTTAAACCTCACAGAACCTCACAGAACTTCTGTGAACCTCCAGAACCTCTGCAAACTTCACAGAACCCCTGCAAACGTCACAGAACCTCTGTGAACCTCAGAGAACCTCTGTGAACCTCCAGAACCTCTGCAAACCTCACAGAACCTCTTTGAACCTCACAGAAGCTCTGGGAACATCCAGAACTTCACAGGACCTCTGCAAATGTCACAGAACTTCTGTGAACCTCAGAGAACCTCTATAAACCTCACAGAATCTCACAGAACCTGACAGAACCTCTGTGAACCTCTGAGAACCTGACGGAACCTCACAGAACCTCTGAAAACCTCACAGAACCCCAGTGAACCTCAGAGAACATCTGCGAACCTCACAGAACCTCACAGAACCTCTGGGAACCTCAGTGAACCTCACAGAACCCCTGAGAACTTCACAGAACCCCTGTGAACCTCACAGGACCTCACAGGACCTCACAGAACCTCACAGGACTTCTATAAACCTCACAGGAGCTCTGCCAGGAGTGGGACCATGCCAGGGCTGGTTTTAACATCTGCCTCCCTCCCTTCTCTTGCCCAAGGCCTTGAAAAGGAGGTGTAAAATCGTCCTGCACCCCTGGGTTGGAGCCCAGAACCCCAGGGTCCAGCAGGAGAACCGGGGCGTGGCCCTGGGGAGGGGAAAGATGGGCAAAATCCTGGAGAAAGAGGGGATGGAGGGGACAAATCCTCCTTCCACCGTTCCAGAGCCATTCCCACCCCACAGTGGCCCTGCAGCTGTAGGTCCCCATGGCAGGCCCAGCACAAAATGTGGGGCTGCAGCTCCAGCTTTAAAAACCACTCTCCCACAAACAAAATATGGAAAAAAACCCTAAATAATGCACTTGATTGTGAGCTGAGCCAAACCTGTAATAAACCCTTTGTTGTTTCAGCTTCTTCTAAAAATACAGGCTAATAGGGGTCAAATTTGAAATATCACTTCAAGCCTCCAAAAAGGAAGGATTTTGTGCTGAAATTAGAAATCAAAATCCATTTTACATCCTTCCCAAAAAAATTCCTATCTTCACTGTGTGCTTTTAACCAAAATGTTTTGCTAAGCCCAGCCAGAATGAACAAGCATTTCTGGTCAGCCTGAATAGATTTTATTCCTTTTCATCCAGGCAGATAAAATATTCTACCAAATGTATTCATTTATTTATTATGCATTTTGGCTGTAAATACAAATGCTGCTTTATGCCCACCAAAAAGCACAAGCTATCATTTAAAAAAAAAATGTTTATATTAACACTGGAAGTTGGGCGTAGTGCCTAGCAGAGAAAATAATGTCAATTACCCACACAAATAGCTTTCCAAATCTCCCAGTGCTGCTTTCTGCATGAGCAGCTCGATTCGGAGAAATTAGAGATGGGAAAAGATCTTATTAGAGAGTCTCATCTCCCTCTCTGCTCGCAGAGCTCTGTCCCCCACTGGGTGTTTTCCAGTTAGCTTTGCCCAGCCTGTGTTTCAAATGATGGGGGGCTCTGGGGGAGCCTGGATATTTTCTTTTTCTTTTTTTTCCATACAAATATATCTTCATTAGCAAGCAGAAACAGTGAAATTCTGCTGTGAAAAACCCTGACTCGGAAGCAGATGTGGGTAAAAAATCTCTCACCTGTAGTCAAGGTGCAGAAACTGGGAGCCAGCAGAGCCTGGGCATAGCTTTGTGATGTCCCCAGCACCCCTGGGTGCCCTGGCAGGGACAGGGATGGACAGGTCCATCCTCCATCCCTGGGCTGCAGTGTCCAGGTTCAGGTTCCAGCCTGGGCTGTCCAGGCTCAGGTTCCATCCCTGGGCTGCCCTGTCCATGTCCAGCTGAGGGGTGCCAAGGGGAGAAGGGGGAGTGTGTCACAGACATCTTTTATGGAAAATCCTTTCCATAGGATTTTTTCTCCTGAGAAGCTGAGAGGCCTCAGGAACAAAATGTAAACAATGGTTATCTGCTGCTGTGGAATGCAACAGGTGCATCTGTGATTGGTTTCATGTGGATGTTTCTAATTAATGGCCAATCACAGTCAGCTGGCTCAGACTCTCTGTCCGAGACACAAGCCTTTGTTATTCATTCTTTTCCATTCTATTCTTAGCTAGCCTTCTGATGAAATCCTTCCTTCTATTCTTTTACTATAGTTTTAATATAATATATATCATAAAATAATAAATCAAACCTCTGAAACATGGAGTCAGATCCTCATCTCTTCCCTCATCCTGAGACCCCTGTGAACACGGTCACAGGAGTGTCCCCAAGCTTTGTTCCCCAGCAGCTCTTCCTCAGCCCCCATTTGTGCCCTGGAGTGCCTGTGCCAGCCCCAGCAGCTGTGACAGTGACTGTCACATCCCTCTAAAGGTCACAGCCAGTGAGCTGAGCTCCTCTATCACCTTATCAGCCCATCCCTGAACCGGCTCAGGGAGAAGCTTCCCATGGTGGATTAGAGCCAGCAGTGTGTCGCTGTGTGATAAGCACACTCATCCTGGGGCTGAGCCTCTCTCTGCTCCTCCGTGCCCTGCAGGGCTCCTGGTGAGGCAGGGCCTTATCTGTGGGACCACAGGGCCTTATCTGGGTGATCACAGCCCCTTATCTGTGGGACCACAGGGCCTTATCTGTGGGATCACAGGGATCCCCTGAGGCAGGGCCTTATCTGTGTGATCACAGGGCCTCATCTGTGGGACCACAGGGCCTTATCTGGGGGATCACAGGATCTGTGAGGCAGATATCTGAGGCACTTATCTGTGTGATCACAGCACCTAATCTATGTGATCACAGCACCTTATCTGTGGGATCACAGGACCTTATCTCTGTGATTACAGGGCTCCTGGGGGAGGCAGCACCTGTGTGATCACAGGGCCTTATCTGTGGGATCACAGAGATCTGTGAGGCAGGACCTTATCCGCAGAGCCTTGGGGCTGTCTGGGGTCACTGCACAGCCCTGCCTTGGTCCAGGAGCCCCTTGGGGGTCACTGCACAGCCCTGGGGCAGTCACAGCCCCATGAGCCTTGGGTGGCTCCACCTGCAGGGCTGTGGGCTCACAGGGGCACCCGTGGGCAGGTGTCACCACGGGGAGGTTGGAACAACCCCCAGGAGCTGTGCAGCCCCTCAGCCCACAGGTGCCCTGCCCTGGTCCCCAGCCCTGCAGGACCCAGCCATGTCCCCTCAGTGAGCACAGAGTGTCCTTCACCTCAGGCTGGGCTGAGCCAGGATCCAGCTTTCCTGGAGCCAGGGCAGCCCAAACAGCTCCTGTGCCTCAGAGACACAGCAAATGAAGTTGATCCAGCCCTGGCACCCATTCCAGGCTCCCTTTGTCACCTTCCTGCTGGGAAACCTGGGGGAATCAGCCCCTTCCTCTCCCCAGCCCCTGCTGTGGCACAGACCCACCTTAGGGAACCTCTGGGGGCTCTCCTGGAGCTGGAAGATGATCCCAGGCTCCTCAGAAACTCCAATTAATTTATGCTTCCCCCAAGGGAAGAGCTGTACAGAGACTCAGATTTGTGCAGGGATGGGATATTGCAGCCAGCTGCCCTGAGCTCCAGGGTGGCTCCTCCTCCAGAGGGTCATTACTGTGGTCCCGAGTGTCCCTGAGTGTCTCTGAGTGTCCCTGGGTGTCCCCGAGTGTTCCTGGGGGTCCCCGAGTGTCCCTGAAAGTCCCTGAGTGTCCCCAAGTGTCCCTGGGTGTCCCAGAGTGTCTCTGGGTATCCCTGAGCATCTCTGGGTGTCCCCGAGTGTCCCTGAGAGTCCCTGACTGTCCCTGGGTGTCCCTGTCTGTGAGTGTCCCCGAGTGTCCCTGAGAGTCCCCAACTGTCCCTGAGTGTCCCCGTGTGTCCCTACGTGTCCCTGAATGTCCCTGAGGATCCCTGAGTGTCCCCGAGTGTCCCTGGGTGTCCCTGGGTGTCCCTCAGTGTCCCCAAGTGTCCCTCAGTGTCCCATGGCCCTGTGACACCTGGCCAGGTGGAAGAAGCAAATGTGCAATTTCCCACCCCCTGCCCATCTTTCCCTAACATCTCATTTATTTACTGGTGCTTTATTCCTCTCCAATTAATTCCTATCCCTCACTTGATTTCACTTTTTAATTCTCTTATTCCTTTTTTAATAACTTATAGTCTTGCTAAATGACCAAGGAACTCAGGGATAGGAGTATTATTTTTTTTAATAATCCATTTTATTGCTGCTCCTCATTTCACATTCTCCTGCTGTACTGGCTCTCTGATGTAACCCAGCACTGGATTTTCCCATTTCCAGCCCCTGCTCACAGCCAAGATTCATAAATCTTAGAAGGAAAATGAAAATAGCAATAATAATAATGATAATAATAGCAATAACAACAGCAAGAGTAGATAAAGCTGGAGCAGCCTGAGGGCAGGGAAGGGGCTGTAAACACCAGCACTGAAAGCAGAGCTTGCCCATGGATTGATCCAGAGGTTTGTAAATGGGAACATCCCCCATTGCACTCTAGAACAGATTTATTCCTCAAAGTCCACAGATTCCAGGCACTCGAGCTCTTCTGAACCACGGAGTGCTGCAGGAGCTGCAGGAGGAGACCTGGGGCAGTGCCCAGGGCTCTGCCAGGACGGGGAAATTGGGGAATTGATCCATGGCACCACACGGGGCAGCGGATGTGGGGACTTCAACAAGCCAGTCCCATCCACCCTTCATCCTCCTCCTCCTCATCCAGCCCTTCATCCTCCTCATCCTCATCCAGCTCTTCATCCTCCTCCTCCTCATCCAGCTCCTCCAGCCTCATCCAGCCCTTCATCCTCCTCCTCCAGCCCTTCATCCTCCTCCTCATCCACCCCTTCATCCTCTTCCTCATCCAGCTCTTCCAGCTGTTCATCCTCCTCCAACACAGCAGCCAGGGCAGCCCTGGGGTGGCAGCAGGGCCAGGGCAGTGTCCTTGTCGCCTGTGCTGGCACTGCTGGGGCACCTCCAGGGCTGGGGCAGCTCTGGAGGGGCTGGAGCGTGGTCAGGGCAGGGACAGAGCTGGGCAGGGGCTGCAGAATCCCTGAGGGACCTGGGAAGGAGCTGGAATATCCCTGAGGGAGCTGGGAAGGGGCTGCAGAATCCCTGAGGGAGCTGGGAAGGGGCTGCACAATCCCTCAGGGAGCTGGGCAGGGGCTCAGCCTGGAGCAAAGGAGGCTCAGGGGGCCCTTGTGGCTCTGCACAGCTCCTGCCAGGAGGGCACAGCCAGGGGGGTCGGGCTCTGCTCCAGGGAACAGGGACAGGAGCAGAGGGAATGGCCTCAGGGGAGCTCAGGGTGGGCATTGGGAGGAATTTCCCCATGGAAAGGGGGGTCAGGCACTGGAAGTGCCCATGGCAGGGCTGGAGTCCCCATCCCTGAGGGGGGATTTCACAGGAATAGGAGTATGTGGCACTTGGGGACACGGTCAGTGGTGGCCCTGGCAGTGCTGGGCATGGTTGGACTCCATGATCTCAGAGGGCTTTTCCAGCCTTAGTGATTCCATGATTCTGTGCTCTATGAAACATGTTCCAAATGTCTGCAGTGCCCTCCAGGTGAGGGGACAAACCTCAGCATGGCAATGTCACCATCCCACAAACACTGAGACCCACACTGGGGATTTCTTCCTCCCAGCAGAGCACAGAACAGACCCAGCTCAGCTCCTGCAGCTCTGCTGCCCTGGAACACCTCTGGCAGCAGGTCTGAGCACTGTTGGCCATCCCTTCCCCTCTCCTTTGGAGGCTGCCAGTGAGGTAACACCTGGGTGGAAGGAGCTGGGAACATTGCTGAGAGCACGGCAGCTTTTTATGGCTCCTATTACTATGGCCATTATTCTACTCAAACGTGGTTATTGGCTCATTAGGATTTAAATCAGCTGATTTCACAGGGAGAAATACTCCTCCTGCCAGAGCTGCTCCACGCTGGGGCTGGAGTGGGGCCAGCTGATGCCATTTGTGTCCCCAAACTGAGGTTTGAGTGTGGGACTGTAATGGGGCCAGCTGATGCCATTTGTGGGTCCCAAACTGGGGCTGTAGTGGGGCCAGCTGATGGCATTTGTGGCCCCAAGCTGGGGTTTGAGCCCAGGGCTATAATGGGGCCAGCTGATGCCATTTGTGGGTCCCAAACTGGGGCTGTAATGGGGCCACTGATGACATTTGTGGGTCCCAAATTTGGGCTGTAGTGGGGCCAGCTGATGCCATTTGTGGGTCCCAAATTGGGGTTTGAGCCCGCAGAGTGGCAGGGCAGGGCTGTGCCTGGAGGAAATGTGCATTTTGCAGGCACAGAGGGAGGGTTTGGAGCTGGGAATAGCCAGGAGGGTGAGCTGTGGCCAGGCAGCCCTGGGGCAGCACCAGGAGCAGCAGGAGGAAGGCTCGGAGCAGCTCTTGGAGGGTGGACAATGAGCCACAGGGCAGGCACAGGGAGAGCTGGGGGTGTTTGGGGTGGGCACACACACAAGAGGCTCCTTCTCTCCCTCCCTGCACCTCCACACCCTTTATTTAGACACTTGATTAGCCCTTTGTGAGGTGGAACAGCAGAATTACAGACTCCCACTGGAGAGCTGCCCTGTGATTTTGCCACCCTTTGTGTGGGCTTAAGGGCTTTCAGGTCTGTAGCTCAGAAAAGAGGATTGAGCCTGGTTTGTGTGCCTGCAGGCCGTTCCAGCCCCGGGCAGGCTCTGTTCCAGCCATGAGCACCAGGGGTCTGGCAGAGCTGCTCCCTGGGCCCGTGGGAGGGGCTCTGACACGGGGGTCAGTCTGTGGTTTGTGCTGAGACCTTTGGGAAGGGGAACCCTGTAGGGTCTGTTCCCATCCCTTCCCTGAGCCCCTCTGGCAGGACAGCAGGACCCCCTTTCTCCTCCCCCCTTGTTCTGTGGGACTCATGTGGCCTCAGGGCTCCCCATCTCTAGGGCTGAGATCCCAACAGAATCTGGGGTCTGAGGGAGTTTTGGGATGAGACCCAGTAAAGGCAGAGATGCTCAGCTCACTGCTCCCTGCACAGGGGAACCCTCACCAGGGACAAGGGGCACTGCTGGGGGATGTCCCTCCCCCTCCCATCACCCCTCCTTCTCCAAGAGCTGTCTGGAGTCACAGAAATACAGAAATACAGCAATATAGAAGTACAGAAATACAGAAATATGGAAGTACAGAAGTACAGAAATATGGAAATACAGAAATACTGAAATACAGCAATACAGAAATACAGAAATATGGAAGTACAGAAGTACAGAAGTACAGAAATGTGGAAATATGTAAATACAGAAGTACAGAAATATGGAAATACAGAAATACAGAAGTACAGTAATACAGAAATACAGAAATATAGAAATACGGAAATACAGCAATACAGAAATACAGAGGTGCAGAAACACAGAAATACAGAAGGACAGCAATACAGAATAATTGGAAAGGCCCTCAAAGGTCACTGAGTCCTGCCATCCCTCAGCAGTGCCAAGGTCACTGCCCCATGTCCCCAAGTGCCACATCTGCAGGTTTTGGGTGCCCACAGGTTTGGGGACTCCAGCCCTGCCCTGGGCAGCTGTGCCAAGACATGCTGCTTTGATAAGCACACCCCAAATGTGATACCAGGGATTTGGCTGTGCAGAACTGGGGCTTGGGGTGGTTTTGCGCTCCAGCAGGACCCTGGCTCTGGCTCTGTGGCTCTGTCACCAGCAGAGCCCTCCCTCTGCTGTAGCTGGAGGCACTTTGGGCTCACGGAAGGGAGAGGCCATGGCCACAGACCTGGAGCAGCCCTGGAGCAGCCCCAGGGTGAATCTCACTGCCCTGCACAGGACACATCCCTGCACGAGCCAAGAGGACAATCAGCCCCATCCCAAGGCAAAGCAGCCATGGGTTTCCAGGCTGAAAACCTCTGAGTTTCCATAAGAAAGGCTCCTGCTCCTCCCGATTCCTCGGGATTCTATTTGCAGCCTTTTCTCTGCTCTGGGAAATAAGCTGTTCCATTTTAATTGGGAGAATTGCAGAAATAACTTGTTTAAATGCATTTTGGGCTCAGAATAAAACCCAAAGAATAGAACAAAATTATAAATGCAGCATTACCCCTGTCCCCCTTTTCAAATCAGAAAGAATATCATTTCCGGATGCACAGTGATAGGATATTATTTTTTCCTATCTTAGAGGAAAGGTTTCAGCTTGTTGCTTCCCTCCCCTCGGTTTAACTGTACAGTAATCATCGCATTTTTGCTAAATTTTGAAACACAGCAGTGCTGGAAAATGAAAATGAAAAATCAAAGCATTCCACGTGACAAAATTATTACAATTGAACTGCTGTGCCTGTTCAGAATAATTTTTACAATCAGCCCCAAAATATGGGGAAAATAATCCCATAAGTGGCTTTTGGTAAATGACTGGAGAACTGGGTAGCTGAGAGCTTGGCTCTGGCCCAGTCTCCATTTTCCAGGATTATCGGCTGTTTCACCAGCACTGTTCTGTGTGCTGGAGCGGTCCTCGTGCTCCGGATCCGTGGAAGGTTCTGGAAGGAACCTGCCGGGCTGCCCGTGCTGCTCATGGGGCCATTCTGTGTCCCTTTGCTGTCCCCCCCCCGATATTGTCTGGGGGACAAGGGCCTCCCATCAACGGGAGCCCTGCAAGGACGGTGGGACAGTGGGGACACTGCAGGGACAGCGGGAACCCTGTGGGGACAGCGGGGACAGTGGGAACCCTGGGTTTGATTCCCCGGGTTCAGTTCCTGGGTTCGGTTCTTCAGGTTCAATTCCCAGGCTCAGTTCCTGGGTTTGATTCCAGGGTTTGATTCCCAAATTCCCCAGGTTTGATTCCCAGGTTTAGTTCCCTGGGTTTGATTCCTGGGTTCGGTTCCCGGGTTTGGTTCTTCAGGTTCAATTCCCGGGCTCAGGTTCTGGGTTTGATTCCAGGGTTTGATTCTTGAATTCCCCAAGTTTGATTCCCAGGTTTGATTCCCTGGGTTTGGTTCCTGCCTTCGATTCCCGGGTTTGGTTCCCAGGTTTGATTCCTGAATTCCTCGGATTTGATTCCCGGGTTTGGTTCTTCGGGTTCAATTCCCGGGTTCAGTTCCCAGGTTTGGTTCCCCAGGTTCAGTTCCCAGGTTTGGTTCCCTGGGTTTCATTCCCAGGTTTGGTTCCTTGGGTTTGATTCCCACATTTGGTTCCCCGGGTTCGGTTCTTCGGGTTCAATTCCCAGGTTTGATTCCCAGGTTTGGTTCTCTGGGTTTGATTTCCGGGTTCGGTTCAGCCTTTATCCTGCTGTTCCAGGAGCCCTTTCCGAGCTTCTGTATGCTGAGCTCCCGCTCTTGGGACATGGAGGGAGGGCTGGGACAGCCAGGACAGCCAGAACACACCCAGGACCCACCCAGGCCATCCAGGCTGGAGCTGTCCAACCTCTCTGACCCTCCCGTCCAGCCCGGGACAGGGGCATAGCCGGGGCTCGGATGGGTCACGTCAGGAGCCCCCCAGGGACTGGGGACAGTGGGGACAGCCCAGAGGGACGGGAGAGAGCGTGGGGAGCCCCCCGGAGCCCCGCGGGGAAGGAGCTCGTTTGTAACAGCAGCCTCTGATTGCCCCGTTCCCGCGGAAGATAAAATGGGTAAAGTAATGGGTATTTACTCTTCTCTGCTCGTGTACACAACAAAATTGTGTTTCTGTTAATGGGAGCTCCGTGCTAATTGCCGTCATTAACGGAGTGAGGCTTTAAGCTGCTCCACATCTCTCTCCCACCCTGCGGGTGCTGCGCCGCCTCTCCGCTCTGAGATCTCTCCCAAATCCCCTCCTCGGACAGGAACTGAGCCACCACCTGGGGTCACCGTCCCCAAAAGCCTTCCTGGCGTCCCCTCGCAGCCTCCGCAGCTCCGCGGGTGCGGAGGGTGCGGGAGCCCTCCCGGCTGCGGGGGATGCGGGGGATGCGGGAGCCTTCCCGGGTGCGGATGGTGCGGGAGCTTTCTCGGCTAAGGAGGGTGCGGGAGCTTTCCTGGATGCGGGGGATGCGGGATCCATCCTGGGTGTGGGATCCTTCCCGGATGCGAAGGGTGCTGGGGATGCGGGAGATGCGGGAGCCCTCCAGGGTGCGGAGGATGCGGGAGCCTTTCCGCTGCAGCTCCGCGGGTGCGGAGGGTGCGGGGGATGCGGGATCCTTCCCGGCCGCGGAGGGTGAGGGATCCATCCCGGGTGCGGGATCCATCCCGGGTGCGGGACCCTTCCCGGGTGCGGAGGGTGCGGGGGATGCGGGATCCTTCCCCGGTGCGGGATCCTGCCCGGGCGCGGCTCCGCGGTGCGGCTGTGCCCGCGCGGCGGGCACGTCCTGCCAGCAGCATATGCCACAGCAGATGGCACCGGCTGCAGCCAGCTCGGCTGAGATCCCTGCACAGCTCCCTGCCCGCACACACCCGGGATGTGCGGGGACATGGAAGGGGACAAGGAGCAACGGCGGAAAATGAGCTGAACTCTGAGTGCCTCCATTGTCCAGAGCTTGCCAGGGAGCTGGAGCAAGGCCAGGGCAGGAATGGAGCTGGAGAATCCCTGAGGGAGCTGGGAAGGGGCTACACAATCCCTGAGGGAGCTGGGCAGGGGCTGCACAATCCCTGAGGGAGCTGGGCAGGGGCTCACCTGGAGCAAAGGAGGCTCAGGGGGCCCTTGTGGCTCTGCACAGCCCCTGCCAGGAGGGCACAGCCGGGGGGGTTTGGGATCTTATCCCAGAGAACAGGGACAGGAGCAGAGGGAACAGTTCAGGGGGGCTCAGGGTGGGCATCAGGAGGAAGAGAGGGAGCTCTGGAGCCGAAGCTGCCTCTGGCTCAGTGAGCACAGGGATCATTAACATTCTCCACCACCCGGGCAGAGGCTCGGCCGCTGATCTCACAATAGTTCAGCGCATCCAATTTACAATGCAATTACATTTTAATAAGCTGTGACCCCTGAGGTGGCACCTGCCACCTGCCAGCCGAGCTGCAGCCCTGGCCCAGCCCACGGGGATGTGCTGCAGCTCGGAGGGGACAGTGCCTGGGTTTGTTTGTATAAATACACCCTGTGCTGACACCCAGCCTGGCAGGGAGGTCACTCACCTTCCCTCAGCTCTAATGCTCAGTCCTGGCCTTGGGAAGGTTCTGCAGAGCCTTGGGAAGTGTTTTGGCTCCTCTCCCTCCAGCGTGGCAGGGAAATGAGCCTCCTTGGGATGAAGGAAAAGTGAGAAAAAGAGAAATGTTACAGCCTCATCTGTCCCTGTGCTGAGCTGGGCTGAGAGCAGCTCCAAGGGGCTTCACCCTTCACAGCTCTGAGTGCTGCAAGCATTAAAAAAGAAATAAAAAATCATCCATAATCCCCAATGACAAATTCCAGAGAGGGTCAGGTTCATTTCTAAGGATGAACCGAGGGGTTTTATGATCACACTGCTTTATTACACACGGCTCCCTGCAGTGTCACATGCATCCTAAGAACCAATTTGCTGTGTAACTCGCTCTCTCCAGCAACATTAGGAGCAAAATAACTTCTAAATATCCTTTCACAGCCAGAACTGCTGCTTTTGAGGTAAACCTTTGCCTGGTGGCATTCAGGAACCTCATCCTCACAGAAGGGCCACGGCATCCAAGCACTGCTGAGGGGGGGAGTGGGGTTTTGTGGTCTTTTCCTGGGAATAAAGGCTGAATGCCTCATTTATCCTGTGATGGGAAAGTGCACTCTGAGCATGCTGGCTGCAGCAAGGGTGGCATGAGGCTCCTGCTTGAGTTTTGACAAGAGACTTCCATCTGCAGAAGTGAAGAGTCTCTGGCTTAAAGGCAGGGAGCCAGTTGGTCCCCTTCCCTTTCCCCTTTTCCAACCCTCCCTCCTTCTTCTTTCTCCTTTTCCCTTTTCCCTTTCCCTTCCCCCTTTCCCCCTTTCCCCCTTTCCCCCTTTTCCCCTTCCCCTTTCTCCTCCCCCTTCTTCTTTCTCCTATCCCCTTTTCCATACCTCCTTCTTCTTTCTCCTTTTCCCTTTTCCCTCCCCCTTTCCCCCTTCCCCCTTTCCTCTTTTCCCTTTCCACCTTCCCCTTTCCCCCATTCCCCTTTCTCCTTCTTTCCCCTTCCCCTTTCCCCTTTCCCTCTTTCCCCTTTCTCCCTCTCCCCCTTTACCCTTTCTCCCTTTCTCCCTCTCCCCCTTTTCCCCTTTCTCCCTCTCCCCCTTTTCCCTTTCCCCTTTCCCCCTTTCCCCTTTCCCCTTTCCCCCTTTCCCCTTTCCCCTTTCCCTTTTGGATGTTTCCTCCCAAATTTGCCCCAAACCAGGACACTTCCCCTGCCCCAAACACTTCAGTGGGGTGAATTCCCTTCCTCTGGGAACAAGCCACAGCATCCGCACTGGTGAGAAGTGATGGGAGCACCAGGCAAGGCAAGGGCAGGTGGGAGGCACGGGCACCTCATCCCAGTGCCCTTTATTTCCATGGTGCAGACCCACACGTGCAGCTTGGCTGTCGATTTTCCTTCAAAGGGGCACAGTTGGTGTATGGGGAAAGGGGATTTTCATCCTGGGATCTCCTGAGCCAGGAGGGAGCTATGGAGCAGTAACTGAGCCTGTAAGGATCCGTTCCACCTCCCTTTCGTATTCCCTCCCTTTGGCTTTATTTATTTGTTTTATCTCCAGTTTCCTTTCTTGTAGAGCTCTCAGCCTCCTCTTTCTTCCTTTTCTCCCTCCTTTTCTTATTCATGCCTTCAAAGACACCTTGGGCAGAGAGAGGAGACAATCCCATGGAAACTTCCTTCTTCTTTATTTGCAGGCTTGTTCAGAAAAGAGGAGGCAGTGGGGGAGAGAGAAACCACCCAGCATGCAAAGCCCTGGCAAGCTGCTCCTGCTGCTCCTGGGCATGGCAGGGGAGCCTTATCTGGCCTTGCACACGAGGCAGGAGAGCCCAGGCCCTGTGGATGCAGCAAGGAACACAGAGCCTAATGGAAAATAATTTACTTGTAGCGTTTAATTAAATATGGAAATTTATGAACGGCCCTGAAATCATCGAATTAAAAGGCAGAGCTGTCATGAATTTAGATTCTGTTTCCTCCACGGGCTTTCCCTCCATCGTGGTCTACTGGCTCTGCCTTTGATCAGAGGTGGCACCTGGGGATGGCTGAGCCTGCCCTGGGGTGTCCCCATGAGTGACACACACACAGAGGCTGCTTTATTCCCTGCACATCCAGGGAATCGGCTCCATGGAGAGGTGTTTGTACTCTTTTCCT
Source organism: Melozone crissalis (assembly GCF_028551555.1). Taxonomy (NCBI): domain Eukaryota; kingdom Metazoa; phylum Chordata; class Aves; order Passeriformes; family Passerellidae; genus Melozone; species Melozone crissalis. The sequence continues at coordinate 1,359,620 of NW_026535784.1, read as the reverse complement.
GCAGGGACAGCAGGGACACACAGGCTGTCACCGTGTCACCCACAGCCTGTCATGGGGTGTCCCCAGGTGTGATACACACACAGAGGCTGCTTTATTCCCTGCACATCCAGGGAATCGGCTCCAAGGAGAGGTGTTTGAGCTCTTTTCCTGCAGGGACAGCAGAGACACACAGGGAGAGCAGGGACGCACAGACTGTCACCATCTCACACACAGCCTGTCCTGGGGTGTCCCCAGGCGTGACACACACACAGAGGCTGCTTTATTCCCTGCACATCCAGGGAATCAGCTCCTGGGAGCTCCCAGGAGAGGTGTTTGAGCTCTTTTCCTGCAGGGAGAGCATGGAGCAGGGACACCAGGCTGTCACCATCTCACCCACAGCCTGGGTGGTGGCAGCAGGTCCCTGGAGATTGGGTACAACACTCTCTTGGCAGTTCCTGTGTCCCCAAACCTGCCCATCTGTGGTATTTGCTGGGTTCCCGGGATGAAGGAGGAATTCAGAATCTGACTCCGTGTTTTAGAAGTTAATTTTATGTACTTATATTATATAAAAGAATGCTATACTAAAACTATACTAAAGAATAGAGAAAGGATACAGACAGAAGGCTTAACAAGATACTAATAGAAGAAGAAGTTGTGACTCTCCAGAGTCCTGACACAGCCTGACCATGATTGGTCATTAAGTAAAAACAATTCTCATGTTGGATAAACAATCTCCAAACCACATTCCAAAGCAGCAAAACACAGGAGAAGCAATCAGATATAATTATTGTTTTCATTTTTCTCTGAGGCTTCTCAGCTTCCCAGGAGAAGAATGCCTGGTGAAGGGATTTTTCCAGAACATGTGACAGTGACACCCATCCGTGGTGCCACCCTGCCTCTGGAGGTCTGAATGGAGATGGTGGCACAGGGAGCCCTTCCCCTGTGCTGTCACTGTTCACTGGGAACCTCTGGCCACCCCCAGAGCTGGGGTGCCAGGGCTGACCTTGTCACAGCCAGCGGTGATGGATTTGGCCCTTTTGCTCTGCAGCTGGCCAGACAGAACCTGGAGCTGCTTCCCCTTCCTCTGCCCAGCTCAGCTTCTGGGTTTGGTGCCTGGGCTTGGGGTGAGCAATCCCCACTGATCCTTGAGCCCAAAGGCTCTTTCCCAGCCCACACCTCACTTTTCTCTGTCCTCACCTGTGGCTGGTCCCTGCCAGGCCTGCCCTGGGTGTTCAGGTGGCAGAGCAGTACTGGTGTTTCCAGCTCAGAGTGGTGAGTTCACCCTGTCCTGGAGGATCTGCAGAGCCCCACGGCAGCAGAAATGGGAACTGAGCTCCAGGGAAAAGAATAATGTGGAGAAGGAGAAAACTGGGTGAGAAAAGGTGGATTTGGTGACAGCAGGGACAGCAGAGCCCCATGGCAGCAGAAATGAGTACTGAGCTCCAGGGGAAAGAATGACATGGAGTAGGAGCAAACTGGGTGACAAAAGGTGGATTTAGTGAGGAAAAGGCCAATGTGTTGGGGTTTTTACGAGCCAGCAGTGAGATGAAAGCTGCCCCCAACAGTCCACAGTCATGGCTTTGTCCATCTTAGCCAGCCTTGCAGAGCTGTGACCATTTTAATGCCTTTTAACTGCAGTGCAGTCCCAGCTGGGGTGGCACCTGTGCCTGTAAGGTGGCCTCATTCCCCCAGACACCCTCAGCCCCCACAGCAGGGCCACCCTGCATGTGCACTGTGAGTTAGCGGTGAGGAGAATCCAGAGATTTGGGCAGGTTCCTTTAAAAGCCCTCAGTGTTTCCTTACAACCCCCCAGTGAATGAGTGCAAGACATCCCCTCAACAGGCCCCTCAGCATTTCCAGCTCTGGATGCAAAGACAAGCCCATATTGGGGGTGTCTGCTCTCCTGAGAGCACAGCTGAGCCCACGGTTCACCTGTGTGCTTGGGAAAAGCTGGGTGGCTTCTCCTGCTGGATGCCTTCTCTTGCTGTGCCAGGACCTGCAGAGAGCAGCTCAGGAGGTGACAGTCCATCCCCTTTGGCACTGGGTCACAGAGATGTTGGAGCATTGGGAGTAGCATGGTTGGGACAGATGAAGACCAGAGATCTCTGCAGCCAGGTCGTGGAATTTGGGGTTTATTGCAAAGGGCCTGGGTGCAGGGGCCTTTTGGAACTTGGGGTTTATTGCAAAGGGCCTGGGTGCAGGGGCCTGCTGGGAGCTGCAGCCACAGCTCGGAGCAGGCCTGAGAGAAGAGAGGGGCATGAGAGGGTAAGAGAGTAAAAGGGTGAGAACTAACAGAGTGAAGTTCCCGTTTCAATACAATAAACCATCTTCTGTGTTGAATATTCTAATTCTCACTAACCAATCTAGTATAAGATACAAATCCTATAGCATTTCCATACAGCCTATAGGAATCACTACATTACCATAGTGTGTTACATTTTAAACCCTAAAAACACCTCTTTGGGCCCCTTCTGCCAAGCTGTAGGGTCTGCTCTGACCCTTGGGCCTGTCTGCAAGCAGAGGGTGTTGTTCCATCAAAAGGGGATCACCTTCAGCTGGCCACACCATTGTTTTCCAGTTGTTCAATAACTGAGGTATCTCAAAGCTTGCTTTCATTTCAATCTCACTTACAGTTTCCATATTCTCAAAATCTTCAAAATCTTTTGCCAGACAATCATATTGATAAGGCTTTCCTATTTCACCTTCCCCAACACAGAGGGACCACAGCCCGAGGAAGGGACAGCCCTCACCTCGCTCCCAGCTGGGAACCAGAGATGCTCGACTGTGTTCCCTGCTCCACAGGCACCCTCCAGTCCCTTTTCAGCTTGTTTGCACACCTGTCTGGGGCAGGGAGGAGAGCAGAGTCCTGGGAAGCCTGGGGACACATCCATCCTGCCCTGACACTCTGGAGAGCAGTGAGAGGGGAAGGGGCGTCCTCTGCTCCTGTCCCTGCTCCTCCAGAGACGCCAGCACAGCTCCAGCTGTGCAAATGAAATCCAAAAGACTTAATAACACTTTAATGCCTGCTCTTAGCATAGAGGGCTCAGCTTTTCCCCTTCTTGCTTTCCCTTTGATGGTGATTAATGAAGGGGATGTCATTTGCTTGTACAGCTGCAGGCTGGCCCTTTGGAGAGGGATGGAAGATGAGGGAGATTATTTTATCAGGGACTTGAAACAGGCACGGAGCAGTGCCAGGGCTGTGCTGGCTCCTGGGGAGCTCCCATCACTCATTGTCCAACCTGGCAGCCCTCTCAGCAGAGAGGAAGCCTCCATGGGATGAGGAGCCCTCCTGGGATGAAGAGCCCTCATGGGATGAAGGCTCAGTGCCCGTGATCCCAGCCTGACCTGGGCTGTCTGGGGCAATGAGGAGAGCACAAAGCTGCTCAGGAGCATTGCCAGGTGGGCAGCTGTGCCCCCAGGGCCAGGGGCCTTGGCCTTCCCATGGTCCGGAGCTCTGGGAGAGCTGAGGGACAGGAGAGGCTGCAGGAGGTGGGTCAGAGCAGAGCCTTTGGTTGCCAGAGCAGAAACGCTCAAGACAGGCCTGGGGGGAGCAGGGAGGGGGAGGATGGTGAGGGGCAGGGTCTGGGGACACCTCAGGGTGGCACAGGGGTGTTGGGGAAGTCACAGAGCAGTTACAGCCCCAGAGGGGCACACAGAGGGGGCTGAGCAGGGGGATGAAGGTGGCTCTTCTGAGGAAAGCCCTGGATCAGCCAGATCCTCCTCCCCAAACCCCTGCCAGCCTTTGCCAGCTCCCCTCAGCCTTCAGAACAGCTTCATGTGAAAACAACAAAGCTGTGACCAATTCTTCCCTCTTTCTACTCCTTGTGCAGAGCTGCCAAGGCTGCTGGGAGCTCCAGGCCCTGCCCACAATGAGAATAGTGTGATGTGTGCTGAGAACAAGTCCTGCTTTGCGGGCTGGCTTTGTCCTAGCTAAGCTAAGCTTAACAGCTACTAAATGTTAGAACTGCTCCCCTGCAAGTTTTGGGAGAACAAGAACAACTTCTCCTCTGGGAACTGAGGCAAAAAATGTCAAACCCTCCAAGTTCCCTGACTGCTGAGAGGGTTTGCTGCCACTCCTCCACCTGCTTCTAACCCAGTTCTGAAGCCACCTGTTCTCAAGGTGGTCTCCTAATTCTGGAACCTGAGCTACACTGGCATGCTAAAAAAAATCACCTTTCTTTTACATCTTTTTCTCAAAAAAAAAAAAAAAAAGCTTTCACTGCTTCCAGCAAAGAGAAGGTGGCAGAGAGTTTCTAATTCTGTAATTCTGAAGCTGTCAGCTCCTTTGTTTCTGTGGCAGCTGGAGCAGGGCAGAGTGACAAGGATCTGGGAGTTGGTGTAGCTGAAAGCTGTGTCTGAGCCAGCACTTTTTACCTGGCTAATAATATTTATAATTGCTTGGCTGTTATTAGAGGAGGGCAGAAAGAAAATCAGAAGGTTGAAAATCTTGTCTGGAAATTTTAACATTGTTGGGTGCCAAGCAATCCTCCATCATGGGGGGGGTTTATTTTATTTTATGGGAGAGGAGAGGAGAGGAGAGGAGAGGAGAGGAGAGGAGAGGAGAGGAGAGGAGAGGAGAGGAGAGGAGAGGAGAGGAGAGGAGAGGAGAGGAGAGGAGAGGAGAGGAGAGGAGCTGCTGGGTGACAACGGAAGGGGTTCTCTGTTTGGTTCCTTGCCCTGCTTCAGCATGCTGCTCCTGCCAGGCCAGGCTGGTTCTAAGGCCAGAGCACGGCTCTGATCCGAGCAGGAGTCCCTGTCCCAGCCCCAGATAACTGTGTTATCTCACAGGGGAATGGGGCCAGCCCTTCCCAGATGGGTCAGGGAGGAAGGCAATCAAAGGGAGCTGTGCCATGGGGAGCCTGGCAGGCACAAAGGGCTCCCTTTGAAGGTATTTTGGGAGATCAAGGGCACCCAGGGGGCTGCACTCATCAGCAGCAGAGCATCCTTTGTGTGCCCAGCTCTGCCTTGCAGTGCTGCACAGGGGCTGGGACAGTGACCTTGTCCCTGCCAGCCCTGTGACATTCACTGAGCACCTTCCAAAAGAAATGGCAGCATATCCTATAGGAACTGCTGCTCCCTTCTGGAGCCCCTCGCTCCCATCCCTGCTGTCTGTGCCTCCCAGCAGAAGGGAGGCTGTGGTGAGCTGGAAATGAGTCCATGGAGCTGTGGGGACGATCTGCAGGGCAGCACGGGCTCTTTGATGGGTGCAGCCGCCCCCGGAGCAGCTCTGGGTCAGCTCTCCACAGGCAGAGGAAAAGTCCCTTCCCAAAGCCTGAGGCAAAGCAATTGAGGGATTCAAGCATTTAAGAGATTTTCTGCAAAGATTTTCACTTCGATTGACCTTTAAAAGGCCAATTCTGAGGCCTTTGTAGTTAAAGCTGATCAGTGGGGGACAATGTTAGCACTTATTTATTTTTCTTCTATTTTTTTTATTTTTTACCCCACAGTTTCCCAAAATGACTCTTCAAACTCCCCAGTCATGAAGCACATGGACAAAAGCAGTCAGTGACTCAGGAGCTGATGTTTGCACTCCGTGTGCTCCCCTCCATCCCCTCAGGCTCCAGACACAAAGATTCCTGCCCAGGGCACCTTTCCCACCCCAGCTCACACCCGGCGCTGCTGGATCCAAACCCTGGAGCACAGGGCTCATGGTTCCCTGGGGCCAGAGCAGCTCAGGACATGCCAGGAGTGCTGTCCTGAAGGCGTCCTGGGGCTGTCCTGGGGTGGTGGCCCTCCTCAAGGGAAGGAGCTGCAGGGCAGGAGCAACTGGTGCAGGGCAGGAGCAGCTGGTGCCTCAGGCTGCAGCATTTCAGGGAGTTGTTGTGGCAGCACATTAAACTCCCTGAGGGCTTCCCAAACCCTGCATCACCCAGGGCTAATGCAGCTAGCTCCCTATGGCATGAGTTAGGGTACAGGAAAATAGGTAGTTATAAACTCCATCCATCCATCCATCCATCCATCCATCCATCCATCCATCCATCATCCATCCATCCATCCATCCATCCATCCATCATCCATCCATCCATCCATCCATCCATCATCCATCCATGCATCCATCCATCCATCCATCCATCCATCCATCCATCATCCATCCATCCATCCATCCATCCATCCATCATCCATCCATCCATCCATCCATCCATCCATCCACAAGAAGTTTTATTCTGTGATAAACACCAAGGGCCAGTCTGATCCAGGCCCTTTACCCTTCCCGGGAAGAATTCCTGGTTGTCTCAGATTTCTGAGCGGGTGGCAGCCCTGGTGATCTGCCCTGAGCTGCAGCACAGCCACATCTCCATCCCACGCTCTGTGTGCTTCTGGGGCCTGGAAAAGCCCCCTGCACATCCCTGCCAGCCCCTGGCACGTGCCAGGGCAGGAGCCACCTGGTTCCCAAGGGCAGCATTCCTCCTGGCACTGCCCCTGAGCGCTCTGCAGGGCTGAACTCTGTGCCAGGGCCTCTCTGCTCCTTCTCCCCAGCCTGGCAGGGCTGTGGGCTCGGGGAGCCACAGGAGATACCAGGCAGGGACATTGCTGAGCTTGGAGTGACCAGGCTCCATTCCTGACCCAGGGCACACAGGCAGCTCCAGACCTTGGGCCACAGCCCAGGATCAGGTATCCCTCTGGCACTGCCTGGGTGACAGCCAGTCCCCGGCATGGGGAAGGCTGGGATGTGTGTCCCTGGGGCTGGCTGAGGGTCCCCGTTGTGCCTTTGTTTAATTTACCACTTCTGAGATGTCATTTTATTGTCCTCCAGCTGCTCGCAGCTCTTTGGCATCCCCCATACCCTGCAGGAAGGGCCATGGACTGACCTGCCCTCCCCAGGACTCACACCCTGTGCCTTGGAGCAGCATCTGCTCCATCCCCCTTTCCCTCATGGAAAACTCTGAATCTCAATCTCAGCCCTGGGCAGCACCTGCCCCATCCTCCTTTCCCTCATGGAAAGCTCTGGGAATGCTCAATCTCAGCCTCTGGGGCAGCACCTGCTCCATCCCCTTTTCCCTCATGGAAAACTCTGGGAATGCTCAATCTCAGCCTTGGGCAGCACCTGCTCCATCCCCCTTTCCCTCATGGAAAACTCTGAATCTCAGTCTCATCCATCTCCTCCACAAGCGTCGTGGCCTTGTACATCACCCTCATACCGGTCAGCACTGTCAGTGTGTGTGTTTATACCCAAATTAAAATTACATCCAAATATATATACATAAATATACATATTTATATGTAAAACTGAGAGGAAAGATTCCCTCCTTAGAGCCTGAAATGCTCCCAAAAGAGCGACTCCCATCTTGCTGATCTGCTCATGTTGTACCTCTGCTAATGAATTAAGGATTTTGTAAGCTGAAAGGGCAGAAGTGTTGCCACCAAGTAAATCACCTTATCTTCCCCAGCTGAGAGCACAGACAACAGGTGAGCTGTGGAAAATCATACAAAAGATGTATTGATTTCTCTTTTTTTAATTCCTTTTCCCACTTTCCCACCTCCCAGCTGGTGCCAAAGAGGAGATAAGAGCTGCCAGGACTTCTGAGGGGATGAGTCACCTTCTTTCAAGCCTCTGGGACTTGACTTTAAAAAATCGGCGAAAGAAAAGCTTCAGCCAAGAGAAAACAAGAATCAACGGGAGAAAAGGCTCCCCAGAGTGTGAGCTGGAGCTCAGGCAGTGAGGGGTTCGAGGGAGATGTGCTGGGGGGAGCAGAGGAACAGAGCAGTTCTGTGTGCAGGAGTTACAGCCTGGCTCTGTCCCAGGCTCCTGCTCCATCCCAGGTTGAGACATCCCCTGCTCACCCTGTGATCCTGAATTTTGGCAGCCTGCAGGGTCAGGGCAGAAAGCACAGCCAGACCAGGCTCAGTGCCCAGGAACAGCACCTGGACGATTCCTGCCCTGGGGCAGATGAAAATGCCCCTGGGGGGACACAGCTGTCCCAGCAGGACCATCCCTGCCTGTGGGGTCAGGGTCCAGCAGGAGAGGTGACTGAGGAGCGTGGAGCTTGTGCCCCGTGCCAAGAGGGGCAGGCAGCTGTGCCAGGGCTGCTGGCAGAGGGCAGGGAAGGACATTTGTGCCCGTGGCTCCCTTGGTTCCCCTGGTTCCCTTGGCTCCCTTGGTGTCCTTGGTTCCCTTGGTGCCCTTGTTTCCCTTAGCTTCCTTGGCTCCCTTGGCTCCCTTTGCCTTCCCCTCAGCTGCTCCTGAGCCCACTGGGCACAGCTCGGCGGCAGGGCCTGGCTCCCAGGGCTCTGAGGAAGCCTTTTTCCTGTTTCACCTCTCCAGGCCTGGCTCCCAGGGCCCTGAGGAAGCCTTTTCCCTGTTTCACCTCTCCAGGGCCCTGGTGGCTCATGGCCCCGTGCCCCCAGGCTCCCAGCCCTGCTCTCCCTTGGGAAGGGCAAGGCAAGGTCACTGCCTGGGCCCTCCAGCCTGGTGCTGTGCCAGGTCTGTCCTCGCTGCCCTTCTCTGCAGGCTCAGCATCCCCACTGCTCTGCACCATCCTGCTGCCCCTTCCTCACCAGTCTCCTCTCATTTCCCTCAACAGCTGCCCAAAGCAAGTGCTGGATGTGATCAGTCCCTGCCCCAAAACACCCGACACTGCTGGAGCCCTGGAGGTTCAGCATTGGCTCCCTCTGTCTGTCCTTGACATCCCCAGCCCTGCAGCCTCCGGGGTCAGGGCATCCAGCACGGCTTTGCTCGGGGTTTCTGCCTGTCTGTGTGTGAGTGTGGATGTGCTGACACTGCTCTGAGGGGTGACACTTCCACCCTTCCCAGGAGCTGTGCAGCACTGGCTGGGATCAGATGGGATCAGCGTGGATGGAATCAGCCTGGATGGGGTCAGCCTGGATGGGACCAGCCTTCCCAGGTGTTCCACCCTTCCCAGGAGCTGTGCAGCACTGGCTGGGATCAGATGGGATCAGCGTGGATGGAATCAGCCTGGATGGGGTCAGCCTGGATGGGATCAGCCTTCCCAGGTGTTCCACCCTTCCCAGGAGCTGTGCAGCACTGGATGGGATCAGATGGGGACAGACTGGATGGGATCAGATGGGATCAGCTTGGATAAGATCAGCCTTCCCAGGTGTCCCACCCTTCCCAAGAGCTGTGCAGCACTGGATGGGATCAGATGGGGACAGACTGGATGGGATCAGCCTGGATGGGACCAGCCTTTCCAAGTGTTCTACCATTCCCAAGAGCTGTGCAGCACTGAATGGGATCAGGTGGGATCAGCCTGGATGGGATCAGATGGGATCAGCTTGGATAAGATCAGCCTTCCCAGGTGTCCCACCCTTCCCAAGAGCTGTGCAGCACTGGCTGGGATCTGCCTGGATGGGATCAGCTTTCCCAGGTGTCCCACCCCTCTCAGGAGCCACTGGATGGGATCAGGTGGGATCAGCCTGGATGGGATCAGCCTCCCCAAGTGCCCCACCCCTCCCAGGAGCCACTGGATGGGATCAGGTGGGATCAGCCTCCCCAGGTGATCCCCAACAAGCTCAGTGCCCTCATCTCTCCTCATGCCAGGATGTGGCACCAGGAGTTCTCTGCCTGACTCCAGGAATCTCCTGAGCTGGGAGGGCCCCACGGGGCTCATTCAGGGCAGCTCCTGCCCTGCACAGACAGCCCAGCAGCCCAGGCTGTCCCTGTGCAAACCCTGCGGGGAGCACAGCCCCAGAGCCAGCACCTTTAGGAGAGTCCTATGAACTGGGAATCTTGTCCCACACATATGGGCCAGCATTCCAGGCTGTGCTGCCATGGGAGACTCCAAAGCACAGAATGGAAATCTCTGAACAGAGGGACAGCACAAGGAAAGCTCTGCAGCTTCAGGGGCTGCTCCTATGCCCAGGTTCAGATCTAAATAAAATACACTGAGTCAAAGCCTCAATCACACATTTCCTAGCAGTGCTCATTATCACAGCATCAGAGTATGTCACAACCCATTAATTAACTAATCTTCCTGTCCTTTGAGTACATTATCCCTACTTACAAATGGAGATTTGAGGTTCAGAGAGATTAAAACCCAAAGTTTCCAGGAATGCTGATTGCTCTGCGCTGCACATGATGGGAGCGCAAAGCAAAGCACATCAGGGGTGCTGCCTCCTTCCCCCTCTGTGGTACCAATTATTCTATTTCCCATTTCTCCCCTTTCCCACTTTTCTTTCTGACCTTTTTTTTTTTCCATTCACCTCTTTGCCTGCATTAGCTCTCTTAGACAAACCCCCCCACATCCCACATCCTCCTGGTGTTTGTGGCTCGAGCTGCAACCTGAGGTGTGACAGGTCTGGGTGGACACAGGGCCACTAGTGGTGACCTGTGGGTGACCTGCTGAGGTGCTTCTCTCTCTTCACAGGGCATCCCTCAGTCCTGGATCAGACACCTCTGTTGGCTGTTTAAAATCCTTGGCATTAAAACCATGCTAGGATGCAGCAGAGATGAGGGAAGAGGAGAAGCTGCAGCTCTGTGTGCCACAAGGGTCAGGAGAAGGGAAGGGGAGAAGCTGCAGCTCTGGGTGCCACAAGGTTCAGCACAGGTCAGCCCAGTGCAGCCCTGCTGGGCTGGCTCTGACGCTGCTCTGAGCCCCTGCCCCATCTCCAGTGTCCCCACAGCTGCATCTCCTCACAGGTTGGGTGCTGGAAGCCAAAATCTCCCTCCCTGCAGAGCTCTGGAGAGCTGTGCCCACCTTGGGAAAAGCAGCCTGGGAGATGGCAATGCCACGTCCCAGAGAATGCCCAGAGTGCAGGGGGGAACCTCTCCATGTGTGCCTGTTTGCAGTGACCCCCTGCCCCACCAATAGCAGGGAAATGCCCAGAGCAGCCTCAGCTGGGCTGTGAATGAGCCCCAGGGGCTGTGTGCCAGCAGAGCTGCCCCAGTTACCCAAACACCCCTCCCCAGGTGATTTTACATCCCGGGGAGGTGGTGTTATCCAACAGCAATCATCAGCTAAACAGCTCCAATTGCCTATGAAATGGAGAAATTCCCAAATGGGAGTGCAATCTGGGAAGCACTTGCTGATGGATGTTTAATGGGAATATTGACTATCTGGGCTTTTCTGCCTAATCAGTGCAGTGGATTTATGTGAATGTTCATTGTTCAGCCCTCGGTGTCATCAGGCAGCTCTGCTTTGATTATGGTGATTGATTCTGCTCTGCTGCTGTCTGTAACAGCTTTGAGCTGATTCAATTCCCTCTCAGCTCCCTCCCCCAAAAATCACCTGCGCTTGGGACTTCATGGATTTTTCAGAAGAGCGTGAAAAAAATCCATCAGGATCATTTTCTCTGAGCTGCTCGTCAGCCTGGCCCTGAGCTTGGTGCACTAATCCCACCTCAGCTGCAGTAAGGGGGCTCAAAGGAGAATCCCTGCTCTGGAACCCACCCAGCCCAGTGCTGGAGAGCTGCTGCTCCACCTCAGCTGCAATAGGGGGGATCAAAGGAGAATCCCTGCTCTGGAACCCACCCAGCCCAGTGCTGGAGAGCTGCTGCCCCACCAGCACTGCCCTTGTCCTGCTCTGAGCTTCCTGGCCCCAGTTCCTGCCTCTCTCCCTTGTTACACTTCTGTCTGCAGGGCCAGAAATCCTCTGCCATCGATTTCTGCTCTCCACAAAGTCTCTCCTTAATCCTCTCTTTGTTAAGCTAAACACACCAAGATCCCCGAGCTTCTCACAATAAGCAGGTTTCCAATCCTTTAAGCATTTTCCTGGCTCTCCCCTCAACCCTTGGCAGTACCTGTTGGTCCCAGCCTGGACACAGCCTGGACACAGCCTTCCTGCAGCTCTGCCAGCATTTTCCTGGCTCTTCCCTTGGCAATCACCTGTTGGTCCCAGCCTGGACACGGCCTCTCTGCCGCTTTGCCAGGAGCAGGGCTGCTCCAGCTTCCCTCCTCCACTCAAACATCCCTGTCCAGCCTCCCTTCTCCACTCAAACATCCGCTGTTTGTAAGGCCAAGGATGCCCCAAGCTCCTGTAGCCCAGGAGCTCCTGCTCAGCCTTTAGGACTTCTGCAAGTTGTGGTCCTTGGAGAAGGCTCTGGAACCCTGAAAGCACAGACAGAGCCCTGGAGCTGAGCCCAGATACTGCCCAGTGTGACAGTAGTCACAGGGGTCCCAGGATGAGGGAAGAGATGAGGATCTGACTCCATGTTTCAGAAGGCTGATTTATTATTTTATGATATATATTACATTAGAACTATACTAAAAGAATAGAAGAAAGGATTTCATCAGAAGGCTAGCTAAGAATAGAATAGGAAATAAGAATGATAAAAAAAGGTTTGGGTCTCGAACACAGAGCCCAAGCCAGCTCCTTGTGATTGGCCATTAACTAGAAACAACCAACATGGGCCAATCACAGATGCACGTGTTGCATTCCACAGCAGCAGATAACCATTGTTTACATTTTGTCCCTGAGGCCTCTCAGCTTCTCAGGAGGAAAAATGCTAAGGAAAGGAATTTTCATAAAAGATGTCTGTGACAGTCCAGACTCTCAGGGATCTCACACCCTCTGTGACAGCTCTGCCCATGGCTCCAGTGCCTCAGGTCCCTCCCCATGCTGGGTGGGCTATGGCCAGAGGAAATGGCCCCAGATTGCACCAGGGATGGATTAGGGTGGATATTAGAAAAACCCCTTCCTGCAAAGGGTGGGCAGGGGTTGGAACAGGGTGTCCAGGGCTGGAGTCATCATCCCTGGAAGTGTCCCAGAACCCATGGATGTGGCACCTGGGCACATGGGCCGTGGGGAACACAGTGGGCTGGGTTCAGGGCTGGGCTTGGGGGTCTCAGAGGTGATTTCCAACCTTTAGGATTCATGGACTGACAGGACAAGGGGATGGCTTTAAACTGGAAAGGAGTAGGTGGGATAAAAGTCTTTATTGTGAGGGTGAGGCCCTGGCACCGGTGCTCAGAGCAGCTGTGGCTGCTCCTGGATCCCTGGCAGTGCCCAAGGCCAGGCTGGACACTGGGGCTGGAGAACCTGGGACAGTGGGAGGTGTCCCTGCCATGGCAGGGGTGGCACTGGGTGGGATTGAAGGTCCCTCCCAACCCAAGCCATTCCATGATTCCATGATTCTCCATCTGCTGGGCCATCTAACTGCCTCTCCTGACCCAGAAATGTTTTAAGATGAGTCCTGGATTCTCCCCTTTGGGCTTTACTCTCCCATGCAGACCAGCCCAGTGGTGACCCCACAGGCCCAAAGCAGCTCCTGGTGCTGTGCAGATCCAGACTTTGTGTCTCACAGAAATCTCTCCTCACAAAACTCCATATCACAATCAGGGGAGGAGGTGAATTCTTTTTTCCAGAGAGTCAGTGTGAGTGCACAGGACCCCTGTGCTGGCCCTTGTCCCTGTCAGCCCAGGCTGGCACAGCCTCCAGGGAGTTAAACCTCTTGCAAAAGCACATTTCCTGCCAAGCCTGGCTCTGGCAGCTCCCCCTGAGCTGTCACACAGCAGATGAGCCCCTCTCCTGCAGCACTGCCAACGTCCTGCTCTGCCCTCCTAAGGGTTCCAGAGTTTTCAGTCCTTGGCACATTTGTCACCTCTCTTCTCCAGAGGAATGTGGGCAGAGCCCCTCCATGGATGGAGAGCAGAGGGGGAGGTTTTGGTGCAGAAATATCCCTTGTTGGATGGCCCAGCTGGACTGGAGATCTGGGCACCAGGGAATGGTTCAAACGCAGCTCTCAGCCTGGCTTTGAGCACAGTGACACACAGGGATGGTCCCAGGCTTCCAGCCAGTGATCCTGCATGGAAATGGGGAATCCTGGAATGGGCTGGGTGGGAAGGGACCTTAAATCCCACCCAGTGCCACCCCTGCCATGGCAGGGACACCTCCCACTGTCCCAGAGTGCTCCAGTGTCCAACCTGGCCTGGGGCACTGCCAGGGCTGGAAAATGTTCTGTACTACCCCAGAATCCAGGGCAATCCAGCAGAATACAATGACCAGAATCCATCTTTTTACCACCTGGAACATTGGTGCTCTGGTTTTCTTCTTGATTTCAAGAGACTCCAAGATATACAGGAAAATCAGCTCCACAGCAAGGGTTCACAGATCGAATTTTGGCACCTGAAGCTCAGGAATACCCTTTAAACTGCTGCAAACTCCTGCCAGGCTTGGAGGGACATCAGCACCCTCAGGAGAGATGGGCAAGGCTGGGGAGATGAGCTCAGGCTGGGGTCACTCAGCCTGGCTCCTTTTAATGCTTTCCAGATGGATATGTCCCTGTCCATGGACTGGGACTGGATGGGGATGGACGTGTCCCTGTCCATGGACTGGGACTGGATGGGGATGGACGTGTCCCTGCCCATGGATTGGGATGGACGTGTCCCTGTCCATGGATTGGGACTGGATTGGGATGGACGTGTCCCTGCCCATGGATTGGGATGGACGTGTCCCTGTCCATGGATTGAGACTGGATTGGGATGGACGTGTCCCTGCCCATGGATTGGGATGGACGTGTCCCTGTCCATGGATTGGAACTGGATTGGGATGGATGTGTCCCTGTCCATGGATTGGGACAGATTGGGATTTACGTCCCTTCCATTTGAGGTCCCTTCATTCTGTAAAATGTCCCTCAGCAGCTGGGGGTGCAAGGTGGGCTCAGCAGAGGGAACCTGCTCTATATTCCCTTTCCCTGCTCAGACAGGACCCCTGTTTCTGCCTGTGCCTGGTGAGGAGTCAGGCAAATCCTCCCTCTCCTCCTCTCCCAGAGAGGAGAGAATTCTCCTCTCCTCAGTTGGCTGGATTTGGGAAAGAGTTAAAAACCATGGCTCTGTCTCAGGCTGCCCATGTGATTTTTTAACAAGTTTTATCAGGCCAGAGATTTCAAAGAGCTCAGTTCCTGTTAGAAACACCAAAAAAAAAGAGCCAGATTTGTTCCTGACCACAAGGCATCTGGCAAGTCCTGCTGTGACATGAAGAGCCAGAGCTTCAAAGGGGCTGGTGGAGATCCAGCCCTTCCTCACCCCAGGGCTCCTCTCCCTTCATCCAAAAGGAGAAAGCAGCCTCAGATCAGCGAGGTGTTCTGAGGCCAGATTCACAAACATCCCCTGCAATCCCTGTCAGAGGAGGAAGGAAAGGCAGATGAGAGATTTGGCTGGACAGATGGAGAGATTTTCCACTTCTCTGTTACAGTCCTTGCAGGGATGGCAAAAGGATTTTGCTAGGAGCAGGAAATATTGACAGGAATATTCCCCCCAGCATTTTCCTTTAGGTTCTGGGAGATCCTGGCAGCACCAGGACAATGTCCTGACACACATCCAACCCCTGGTGTCCCAGGCCAGCAGTGTGTGTGCATTTCCCAGCCCTATAAGGCTCCCCCTTCACCCCCTGTGCCTTCACTCCCTGTGACACCCAGCCCAGGGAGGTTTCTGCTGCTGGGACCTGCACAGGGACAATTTGGCCCCTTGTGGTGGCCCTGACATGGCCAAGTCACCTCCAGGGCATGACAAGGCAACTCTTGGGCACCAGGAGTCATCCCACAGCATGCCAGACCTGCTCCTCTCCCTGAGTGCTGTGGCAGGAGGAAGGGACCCGTCCCACCCAGTGAAAATTGCCAGGAAAGGCCCCTCCTCAGCTGAGCTTGGGGTTGATGAAATGCAGAAGAGTGACCAAAACCCACCCTGTGTCTGAGATCTGCTGACGAGCTGGGATTTCACAAGTGAGCAACTGCTTTAATTCATTTTTAAAGAATTGCTGAGGAGCCCAAGGAGCTCATCTGTGCTGTGCAAATATGGGTTTTACACCAGAGCAGGCACAGATGCCTGCAGCTCAGCATCCCAACACTGCAAGAGTTACCTGCAGCAACTTCTGACTGTGCAAAGCTCAAACCAGACCATCCCAAAACCCCCACACAGGGATGGACCTGACCCTCAGAACCTGCCCAGCTGTCTGCAGAGCAGGGTTAGAGGAGGCACAGCCCCAGGATGGCTCACAGGGCTCTTGTCACTGTCACAGCCCAGGGTGGCTCACAGGGATTGCCCTGACCCTCAGAACCTGCCCAGCTGTGTAGAGAGCAAGGGTAAAGGAGCATCTCTGGGATTGTCTGGATCCATTGATTCCTGGTGAGGCTTTGGTTCTGGGAATTCTCCCTCTGGTGCTCTGCAACAGGGAGCAAATGGGCAGAGCAGTGTGGGATCAGCTGCTGGAGCTTGCTCAGTGTGCAGGGAAGGGATGCAGATTGCCCAGCCTGGCCAGGGCTGGGCTCTGCAGCCTGAGCTCTGCTGCTGCTGCTTGTAGCAGGTTTGGTTCCAGCTCGGACAGACATGGAGGGCAAAAGCAGAAAGCCCTGTGGTGTCTGTAACCCTCCTGCTGGCACTGGCACAGCACTGCTCCTCTCCTGCCTCTGGAGGGCTTCAATGCCAAACCCCAGGGCTTGGTTTGGGCAGGTCTGAAATGGCTCCATCTCCTCTGTGCTGGCAGGAGTTTAGGAGCTGGGGGTGCCAGGTGCTGGGATAGGGCTCTGGGGAGGTGCAGGGGCACTGGGACCCTGAGAGGAGGAGCTGTGGGTATCCCTGCCCTGCCCAAACCCTGTTGGTGTCCCTGCTCTGCCCAAACCCTGTGGGTGTCCCTGCCCAAACCCTGTGGGTGTCCCTGCCCAAGCCCTGTGGGTGTCCCTGCCCAAGCCCTGTGGGTGTCCCTGCTCTGCCCAAACCCTGTGGGTGTCCCTGCCCAGACCCTGTGGGTGTCCCTGCCCTGCCCAAACTCTGTGGGTGTCCCTGCCCAGACCCTGTGGGTGTCCCTGCCCAGACCCTGTGTGTGTCCCTGCTCTGCCCAAGCCCTGCCAGCAGCTGCTGCTGGGAGCTGCATTCCCTCCCAGTGCCTGTCACCCTCTGTCCTTGTGTCACTGGCACATGGCTGTTTGAGGGTGTTCTGCCATCTCTGCCTGCCAGGCCCTAAACCCTGCCTGCCTTGAGTTCTTCCACACACTCTGCATCTCAAAGTGTGGCTCTCAAAGCTGCTGCTGCTGCTCTTTTCTGCCCCCATTTCCTGTTTCCAGCTCATTCCAGCTCCCTGCAGCGTTTCACTGCTGTTACCCAGAGCACCTGGGGCTGTCCTGCCTCCCTGGCAGTGCCCAAGGCCAGGCTGGATGGGGCTGGAGCACCCTGGGATGGTGGGAGGTGTCCCTGCCATGGCAGGGGTGGCACTGGGTGGGATTTGGCCCTTCCAACCCAAACCATTCTGGGATTCTGGGGTTCAACATCCAGCTCTGCACATCAAAGCCGCTGCCTGCTCTGCTAAACAGGGATAAGAGTTTTGCCAAAGCCTAGAGAATATTTCTGCTAAGCCTTCAGCATCCTGACACTCACACCACCATTATTTATGCTGCAGAGTGGAAAGGCAGGCAGGATTTTAATGGAAACATCCTCTAATCCATCTGCATGAGCATTTCCAGCTCTGTATTACTGCCCAGCTCTCCCTAGCACAGGCAGCCCAGCACTCAGCACCTCCCACGCTGAGGCCCAGAGCCAGAATAACTCTCCCAGATGGCCAAGTGCCAGGGAAGAGGGTGTTTGTAATGGGAACAGAGAGGAAAAACTGCTCCTGTCAGAAGCAATCGGGCAGCCCTGCCCATCCCCAGCACAGCAGGGCTGAGCAGCCTCGCTCAGGGAGCCCAGAATGAGGGGCTGGGGCTGCCCTGCCAGGAGTGACTCCTGCTCTGGTGTGGCAGGGTCCCAGAACGAGCTGAGAGTTTGGAATCTCGCTGCAAGGTCTCAGGAGGCTGCTATATTATTATATTGTATTATATTGTATTATATTGTATTATATTACATTGTATTATATCACATTATATTATATTATATTATATTATATTATATTATATTATATTATATTATATTATATTAATTTCATTGCATCATATCATATCATATCATATCATATCATATCATATCATATCATATCCTAAAACTATACTAAAGAAAGAGAAAGGAGACATCAGAAGGCTTCACAAGAATGAATAATAAAAACCTGTGACTGACCAGAGTCCCCCACAGCTGGCTGTGATTGGCCATTAATTAAAAACAATTCACATGGAACCAATCAAACTTTCACCTGCTGGTAAACAAC
The DNA here is from genome assembly GCF_028551555.1 of Melozone crissalis. NCBI lineage: Eukaryota > Metazoa > Chordata > Aves > Passeriformes > Passerellidae > Melozone > Melozone crissalis. The sequence goes on along the minus strand of NW_026535784.1, from coordinate 1,341,621 downwards.
ATCCAAGCCACATCCCAAAGCAGCAAACACAGGAGAAGCAATTAAATAATTATTGTTTGCATTCCCCTTTGAGGCTTCTCAGCTTCCCAGGAGAAGAAATGCTGGGCAAAGAGGATTTTTCAGAAAATATCATGGTGACATCCTGCCTCCCTCAGGATGGGGACAGCTCCCAGGGCAGGACAGTGGGACAGCAGAACAGTGGGACAGCAGGACAACAGGACAGCAGGACAGTGGGACAGCAGGACAGGGCCCAGCAGCTCTGGTGCTGCAGCAGTGTGAGGGAAGGGAGCTGATCAGGATGCAGGGCTGCATTTCCAGCTGGGATTGGGATGCTGGGCTGCATTTCCAGATGGGAATTTCCTGCCTGGGATCGGGATGCAGGGCTGCATTTCCAGCTGGGAACACCTGGGGTCGGGATGCAGGGCTGCATTTCCAGCTGGGAATTTCCTGCTTGGGATCAGGTGTGTGCTCCAGAGCCATCCAGGGGTTCTCCAGCCTGTGAGCACATCCTAGGTGGTGTGAGCATCCATCCATCCCTCCAAAGGGATCCAGGGACTCTCCCAGAGTTTCAGCCCAAGCACAGCTGCCCTGCCCCAGATCAGATTGAGCTCTGCCCAGCACAGGGGATCCCTCAGAGAGCAGAGTCCCAGAGCCTGCTGACAGAAACAGCAATTTAACCAGTGTGCAAACACGCTGAAAGGCAATGGGATAAGCAGGAGAAGCAGGATGGGAGCCCTGCACGGGGAGCTTGCTTTGTGAGGAGAGGATTTGTGTCAGCAGCCAGCCAGGAGCCCAGCATTCCACCCAGACCAGCAGTGCTTGTCCTTCAGAGTCTCCTGGAATGGACAAGGAGTCACTTAAAATAGCATTAGGGCAGCGACAGCAGCACCAATTTGCCTGATAAAGCCTTTCTGCTAATCCTGATAGGAGCTGACAATTGGTGTCACCCCGAGTTAGCAGCTCTGACTGCAGCCCCAGCCCTGCTGGGAGCTCTGAGCTGCTAGAGGGATTTTACTGCCCTGGAAGCTTGTGCAAAACACAGAAACTCTGCTTGCCCAGCCTTGCTTTTCCCGAGTCCCTGGCAGAATAATTGGGTATTGGGTAGGAATTGTGCCCTGGCAGGGTGTGAGGCCCTGGCACAGGGTGTGAGGCCCTGGCACAGGTGCCCAGAGCAGCTGGGGCTGCCCCTGCATCCCTGGAGTGTCCAAGGCCAGGTTCGACACTGGGGCTGGCACAGAGTGCCCAGAGGAATTGGGGCTGCCCCTGCATCCCTGGAGTGTTTCCAAGGCCAGGTTCGACACTGGGGCTGGGAGCAGCCTGGGACAGAGGAAGGTGTCCCTGTCATGGCAGGGGTGGGATTAAATTGTCTTTAGGGCCCTTTGCAACCCAAACCTTCCCGTGGCTCTGTGGAAAGCCTGAGATGCTGTGCAAAGCCAGGTGGATGTGCATCCACGGGGACACAGAGGGAGCCAGGAGGACACTGCTGTGCCAGGGAAGCTCTGCAGTTGTGATGTGAACAGGGCCCTGCTGGTGCTCTCCTGCCCCCTGTGTGTGTCTCAGCCCTGATAACTGCAGGCATTTCCGGCTCCCGTGCCTTTGCTGGGCTCCCTCCCAGCTGCCACCCATCCCCTGGCAGGTGACAATGGCTCAGATGAATTCAGAGTGGACACAGGAGTGCTGCTCCCCCTGACACCTCCTGTCAGAGCAATTCCCTTCTGCCCGCTCTGCCCTGCACAGAGCTGCGTGTGCAGCCTGCAGGCATCGTGCTCAGGGAGCTGCTCTGCTTTTATTGGCTTTTTTTGGCTTTTCTGGGTCGCACTGGAGGTGTTACAGACAGAGAGATGCACAGAGCAGGGCCCTGCCTGTGCCCACAGGGTGCAGCAGGAGAGTCTCCCACCTGTTCAGGGTTCCAGCCCAAACGGCAGCTGGGTGAAACCTCACAGGGCTCCTGTCACTGTCACAGCCCAGAGTGTGCCAAGGCATGGGGTGCCCTCCTCTCCCTGGGATGGGGGCAGGAGGGGCACCAGGGCTGCTCTGGGCACCAAACAGGGCAGGGGAGGGGAGGGGAAGGGAAGGGAAGGGAAGGGAAGGGAAGGGAAGGGAAGGGAAGGGAAGGGAAGGGAAGGGAAGGGAAGGGAAGGGAAGGGAAGGGAAGGAGAGTGCTGTAGGATTGTCAGGGGTAAGATGGTCGGGACAGACAGACACCAGAGATCTCTGGAGCCAGGGCTTGGAACTTGTGGTTTATTGCAAAGGGCCTGGGTGCAGGGGTCTGCTTGGAGCTGCCAGCCACAGCTGGAGCAGGGCCCAGAGAAGAAAAGAGAGGGAAAGAGGATGAGAGAGAGAGGATGAGAGGGTAAGAGAGTAAAAGGGTAAGAACTAAGAGAGCAAGGTTCCTGTTACAATACCGTAAATCTTCTTCTGTGCTGAATATTCTGATTCTCACTAACTAATCTAGTACAAGATACAAATCCTGTAGCATTTGCATACAGCATATAAGAATCATTATGTTACCATAGTGTGTTACATTTTAAACCCTAAAAACTCCTCTTTGGGACCCTTCTGCCAAGCTGGCAGGGTCTGCTCTGACCCTTGGAGCTGTCTGCAGGCAGAGGGTGTTGTTCCATCAAAAGGGGATCACCTTCAGCTGGCCATGCCATTGTTTTCCAGTTGTTCAATAACTGAGGGATCTCAAAGCTTGCTTTCATTTCTATCTCACTTATAGTTTCCATATTCTCAAAATCTCTTGCCAGACAACCATATTGATAAGGCTTTCCTATTTCACCTTCCCATCAGGGTGCCACCCATCCCGCTCAGGGCAGGGGCTGATCTCCCCTCCCCAGGACAGGGGACCCTGCAGGGCTCCCTCACCCTGTGCCCCTCTCTGGGCAGGAGGAGAAGCAGCATTGCTCCATCACCCTGTTACAATCCCCTGTGCTGCTGGATGTGCCCACCTGGGCTTGTCCTCTGCTGCAGTCCCAGCTCTGCCTCCCCCTGCCCAGCCCTCCTCCTCCTCCTCCTCAGCAAAACACCACCCAGGGCTCGTTTCTGCTGTGACATTTTCAGCATTTTCCTGCCAATGCAGGCTGAAAAGTGACCAGCACGGCTTTAATTGTGCTGGTGGGCTGCTCTCACACAAAGGCAGAGCTCTTTTCACAATGAGCCTCTAAAGGCTCTGTGGGAGGCACAGTGGGCTCTGCAAAGGGCACTTAAAGCTCAGAGCTCCGGGCCCAATTATGGAAATGAGGGGCAGCTGCTGGGTTTGCAGGCCTGCTGCCCAGAGACTGCTCCAGGTTCACTCTGGATTTCTGTGAATTGCCCCCAAATCCCTGCAGGGGGATGCTGTGCAGGACAGGGGATACTGTGCAGGACAGGGGCTGTTGCTGGTTCTGTGGATGCTGTGCAGGACAGGGGCTGTTGCTCACCAGGGTCCTGGGCCTGCTGCTCTCTGCCTCCTGCTCTCATTAGGGCATTTCTCTAATTGCAGGAACAAGTTATAGTCACATGTCCTCCTCAGACTGTACAAATGGGACGTGATGCTGCTCCATCTCCCCCTCTCCAAACTGGTATCAAGGTAGTAAATCAGGGGTGCTTTTGTGTCTGAAAAGGTCTTTTCACTCAACAAGGCCCAAGCAGATCCTCTGCTGAGGAAATTGGCGCCACCAGCAATAACAAAAACACAAGTAAGAGCCACCATCCTCTCCCAAATCACCAGCTTAAGGTTAAAGGCTTTTTACAAAGACCCAGAGTGTGTGCTGCTCATCAGGCTGCTCATATTTAAGTTGCTTGAGGCCTCACTTTTCAGCTTTCCTCCATAATTACAAGAGTTTTCACAAATTAATTACAGAGAGGGAAGGAAAGGAAAAAAGGCCTAATCATGTTAAGTGCTGCAAGTGGGTGCACCCACTGCTGAAATATTCCTGCTAAACTGCTGCCAGCTGAGGGCTCCTGTGAGGGTTTGGACAGAAGGAACTCATGCCCATAAATTATTTATTAAACACAAACATAAATTAAACATACATTTAAACATAAATTCATGTCCAGCACTGCTTTTGGATCCCCCTTTTTCGGTGGGTGATCTCTGTCTTGTGGCAGAGACCTTTGCCCGTGTCCCATGTGCAAACACCAGCCCTGGATTTGGGAAAGTGTTTGTGGTCCTGGAACTTTCCCTGTTTCCATGAGCCTGGGGATCCATCCCTGCACTGTGGGGGTGCCTGGAGGGTGTCTGGTCCTGGATCCATCCCTGCCCTTTGGGGATGCTGTTCCTGGATCCATCCCTACCCTTTGGTGTTCCTGGATCCATCCCTGCCCTTTGGGGGTTCCTGACCCTGGATCCATCCCTGCCCTTTGGGGTTCCTGGCCCTGGATCCATCCCTGCCTTTGGGGTTCCTGGATCCTTCCCTGCCCTTTAGGGGGGGACCTGGATCCATCCCTGCCCTTTGTGAGTGCTGTCCCTGGATCCATCCCTGCCCTTTGGGGTTCCTGCCCCTGGATCCTTCCCTGCCTTTGGGGTTCCTGGATCCTTCCCTGCCCTTTGGAGGTTCCTGCCCCTGGATGCATCTCTGCCTTTGGGGTTCCTGGCCCTGGATCCATCCCTGGGGCCAGAGCACACTGATCCCACAATTTCCCATTCCCTCCCCACCCCAGGACAAGTAGGACAGGAGTTCTGTCACTGAGAGTGAGGACAGAGCAGGGGAGTGATGGGGACCCTGGGGATGGCCCCAGAGCCTGGCAGGCCAGGCTGGGCTGGTGTCACAGCCTGGCTGGGGCACGCAGGGACGGCCCTCACTGAGGGCACACATGTGGCACCACTGTCAGCTGTCACACTGAGAGAAGGGGATCCCCAGGGCAGAGCTGGAGCAGGACAGAAATCAAACAGAAATTGAGCCAGCTGCTCTTTCCCTGGCAAGGACACACAGCCAGGGAACAGTCCCAGGGGCTGGGCTGGGTCTGTAGGGACAGAAACCACCCTGCACAGGGGATAGAAACCACCAGCACAGGGGACAGAAACCACCCTGCACAGGGGACAGAAACCGCCCTGCACAGGGGACAGAAACCACCCAGCACAGGGGACAGAAACCGCCCTGCACAGGGGACAGAAACCACCAGCACAGGGGACAGAAACCACCCAGCACAGGGGACAGAAACCACTCTGCACAGGGGACAGAAACCACCAGCACAGGGGACAGAAACCACCCAGCACAGGGGACAGAAACCACTCTGCACAGGGGACAGAAACCACCAGCACAGGGGACAGAAACCACTCTGCACAGGGGACAGTCCCTGCCCATTACAGGTGACAATCACTGCCCATTACAGGTGACAGTCCCTGCCCAGCTCTGGTGACAGTCCCTGCCCAGCACAGGTGACAGTCCCTGCCCATCCCGGGTGACAGTCCCTGCCTATCCCTGGTGTCCTACAGGCCATCCCCCTCATTCCCTGGCAGGCTGCAGGGATCAGTAGGATAAATGGAGCCCCAGGGCCTGGGAATGGCTCTCCCAGCCCAGCCCAGGGCTGAGGCCACCCCACTGCAGCCTGTCCCTGTCACCTGCAGGACTGGGGGACACTGATGGTCACCACTGATGTTCACCACTGATGGCCACAGGGAGCTGTGACACTGCCGGGTTGGAGCCTCCTGCCAGGAGCCCAGAGGGAGCTCGGGCAGATTCCTCTGCTCCAACATTCCTGGCTTCCAGGCCAGGAGAAAGCAGAGTCCAGGTGCCCCTGCCGAGGTGTGCCTGTACCCAGGTGTCCATGCCCAGGTATCCGTACCCAGGTGTCCGTGCCCAGGGCAGGGTGGCAGGGGATGAGCTTTGGGGTCCTTCCAGCCCAAACCTCTTTTTGATTTGAGATTTCCAGACCATTCCCAGCCCCCCAGCTCTCAGTGCTCTTCTCATGAGCAGTTCAGACACCTCTGAGAGCTTTTAAATGAGATTTATTTTCCCTTCAGATGAAGGCAGCGCTGAATACTGGAAGGAGAGGAGAAGGTTGGGCAGGAGCAAGGGGCACATGCCAACAAATCCCCGCTGGCTCTGGCTGTTGTGTGGAATTGGGCTGCATCTGTCACATCTGATTAGATTGTGTTGTCCTTTTTTATCTCCCTGATCTATGCTATGATTCTTCTGGTTTTATGTGACATTTCCTTGGCAATACAACTGCTTGGATTAGATATTCACAGTGTTTCCCTCACCATAAAATATCCAAATTGCAAAGGGTTATTTATTTGCACAGTTATGTTTTGCTTTGTCTTTTTGTTCATTTTTAATGTTGCTTTTTTTATGATATTTTATTTTGTGTGCTGGTGCTGCTTGTAAAGAGGATCCGTGTGGCTTTTTGCATTAAAAAATATCAACGAGTTACATTTAGAGCAGGGCTACCAAGCTGTACTTGGGCAAGGACATGTTTGGATTTGGTGTTCCAGGAACTGTGACTCCCTCCTCTTGGCCTGGGGTCAGTAAATCCAGTAAATCCAGGGAGACTTTCCAGGGAACCATGGGATGGTTTGGCTTTGAAGGGACCTTGACAATCCCCATGGGTAGGGACACCTTCCAGGGGGCCAGGTGTTCCACTGGGGCACTGCCAGGGCAGCCACAGCTGCAATGGGCACCTGTGCCAGGGCCTGTGGGGGCAGAACGATCAGGGCAGGCAAAATCCCACCCCAAATGAGAACTGTCCAAATCCCACCCCAACTGAGCATTGTCCACATCCCACCCCAAATGAGAACTGTCCACCCCTGACCGTGCTGCAAAGGGCCTGGGATCCTTTGGAGCTTGTGAACAAATAGCTGAGAATGGTGACAGACTGGGGAAAATAGGGAATAATGACAAAGAGAGACCAGGGCTGGTGTTCTCCATCTGTGACACCTCCAGGGATGGTGTTCTCCAAGTTGGGATCTCCAGGGCTGGTGTTCTTCATGATGTGACACCTCCAGGGCTGGTGTTCTTCATGCTGTGACACCTCCAGGGCTGGTGTTCTCCAAGCTGTGATCTCCAGAGCTGGTGTTCTCCATCTGTGACACCTCCAGGAGTTGATGTTCTCCAAGCTGTGATTTCTCTAGGAGCTGGTGTTCTCCAAGCTGTGATTTCTCCACAGCTCAGCAGTTCTGGGCTCTGGATCTCCAGGACATTCCAGTTTCACACAGTACCTTGCATGGCCATTTCCCAGCAGCACAGGCACCCCCTCCTCGTGCTCCCCATGTCCCCAGCACCATGCTGCACGGCAGGGACAATTCACAGGTGTCAGTGGCCCAGCTCTGGCCAGCTCTGTCCGTGGCTGTGACCCTGCACCATGAGTGACACCCACTCCATCAGCACAGACTGTACCCACTGTGTGCCCCTGAGGTTCTCCTCATCTCCAGTTTTTGTTTTGGTTCCCTGCAGGCTGCTGTGTCGCTGCCCAACTTCTGAAGCTCTCACATCCTGCCCACGAGGCCAGGGCTGAGCTGAGCAGCACAGCTGGGCTCTGCTGTCTGTGGGATCCCAGCTCCTGGGGCAGGTGGCTGGGAAAGCCCCCAGTCCCTTTAAACCCTCTGGCTGACTTAAATTCGGCTCGCAGAGGCCCAAGGAGGGTTCCATCCCTGCCAGAGGGCTGGGAGTGGGTGACCTTTGGGGTCCCCTCCAGCCCAAACCAGCTGGGTCTCCCTGTGGGCTCTGGGGCTGTGTCTGAGCTCCCCATTCCTGCAGGAGGAACTCAGCTCCAGGAGCCCCCTGGGCCAGGACCCTCTGGGTGCCATCCCCTCCCTGTGCTGTGCCCATGGCAGGCCATGCGGGGCTGCTGGGGTCAGCAAGGGAAGGAAGGGGGTCAGGAGAATGGTGGGAGCAGTGCCGCAGTGTCAGTGTCACATCATTTATGAAAAACCCTTTCCTTAGGATTTTTTTGTCCTGAGAAGCTGAGAGGCCTCAGGAACAAAATGTAAACATTGATTATCTGCTGCTGTGGAATGCAACAGGTGCATCTGTGATTGGCCTCATGTGATTGTTTCTAAATAATGGCCAATCACAGTCAGCTGGCTCAGACAGAAAGTCTGAGCCACAAACCTTTGTCATCATTCTTGGCTATTCTATCCTTAGCTAGACTTCTGATGAAATCCTTTCTTCTATTCTTTTAGTATAGTTTTAATGTAATATATATCATAAAATAATAAATCAAGCCTTCTGAAACATGGAGTCAACATTCTCATCTCTTCCCTCATCCTCAGACCCCTGTGAACACCGTCACAGCCTGGTGTCCCTCTCTGTCACAGCCCAGGAGCCAGCACTGCCCTGTGGTGACCCCTGACAGGTCCCTCTAGGTCCCCCAGCCCACCAGGGTGGGCACATCTCATCTCTGAGCCAGCAGAACCCTTCCCATTTCACCCAGGAGCAGCAGGGCTGACAGAGTTGGTTAAACACCACCTTGTGCTTGTGTGTGCATGTGCTCAGGAGATAAATATAATCCCTGGGACCCAATGTCTCACAAACTCCTTTCTGGAGGCTGCTGATTATCCCAGGGAGGTGAATCCATGCTGGTGAATTAGCAATGAGCTGCTGGAGCAGCCTGGCTCTGCCTGCTGAGGCAATTTTCCTGCTGAGGTGCTGAGTGTTTGCCAAGCCAAACATGCAGCAGTGTTATCTGTGTCTCTGTGTGTGCAGCAGAACAATCCCAGCTCCCTCACAAACCCTGCCATGGACAGGGATGGCTGAAAGCTGAGCTGAGAGAGGGGCTGGGTAAGGATTTGCATCCCAGGTCAAACACAAGGTGTGTGTTAAACAAACCCCAGCAGGGATGGGCACAGGCTCAGGGCAGCCCTGCCCCTTCCTTGTCCAGGGACACTGGGCCTGCAGCTCAGAGCTGTCACTGGGCACTGGGGTGTGACTGTGTTCAGAGGGGTCTCAGGATGAGGGAAGAGATGAGGATCTGACTCCATGTTTTAGAAGGCTGATTTATTATTTTATTATATATATTATATTAAAACTATACTAAAAGAATAGAAGAAAGGATTTCATCAGAAAGCTGGCTAAGAATAGAATAGAAAAGAATGATAAAAAGGTTTGTGGCTTGGACAGAGAGTCCAAGCCAGCTGACTGTGATTGCCCATTAATTAGAAACAACCCCATGAGACCAATCACAGATGCACCTGTTGCATTCCACAGTAGCAGATAACCATTGTTTACATTTTGTTCCTGAGGTCTCTCAGCTTCTCAGGAGGAAAAACCCTAAGGAAAGGATTTTCCATAAAAGATGTCTGTGACACTGGGCACCCTGGCAGGGCAATAACAGGAGCAGCCAGGGGTGGGGGCAGCCCTGCAACACAGGGAAGGAGCCCCAGGCTCCTGTGGGACAGACCTGGGGGAGCAGAGCAGGAACCAGGCTGAGAGCAAAGGGCTGAGCCTGCAGTGATGGACTGGGACAGGGAGCTGGGACAGGGGACACAGAGACAGCCCTGGGGACAGGAATAGCAGGGAGCTGGGAGCACACACAGCCAGCCTGAGGGGACAGGGACAGGGAGCTGGGACAGAGACAGCCCTGGGGACAGGGACAGAGACAGCAGGGACAGGGAAAGGGAGATGGGACACACAGACAGCCCCGGGGACAGGGACATGGAGAGGGAACAGGGACAGGAACAGCAGGGAGCTGGGGACACACACAGCCAGCCCTGGGGGACAGCAGGACAGCAACAGGGACAGGGGACAGGGACAGCAGGGACAGCAGGGACAGGAGAGACAGGACAGCAGGGCCAGGAGGAGCAGCAGGACAGGGAAGGAGCTGCAGTGAATTTGGCAGGGCAGCACACCATTGCAGGGTCAGGCAAGGGTGATGACCTTTGTCATGATGTGTGTTCCCACTCTGGACGGTGTGAGGCAGCTGTGGGGTGCTCCATGACCTGTGTTCCCACTCTGGATGGTGTGAGGCAGCTGTGGGGTGCTCCATGACCTGTGTTCCCACTCTGGACGGTGTGAGGCAGCTGTGGGGATGCTCCATCACCTGTGTTCCCACTCTGGACGGTGTGAGGCAGCTGTGGGGATGCTCCATCACCTGTGTTCCCACTCTGGACGGTGTGAGGCAGCTGTGGGGGTGCTCCATGACCTGTGTTCCCACTCTAGATGGTGTGGAACAGCCATGGGGATGCTCCATGACCCATTTTCCCACCCTGGGTGTCCCCAGGCTGTGGAAGGAGCAGGATCCAGCAGGATGTGCCAGCCTGAGCCAGGGCACACAGCACTCCCTGCCAGCCCAGGGCTGTGGCAGCATTTGCATTTAGATGGGAACAGTTATGGACTCAAACAGCCTTTTGTCAGCACAGCTGCTGCTCACAGCTGCTCCTTGATGGGAAAAGATCCCTTCTGGTGGTCACACCTTGTCCTTGGGTGTCTCCCCCCTTTCTCAGAATAAAAGTGTGGGCTGAAGGTGCCAGACAGCACAAAATCCCCTGTGGAACTTCCCTTTCCCCACTCCAGTGTCAGCTCTGACAGATGGAGCCCAGCCCCTGGGCAGGAGCATTTCTGTGGGAGGGGGCTGCAGGTGACCCAGGACAGGGCAGGGGCTGCACATCACCCACAGGGGGGCACAGCTGCCATGGGCTGCAGGCACAGGAGGCTTTGGAGCCCTACAGACAATAAAATCCCACCCATCCATGGCAGGGACACCTCCCACTGTCCCAGGGTGCCCCAATGTCCAGCCTGGCCTTGGGCTCTGCCAGGGATCCAGGGGCAGCCACAGCTGCTCTGGGCACCTGTGCCAGGGCCTCACACCCTGCCAGGCAGGAATTCCAGCCCAAATCCCCTCTCACCCTGCAGTGGGAGCCACTCCTCTCTCTCCAGGCCCTGTCCAAAGCCCCTCTCCAGATTTCCTGTGCCAATAACCCCTGGAACTCTGCATGCAGGGACCCTCCAGGTCAGACACCCCTGGACACCCCAAATCCCCACATCTGCCTGTCAGGCAATGAAACAAGCCCTTGACAAACACTCTCTGGAGCTTGGGGAGAAACCCAGCTGAGCCTGGCAGCAGGACTCCCCAAACTCCTTGGAGCAGAACTCCCCAAACTCCTTGGAGCAGAACTCCCCAAATTCCCTGGAGCAGAACTCCCCAAACTCCTTGAACCAGAAGTCCCCAGATTCCCTGGAGCAGAACTCCCCAAATTCCCTGGAGCAGAACTCCCCAGATTCCTTGGAGCAGAAGTCCCCAAATTCCCTGGAGCAGAACTCCCCAAACTCCTTGGAGCAGAACTCCCCAGATTCCTTGGGCCACTCCGACCCTCCAGCACAGTCCAGCAGGAGCTCCATGCCTGGCCCAGGGATGGACACTTCTGCTGGGTGGGACTCTGAGCTGCATCTCCCCTGCAGTGCTTGGGACATGAGAGAAAAGGAAATGATCACTTTGAATACATTTGGTGTGAAATCACTTTGAATCCATTTGGTGTGAAATGACTTTAAATGCATTTGGTGTGATCACAGAATTGTTCAGGTTGGAAAGGACCTCAAAGACTGAGTGCAGCCATTCCCTGCCAGGAGCCAGCAGCACCTGGGGCCTTTGTGCAGCACCTGGGGGTGGCCTTGGTGGCACTGTGACAGAGGGGACACAAGGACAGCCCCGGGAAGGGCAGCTCAGACCCCCCCAGCCAGCACATCCTTGCCCGGGTGCCCGTGCCCTGATACCCCACTGACCCACTGTGGTGTCCAGGGGTTTCCATCAGCTCTGGGACCCCACAGCCCCCCAGGGCCACTGTCCTCACCCCAAAGGGCCAACCCAGGGCAACTGAAAGGTTTGTGCTGGATCACAGTGCCCTGGGCGAGGCCAAGGAGCCAGGACAGGGGGAACAACCACTGTGCGCTCCTGGAGCTGGGGTGGCATAAAATCTGGGGTGGGATAAAATCTAAGGGTGCGATAAAATCTGGGGGTGGGATAGGAGCTGGGGGTGGGACAAAATATGGGGTGGGATAAAATCTCGGGGTGGGATAAAATCCAGGGTGAGATAAAATCTGGGATGGGATAGGAGCTGAGGGTAGGATAAAAGCTGGGGGTGGGATAAAATATGGGGTGGGATAAAATATGGGGTGGGATAAAATCTGGGATGTGATAAAATCTGGGGATGGGATAAAAGCTGGGGTGGGATAGGAGCTGGGATGGGATAAAAGCTGGGATGGGATAAAAGCTGGGATGGGATAAAAGCTGGGATGGGATAAAAGCTGGGGTGGGATAAAATCTGGGGTGGGATAGAATCTGGGATGAGATAAAAAGAAGCCAAGCATCCCCCCCAGGACCTGACCAGGGACACATCTGTGGTTCCCCCTGCAGGAAGTGCCCCCTGCACCTTGCAGATCCTCTGCTGATTTGTTTACCAAGCCAATTTTCAAACTAATATTAACCAGCATTAGGCCCTTGACAGGGATGGGTTTTTCCCCTTCAGTGGTGAAATTGGATGTGAATTTTGAATTTTCCAGTCAATTGAGCAAGCTAAGCACTGGTGATGCAACAGGCCCTGTAACGTGGGTGTGTTTTATTCCATTTTTCCTTGAGGGATCTTTATCAGAATAGGCACAAGGAAAAGATGGAAAGAATGGGAGATACTGTAAATTACAGGATCAGTCCTTGGGGACTCTGAAATCCTTCCCAGGTTATTTTCCTTTGCATCCTGGGGCTCATCCCAGGGTGATATTCCTAAGCAGCGACGTTCCTGTCACTTCTGACCTGCCAGGTTTGAAGGCTGGAAGGGAAAAAGGGCTCAGACAGAGCTGGCAGGAGCAGAGTTAGCTGGGAACAGGGCCCCTGCTCAGGAAAGGGCCATTCTGGGATGGAAATCTATCTTTCCCATGGAACCAGGAGTCCTGGACCAGGTTTAGGAGCTCTGGGGCAATTCTGGAAATCCTGGATTTAGGAGGGGTCATGGCAAAGCCAGAGCTCAAGTAACATAGAAACATCCTCTCCAAAAATGAACCTGTTTGGGCACTGTCCATGGAGCCCTGCAGGGAGCACTGGGGGATGTCCCCAGGGACAAACCCCATCCACAGCCTCTGGATCCTCTGGAGCACGGACTCCAGCAGCCCCTGGATGAGGAGCAGTGAAGGCTGGTCCTTCCCCAGCTCTGCAGAGCTCCAGCAGCCCCAGGATGAGCAGGAGGAGGTTTGGTCCTTTCCAGGATGAGGATGAAGAGGAGGGTTAGTCCTTCCCTGTCCCTGCAGAGCCCCAGCAGCCCCAGGATTAGGAGGATGAGGATGAAGAAGAGGAGGATTAGTCTTTCTCTGGCCCCACAGAGCCCCAGCAGTCCCAGCATGAGGATGAGATGAAGAAGAGGTTTGGTCCTTCCCCAGCCCTGCAGAGCCCCAGCAGCCCCTGGATGAGGAGGATGAGGATGATGAAGAAGAGGAGGTTTGGTCCTTCCCTGTCCCTGCAGAGCCCCAGCAGCACAGCCCCACGGGACAATGCAGAGTGCTGAGCAGCAGGGGCTGGCGTGGCTCTGAGCAGGCTGTAAATCTGCATTTGGGCAATCAGAGTTTATTTCCCATATGCTCCTTCTCCACACGGGGTGTTTTATGGCAGGGAGGATTTGCATCAGGGGCACCCCGGGGAGCAGCAGATGGGCACGAGCAGCAGGGTGGGCACGGCTCTGCCAGGGATCAGAGCTCCTCACCCTGCTCAGGGCTCCTCTCCCTGCTCAGGGCTCCTCTCCCTGTAAGAGCCTAAATGAGGGATGTGGGACTCCAGGGGCTCTCCAAAATGCAGTTTATTGTATCCAAGGTGTTACAGCAGTGCAGGATTGTGGATGACAGAGCTGTGCCCACAGCTGTCAGCTCCAGCTGCAGGGAGGCCTGGAGACCCTTTGGTTTTGGTTACATTGCATTATGTACTTTTCTTTTGGTTACAGTGCATTCTATACTTTTCTTTTGGTTACAATGCATTATTTACTTTTCTTTTGGTCACAAGGCATTATAGACTTTTCTTTGCTGAGCATCTTCATACAGTAGAACCAATCTATACCTTAACTTTTATCTCTAGCCTATCATAACTACTATAATTACCATATTCATGTTACTGTTCTCCAGTCACTAAAAGTCAGTACATTACAGTTTAAGCTAGAAGTTGTTTTTCAGTTTTCTTGCAGTGCAAAATTCTGAGCTCTTTTTTCTACTTGCCACATTTTCTGCATTGTTTGTCTGTGCTCTCTTTCTGTTTGGTAAAAACATTTTCTTGTTTGGGGTGGGTTTATCCTTTGCTCTAAGCCATAAAAACCCCTTCTAACTAACATACCCTTTGCCTCCTTGGTTATCCAGTGAGACTGGCTCAGCAGTTCTTTTCTTCTATATCAAAACTTGCTTCCATCTCTATTCCTTCTTCAGACTCTACACTTTGTGTGCCAGGGCTGCCAGGCTGTGCAGGGCACTCTGAGCCACAGGGGATTGCTGGGTGCCTGCAGGGCTGCCAGGAGAGATCCCTGCTCCAGGAGAGATCCCAGAGCCAGGAGAGAGAGATCCCTGCTCCAGGAGAGATCCCAGCTCTGGGCTGTGCTCCTGCAGCACAACTGGCACAGCTGGCAGGGCTGCCAGGAGAGATCCCAGAGCCAGGAGAGATCCCAGAGCCAGGAGAGAGAGATCCCTGCTCCAGGACACATCCCTGCTCCAGCACAGATCCCTGCCCCGAGCCAGGCTGGAGCAATCCAGGCTCATTCCCAGCTCCCAGGGGCTGCCATTGTTTTATTAAGCCCCAGCCAAGGCTGACACCTCGGTGACAGAATGTAATTTCCCTAACCAAGTGTCTTGACACCAAAAATGAGGCTAAATTGCATTATTGTAGAGGAGCAGATGGGAATGCTGAACATTTGCCCAGGGGAAAGCTGGGGCTGCCACAGCCCACGGTGCCACCTGGGAAAGGGAAGGGAAGGGAAGGGAAGGGAAGGGAAGGGAAGGGAAGGGAAGGGAAGGGAAGGGAAGGGAAGGGAAGGGAAGGGAAGGGAAGGGAAGGACTCCTCACACCCAGCCCAGCTGCCCAGGCCAGTCTGAGCCCACCAGGCTGCATTGGAGCACTACTGAGCTCCAGAAGCTGGGAAAGCCCCGAGTTTGCCAAACATGCCTCATGTGTGCCCTGGGGCTGTGTGGAGGAGTGACAGTGCCATGTGAGGAGCAGTGCCATGTGAGGAGCAGTGACAATGCCCTCTCAGGAGCACTGACAGTGCCATCCCTGCTGGCCCCCAGGAGTTCCCTGGGCAGTGACCCTGTCACAGCTGGGTTTGCAGAGGCATTTTTGGGATGCTTTCCAAGTGGTCAGTGTGCTTTTGGATCCTGGGCTCCTCATCCAGCTGTCACATCCACACTGTGGAGAGGATCACACATTTGTGTCTCTGAACAGTCTCGTGTTCAATGCCCAAGGTTCCTCATCCCTGATCTGTAACACCACCAACCAGAAGTCTCTGCACAAATAAACCACCCCAAACTCTGTGTAATTTCTATAAATGCAAACCCACGTGCAAATTGGAGCAGATTGGGCAGTTTCTGCACACTCAGAAATGCAAGGAGTTTTTAAGAAACAGTTGGGGAGAAAGCAAACAAAATGACAACAACAACAACCAAAAAAAAGAGATGTAGATGTGGAAAAAAATGTGTGTGCTGGAAATGGCAGGGTTTAGCTGGAAAGGAACTCCCCAGGAGGGCAGAGAGATGATGCTGAGCGAGATGAAAAGAGAGGGAAAGCAGCAAAGAGGCTGAGCTGGGGAAGAGACTGAGAGCCTGCAAGCAGCAGAGAGAGCACAAACCAGCGTTAATTAGGGGAGCAAAGAGAAATAATGAGCAGCAAATTGCAGGGAGCTTTGGCAATGAACGGCAGGAATGCTCCTGCAGGGAGCTGGGCCCAGGTGCTCTGCAGGAAACCGGGGCAGGGGGGGCACAGCTGGCACAGCTGGCACTGCTGGCACTGCTGCTGGCACAGCTGCCACTGCTGCTGGTGCTGCTGCTGGCACAGCTGGTACAGCTGCTGGCAGAGGTGTGTCACAGAGGGAACAGCTGGGGAACACCCAGAGGGTGCCAAGGATGGGTGGCAGAGGATTTCAGGGAAGCATTGCAGTTTGAGAATGCTATGAAGGGAAGTGTGCATTTGACATGTTGGCAAGGAATTCCTGGCTGGGAGGGCAGGCAGGGGCTGGGCTGGAATTCCCAGATTTGCTGTGGCTGCCCCTGGATCCCTGGCAGTGCCCAAGGCCAGGCTGCACACTGGGGCTGGACACTGGGACAGTGGGAGGTGTCCCTGCCATGGCAGGGTGGCACTGAGTGGATCTCAGGACCTTTCCAGCCCAACCACTGCAGGGTTCTGGAATTCCAAACTCACCTGTGCCAGCTGAGGCAGCTCTGGGCACTGGTCCTCACACCAGCCCAGCTGTGTCTGGGGCTGCTGCAGGATCGTGCTCTGCCCCAGCTGCCTGGGGGATGCCAGCCCTGGGGCTGAGCCTGGCCTGCCTGCAAGGGGAGATGGGGCAGAGAGATGGGGCTGTTCCTTCCCTTCCTGCCCCAAAAGTGAATGCCCAGCAAAGGGAATTGCCAGGGCAGGTGAGAGTGGCTGAGCACAGCTCCCACGGAGGGTTTAACCCGGTGTCCACCCTTGGACATCCCCAGGGGTCATCCAAGGGGCTGATCCCCACTGCAGGTTTGGAATCAGAGGATTGGTCAGGTTGGAAAAGCCTTCTGAGATCACCCAGTCCAATCAGCCCCAGGAGTGCCACCACTGATCCTGTCCCCAAGTGCCACATCCACAGGGTTGTGAGATCCCTCAGGGATGGGGACATGGAGATGGACACAGGGCTGGACACAGAGATGGACACAGAGATGGAAACAAAGATGGACACAGAGCCTGGACACAGGGCTGGACACAGAGATGTACACAGGGATGGACACAGAGATGGACACAGGGATGGACCCAGAGATGCACACAGGGATGGACACAGGGATGAACACAGGGATGGACACAGAGCCTGGACACAGAGATGGACCCAGAGATGGACACAGAGCTGGACACAGAACCTGGACATGGAGCTGGACACAGAGCCCTGACACAGCACAGGACCAGCTGCTCCAGAGGGGCATCTGGGGTTCACAGGGGGAGGCAGCACATGACAGAGGGTTTTTAGCAGGCCTGGGCACAGAAATGACCTAAGGAGCCTAAATCTATTCTGGGGGTACATCTGGGCACCTGCATTGGTTTTTCCTTCATATTTCCAAGCCCTTTTCCCAGCTGTCAGCAGTGCAGGCACGGGCCATGGAACAACCCTTTGCTCCTGCAGAGCTGAAGGAAAATAAACCAAACAAATCAAAGAGTCCTCTGGAAACCCATTGGGCTGGGACACAACTGAGTGAAATATTTATGACAGAGTTCCTCCATCAAAAGGGCAAGAGGGAAACATGAGCTGAAGCATGGGAAGGAGCAGAGGAAGGATCTGTCAGTCTGGTGGAGCCAAATAGAATTTCAGATGCAAACACACCGGTGTTTGAAAAGAAACTTCTTGGTGTGATTTTGTTTGCTTGGGAGAGCTCTTCTATTTCATCTTTTCTTGTTCTTGTCCTTGGAATTATTGAAGTATTCAGGACAACTCTTGCAAGTCAAATATGAGTGCTATTCCTTTCACTTTCTCCCTCAAAGAAACCTTTTCACCATTTAAAAACGGGGGGAATTCAACTCAGGCCCAACAGAAGGCACATCTTATTGTCTGTGAATCCTGACAAAACACAAAGCTTTCCATTTGAAGCTTAATTCTATTTTTTGTTGGTTATTATTCTGGGGGAAGAGTGGAAACCCCACTTGTGCCTGTGAGCCCATGGATCTGGGAAAGGATTCCTCCTGCAGAAGTAGAGCATCCTCCCATGACAGTGAGAGCCCTCCCACGCTGGGATCAGAACCTGAACCTCTCGCCTGTGCCAGGTGTTTGCTGGTTGCCATCCTTTGTTTTACCTCCTTGGCTGACTTTTCTCCTGCTCCTCTCTCAGAGCTGCCATTCACTTCTCAGCTAAACATTTCATTCAGGAGCAATGGATTCTTTTTTGGGATAAATGGCTGTCACTGTCTCATCTCAGCAGCAATTAAAGCTCTCAGCATCCCAGGTGATGTGCAGTTCGTGTCTTGTCACGGGTAACAAGTTCTTCTGGGGAAGGAGCTGACTGTGATTGCACTGCCAGGAGCCAGAGGCAGCTCCTGCATCCTCCCCTCTGCCTGTGGGGGAGCCTCTCCTGGAGCTTGGGGTGCAGAGACCCTGCTCCTCACTTTCATTCCTGTTCAGTTCCTCGTTCCCATTCCCATTCAGTTCCTCACTCCCATTCCCATTCAGCTCCTCGTTCCCATTCCCATTCTCATTCCTGTTCAATTTCTCATTCCCATTTCCATTCAGCTCCTTGTTCCCATTCCCATTCAGTTTCTCATTCCCATTCCAATTCAGTCCCTCATTCCCATTCCTGTTCAGTTCCTTGTTCCCATTCCTGTTTCCATTCCTGTTCAATTCCTCACTCTCATTCCCATTCAGCTCCTCATTCCCATTCCCATTCTCATTCCCTTTCAATTTCTTATTCCCATTCCCATTCAGCTCTTTGCTCCCATTCCTGTTCAGCTCCTTGTTCCCATTCCTGTTCAGCTCCTTGTTCCCATTCCCATTCAGCTTCTCGTTCCCATTTCTGTTCCCGTTCCCATTCCCATTCCCATTCCCATTCCCATTCCCGTTCCCATTTCTGTTCTCGTTTCCATTCCCATTCCCTTTCCCGTTCCCATTCCCATTCCCGTTCCCGTTCCCGTTCCCATTCCCGTTCCCATTCCCATTCCCATTCCCGTTCCCACTCCTGTCAGTCGCCATTCCCTTTGGGTATTTGGGACATTTGGGAGGGTGGCATTGTCACCATGGCAGCCCCTGACCCCCAATGAGGCTGTGAGGAGCTCATCTCCACCCCTGCACAGTGAAGGAGTTCACTGACACGACATTGGGAGCGATTTGAGGTATAAAAGGCAGAATATCCATTTTGATGAGCACATGGTGACTGAATCCTTTCCTCCTGGTGCTGTATTATTCTCTTTATTCAGTCTTCTGCTGTATTTTTTATAAGGTTTTAATAAACCTCCTAAATGTTTTGAAGGTGAGTGTCATTTCTCACAGGTGGAGCTGATGGAAGTTCACCCACCCCACAAGGGCTCATCCCCATTCCCTGGGCCACCTCCCCAGGCTGAGGCCACACACCCCAGGGTGGTGTCACCCTTCTCCTTCCACAATCTGCCCCACAAGTCTCTCTCTGTGCCCTCCAGAGGTTCCTCACCAGACACAGCTGCACTGTACATTCCTGGCACTGGTGCTTTTCTGTGGATCTGATTTTTAAAGGCCAGGTTTCCTTAAATCCATCCCATGGTCCAGCTGCACCCCCTTGTCTCAGACAGGTTCCCCTTCCCCTCCTCCCTCTGTCCTCTGGCCCTTCTTCTGCCCCGTGGCACCCCAGGGAGGTGGGAAATAAAAGGAAATCCAGGCATATTCCCCACTTTTTCTCCTCAGTTTGATCCTCTCTGAGTTGCCATTTTCAAACATCCTGCATCACCAGGGGGAGCATCCAGAACCACATCCCAGCACTCCAGCCCTGGAGGAGCAAACCCAGCACATTCCCTCCCTAAACCAGCCACGAGTTTCACAAATCACTGATCCCAAATCACAGATCCCAGATCACAGATCACAAATCACAAACCACAAATCCCAAATCACAAATCACAGACCACAGATCACAAACCGCAAATCCCAAATCACAAATCACAAATCCCAAATCACAAATCACAGATTACAAATCACAAATCACAAATCCCAAATCACGGATCACAAATCACAGATCGCAAATCACAAACCACAAATCACAAATCACAAATTACAAATCCTCCTTCCCTCCTTCCCCCCTTCCTTGCTGTGCCTGTGCTCAGCCACCCCAGACTGAGCAGTGCCCTGGGACACCCTTTCAGTGCCCTTGGGCTGTCTGGAGTCTGGGCTGGCATCAGCAAGGGGCCAGAGGAGGAGGAGGAGGAGGAGGAGGAGAAAGGCTCAGGAGGGGAGGGAGAAGGGGAAGGAGAGAGAAGGGAGCAAAGATTTGTGCACTAGAGTGGGCAACAGCTGCTGCTGGAAATAGGGATGGAAAGGAGCCAGCAGGAAGGATGGACTGAGCTCTCTGGCCTTCCTCCCCACGTGGAGGGAGGAAGGAGCCATTGGCTGAGGGTCAGGAAAAGAAAATTAAAGTCCAGGTGGTGAGGGCAGCCTGCAGCAGCCTGGCAAAGGTGGCACCTGGTCTTGCTGAGCTTCCTGAGGAAAACAAACATCTCTGCCCTCCTGAAATGCTGCTTGTTTGGGGGTGCCCTCCCAAAACGCTGATTGTCTGGGGGTGCCCTCCTGAAATGCTGTTTGTTTGGGGGTGCCCTCCTGAAATGCTGTTTGGGGTGCTGGGGGTGAGGTTGGGATCCACACACGGCTGTGTGATCGGAGGTGAGGGGATACAGGGCTGGATGCACTCAGGGTTTGGGGCTCAGGGCTCTCTTTACCACCCTGGCTGCAAATCTGTGCTGTGTGCATCACCTTCCTCACCCCTCCAGGCTGGGAACTTGTGCCCAGGCAGGTGGGGATTCCTCAGGTGACACCCTCCCACCTGCACACATGGAACACCAGGATGGGCTCCCCATCCCTGGAAATGCCCCAGGCCAGGCTGGACAGGGCTTGGACAAACCTGGGACAGCAGGAGGTGTCCCTGCCATGGCAGAGGGTGGCACTGGGTGGGCTCTGAGCCAAAACCAAACTTTGATTCCTGAGGGAGCTGGGAAGGGGCTGCACAATCCCTGAGGGAGCTGGGCAGGGGCTCAGCCTGGAGCAAAGGAGGCTCAGGGGGCCCTTGTGGCTCTGCACAGCTCCTGCCAGGAGGGCACAGCCGGGGGGGAGTCAGGCTCTGCTCCAGGGAACAGGGACAGGAGCAGAGGGAACGGCCTCAGGGGAGGGTCTGGGTGGGCATTGGGAGGAATTTCCCCATGGAAAGGGGGGTCAGGCACTGGAAGTGCCCAGGGAGGTTTGGAGTGCACATCCCTGACAGATTTCCCAGCCTTGTGGATGTGGCACTTGGGGACAGGGGGCAGTGCTGGGGAAACACTGGATTTGATGTTTGGCTCAGAGGGATTTTCCAACTAAACCAATTCCATGTTTCTCTTTACTCTTCTCCTTCCACAATCTGCCCCACAAGTTTCTCTCTGCATCTCTCTCTGTGTCCCCCAGAGGTTCCTCACCAGACACAGCTGCACTGTACATTCCTGGCACTGGTGCTTTTCTGTGGATCTGATTTTTAAAGGCCAGGTTTTCCTAAATCCATCCCGTGGTCCAGCTGCACCCCCTTGTCTCAGACAGGTTCCCCTTCCCCTCCTCCCTCTGTCCTTTCTTCTGCCCCCGTGGCACCCCAGGGAGGTGGGAAATAAAAGGAAATCCAGGCATATTCCCCATTTTTCCTCCTCAGTTTGATCCTGCCTGAGCTGCCATTTTCAAACATCCTGCATCACCAGAGGGAAATCAATTTTCCAGGGGTGAGAACTGGATCTCTGTGCTGTGTCCACTCTTTGTTCCACCGTGTCAGGAGAAGCCAAGGAGATTTCAGGGCTCTTTGTGGCTCCTTTCCAGCCTCATCCTGCCAGGGTGACTTCACTTCTCACTGCAGCCCGAGGAGCCGAGCTGTCACCAATTAACACCCTCTTCTCACACCTCCCTGGCTGCGGGGAAAGCAGGAACAGACACCTGGGTGGGTTTGTTTCTCCTGCTCCAACAGAGAAACTCTCCCGGCTCAGCCCCACCAGGCTGAGCAAATGGATCTGTTCTCCACAAAGGCAGCAGAAAAACTGGAATGCAGCCAGTGAGGAGACCCAGAGCAGGGACCGGATTCAGTTCCACACCACACTGTTGCAGACATCTTTTTATGGAAAATCCTTTCCTTAGGATTTTTTCCTCCTGAGAATCCGAGAGGCCTCAGGAACAAAATGTAAACAATTATTATCTGCTGCTGTGGAATGCAACAGGTGCATCTGTGATTGGTCTCATGTGGTTGTTTCTAATTAATGGGCAATCACAGTCAGCTGGCTCAGAGAGAGTCTGAGACAGAGCCCTTGTTATCATTCTTTCCTTTCTATTCTATTCTCAGCTAGCCTTCTGATGAAATTCTTTCTTCTACTCTTTTAGTATAGTTTTAATGTAATATATATAATGAAATAATAAATCAAGCCTTCTGAAACATGGAGTCAGATCCTCATCTCTTCCATCATCCAAGAATCCCTGTGAACACTGTCATGCCACACCAGATTCTGTCTCATAAAAAACAACAGCAGGATGGCATTTATGGGGTGCTGTGGGTGTTCTGAGGGTCTCCATCTATCCAGGAAAACATTCCCAGCAGGAGAGAAGCCAGCAGGCAGGGAGGGGCCTGGGGTGCAGAGGGAGCTGCTGGGTGCCCCAGGTGGGATGGGAGCACAGGAACCCTCCCATGGAGAGGGAAAAGAGCAGCCTGGGGGAGGAGGGGATGGGCATGGGAAACCCACGGCTTTGAGGAGGAGCAAACAGCTGTGGCAGGTGTGGCCTGGGCTGGGGTGAACCTCTGGGGGTGAATGGGACCTGGAGAGCTCCCACAGCTTTAACCCCCCAGCAATGGGGGCAATGCCCACCAGACACAGCTGTACCTCTCTGGATCAGGAAACCATGGAATATCCTGAGCTGGAAGGGACACACTGGACCATCAGCCCAGCTGCTGCCCAGGCCACCCCAAGAACCCACCCTGAGACCCAAGCATGGCTCAGTGGGACCCAGGGGCTCTGGATGCAGCAGGGAAATCTCCTTTGCCTTCTGACCAAAGCTGCAGTTTGTAAAGCATTCTCTTCTGGCTGGCTCTCTGGGATGGCCTCTAGAATCCTCCAGACCCTGGGAAAGGGACCTGGGCACTGAGCTCTGCCTGAGTTCCACCCTGAGCACCTTCTGCAGGGCCCTGAGCCTGCCATGGGGGGCACAGGATCACACCCAGCACCTGAGCCTGCCCAGGTGGGCACAGGGGTCACACCCAGCACCTGAGCCTGCCCAGAGGGGCACAGGGGTCACACCCAGCACCTGAGCCTGCCCAGGTGGGCACAGGGGTCACACACAGCACCTGAGCCTGCCCAGAGGGGCACAGGGGTCACACACAGCACCTGAGCCTGCCCAGGTCTGCACACCTGGCTCAGTGCTCACACCCAGCACCAGTTAATCCCAGCAGGGCCCAGGTGAGCATACCTGGCTCAGGGATCAATCCCAGCACCAGGAAATCAATTCCAGCAGGGCTCACAGGTCCATTTCTGCACCTGCCATGGCAGCAGGGATGGGCATCCTGGGCCAGGGGAGGGTGAGCAAAGCTCTGTGATTAAGTGATTGAACTGAGGGAAAATCTTCTTCTGGACCCATCCCAAAGCTGTACTTTTCCATTTGTCACTGGCACATCATTGGAACAAAATAAACACATTTTGTTTACGTGGGTACTGCTTCCCATTTAAAATAAATACTTTTGTGTTTTAAGCTCAAGTGAAACAAGGGAAATATTGTTTCAAACAGAGACATCAAATGGTTTTTCTTGGGGGGAAAAGGTAAATTGAAGCTTTTCTCCTTCAAAATTGTCTGGCTTGGTTATTTCAACCCAAACAAGGGACTGAGATTGATATAGAACCACAGCATGTTGCAGGTGACCTGAAAGTGGATCTGCCAGTGTAAAAAGTTCCAAGTGAAAATGTTTTCCTGGCTCCACAACAATTGATTCCTGAGCAGAATTAGGATTTATAGCCTGGGCCACACAGGTTAATCCACTCCCCCCAAACCCAGTGAAATCCTTTTGGAACACGATGGGGAAGAGGAGAAAGGGGGCAGGGAAATCTGCAGGGCAAAGAAAGGAGCAGATACAGAAGGCTCTGGTATCCACTTAACTTGAAAATGAGAAAGAAAGCAGGTTGAGAACAGGACAATTAGAGCCTGAACATCACAGACCTTTCCAAAACGGAGAGACAGCAGGGGGAATTAATGGACAGAAATGCAACCCAGTAATTAATTGATAAATGGCATTAGAGAGTTTTCTAAAGAAGGAGAGGCCAACGTGACTTATCTTCCCCGAGGCAGGAGACAATTTCTCCCTCCTTTCACCTTGCAGATAAGGACAGAGAAGGGGGAAGATTCCCCTTGGAGGCTCAGGAGGAGTCTGGAAGGTGAGGACGAAGCAGAAGCAAAGGCCCCAGCTGCAGCACGGGGCAGCGAGGAGGAGCAGCTGGGGAGGAACAGCCTGGAACCAGCCATGGGGTGATTCCTCCTGCAGGATGGGGCACAGGGGGAAACAGGAGTGAAGCATTGCTGGGGCAGAGGCAGGGGATCACAGCCTGCAGGAGAGGCACCAGGGCTGGGCTCAGCTCCCCGGGCACTGGGGCAGGTCTGCCAGGAGAGCACACCCTGTCCTGTGAGGAGCTGCCCTGAACTGCCCTGGAACTGCAATGGGCAATGGATCCCCTGGGCAATGGATCCCCTGGGCAATGGATCTCCCTGGACAGGACAATGAATCCCCCTGGGCAATGGATCCCCTGAGCAATGGATCCCCAGGGCAATGGATCCCCTGGACAGTACAATGGATCCCCTGGGCAATGGATCCCCTGGGCAATGGATCCCCTGGACAGGACAATGGATCCCCCTGGGCAATGGATCCCCTGGGCAATGGATCCCCTGAGCAATGGATCTCCCTGGACAGGACAATTGATCCCCCTGGGCCATGGATCCCCTGGGCAATGGATCCCATGCACAGGGCAATGGATCCCCTGGAAAATTGATCCCCTGGACAATGAATCCCTTGCATTAGACAATCCCCTGCACAGGACAATGGATCCCCTGGACCATGGATCCCCTGGACAATGGGTGCCCTGCACAGGGCAGAGGCCAGCTCTGGGCTCTCCAGCTGCCCCTGGCTGCCCCTGGCGTCCCCTGTGCCCAGCCCAGGTGACAGAGCTGCTGTCACCTCCTGAGCTGTCCCAGCAGTGCCTCCGGCCCCAGAGGTGCCCAGCAGTGCAGAAGTTATTTCTTCAAGGCTGAACAAGCACAATAATGGAGGCACTGCCCTGCTGCCCTGCCAGAGCCTCTCTGTTCCCAGCCACATTGGATCCCTGGGGCAGGAGCCCCTGGATGGGAACACAGGAATTCCAGAGCCAGAGTGTCACTGCTCCTGTCACAGCCAGGCACAATCAGGGCTCCGCTCAGTCACCTGGACCAGGTGTTTTGTGTCATCCCAGAGGTGAGCAGGACTCCTCCAGCTGCTAGGGCCTGGAGGGGCTGCAGGAGAGCTGCAAAGGGACTGGGGACAAGGCCTGCAGGGACAGGAGTCAGGGAATGGCTCCCACTGGGAAAGGGGAGATTGGGCTGGGATCTTGGCAAGGAATTCCTGGCTGGGAGGGTGGGCAGGGGCTGGGCTGGAATTCCCAGATTTGCTGTGGCTGCCCCTGGATCCCTGGCAGTGTCCAAGGCCAGGTTGGACATTGAGGCTTGGATGCACCTGGGACAGTGGGAGGTGTCCCTGCCATGGCAGGGTGGCACTGGGCGGGATTTAGGGTCCCTTCCCATCCATTCCTCATCCATCCATCCATCCATCCATCCATCCATCCATCATCCATCCATCCATCATCCATCCATCCATCCATCCATCCATCATCCATCTACCCATCCATCATCCATCCATCCATCCCTCCCCACTCCAGGGCCCATTCCCAACCCAGGCAGGGACATTTCCCATCCCAGACAGCTCCATGGTGCTGGAGGCTCAGGGCAGGAGTTTCTGCAGCCACCGTGGGGCTGTCCCTGAGCCCTGGGCCTGTCCCTCCTGCCAGGGCAGTCCCAGCTCCGTTTGTTTATACCCTGTCCCATCTCCACGGCTCTTTGTTTGTTTTTCCCTCCCTTCAGGCTGGGCTGGCTCTGAGCAGAGCCCCGGGACGATCAGCGCTGGCTTTGGAGCCTTTCTGCTCCTTCTTCAAATTGATTTTCTTTTGCTCCCGCTCAGAAAGGGAAGGGAAGAAAAGCACACAACAAAACAAAACCCCAAAGAGCTCCAGCCAAGGGAACATCAAAGGAGCTGAGCTGTTTTTGCGCTGCTGTGAAAAGGCAAACATGCACAGACAAACTGCAGCAGTGATGATAATGGAGAGCTGGGAACAGAGCCCTGCAGAGGGCCTGGCTCAGGCCTGGGGTGTTTGCAGCACAAAAGCTCCACATGTGCTGCACCCTCCCGGGAAAGGCTCTGCTGAGGAGCCTGGGGAGCCCTGCCAGGAGTGGTTTGGAGCCCAAAGAATGCCCAAGCTTTGTCTCACAGCCACAGCTCTCCTTCCTGCAAAGGGCAGCCAGGGGCACAAACCCAGCAGGACGGAGCAGAAAACAGCAGAAAAACCCACCTGGATTTGTGTGATGGCAAAAGCTGAGGCTGCTCACCCATGGCTGCTCTGGGCTTACCAGGCCAAGCCAGCAGAGTGGCTTTGGTCACCTCAGGCCAGTGGAGAGCAGGTCCCTGCTGTCACACGTCCCTGGGTGACACCTGGACCCTGTCCTGTGAGTGTGAGCTGCTGGATTCACTCAGCCCTGACCATCCCAGGGCACCTTCCCCAGCACAGGCCCTGAGGGAGCCCCAGCCCTGGAGACCCTCACTGCCACTGCCACACCTCCTGTCCTGCACTGTCCGTTCTGCTCTGGAGACCCTCATTGCCACTGCCACCTCTGCACTGTCACCTCTGCCCTGGAGACCGTCACTGCCACTGCCACATGTCCTGCACTGTCCCCTGTGCCCTGCTGTGAGTGGGATTGTTCTCCTGCTCTCCGTGCACACAGAGGAGCTGATGCACAGCACTCAATCCCTGTAATCCCATGTTTGTGCTCTGTAATCCCATTTCTGACAGGCCCATTGGTGGCTCTGAGCAGGGAGGTGCAGCCCTGGATGCCAGGCATGGCTGGACAGAGCCATCTCCTCCTGCCAAAGCCACATAGCAGAGAGAGCAGGGCTGCAGGATGATGAATGGCCCGAGTTCCTGCTGCAGGAGCCTCTTCATTAACTGCTCCACTGCCTTTTCCCTCTCCTCTTTGATTTTCCCTTTGGCTCTGAGCATGTCTGGCTGCCTGCAGCTCCGAGTGCCCAGGATGTGCTGTGCTGCCTGCCTGGGGCTGCTGCTCCTGCTCCAGGTGTCCATCCCCCTCCTCTCCTCCAGCCCAGGATGCTGCAGGAAGGGAGAAAAATAAAAGGGAAGAGGAAATTAAAAAGAAAGGGGAAAAAAAAAGATGAGAAAAATAAAGGAATTGTTCAAAAATAATTGGGCAGCACGCTCAGGCACAGGGTGGGGTTGTAGGAGAGTCCTGTGCAGGGCTGGATGATCCTGGTGTACCCACCTCAGGATATTCTGTGTTTTACAGCTCACATCAGCACTGTCACCTTATCCTGCACCCCCGGGGACAGAGCCTGCCCAGGCCAGGACACCATAGCAGACTGGGCAGACTGGGGCACCTCCAGCTGGGGCTCCAGGGAGCCAAGGAGGGAACGTCTTGTCCCCGGGTGGCTTCCCCAGAGTGCCCAGGAAGGGCTCCTGTCACTGTCACATTTCCTGAAAAATCCCTTTGCAGGATTTCTTCTCCTGAGAAGCTGAGAAGCCTCAGAGGAAAATGCAAACAATAATTATCTGATTGCTGCTCCTGTGTTTGCTGCTTTGGGATGTGGGTTGGACATTGTTTACCAGCTGGTCATTGTTTCATTGGTTCCATGTGAATTGTTTTAACTTAATGACCAATCACAGCCAGCTGTGTGGAGGTTCTGGAGACAGTCACGAGTTCTTCATTAGCATCTTGTTAAGCCTTCTGTCTGTGTCCTTTCTGTATTCTTTAGTATTGTTTTAGTATAGAATTATATTATATTATATTATATTATATTATATTATATTATATTATATTGTATTATCCTTCTAAGAACATAGAGTCAGATTCACCTTTCCTTCCCATGACAGGGGACCCCAAAAATACCACAGGCTCCAGCTGCTGCAGCCCTGGGAGCCACTGGGACTCCCTGTCTGTCCCCTCTGTCACCTGTCCCTCCTGACCCCGGGCACACCCTGAGGGGCCCAAGGCTGTCACAGCTCCCTGGTGGGGGCCAGCAGGGGTGGGACAGGACTGGAGACTCCGTTTGGCATCTGAGGGGAGCCAGGGCCTGGAAAAGGGGAGCCAAGGCGTGGAGAGGGGAACCAAGGCAGGGAGAGAGAGACAACACCTGCCTGAGGTCAGGAGATCCTGAAGAGCTTCAGGGCTGGGTGACAGAGAGCCCTGAATGGCCAGGGAGGTGCAAGCACAGAATCCTGGAATGGGTTGGGTGGGAAGGGATCCTAAGTCCCATCCAGTGCCACCCCTGCCATGGGCAGGGACACCTCCCACTGTCCCAGGTAAGTCCAATCTGGCATTGGGCACTGCCAGGGATCCAGGGGCAGCCACAGCAAATCTGAGAATTCCAGCCCAGCCAGCAATTCCTTGCCAAGATGCCAGCCCCATCTCCCCTTTCCCAGTGGGAGCCATTCCCTGGCTCCTGTCCCTCCATCCCTTGTCCCCAGTCCCTCTGCAGCTCTCCTGGAGCCCCTGCAGGCCCTGCCAGGGGCTCTGAGCTCTGCCTGGAGCCTTCCCTTCTCCAGGGGAACATTCCCAGCCCTTCACCTGTTCCACTGATAAAGGGAAAGGTCCGCAGGGAGAAGCTGAAGCTCATCAGGAGCCATCAGCAGGTTCCTGCCCAGGGGATGATTTTAACGGGTTTGTAAATGACGGGGCAGGGGAGGAAGATGAAGGAGAAAAGCCGCGCTGGAGGACGCGGTCCCGGCAATCGGAAGAGCCCGAGCAGAGGGTTCTTGGCATCCCCCGCCATCCCCTGCCATCCGCTGCCATCTGCTGCCATCTAGCGCCAGCGGGCACCCAAACCCTCCCGGACCCCAAACTCGAGCCCTGCCGGGGCCTTGGACCCGTCCCACAGCGGGTATGGCAGGATGGACACACCCAGCTGCACACCTGGGCACACCTGGACTGGCAGGGAGCAGCGAGCCACAGCCCTGAACAGATCCCACACTCCTGCCTGAGGATGGGATGGGATGGGATGGGATGGGATGATGGGATGGGATGGAATAATGGGATGGGATAATGGGATGGGATAAGGGGATGGAATGGGCCCTGGGCCAGCCCCGCTGAGCAGCAGCCCTGAGGCACAAAGGGGCTCTGCCAACCCCTTCCCAGCCTGAAGAACACAGCCTGAGCCCCCTGACCCCATGTGACAGTGTGACAGAGTGTGACCCAGTGTGACCCTGTGTGACAGAGTGACCCAGTCCTGCACTGCTGGGGGAGCATGGAGGGGGCACTGCCCAGCCCTGCCTCCACACCAGGGCCAGAGGAAGGGCCTGTGATGGCCAGGAAGGTGGCACTGGTGGGCCAGAGTCCAAGCCCAGGGACACTGATCTCGAGATCACCCCCAACCAACCCCTTTCCCTTCCAGTCCCCTTCCCTTCCATCCTCAGTGACACTGGTTTTCTGATTTTGTTATGAGACTAAGAGACGTTGGATCCTTGATCCCAGCTAAATATCCATGAACCACGAAAGATATGGGAGTACCAGGGATAACAGAACCCCAGAATCACTGAGGCTGGAAAATCCCTCCAAGGTCACCCAGCCCAGTCTGTGCCCGTTCCCCCCTTGTCCCTACCCCAGAGCCCTGAGTGCCACCTCCAGCCCTTCCTTGGACACCTCTGGGGATGGGGACCCCACACTGCCCTGGGCAGCTCCTGCCAAAGCCTGACCACCCTTTCCATGGAGAAATTCCTCCTGAAAGTGCTTCAGAGAACACCCAGATGTGAGTCCAACAATTCCAGAACACAGCCCAAGGTAAGGACAGCTTGGGTTAAGGCAGTCTCACCCACAGGTTGGGGACAATCAGGACACTGGGGACAATGGGAGCCCAGAGCAGCTGCCTGAGGGCTCTCCCTGAAACTACATCATGGCTGGACACATCCCAAAAGGAATTTCCCCAGGTCAGATGGGATCTGACAGGTCACACCCAGCTGGATCCCAGGTTACAGGACCCTGCTTGCTCTGGTGTGGGCAGAGCCCTGGAGATGCCCTGGTGCCGGAAGGCTCAGGGGACAGGGAGCAAGAAAAGAGCCAGAGGAGCCAGGGGACTTTTCCAAGTCTTTGTTGTTGTCTCAGACCCTGATCGAGCTGCAGGTCAAGTCACAGGAAAGTGGCACCAACTGTGCAGGTCAACAGCACCTTGGACGGAGGGGTGGGAGCCCTGGAGAGCCCCTTTGTCACACCTCACAACAGCCCTGTGAGGTAGGAAACACCCCCAGAGGGGCACTGAGGCACAGAGAGATGCAGAGGCTTGGCCAGGGCGGGGACAAGCCCCTGGCACGGGCAGGAGTTTCCTGCTCTGGTTCCTGCTCGCGGCTCCTTCCCCTCAGAGCATGAGCAGCTCCTGGAGCCTCTGCTGGGCCTGGCAGGAACAGGCAGCGCTGTGAGGGATCCTGAGCCCCTCAGGAGCACCCTGGGAGCAGCTGCCATGGGCACTTCAGGTGTTCAGACATTCCCAGACAGTTCCTCCTTCCAGGTGAGCCTGGGATTGTCACCTGGAGCTGCTTTTCCTTGTGCAGTGGGACAGGAGGTCAGGGGAGCCTGAGAACTTGGATCCTTCATGGAACTGTCCCAGCACTGCGTGGCCCAGCCCAAACTGGGCACCAGGGTTCTGTCATGGCAAACATCCCCCCGAGAGGTGCCCAGCGTGGAGCTGCAGGCTGGGGGCTGCAGGCCTGGAGGAGGAGGAGGAGGTAGCTGCAAGGACATCACGCTGTCACCAGCATCTTCCATGGGTGGGGATGGTCACTGCCCCAGTCACCCCCTCCCAGCCCATGTGCAATGTCCAGAGAAGTGAAGCTGGGAGGGAGATGGGCCAGGAGGCAGTGCCAAGAGCCACGGTGGGATCTCCATCATGGACACCCCACCTCAGCCAGCCCTGGTCCAGCCACGGTGGGATCTCCATCATGGACACCCCACCTCAGCCAGCCCTGGTCCAGCCACGGTGGGATCTCCATCATGGACACTCCACCTCAGCCAGCCCTGGTCCAGCCGTGGTGGGATCTCCATCATGGACACCCCACCTCAACCAGCCCTGGTCCAGTCATGGTGGGATCTCCATCATGGAAACCCCACCTCAACCAGCCCTGGTCCAGCTGTGTACCAATGTCCCCTCTCACCCCACCACTACAGTTTGTGTGCTGAATACAAATTTTGTCTTACAAAAATAGTCCTCTGGTATCAAAAGGGTTACTAAAACAAGAGCCCTGTGGCCACAGCAGTGCAAATCAGGAGAGCCAGCTCAGGAAAGGGGTCAGGGATTGTCCCAGGTGTCCCACGTGTCCTGGGACTGTCACTTCTTTGAGGAGGAGGTTGACTGAGCTTTGATGGCTGGGACTGGCCTGGAGCAAGAGGAAAGATAAAGAAGATAACAGGTTTGAGCGCAGGCAGCAGACACCCACCAGCCCCAGCACCCCTCCCCAGGTCAGGAATTTCTCCAGGGACACAGTCTGGCTGTCAAGAGTGGGTCCCCTGAGGCTCCCTGCCCCACACCCAGAGCAGTCAGCAGTGCAGGAGAGCTGGGAGCACCAGTGGCACTGTCAAGGCTTTATCCCCCAACTCCAAACAAACCCCACATCCTCATCTCCTGGGACACAGGGGCCCTGTTGCAGTTCCCAGAGGAACCAGTCCTGCTCATCCAGGAGCCCGTGGGAAGGTGGATGGGTCCCCATTTCCCAGCCCAGCACAGGGGTCTGTGAATGTCCTCACTCACCTTTGAGGTGGCATCGGTCTGCAGGAGGGAAAGATGAGAGAGCATCAGCATCCATCCCTGCACTCCCTTATCCCCAACAGTCCTCATACCCAGCATCCACCCCAGCATTCCCTCATCCCCATTGTCCATCCCTGCACTCCCTCATCCCTGCACTCCCTCCTCCCCAGCAGTCCCACAGCTCCCCCCAGGCCAGGGGCACTCCCAAGGGCTGGCACTCCCTCCCTCCCTCCCTGGCACCTTCCAACCCCACCCTGGTCCCCCCTTGGCCACCCCATGGACCTGCTGCAGCCCTTTGGGGCGTCCCTCCCTTGGAACCCCCGTGCCCCTCCCTCGGGTCCCTCCCGCGCCCCACAGCCAGAGCCCAGCTCTGGGTACCCCCAGCTGCCCCCACTCACTTTATTGGCCTCGTGGCAGAGCTGGAGGTGCTGGTGCTGGGCACCCTGGGGTTGCTGGGGGGGACCATGACCAGCAGGGTCTGTCCGGGGGCAGGGGGCAGCTCCTTGGCCAGGAGGGGGCTGCCCGGCAGCGGCCGGCGCGGGGCTCCGTGCTTGGGGGGCACCTGGCATCAGAGGGCACAGACAGAGCCCTTAGGGGCAGCCAGGGAGCCCCACAAACCTCCCTCCCCCTGCAGAGGTGAGAGCCTTCAAAGCACAGAACAACACCCAAAAACCCCTAAAGCACCCTCAGGTGTGATGGGGCTCCTGCAATGTCAGCCCAGGTGCAGCCTCAGGGGGCTGGGACAGATCCTAAACAGAGCCCAGCCCAGCCCAGCCCAGAGAGGCCAGGAGCTCACCTGGGTCTGGGAGGGACACAGCTCACCTGTGGGGTCACCTGTGGGGTCACCTGGGTCTGGGGGGGGACATAGCTCACCTGTGGGGTCACTGAGCACAGTTCACCTGTGTCCCCCCATCAGATCTCACCTGTGGGCTCCTGACAGGGCTGCAGGGCAGAGCTCACCTGTCTCCCTGAGCAGATCTCACCTGTGGGGTCCCCAATGGGAGCTCCCCTGTGTCCCCCCCCATCAGATCTCACCTGTGGGCTCCTGATGGGGCTGCAGGGCAGAGCTCACCTGTGGGGTCCCCCAGCACACCTCACCTGTGTCTCCCCCATCAGATCTCACCTGTGGGCTCCTGACGGGGCTGCAGGGCAGAGCTCACCTGTGGGGTCCCCCAGCACACCTCACCTGTGTCCCCCCCCTATCAGAGCTCACCTGTGGGCTCCTGATGGGGCTGCAGGGCAGAGCTCACCTGTGGGGTCCCCCAGCACACCTCACCTGTGTCCCCCTATCAGAGCTCACCTGTGTCCCCCCCCTGTCAGAGCTCACCTGTGGGCTCCTGACGGGGCTGCAGGGCAGAGGTTTCCTGGGCGGCGGCAGCTTGGCCTGGGGGGCGCCGCCGGCCTTGGCGGGGCCCGGGGGGGATTTGGCGGCCGGGGGCGGGGGCCGGGCGGGTCGGGGGTCCCTGGGCCGGGGGGGGATGCCCAGGGGGGCTGGGCGAAGCGGGTGCACCACGTTGATGGGCTGGGAGCCGGGCTGGGCAGCACCAGGCCGGGGCAGGAATGCGCTCCGAGAGCCCTGAGAGAGGGAGAGAGGGAAAAAGGAGAGAAAAGCGCAATGGATGGGGGAGCATCCTTGGGGTACCTGCTCCAGGTGCTACACAGCAGCTGTGTCCCCGAGCCCTGGGCTCCAGGGGGCTGCAGGAGGAGCTCTGGACACCTCTTGGGTCCAGCACTGTCACCAGCCCAGCCAAACGCTGAGCATGGTCAGTGCTGAACCTGGCAGTGCTGATGGGTGGGTTTGATGGGCGTGGAGATGGACATTGGAGGGCATCTCCAGCCTTCCTGAGCCTGTGATTCTGGGTTTGCTCCCCACCAACCCCATGGGAACACACAGGGGTGAGAAAGGGGCTGGAGACCAGAGCAGGGTCAGCTCTGCTGAATGCACACCAATTTCCAGCAGGCGGGACACACCACCCAAAAAAACCTGAATTCTTCCTGAATTCAGCCCTGGTGCCCAAAAAGCACCAATGCAAGTTCAAAGTTAAAAATTCACTGTTAAAAATAAAGTGTGGTACAGAATAAATAAAAGAACTGGAAAATGAGGGAATAGCCAAATGAAGGAACAACCAAAATCTGCAGCAGTGACCCAAGAAGGAAGAACAGGGCGCCATAAATCAAGCTACAAAGCCAAAGACCAACTTCGCTTGAATTTTGGGCTCATTAACATCAAAAAATACCCCCAACACAGGCTGTGATCGTCCCTCACTCCCATCTATCCCTTTTCCATATGGGAAGTTCCCCAGTGGAGGCTCCTGGTGATCACCAGGGGACTTTGAGCTCAACAAACTCAGTTTTAGGAGGGATGGGCACACCTGGCCATGGGCACACCTGGCCAGGGGCTCAGTGCAGACCTAGGGCAGGACCAGCACAGGACACCAGGGCTTGCCCAGTTCCTGGGAGCAGATGTGACACTCACAGGCTTCACATCCCAGCTGGGAATCCAACCTGGCAGCTGAGTTATCCCTGACTGAGCTATCACTCACTTTAGTGAGTTATCACTGACCCTAGTCAGTTATCCCTGACCCTACTGAGTTATCAGTGACCCTACTGAGTTATCACTGACCTTAGAGGGGTGGCTGGAGGCTGAAATGTTCCTCAGGGTGAAAGCAGCTTTGGCATGGGCACTGCTCGACTTCCGACCCACGGACTTGTTCCTGCTGGGAATTCGGGACACAGCAAAATAAAGCAACCAGGGGAGCACCGGCTGCCCCAAAAACGCTGCCCATCAGCTCCTGTATCAATTAACACCTTATTAACAGCCAGCCCTCACTGCTGGGCAGTAGGGATGGTCAGTGTGTGATGGGCAACAGGGATGGTCAGTGTGTGTGACAGGGATGGTCATTCTGTGACAGGGATGGTCAGTGTATGACAGGGATGGTCAGTATGTGACAGGGATGGTCATTCTGTGACAGGGATGGTCAGTGTGTGACAGGGATGGTCAGTGCTTGGAGCAGGGATGGTCCGTGTGTGTGACAGGGATGGTCAGTGTGTGACAGGGATGGTCATTCTGTGACAGGGATGGTCAGTGTGTGACAGGGATGGTCAGTGCTTGGAGCAGGGATGGTCCGTGTGTGTGACAGGGATGGTCAGTGTGTGACAGGGATGGTCAGTGTGTGACAAGGATGGTCAGTGTGTGATGGGCACCCTACAAGGAATGAGAATTCTCCTCGATTCCAGGCCACCTCCTCCCCTCCCTAGGACTGTCCTGCCCAGAGGACCATTGGTATCCTGGGCTCAGGAAATTGCTGAGAGCTCTGGGTTCCCCAGGTCAGTCTGTCCAGCCCCCAGAGCAGTCTCACACCACAGCAGGGGCTCTGGGTTCCCAGGACAGTCTGTCCAGCCCCAGAGCAGTCTCACACTGCAACAGGGGCTGTGCACCCCCAGCCCCTACCAGGCAGGGTGAAACCAGCCTAGGCTGCCCTGGGTGCAAGGAGGGAAGGGTTTGGGTGTGTGCCCACCTGCAGGCGCCGTGGGCCCGGACCCTGCTCTCCTGGATCCACCTGGCCAGCAGGGAGTTCTCCTGCCGGTACCAGTAGCAGATGCTGAGCGTCAGGGCGGGCAGCAGGAACAGCGAGATGACCACCAGGGCGATCAGGATGGACTCGTGGGCTGCCAGGGGAGCACGGGGGCCAGTGAGGAGCTGGGACAGCCAGCAGCCCCCAGCCCTGCTCGTGGTGACCCCATTGTCCATTGCTGGTCAGCAGAGCTGGCACATCCCTGCTGGTGCCACTCTGGGAAGGGACCTGCCCTCGATGGCCTCTGGTGGCAGTGGGTGCCACCAACAGCCAGAGCTGGACACACACTGTGGGGCTGCCTGCATGCCACAGACAACTTTATGAAAAAACCTTTCCTTAGGATTTTTCCTCCTGAGAAGCTGAGTGGCCTCAGGAACAAAATGTAAACATTGATTATCTGCTGCTGTGAAATGCAACAGGTGCATCTGTGATTGGCCCATGTTGGATGTTTGTAATTAATGGCCAATCACAAGGAGCTGGCTCAGGCTCTCTGTCCAAGCCACAAACCTTTGTTATAATTCTTGGCTATTCTATTCTTAGCCAGCCTTCTGATGAGAACCTTTTCTTCTATTCTTTTAGTACAGTTTTAATGTAATATATATCATAAAATAATAAATCAAGCCTTCTGAAACAGAGTCAGATCCACTGAGTCTCTTCCCTCATCCAAGAACCCCTGTGAACACTGTCACACCTGCACAGGCCCCTCTGGGAGCCCCCAGCCCTCCCTGGGCCCTGCTGCACTCAGGAGGACTCAGGACATGGGGACACACTCAGGGCACAGGGACAATTGTGACTCACCATGGTTCTGCACGGGGCCGCTGTCCACGCTGCCCCCCAGCCCCGGCTTCTCGCAGAACGGGGGGGCCCAGCCGGGCTCACAGTGACAGTTCTTGTTGCTGTTGCACACCTGGGGACAGAGCACAGGGCTGGCATGTGTGCAATGGGGGTCCACAGGGCAGCAATGGAGAGATGGTGACACAAGTCTGGGCTGAAGAAGCTTCACCCCTGACAATGCTCCCCCTTGGGCATCACAGAATCCTGGAATGGTTTGGGATCAGGGAAGGAGCTTAAATCCCATCCCATCCCACTATCCCAGGCTGCTCCCAGCCCCAGTGTCCAACCTGGTCTTGGGCACTGCCAGGGATCCAGGGACAGCCACAGCAAATCTGGGAATTCCAGCCCAGCCCCTGCCCACCCTGCCAGGGAACAATTCCCAATTCCTAATATCCCATCTCCAAATCTTCTTTCAGTTTGAAGCCATTCCCCCTGCTCCTGTCCCTATCTGCGCATGTAAAAAGTCACCCTCCCTCTTCTTTACAAGCCCCTTTTAGTGCTGGAAGGTGCCAGAAGGTCCCCCCAGAACCTGCTCATCCACAGGCTGAGCAACTGCAGCTCTGAGAGCCTGAGCCATGCTGGGCACAACAAAGGGTAGGTGTGGATGTTTTGGCTGTCATAAAAGGGTCAATCAGGTGTTTTATCTGTCACATCCAGAACCCAGCAGTGTCTGTTGCCCCATCTGACAGAGCCCTGCATGCACAGAGCTCAGACCTCTGTAACCTTTCAGCTTTGGAGAGCAGTGTGCCCTCCCCTCCCTGAGCTACTGCCCTGCCTTTCTGCTGTCCAGTTCTCCTTCCAGCTCTTGTTCTGCTCTCAGAGCTCAGACCTCTGTAACTGTTCAGCTCTGGAGAACAGCTTTCCTCCCATTCCCTGAGCTACTGCCCTGCCTTTCTGCTGTCCCACTTCTCCTTCCAGCTCTTGTTCAGCTCTCAGACCTCAGACCTCTGTAACCTCTGTAACCTGGAGAGCAGTGTCTCCTCTGTCCCTGAACGACTGCCCTGCCTTTCTGCTGTCCAGTTCTTCTTCCAGCTCTTGTTCTGCTCTCAGGGGGACCCTGCACCTGCTCTGAGCTCCAAACACTCTCCAGCTCAAACCAGACCCTGAGCCAAGCTTTGCAGATGGCCCTGACACCATAAACAATCCTGTTCCTCTCACTGGGACACGGCTGAGCAAAGGTCCCAGCCCTGCCTGGGACAGGTCTGAGAGGCACAAATCCCCTGGGTCCCAGGGCCCATCCCTGTGGCAGACCCTGGGGTGGCTCCCAGCCCCGTCCCTGATGCCAGGGGCTCCCAACAGTGCCCATCCCCATAGCAGACACTGGGGCTGGCTCCCTGGAGGTGCCAGCAGGTCCCATCCTCATGGCACACACTGGGGCTGGCTCCCAGCCCTCTCCTGATGCCAGGGGCTCCCTGCAGGTCCCATCCCCGTGGCAGACACTCCCAGCCCTCCCCTGGCACCAGGGGCTCCCAGCAGAGCTCACTCCGTGGCCGTGGCAGCGGGACACACACTTCTCCAGCTCAAACAGGGACGCGTTCTGGCACCGCCGGTCCTTGCACACCTGGGGGGACACATGAGAGGCTGAGGTCACACAGGGACCCGGACAGGGACAGCTGGGGGGGCTCCAGAGGGTTGGAGTGCTGGAAAATGCAGGTGGTGAAATCACATGATTCCAGCCAAGGGATTCCACTCCCACCCCCTCCACACAGACCTCTGCCATCTCCTGGAGAAACCATTTCCATTTGGCCCCAAAACCAAGAGAAACCATTTCCCATTTGGCCCCAAAACCAAGGGAAATCATTTCCCAATTGGCCCCAAAACCAAGAGAAACCATTTCCATTTGGCACCAAAACCAAGGGAAAACATTTCCCATTTGGCCCGAAATTCCAGGCACTGGCCAGAATAAACAATGCTGCATTTCAAAACTAAAACTGGCCACATTTCCTCATGGAAATGTCACTGCTTTGGCCTCCCCAATGAAGATTTCACTGTTAAAATGCCAAGCAGGGAAGGCTGTGTCTCCACAGCCAGCCCTCTCTGGAACACATCCCTCCTGCCCTGGCCTCCAGCAGCCTCTGCCCTCTCTCAGCTCCACTGGCCCCCTCCAAAGCTCTTGGAGATGCAGGGGCTGCAGACAGCAATGCCCAGTTAGCACTGGATTTGTCACATGGATTCCTGGCAGAGATTTCCTGTTCCCTCTGGGAAACAATCTCTTCATAGGAGGAATCCTCAATCAAATCCTGGGGCAATTCCTGCTGGGGTTGCTCCACTCTGAACTGATTTGGTGAAGAAGTTTGGAGGGCAGAAAGAATGATTTGGTGGCCTAAACATGATTGAGCATCTGGTGATGCTCACAAATGCCCAGGGTGAGAAGAACCTGGTGGCCCACAAACACCTGGTGGCAGCAGTTGAGGTGATGCTGACACATCATCTACAGGTGTGGAAGGAACCACTGCAGGGCCTGGCTGTGACACAGGGAATGGCCATGTGCAGCCTGGAGCTGGGCCAGAGCCCAGAGCAGGTGTCCCTCAGCAGAGCCCCGGGCAGGAGGGGCACTCACCATGCCATCCCCACACTTGGTGCCCGTCAGCACCAGCCCTGGGTCAGACAGGTCCTCCTGGTCGTCCTTGGCGCTGTAGACGAAGGTGCCCCTGCATTTGACCTCGCGGCCCTTGAGGCGGATGGTGGTGTCGATGGACACCGTGTTGGTGCCCTGTGGCTTCTTGGCAGAGCTCTGGCACTGGATCTTCCCACACATGGCATCCCTGCAGCGGGCACAGCCAGGAGGAGATGGGACAGGGGGCAGTGGTGCCCCCTCAGCCCCCTAGCCCCACCATCCCACACCTGGGGGTCATTCCCATGGGGTTATGGCCATGCTGGAGAGGGTCAGTGGGTAAATCATGAACAGCACAGAAATGATGGAGGAAAACAGCCAGGGCAGGGGAGGGGAGGAGAGGCACTGACATCCCTGGGGTCACTGGGAACACAGAGGGCACAACTCCCTAAATGTGGCACTGGGACACAGAGAGCACAACTCCCTAAATGTGGCACTGAGACAACAGAGAGCACAACTCCCTAAATCTGGCACTGAGACAACAGAGAGCACAACTCCCTAAATCTGGCATTGGCTTTGATTTCCCAGCAGGCTGGGCTGGGAGCTGCTGGTGGTGGGACAGCAGAAT
Source organism: Melozone crissalis (assembly GCF_028551555.1). Classification (NCBI taxonomy): domain Eukaryota; kingdom Metazoa; phylum Chordata; class Aves; order Passeriformes; family Passerellidae; genus Melozone; species Melozone crissalis. The sequence continues at coordinate 1,302,174 of NW_026535784.1, read as the reverse complement.
CATAGGATTGAGGCTGGAAAACACCTCAAGAATCTCCAGGTCCCACCTCCCAGCAGCGGTGGGGACAGAGCCCAGGAGGGCCTGGTGGCTTCCTCAGGGACAAAACAGAGCCTAATTCCTGGGGGTAGGGCTGAGGCAGGGTCCTCCTAGTGGCATGGCAGGGATGGCAGGGGTACAGGAGGGACACAGAGCACCCAGTGCCAGCGCTGCGCCCACCTCTTGTCACACTTGACGTAGTGGCCCTGGCTGTCCTTGCCGCAGTTGCCGTAGGTGTTCCCTGCCATGTTCACGTCCTGGAAGCAGGCATCAGGGGCTGGCCACGCTCCTGCACACAGGGGAGAGCTCTGGGAACCCTGGCACAGGCAGGGACCTGCAGCAGGAGCAGCACGGGGAGAACACACCAGGGACAGCTCTCCTGGGGCTGCTGTTGTGGGTGCCAGGCCAGGGACAGGAGGAATGAACTTCCCCATTCTCTGCAGTCTTGTAGAGGATTTTGGTCACAGAGTGGTTTGGAAGAGACCTTAAACCCACCCAGTGCCACCCAGGGCAGGGACACCTCCGACTGTCCCAGGCTGCTCCAGCCCCAGTGTCCAGCCTAGCCTGGGACACTACCAGGGATACAGGGGCAGCCACAGCTGCTCTGAGCACCCTCCACCCCATTCCCAAGGATTTGGGGTTCAGAACTGTTCCCTGGCCATTGGTGTGGCTGTGCCAGGGCCCCCATGCAGCACCTGCAGCCCCCCGGGCACCCCAGGCTGGTGCTGCAGTGAGGGATGGGACTGACCTGGCCCCCAGAGCTGCACACACTGCTGCTGGTGGGTCATGCACATGAGGGGTGGGACTGACCTGGCCCCCAGAGCTGCACACACTGCTGCTGGTGGGTCATGCACATGCCGTTGCTGCAGTAGGCCTGGCCCTGGGCGCACGAGGAGCCGTCCAGCAGGTACACGTTGGGAGGGCAGTACGGGGACGCTCCCGTGCAGAACTCGGGCAGGTCACAGGAGCCAGCGGCCTCCCGGCACAGAGTCCCGGCCACCTTCAGCTGGGGGGACACGGGACAGAGTGGGGACAGGGGGCAGTGACACGGGGACAGAGTGGGGACAGAGTGGGGACAGAGTGGGGACAGGGGGCAGTGACATGGGGAGACCGGGGGGACACACACAGGCACACACTGGGGACAGGTGGCACTGACATGGGGGCACACTGGGGACAGGTGGCACTGACACGGGGACAGACTGGGGACAGGGGGCACTGACATGGGGGCACACTGGGGACAGGTGGCACTGACACGGGGACAGACTGGGCACAGGTGGCACTGACACGGGCACACACTGGGGACAGGCGGTGGCACAGGGTAGGCAGGCTGGGTCTCACCTTGCAGCTGTGGCAGCAGTCACCGTGGGCACACTGGGCCCCCTCCTTGAGCGTGCAGTTGTGAGCGTTGCAGCAGGGGTTGGTGCATTCCTGTGGGGAGCACAGAGCTCCATGGGCTGGGGCTCCATCCCTGCCCCAGCACTGCCCCAGCCCCTGCCACACCCATCCATGGGCTGGGGCTCCATCCCTGCCCCATTGCTGCCCCCAGTCCCTGCCACACCCATCCATGGGCTGGGGCTCCATCCCTGCCCCAGCACTGCCCCAGCCCCTGCCACACCCATCCATGGGCTGGGGCTCCATCCCTGCCCCATTGCTGCCCCCAGTCCCTGCCACACCCATCCATGGGCTGGGGCTCCATCCTTTCCCCAGCGCTGCCCCCAGTCCCTGCCACACCCATCCCAGAGCACCCTGCTCATACTGCAATGGGGAAACTGAGGCACAGAGGGCAGGGGAGAGAATGGGCACTCAGGGGAAAGTCAGGACTGGGATAGATGGATTCAGGAAGGTGGGACTAGGAAAAGCCCTTGGGATGGAGTCCCTGTGATGACAGCAAACCCTTCCCTTGGAAATGCCCTCTGCAGGAATTCCCTCAGCTGAGGAGGGCTGTCACAGACATCTTTTATGAAAAATCTTTTCTTTAGGATTTTTCCTCCTGAGAAGCTGAGAGGCCTCAGGAACAAAATGTAAACATTGATTATCTGCTGCTGTGGAATGCAACAGGTGCATCTGTGATTGGCCCATGTTGGTTGTTTTTGATTAATGGCCAATCACTGTCAGCTGGCTTGGACTCTCTGTCTGAGCCACAAACTTTTGTTATCATTCTTTCCTATTCTATTCTTAGCCAGCCTTCTGATGAAATCCTTTCTTCTATTCTTTTAGTACAGTTTTAATGTAATATATATAATGAAATAATAAATCAGCCTTCTGAAACATGGAGTCAGATCCTCATCTCTTCGCTCATCCTGGGACCCCTGTGAACACTGTCACAGAGGACCCCTCTGTCCTTCCAGCTCCTACAAGGGTCACTCTGTCCTTCCGCCTCCCAGGAGGACCCCCTGTCCCCCCACATCCCACAAAGGACTCCCTGTCCCCACCATGTCCCACAAGGCCCCCCTGTACCTCCACCTCGCCGCAGTCACAGTCCTCTCCCTCCTCACGGAAGCCGTTGCCACATTTGCGTGCCACCACCAGGTCCTTGGTGTCGGGCAGGTTGAAGAGGCACATTCCCCCTCCCTTCTGGAAGTAGCTCTCCAGCTGCCTCCTGCTGCACGAGCTGAACACCCGCGGGAAGGGGTGCCTGGGGGGACACAGGGGAGCAGGGCCAGAGGAGGTGGGGAATGGTGAGAAATGGGAATTCAGCACATGGACAACTGGCACAAACTGGCACAGACCCTCCCCAGAGCAGATCCCCATTGCTCAGTGACCCAGGTGAGACTGAGCGGAAATTCTCCAGAGTAGAAATCCATTTTGATTTAGGTGAAATGTACATTTTTGAGTCTGTGGCTAGAAAACAGAGCTATGTAGCCTGACTGCAAGGCCTAGGCTCAGAAAAACTGCTTCAGGGAAAGACAGAGATGAGACAGAGAGTGATAAAAAAAGACAGAGAGACTGCTGTGAGAGCAGGTCAACCTGACCTAGGAATTCTTTCTGATAAAGAAGAACTAGCGGCAAATGTCACGCGAAATTCATAAAAATGAATATGCATGAACCTATTGTGAAATTGTATGCATATGTATCTGAGAGGGGGATAAAAAGGGACCTGAAGTTCCCAGAAGTACCCATGTCATTTTGAAGAGAATGATTCCCACATGCCTCCAGCACATACCAGCTTTACAATTTTCACAAAAGTTGTGGAGTTTTGTTTATCCCCACAAAACAGTGTCACCTCTGCCCTGGGACACCACAGACACCCCCAGGGCAGGTCCCCATGCCTGCAGGGCCCTCTGCTCCCACTCAAACCCCTTCCTGTTCTAACTGATGCCAGCCCAGCACTGCTGCAGGTATCACCTCTGTGCCCTGGGACACCAGAGACACCCCTGAGCCACAGCAAACCCTTTCCTGTGCTCACTGCTGCCAGCCCAGCACTGCTGCAGGTGTCACCTCTGCCCTCAGCCACAGCAAACCCCTTCCTGTGCTCACTGAACCACACAGCAAACACCCACCTGGGCCCCACAGCTGAGATGGGTGAACATCACTAAAAGTTGAAGAAATACAGAAAAAAATACCAAAAACTACCCAGAGAGCAGCAAAAAATAAAACAGTCAGAGCCCACAGTGTGTAAGGAACTGAGGAACAGGAAAAACACTCATTTTCTACAGAACCTCTGAGCAAAGTTCTTCTGTAATTTCACCGTTTGCAGGGGTTTCAGTGGTTTATGAAGAAGGAAGCATTTCCTTCTTGAAAAACAGTTTCATTTCCCCTTAAAGCTGAAAGATATTTTCATACCAGGACATCTCATTCTCAAGATGACTCAAAGGACATTTTTTAAAACTGGTTTTGAAATCTCTTGAGCTGGAAGGAAACCTGTAAGAGCCTGCAGGTTATGGAGGCTGAGCAAATCAATGTACCCCACATGTATTTTATATATATTCATATACATGGCTGTGCAAACACAGCCACAAATGTGCTGTTCCCCACCACAATCCAGGCAGAGGTTAAATCCTGTGGGATCAACACCAGGGTCTGGCAGCCCTGAAAGCACAACTGGGGTCTCACTGTTCCTTCCTTGTTGGAAGAGCAGGTGGGTTCAAACACAGGGAATGAACAGCTGAATAAACCCTGCTTTCCCTCAGGGCAGGGACATCTGGGATGAGACATCCTCAGGAGGGGGAGAAGGGCTGGAAAGGAAACTGGCACCAACCCCATGGATTGTGAAACCCACCCAGTGCCACCCTACCATGGCAGGGACACTTCCCACTGTCCCAGAGTGCTCCAGGCCCAATGTCCAACCTGGCCTTGGGCACTGCCAGGGATCCAGGGGCAGCCACAGCAAATCTGGCAATTCCAGCCCAGCCCCTGCCCACCCTCCCAGCCAGCAATTCCTTGCCAAGATCCCAGCCCAATCTCCCCTTTCCCAGTGGGAGCCATTCCCTGGCTCCTGTCCCTGCAGGCCTTGTCCCCAGTCCCTCTGCAGCTCTCCTGGAGCCCCTGCAGGCCCTGCCAGGGGCTCTGAGCTCTGCCTGGAGCCTTCCCTTCTCCAGGGGAACATTCCCAGCTCTGCCAGCCTGGCTCCAGAGCAGAGGTGACAACATTCCCTGCCTGCACCCAGCACCATGGCCTGGGGACACATCCAGGGCACTGGGGACACACCCAGGACACATCTATGGCTCTGGGGCCACATCCCAGGCCCAGCAGCACTCACCCGGTGGCGGCGGCCATGACGCAGCCGCCCTGCTCAGGGGTGGCCTCGGTGCAGCAGCCCGGGCTGTCGTGCACCAGGCCGAAGTTGTGGCCGATCTCGTGTGCCATGGTGGCTGCGGCGCCGATGGGCTGCTCCGCGTGGTCCTGAGGGAGGGGACGGGACGTGTCACCAGGGCCACCAGCACTGAGGGACAGGGTCACCCACAGCGAGGGACAGGGTCACCCACAGCCAGGAAGGGACGTGTCACCAGGGCCAGCAGCGAGGGACAGGGTCACCCACAGCAGGGAATGGGGCTGGGCACGGGAGGGAACACTCTGCCCTGCAGGAGGAGAGGTTGGAGGAAGGTTGGTGGCACAAGTGGGGCTTGGTCTCCTGATATTCCCCTGTGGGGCTGGTAGGAAGCTCTTGGCTGGGGCCAGCTGCTCAAAACCCGGGGCACATCCCAAAACCCAGAAACTTGTGTGTCCCCCACCACCCTGTCCAGGGATCACAGGGTGTGATCCCAGGGATCACAGGTCACCAAGGCCACCCTATCATGCCCAGGACCACCATCAGGAGGAGCAGAAGGGATCTGGGCAGAGATGGGGGCAGAAATCCAGAGCAGAGGCAGGGACAGGCAGGGGCTCTCCAGCCCGAGGGACAGGAGCAGCACAGGAGATCCTAGTGGTGTGCCAGCTGGGAGCTGGGAGTGGGAGACCTTCAGAAGCCCCTTCTCACCCTCTGTGCCCCTGGCCAGCATCTGAGGGGTCAGGAGCCACAACATCACCCCTCACCTTCAGGCTGCCCCCCAGGTCAGGGGCTACAACATCAGCCCTCATTTTCAGGCTGCACCCCATGCCCAACTCAGGGGTGCTGGTCCAGCCTCAGGGGCTGCTCCTCCAACCCCAGGGAGATGTCCCTGGGCAGGGGTGGCCCAGGGACCCCAGCCCCCCTTACCACGCTGACCCCTCCGGAGTTGTCGGCGCTGCACATCCCCTCCAGCGGGGCCATCCCGATGGTGGTGCCCCCGAAGGTCTTCCCTCTGCCGGGCAGGAGAACGGGGCCAACTCAGCACTGGGGGCTCAGGAGTGCCCACCCTCAGCCAGGACCCCCTCCCAGCACCCCCAGCCCCAGACCCACGTCAGCAGCTGGGCGTTGTCGTGCTTCTTGCGCGCCCTCAGCGATTTCTTCCACTGCAGGAAGGCCCAGAGCGTGGCGTTGGCGTCGCTGCTCACTGCGCACTGGTCCCGCTCCGTCCACACCTCCAGCCCAATCAGGGCCACCTTGATGTTCAGCAGCCTGTAAAACTGCAGCAGGGCACAGGGGGAGGTGTGGGGGCTGCAATTCCCTGCACCCTCCCTCCCTCCCTGCTGTGAGGTGCCACTGGCTGGTGGGTTCTCGTGTTTCCTTGCGGCTGTGTGACCCCAGAGCACATCTGTCCCACACCCACCTGCAAGCATGGCTCCACAGGCACAGGTGGGGACAGTCAGGGGGGCACAATGACATTCAGTGACAACACCTCAGTGTGTCCCTTCGTTGCCAAAAATTACCCCAGGCAGGGGCCAGTGAATGTTCCCTGCTGAGCTCAGCCCTGGTGACATGGGGGCAGTCCCTGGGGCCACACATGGGCCTGGCAGGTCCCTCACCTTGTCCACGTAGTTTGCGATCTCCACGATGCGCTGCTTGGTGTGGCCCAGGTTGCGGTTCTGGTTCCTGTACTGGAGACAGGTGAGGATGGGGAGGCCCACGGGGTCAATCCCGAGCAGAGACAGAGAGGGACCCTGGTTTTCTGCCCCCCAGCGCTCACCAGGGTGTGATCAGCAACGATGAAGAGCTCCATGTACTTCATGGTCCTCCAGGCATCCCTCCTGGCCTGCAAGGCAGACACAGGGCTCAGCAAAGAGGAGCAGCCCTTGGCTCTGGGCACCCTGCAGACACCACAGAGCTGCTCAGGAGGGACAGCTCAGAGGGGAAACTGAGGCACAGGGTGACAGAGAACGTTTGGGTGGCTCCAAATGACCTCACGTCATATCCCCCATGATAGGATGCAGCACCAAGACCCAACCCAAGCATCCCCTGGGGTCTCCTGCCTAAATTCAAGCCACACAAGCCACCCACAGAGACCCTCTCACCCCACCTGCCTGCACGGCCTGCCCAGCTGCCAGGGACATGGGAGCTGTCAGCAGTGCTGAGAGCCCCTCCCAGCCCTCTGCCTGTCCCCAGACGGATCCTGAGTGGATTTACCCAAGTGGATTTACCCTTGAGAATTCACCTGCAAGGATTCACCCACGAGGATTCACCCAAGTGGATTTACCTGTGAGGTTTCACCTGTGAGGATTTACTCATGAGGATTCACAGTAAATTCACCCATAAGGATTCACCCATGAGGATTTACCCGAGTGGATTTGCCCAAGTGGATTCACCCGTGAGGATTCATGGTAAATTCACCTGTGAGGATTCTACCACAAGGATTTACCCATGAGGGTTCACCCAAGTGGATTCACCTGTGAGGATTTACCCATGAAGATTCACAGTAAATTCACCCGTGAGGATTTACCCAAGTGGATTTACCCAAGTGGATTCACCCGTGAGGATTCACCCGTGAGGATTCATGGTAAATTCACCTGTGAAGATTCACCCGTGAGGATTTACCCGTGAGGATTCACAGTAAATTCACCCGTGAGGATTCACCCAAGTGGATTTACCCAGGTGGATTTAGCCGTGAGAATTCACCCATGAGGATTCATGGTAAATTCACCTGTGAAGATTCACCCATGAGGATTCACCCATGAGGATTCACAGTAAATTCACCCGTGAGGATTTACCTGAGCGGATTTACCCATGAAGATTTACCCATGAGGATTTACCCAACTGGATTCCCCCCTGAGGATTTACCCGTGTGTGCCGTGGCTGGAAGAGCCGGGCCATGCCAGCCACGGTGCTCGCCAGGTGCTGGCCATGCCCGCAGGTGCCCCCTGGCACGGGCAGGTGCTCTGCTCGCTGGAGGAGGTGCAGGCCGGGCTCGGGGGGCCCCAGGGGTCTCAGGTAGTAGCTGGTGTTGCTGCTCAGCACTATGAGGCCCCTGGAGATGGGAACAGCCCCGATGGTTCCTATGTTGCTTCCCCCTGGGCTGCCCCAGCCCCTGAGGCCCCACAAACTTGTGGCACATCAGCCTGGTCTGTACCCAAGCTGGGAGCAGGGACAAGAATCGGGAATCTCTGCTCAAACAGCCCCAGGACAAATAAACCCTGGGCACCCAAACCTCCCCCCTTCAGAGCACAGGCCAAAGCTTGGTCTGAGACAGCTGCTCTGGGGTGCAGGGACCTGCCCCTCCAGGGATAGAATTCCTGGGAATAAGCTCATACTGCCAGGAATATGGTCCCTGCCCAGTCTGCTCAGTCCTGGGGTTGGGGGAAGGGTGGGAGAAGGAGGAAGGACAAGATGGGAGCCATGGGAAAATCAGCCCATGAAGCATTTGGAGCTGGGCTTGCAGGAGCATTGGTGCTGCTTGGGTGGTCCCAAAGGGGATCCCTGCAGAGAGAGGGAGCAGTGGATCCATCCCACCTTTGTCAGCTCCTCAATCCACCGACCCTGTGTTTCTCCAACTCTGATTCCCCCATACCCTATTCCTTCCTCCATTCCCTACTCCTTCCTCCATTCCCTACTCCTTCCTCCATTCCCTATTCCCCCATTCCCTGTTCCCCTATTCCCCATTCCCTATTCTCTGTTCCCCCATTCCCCCATTCCCCCATTCCCCATTCCCTATACCCCCATTTCCCGTTCCCCCATTCCCATCCCCCATTTCCCATTCCCCATTCCCCCATACTGTATTCCCCATTCCCCCATTCCCCATTCCCTGTTCCCCCGTTCCTCCATTCCCATTCCCCAATACCGTATTCCCTGTTCCCTTATTCCCCATTCCTGTTCCCCCATACCATATTCCCCCATTCCTATTCCCCATTTCCCCATTCCCATTGACATTCCCCATTCCCATTCCCCCATACCGTATTCCCCATTCCCATTCCCCCATACCGTATTCCTGAGCAGGTGCTGAGCACGACCCAGGAGTGGCGGTGGCCGCGGACGTGCCCATGGTAGTGGCAGTGCTCCTGGAGAGAGACAGGGGGACCTTCCTCAGTGGGCTGGGAGCAGCAGCCCGAAGGCTGCTCCCAGAAAAGCACCCCTTTTCCATTGCCCCTTTTCCATCTCCCCATTTCCATCTCTCCTTTTCCATCTCCCCATTTCCATCTCCCCACTTCCATTTCCCATCTCTTTTCCCAGCCAGGCGAGCGCTGTTCCCTGCACCGGGAATGGGAATGGAACGGGGTCAGCCCGGGACAGAGCCGGGACAGAGCCCGGCGCCCGGCGCGGCGCTGGAACGGTGACAGAAGGCGGTGGGGCCATGGGAGGGAGGGCCCTGCCCTGCTGTGTTTGTGTCCCGGGGCGCTGTCCCGGGGCCCGGAGCCGCAGCAGCCGAACGCTCTCGCATTCCCGCTGCCGTCGGGGAATCTCGGCTCCATCCGAACCCCGAAACCCAGAGGGGATCGCCCCGAGTCTCTATCCGAACCCAGAAACCCAGAGGGGATCGCCCCGCGGCTCCATCCGAACCCCGAAACCCAGAGGGGAGCGCCCTGCACCCACCGTGTGGTTGGGGGTGACCGTCACGGGCTGGCCCTGCTCGCTGTAGTGCGTCTCCGTGTAGCCCGGAGCCAGCAGCCTGCGGGGACACAGCGGGGACAGTGGGCAGCGGCTCCGGGGCTGCCGCCACAGCAACGCACTGAGCCCCTGAGCCTGGGCCATCCACACATCCCCTGAGCCCCCTGAGCCATCCACATGTCCCCCTAAGCCCCCTGAGCCATCCCCACATCCCCTGAGCCCCCCGAGCCCCCTGAAGCATCCACACATCCTCTGAGCCATCCACATATCCCCCTGCGCCCCCTGAGCCCCCTGAGCCTTCCATATATCCCCCTGAGCCCCTTGAACCCCCTGAGCCACCCACACATCCCCTGAGCCCCCTGAACCAGGCTGGGCCATCCAGAAGAAGAAGAAGAAAAAGAAGAAAAAGAAAAAAAAAATTAAAAAAAAAAAGAAAAAGAAAAAGAAGAAAAAGAAGAAAAAGAAGAAGAAGAAGAAGAAAAAGAAGAAAAAGAAGAAAAAGAAGAAAAAGAAGAAAAAGAAGAAAGACAGGTTTTCCTGCATTGCCCAGATCTGTGTGACCTTGCCCAGATTCAAGAGTGATGGGTATCTGCTGGAAGGCTGCAGTGCCCTGGGGATGGCAGGTCACCCTGGGGGTGGCAGGTCCCTGTGGGAATGGCAGGTCACCCCGGGCTGGCAGGTCCCTGTGGAAGGGCAGCACGCCTGCAGGGGCTCAGCCATCCAGAGAAGGACAAATGGGGCCAGGTTTTCCCCTGCTCTCAGTTCAGACTCATTTTTGGGGTTTGGCCCCATCCCAAAAGTTAAATTCTGCAGAGAAAATAAAGCAGCACTCCCAGAATAGCTCCCCTGCCTCTCCCTTTCTGCTTTCAGCCAGCCTGGCCCCAGAAATGTCACTGTGGGCACAGCTGTGGCTCCCCACAGCCTGTCCGTGGGTGCCTGGCAGCAGGGACTGCAGCCACAGCCCAGACAGCAGTCACAGCTCAGCCTGCCTCCTGCCAGGGACACTGGGTGGCTGCCAAGGCAGGGCCTGGCCAGCCTGGGGACAAGGGGACATGGGGACAGGGATAGGACAGCTGGGCTGGGGACACGGGAATGGCAAATCCTCCTGCCATGGCCAGGGAATGGACTGGGATGGCTGAGCCAGGCACACCCCGGGCTGGCCCCACAGCAGGGATGTGCCCTCCAGGCAGGGAGGGCAGGGAGGGCAGGACCAGCCTGCTCCACCAAGCAGGGTGAGGAAAACGCCCCGGGATGCTCCTGGGGACCGAGCAGAGCTCCCAGTGGCAGGAGGAAGGTCTGAGGCCAAACCCAGCTCACAGGGCCAGGGGCTCGCTCACAGGGCTGAGGCAGCAGTTTGGATGTCCCCACACTGTGTCCCCATGCTGTGTCCCCACAATGTCCCCACTCTGTGTGTACCGCCAGGGCAGTTTGGATATACTGTCCCCACGCTGTGTCCCCACTCTGTGTACACCCCTAGGGCAGTTTGGATGTCCCTACGCTGTCTCAATGCTGTGTCCCCACACTGCGTCCCCACAATGTTCCCACAGCCACTCTGGGGTGCTTTGGGTGCTCGGACTGCTCTGGGTTCTCAGGTGTCCTTTGTGCCACTGTCCCCCAGCTCACCCAGAGCTCACCCTCCTGCCCTGCCAGAGCCCCCAGAGCCCCCAGAGCTGCCCCTGTCCCTCCTGCTCCTCTCCAGAGCCCCAAGGCTGCCCCTGTCCCCCCTGCCCTGCCAGAGCCCCCAGGGCTGCCCCTGTCCCTCCTGCCCATCTCCAGAGGGCACAGTGGCACAACGAGGGGCACAGGGGACACCCCAAGGTGGCCAGGCCTGGAGCACCAGCCAGACACGAGGCCAAGCTCTGCTCATCACATTTCATCCCCCACCACCAACCCCCCTGCCCACAGCCCTCAGATGGGCAGAGGGACCCCCAGTTCCTCTTCTTGCACACCAGGAGCTGTCACTGGGGCCCTGGGGACACCATGGGGCTGGGTTTGTGCCCACCAGCAGCAGGAAGGGCTCAGCTCTGCCCTGCTCAGCACGGGACACAAACCCACCAAGGGACAGAGAACTGGGGCTGCCCCAACCCTGGCAGTGTCCCCAGCCCTGAACAGGGCCTGGAGCAGCCTGGGCTGGTGGCAGGTGTCCCTGCCATGGCAGGGGTGGCACTGCATCTCCAACGTCCCTTCCAGCCCAAGCCACTCTGGGGTTCTGGGGCTCTGTAAAATGCCACGAGGTCTCAGGCAGAGGGACAAGGAGGGCAGGACAGGACAGATGGACACAAGTCCTGTCCATGTCCCAGGGGAGGGGAGTGTCCTTGTCCCAGGCTGGATGAGTGTCACAGGGCACAGGGGACAGGTGCTGCTGCCATCTGCATCCAAACTGACCCAGAGAAGGAGCCCAAAGGAGGTGACCAAGGAGGCAAAAGGAGCATTCCAGCCCAAATGGAGCCAAAGTGACCCAGAGCAAGAGCCCAAAGGAGGTGACCAAGGTGGCAAAAGGAGCATTCCAGCCCAAATGGAACCAAAGTGACCCAGAGAAGGAACCCAAAGGAGGTGACCAGCTGAGTGAGTGTCACAGGGCACAGGGGACAGGTGCTGCTGCCAACTGCATCCAAACTGACCCAGAGAAGGAGCCCAAAGGAGGTGACCAAGGAGGCAACAGGAGCATTCCAGCCCAAGTGGAGCCACACAGGGCTGTCCCTTCCCCTGCTGGCCACAACCCTGCCAGCCCAGGCGGGTCCCTGGCAGAGTGCCCCGTGTCCCCTCCCCAGCCCAGGCGGGTCCCTGGCAGGGTGCCCTGTGCCCCCTCCCCATTCCCAGCCCCACACTCACTGGTTCCTCTCCAGCACCAGCACCAGCTCTCTGCCCTCAGCTGTCACAGCCACCTCTGCCCGGGCAGGAGCCCCCACCTGCAAGGAAAGGAGGGATGCGCTCAGACAAGGTCCCTGTGCCCAGAACCTTCCTCTGCTCCAGCTCCAGGTGCATCCCGGCCTCTCCATCCTGGGGAAGGGGATCTCCCTGAACTCCCAGCAGGGATAACAGGGAGTCACAGGAGGGATAACAGAGGATTTACAGGAGACTGAGGGGTGAGGCAGCAGACCCCAGCTCTGTTGGCAGCTCCCCCAGGGAAAGGCAGAACAGGGTGGCCCCAGGATGAGGAGCAGCACCAGGAGCACCCTGAGCATGGTCTCTGTGTGCTCCATCCCACCTCAGCTCTGCCCCACTGCAGGGGCTGATCCAGGGAAGGGCCCTCAGCCCTGGGAGGGACATCAGTACCCTGGGGGGATGGAAATCACCACCAAGGCCCCCCTGGGCACCGGATGAGGGCCGTTAAAAATACCTCAGAGCAGCAGCACAGAAAGGAAACAGTGACTCAGCTTCCCCAGGATGCCGGTGCCTTTACTCATTCTTTACTCATTCCCTCTCTTCGGAGGGTGTTGGACGGGAACCTGGCTCTGGAGCCAGCCCAGCTGTGTGTGACAGGAGGGGCCAGAGCCCACAGTGCTGCCCTTTCCTGTGTCCCCACACTCTCCCCAGCTCTGAGGACACTGAAAGCATGGCCCTGCCTGCTGCCCATGGCCTGGACTGTCCCTGGGCTCTGAGGTCCCCCTCAGTCTGTCCCTGGGCTCTGGGGTCCCCCTCAGTCTGTCCCAGTCCATGGAGCACACAGGGAGCCCAGCAGGCTGCCAGCCCACAGGACCCCATCACTGCCATGGCCATGGGCCTGGCCAGCTCTTCCTGGCCCTGGAAGGAAAGGGGACAGAGGAAGGAGCCATCCCTGGCCCTGGAAGGAAAGGGGACAGAGGAAGGAGCCATCCCTGGCTCTGGAAGGAAAGGGAACAGAGGAAGGAGCCGTCCCCACAAGGCCTCAGCTCTGGCTGCCCTTGGCATCCCATCCCTGCAGCTGGAACACAGGAACGCAGCAGGGAGGGGCAGAGCTGGGTGATTCACGCCCGGGATGAAGCAGAGGTTAAATCCCGATTCCCTAATTCCTGTGGAGTTGGATTCCCTGTGGATTCCCCAATTCCTGTGGAGTTGGATTCCCTGTGGATTCCCCAATTCCTGTGGAGTTGGCTGTGCTGTTGCTCCTCCAGCCCAGGCCCCCTGCCCTGGCTATGGGGGACACCAGGGGAGCCCCAGGGGAGCCTGTCCTGAGCTCGGGACAGAGGGACAAAGGGACAGAGGGACAGAGGGACAAAGGGATAAAGCATTTGGGTGCAGAGCAGCAGGGTGCCGGCACCGCTGCCCCCGGGCTGTGGGGTCTGTAGTGCCAGGGGGTCTGTACTGCCGGGGGGGGGGCTGTTCCTGCACACCCACCCCGAGGGCAGCCCCGGGCCGGGCCATCCCGGACAGTGCTCAGGCTGCTCAGGGTGCCCTCCGAGGAGCCCCCGCGATGAGCTCCGGGTCCACAGGGCAGCGAGGTGCTGCTCCTGCCGGGCGGGATGGGGGGGATGGAGCCGGGAGGGAGCCGGGGACGGGGATGAGGATGGAGCCGGGAATGGGGATGGAACGGAGATGGAGCCGGGATGGGGCGATGGAGCCGGGATGAATCCAGGATGCAGGGCTGGAGCCGGGAGCGGGGCTGGAGCCGGGACAGAGCTGGGAATGGGGCTGGAGCTGGGAACGGGGAAGGAGCCGGGATGGAGCTGAGAACAGCTTGAGCCGGCAATGGGGATAGAGTTGGGAATGGGGATGGAGCCGGGAGCAGGGCTGGAGCAGGGATGCGGCGATGGAGCCGGAATGCGGGGATGGGGCCGGGAATGGAGCAGGGAACAGGGCTGGAGCTGCAGTCGGGCTGGCTGAGCCCCCTCCGCCTCCGCCTCCCGCTCCATGTGCCCAGCTCCAAAAAAGGCGAGCAGCCCCGGCGCTGTCAGAACACAAACCCGTAGCACAGGGAGGCCCGGCCCCGGCACCTCCCGGCGGCTCCCCCGGCCCGGCCCGGCCCGACCCTGAACCGAGCGGGTCCCGGTGCCCGAACCGAGCGGGGCCCGGTGGGCAGCGGCTCCATCCCCGCTCGGCGGCGCTGGGAACGGGCGGTATTTTTGGAACACGATCTTGTACAAACATCGCTCTCTGGCCAAACATGGTCTGTACATTTTTCTCGCCGTTTCCCTCCTTTCCCCCGCCTCTTGCCCTCCCTTTTTCTCTCCCCGTCTCTGATCTCCCCAGCACCCGCTCCCTGCAGCCCTCTCCTCCTCCTCCTCCCTCCCAGGTCCCGGCCGGCTCATTCCCGGTTTAGAATTCCCCAGCAATTACTCCCTGCCTCGCCTCCAGAGCCGTTACTGGCAGAATGTTCTTTCCCAGCTGCCGTCTTAAAGGGAACGTGCGTGTCCGGGTTATCCCAGCCCCGGCAGCTCCCATGCCATGCCATGCCATGCCATGCCATGCCATGCCATCCCATGCCATCCCATGCCATCCCATCTCATCCATCTCCTGGGGGCTGGAGAACAGACGGCTGCTGTGGGACATGTATCCCCTCCCCGGCAGGGATGCACCACAGGCTCTCCTCCCCCCGTGCCTCAGTTTCCCCTAGAGTTCCTGGAGGGGCAGCGGGGAGCAGGGAGGGATCCTGGTTCCAGCTGGGACAGCCCAGCTCAACTCCTGCAGGGATCAGCAGGGAATGTGGGCAGCACTGTGCCAGGCAGGAGCCCAGGCTCCCAGGGCAGGCAGGGTGCCTGCACTGATTGAACACTGCTCCTTGTGCCCCGGGCTGGCAGGGAGATGCCCTGGGGCTCCTGACAGGATCTGCACACTGGGAATGATCCAGGAGCAGCATCCTCCTGCCCTCCAGCATCCTCCTGGCCCCAGCTTCCTCCTGGCTCCAGCATCTTCCAGGTTCCAGTATCATCCTGGATTCCAGCATCATTCCAAGGCCCAGCATCCTCCAGGGCTCCAGCATCATCCCAGGCTCCAATATCAGCCTGGGCTGCAGCAACTTATCAGGTTTCAGCATCATCCCAAGGTCCAGCATCATCCTGGATTCCAGAACATTCCAGCATCATCCCAGGTTCCAGGACATTCCCAACCCCAGCATCTTCCTGGGCTCTGCCATTGGCTCAGGCTGCAGCGTCATCCCAGACTGCAGCATAATCCTGTGCTCCACCACTGTCCTGGGCTCCTGCACATTCCAAGCTCCAGCAACATCCCAAACTTCAGTGTCATCCCAGGGTCCATCATCCTGGGCTCCAGCATCATCCCAGGCTCCAGCACATTCCAAGCTCCAGCATCTCCCCAGGCTCCAGCACTGTCCTGAGCTCCAGCATCATCCCAGGCTCCAATATAATCCATATTTCAGCATCTCCCCAGGCTCCAGCACTGTCCTGTGCTCCAGTACATTCCAAGTTCCAGCATCATCACCCTGGGATCCAGCACATCCCCAGTTCCAATTTCATCCTGGGCTCCCGTGACCCCAGGCTCCAGCATCCTCACAGGTCCCAGCATCCTCACAGGCTCCAGCACTCTCCTGGCCTCCTGCACATTCCAAGCTCCAGCAACATCCCAAACTTCAGTGTCATCCCAGAGTCCAATATCCTGGGCTCCAGCATCATCCCAGGCTCCAATATAATCCCATGTTTCAGCATCACCCCAGGCTCCAGCACATTCCAAGCTCCAGCACCACCCTGGGCTCCAGCACATTGCAAGTTCCAATTTCACCCTGGGCTCCACTGTGACCCCAGGCTCCAGCATCCTCACAGGTCCCAGCATCCTCACAGGCTCCAGCATCCTCACAGGTGCCAGCATCCTTACAGGCTCCAGCATCCTCACAGGCTCCAGCATCCTCACAGGTGCCAGCATCCTTACAGGCTCCAGCATCCTCACAGGCTCCAGCATCCTCACAGGCTCCAGCATCCTCACAGGTGCCAGCACCATCCCAGGCTCCTCCTGCTCTCCAGTCTCCTTCTCCAGCCCCATGAACAGAGTGCCCAGTCCCTGCCAGAGCTGCAGGGAGCATCCCCTCTGAGCCCTGCTGCAGGTGCAGGGGGTGGCCCCTGTCCAGGCCATCCAGCACAGCCAGTCCCCAGGGGCTGGAGGGGCTGCAATGATGGAATTGCAGCTGGGATGGCTCAGCCTGGCCAGGCCCCAGCCTGTGACCAGCCCAGGGACCCTGCAGGCCCAGCTGCAGTCTGGTTTTACCTTTCACTCCATTGATGAGACAAACCCCAGTGCTCTGTGGAGAGGGCCAGGGGATTGAGCTGCTCTTCCCCATTTGCCCATAGCTCCCATCCCAGCCACCTCCCCATCCAGCTGCCTCCATCCCTGCTGGGAAGCTCCTGCTCCAGGACAGGCTCAGGGAGCTCAGAGTTCCCTGGGAATCTCCCAGGCCAGCTCCCAGAGCTCAGCTCCCAGCCCAGCCATCTGCTCAGGCTGCTCCCCCAGGCCCTGAGCTCCCAGGGAAGCCCCCAGAGCCCGGATGTGACAGGGAGGAGAGGATGGAGGCGACCAGGGGTGCTCCAGGAGGATTTGCTGATGGGATCTGCAGCTGCTGGAGCAGCTGGGCTGCACCAGGGCCTCCCCAGGCAGCCAGTGCCAGCTCTGAGGCTTGAGGAACACAGCTAGGGATTGCATCACTTGGCCAATGCCAGCAGCAGCCAGAAAGGAAGCTCTTACACCCACTGCTCTCTGGAAAAGCATTCCTAGGAGCCAGGAGCATCCCTGGGAGCCAGGAACATCACTTAGAGTCAGGAGTATCCCTGGAAGTCAAGAACATCCAACCAGGAGCATCCCTGAGAGTCAGGAACAATCCCTGGGAGTCAGGAACACCCCTGGGAATCAGGAACATCCCTGGGAATCAGGAACAATCCCTGGGAGCCAGGAACATCCCTGGGAGTCAGGAACATCCCTGGGAGCCAGGAGCATCCCTGGGAGTCAGGAACACCTCTGGGAATCAGGAACATCCCTGGGAATCAGGAACAATCCCTGGGAGCCAGGAACATCCCTGGGAATCAGGAAGCAGGGCAGCCAGGCCCGGGGGACAGAGCAGGGTCTGGGCTGGTTCAGAACAGAACTGGCAGGGTTTGCTCAGTGCAGCCACATCTGGCACAGGGAAAAGAAGGGGAAAACAAGGGGGAAACAAGGGGGAAAGGGCTTCCCTGCAGGGAGCAGGGCAGGGAAGTGCCCTTGACACCTGCAGAACATCCCAACCACCTCGGGCAGCCTGATCCTCTCCTCCTGCTCCACACCTGGGAGAAAGCAATTCCAAAGGGAAGGGAAAGAGGCAGGGGGAGCCCCAAGGCTGAGCAGGCTCCAGGGTAGGACAGGGCATATCGAGCCCTTCCCCAGGGCTGGATACCAGTAGGATGCCCAGGGTAGAGTGCTGGATACAGCCCCATTTCCATCTCTGGGTACAGCAGCCATTCCCATCACTGGGCACAGCCCCATTTCCATCTCTGGGTACAGCAGCCATTCCCATCACTGGGCACAGCCCCATTTCCATCTCTGGGTACAATCCCCATTCCCATCACTGGGCACAATCCCCATTCCCATCCCTGGGTACAATCCCCATTCCCATCTCTGGGCACAGCCCCATTCCCATCCCTGGCTCCAGCCCCATTTCCATCTCTGAGGGGCTGGAAAAGCCCCTGGCAGCCCGAGCAGCCCTTGCCCCCATCCCGGGCAGGGGCAGGAGGAGCAGCCCCAGGCAGGGATGGAGGATTCTGGGGATGCCCGGGCTGGAAGCCATCACCCCACAGGGCTGCTGCCTCCTGGCACAGCTGGCATCCCCACAGACGCAGTTATTTCCAGGATCTCTGCTGGAGGGCAACAGGAGACGGGGTGGGGACGGAACGGACTAAATTGATCCTAAAAATACGAGTGTCAGCAGTACCGGGGCTGTGTCTGTCCCTGCCTGGCTGTCCCCATCCCTCCCCAAAGCCTCCCCCTGCAGCTCTGCCCGGCCCCGCTCCCTCCCTCCCTCCCTCCGTGCCCGGGAACAGGAGCTCCGTGTCCAGCTCCGTGTCCAGCTCCGTGTCCAGCTCCTTGTCCAGCTCCGTGTCCAGCCCGGCCAGGGCTGCAGCTCAGAGGATGGCAGGGAACAGAGGGACCTGCTCGACACCCCAGCCCCGAGCCCCGGAATCCCCAAAATCCCCTAAAACCCCCCAAACCCCCCGGGTGCCATTTGCACCCCCGGCATCACCGGGGCACCCATAAATAAAGGAGCAGAAATAATCCTGCCCAATAATCCTGCCCTGCCACGCGTTCCCTGTCTCAAGTGGCTTCAATTTAAATATAGACGGGGCTGGGGCTGCCACCGGGAGGGGACATTTCTGCAGGCTGGGGACATCTCTGCAGGAAAAGGACATCTCCCAGGCCGGGGAACATTTCTCCAGGTCAGGGACATCTCTCCAGGAAAGGGACATCTCTCCAGGCCAGGAACATCTCTCCAGGCCGAGCACAGCACCCACACGGGCCCTTGCAGCTCCAGCAGGAGCAGCCAGCCCGGGTTCCTTCCCCTGGGACAGCCAGGGCAGCCCAAACCCCCCTCCCGAGCCCGGGCGGTTCCACCTTTGGCAAGGAGGGCTCGTTTGGAGCATCTCGGGTGAGATGGCCCCGGAGGCCCCTCCCAGCAGCGCTCTCAGCCCCTCGGAGCCCTCGGAACCAGAGCTGGGAGGGGCTGGAGCTGCCCAAGGAGCCCCCGGCCCCCCAGGGATGTGGGGACAGCGGGGGTGGCAGGGATGGAGTGACAGCCCTGGAGGGGAAGCCCTCTGCTCCCTGCAGGGCCCTGCTCCCAAACGTGCAGCACTTCCCGTGGCTGCCCCTCCTGTCCCAGACAAACCAGGAGCTGACAGACCACCTGAGCTCCTCCCATCCCAAACCAGGAGCTCACAGATCACCTGAGCTCCTCCCATCCCAAACCAGGAGCTCACAGATCACCTGAGCTCCTCCCATCCCAAACCAGGAGCTGACAGATCACCTCCATCTCCTCCCTCTGAGCTCTCCAGCTCCCTTCCATGCACCCTGCAGCTCCTGGCCATCCTCCTCCTGCCCAGCACTCATTAACACCATGTTTAATTAGCTCACTGCTGCATCCTCTGCTTTACCTGTTCATCACCCAAGGGTGGTGATGGATCCTGACACTCCTCAACCTGCTGCTCATGGATCCTGAAATTCTCAACCTGCTCATTGATCCTGAAATTCTCAACCTGCTCATGGATCCTGAATCCCACACCCTGCTCATGGATCCTGAATTTCACATCCTGCCCATGGATCCTGAATTCCACACCCTGCCCATGGATCCTGAAATTCTCAACATGGTTGTGGATCCTGAAATCCACACCTTGCCTATGGATCCTGCAGCCCTACACCCTGCCCATTGATCCTGAAACTCCCCACCTGCCCATGGATCCTGAAATCCACACCCTGCCCATTGATGCTGCAGCCCAAGGGCTCCATGGTGTCCCACCAGGAAGGCTGGGGGCAGAGCAGGGAAGGAGGAAAGAGGAAGGAGGAAGCAGGAGGAAGGAGGGGTTTGGGATCACCCTTACCTGCTCCTGCAGGCTGACAGCCCTGCGGGCACGGCCCCCCAGCAGCCAGTGGGGGGTGACCCTCTCTCCATGGGACAGGGACCCTGGGGACAGGGGAGGAGAGAGGAGAGAGCTGCTGAGCAGAGCCTGAGAGAGCTGCAGCCCTGCACAGCCCCAGCACAGGGCAGAGCTGAGCACCAACACCCAGAGCCTCCTCACGGGTGTTCCAGGGGATGGACCCAGCCCCGAGCCAGTGCCACCCCCAGCGTCACCCCTTCCCAGCCCAGCCCCAGGCCAGTGTCATCCCCTGGATCATCCCCTCCCCAGCCCCAGGCCACTGTCACCCCCAGTGCCACCCCCTCCCCAGCCCAGCCCCTCACTGCTGGACCAGCCTTATTCCTGGAAGCCCCCAGTCCCATTGCTCCCACCCAGGCCCCAGAAGAGGGCCCCAAATCCTTAAATCTCCCCTGGCCTGTGGGAGATGTGGCTGCCCTGGATCCCTGCAGTGTCCCAGGCCAGGCTGGGCACTGGGAGCAGCCTGGGACAGTGGGAGGGGTCCCTGCATGGCAGGAGTGGCACTGGGGGGGCTCTGGGGTCCCTCCCCAGCCCAGCCCCTCACTGCTGGACCAGCCTTATTCCTGGAAGCCCCCAGTCCCATTGCTCCCACCCAGGCCCCAGAAGAGGGCCCCAAATCCTTAAATCTCCCCTGGCCTGTGGGAGATGTGGCTGCCCTGGATCCCTGCAGTGTCCCAGGCCAGGCTGGGCACTGGGAGCAGCCTGGGACAGTGGGAGGGGTCCCTGCATGGCAGGAGTGGCACTGGGGGGGCTCTGGGGTCCCTCCCCACCCGAAGGGCTCCATGGCTCTGTGCTTGTGGGCACTGTGGCTCCATCAGCCCGGCTCTGTGCCCCAGGGCTGGGCTGCAGCAGGAGCTCGAGGGCCGTGCCTGTCAGGGTTGGTCTGAGCCATCCCAGCCCCCCGGGCAGGCAGCACAAGCCATTCCTTGGCTCCAGCCAAGGCAGACAGACTTTCTAAGATTATTTTTTTCCTAAACAATGTGGCTGGATTTGACTGCAGCACAGGGAGCAGCCACTGATGACTTAAGCCTGGATGACAACACAACAAAAAACGAAAATCTGAAGCTGCTGCAGAGAGGGGACGAGGCTGAACAAAAATGTCAAGGGTTGGGCCACCTTGCCAAGCCAAACGTTGTCAGGAGAGCTTGGGTGGAATTATCTTCCCCAGCGAGGTTATTTGCTCAGAGAGTGGAATTACAGGGCTCAGGGTTCTCTGGTTTTAGAGCTTGTTTTGGTTCCCCTTGCCGAGCTCCGGGGCTTTGGCTCGAGGGAAGATGAAGTTGTTGGAAAGACAAAGGAAAAACAAAGGTGGAGCTGTGGGCTGGGAATTGCGGCCGGGGCTGGGTGGGCTCGGGTCACCCCGCCCGGCCACCTTTGTCCCCCGGGAGCGCCCGGCGCTATCGCCCGAGGTATTTAATCAGTGCCATTAAATATAGCCTGGGATCAGATTCCAGGAATAGCTGCAGATAAGGGGTGGCACCATCCCAGCTTCCCTCTCCTCACCTCCTCCCAACGCGGGAGCCAGGCCCTGCACCCCAGCCTCATTGTCCGTGGGGAAACTGAGGCACGGGAGCAGCCCCGGCGGGTTTGGTGCTCTCCCATTTCGGGGTTTGGTGCCTCCCATTCCAGAGCCAAGCAATAAATCCCTCTGTTTTCAATTCCCACCGGGAGCAGGGCAGGGAACTGTGCCGGCCCCCAGCTCTCTCCCACGGCTGGGGAGAGGATGGGACACCAGGGGCCGGGCCGGGCTTCGGCCGCGTCCCAAAAATCCCTCAGCAGGGAGATTTAGGAGATGAGATTTCAGTTACGATATTTTAAATTTCCCACTGTTTTGTTTGTAGCTTTTGCTGGGAATCGGAGAGACTCGGAGCACGAGACGGGGCCTCCGAAATGGAACTCAAATAAACTCAAAGGCAGCGCAGAAAGGGTTTCCCACACCCCCCTCCTCTGGATTTCCTGGAAAACATCGATCCCAGCCCTTTTAGGGAGCGCTGTGGGGAGCGGCGCTGCTGTGGGGTTTGGGATGATGGCACCCCGAGCTGCCGGGCTGGGGGGGCCCGGGGAGCCCCGCAGAGCCCGGGTCCCCCAGAGCCGGCAGCTTTCCCTTCTGCTCCTTATCCAAACACAGCTCCGGCCCCACCGCCCTCCCGCTCCCCTCCCAGCTGCTCTCTTGCAGTTGCTGGAAAACTTCTCAGCAGAAGCCGAGAGCCCGGCAAAGCTCGGAAGTGAAAAATGCTCCAACGAAAAAACGTGCTCTGGCTGGAGGAACATCAGCCCTGACATCTTGGAATGGCTGGGGAAGGAAACAGGGATGAGGAAGAGGCGACAGGGGGGCGAAGGGAAACGGGCAGCCCCTCTCCTCCTCCGGCTCCCATCCAAAAAGCGATGGGAGCCTCGAGGAAAGTCTGGATTTCCTCACGGACCGAACGAGCCACGTTTCACGGCAGGAGCCGCAGGGCAGCGCGGACCCCGAGCTCCTGCTCTGAGCCGCGGCCGGGGCTGGCTCGGAACGGGGGCTCTGAATTCACCCTCAGCTCCGGGGCTGAGAGCGGCCCCGTGCCCGTGCCCGTTCCCTCCGAGGCCAGCGGGACCCGCGGGGCCGGGCCGGGAGCGCCGGGAGCGGAGCGGAGCCGCAGCGCGGGCTCTGGGGGCTCCCCGGGGGCAGCGAGCGCAGCCCGGAGCCCCCATCCCATCCCATCCCATCCCATCCCTGTCCCACCCCACCCCAATCCCATCCCCTATCCCATCCCATCTCCTATCCCACCCCATCCCGCCGGCCCGCAGCCCCCGTTACCTGCCGGCCCCGCCCGGCCCCGCGGGGGCAGCCCCAGCAGCACCCCCAGGAGGGCGAGGCGCAGCCCCCAGCCCGAGGCCGAGCCGCGGCGGGGCCCGGGGGGGCCCGGCCCGGCCATGCCGCCGCTCCCGGGCTGTCACCGCCCCGACTCGGCGCCTCCGCCCGACCTCCTCCTCTTTATGCCGCGGGTCCCTCCCCCGCCGCCGAGCCCCGAGCGCGGCCGGCCCGGCCGGGGGGCGGCGGGGAGGGGGCGGCTTTGTTCGCCCTTATTTATTGCTGTGTTTCTTGGCCCGGCCCGGCCGCTTAATGAGAACCAGACCCGCGGCTCGGCGGCTCCCAGGCTTCCCCCGCCCGCCGCGGCTCCATCCATCATTCATCAGCCCTCATCCATCCATCCATCCATCCATCCATCCATCCATCCATCCATCCATCCATCCATCTCTCTATCATCCCTCCTCCCTCCCTCCCTCATCCATCCATCCCTCCAACCATCCATCCATCCCTCCAACCATCCATCATCCATCCATCCATCCATCATCCGTCCATCCATCCATCCATCCATCCATCCATCATCATCCATCCATCCATCCATCCATCCATCCATCCATCCATCCATCATCCATCCATCCATCCATCCATCATCATCCATCCATCCATCCATCCATCCATCCATCCATCTATCCATCCATCCATCCATCCATCCATCCATCCATCCATCCCCCCATCCGTCCATCCATCCATCCATCCATCCATCCATCCATCCATCCATCCATCCATCCATCATCATCCATCCATCCATCCATCCATCCATCCATCCATCCCCACCACCACCTCCCTCCTCTCTCCTCCCCAAGGAAAGCCTGGGGTGTTCCCACAGCTGCCTGCACAAGGAGATGGGCAAAATTGATTAAAGCAATTCAATAACTGTACATACCCCACCCCAGAGACACCTCTGTGACCTTAAATCTGCTCCACAGTTGCTGTTATTGTTAATATTGATTATATTGATTATTAACATCAGTATTTTATATTAATTAATATAAATACTACTAATAAAAATGTTAATTCTATTAATAAAAATGCTCTTAACTGTAGAATCACAGAATGGTTTGAGTGGAAGTGATCTCAAAGCCTACCCAGTGTCACCCCTGCCATGGCAGTGACACCTCCCACTGTCCCAGGCTCTCCAGCCTGGCCTTGGGCACATCCAGGGATGGATTTTATTGCCATCATCACCCCAGACCCACCAGAGCAGGAGCAGGGAGTGTGGGGATGAGGGGATGCTCCCTTTCCTGCCTGCACACACTCCCAGCCCCTTGGCTGCCTCCCTTGGGCCAGCCAGCTCTCCTGCCACATTCAGGGCAAGGATTCAGCAATAGTTATTAAAATCCCAATAGCAATGTTGATCAGCAGTAGTAATTAAAGCTTTGCAATGATTTTACCCAGAAAATGGGGACAGCTGCCAGGCCTCCTGCCCAGAGTGCTCCAGAGACCTGTGGCCCAAGGGGACATCTGGGGACAGGAAGGCACAGGGGACCTCCCTGGGGTTTCCTGACACAGAGCAGAGCTGTGGCAGCAGAGTCAGAGCCCTGCTGGCACCAAACACTGGGGGTGCTGTGAGGGGGCCCTGGGGTGCACCCTGCAGCTGCAAACATCTGGATGGAGCTGAGAGCTTCCCCATCAGCCTCCAGCCCTCCCCAGGAGGGTCAGTGGCACTGAGCTGCCCCTCCTGCCACCACAAGCTCTCCCCAGGCACCTCAGGGAGCCTTTGGGGAGAAATTCCTCCCTGTGAGGGGCTGAGGGCTGGCCCATGTGCCCAGAGCAGCTGGGGCTGATCCAGTGCCCAAGGCCAGGCTGGACGTGGGGCTGGAGCAGCCTGGGACAGTGGGAGGTGTCCCTGCCATGGCAGGGGTGGCACTGGGTGGGATTCCGTGGAGTTGTGCCTTTCCTGGGTCCCTCTGCACAGCCCCAGGCCCCCCTGAAGCTTCACCCCACCCTGCAGGTCCTGCCAGCTCCAGGAGAGGACACACGAGAGGAGAGATGCTCCAAACCCATCCCTGCCAAGAGGGAATGTGGGAGCGTGGGGGGAACCCGAGGGCATGGCTGGGGATCAGCAGCCTGGCACAGACAGGGACAGACGGGGACACAAACAGGGCACAGACAGGGACACAGAGCAGGACACATCCCAGGGCACAAACAGGGACACAAACAGAACACAGACAGGGCACAGACAGGGACAGATCCCAGGGAACAGACAGGACACAAACAGGACAGATCCCAGGGCACAGACAGGGACAGATCCCAGGGCACTGATAGGGACAGATCCCAGGGCACAAACAAGACAGATCCCAGAGCACACCAGAAGTCTCTGCTTCCCCCAGCAATGTCCCAGGCTCTGGGATGGCCCTGCCCAGGCTGGCAGCAGCAGCTGGGGCGGCTGCAGTGCTATAAATGCCTTTGTGTGGGCAGGAGCAGGCACGGCCCCGTCCGCTGTCACCAGCACAGCCAGCAGCTGCACCCAGCCTGGGGCTGCAGAGAGGCCAGGGCAGCACGTGGGGAGTGCTGGGCTGTGACGGTGTTCACAGGGGTCTGAGGATGAGGGAAGAGATGAGCATCTGACTCCGTGTTTCAGGAGGCTGATTTATTATTTTATTATATATATTATATTAAAACTATACTGAAAGAACAGAAGAAAGGATTTCATCAGAAGGCTGGCTAAGAATAGAATAGGAAAGAATGATAATAAAGGTTTGTGGCTCAGACTCTCTGTCTGAGCCAGCTGACTGTGATTGGTCATTAATTAGAAACATCCACACGAGACCAATCACAGATGCACCTGTTGCATTCCACAGGAGCAGAAAATCAATGTTTACATTTTGTTCCTGAGGCCTCTCAGCTTCTCAGGAGGAAAAATCCTAAGGAAAGGATTTTTCATAAAAGATGTCTGCGACACTGGGGGTCACCCAGAGCTGGGGTCCCAGACAGGAGAGGCCCTGGGGCTGTGTCTGAGGCTGCTATCCCTCCCAGGCACGCCCTGTCCCCAGCCATGGTCATGGGCACAGGAGGGTGACTATGGGCAGCCACAGCCTGAGGCTTCCTCAGCTCAAACTCCATCACCCCTAAACTGGCCCAGGTCCCTCTGCAAGGGACACCCTCAGGTGTGACAGTCCCAGGATCAGGGCATTGCTGGGGTGGGAAAAGATCTCCAGGATCACCAATCCCAGCCGTGCCCAATTCCACCTTGTCCCGAGCCCAGAGCTCTGAGTGCCACCTCCAGGGATGGGGACTCCAAACCTCCCTGGGCACTTCCAGTGCCTGACCCCCCTTTCCATGGGGAAATTCCTGCTGGTGTCCACCATGAGCTCCCCTGAGGCCGCTCCCTCTGCTCCTGTCCCTGTTCCCTGGAGCAGAGCCCGACCCCCCCGGCTGTGCCCTCCTGGCAGGAGCTGTGCAGAGCCACAAGGGCCCCCTGAGCCTCCTTTGCTCCAGGCTGAGCCCCTGCCCAGCTCCCTCAGGGATTGTGCAGCCCCTGCCCAGCTCCCTCAGGGATTGTGCAGCCCCTTCCCAGCTCCCTCAGGGATTGTGCAGCCCCTTCCCAGCTCTGTTCCAGCCAAACACCTCTGTGCTGCTCACACAACCCTGGCAGAGCCAGGTGAGTCTCCCCAGAGCAGATGTGCCCCCAGTGCCACCCCAGGGACAGATCACAGTGGTGTCACACAACTCCAGCTGTGTCCCCTCTCAGTCAGTCCCAGGGGCTCTTCCCTGGCCAGAGGAAGGTCAGGGCTGGCTGCTCAGTGGATGAGTCAGGAGGGCTGGCAGGAGGCAGCCAGGACAGTTCATGGGATGCTCTGAACCCATCTCAGGTGGGGGAGCAGCACAGCCTGGGGGAACAGCCTGGAATCTCTCTGCCTTTGGGAAGTTGGAAGGAGCCTCTGGTGCAGCAGCAGGGCAGCAGCACGTGGGCACAGGAATAAAATGAGAGTGGTTTGAAAAGCCCCTTGTCCCCAGGAAGGCAGGCAGGCTCTCCCAGTGCCTCATCCCCCTGGAATCTGAGCTCCTCCCAGCAGCATTAATCAGCGTGGCTCCCATTTGTCACGCCGAGGTCGCTCACCCTCCCGCAGGGTCGCACTTGGCAGCAGAATTCACTTTATCTGCTGATGTAGGGAGAAAAATATTACTAAAAGCTTGACTTTCAAACCTTGCTCGTGTGAGAGCCGGGCCTTTCCCATTTCCAGCCAGATTCCTGCCCCAGGCTGAATTCCTGCCCTGGCCCCAGGAGCAGCCAGGGGCTCACAGAGGCAGCACAAAGGAAACAATATTTTAAAATCTGCTCCACTGGATTCAAGTGGGATCTGCACTAATGAACAGCCACTCAGGAAGTCATGTCTTCCTCAGGGGGTTGTTTCAGGAAAAGTGAATTATAATCCAGGATGTACTCATGGAAAAAATGAGATGGACTTTGAGGAAGGCTGATATAAAGCCCATAATAATCCATAATCCATCTAATTTCAGGTGCCAGTGCAGGGATGGGCCTGCACGGTCTTTAAGGTCCCTGGCAATCCAAACCATTCTGGAATTCTGGAAGAGTTTTCCTCACCTGCTTTGGCACAAATCCTTCATCTTCTCCTCTCCAAAGCCTTCCTGTGGTGCTCTCAGTGACAAAACAAAGGGGCCAAGAGAAACCCTGGGAGGAGTCCCCAGCATGCTGGACAGGCAGAGGAACAACAGAGACTGCAGATTTGGGAACTTCCTTTAATGGGGCACTTGAGCCGTGTTTCACATCAGCACTGCAAGGCATTTCCAGGGAAACCTTCCAGATGCCAGCAGTGCCAGAATGTGTCATGAGCCCCTCAGCCCCTGATGGGACAGGGGTTCTCCATGGGAGGGGTTCCAGAAACACCCAAACCTGCTGGAGAGGAGTTATCTAAAGGAGAGATTCCCAAAACACCCAAACCTGCTGGAGAGAGGCTCCAGAAACACCCAAACCTGCCGGAGAAGGGTTCTCCATGGGAGGGGTTCCAAAAACACCCAAACCTGCTGAAGAGGGATTCAGAAACACCCAAACCTGCTGGAGAGGGGTTCTCCATAGAAAGGACCCCAAAAGCCCCACAGGGCTGCCCCCACAAAGGAGGGTCAGGACTGATTGCCTTGGGATGGAATTTACAGAACAAAGGAAGAATGAGTGGAAATGCTGATAAAGGAAGAAATGGAAGGTGCTTCTGAAGGGAAAAAAGTCATTTTGAAATAAAGCACATTTCATAGCAAAAAGTGGGGTTTTACACCTCCTTTCCATTTCCTTCTTTTCCATCTGATCCAGGAGGTTTCCCAGCTGCAGGTCAGGCTGTGGACACACATCTGTCCCACACAGCAATCCCTGGGGGTGCTGCTGATCAAAGGGCAATTCTGAATCACTGAAACACAAATCTGCTCCAACAGTGTTGACAAAAACCAGTCCTGCCCCAATTCCCCTCCCAGAGCTCTGCAGGATTCACCCCAGCAGTCTGAGTGCAGTGGGTTTGGAGGGGATGACTCCACTCTGGAGCACAAGACAAGCACAATTTCCTGAGTGTTTGGAAAGCAGCTTGGTGTGCTGGAAGCAGTGGCTGCAAATGTCAACAGCTCCTTCCCAGAGCTGCAGACACTGCAAGGGAGCTCTGCATGCACAGGAGGGCAGGGACAGCCCTGGAGCAGTCAGGAGCATCTCCAGGGACACATCAGTCAGGGCAGGAGGGATGGGAACACCCTCACCAGCAGCTCTGGGGGAAATTCCATCCCCCAAAGGTTTGTCCAGCCCTGGAGTCCCCATCCCTGAGGGATTTCACAGCCCTGTGGATGTGGCACCTGGGGACACAGCTCAGGGGGGCCCATGGCAGTGCTGGGGGAACACTGGGCTGGATCTCAGGGGGATTTTGGAGCACAAGGCCCCTCCAGCTCCCTTCATCTCCTCACTGAAAGCTTAAAGGCACAAAAAAGGAGCTGAGTGGCCTTGAGCAAGCTCCAAGTGAGGCAGGAGCTCGTTGGGGCTCCAGCACCCCCAGTCTCCTCTCCCAGGGAACAAATCTGTCCTGTGTGTCCCAGGATCCATCAGAGAGCTCAGCCCCAGCACGCTCAGCACCTTTGCTTCACACCAAGCTCATTTCCAGCCAGAGTACTGGAATTCCAGAGGCAAGGCAGCAATTTCATCCCTCCTGATCCCAAGGCAGTGGAAGGAGCAAATTCCAGCTCCAGGCCAGGTGGGACAGGGCAGGGGTGGCACTGGATCCCTGCATCCCAAAGGAGGCTGATGCTGTGATAAACAGGTAAAACTGGATTGTGGGAGGTGGGAAGGTCTGAGGAGCCACAGTCTGAGCTGATTTATCCCAGCCATGGGATGGTGTAAGTTGTAAACTGCACTTCAGCTTCCATTTCTGAAACCAGACCAGATCAGGGAATCTGGAATGGTTTGGGTTGGAAGGGACCTCAAATCCCACCCAGTGCCACCCCTGCCATGGCAGGGACACCTCCCACTGTCCCAGGTGCTCCAACCCCAATGTCCAACCTGGCCTTGGGCACTGCCAGGAATCCAGGGATTCTCTGGGAATTCTAGCCCAGCCCCTGCCCACCCTCCCAGGCAGGAATTCCTTGCCAAGATCCCAGCCCAATCTCCCCTTTCCCAGTGGGAGCCATTCCCTGCCTCCTGTCCCTCTGTCCCTTGTCCCCAGTCCCTCTCCAGCTCTCCTGGAGCCCCTCCAGGCCCTGCAGGGTCTCTCCAGAACCTTCCAGCTCCATGGTGCCCAGCCCTCCCAGCAGTGGGTGTTCCCTCCCAGCTGTCTTGGGCTGAATTGCCACAAACATCTGTGGCAGAGAGAGCAGAGGAAGCCACAGCTCACACCCACTCTGTTTTCCTCAGATCTCTTTTCCTGTTTATCCATCCTATGAACTGCTCAGTGATGATCAGATGAAACTGAGGCTTGAGCACTTCATAAACCTCCTCTCTGCCCTGCATCTTTTCAGTGATGCTGGCCCAGGGCACAGCCAGGGACCCTGGCAGGACAAAGCATCAAATAAAACAGGGATTCTCCCAGGAAAGCCCTGAAAGCTCCCACCAGCAGCACCACAAGTGTCTCTGCTCAGCCCCTCCTGGTCCCTACACAAACACAGCTGCAGCAGTTAAAACAACTCAGCTGTTTTATTGAAGTACAAAACATAACAAGTGAATTTTCTACATTGAGACAGGAATTTTAAAAAAAATCTAAAAATCTTCGTTAAAACCCACTGAAAATAAATATATAAAACTGTTATTCCAATCAGGGAGTTATAAATATGTTATGAACCAAGTTTTTCCAGACTGTGTTTCCTCTGAAGTGCCTAACACCACTATAAAACCCCAGCTATTTATTTAAAACTCTGACACTCCCCCAAATCCCTGATTCTTACGTAGGGCAGGAGCAGTGAGCACAGAAGGGAGCCAAGAGCACAAAGTGGGGCCGCAGAAGCATTTAGTGC
This sequence comes from Melozone crissalis, assembly GCF_028551555.1. Lineage (NCBI taxonomy): Eukaryota > Metazoa > Chordata > Aves > Passeriformes > Passerellidae > Melozone > Melozone crissalis. The sequence continues at coordinate 1,271,990 of NW_026535784.1, read as the reverse complement.
CTTCTCCTGTGCCAGGGCTGTGTGTGCCAACCCAGGCTGGCTGAGGTCAGCTCCAGGACACCTTCTTCCCCAGGACACGGCTGGTGATCTTCTGGGGGAAAAACAGAGGGACACGGGTGAGTTTGGTGCTTTGGAAATTCAAAATGCTGAGCACAGGTTCTCTCTGCTCTGAGGGAAACAGAGGGACACGGGTGAGTTTGGTGCTTTGGAAATTAACAATGCTGAGCACAGGTTCTCTGTGTTCTGAAGGGAAAACAGAGGGACACGGGTGGGTTTGGTGCTTTGGAAATTAACAATGCTGAGCACAGGTTCTCTGTGTTCTGAAGGGAAAACAGAGGGACACGGGTGAGTTTGGTGCTTTGGAAATTGAAAATGCTGAGCACAGGCTCTCTGTGCTCTGAGGGAAACAGAGGGACACGGGTGAGTTTAGTGATTTGAAATTAGCAATGCCGAGCACAGGTTCTCTGCACAGATTGCTGTGGAATCCAGCAGGGGGAATACCCATGAGCTGCTGCTCCTTCCAGCAGCTCTCTCCAATTCACGGGCACCACAAACTCGCTCCCCCTTGTGGAAGAGCCTCAGCATTGGAACAAATCTGCATCTGATAAACTCAGAAAATTCATTTTTGCTCCAGTGGGGCTGAAAGTTCTGATTGCTGCTGCCATCAGATCAGAGTCTGTCCCCACTACAGAGTGCAAAATTCCAGGGCACTCCCTGTCCCCTGATCTGACTGGGATGATTTTATGCTCTATTTGAAATTGAAAGCACAAAAGCAAAGGGCTGCTGGGACAGAACATCAGCCCAGATCCACGTGCACCCTGTGATAAAAATAACTTTGCTATCTTAACAAAGGGAAGTATTGAACAATTTCACAGATAAGGATGTCTGTGCACTCCAGCCCAGGGATTTTTATGGCTCCAGTTCTAGGTGGGCCCATGTTGTTTCCCCCTCACTCAGTGCCAAGAAAACTTCTTATTATTCTCTTTTTCCGTCAGTGAGCTGCCCCAAACTGTCACAGAAATGCCTTGAGACCAGCTCTGTCTCATTTTTGGAGCCATTCCACAGAATCTGTGGTTGATTTTCAGGCCCAATGAGCCTCACCCAGAAGCTGGTGCCATCCTCACCAAACCATTCCCTGATTTACAGCAGCTCTTCTGCACCAGCAGGGAGAACTAAAGCACTGCAATTATTTACTGCCATGAATCATCACCTCCCTTCCAATCAAACCCATATTTATGTGCAAAAGTTCTGATCCTATTTCCTCCCTGCTTCCAGCCCACTCTGCCACTCCAAGTCAGTGGCTGCCAGAACTCATTAATTCCTCAAACTTTACTGTGCCAGCAGCTGGAATTCTCAGACCAGAGAAAAAAAAATGTCCTGAAAATACCCTGCTCAAGTATAGCAACAAATTAAAGTCTTTCTAGTGGTAAATTCCCCAAATTAGAGTAGGAAGATGTTTTACAGAACACATTACAAGCGCTGGCTTCCAAAATCCAATGACTGCTGCTCCCAACAAACAGCCAAGCCTGTTACTCCAGCTCTGGAATACTCCAGGAGTTTAACAATAAAACTGGAGTGCAAGTTTAAGACCCAGAGTTTAAAGTAAAGGCCAGTTTTAGTTTCAGAGCCTGCCCATGCTCAGGGACACTGGTTCATCCCACAGCTCCCTAGCAGGGCCAGTGCTGGGCAAACAGAAACTGCTGGAACCCTTCACAGGTAACCCTCCACCAGGACTGCAGGCTCTAGCCTGGATAAATTAAAGGTGACTCCAGGCATTGCTAGGCATGGCTGGGAATTCCCTGAGCCAAACCCACCCACAGCCAGGGCACAGGAGAGCAAACCCAGCTCTGGAAGGACACTTGTCCTTCTGGGATGTGCTCCAAGACCCCTCTGTTCCACCCCAGGCCCTGCACAAGCCCTGGTTTGTATCATTTCACCAGCACCACCTTCTGAGCCATTTTTCCGTGGGATGGGAGGATTTCAGGAAAGGAAAGGTGCAGCAGAGCTTGGGTGATGAATGGAGCACACCTGGGCAGCCCCAGCACTGGACTGCAGTGCCCTGGGTTGTGAGGTGTGGCTGGGGTGTGCATTCCACCTGTCAGAGCTGGGGCAGATGGGTGGGTTTAGGGCCAACCCCTCCATGGATGTGCACATGGAAGAACCATTGACACCCAGACAAAATGGCTCCAAAATCTGATTTTTGGTGCTGGTCTATTCTGCCTCTTCCTTGCCATGGCACAGGAAGGTGTGGGATGAAAAGGGGAGCCCAGGTTTGTTTCCAGCCCCTGGCAGGCCTTTCCCTGAATGGATCCAGGCACATCCTGTCCCTACAGCACGGCCAGGAGGGACAGCCACAGCAGCAGTCTGTCCTCTGGGCAGAACCCAGCTCTTCCCTCCTGTCCTGGGATGTAAGATAAGTGTGTATTCTATTGCCACCTGTCAGAGCTGGGGCAGGTATCTGCTGCTCATGGGGCAGTTTTCTTCATCTCTTCCACAGCCAATCCTCCCTCCAGGAGATCTCTTCTGTTAATGGGCCATTAATTATTAATTATCTGCTGTTCATGGGCCATTAATTATTAATTATCTGCTGTCCATGGCCAGTGACTGTCCCTGCATGGCTGATCCAATTCCAGCATACCATGGGGAGATGCTCCGCCCAGGGGAGGAGCCAAGCATTCCTACCTCGATCCAATCTGAGGTTTGGGACACCCCAGCAGCCTTTGCCCACTGCATTCCCAGAGGAGCAGCTTTCTGCTGCCCTGCATTGCCAGAGGGAGCCCAGGCCCATCTCCAGCAGCCCTGGAGCTGCAGAGGAAAACTCCCCCCTTGTGCAGGATCCCTGCTGCAGCAGAGCCACAGCTGGCACTGCAGGAGGGCTGAGCCCCCATGGGATGGGGCTGTGCCACCCCCCTGATACACAGGGGGCCAGGTTGGATTCTGACTCTGGTAGTGCTTTGTTTGTACTACTGCATTTGTATTTTTAGTTTTCCTAGTAAAGAACTGTTATTCATATTCCCGTATCTTTGCCTAAGAGCCCCTTAATTTCAAATCACAATAATTCAGAGGGAGAGGGTTTCCATTTTCCATTTCAGGGGAGGCTCCTGCCTTCCTCAGCAGACTCCTGGCTTTCCAAACAGAGACAGCCCTCAGCAGATCCCTGTGTCTGGGACTCCCTGTGGGAACCTGGTGCTCCAGAGGGGAGAGGTGTCACATACAGGTAAAACCTTATAAAAAAAAACCTTATAAAATCTGGCCTCATTACTGTGAGATAAGAATTACAATAGTGAGAATCAGTTAGCAAAATAATCTATTCTTGTGAGAAGACAGTTCACACCTGTGGGGAGGAAAGTTCTACCCCTGTGAAACATTCACTCCCCAGGAGACAAGAACGTGAACATAGCTGGAAAGAGAAAGGTTTGATGGACACCTACAGCAGCCATTGCCAGCCAGTGAGCTGAGCTTCACTGAACTGCTGACCAGTTAGATCCAGGCATGATGCCTTCTGATAGCCATATAAATATAATAAAATATATATTTAAATAACATTATATTATATTATATTATATTATATTATATTATATTATATTACATTACATTATATTACATTATATTACATTACATTATATCACATTATATAATAGCATATATATATTCCATGTGATATAATATATATTATATATTCTAATATATTATGTATTATATTATAATATTTAATTATATAAAGATAAATATATAATAGGAATATAATATATACCTTCCATATTATATCTATATTTATATTTTATATTTATAATTTATATTTTATATTTATATAGAAAATATATCTTTTATATCAAAATACATATTTACAAGATATAAAAATATAATATGTGTTATATAAATATATAAGACATATATTTTTATATTTTTAATATATAAAATATATCTAATATATATATATGTAATATATATTTTATTATACATATTAATATAATAAAATATGAGCTATGAACAGAGATTTGGCTATTCTGCATTAAGAACAGCTGTCTTTGTCCATTGTGACCAGGGGACACTCACAGTTTTGTAGAGCTGAGCCCTCAGGCGGTAGGAGCTGTACTCCTGCCTCCTCTGCTCCTCCTCCCTCTTCCTCCTCACCTCAGGGAGCTGCTCGTACATCCTAACGGGACAGGAAAGGCAAAAACAGAGATTTGAAATTGTCTGACACTAAAAACCACAGCTGCTGTACACAAGGAGAAATATGAGAAAAGAAAAGCCCTATAAAATATGGTTTAGGCCCTGTTACTTTAGCTAAACTAGTAGCCAGCTTGTAAGTTTTTATGTGAAAACAATTAGATTGAGAATCAAGTCTGCATAACAACTTATTCTTGTAAAGGAAAAAGTAATAACAAAAGATCTGTCCTATGAGAATTTACAAAGAAAAACCATAAACAACTGAAGAAAAAAAAAGCATTAACACCTAAACACACAAGCACCTTCTAACCAATAGATTGGGTGTTAAGGTTACTAACCAATTACAGTCAAACACAATGTCTTTAAAAACTGTATGAGTTTTATTTATGTATATTTATTTATTTTAATATTATATATAAAAATATTTATCATATTTATATTTTTATATTTGCTTATTTATTTATTTATTTTACCATGAGCTTTATTCTGCCTGCATGAAGAAACTGAGTCCCATCTGCTTTACTGCAACAAACACCCTCTGCTTTATCCCCACATCCCTAAGGACTGCTGGCCAAGCACATCCCTGACAAATGTGTTTGCAGTTTGCTGCTGTCCCACTGTGGAATCCACAGCAGCACTGAGCCTGGGAATTCCTGCCCCTGGGATGGCTCTGCTACCCCTGGGATGCCTCTCCTGCCCCTGGGACACCTCTCCTGCCCCTGGGACGCCTCTTTCCCACCCCAGCAACTCTCCAGAGCAGCACCTGTAGCTCTGCCCTGCCCTGGTGCCCCAGCTGGAGCTCAGTGTCTCCCATGTCCCCAGCCCAGGACAGCCCCATGTCCCTCCAGCCATGGCAGGAGTTTAGCACAGCAATCACCTCACTGAAGCTTTTTAGGCATTCCCAAAATTCCAGTGCTTTCAGTAGTGTTGCCCTGCTTTGTCTTCTCCTCTGCTGATGCTTCCCCAAGTTTTCCTTCAATCCTGGAATGGTTTGGGTTGGAAGGAACCTCCAAGCCCATCCACTGTCACCCCTGCCATGGGCAGGGACACCTTCCCCAGACACCCTAAGAATACTCTTAAATGCTAAAAATCATTAAAATGTATCATGAAAATCATCAAAAATCATCAAGGGGTTTATTTTATATATTGTATTATTGTATAGTATTGCAGTAGGTGTTTAGTGGAATCACAGGGAAACCAAGTTGGCAGAAACCTCTGGAGGCCACCAAGCTGCTGCTCAAAGCAGGGTTAATACATTCCAAGGCTGGATCAGGCTGCTCAGGCCTCACCCCACCAACCTGGGACTATTTCAGGCTCTGCCACCTCTGCTGCTCCTGGCCCTGCACTTCCCATCCCATTCACAGCAAAATTCAGCTGCAGTGAGCTCCCATTTTTCACTATCCCTTCCCATGGCCCCTCTGCAGCTCAGCTGCTCCAAGGGTAAATCCATGGAGTGTGCTGGGCACTGCAGAGATGAATTACTGCCCTCAGAAATAACGCAAACCCTACCCTAAGGTGGTTTCTCCAAGGGTAAATGTCTCTGCATTCCCTTGGGGTGGTTATTTCTATAGAAAGCCTCTTCCTTTGGGGAATGCTGCCTTGCTGCTGCCCCAGTTACCCACTCGGATAATTTCTGATCTTCCTCAGATGCTCCAGTGTCCCCCAGCCCATTCCCTCTCCATGTGGGACCCGGTTTGCTGTGGATGGCTGACACTGCAGCAGAAACCTAGGTTTAGCTACAGAAATTATTTCCAAAATTATTTTGTTTCTTGGAACTTCTAAGCAGGACATTTCTCCCTCTGATAAGGCACCTGCATTTCTCACTGAAAAAGCTGAATTATTTGCACACCCAGTTCTTTGACTGCAGACAGGATTCAGAGCTCTTCCCTACCCAGGGCACTGATCCACCTGAAATAAAATTCCCTGAACTTTACCTTTTAGATCTTTGAAACATTTCATGCTTGGGAATTGCTCTTCTTTTTTCTCTCATCGGGAAACCTGAATGGAAAATTTTGAGAGAAGGGAATGATGAACAAGTTTGTTATTGCAACAATCTGAGTCCTTTGTAAACTTTATAGAAGTTCTCACAAAAAACTCCTTATAAGATCTTACAGACAACAGGTTTAAATAACCGTAATGAGTTTAGGAGAAATACAAAGTAAATAAACACACCCTAAAGCACAATGTGGGGTTCATGAAACCAAAGAATTGAAAGCAGAGCCCTGAAGTACCTCGGTTGGACAGCAGGTGATTTGCAATCCTGCAGTCTTTTCTCCTCCTTGCAGGCTGCAACAGCTGCTGGGGTGGCAGGAGCTGGTCCCTCTGGGCTGGCAGCAGTGTCTCCCCCTGGGCTGGCAGCAGCTTTTCCCTCTGGGCTTTGTGCAGCCTCCTCTCCTCGCGGAGCAGCCGCAGGTGCCGCAGGCGCTGCCCCGAGCGCGAGATGAAATCGGGGCGGTGCAGGGCCAGCGCCTCCTGAGGGGACACCAACACACCCAGCTGGGGCTGGCAGCTGCAGGGGACACCCACAACACCCACCACCAACCCCAGAGCACGGAAAAAATCCCCTCACAACATTGGGTGTAATACAAAACTCCTGTCCTTAAGGCTGGGTAGGTGCTTGGATGCCAGCAGCCTCTGAGCCTCTGCTTTAACAACATGGAAATAAACTGGCCAGAAAGGAAAAAAAACCCAAAATAATAATAAAGAATGACAAAAACTCATTTTGATCTCATGCCATGTACACCTCAGTACTGTTTCTGCGTGGATACAAGCGTGGTGGGATGTTCTGTCAGCTACACCTCCTGGCTCCTGAAGCCAAGGGGTTTAACCCCTGTAACACCAGACCAATTCAAATATTGGGTAAATAACCTGGGACAGGATCCTGGGGAAAGCCAGGCTGCCAGAGCAGTCCAGGATGTGCCCCAGCAGTGCCTGGTCAGGGTGGGCTCACCTGCAGGGTGAGCTTGCCCAGGGGCTGCCCCAGCCCCCTGCCAGCCCCCGGGGCTGTCACTGCTCCCTGGCCCAGCCTGGGCTGCTCCTCCCAGTTCTTCTCCCTCAGGGGCTCTCTCCAGGGCTTTGTGCTGCTCCAGGGCTCAAACCAGGCTGGCCCAGGGCCAGGAGGGGCACTGCACTGGTTTTCTTTCCTTGATTCACATTCCAAGTCCTCTGCTGGGATGAGCCATGCAGTCCCTGTTAAAAGAGCATGGGAGAGAAAGAAGATTTGAGGCAATTCCTGTGCCTGTTGTCCATCCAATCCATGGAAAGAACAGTTATTTACCAGCAATTACACATTGTTAAGGAGCCTTTCTGCTGGCCTAAGCCCTGTGGCTCTTCATGTTTTGGAAGATCAAATGCTTTCCATCTCCCAAATGCTCAACGTGTCTCCAGGAATTCAGTTACTCACAGTTTACACACACAATGATGTGAATGCATCAACTGGGATTCTGAGCAGATATTCTGAATTTTCTAAATTAAACCCTTATGAAAGAGAATGATCAGTCCCCACAACAACAACAGTGATGAGTAAGGGAAATATTTTTAAACATTTAATTGTGACGTTGTGAAGAGTGGCAGGAATTTAAGAGACAAAAAAAAAATAAATGAAAACATCAGGAGACTCCACCAGCAGCCTAAAAATGCAATTTTCAATAACAGTCAAGTTCTTCCTAATTTTCACCCAAGTGCTCTGGAAAAATCTCCAGGGAAGCCTCAGGGCATGAGACATTAAGGACAAGCTGGTGACCAGCACTGAGAGTTCAACAGAACCTTTAGTGTCTCAGAAGTTAAGCACCTACAGGATTGCCACCTCTCCACTTTGTTTATTCCTCCCTAATGAGTGCATTTCCTGCTGTAACAGCTGTTCCAGGCTGAAATTGCCATCAGAAGCCAGCACTGCAATCCCCTGGCAGGGTTTGGTTGAACTCCCATGAAATCCCAGTAGGAGGAGGCTGTGGCAGGGCCAGCTCTGTGGAGACCCATGAGCCTGCCAGGGAGAGGGCAGTGGGAATGGCCTGGAGAGATGCACCTCAGGCTCTGGGCACTCCTCACAGCTCAGGGTGAGGAAAGAGGCTTCCCCCACGGTGCCCTGCAGCTCTGTGTCCATTTATCCAGTTCTGTCCTGCCCATTGGCCTTCCCTACATGTTCATGTTCTAGAGAGTTCTCCCTTCCCCATTACCCCATTGGTTTGTGCAACCTATTGCCATCCATCCTCTGTTGTGTGGAACCCTCTGAATCCTCCCCCCAGAGAAACCCCCAGGGATTGCCTTGCCTTGGAAGGATCTACCATAGAGTTTCCCCACCTGAGCTGATGGAGAGGACTCAGCCCAGGGTGCTCTGAGCACTACTGCCAATCCACATCAAATTGCCTCCCCCATGGGCCAGCTGACCCTGCCCACCCCAGTTACTCATCCCTCATCCCTCCCAGCAGGTTGCTGCCCTTTGCCCACTCCTGTGCCCTCAGGCCACTGACCCCACACTTGAACCTGTGCACATCCCATGGTTTGGTCTTTGTCCCTGATCCTCTGGCATGCTTTGGAATAAATCCTCACTGGAATACATCACACAAAGACCCTTCCTGTGCTTCCTCTGCTGATCTGTGTGTGTGTGTCTGTGTGTGCATGGACATGACATGGCTGTTCTGGTGGCCTTACTCTGAGCACCTTCTGAAGGAGACACCTCGAGGTGTCTGCAGCATTTCTACCACCCTGCCATGCTGCAACACTGTCAGTCCCTTCCCTGGGTACCACCCCTGAGCCCTCAGACCTCTGGATTCCCAATTCCCTCCTCCTGTATTTATACCCTGAACACTCCTTTGTGCTTGTCTCTGGCCCCTGGAGCCCTTCAGCATTGTCTGAAATAAAGCACATTGGAACTCCATGCCTGGACCCTCTCATGCTGTGTGTGTGTTGAAGACATGAGGTTAGGGATTAACTGAGGTTAGAAACCCATTTCAGATTCAGGTGAAGTGTGCTGCTCTGAACTGTTCAGTCTGTGCAGTCTATCCATTTGCTGTGCTTGTAAAAAACCTGTGCTTGCAACAGCCTGCAGCTCACAAAGCTGCCTCAAACAAGGTGAAGAGTGTGAACTTCCAAGCTAGAAGAAAATAAGAGGGGCCTCTTAGACATTAAAACAAGATGGAAACCAAAACTAAAGCTACAGGAGATGGATGGACAACCAGAGAGCTCTCTACTGATCAGAACGAATTGTGATAAATAAATATGTACAAACCTATTGCAAAGCTTAATGCACAGCAACAGGTTAAGGGACAAAAAGGAAGTTTGGGCTCTCAAGAGCACACATACCTTTAGAAATGATTCAGCTTGTACCAGTGCTGTAATAAACACAGCACTTTTCAACTGTAATTAGTTGAAGAGCTGTCTGTCCATAGATCAGTGTGTGTGCTGTGCTCTCATGGCTCCTGCCCCTTGGCACAGGATGCTCTTGGGGCAGGGTGTGTGCACCACCACCACAGGCTGTGACACAGCCCTGGGTGTCCCCAGGCCTGCCCAGGTGTCCCCAGCCTTGTCTCAGCTGTCCCCAGCCCTGCTCTGGCTATCCCCAGCCCCGTCCCAGGGTGTCCCCAGGTCCCAGGTGTCCCCAGCCCTGCCCTGGCAGTCCCAGCCCTGCCCTGGCTGTCCCCAGCCCTATCCCAGGTGTCCCCAGCCCCGCCCCAGGTGTCCCTAGCCCCACCCCAGGTGTCCCCAGCCCGGCCCCGGGTGCTGACCTTGCTGGAAGTGCAGCCTGCTCCTCCTGGTCCGTGTGTCTGTCAGGATCCTGCCCGGCGGTGCCTGGGGCTGCTGCCAGGCTGTGCCCTGGCCCTGCCCCGAGGGCTCCCACAGCTGCTGGCTGCTCCTGGGCGTGGGGAAGGTCACCCCCACGTCCCGAGTGTTCCTCTTGGTGGCACTGCTGACGATCTCCAGGTCCCCTGCAATGGAAACCAAGCAGGGACACCTCAGTCCTGTGTGCCAGGGCAGGGAATGACCCCACTCCAGCCAGGAGTGAGGAATCACATCCTTCACCCACCTCCAACAGTCCAAACCTTTCACATTTCTATTTTACACTTCCCCAAAGCAAGGAGAGTTTCCAGTTATATTACTGCTTAATAATCTGAGGGAAATTAAAACCAAATACCCCAAGCAAAATATTTATCTGGGGGTGGTAATTCAACTGGAATTAACTCTGCCCTATGAAAATCCTTCCCTGATTCAATCTGCTTGCACACAAGCAGGAATAAATAAATAATTGCTGTATCTGATGAATAAACCAGGGCCATTACTCAATGTGATGATGGGGAGTTGGCGTGGAAATGAAAGCAATGAAGAAACTGCTAATTGCCACCAGAAAAAACCCAACTGCAGAACTGCACCAGGCCAGGAGCAGCTCAGGACTGAAATAGAATTTAACACCCAAAATATTCCCAGGAAGAACACAGAACACTGCAGTTGCCTTCTGAAAAAGCATATGCCTACAAAACCCATTCTGGGAGGAACAGATGTCTTGGGGAAAAACAATAGATAAAAAAAGGCAGCTCACCTTTGCCATTGGAATGGAGCAGAAGCTGAGGTTAATAAACTTACAAGTGAGAAAATTGGTTTTTAAAGCAGCCAGAGAATGGCAAATAAACAGCTCACCTTCACTAAACACATCACCCTTCCCTGCCAGCATCTGGGGTGAATTTGGAGGGTGCTGCCCTTACAGAGCCATCCCCAGAACACCCAGAGTATGGAGAACAGGTTCCAAAGCAGGAGAGGCAGGAGGAGCTCAGGGAGGTGTGGGATTCAGGGCCTCACCTGCCTGGATCCCTTTGTTCAGCATCCGAGCCCGTCTCTTGTGGCTCAGGGCACAGCTGGGCCCCCAGGAGCTGCTGCTGGCACAGGTGGAATCTGAGAAGGGCAAGGTGCTCTACAAAACAGGCAAGGGAACAGGAATTCCTGAGATTCCAACCCAAATAGCAGCAAACAGCATCTACACAGAAAGCAGTCATTGCTTTTCCCTCGTGGTTGTTAATGCTGAGCCCAGGCTGAGCTGTCCCCCTGCTCTCACAAAACCCAGCCCCAGCTCCACCCCGTGCACCTCCAGCAGCCTGCTTTGGTACATGATTGAAAAGTACATTATTTACACCACAAAAGCACATTATTTCTGTGGGAAGAGCTTGCTGGCATCAGTCAGGACAGCACTAAGCATCCTGCAACCCACCTGGGGCTGTTCAGCTGAAGGGAGAGCTCAGAGAGGGCTCCAGGAGAGCTGGAGAGGGACTGGGGACAAGGATGGAGGGACAGGACCCAGGGAATGGCTTCCACTGGCAGAGAGCAGGGATGGATGGGATTTTGGAAATTGGGAATTGTTCCCTGGCAGGGTGGGCAGGCAAAACCCTTTCAAAACAGGGGAAGCTCCCTCACTCTGTGATCCTCACCAGAGAATCCTGCAGGTGGGAGAAATTCAGCTCCATAAATCCAAGAAACAGGAGGGACATGGAAGGAGCAGGGCTGAGGGAAGTGTCACACCTTCATTGCCACCAAGCCAGGTGTGAAAGCTGCAGGGCTGCACACAGCTTGCAGATCACACACTGATTTCAATTAACAAAGCCATTAAAAGCAGGAAGGCTGTCCCAACCTTGGCTCTGGGGGTTTATTATCACCAGTGACCTGGCAGCACCTCCAGGCTCCGGCACACCCTGACAGTGCCCACAGCTCCCCTGAGCTCCAGCTCTAATTACAGAGCTGCAATCAGGAACTGGAGAAAATTACCTGGTGTCCTGTGAGTCACCCCCAACACCAGCCCCTTTATTCCCCTTTCCTGCAGCTCCATCACCCCAAACAAAACTCAGTATTAGAAAGAGGCCATGGAAATGCAGAGTCCCCTTTACTCCCTTTTACTGCAGCTCTGTCACCCCAAACAAAACTCAATATGAGAAGGAGGCCATCCTGGCTCTCATAAACCTGCTCTTCTTTAATTTCCTGTAACTATCCCAGCTCCAGGAGAGGCACTGCACACATGCATGGATATGGATTTCCTTTCAGATAACAGAACATGTGAACATTTGAATTGTGAACGTGTGAATTTGAATTATGTGCTTGGCAAAAACGTGTCAAACCAGGGAGAAAAACCCCAAATCTGCCCTTCCCTGCAGCACTGCCCAGCAGCAGCCACCCAGTCTGGGCAAAACAGCCCAGAAATGACCAAAATCAGAATTTTAAATTAAATTTGCTATTTTGCCATCTATCTTCACTCACCCCTTATTTGAGGGGGCTCATGTATGTCTTCAGATGGATTTTTTAAAAAGGATATTTCACCAGCAGATAAAAAATGTGAGTTTCTAAAGCCATGGGGGTTCAATGAGCCTTTAAAGGGTTTATTAACCATAGCATTAATTCCATTTGTCATCTCACAGGTGATTTAACAGGTTAAAAAATCAGATTCGGGTTTAAGATTGAACAGACCCTGAAAAATTAATCTTGTGAATAGAACGTGGAATAAAATCATCTTCTGAATTCTACAACTGTGCCAGAAATGTTGGATCCTAATGCTGGTGTTCTGGTTAATAGTCTTAAAACTGCATAGTTCAGAACAGTTTTATTTTACCTTCAAATAAATGTTATTAATAAAAATATTAAATAAAATATTTTCTAACCATTCTTCACCTTCAAAAAGATTGTTTCTTCCCTAGATTAATTTCGTTATTGGCATTCTTTTTAATTATTTCATAATTCACTGGCTTATTTGACAAACAGACTTGGAGCTGTTTCTATAAAATAAAATAGTAACTTAAATTAAATCTGGTAGTAATGATGCCAGTTCCACTTTCATCTGGAAATACAAAAAAATGAAAGTAATTCAATATTCCTCACTTGTTCTGTACTTTTCAGCATTCCTGTGGATCAGAGAATCCCTGAACTAATTCCTTACTAATATCACCAAATCTAGGCTGAGTCCCAGTTAAGAACATTTCCATTTCTCCTGCCAAGGGCAACAGCTGAATTCACCTGAAGGAATTATTCCCTCCCCTTTCAGACAGCTGCACTGCAGAGCTCTCACCTGCAATTCTCAGCTCTTTAAAAACAAAAACCTCACAACCAGCCAGACAAAACAATTCACAAATTTTTACAAGCCCAGCAGCAGGGCAACTCCAATAATTGTATGGAGCCTTGCCCAGGGATGTCCTGGTTGGTATTTCCATCAGATTTAGAACCTCACTGAGCCTGCAGGTATCTGTTCCCAGGGACTGGGACACCAGGATCTGTTCCCAAGGGAATGGGGACAAGGAGGGCACCCCCAGTGGTGTGTGCCAGCCTGAGCTGCTGCCCTGGCTCCTGCACACTCAGACCTCAGCTGGGGCTGCCCCATGGAAGGCAGAAGCCTCCCGTGCAAACCAGTGATTCCCAGTGATTCTGAGATTCCCAGTGACTCCCAGTGATTCCTAAGTATTCCCAGCAATTGATTCCCAGAGATTCTCAGAGATTTGCAGTGATTCCTAGAGATTCCCACAGACTCTCAGAGATTCCAGAGATTCCCAGTGACTCTCAAGAGATTCCCAGTGACTCCGTGGTTCCCAGAGATTCCCAGTGGTTCCCAGTGATTCCCAGAGGTTCCCAGCGATGCTGAGATTCCCAGTGGTTCCCAGTGATTCCCAGTGACTCTCAGAGGTTCCCAGTGACTCTCAGTGGTTCTCAGAGATTCCCAGCTCACAGAGCTGGCAGCAGTTGGGGTTCCCATGGGGATGGGGCAGTGCTGGGTTCAGGGGGCTCTTACCTGGCTCTGCTGGCCCTTCCCGAGGCTCTGAGCAGCTCCCTGGGGACATCCTGCAGGCCCTGCTGCTCCACTGTGCTCCTGCCACTTCTCAGAGCGCCTCTTCTGCTGGCTGATGGCACGGTACAGCCGGGCCAGCCTCGGGGACAGCTCTGGGGACAGCTTTGGGCTGGGGGTGTCGGTGCTTGGGGCCACCCTGTGCTGCCCAAAGGCCTGGAGCAGCCTGGCTGTGTCAATGGTGGACAGGGACAGGGAGCTGCTGTCCCCAGAGGCAGGGGAGGTGTCCAGCCCTGTCCCCGTGTCCCACGCAGAGGTGCTGCAGGTGCTGCAGCTGCTGGGCTCCCCGCTCAGCCTGCTCTCTGAGGAGCTGTCACTCGGCATGCCCAGGGGCTGCTGCTCCTCCAGGATGCTGCCCAGGTGCTGCTGCTCCTCCAGGATCCTGCTCAGGTGCTGGATCACCTTCTGCCCTGCCCTGGGCTCCCCATGGCTGCTGCTGCCATGGCTCACGTGTGGCCTTTGTCCCACTCGTGCTCCTTTTGGCTCCGTGCTGCTCCCAGACCTGGCTTTTCCTGCCAGCCCAGGTTCTGGCTGTTCCCTCCCCTGCATTTCCTGCTCAGGAGCCCTCTCCCCAGCAGCTGTGGGTGCCAGGGTGTGCCTGATGGGGTTCTGCAGGAGCCTGGCCAGCCGGTCCAGGCGCTGCACGAGGCTCAGCTCCCCGTTCCTCCTGAGCTGCTGCTGCTGCTGTGTGCCCTGGCGCTCCAGGAACCTCAGCCACAGCTCGTCCAGACCGCCCCTGGCATGGCCTCTCTGCCGTGGTGCCTTCCCCAGGCTGTCCTGCAGGGGAGCAGCTGGGCCCCGTGGGGCAGGATCGGTGCCAGCAGCGCCCTGGTGCAGCCCCGTGCCAGCTGCCCCGTGCCCAAAGGACCCCCTGGCACTCAGCTCCTCGCTCCTGCTGTCGTCAGCCTCTGCAGGGAGGGCAAAGAAGTGCCCTGCTGTGCCCAGGGCAGCGTGCCCAGCTGCAGCCCCGGCCCTGCAGGGCTCCCTGGCATGCTGGCTGTAGCTCTGCCTGGTGGGCATGGCACAGGGCTCAGGGACACCACGGGAGGGTTCTGCACGCTGAGAACCAGCTGGGAGCTCTGCAAGACACAAAACACAGGGATGTTTCACTGCTCTGCTTCAAGTGCAGGGTTTTCATGCTAAAACCCCCAAAACACCACAAAGGATTAAAAGCAGGATCACCGAGCTCATTGCCAAACGCAGTGAATTTGGAGGTGAGGTTTGAGCATTATTTAAATCACATAAACAAATGTTTTCTATCTTTTGAAACATGGAATCCAAGAGAATATTCCATCCAAGTGAATCTGGGGAAGAATTCACTCCACCAATTCCAGCTCAGGGAGCTGCCCTGACCAACCCTGAACTGAGCCTTTGTTAGAGCCATGGAAGGGACCCCAAATCCCATCCAGTGCCACTGGCAGGGACACCTCCCACTACCCCAGGGTTCCCCAATTCCCATCCAGCCAGGCCCTGGACACTGCCAGGGATGGGGATGCCCTGGCCATCCATGAAACACACCCAGCACGGGCCAGGACCGCTCTGCAAAACAGCTTTAAAGTGATTTTTAATATACTGTAAAACCTGTCCACTTTTAAAATGTGCCTTGTGATTTTTGTAGAAAGGACTGGGTGTAAAAACTATCCAGCTTTAAAATGTGCCTTGCGATTTTTGTAGAAAGGACTGGGTGCTTGCATCTCCTCCCTGCCCAGCACAGGGGCTGTGGTGGAACACAGAGATCACAGATGCTGCAGCCAGGCCCAGCCTCACTAACTCTGGAAGTGCAGGAATTTTTCTTCCCATACAAGGGCAATGTTTATAAACTTGTGTAAGAGGCTTCCTCCACATCCTCCTGACAAATGAGATCAGGCTTGGGAATGCCAGGCAGAACTTTGCTATTCCTGGCTTTTTAGAAAGTTACCAAGAAATGGAAGGAATGTAAACAGGCAAAAAATAAAAATAAGTTTGTATAGAGAAACTTTTTTTTAAAAAAAAAATACATAACTTGCATAATTTTAAGCTCTAGACAAGCTCTGTGGGTAGAGGTAATCTTTTATTAGATCATCTAAAAATACGGTTGAAGAAGTCAGGGAAGATTTAAGACATGCAAGTCTTTCTTCTGAAAGATTCTTTAAAGTTCCAGCTGCACTGGCTACCTTCACAAAAATATTCTTTCTCCTTACAGTTCTTTTCTTACCTGGGCCTTTAGACCATCAGAGCAATAAAAAATGTTAGGAGATAATTTTATGTTAACACTTTTGTTCCCCTCTCATTTTTATCCAGGTTATTGATGTGGCAGCCTTACATAATCATAGAAATTTTCCTGTGCAAATAAAAATTGTCTTCTGGAAACATCAAAATCTCTCCATTCTGAGAGGAAAAGCTTCAAAGAAAAAAACCCAACCTCAAGGGAAAAACGAAAGCAATCAGATGGAAACCCTATCAACACATCAGGACAGGAACCATGAGGACAGCAGAGATGCAACCCCCAGGAGTGGTGTGGCTGCAGCCACCTGTGTGCAGGGATGAAAACCCAGAAGTGCATCAGGCACTCACAGTCAGTGTTTGTGCTGTACCAAGTGCCCACGAGGATCATTCCAGCTGCTGCCACCAGAGCCAGTGAGGCACCCAGGGCTGGGCTCAGCCTGACCCCCCTGGGGCAGCACCCTCAGCAAAAACAGAGCCTGGGGGGCAAACCCTGACCCTGCTCCAGGACAGCTCCTCCAGCCAGGCAGGGATAGGACAGGGACAGGGCACGGATGGGACAGGAACAGGACAGGGCAGGGACAGGGCAAACCCTGACCCTGCTCCAGGGCAGCTCCTCCAGCCAGGCAGGGATAGGACAGGGACAGGGCAGGGATGGGACAGGAACAGGACAGGGTAGGGACAGAGCAAACCCTGACCTTCCTCCAGGGCAGCTCCTCCAGCCAGGCAGGGATAGGACAGGGACAGGGCAGGGATGGGACAGGAACAGGACAGGGCAAACCCTGACCTTGGCCCCCAAGGCAGCTCCTCCAGCCAAGCAGGGACAGGGGCAGGGCAGGGACAGGGACAGGGCAGGGACAGGGGCAGGACAGGGGCAGGGGCAGCAGCACACTGAGCTGCAGCTCCAGGACACGCAGGGCACAGAGGAACCTGATGTGACATCACAGGACAGCAGAGTGTCCCTGGGCAGGGACAGCCCCAGCCCAGCTCACAGAATCACCAGGTTGGAAGAGACCTTCAACACCATCAAGTCCAACCCAGTCCCAACACCCCAGCTAAACCCTGGCCCCCAGTGCCACATCCAGGCTTTGTTAAACACCCCCAGGGATGGGGACTGCACCACTTCCCTGGGCAGAACATTCCAGAACTTTATCACCTTTCTGTAAAAACCTTTTCCTGCTATCCCACCTGTATTTCCCTTGGCACAGCTCGAGGCTGTGTGCTCTGGTTGTGTCAGTTCCTGCAGACAGAGCCCAGCTCCAGCTGAGCACAGGCACCTTTCAGGAGCTGTGCAGAGTGATGGGGGCACCCCTGAGTCTCCTTTTCTCCAGGCTGAGCACCCCCAGCTCCCTCAGGGGTTCCTCACAGGGTTTGTGCTCCCAGCCCCTCTCCAGCCCCTTCTGGATGGGCTCAAACATCCCAAAGTCCTTCCCAAACTGAGGGGCCAGGGCTGGGCACAGCACTCGAGGTGTGACCCCACCAGTGCCCAGGACAGGGGCAGAAGGACCTCCCTGCTCAGGGAATCCCAGATGGCTGCAGCCTCAGGGAATTCCTGACAATCCCTGGAGACACAGGAATGCCAGCAAATACTGATGGCCACGTTTTCCATGGAGTCCTGCAAAGGGCTATGTCTCTTCCTGTGGAGGGATCTGAAATTCCACCCAGTGCCACCCCTGCCACGGCAGGGACACCTCCCACTGTCCCAGGCTGCTCCCAGCCCTGTGCAGCCTGGCCTGGGACACTGCAGGGATGCAGAGTCCAGAGCCTGCCAGGGAAACCTGGATTCTATCAGCCAGGGAGAAGCAGAAAGACAGGAAGAGAAAACTGAGTCAAATCCAGCATTTTCTGGCAGACCCAGCAATGTCACCGGAACCACGGATCCTGAAATGTCAAATCTTCTGCTCTGACTTCCTCCATATGTATGAACACACAGAAACAATTACAAAATCAAATCCACATTCTAATTACCTGAAGGCTGTTCCAGCAGTGTCCTGTGCCCCTCAGCCCAGGCCAGCTTAGGCCTGTGCCCATAGACTGTCCCTGTGTGCTGGGCAGCTGCCCTGGCTGCAGGGGGCTCATCCCCCAGAGCCAGCACCTGGGCCAGGATCCCTGCAGCAGGAGCATCCTCTGAGCCTGCACAGAGAGAGCAGAGTGAGTAAAACAGCAACCAGGGACAGCAGACACACAAATCCCACAGTGAACCAGTGTTGAAGACTGCAATGCAAGATGTTTTCCATTACCATCTGTATGGCAGGTCATCTTTTGTCAAGTGGGCAGTTTGTTCTATCTCTCTCTTTGAGTGACCACATTCACACCTCCCTCTAGAGAGGACAACTGCTGATAACAGCTATTGAATGTCCCTGCATGGCTGATAAGAACTACAACATCCCATTGGGAGATGTGAGCCCAGAGGGAGGAGCCAAGCATTCCTACCCAGATATAATCCAGAGGTTTTCGAGACACCAGCACGGCTTCTCCACGGGATTCCCCAGAGGAACAGCAGCTGCCTGTCCTTCCACTGGATCTTCAGAGGAAGAATACATCCTTCTTTACAGATCCCCCTTGCTCCAACAGAACCACCCCTGACACTGCAGGAGGGCTGCAGCCACAATTCCAATGGGACTGCTACCAACACCCTGACCCACAGGGTGTCAGGTTGGGTTCTGACTCTGTCAGTGTTGTTCTAGTGTACAGCATTGTTTATTTCATCCTTTTATGGTTTTTTTTCTTTTCCCTATTAAAGAACTGTTATTTCCTGCTCCAATATTCTTGCCTGAGAGCCCCTTAATTTAAAATTCAGAGAGGTGGGGAGGGTTCACATTCTCCATTTCAGGGGAGGCTCCTGCCTTCCTTAGCAGACTCCTGTCTGTCCAAACCAAGACAACCAGCAATCAGGAGCCCTGGCAGTGCCCCAGGCAAGGCTGGATGGGGCTTGGAGAAGCCTGGCACAGTGGGAGGTGTCCCTGCCATGGCAGGGAGGAATGGGATGATCTTTAAAGTCCTTCCAACCCAACCATTCCATGACTCCATGATCCTATCCCTGTCACAAGATTACAAACCTAGAACTGTCCCCACCAATTTCTCATCCCTGCCAACCCCACCTGGTTACACCCCATGGATTTCCTGCACTCCATTCCTCAGCTGCTCCCCCTGAGCTGAGCCCTGGGTGCAGCAGGGACTGGGAAAAACAAAATGTATTTTTCCATCCTGCTGTACGTTCTCCTAGAACCTTGTGCTGCTTCATTTGCATAGTGAATTTTTATATATGGCATCATCATTTCTGCAAAACAACAGATTTGCATCACATTTGTTTCTCTCATTTTGGACACGATTCCCCAGATAAACTTGAAAAAGGTCAAGAGCAGGAACACCTAAACCATGGCCAGCACAATTTGTGGCTGCAGTGATTGATCTGGGCACTGTTGGATCAGCCTGAGCCCTTGGTCACCACTGTGCAATTCAGAAACTGGAATGTCTAACATGAGTTTTTTCTACAGACCAAACTCTGGATGTTAAAAAGCTCTGAGTGAAATCAACCTGCAAATAAAACCTGTGATAACCTGTAATAAAAACCTGGTGAAAACCTGTACTAAACCCAGTGGTCCATGCTTTGCAGGAAGAGTGGCAGAGCTCTGCAAGGATGCCAAGTGAGCAGCGATTCCCAGAGCAAAGCAAGGGATGCTCAGGCTGTGAACACTGAGTTCTGCTCCTTTTCACTGCCAGAGTGGAAAAGATCCCCCTTGCACCCCAGAAGGAAAGCAGAGCCTGCAGGCAGGAGCTGCCCTCATGGCTCACAGGTAATTCAGCACAGAACACCCATCCAGCCTGGACAGGGGTGCAGTACCTGAGTGGGAGCTGGCTGTGCTGGGCTCCACGCTGGCTCCTGCTCTCTGGAAAGGCACATAGTACATGCCAGAGCTTCCTGAGGGCTTGTAGGGCAGCAGCAGGGGCTGGGCTGGGGGGACAAGGCAAACAGTGAGCAGCAGCCAGGCTGGAAACCCCTCATGCAGCAGGGCAGCGCCTGGGCAAGCTGCTCAGGGTGCTCCTGCTGCTACAGCCTGAGGAATAACCTGTTCTTCAGCAACAGGGATTGCTATTTCATTAGCTAAATTAAATTAAATTGCTATTTCATTAGCTAAATTAAATTAATTGGATTTTTTAATCCCCACCCACAAGTAGAAGGTTACCATCCCTTACCTGGAAAAACAGCTTCTCCTATTCAATATTAAAAATGTGATCAGGGTGGCAAACAGTGACTTACAGAAACATCTCCTGTACCCACAGAGCTCCCAGCTGATCCCAGCCTGAGGGAATCACTTTAAAGGAGCAGGGATGTGTCCTTCAAGTCTATAAAAGCAACAACAGAGCCCCAGTACCACACACCACTGGGGTGGGAAACCCTGTGAACATCCACATCCCCCTGCTGACAGACACCCCAAACCCTGCAGTTTGCTGTTTTATTCTAGTAAAAGCAGCAATGTGCACATTTCCCTCTGATTTTTTGGTGCTATCTTGACTAGAGAGTAAATCAGTAATGAGACCCAGCTCTCACTGAACTCCAAGTGAACCAAATCAAACCATCTACAAACAAACACCAAAAAATATTCTCCAACCACACTTGGACACAAAGGATTCAATTCTAGAGAAACCTGAACTGAATCCCAACTGTTTCCACACAAACCCCCCCTGACAGGGCTGAAAAACACAAGTTTAAGGGTTGAGCAACTTCAAATACCCCAATTATCTCAAGGATGTTATTTCCATAAAAAAGCTGGGTTTGGTTTTGGGCTTTCACATTTATCAGTACCCTGACCTTGGGCAGATTCAAGTGCACAGACACCTGTAAGACAGGAATTTGCTCACCAGGCTGCCTTGGGAAGGGAGGAATCTCTGTGTGGGATGGAGCTGCAGTCCCAGGAGCTTCGGGGGCCTTGTGGGGTGGAGCTGCAGTCCCAGGAGCTTCGGGGGCCTTGTGGGGTGGAGCTGCAGTCCCAGAAGCTTCAGGGGCCTTATGGGGTGGAGCTGCAGTCCCAGGAGCTTCGGGGGCCTTGTGGGGTGGAGCTGCAATCCCAGGAGCTTCAGGAGCACTGGGGAGCGATGGATGCAGGGCAGCACTTCCCCCCTCGTGGGGATCCACACAGATTTCTGCTGAGAACGTGGCTTTGGTGGGACTCTCCGTGGTGATCTGGGTGGCAGCATCAGAAGTCCTTCTGGCAGGTGTGGCAGAGCTGGGGATGCCCTGTGTGAGCCGGACTCTGGCCCTGCCCTGCAGCTCCTGCCTGGGGGAAAGCAGCTGGCTGGGACCTGGCACAGGCTCAGCTGGGCTGGGAATGCCCTCAGCACGAGGGGATTTAGGAACACCTCCCACTGAAGATTCTGGAGCTGCTTGTAAAGCCACTGTCTGAGCCTTCCCTGGTGGTTTGCCCCACACCTTGATCCCATTCCCAGCACTGCTGGCACTGGGGTGATGGACCCTGGAGGAGAGGGTGATGTGCACACAGCTCAGGAATCTCTTCACTGGTGATGAGGGAGCCTCAGGTGTGGTGCATAAAGCCTCATCTGCAGGTAAAGGGTGAGCAGGACCCATCTGCCCCCTCACAGCCCCTCCTGGAATGGTGGACAAAGCTTCATCTGCAGGTGAAGGGTGAGCAGGACCCATCTGCCCCCTCACAGCCCCTCCTGGAATGGTGGACAAAGCTTCATCTGCAGGTGAAGGGTGAGCTGGACCCATCTGCTCCCTCACAGCCTCTTCTGGAATGGTGGACAAAGCTTCATCTGCAGGTGAAGGGTGAGCAGGACCCCTCTGCTCCCTCACAGCCCCTCCTGGAATGGTGGACAAAGCTTCATCTGCAGGTGAAGGGTGAGCAGGACCCCTCTGCTCCCTCACAGCCTCTTCTGGAATGGTGGACAAAGCTTCATCTGCAGGTGAAGGGTGAGCAGGACCCCTCTGCTCCCTCACAGCCCCTCCTGGAATGGTGGACAAAGCTTCATCTGCAGGTGAAGGGTGAGCAGGACCCCTCTGCTCCCTCACAGCCCCTCCTGGAATGGTGGACAAAGCTTCATCTGCAGGTGAAGGGTGAGCAGGACCCATCTGCTCCCTCACAGCCTCTTCTGGAACCAGAGGTGGCTCCTCAGGGCTTTTCCTCCCCTCAGCCAACACCTCACTGGGGCTCTTCAGCAAACCCCTTTGTGCAGGTGCTCCTGGGCCCTCTGAGCTCTCCCTGAGCTGGCTGTGCCCAGGTGGGATCTCCCTGAGCTGGGTGTGCCCAGGTGAGATCTCCCGGGGCTGGGTGTGCCCAGGTGGGATCTCCTGGAGCTGGGTGTGCCCAGGTGGGATCTCCCTGAGCTGGCTGTGCCCAGGTGGCATCTCCCTGAGCTGGCTGTGCCCAGGTGGGATCTCCTCCTGCAGGGATGGGCTCAGAGCAGAGGGTTCAATGGATGGCTTTGTTTCCTGGCTGAGCTCCCTGGCACCGTGTCTGTGCCCCACAGCTGCAGGCAGGAGCTGGGGCTGCCTGGCACTCAGGGTCTGTCCCTTCCCAGCCTGGATGCTCCTGGGCTGCTGGGCTGGTTCCTGAGGAGCTGCAGCCCTGGCAGCAGGGGCAGGAGGAGCCTCAGCAGCAGCACCCCCAGCTCTGTGCCAGGGCTCTGTGCCCAGCCTGTGCTGCCCAGGCAGGACGCTGGCCAGGCTGGGGTTGTGTGCCAGGCTCTGGGAGCAGAGGATGAGGGCAGGGGGGGCAGCTGCAGGGCTCCCTGCACGGGGGGACTGTGCCAGAGGGGCACGGGGCTCTGCCCTGGCACTGGGGTGCCCCATGGCTGCGTGCTGGGTGTGCACTTGCAGCTCAGCAGTGTTCCAGGGCTTTAGGTGCATCGCCTGCAGGTCAGCAGCACTGCAGGGCTTCAGGTACACATCCTGCAGGTCAGCAGTGTCCCAGGGCTTCAGCTGCATCTTCTGTGGCTCAGCAGCATTGCAGGGCTTCAGCTGCATGTCCTTTAGGTCAGCAGCACTAGAAGGTTTCAGCTGCACATCCTGCAGGTCAGCAGTGTTCCAGGACTTCAGGTCAGCAGCACTGTAGAGCTTCAGCTGCATGTCCTTTAGGTCAGCAGTGTTCCAGGGCTTCAGGTGCATCTTCTGTGGCTCAGCAGCACTGCAGGGCTTCAGCTGCACGTCCTGCAGGTCAGCAGTGTTCCAGGGCTTCAGGTGCATGTCTTTCAGGTCAGCAGCACCAGAAGGTTTCAGGTGCACATCCTGCAGGTCAGCAGCACTGTAGAGCTTCAGCTGCATGTCCTTTAGGTCAGCAGTGTTCCAGGGCTTCAGCTGCATCTCCTGTGGCTCAGCAGCACTGCAGGGCTTCAGGTGCACATCCTGCAGGTCAGCAGCACCCCAAGGTTTCAGCTGCACATCCTGCAGGTCAGCAGCTCCCCAGGGCTTCAACTGCACATCCTGCAGGTCAGCAGCATTGCAGGGCTTCAGCTGCATGTCCTGCAGGTCAGCAGCACCCCAGGGCTTCAACTGCACATCCTGCAGGTCAGCAGCATTGCAGGGCTTCAGCTGCATGTCCTGCAGGTCAGCAGCACCCCAGGGCTTCAACTGCACATCCTGCAGGTCAGCAGCATTGCAGGGCTTCAGCTGCATGTCCTGCAGGTCAGCAGCATTGCAGGGCTTCAGCTGCATGTCCTGCAGGTCAGCAGCACCCCAGGGCTTCAACTGCACATCCTGTAGGTCAGCAGCATTGCAGGGCTTCAGCTGCATGTCCTGCAGGTCAGCAGCACTGTAGAGCTTCCGCTGCACATCCTGCAGGTCAGCAACACCAGAAGGTTTCAGCTGCACATCCTGCAGGTCAGCAGCACCCCAAGGTTTCAGGTGCATGTCCTTCAGCAGGGAGGAATGCCAGGGACCAGCTCTAGGGAATGGTGCTGCTGGTGGTGAGCGGGGCTGGAGGAGTTCCCAGGTCCTGGAGAGCTGTCCATGCCTGTCCCTGGGACACCTGGGACCCTGCACACCCTCCAGGTCCTGCTCCTGCTTCCTCAAGTACTCAGAAGTTGCTTCCAAACCACAGAGCCAGGGATCCTGAAAAACAGAGCACAGTTCAGAGGTCATGTGAAGAACATCCCACCTGGCCAAACCTGGATGGGAAAAGCCAAGGATGAGAGTGTCACCAACCAAGAGTTTGTCACCAGGAAGGGAGCGAGCCCAGCTGGTAAGGAACTAATTAAACTTTACCCTTTCTAAGTGCCAAGTCACCGTTCCACTAATGGCAAAATTAATTCTGATGTGTTTGCCCCATTAGTATCTGTAGGGAGTACAGCTCTTCCTTAAAGGGTTCCTAAACGGTTTCAATTATTCTTCCATCAATTTTGGAAAGTGTAAGTTAATGGATTAAATATCAGCACTGTTACTGGCTCATACCACACACAACCAATGGCCTTACCATTTAAAAACAAATTTAACAGGTTTATGAAAGGGTAATTTGTTTCGAAGACATTCCTTTATCAGCAGCATCATGAAATTAAATGTATAAAATTAATATTACATAATTAAAAGCTGCGATGATGTGGTTCTTTTCAAAAATGTGATTAATCCATTCTGCCCTTCAGTTCTGGTCTGGTTTGGGGCAGGGTCAGGGCTGGGGAATGCTGGCAAGGAAGAGGAC
Source organism: Melozone crissalis (assembly GCF_028551555.1). Lineage (NCBI taxonomy): Eukaryota > Metazoa > Chordata > Aves > Passeriformes > Passerellidae > Melozone > Melozone crissalis. The sequence continues at coordinate 1,247,165 of NW_026535784.1, read as the reverse complement.
ACAGACACAATTCCATGGGGATCCAACCCTCCCACCCCATGTCCCCATGTGTCTGTGGGGTTCAGGCCACCACCCTCCTGTGCCCAGAACCCCTGAAGTGGCCTCAGGCTGCACCAGAGGACATTTAGGAAGGATCTTAGGGAAAATCTCTGCCTGGAAAGGGCTAGCAGGCACTGGAACAGGGAGCTGGTGGTGTCACCACCCCTGGAACTGCACAGAAATGTGTGGATGAGGCACGTGAGGACACTCTGGTGCTGAGCATGGTGGGGCTGGTTCATGGCTGGACTCAATGATCCTGGAGGTTTTCTGCAGCCTGAATGATTCCATGATTCCAACCACCAACATAAATTTATTCATTCAAGTGTAACCCAAAATTCCAACACTTCCACTGAAGAGAGTAAATCTGAGAGAAATGTGCTGCCATGGAGATGGGCCAGATAAGCTGAATTAGAGAAAAAAAGACACAAAAATCTAGGTTATATTTACTTTTTCCTACTGATTGGGCCAACTGTGGAAGCAGCAGAATGTATTCCAGTCATGAATCAACCACGGGTCCCTGGGTGATTATATCCCCAACAACCACTGGGAATTTGGCAACAAAAAGCAGTGGGAAACATTTTTGGTGTAAACCAAACCTACAAACAACTATTTCACAAGAGCTTTCCCAGCCTTTCTCCATCCCAGCTGTCCTGACAGCAGCATCTACTCCAGCAGGGCCTGGATCACTATCCCACTTCTCTATTCCTTTATGGGTTTTACAGCAATAAATGGGATTATTTGGCATTTCCTGCAGCCAGGAGGGCCTGTGGGAGAGCCCAGGGACAGGGAGCAGAGCTGAGCCAGCACAAGGATGATCCCAAAGCTTCTCCTCCCTGCACCACGTGCCAGTTCAACGGCCTGAGGTAATCCAGAGCAACTCCCACCCGCGAGAGCAGGCACAGAAGTTGCGATAAACTCATCTTCCCAAGCCTTTCACATGTTTTATTGTGCCTGTTATGTGTCATCCTTCCAAAAAAGCTCCCTGTGCCATATGATCCACAGGAGCCTGCAGAGCAAATTTAGAGCTACAACTCCGTGAACTTCCTGGAGAAGCGAGAAGGCTCAGGGAGTGGAAAAGTACAGCAGGGAGTGGAGGGAAACACTGCACCAAGGGGGGAGGAACTCACAGGGCAGGGAACAGGGGGCACTGGCACCCTGAAATACAGGTGGGGAGATCAGCTTCTCAATTTAGGAGGAAAATCCTGAGGCTGAAGGTGCTGGAATTGTGTTTGCATCCAACAGCAGCTCCAAACCTGCCATGGCAGAGACACCTCCCACTGTCCCAGGTGGATCCAGCCCCAGTGTCCAACCTGGCCTTGGACACTGCCAGGGATCCAGGGATTCTCTGGGAATTCCAGCCCAGCCCCTGCCCACCCTCCCAGCCAGGAATTCCTTGCCAAGATCCCAGCCCAATCTCCCCTTTCCCAGTGGGAGCCATTCCCTGGCTCCTGTCCCTGCAGGCCTTGTCCCCAGTCCCTCTCCAGCTCTCCTGGAGCCCCTTCAGGGACTCTGAGGATTCCCTGGATTTTTCCCTTCTCCAGGGGCACATTCCCAGCTCTGCCAGCCTGGCTCCATGTTGAATATTCCAGGGGTTTGGAGCCCTCCAGAGCACTCGAGCTGTGTCTGCAGCCCCTTGCTGTGCCCACCCCAGGCCCCTCCTGAACCCTCTGCTCAGGCTGACGTGGGAAACCCACAGGAAAGACGGAAAATCTTCCCAAATAAAATATCCCAGAGATGTTCCCCAGTGTCCTGCTCCTTTCCCTGCCCACAGAATTCACACACTTCCATGGCAAACAGGGAAATGCCAGGAAAATCCAGTGGCACCTGAATTCCTGCAGCTGTCACCTCTGGAAGGGAGAGGCAGAGCCTGAACATTCCCAAAGAACATCCCCAGACCTGCCCCACACCAGAGCCTGCAGCCGTTGTTTGCTCGAGCTGTAGGAACAGTTTGTCTTTCTCAGCATTAAAAGTTTAGGAGAAGGAAAATGTCTTCCCCTAATCTTTGTTCTGTTCTTTTTAACTCCATGCAAGGCACTTTGGCTCTAAGACTTCCCCCCTTATTGTACACAATAGTTCCCATTAAATTTACAGGAGCATATTTTGCCTGGCTGTGGTTTTTTTCAGTGCAATAGTTTTGAACAATCTGTGTTTTTCAGTGACAGTGTTTGTCTTGGAGGGAACAGCACATTTATCTTAAGTACAATAAAAAAACCCAGTGACCTTCACTCTGCAAATTCAAACCTTTTTTATCTCAAATTAAAAACATTGCAGTGCAAAAGTATTTTCAAATCAAAGCACGAGGTGCTGTGGTTCAACTAAAGCAATTTCTTGGAGCTTGGTTGCAAAATTATGGTGAATTTCTTCTTACTCTAAATGGGGAGAAAACAATCCCCAGCTGACACTGAGTCACAGAAAGGTAAAATCCTTGGTTCCACACTGCACAGAGTTCCTTCCAGGGACCAAGCTGTGACCAAAATAATCTAAAAGCTGGGGGGAAAAGCTTTGATGCCTCTGGTTTTGTATTTGTGTTTTGCTTCTGTTTTAAAAAAAAATATTAATTTTAAGAAATCTTAATTTCTAAAATATTAAATAATATCTATAATACTATTATATATTTCATATTATATAAATATACTATATAATATTATATCTTTTTATATAATATAAATTTTATATATTATTTTAAAGATATTATACTATATTTATAATTTATTTCTATAATAATTATTAATAAAATAGTCACTTTCTTTTCCCCCAGCTGCCCAGAGATTCCACCAGTCTGGGAATACCTGGGAAGTTTGGCCTGATGGCTTTTGGGAGCTGCTGTGTCCCCTCCCAGCACTGCTGATGCAGAGAAGCTGAGAACACAGAGTACTCCTAAAGCACTGACTGTCACTCCTGCTAATGCAGGGCTGTTAATTAAAACAAACAAACCAACCCCTGCTGCTTTTCCTGGGAGGCAAGCAGGCTGCAGGAGAAAACAGGGGGAAAATCAAGGGAAAAATAAAGAGGAAGCTCTTGCTAAAGCTCAAGGCACTTGTCTGAACCACCAATCCCTAAAAGCCTTGCCCTAATCACCCTGGAGAGGACAGCAGTGCCAGAAGTGGCATTTAGAGTGAAAACAGAGGTAACACACTCCTGCTCAGACCAATTCCAGCCCAGACATGCAATTTATAATGAACAAGAAACACTCCAAAGGAGATGCACCAACCATGGCAGCTCCAGGGCTCGTTCTCCCAGAGAATTAGAGATGCAGAGCCTGAACCTCCTCAGCCCTGAGCTCTGACCCAGCACAGACATCAATCATCAGGTTTCCACAGACACTTCCCAGCTCCAGGGAGAGTATCCTGTGACCAGCACTCCCTGGTTTCCCCTGGCATCCTCACCTGCAGGAGCCTGGAGCAGCCCCTTCCCTTCCCTTCCCTCTTCCCTTTCCTGCCCAGTGCTGAGGGTGCTCCCTGCACACCAGGAGGAGTTTCCCAGGCACCATCAGCACCTCCACCAACATTCTGTGCTAAGAACTCCTCCAGTCAACCCCAGGACCAGGAGCTTTGGGCACTTTCCCACAGCAACACCAATTGTCCCCCCACAGCTCTGCCCTTCACACCTTCCTCAGGCACATCTGCAGCTGAGTGTCACCCCCACGGCCAAACCAGCCCAAACTGCCTGGGAAAACCATAAAAAACCCCAAAACCCCCCAAGGGCAGGTGCAGCAGCATTTCCCCAAGCTGAGCTGGTTTGTACCTTGGCTGGTGCAGGTTCCCTGGGCTTTGGGAGCAGCTCTGCCTTGATTGCCTCCATCCTGAGCTGATGCTCTTCATCCCAGTCTGCCTCACACTCCTGGGACTGGCTGGCCAGTTTCATCTTCACCCAGGCTGCCAAAAACACAAAGCAGGAGAGTTTTCCTTTCCTGTTTCATGTGTGAGAGCAGTTTTTAACCTAAAGTCAAAGCTGTGCATTTCTGGTTAGCCCAGCTGAGAGAACAAAGACCACACCAAATTCCAGAGCTCCTGGAATGAGCAGGACTACCATGGCAAATGGCTCCTTGGATCATTTATTTGGGGAGATGGATCCAAGACTCTTCCCTGGTTCTGTCATCCTCACAGTCTCAGACACAACTCAGAGCTCACTCACACAATCCCTTCCCACATCCCTGATTTAATAACTGTACGGACAAAATAATTCCTTACAGTGGTGCCAGGAAAAGAAGGTTTTCAAACTGGAAAAGCCCAATTCTACCCAGTTTTATCACAGCACAGAAGATTCCCCAGTGTCCTGCTCCCTTCCCTGCCCTCAGACTTCACACACTTCCATGGCAAACAAGGAAATGCCAAGAAAATCCAGTGGCACCTAAATTCCTGCAGCTGTCACCTCTGAAAGTGAGAGGCAGAGCCTGAACATTCCCAAAGAACCTCCCCCCAAAGAACACCCCCCAACCTGCACCACAGGCACTGCACCAGACCCTGCTGGAGTCAGGAGATCACTGGGAAGTGTCCCTCACTGAAGCCCTGTCCTGAACATTCCCAAAGAACATTCCCCCACAGAACATTCCCCCACAGAACATTCCCCCAAAAAACATTCCCCCAAAAAACATTCCCCCAAAAAACATTCCCCCAAAAAACATTCCCCCAAAAAACATTCCCCCAAAAAACATTCCCCCAACCTGTCCTACAGGCACTGCACCAGACCCTGCTGTGTCAGGAGATACTGGGAAGTGTCCCTCAACAAAGCTCTGTCCCATTAAAGGGTCTCAGTGCACTGCACAATAATCTCCTTCTTTGTAAATCAAAGGTGACTCGGACACAGGGGAGAGAGAATGGTGCATCTGACTCCATCATCACAAGGCTAATTAATTACTTTACTATTATTTACTTTATAATACTATACTATGTACATTGTATCCAAACTGAATCTGCCATGCACTCACCCTTGCTCACAACTGCTCACCCTGCACTCATCTCTGATTGTCTCGTGACTGTCCCGTGACAGTCCAGCACCCACACACACACACACCTGGCCCTGACAGGCCAAGGGAACAAAACATCCTCACTTTGGGTAAACAATCCCCATATTGCATTCTGCTTTAGCACAACACAGGCACAGCAAGCCAGATAAGAACTGTGTTTTCCTTCTTCTCACAGCTTCTCTCTGTTCGGAGGGCACGTGAATACCAGACCCTTCATGCAGGAGCAGCCTCACCCCATCACTGCCACAGCCCCTGACACAAACCCACCCCAGCCCCTACACAAACCCACCCCAGCTCCTGACACAACCCCACCCCAGGCCGTGCCAAACCCACCGAGAGCCTTCCTCACCTCGGATCTTCCTCTCATGCTCCTTGGTCACTGCCACAGCCCCTGACTCAAACCCACCCCAGCTCCTGACACAATCCCAACCCCAGGCCGTGCCCCTGACACAGCCAAACCCACCGAGAGCCTTCCTCACCTCGGATCCTCCTCTCGTGCTCCTCAGCGCTCTTCAGGACATGGCTGGCCGGGGCAGTGGTGCCCAGGAGGCTGCGGACACGGGTGGCCAGCGAGTCACCGCTGCTGCTGCTGCCCGCTGGGCTCAGGGCAGCTCCTGGCAGGCTCCGAGCAACTCCAGCCCCGGGCAGGCTGTCCTGCACCACCCCCGGGGCACTGCCCGGCTGCTGGGACTGCCCAGCCCTCCTCAGGAGGCTCCTGACCCGGGCACTGAGGGAATCCCCACTGCTGCTGTCCTCGCTGCCCTGTGTCCCTGCTGCGGTGCCAGCCTGGCCCCAGGAGCCCAGGGAATTGCCCAGGCCAGCGGGGGCACTGCCCAGGGGCTCCAGGGGAGGAGGATGGCTGGGCTGTGGGGCTGTGCCAATGCCCAGGAGGCTGCTGGCAGTGCTCTGTGCCAGCCCTGCACGGGCAGCCTGGCTCCTGCCCACACTGCTGCTCCCTTCTGGCTCCCACCTCCCCATGGATTTCCCTGTCCTTGGCTCTTGGGCCACTGCCCTCAGCCCTTCCCTGCACTGGGAGCTGACAGCCAGAGGGTGTCCCCATGCCAGCTGGCAGCTGGCAGAATCCAGAGGGTCCGTGTCCAGCTCCTGTGCCCGCACACGCCTCGGGGTCACGGCCTCATCCCATGTCAGTGTGTCCTGCAGCTTTGGGATCCAGTCCTGGCCTAACCTGGCATCCTTTGGATCCTCCTCCCTCCCACCCAGCCCCGGGGGAGCCTCCCCAGGCTCTGTGCAGGAGGCTGTGGGGCCACCAGGACGGCTCCAGCTGGCAGCCAGACCCTCTGCCTGTGCCAGCAGCTCCCGGAGCTCCTGCAGGGCCTCAGGGCCCATCAGGGATTCCCTTTCCTGGCCCTGGCTGCTCTCACTTCCCACCCCAGAGCTCGAGGATGCTCTGTCCAATTCCATGTCATTCCCAAGCCCAGACAGAGCCCATCCCTGCTGGCTGCTGTCTGAGCTCCTGCACTCAGGGTCAGCAAGGGCACCCTGAGCCCTTCTCCCCCCATCCCGGGGATCCCTGCCCGAGGAGCAGCTGGGCAGGTTCTGCTCTGCCCCAGCAGGTCCAGGGGACCCCTCTGTGCCCCCTGGGCCTCCCCCCTCCAGCTGGGGGCCTGGCACACTGCCCTGGCTGGCTGGGGAGTGCCCAGAGAGCGTGGGGGAGATGGCACTGAGCTCCGGGGGGGACAGCAGGTCCTGCTCCTGCTCCGAGCCAGCCTCTGAGCCCACGGAGAGGGACACGCTCAGAGGGGACACATCCGAGCCAAAGCTGGCCTGGGACAGCTCAAAGGCTGGCAGCAAGGCACCTGCAAAGGAACAGGAGACAAATGAGCATCTGCAGGCTCCAGAACACAGCAAACATCCCTTCCTGTGCTACAGTGTCACAGACATCTTTTATGGAAAATCCTTTCCTTAGGATTTTTCCTGCTGAGAACCTGAGAGGCCTCAGGAACAAAATGTAAACAATGATTATCTGCTGCTGTGGAATGCAACAGGTGCATCTGTGATTGGCCCATGTTGGATGTTTCTAATTAATGGCCAATCAGAGTCTAGCTGGCTCAGACAGAGAGCTGAGCCACAAACCTTTGTCATCATTCTTTGCTATTCTATTCTTAGCTAGCCTTCTGATGAAATCCTTTCTTCTGTTCTTTTAGTATAGGTTTAATGTAATATATATCATAAAATAATAAATCAAGCCTTCTGAAACATGGAGTCAGATCCTCGTCTCTTCCCTCATCCTCAGACCCCCGTGAACACCGTCACACTACAGGGCACACAAAGGGAGGGAAGAACTCAAATACTGGAAAATATTTAAGGTGCTGTCCTTAGGATGAGACTTGAACCAAGATTTCCAGGAGAACTGTCTCCTGAAAGAAACCTCAGGAGTACTTAAGATAAATATCAAACAAAATGCAAACTTAACAGAGAATTATAGGATATCTAGAGTTGGATGGGATCACCCATCCAGCCCCTGGCCCTGCACAATCCCACCCTGTGCACCTGGGAGCAGTGTTCAAACCCTCCTGGAGCTCTGGCAGGGCTGGCTGTTACAAAACCACGCTAATTTGGATGGTGGTGATGATGATGATGGGTGGATGGATTTAGGAACAGATCTGGTCAGTTATAAAAACACTGACAACTTTTCATCACACCAAACACACCAGGAAATGCCAGAACGCAAAAGAACCCAAGAATTACTCCTCTCCCAAGAAGGAAAGGTCTGGTCCCAGTCCTTCAGTCTCAAGATACAAACCATTTCCTTCTACAGGACTCTAGGAAAAAGAGAAATAAAGGGAATGAAAGCCCTGTCTGCCTGGCAGCTGCCCCACAGCCACACTCCTTTGCAGAGATTTGAGCATCTCCCAGTGCCCAAATCTGCTGCCATGGCAGAAGATGGAGTGCCAGGAACCCCCTGAGCCCCAGGGGAATGGGGTCTGTGCCCTCCTGGTGGAACCCTGGGTACTGAGGGTTTCACACTTTCTGGGCTAGAAAACACTGACCCTCAAGAAAACTCTACATTTGACCTGAGACCGCAGAGAAAGCTTCCAAAATTGCATGATAAAACTCAGATCATGAGGGTATAGTTTAAATAAATGTAGGTAATGTTACAAAGTAGAAAACTCAGAATTTAAAGTTTTAGTAATATATAAAAATATATAGTAAAGCTTTAGTAATATATAGTAATTATAGTATTATGTAGTATTTAGTATATAGTATTATAAAGTATTTAGTCATATATAAAACAAAAGTTGTAAAACAGTAACTAATCCTTCTTCTTCACCTTCTTCATAAGTTTAAGTAATATTATGTAATTAAATTTAAAAGTCCAGGTTACAAAACACGAACAATTAGTTATTAAAAATAACTAACCAATAATTATTTGTTAGTTATTAACTAATTAGAATTATAATTTGTTATACAACATATAGTAGTTATAATTAGTTATATAATAATAATGATATATAACATATCATTAATATAAGTTCTATAATAATATAATACAATAATAATATAAAATAATTTAATTTAATATATAGATAATATTAAATAATATATAACAATTATTATTAGTTATTAATAATAACGTAAGGCAATAATAATTAGTTAGTAACCAATTATAGTAAGTTGGAATATATAACAATTATAGTATAATAATAATAATAATAATAATAATAATAATAATATATATATATTATTGATAATATTAGATATAATATAATGTAATGTAATATATAACAATTATAATTAGTCATTTATAATCGAACCCAATCATTATTAATTAGTTATTAACTAATTATAACTATTTATAATACATATAACAATTATAGTTCTATAATAATAATATATAACATATATTAATAATATTAGATATTGTATAACTATAAATAGTTTTTAATAATAATAACCTAACCCAAGCAAAGAAACCCCAAAGCCCACTACCCTCCCATCCCCCAGAGCCCCCATACCCTGGGCCTGCGGGGGGACTCTGTCCAGGGGGGCCGTGTCCAGGGGGGGCTGCAGGCTCCTGAGCCCCCATGGGGAGAACTCCAGCTCCCGGAGGGGCCCGCGGGGCACAAAGGGGGCCAGGATGGTGCCAGGGGACTGCTCGATGCCCAGGTTCCGCAGGTACACCTGGCAGGGAAACAGGGATAATCAGCACTGAGGGCAGGGGGGCACCCCGAGCTCTCCTGGCACGCTGGGCACTGCAGGAGGGGGCACTGCATTGCCCAGGTTCCACAGGTACACCTGGAAAAGGAAACAGGGACAATCAGCACTGAGAGCAGGGATGGATCAGGAACAATCAGCACTGAGGGATCAGGAACAATCAGCACTGAGGGTAGGGATAGATCAGGAACAATCAGCACTCAGGGCAGGGTGGATCAGGAACAATCAGCACTGAGGGTAGGGATAGATCAGGAACAATCAACACTCAGGGCAGGGTGGATCAGGAACAATCAGCACTGAGGGTAGGGATAGATCAGGAACAATCAGCACTCAGGGCAGGGTGGATCAGGAACAATCAGCACTGAGGGCAGGGTGGATCAGGAACAATCAGCACTCAGGCCAGGGATGGATCAGGAACAATCAGCACTGAGGGCAGGGATGGATCAGGAACAATCAGCACTGAGGCAAGGTAGATCACGAACAATCAGCACTGAGGGATCAGGAATAATCAGCACTCAGGGCAGGCATGGATCCTGCCATGATGGGCACTGCAGAAGTGGGCACTGCATTGCTCAGAGCAGGCTGAGCCCCAGTCTCACTGCTGGAAACTCTACCTCCATACATACATGAAGGTTTGAGCTAAAAACACAAAGGTTTGGGTTGAAAACACAAAGGTTTGGGTTCAAAGCCCTCTCTCTCCCCACTCAGCTCTGCTCAGGAAACACTGGCAGGCTCAGGAACTCCAGGCAGCAGCAGGGAAGCTCTTCAGTTTTTAGGACAAATTTGGTCAAACCTTCCAGGCAAATAGCTGGGAGCAGTTTTGTCAGAGCTGGTTTACACTCAGATGTTATATGCAGGAAAAAAACAGCCAACATTTTCCTTGGCTTCATCACCTGTAGGGCAAATTAATTTCAGTTCATCCACACTATGTCCTAAACTAGCCAAGAAAATGAAATAAATTACCTTACACATCACAGCCAGCCCCATTTCCTATGATTTTATCATAAACTTCCACATTACCAGCCAGAAAAGTGACCTGCTCTCCTTTACCTTCCAGAGATTTATGGAAGCAGCATTCCCCAGAACCAGGCTGGAGTGTGTAATTATAGCCAGGAACAGAAGTCATCTCTCTGTCTCATGAATTTCATTTCAAACACCCTCCCTCCAATATTTATATTTGTTTCACCATTTCACCACGGGTTTGCAGAGACAACAGAGTGAAGAGAGCTTCCAGAGCACATTCCCAAAGACCTGGTGATTATGGAGTCATCTTGTGAGAGGAGCAGCCTCTTACTCAGAGGATAATTACATGTTTGTCATTACCATAAATCTGCATCTCATTTGCTCCACCACTCCCAGCTATTAGTGCCCTGAAGGTGCTGCACAGGGCTCCAGCCCCTTCAGGAGAAACCTGGGTCAGCCACACAGGACAGAAAGGAGGGAAGGCATGAGAGTCTCTGGAGGTGAGGAACACATCAGGAATTCAGAACTGAGGCCTCAGAAACTGGAGCAAAGTGAAAAAACAGAGTGATAAAATCACAGGAAAAAAGGAATTTCATTTCCAAGGAGCTGTGTTGGGTTTGCTGCTCCTGCAGAGCTGGGGAAGGTTCAGCTCTCCTCACTGAGCACCTGAGCCTGAACCTCCTGTTTGGACAAGGAGAGCCTGGTCTTTGAGAGAGCCACCAACCCTCACTTCTCTCTCCTCCTGCTCCCCTGGTGTGGGATTAAGCCTTTTCTGACCCAGAGATGGGGTAAATGGGAGGCGTTTACAAAACTTTTATTCCATTTTCAGTCTCACCAGAAGGGTGAGACAATACAGATGTTAGAATTCACACCATCACAACCAGAATCCAACTATTTCCTAATTACAATACACTATCAGTGTTTCATGATCTATCAGCTTCAGCCACACCATGCTGCAAATTATTTAATCATCTAAAATTACCCCTCGTGGGTCCCACTACAATGCATCTTTCACAGTTCTATTTCTCCAAAGTATCCAATCTTATTTGCAAAGCCATCCTTTAAAACTTGTTTCTGGCTCCATTTCTCTCTCAGCAATGTCTGCTTTATTCCCTGGCATTCCTAAATCAGCATTTCTTGACTCAAGGTTTGCACACTTTGAGAATTCCCTACAAATCCATTTCCCACACCCTGACACTCACCTACCCTGGGAAAGACAAGAGGCCTTTCCCATATCCAACCCTGTCTTTGTCCATGTTAAATAGTACTAAAAGTTATTTTCCACCTCTATTTAAGATAAGCTGAACCTGTATCATGGATGAAATTCACTGTGGCACAACCCTGTGTAAAAGGGTTTTGTTTTGGCTTGTACTGATTAGATCCTCTCCTAAAAGAGCAGTAGGGGGGAATGGAAAAGTGAAAAACAAATGGAGAACTCTGAAAAACAAATGGAAAAAAACATAACTGAAAAAAAATGGGTAACTCTGGGAAAATAAATGGTTAACCTGGGGGGAAAAAATGGATAACTCTGGAAGCAGAGTTTGAATTAGAGCCAAACTTACCGGGATCCTTTCTTCAATATTCAGCTCTTCCTTCTTGGGAGTCTCCAGGGCTGCTCCAGAGGGGATGGGGCTGTTCCCTCCTGCACTGGGGCAGGGCCTGGGCACCACCAGGGCCCCCTGAGGCTCCTCAGGACCAACAGGAAAAGTCAGACTCTCCAAGGGAATGACTCCAAAGCTGTCCATAATGTGACCAGTGGGGACACTGAGGCTGAGGGACTGATTTCCCTTCTCCTCACAGTCCTGGTGCTCCTCAGCTGGGGAGCTCCCATCCTTTGGAAGGAGCTGAGCAGCACTGGGCACAAACACATCTGGGGCTGAGCTTCGCCTGGTGGTGCTGTGCCCATCTTCAGCAGGGGATCCAGGCAGCCCCTTCTGTGGGGTGGGGCTGTCAGAGCCCCCCAGAGCAGCACTCTGCTCCCCCTGTGCTGCAGGGCTCAGGGCAGGCAGGGCTGTGCTCCTGCTGGAGATGTTCATGGCGCTGTCAGACTGGGACCTGCTCAGAGGGAGGGCAGGCAGCAGCTCAGTCTGAGGGAAATGCACATTTCCCAGAGAACCTGTGCCCCTGCAGGCACGAGCAGCACTGCCCTTGGGGTCCCCCAGGCTTTCCTGCACTGCTGAAACACAGCCTGAATGCCTGGGAGGTGCACTGGAGGCTTTCCTTGCAGGAGAAGATGCACCTGGCACACAGGTGGGAGCACCCTGCAGGTGCCAGGCTCCCACCTTCTCCAGGAAGCTCAGTGAGGGGAAGGACTGCATCCTGCCAGGGCAGGGAGATTCCAGCTTCAGGGACTCCAAACGCCCACAGGTCTCTGCCACAGCACTCTGGGGAGGGGGCTGCTCCTCCCCAGGGACAGGGGACATCCCTGGGGCTTCTTCACTGGGACACCAAGGAGAGGCCTGAAGGTCTGAGAGCATCACCAGGCCTTCACCAGGTCCTTCTGCCTTCCCAGCTCTCTTGAGGAACACCCCTGGCGTGGACTGGAAGTTGGGATGAGGCAGGAGCAGGGAGAAGGAGCCCTCAGCCCCCAGGCTGAAGGAAGGGGAGATCTCTGTGGCTTTGTGTCCCCTCTGTATGGAGCAGTCAGAGGCAGTGAGCTCATCCCTGCTCCCTGCAGGCTCTGGGGAGTGCCCAGGGCAGGGGGCAGCATCCTGGGGCTGGGTCAGGCTGGGTGTCCCAGCAGGGAGCAGCCCCTCTGTCCCCAGCTTCCCTGCTGGCTGCTGCTGGCCCAGGAGAGCTCCCTGCAGCCCCTGAGGAGCAGCCATGGAGGCCAGCCCCCGCTCCTGGGAGCCCCTGAGCCCTCCAGAGCCCCTGGGCTGCACCCCAGGCTCCTGCAGCCCTCCTCTGCCTGCCCCAGAGGCTGCTGCACAAAGAACTTCTTCAGCAGCCGAGTTCTTGGCATGGCCTTTCATCAGGCCCTCAGAGAAGTTATGGGACAAACCAAGCTGAGGCACCTTCCTTCCCTTCTCCAGCTTCTCCAGGGCTCCTGCCCCACTGCCAGCCACCTTCACCTTTGTCTGCTGCACACCCCTCTCGCTTTTCTCAGAGAATTTGGTCAGGGCAGTTCTGTAGGAGTTTCCTGAGGAGGAGGAGGAGGAGGAGGAGGAGGAGGAAGATTCCTCCTGCCCCGGGGACTCCTTGTTCCCCTCTGAGAGCTCAGGGGCAGCAGCTGGGCCATCACTGTCCCGGGAGGAATGACCACAGGGGTGACCATAGCAGTGTCCATCCCTCCCAGCTGTGCCCCAGGGCTGCCCCAGCCCCTGCTCTGGAGCTGGCTGCGCTGCATCCCCCCTGCCCAGGGGGATTGGTGCCTCCTGCTCACTCTCCCCACTGTCCCCATTGTCCCCCTGGCTGCCCAGGGGCTGCCCAGGCTGGGGAGCAGCTCCAGGATCCTCCTGTGCCACAGGCTGGGAGTGCTGGGGTGGGCTGGGAAGGGCTGGGCCCCTCAGGGATGCAGTGCCATGGATGTGGGCAGGCTCTGAACGCTCCAGGGATGCTCCAGAAACATCCGGGACTCCTCTGCAAGAAAAGGGAATTCCTGATAATTTATTTTATTCCAACATCTCTGGTTTAAATCAGAGGCAAAAGAACTTCAGTGCAACTGGGGTATAGCAATATTCACACAAATACCCATAAATGCAAGCCCTAAAGGGGCAAAACCCAAAGGAATGCAAAGAAATATCAAAAATCTCCTATAAAACAAAGGCTCAAAAATAATATCATAATAACATCAATTTTTACTTAGTATGACAATATTGTTCCACCTGTTTAGGACTGAAACATTTCTTACTGACAGGCTGTTATTAGCTACATAAATAAATAAAATTAGCTAAGTAAAATATGCAACATTTACTTACACATATCTCAGCTTGCCTGTGATTTTTAATACAAATTAATAATGTTGCATATTTTACAAGTACAAGCTACTTCAGTTCATTATATTAATTATTTCTTTAAAGGATATAAAAGCAGCCAGGTCTCAGATAAGCAACAAATTCCTATGAAGTTCTAATACTCATATTGGGGATTGCTTAATTAATAGTTCCTTTATATTAAACATACCACCAAAGCCTAATAAATATTATTCCATGCAAGCAGAGCACCTCAGAATGAAGGTGACAAAGCCTTTTACTGAAACAGCTCTTCCTTTATGCATTTTAACCCCAAATTTGTACTGTAAATTACACATTTGGCTCCAGCATTTATAAACCACAACCCTGTCCCTGTATGTTTTACTCCTGTAAATACAGAAACCTGATCTTTGTCCCCAAAATTTCATGAAGTTTATTCCAGAGTCTAAGAAGGCTCCAGAGATGTTGAAGAGGGTGGAGTTCCTCATTTTCCCCAGGAACCTCAGCATGACAAGCTCAGAGGAGGCTGCTCCTGATTTTCCCTTGCTCAAGCTCTCTTGACGGCAGAACCCAGAGGTGCCTCCTCTCCACACACCCCCAAATCCCATTTCTGAGCCCAGACCCTGCCACTGTCCAGCACCCAGTGCAGAACCTCCCCCAGGAGCCCCATCCCACCTGAGGGGAAGGAAATCCATCTGGGATCCCTGCAGGAACGTCTCACCCCGGGCTGGGCTCAGCAGCAGGGGCAGGCAGGGGGAGAATCGGCTCTCCTGGACATCTGGGGGAGAGAAAACACCAGCAGGGCACTGAGAGCTGGCAGCAAGCACCACAGTCCCAAAGATGGCCAAAGATCCCAGCTGCACATCCCCAAAGATCCCAGCCCCACATCCCTAAGGATCCCAGCTGCACATACCCAAAGATCCCAGCCCCACAACCTCAAACATCCCTAAAGAACCCAGCTGCACACCCCCAAAGATACCCAAAGAACCCCAAAGATCCCAGTCCCACATCCCCAAAGACAGCCAAAGATCCCAGCTGCACATCCCCAAAGACTCCAGCCCCACAACCCCAAAGATCCCAGCTGCACATCCCCAAAGAGCCCCAAAGATCCCAGCCCCAAACGCCAAAGATCCCAGCCCCACACCCCCAAAGATTCCCAAAGATCCCAGCTGCACATTCCCAAAGATACCCAAAGATCCCAGCTGCACAGTCCCAAAGAACCCCAAAGACCCCAGCCCCAGAACCCCAAAGAACCCCAAAGACCCCAGTCCCACATCCCCAAAGATACCCAAAGACCCCATCACCAAAGACCCCACCCCCCATCCCCAGTGACCCCAGTCCCCCATCCTCAGAGATGCCCAAAGACCCCAGTCCCACATGCCCAGTGACCCCAGCCCCAAGGACCCCAGCCCCAGAGACCCCAGGTGCAGGGAAGGGGAGGGGGTCTCACCCAGACCCCCCTCCCTCCAGGAGTAAACTCACCTGTACCAACCCCAGGTGTGCAGCACTCACCCTGGCACTGCCATCCCAAATCTCCTCCTGTGCCACCCCACCCTGCCCAGCCCAGCCAGCACCCCGTGCTGATGGCCAGGGGGGATCACACAGGGATTGGATCCCATATCACCACCTTCCACTTTCCAGCCCCAGGATCCCACAGCTCCTTCAGAAACTGATTCCAGCCCAGGCTGTGCCATTGTTTTCCTGAAGGATTCAAGTTCAGCTCGTGCTCAAAGCCAGCAGGCAGAGATGATTGCCGCAGCAATTTTAGTTTCTATCCTGCATCTCTTTGCTCTTTGGGGTACTTGGGTTTTTTTTCCAGTTCATTGCTTACAAAAACAAATGGAAATTGCTCCTACCACAAGAATAAAACAACTCTAATACATATGGAATTATCTGTGGGATTTAGACATAACTGTATGTTTGGAGGGAGTTTCTCCTTTTCTTAACTCTGAGCTGGTGTCTGAGAAGTGTAAATAACCACAGACAGGTCTGAGGGGTGCAAAACTCCCAATATTCTAAACAAGCTTATATTTTTAAAGGGAAAGAGCTATTTGTGGCCAAGGGAGTGACTTCCTAACCCAGAAATGCCATTTATTTAATTTAGGCTCATTAGTTTCCAACCTATCAGACAAACCACAGTCTGCAGCACTCAGAGGAGCACAATCATACCAGAAAAATTATCATTACACCAAAAAACTCCAGTTTTCATTCCATCAGCTCCAGCTCAAGGCTTCTCCACCCACACTGCATCACCTGACCAGGGGCAGCCAACCACAAGGCAACCTTGCTCATTAATTTTTAATTTAATACTTCCAATTTACTTTATTCAAATTACTTTAGAACTCCAGGTAGTAAGAGAATAATTAGCCAGATAGAATAACTGAATTTGCAACACCAAATATGATTAAAATGCTTTTTTGGAAGCTTGGAGAAAGGAAACGAGATGTAGCTTAAAATAGTAGGTGTAAACAGCTATTCCTGAGCAGTGTGACAGCAGGAGGAGCTCCAGAGGACTCAGTCCAGAGCTGGATGGCAAAATGAGCTCTGACACACGTGCAGGGGTGACAAAGGAGAGGCAGCACAGAGGGAGCAGAGCCAAGGGAGGAATGCAGGACCAAGGACACACAGAATCACAGAATGATGAGGCTGCAAGAGCCCTCTAAGATCATGGAGTCCAACCTGTGCCCTAACACCGCCACTATAGCACCAAGTGCCATGGCCAGGCTTTTTTAAACACATCCAGAGATGGTGATTGCACCACCTCCCTGGGCAGAGCAACCCAGTGCTTTGTTATTCTTCTGGTGAAAAATTTCTTCCTAATATCCAACCTATCCCTTCCCTACCTTGAGACTGTGTCCTCTGGTTCTGTCAGAGACCAACCCCACCTGGCTACAAGCTCCCTTCAGGAAGGTGTAGAGAGCAATAAGGGCACCTCTGAGCCTCCTCTTCTCCAGGGTGAGCACCCCCAGTTCCTTCAAATGCTCCTCAAAGCTCGTTTGGAACAGAGCAGCTCTCAGGGCCCTGCTCCACCAACAGCTCACCCCAAAGCGGGGGAGATGGGGCAGCCCTTGGGGAACAGTGGGACTGGGGCTGGGATGGGACTGGGGCAGGGACTGGGGGATTGAGGTAGTGAAGGATTGGGGCAGGGATGGGAGTGGGGCAGGGATGGGAGTGGGGCAGGGATGAGATTGGGATGGGGCAGGGAGGGGATTGGGATTGGGGCAGGGAAGGGATTGGGGCAGGGAAGGGATTGGGGCAGGGAAGGGATTGGGGCAGGGAAGGGATTGGGATTGGGGCAGGGAAGGGATTGGGATTGGGGCAGGGAAGGGATTGGGATTGGGGCAGGGAGGGGATTGGGGCAGGGAAGGGATTGGGGCAGGGAAGGGATTGGGGCAGGGAGGGGATTGGGATTGGGGCAGGGAAGGGACTGGGGCAGGGATGGGACTGGGACTGGGACAGGGATGGGATTGGGGGAGGGAGGGGACTGGGATTGGGGCAGGGGGGGACTGGGATTGGGGCAGGGAGGGCACTGGGATGGGATTGGGGCTGGGATGGGATTGGGGCAGTGAGGGGATTGGGGCAGTGTCAGGATGAAGAGATTGGAGCAGGGATGGGATTGAGGCAGTGACAGGATTTAATCACTCAGAACCCTGATTTAAGATCAGGAACAGGGGACTGAGCTGATTCCCTGGGATGTCCCTCACGTTCCCCCAAACACCCCGAGATCAGAGGGGTGTGCTCAGGGCTGGCACTGACACAGCCTGGTTTACACTCCCAATTCCCAGTAATGAACTGGGAGCACACACAGCGTTTCCAGGGCACTTGGCCCACTCAGCACAGCTCACTCAGGAATATTTCACTGCTGCACTTGGGAATACTGAGCACATTAATCTGCATACAGAATTGCACTAAGCATGCAAACCAGGGTTTTTTAAGAACATTAAACAAGTTCAAATCTGAACTCTCTCAGCTCTGTTAGATGGACTTTTCCCCCCTCCCAAATCTTGTTTTCTATTTAACATGGCACTAGTGAACAAATAATATTAATTGCAGTTACCAAATCAGGCTTGTCAGCTCCCATCATGACACACTTCATGTGGCAGAACTGGCACCTTATTTTTAGTCATGCAAGAGAGGAGGAAAACAAGCTCTTCTGATTTCAGCTGAACTTCTCCACTTTGAATGAAAATGTATTCTCAAGCTAAATTCAAAAGCAGGAGTGATTAAAGAAAAGGTTTTTCCACACACAGAAAAATCTGGGTGTGCTTTGGAAATGAAGAAACAAAGAGGACTAAGGGAGGGAGCAGAAAATAATTGGGAAACAAAGCTGTCAAAAGCAGATGTTGCTAATCTTTGTGTACACAGATTAATAAAGCAAATGTGCATACACAGACACATACACACCCCATAAATCACAACATTTGCTGATAAATGAGTGCTTTCAGGCTCTATTATACCAACAAACACCTAAGTGCCACTCCACATTTGTTCTGAGAAGCTCAAAGAGTGGAAAAGTGACTGAACATTCGCAGGGAACTCCAGAAACCCCAAATCCCTCCAGAGAAGCTCAAGGATCAGGCAGGTGTTTGCCAACAAAAACCTCAGTGCACAGACCTTCAGCAGGGGGCAAGGGAGGGTGGCATGGTTGGGATGCCCAGAAGGGATCCTGGGGCACATTTGGGATGCTCAGGGATCTTGGGGCACTTTTGGGATGCTCAGGAGGGACCCTGGGGCACATTTGGGATGCTCAGGAGGGATCTGGGGCACATTTGGGATGCTCAGGACAGTTCCTGGGGCACATTTGGGACACCCAGGACAGCTCCTGGGGCACATTTGGGATGCTCAGGGTAGACCCTGGGTCATGTTTGGGATGCTCAGGGATCTTGGGGCACATTTGGGATGCTCAGGGATCCTGGGGCACATTTGGGATGCTCAGGGTAGACCCTGGGTCATGTTTGGGATGCTCAGGGATCTTGGGGCACATTTGGGATGCTCAGGAGGGATCCTGGGGCACATTTGGGATGCCCAGGGTAGATCTGGGGCACATGTGGGATGCTCAGGGATCCTGGGGCACATTTGGGATGCTCAGAAGGGATCCTGGGGCACATTTGGGAAACCCAGGACAGCTCCAGGGGCATATTTGGGACGCCCAGGACAGTTCCAGGGGCACATTTGGGGCGCTCAGAAGGGACCTGGGGCACATTTGGGATGCTCAGGGTAGACCCTGGGTCATGTTTGGGATGCTCAGGGATCTTGGGGCACATTTGGGATGCTCAGGGATCCTGGGGCACATTTGGGATGCCCAGGGTAGATCTGGGGCACATTTGGGATGCTCAGGAGGGACCCTGGGGCATATTTGGGACACCCAGGACAGCTCCAGGGGCACATTTGGGATGCCCAGGACAGCTCCTGGGGCATATTTGGGATGCTCAGAAGGGATCTGGGGCACATTTGGGATACTCAGGGTAGACCCTGGGTCATCTTTGGGATGCTCAGGGATCTTGGGGCACATTTGGGATGCCCAGGAGGGATCCTGGGGCACATTTGGGGTGGCCAGGAGGGACCCTGGGGAAGGCACATTTGGGATGCCCAGGAGGCACAGGGGGCTGTGCTCAGCCAGGGCCAGGCCTGGAGCAGCAGCCTGGGCTGAAGCAGGCAGTGATGTCAGTGCTGCTCTCCTGCTGTCACTCTGGGACTTTTCCTGCTGCCACTCTGAAGGCCAAAAGGCTCCTGAGTGCAGCTCAGCGAGCAGGCAGAGCTGGGCCTGCACTCGCTCTCCCAGCCTGCTGACAAGCCTGAATGCCACACTCAAGCTGCCATTTGGGGGATAAAAAAGAAAGGCAAAACAAAAACAAAGCCTGGGCTCTGTCAAGCTGTTCCTCAGAGCAGCAGGAGCACTTCAGTACAACTGTCACTGTCACTCCTCCCCTCCTGACACGGAATCCAAGGCACTTTGTGAGGAGGAGAAGCAGGAATAAGTGAGGATTGCAGCTCCCTTCCCTCTCAGCTCTCCCCTGTAGCTGGGAATGCAGAGCACACCCAAAGCCTGCAGCCCATCTCTAGGGAGCACAGATCAAACAGCACTGAGAGGTTCTCACAGCTCTCAGCACATTGCAGAGCCTTTCCTTGCTCCATAATTCCAGCTGCACTGCAAACACAGAGCTGCACAAATATCAAGAAGTTTTCCTTGATTAAATGGCTTCTAGCTCTGCACATAACACATGGGGAAAAGGGCTGTGAAACACCTGAAACACAGGAATCCTGCCCACAGCATGGGCAGGCACAAGGCATGGCCAGCCCTCCACATCCTCCCACTTTGAGCCCTGTCCTGAACCTCACCTTCCTACCAAAATGGGATTTATTCACTATTCACCAACTCCCAGTGATGCACACACAGCTTTTAACCATCACACTGCCGGCAGACTCAGCTCTGAGGCAGCCCAGGATGGCTCTCATTCCATGAGGAGAAAAACCCTTCAAAAACATCCCCAGGTGGCTGCAAATGCAGCAGTTCCCTGGTGCTGTGAGTGAACCCAGCCTGTGCTCTGCTCCTTCTCCCCTCACTACCTGTCCTGGTTTGTGCAAAACAAACCTGTCAGAAGGTGCAAACAGGAACCTTTGGAACAAGAATTTACCAAAAGCCAATTTAATCTATGCAGTAAGTGTTACAGGAGACAGCAGAGACAGCCACCAGGGTGACACCCACAGTGACACCCAGGGTGACACCCACGGTGGCAGGGACTGAGCCTCAGAGGGTTTGGGATGAACCATGATTCACCCAAGGTGTTCCTTCTCCACCTGCAGACTCCTTCACCAAGGAGGGAGCAAAATCATCTCAAAAACTGATCAAAATCACAAAGAGTGTCCCATTAAAAAAATAAAAGCCAAACTCATCAACCCATCAGGAGCTGCTGTGAGGAAATTCCCAAGGTAATTTTAATTCCATGCCCTTCAAGTGGGGTTTAACTCCCAAACAAAGCCCAAAAAGCAGCTGCACACAGGCAGGCTGGCACAGGGAATGGCAAACTGCATAGGTCAACAACTCAAACTGCACAGCTCAAACTGCACAGCTCAAACTGCACAGCCCAAACTGCACAGCCCCACATGCACTCAGCTGTAAGCACAGAAGGGTAATTTAAAATACCTCAGTTATGTTGTCTGCCTCTCACTAATTGTGTTTGTTTGTGAAGAACACCACTGGTGCAGGGACAGGCACCTCCATTCACCAACTCAGGCACACCCTGGCAAGGGCGGTCACAAAGGGAATGTCCTCATGGCCAGGGCAGCTCCTGCTCTGCAAAATGAACCCCTGGGCTGAGAAACTGCAATTTAAGCTGGGTTTGACCAGGGTACTCTGGAAATGAATGGAAGCAGGGAAGCACAAAGGTGAAATGTTAAATGCTGGAGATTCTCAAGCCTTCTGTGACTGACATGCAGGGATGAGAAGGAGCAGAGACCTTGGCTGGAGTGGAATGCCAGCACTGCAAATCTCAGCAACAGGAACTGCAGCCAAACCCAAGGGCAGCAATGAGGACTGGAACCATGGACTGCCTTGGGTGGAGGGCATTTTACAGATATTTCACAGATATTTCACAGCTATTCCATTCCTGCCCCTGCCATGGCAGGGACACCCTCCACTGGCCCTGGACACTGCCAGGGTGGCAGCTGCACTCAGGCTCACCCTGAATTCCACAGGAGAACAAAGCAAAGCTTCACCTGGCACAAAAGGAACCTGTTCATGTTAGGAGATCCAGGGAAGGCACACAAACCCTGCCCCTCATCTTGAGAGGGGCTTTGGCTACAAAATCACCCCAAACACACTTTGTAAACCTCACTTCCCACTGAAGGAAGGTCAAATGCAGGCTGGGACTGAGTGAGCAGTAAAACACCCATTGTGCAGCAATCCCTTTGGACATACCCAGGGGTGAAGCAGGAACTGCAGCTCCAGAAGCTTCTGCTGAGGGCAGCAGCCCTTCCTCCAGCGTGGGCAGCTCCGACAGGTCCCTCCTGGCACAGCTCTGGCCCAGCTTGGTGTCCCAGGAGCAGCTGCTGGCCAGCTCTGCTGTCAGCCAGAACCAGGGCTCCTGGGGGGAGAAACACTGCTCACCATCACCATCATTCCCTGTGAGCCTGAGAGAAGCCAGCACTGATTCTGAAGGGTTCCTACACAACCCCTCAGCCTGGAGTGTGGCAGGACATGGGGAGTCCCCCAGCACTGCCCTGAGGAGCTGCTCTGCCTTTGGGCACACCCCCAGGGCTTACAGCTCCTTCCCACAGCCCTGCTGTGTGAGCCAGGGCTTCTGCACAGCTGGAAATCCAGGTTTTGATTCAGATAAGGCTCAGCCTTTGGGCACTGAGAGCTGAGGGAATTCTCAGAGCAATCCCACACCTGGCAACACATCCAGCACATCCCCTGGGACTGCAGCACAGTGCAAGGGCTGCATTCCACACACAGCACCTCCTGCTAATTGCAATTGTGGCCGTGTTCACAGGGGTCCCAGGATGAGGGAAGAGAGCAGGATCTGACTCCATGTTTCAGAAGGCTGATTTATTATTTTATGTTAAATATTACATTAAAGCTATACTATAAGAACAGAAGAAAATGTTTCATCAGAAGGCTGGCTAGGAATAGAATAGGAAGAATGATAACAAAGGTTTGTAGCTCGGACAGAGAGCCCGAGCCAGCTGGGCTGTGATTGGCCATTAATTAGAAACAAGCACATGAGACCAATCACAGATGCACCTGTTGCATTCCACAGCAGCAGATAATCATTGTTTGCATTTTGTTCCTGAGGCCTCTCAGCTTCTCAGGAGGAAAAATCCTAAGGAAAGGATTTTCTATAAAAGATGTCTGTGACAGCAATCACCTAATTAATCCTCATCCTGGCCAGAGCAGCTCAGCACACACCCAGGGACGGCTGGTCCAGTGACACCCCAGGGACACCCCAGTGCTCCCAGAGACATCCCAGGGACACCCCAGTGCTCCTGCACTCCTGGGTTCTGCTGCTGCAGCTCCTCCCTCCAAGCAGGGAAGGGAAGTGCTGGCAATGGGCTAAAAGGGATCATCTGCTGGTTAGAAACAGATTATTGCTTTGTTCTGTAGTGTGTGCTCAACCACCTCAGGGACAACGGAATACATGAAATATATTAAATATATGAAATACATAAAATACATAAAATACATGAAGTACTCAGGCCATCCCCAGCAGCAAAGGTTGGGCCCCAGCCCCTCATGCTTGGGGTGTTCCTACACCCCATACAGAATGCCGGAGTGCACTGGAGCAGGCAGGTCCCTTCCCCACCTCAGCCCCCCAAAACCTGAGCACCACTGTGTGCACAGCAGCCAGTCCCTCCTGGGGCAGACAGCCTTCCCTTGCCCAAATCCATGTAAATCCAGTGTGTACTGTGAAGAGGATCAACACCCAGCCACACTTGAGGCACTGAATCTGAGCATCATGGAACCCTGGGGTCCCTGAGGCTGGAGAAGCTCTCCTGTGCCCAATCCCCCCTGTCCCCAGCCCAGAGCTCGGGGTGCCACCTCCAGCCCTTCCCTGGACACCTCCAAGGTTGGGAATTCCACCAGAACCTCCAGCAAAGCTCATCCCCTCCTGGGCACTTCTCACCCAGAGGTTCTCCAGGCTCAGCTCTGCCTCCCCAAGCTCCAGGGGAGCTCCCTGGATAAACTAGGAATAATCTCTGCTGTGCTGCTCAGTACACTGTGCTGCACTATTCCAGTTTAATCCCTGTTCCAGAGAGCAACCCTGAGGAGATAACCCAGGTAAGACACAGCCCCACATTGGCACTGGCTGTAGCAGGGCACTGAACCAGGCAGCTGCAAGCAGGAGGAAAGATTTACTAAATGAGTGTAATCATCCCTGAGGGCTCCCACACCATTTAAATCAAATGAAGGAAATTTAACAACGTTTTTCCTCCTGAAGTTCAATACATTGCTGCTAAATACATAAAGAGGGGTGAAGACAGAAATAAAGCTGAATTACAGCCACCCCCACAGCACTCAGTGCCATGAATTGGGGAGCTGGAGAAGCAGCTCTGAACCCATGCTGCAGTTCATGGGCAGAAATATGAACATCACTGGGTTTTGAACTACCTTCAACAGCCAGGTTAGCAATCCTTGTGTTATTCTGCCCCACAGACCACTGAGAATACCAAAATGCAAAACAGGGGAGAAGTTAAAACCCAGGGAGAGAAGGGAAAGAGATCTCCCAGATACCTGATGATGTAAAAACCCAGGGAGAGAAGGGAGAGAGATCTCCCAGATACCTGATGATGTAAAAACCCAGGGAGAGAAGGGAAAGAGATCTCCCAGATACCTGATGATGTAAAAACCCAGGGAGAGAAGGGAGAGAGATCTCCCAGACACCTGATGATGTAAAAACCCAGGGAGAGAAGGGAGAGAGATCTCCCAGATATCTGATGATGTAAAAACCCAGGGAGAGAAGGGAGAGAGATCTTCCAGACACCTGATGGCAGCCAGCTGATCTGCCAGGACATCACAAACACACTCTGGTTTGTGCCAGCACCTGAGAGCAGCCCCAGCCCAGCCCTGCCAGCCCCACAGGAGCCTGCAACACCCCAGGGACTGAGGCCAGCCCTGCCTGGGCAGCCTCAGAACCCTTTCTGGGCAGAGATCTTCCCCAACAGCCAACCCACAGCTCCCTGAGGCTGCTCCCTCCTGTCTTGGTGACTGTCACACGGGAGGGACACAGGAGGGACACAGGACACTCTGCTCTGCACTGGGGCATAGTTCATGCTCAGACTGAAGGGCAGCAATTTAATCTGGGCAAGCTGCTGGGCTGGCGCTCTCCTGTGGGCCTTGGGAAGCACAGAAGCAGTTCAGAATTCACCCATGTCTGGGGGAGGTGCCTTGGTGGCAGCAGGGAATGGATGGGTTGGGTCTGGAGGGCACTGCTGGCCCAGTCCTGGCTGAGAACGAGCCACAGCTCCAGCAGTTTGAGGAGCAGAGTTAATAATAAATGGCACAGCTCAGAGCTGAATGGAGCTTCCCTGCCTGGCCTGGCTCTTCCCTGGCCCCCGGTGCAGTGAGAGCTCAGGGCCACTGGGAGTCAGCAGCCACTGCTGCAGGGCAGGGACAAACAGGAACTCACCTGGAGCACCAGGGACTGATCTGCCTGGGAACCAGGGATCTGCCTGGAACACCAGAGATTGATCCATCTGGGAGCCAGGGATCCAGCTGGGAACATCAGGGATCTGCCTGGAGCACCAGAGATTGATCCATCTGAGAACACCAGGGATCTGTCTGCAGAACCAGGGATCTGCCTGGAGCACCAGGGATCCAGCTGAGAACATCAGAGATCCAGCTGGGAACATCAGGGATCTGGTGGGAATCAGGGATCCAGCTGGGAACCAGGCGTTGATCCACCTGGGAAAGCAGGGATCCACCTGAGAACCAGGGATGGATCCCCCTGGAAACACCAGGGACTGATCCACTGGATCCCCCTGAAAACACCAGGGACTGATCCACCTGGGAACACCAGGGATCTGCCTGGGAAAGCAGGGATCCAGCTGGAGCACCAGGGATGGATCCACCTAGAACACCAGGGAAGCAGCTGCTCTCCTGCTGCAGTCTGGAGGTCCCACCCCTGAGCACCTCCAGGAACCTTCCTCTGCCTCTTCCAAGCCCTACTGTGGCAGGGAAGCACCACTGCCTCTTCTTCTTCCTCCCAGCCCAGGTTCCTGCCCTGTGTGCCCAGCCCTGCCTGCCCCAGGGCTCCCCAGGCTCAGGCCACCCTGCTGGCCTGTCCCTTGTGTTGGCAGCCCCAACAGGAGGGGATCCAGCTGGGGCCAAGGAGGGAATGGTTCCCTCAGAACCCCAAACAGGAACAGGCCCAGGTGAGGCCAAGCAGGGAATGGTTCCCTCAGAACCCCAAACAGGAACAGGCCCAGGTGAGGCCAAGCAGGGGAATGGTTCCCTCAGAACCCCAAACAGGAGAGGATCCACGTGAGGCCAAGCAGGGAATGGTTCCCTCAGAACCCCAAACAGGAGAGAGGATCCAGGTGAGGCCAAGCAGGGAATGGTTCCCTCAGAACCCCAAACAGGAACAGGCCCAGGTGAGGCCAAGCAGGGAATGGTTCCCTCAGAGAGCCCCAAAGAATAGGAAGCGCCTCATTCTGTGGGTTACAGAATTCCTCCCCCTGTTACTCTCTGAAGCCCAAACCACCTTTAAATTACCACAAACTGCGACATCACTCCCAGCCTCTCCTCAGTGAGCAAGAACTTGAGGGAAGTGTTGAGCAGAAGTTTTTAAAGCCAGTTTGAACCCCAGTCCACTGCAAACCTGTGATGGATTCTGCCACAAGGTGTGACACAGGACAGGTGAGCAGGGCACAGAAGCACAGGTGACTCCTGCTTTGGACACCCCTGGGAACTGCAGCCTGAAGCTGCCAAACCCCAGAGGTGATTCCTTCAGGAAGCTGAAACCATCCCAAAGGAACAGAGGGCACAGCAGAGGTGTGAGGGCAGCAGAGGCTGCTCTGGCTGCACTGCAGCCCCTGGGCTCAGCTCCAGCTAGGACTGCCAGGGCTCGCTGGGGTTGTCAGAGCAGCACTCACAGCCAGGGCAACACAAACACACAGGGAGCAACGGCCACCAGGGAACAGCAGCACCCAAAATGCACCACACACACTGCCCTGGGCTCAGCAGAACCAGAACAGGAGGGGAATTCACTGCTCCCCAACAGCACAGCCTGGAGCCCAGCTGGCTGGGAACTGCCTGGAACTGCACTCCCAGGAAGGGCATTGCTGTTTAAATGCACGGGAGAACAAAGGGCAGCAACCAGCCCTGCTGCCCCTCCTGAGAGCATCCAGGGGAGCTCCTGCTGCTGCTGCAGGGCTGATGGAAACTGCATTAACCTCCACTGAGTGCCATGTCCAACACTGTCAGCCTGGCTTCCAGTATATCCCAGTGATTCCCATCCTTTGCTCCATCTTTGTTATTTCTCCTGGCCTTTAGGATATCCCAGTGATTCCCATGGCTGTTACCATCATTTGTTATTTCTCCTGGCCTTTAGGATGTCCCAGCTATTCCCATCCTTTGCTCCACTTTTTGTTATTTCTCCTGGCCTTCAACATGTCCCAGTGACCCCCATGGCTGTTCCCATCCTTTGCTCCACCTTTGTTATTTCTCCTGGTGAGACTGAACCTGCACCAGCCTGTCCTTCCTCCAGGGAATGTTTCTAGAAGTTGCCAAGGCATCTGCCTCAGGTTTCCACGTGGCTGCTGCACCACTGAGCACTTCCCTGGCTCTGGAGCTGTCACACCTCAGGATTTTCCCTCTGAGAACAGGGGGCAGTCACCACCAAGGGCCAGAACCACACAAGGACCTGCCCCACGCTCTCACAGGGTGCCAGTTCAGCAGGACACTGGTTCCTGCACGGCCCTGATGGGACAGCACTACCAGGGATCCCTTCCCAGCCTGCAGCAGGGATCAGAGCACAGCTGAGTGTGAGCTCTGGCGGGACAGCATTGCCAGGGATCTCCTCCCAGCCTGCAGCAGGGATCAGAGCACAGCTGAGGGCACAGAGCTGTGTGAGCCCTCCACGGAGAAAAGGAGGCTCCAGGGAGACCTCCAGCACCTCCCTGAACTTAAAGGTGGCTTTTAAAAAAGAGGAACAACTTTTTACACTGGCAGATACTGGAAAGTGCTTTAAATTAAAAGCTGGGAGATTCAGATGAGATGTTGGGAATAAATCCTTCTCCATCAGGTGGGGAAGCCCTGGCACAGCTGGGGCTGCCCCTGCACCCCTGGCAGTGTCCCAGGCCGGGTCAGAGAGGACTTGGAGCAGCCTGGGACAGTGAGGGGTGTCCGTGCCATGGCAGGGTGGCACTGGGTGGCTTTGAAGGTTCCTTCCACCCCAAACCACGTTGTGATTGCTGAGTGCAGCCCTGTCCCCGAGTGCCCTGCAGGTCACGGCTCAGCAGCTGCACTCGCCCGTCCCCGGGGCAGAACCATCCCCGAGGGAACAATGCATCATTATCAGCCTGTAATTAACACAATGACGGAGCGCACAGCCTGCTGCCGGGAGAGCAGGGCCAGTCCGGAGCAGGGGGACCCTTATCCCGGGAGAGAGCGGGGCACCGAGGGACACCGGGGACACCGAGGGGCAGAGAGGGACTGGGGGACCGGGAACACCGAGGGACCGAGGGATACCGGGGCCACCGGGGGACCAGGCCAGGCTTGGGCCCTGCTGGGAGCCGGGAAGGGGCTCGGGCCAGCCGGGTCCCCCTTTCCAGGGGGGGTGTGACCCCTTAAAAGCCCTTAACGGGGCAGGAGGTGACACCGGCCGGCAAGATAAGGACCCTGACCCAGCAAGATAAGGACCTAGTGTGGCACAGGGACACACGGACACACAAGGGCGGACACTGGGACATACGGACACACAGGGACGGACACAGGGACACAGGGACACACACACAGGACACACGGACACACACGGGGACACACATACGCGCACACACTGGGACACACAGACACGCACACAACCGCTCCGGTCGGTGAGCGGCTGCTCCCGCCCGCCCGACCCCGTGCTCACCTGCTGCTGCTCCTCCTCCTCCTCCTCCTGCTGGCCGTGCTCCATGGCGGCGGGCCGTGTCCGTGTGTCCCTCCCCGTGTCCGTGTGTCCGGCTGTCCCCGTGTCCCGCCCGGTCGTCAGGGTCTCGCACCCGCCCCGCGCGCGCACGCGCCGGGACCGCCCCCTCCCCGCGCCGCCATTGGTCAGTGCGGGGGGCGGGGCCGGGGAGGGAGCTCCGCCTGCCGAGCGGTGATTGGCGGGCGGGGAGAGGCGGGGCGGGGCTGAGGGAGCGCGCGAGCGCGGGGGTTTTGGCGGGCAGCGGAAGTGCCCGGATGGAGGCGGGGGTGGGACCGTGAGGGTCAGCGGGGCCGGAGCTGACCGGACAGGACCGAGCTGCCAGCGGCATCGACACTTTCCGCTGCCTGGAGAGCTCCGCCCAGCCCGGCCGGGTCACTGCCCGGGATCCGGGAGCAGCCACCGCCGGTAACGTGTGCCAGGAAAGCTCCCCCATAATGTCCGGTCCAACATGATCACAGCATGGCTGGGGCTGCAAAAGCCCTCCCAGACCATCCAGTCCCAGCTGTGCCCGATGTGCCCTGGCCGCCAGCCCAGAGCTCTGAGTGCCACCTCCAGCCCTTCCCTGGTCACTTCCCGGGATGGGCACTCCAAGCCTCCCTGGGCAGCGCTATCAGTATCCAGTCACCGTCCTGTGAATAAAACTTTCCTGGTGTTTGTGCCCTTGTCCTGACTCTGCCCTCTGGCAGTGGAAGCCATTCCCTGTGTCCTGTCCTTTGTCCCAGTCCCTCTCCAGCTCTCCCGGAGCCCCTCAGTGGTGGATGGGCACTGAAATCCCACTGAAATCAGGCATTTTGAGACAGTCCTGTGTGAGCAGGAAATGAGTGGGATTGTCCTACGTGGGAATTTCATTCAACTCTCTCCCAAGCTCTCCAGCGGCAGTGGGGGTCTCTGGTGGTCTGTCAGGAGCCATTTCCCAGCTGGGTTTGAAAGGACAGACTCAAAGTCTGGGCAGGTGGAGAACATGAGATGGACCTCCCCATGGACACCTTTAGATGTGGGTGTCAGTCCTGCATGGCTTCCTGATCCATGAAATCCTCCATGGCTCCCTGATACATTAGATTCTCCATACTTCCTGATCCTCAAAATCCTCTATGGCTCCCTGATCCCTGACATCCTCCATACTTCTTGATTCCTGACATCCTCCATGGCTTCCTGATCGCTGAAATCCTCCATGGCTCCCTGATCCCTGAAATCTTCCATGGCTTCCCAGTCCCTGCCATCCTGCATTTCTCCCTGATCCCTGAAATCCTGCATAGCTTCCTGATCCCTGAAATCCTGTATCACTTCCATTGAATCCTCCATGGCTTCCCATTCCCTGCCATCCTCCCTGGCTTTCCTCCAGGTGCCCTGAGGGAGGGAGGACCTCTGCCTTCCCCTGACACAGGCACACCCTAGTCCAAAGGGAGGTGTCCTTGCCCATGACAAGGGGGTTGGGGCTGGCTGGTTTTCCATCCTTTCCATCCCTGCCCATGACAAGGGAGTTGGGGTTTGCTGGTTTTTAGGGTCCCTTCCATCCCAGCCCCTGACAGGGGGGTTGGGGCTGGCTGGTTTTCCATCCCAGCCCATGCCATGACTCCCAGACTCTGTGATAAGCTCTCCCTGAGGCACTGGTTAACACTCCGTGTTTCAGCTGGGGCCAGCAAGGGCACAGGAGGAATTTCCTGTTAAAAGCAGGATTCTGAGTTATTTTGGCTCCCCTGGAGCTGCAGAGCAGGGACAGGAGCCCCGGGCCATGCAGGTTCCGGTGGCAGCCCCCCAGTCCCTCTGTCCCCATCCCAGCAGTTAAACTCTCCTGCTCAGTATCAGCAGTGGACCCAGCTGTGCACACTGCCAGCTCTGTGCCCAGCCAATAAATAACTGCACCCTCCCCGAGCAGGGAAGCTGCAGGAACCGGAAAATAAAGGTGCTTCCAGAGCATTTCCTTCTCCTGAGTTCTTTATTCTGCTCAGAGCAGCTCCGTGCCCGGTATCCAGCAGAACATCTCCCAAAAGGCAGTGTCTGCACGGGCTCTGCAGTGACTGGGGGGTTGTTTTTCAGCACCAGATAAATGGGAATGCTCCAATACAGCAAGGCAAACATTCCTTAAAATAATTAAGATGCTGACAAGAAAATGCAGCTTGATATTCGGAGCCATCCCCTGTTGCAAATGCAATTAAATGTGTTGGGCTCAGCCCGTCCCAGCGCTTGTTTCTGCACATCCCCAAACCCCTGGGAGCAGGGAGCAGCAGCCGTGGGGTGCCTGCCTGGGGGGAGCAGAGGCAGCAGGCACACAGCAAATCCCTGGAAGAGCAGCAATTCCTGCTTTATTCCCCTGGCAGCCCGAGGAGGAGCAGGCTCGGCTCCAGGGCCGGCTCTCCCTCGCCGGGAGAGAGAACAGTGCTGAGAACAGCTCCGAGAGGCACCTGGGAGGGACCTGCCAGCTCTGAAGGGCTCCTCTCGTCACAGCAGCCCCAAATTCTGTCACTGCCTTTATTTTTAGCAGAGCGATTCACAGGCAGGGAGGGGAGGGGAGGAGGGAGGCTTGGCTGAGTGTTTATCGCTCGCACATCGCACAGGAAGCTGTTCACATTTTTATTAATTGACTAACAATATCCAGAGACTTACTCAGGCTCAGATGGAAATCTGCTCAGATCCTTTCCAGTGAAATGTCACTTGACATGAAAATGGCAGAGGAATTTTTAGAAAGGCCATCGCTGGGGGAGATTCTTGGAGAGAGAAGAACTTGCCTTCCCCCGAAACTCTGTCAGCCTCAGGGGTTTAAAAGGTGACATGTAATATATTAAAATACAGGGATTGATTAATGTGCTAATTGCAGGGGAGAATATAAAATACAATCGTGACTTCAGATACCTTGGAGAAGAGGAATGTTTGAACATCAGGCCCTGGCTGGTGCCAGTGACACGTTAATTGCCAAGTTTTCAACATGAGGGTTTCTGTGCTCCAAGGTAGTTGGAAGTTCATCATTACTGGGATCTGATCAACAGGATTCATCAGCTGCTCTGGAAAACAAATCTCAGCTGCTTTAGTGCCTGTGCATTTCAGTATCTGGTACCTTAGGAACACTGACACCTGAGCGAGCCTTTCCCCTGGTTTGTGATTGCAGAAATGGATGTGGTTCCATGGCAGAGATCCAGGGAATCTCTACATCCAGCTCCCGTTAAAAATGGAGAGGAGGAGGCAAGGAGGGAGGATCAGGTGTGTCAGAGGGTGGGCAGCAGGAGCCAGCTGGCACAGCAGAGTGATGGGCAGGTGATTCCGTCAGCGAGGGGCACGAGGGTTCCCAGCAGCAGGAGGAGCTGGGCTGGCTGTGATCTGTGCCAGGGAAGCAGCTCAGATGGGGCTGCAGGACATGAAACCAGGAATTAGGAGAGGAGGCTGGTGACAGGCTGAGCTCCTGAGCACAGCGCAGGCTCAGGAGAAAAAAGGAGAAAAAGGGAATGGAAGCATGAATGGGGAGCTGTGCTCTGTGCTGGGACACATGAATGGGAGGCTGCTGAGAATGGTGGGACACAGGAATGGAGGGACACAGGAATGGGGAGCTGTGCTCTGTGCTGGGAGCAGTGGGACACAGGAATGGGGGGACACAAGAATGGGGAGCTGTGCTGGGAATGGTGGGACACATCAATGGGGTAACTGTGCTCTGTTCTGGGGGCAGTGGGACACAGGAATGGGGGACACAGGAATGGGGGGCTGTGCTCCATGCTGGGATCAGTGGGACACCAGAATGGGGAGCTGTGCTCTGTGCTGGGAGCAGTGGGACACAGGAATGGGGGGCTGTGCTGGGAACGGTGGGACACAGGGGCTGTGCTCCATGCTAGGAGCACTGGGACACAGCAGCACAGGGTATTCCAGGCTGGGAGAGCATTCCAGCCAAGCTGGGAGCTGATCCTGCTCCTGGCTGCCTGCAGCAGCAGCAGCAGCAGCAAAGTGCCCTGATCAGTGCAATCCAGAGGCTGCAGGCTTTATTGGCTGATTTCATCTCAATCAGATTGAGGGATAAACGGGATCTGGGCTCAGCCGAGGTTTCTGAGCTGAAAAGAGCAAATCAGGATTAAACCAGGAAAACAGATTAATGGGATAGACTGATGTGAGGGACCTGGGCTCAGCAGCCCTCCAGCAGGGCTCACACTGGGGTACTGAAGGGGCAATGGCAGCTGCCTCACAGTCCATAGCAGGGGATACGATCATGGAAAGGTTTGGGGTAAAAAACACCTTAAAAACCACCCAGTGCCACCCTGCCATGGCAGGGACACCTCCCACTGTCCCAGGTGGATCCAAGCCCTGTCCAGCCTGGCCTTGGGCACTGCCAGGGATGCACGGGCAGCCCCAGCTGCTCTGGGCACCTGTGCCTGTGTCTCTGTGCCATGGGGAAAGTGACACAGGAAGGTGCAGCCTGTGAGGGGACACAGCTCCTTCCAGTGAGCCCAGAAGTGCCCAGGAAAATCCCCCACCTGCTTTAGGTACTCTGGTAAGATGCCCAAAATGAGGGTAACTACACCCAGCTCTTGGGAACCTGGATCTACAGAAAGCTTGGGATTCCTCCCTGTGAATGGTGCTGAGTTGTTTAAAATTTTATTCCTTGCGCAGTGATGAGAGCCCTGCATTGGCAAGGGCTGCACCTGGGGGGAAAACACCCTCCAGGAGGGGCTGGGGATGAGCAGAGCCTCAGAGAGGGAGCAGGAGGGCACATCCCCAGTGAAGCTTCACCCTGAGGGGCTGGGGATAAGCAGGGACACTAAAAGAGGGAGCAGGAGGGCACATCCCAAATGAAGTTCACCCTGAGGACCAGCAGGCTCCGGGTGCAGTCTGGGGTCTGGAAGTGCCAGCTGGGATGCGAGAAGGAGCTCCAGAGCCCTCCTGGGTACTGCTGAGCCCCAATTCCAGACTAAAGGGGAGCACTGGAGCTCCTCCAGTGACCCAGCATGGGATGGGAGCTGCTCTGAAACATCCTGGCCTGACACCCAGCCCTGCCAGTGCCACGGGCACAGCTTCAGGACGGGTGTCTTGACTCACATCTTATGCAACCCCTCTCCTCCCCAGGAAGTGAGAAGGAACCCATTAAATCTGCCCACACAGCGTCTCTAATGCCTGAGCTGGAAGTGGTGGGAATTATGATGGATATATGGAGCCCTTCCCCAGGTTTCCAGGCAAATCAGGGGAAAGTTCCTTCAAAAAATGTACAGCCAATTATGGATTTTCCAGCTGCGCTAATGTTTGAAGGGCTAAGTCTTTAATTAAATCAGAGGTTTACAAGTGAACGTTCCTGGTAGGAGTCTGTAGGGAGTAGCCTTTGAATTGGTAAATCAGCTCCTGAATAAACCACTTGTCAAGCTGAAACGTTGCGTTCCCTGAGTTCTGTGCTAAGTTTAAACAAGAAAATAACTGAATTTCATGGAGATGAAAAATGGCAGTGCTGGGAACTGGAGATTTGCACTCACCCTCAGGTGCAGTGCAGCTCCTGCAGAACATTTTCTGTCTGTGCCACCCCATCAGCTGCTGCTGCTGCTGCAGCAGGGGAAGTGTCCATGCTCCATCAGCCCCTGCTCTCTGTGCTGGCCCAGCTGCCCCAGATACAGCCACAGCCCCTGGGAGGGTGTGAGGCCCTGGCACAGGTGCCCAGAGCAGCTGGGGCTGCCCCTGGACCCTGGCAGTGCCCAAGGCCTGGCTGGATGGAGTTTGGAGCACCTGGGAGGTGTCCCTGCCATGGCAGGGATGGCCCTGGATGGTGTTTGAAGTCTCTTCCAATCCAAACTATTCCAGTATTCTTTAACTGTACTGGAGCATGTTAGGCACTCCAGCCCAGATGTGCCAGGACTGCCCAGGTCCTCACTCTGACCTCCCTGATCCAGCCTGCAGCAGCCTCAGGGCTCTGGGCTGGGCCTGGCCAAGCCATGGCACCTGTTTTCTATCTCTTTTATAGCTCTTCTATACCTATTTTATATCTCCTTTACATCTGCTTTATACCTGTTTTATAGCTCTTTTCTATCTCATTTATTGTTTAATGCCTGAAACACTGCCAAGTGTTCAGTTTCCAGCGTGTTCTTCACTCCCAGCCTGGCAGGCTGCCTGTCCCATGTGTGCCCTGCCCTGGTGGCACTCAGGGGACAGAGGTGCAGAGCACACCTTGGGCTGTGCTCCCTGAGCTCTGGGGCTGCTCCCTGTCCATAAGGGCCCCATGGCCAGCATGGCTCTGTGCTCAGCCATGTCCCCTCTTTGGTCCCTTCTCCAGGGTCCCAGCCCAGCCCAGCCCTGGAATTCTGCTCCATGTCCTGTGGCAGGGACCATGGCTGGACTGCAGCACGGAGTTATGGAAAGTTCAGCTCCCCCAGCACAGACTAATCCGAGCCCAGCTGTGTGAGCTCTCTCTGTAATCTGTGGGGGAAAATCAGAGTCTTTTAGGGCATGAGTCAGCTAATCTGTTTTAGTCTCTATTTTGGGAGGAGATGAAGCATGTCCTCAAATTTGCTGTTCTTCTCTGTTGACTTCAAAGGGAGCCCAACGTGACTTGCTGGAATGGAGGTGTCTGTGCAAGGCAAGTCTATCTTTGGGCAGATGGAGTTCAGTGAAGGGGAAGGGTGACTTCATCCATCATCCATGCATTCTGTTGAGGGATCCACTCAGTTCCAAGCTCTGCTACCTGGCTGTGGCCCTGCTCACTCCTCGGGGTCCCTTTCTTTGCTCTGCCTCTTGCCAAGGACAGGATCTCACCTACAACTCCCAAGGATTTATGGACAATGTGTGTGGTGACCCTTCCCTGCCTCTGGAGCTCCCCTGCCTTCCCCCTCTCCTCCTGATGCAGTTTGCTGATGCTCCACCCTTCCCTCAGGTACCTCACAGTGTCTCCTTCACCCCTGCCCTGCCCACAGCCCATCCATGACTGAGAATTTCTGCTCACAGTCACACTTGGGTTCCCTCATGGCCAAACCCATCCACCCTGACCCCCACCCGACACCCCCATTCCTGCCCCATCCCCTGCAGGTCCCTGAGCACACAGAGCCATTGCTGTCCACACTGAGGAGTGCCAGGCCCTGGCAGATCCACCTGCACCAGGCTGCCCAGGACTGTGTCCATGAAGGTCTGAATACCTCCAAGGATGGAAATGCCAAGCCTGCCCAGGATTCTTCCAGTGCCCATCCCTTCCAAGAGACAAGGGATGCTCATTCCAGAGTCCTTAATGAAAGCTAAATGGATAAAAGGTTAAAAAGTTAAATCTCAGAAGCAGTGCTTCATCCTCACCTTCCCTGGGTCAGTTCCAGAGGTTACACTGACCTTGAAGTCTTGTCCTTCTCTGGAATCTTCCTTTTTCTCAAGTGCCTCCTTAGGGCAGATGCCTTCAGTGTGGGCTTTCCTCTCCCCTCCATGAGCTGGAAGAGAGCTGGACCTGCCCTGGCTGTGTGTGCTGGGACCCAGACCCCCCTGCTCAGCCCTGGCTGGCGCCAAAGGCAAGGTGGGAATTGTGTCCCTGTGCCCCTCCCTCAGGTGAGAGCCCACCTGCAGAGCTGCCCCAGCCCTGGGGCCAACAGCAGGAGGACGTGGAGCTGCTGCAGAGAGCCCAGAGGAGGCCCCGGAGCTGCTGCAGGGCTGGAGCCCCTCTGCTCTGGAGCCAGGCTGGCAGAGCTGGGAATGTTCCCCTGGAGAAGGGAAGGCTCCAGGCAGAGCTCAGAGCCCCTGGCAGGGCCTGCAGGGGCTGCAGGAGAGCTGCAGAGGGACTGGGGACAAGGGATGGAGGGACAGGAGCCAGGGAATGGCTCCCACTGGGAAAGGGGAGATTGGGCTGGGATCTTGGCAAGGAATTGCTGGCTGGGAGGGTGGGCAGGGGCTGGGCTGGAATTTCCAGATTTGCTGTGGCTGCCCCTGGATCCCTGGCAGTGTCCAAGGCCAGGTTGGGCACTGGGCTGGAGCAGCCTGGAATGGTGGCAGGCTGGCAGAGGGCTGGAAGTCCCTTCCACCAGCTCCTCCCCAGTTCCCCAGCAGCCCCAGCTCAGCTCTGCTCCCCCCATTCCTCAGAGCTGCTCCAGCCCCTCCTGCCCTCCCCTGTCCCTGCAGTGCTGCCGTTCCTGCAGGAGCCCTGGAGAGCAGAGCTGCTGCCCTCGCTGGCCCCTCCTGCTCCATCTGTCCAGCCCCATCTGCTCTGCTCTCGGACCTGCCTCAGACACAAACTGTGCTCTTGGTTCTGCTCCTGGACCTCAGACACAAACTGTGCTTCTTACTCTGCTCCTGGACCTCTCTGATACACAAACTGTGCTTTTGGTTCTGCTCCTGCTCCTCAGACACACGCTGTGCTTTTTGCTCTGCTCTCAGACCTCTCCGATACACAAACTCTGCTTTTGGTTCTGCTCCTGGACCTCTCTGATACACAAATTCTGCTTCTGGTTCTGCCTCAGAGCAGCCAGAGCTGCAGCCTGACCTGACCAGGAGCTAACCGGCACCTTCATGAGGAAATCCAGGAAAAAACCCTTTATTTTATAGCATTGCTACAGAAATGAGTTCCTTTCATTGAACCCTCACCACTCACAAAAGAGGAGCCCTGAATTTGTCCAGGACCTGAGCTCCCCAAATCCTCCCCAGGGTAACAAGTGACTGCCTCAGCTTTAACCATCTGATCATGCTGAAATTGCTGAAGTGATAATTATAAACCTCCAAAGTAAGAGCAATAACGTGCAACTGGAGCTCATTTTCAGACTTGGCTGAGAAAAGGCTGTAACCAGACTGAGCAATTTTAATTTAGGTAAATTAAGGGTTTAAATTTAGCCTGGTAACTAAAATCCACAAATCACAAACCACCATCCTGTGTTAATTGCATGAGCATCTTCTCATTATTCCTTGCTTTCTGACCAGTCAGAAAATCCTCATCCCAATATTAGTCATGCCCTGGGTGTCTGGGAACTTGTAATATTTTACATTGTGTTTCTTTCTTTCTCTCTTCATGGAAAGGTTTTTATTGCTTTACTATTAAAGTACAGTACAGGGCTATTTTGGGACAGGAACCTTTAAAATTAACTGAGTTTTTATACTTTGTAAAAATGAGACCTGCCTGAGGAACTATTCAATGCTCATTCTTTAATTTAGTCCTGAGTACCTGAAGCAGTGAAAGATTTTGCTCCTAATCATATTAATGAAGTTGATTATTTTAGGAGCCCAGGCTGCCAAGCAGGTTATCTATTTCAGTCTGTGACTGCATCATGAATTAACAGAGCAATTAAAGCAAACGTGGAGCCAATAACAAATGTGAGAAGGGTTTCACAGCTGGGGCGCCTGGGCAGGGGCAATGCTGTGAGAGCAGCAGAGTTCCAGAAGGGATTCAGAGGCTCCACTTGTCCCATTTGGTCATTGCCAGGGCAGGAAGGAAGGAAATGGCATTTCCTGGCACAGAACTCAGAATTGGGAGATGTTTTCTACATGGACTGTTTATTTTATTCCTTATTGAAGGGGTAATGACTTTAAACTGAAAGAGGGAAGGTTTGGATGGGATCTTGGGAAGAAATTCCTCTTGTGAGGCCCTGGCCTGTGGATCCCTGGCAGTGTCCCTGGATCCCTGGCAGTGCCCAAGGCCAGGCTGGACCCTGGGGCTGGAGCAGCCTGGGACAGTGGGAGGTGTCCTTGCCATGGTAGGGGTGGCTCTGGGTGGGCTCTGAGGTCCCTTCCACCCAAACCATTCCAGAATTCTATATTTATGGGACATGTATCCCAGAAATGTTTTACATTTTGGATACAGATTAACTCCAGAGAAATCCAATAATAAAATCAATATTTATGTCCTGTGGCTGTAAAATCCCAGGCAGCAGCAGAGTGCTGAGCACTCTCAAGAGAGGAGGAGGGTTTGTTATCCAGTTATGCAGCAAAGCCTGGGACAAGGAGCAGTTCTGGGATGGGGACAGTCACCTATCCAGGGGCTGTGGCTGTTCCCAAGTCCTGGGGAGTTTGGCTTCACCACCAAAGCAACCTTTAGGGAGCAGCTTCCTCTGCAATTCCACTGTGGGAGCCGCTGGGAGCTCTTCCTGGTCATTGCATCAGGGAATGGCCTGGGCTGGGAGGGACCTTAAATCCCCTCCAGTGCCACCCTGCCATGGCAGGGACACCTCCCACTGTCCCAGAGGGCTCCAGCCCCAGTGTCCAACCTGGCTTGGGCGCTGCCAGGGATCCAGGGGCAGCCCCAGCTGCTCTGAGCACCCTGTGCCAGGGGCTCACCCCGTGCCAGGGAACAATTCCTGCCCCATATCCCATATCCCATATCCCTGCCCCTGGCAGTTCACCCTCACAAATCCCAGCCCAGCTCTCCTTGCAGAGCCCCTGGGCACTCCAGGCTCTCCTGGAGCTCAGAGCCCAGAGCAGGGAGCCTGAGCTGTGCTGCTCCTGCCCCCAGGGCAGCACCCACCAGCACCCCTCAGCAGCTCCAGTGACCTTCCAACCTCTGCAGAAGAGAGGAGAGGAAACCATCCTCATCCTCGTCCAGCACAGCAGCTGTAATGATGGAATTCCTGCTGAGGAATGGGGAATGCTCCCATTCCTCAGCAGGAACTGAGCTCCCCTGGACCTCTGCAGAGCCCAGAGCCAACAGGGCAGGGGGCAGTGATCTCCAGGCCTCAGTCATTGTGTTCTGAGTCCTTCCTGCCCCTGCCATGCCAGACCATCGTGTTCTGAGCCCTTCCTGCCCATGCCAGGCTCACCCATCATGTTCTGAGCCCTTCCTGCCCATGCCAGGCCTCAGTCATTGTGTTCTGAGCCATTCCTGCCCATGCCATGCCAGGCCATCGTGTTCTGAGCCCTTCCTGCCCATGCCAGGCTCACCCATTGGGTTCTGAGCCCTTCCAGCCCATGCCAGGCTCACCCATCATGTTCTGAGCCCTTCCTGCCCATGCCAGGCTCACCCAACATGTTCTGAGCCCTTCCTGCCCATGCCAGGCTCACCCATCATGTTCTGAGCCCTTCCTGCCCATCTCACACCTCAGATGATCCCAGAGTTTTCCATCCCAGGCTCTGTGGAGGACCTCAGTCACTGTCCTGTGCCACTAAGGGGTGATGAACACTCCTGGCACTCATGCTGGGCTGCCAACCTCGAGCTGGAGGGTGAGAAAAGAAAGATGAGAGGAAAGGAAATGTGAGATGATTGATAAAAATATAATTCCACTGATAATTCCATCTGTCAGACTAATAACTGGCTGGTAATGTTTTTTTAATAATAATAACTCCTGCTTACATAACAGCTCCTGTATGTGGTTTGGAGTGGTTTGTAGGTATTAATTAGAGCCCAGAGCAGCGTGTGAGGCAATGGGAATTCACATCCCCTGTCCCTGCCACCCCTGCTGCACCCCACAGGCAGGGAGGCTGCCAGGGCTGGCTGTGGTGAGATGCAGATTGCTGTGGGCAGAGCAGCCCCTGGGCCCTGGGCCCCTGGCAGGGACCTGGAGAGGGGTTTGGGATCCAGGAACCAGATCCAGCAGGAGAGAGGATGTGGGGTCCCCCTGCAGGAACCAGATCCAGCAGGAGAGAGGATGTGGGGTCCCCCTGCAGGAACCAGATCCAGCAGGGATGGAGGGTTTGGGATACAGGAATCAGATCCAGCAGGAGGAAGGGTTTGGGATCCCCCTGCAGGAATCAGGTCCAGCAAGGAGGGAGGGTTTGGGATCCTCCTGCAGGAACCAGATCCAGCAAGAGGGAGGGTTTGGGATCCTCCTGCAGGAACCAGATCCAGCAAGAGGGAGGGTTTGGGATCCCCCTGCCAGCACAGCTCCCTGCAGGGATCAGGCCCAGCAGTCCTGGGGTCTGGGCAGGGCAGAGGTGGCACTGGATGATCCCTGTGGGTCCATCCCATCTGAGCATTTTCTATAATTTTATAACCCAAATGTTGTGAATGTCCCAAGCATGGGAAGCTTTTTGTGGAATCACTTCATGAGAGCCCTGGGAGGTACCAGGGGACCCAATGAGAGCTGCAGCTCTGCAGGACCTCAGAGCTCCCTGGTGTCCCCAGCACTGCCCCTGCCCATCCCCACCTGCCTGGGCTGACACCCTCCCCTCTGCCAGACAGTTCTTGATGTGAGGAGCCGCCCTTTCCACCCCATCTGTCACAGACATCTTTTATGGAAAATCATTTCCTTAGGATTTTTCCTGCTGAGAAGCTGAGAGGCCTCAGGAACAAAATGTAAACAATGATTATCTGCTCCTGTGGAATGCAACAGGTGGATCTGAGATTGGTCTCATGGATGGATGTTTCTGTGGATGTTTCTGATTAATGGCCAATCACAGTCAGCTGGCTCAGACTCTCCATCTGAAACCAAACCTTTGTTATCATTCTTTACTATTCTATTCTTAGCCAGCCTTCTGATGAAATCCTTTCTTCTATTCTTTTAGTATAGTTTTAATGTAATATATATGATAAAATAATAAATCAGCCTTCTGAAACACGGAGTCAGATCCTCATCTCTTCCCTCATCCTGGGACCCCTGTGAACACCGTCACCCCCCTCCCTTCTGAGCCCCTCTTTGCCCCATTGCCCTTTCCCTGTTGGTTCCATCCCCGAGGTGCCCAGGATGTGCCAGCCCCACTGAGATCCTGGCAGTGCCTGCAGGGCCAGCTCTGAGTCAGCTCTGGCTCAGCACAGAGCCAGCCCCACGTCACTGCTGGGCTCAGTTACAGCAGGAGCTGCAGGAGCTGGGTCCCCCCAGGTGCCTTTGCCATGTTTGGCCGTGGGATCCCCCAGGATTTGCCTGTGGCAATCAGCTCTGGGTGCTGTGGGTGTGTGGGACCATTCAGCAACTCTGTCAGCAGGTTTCTGTGCCTTCCCTTGGCTGAGCTGTTTGTCATCCATCCTGCTGGGGTTTGAGGAGCTCCTTGGAAAATCCCTGTGACCCGAATTTGGGGTTTTCTGTAGCAGAACAAAGCTCAGGGCTGGAAGGGCCTGGAATCCCTGAACTGACTGGCAAGGAGAAGTCCCTGCCTTTCTGCATTTGGGTCCTTTCTGCTGCACTGGAGCTGAGCCAAAGGGACAGGGCAGGGCAGCTGCACAGAGCAAACAGGGGATGTGCCCTTCAGAGAGCCCCAGGATGGCTGGGTGGGAAAGGACCCCAAATCCCACCCAGTGCCACCCTGCCATGGCAGGGACACCTCCCACTGCCCCAGATGGATCCATCCTGGCCTTGGGCACCGCCTGGGATCCAGGGACAGCCTCAGCAAATCTGGGAATTCCAGCCCAGCCCCTGCCCACCCTCCCAGACAGCAATTCCTTGCCAAGATCCCAGCCCAATCTCCCCTTTCCCAGTGGGAGCCATTCCCTGGCTCCTGTCCCTGCAGGCCTTGTCCCCAGTCCCTCTGCAGCTCTCCTGGAGCCCCTCCAGGCCCTGAGAACTCCCACTCCTGCTGGTACAGAAGGGAAATATTTCCAGTGATGTTCCCTGGATGTGAGGCTGATTTGTTGTGCCTGCTGCTGGCTCCTCCTGCTCCAGCTGCTCATTAAGGCATCCTGGCTTTTCCCTTTTCCAACACTTTTCCCTTCCAGAATTTTTGCCAAACTGGAATTCTTTGGACAAGTATTTTCAGGAACAAATATTCCTCTTCACCTGAGA
The DNA here is from genome assembly GCF_028551555.1 of Melozone crissalis. Classification (NCBI taxonomy): domain Eukaryota; kingdom Metazoa; phylum Chordata; class Aves; order Passeriformes; family Passerellidae; genus Melozone; species Melozone crissalis. Next base: position 1,204,924 of record NW_026535784.1, on the reverse strand, counting down.
CTTTTTGTCAATTTTCTGATAAAACAGTTCTATGGTTTTTCAGGAATGAAAGGAGGAAATAAACGTTGTTTTGCCAAACTAGAAAATGTTTTGGAGTGCTCTCAAATGTGGAGACACCTATACCAGGAAAATCCACCTGAACAGCTTTGGAAAATCTGTTTATTCTCCTGTTCACCTGGTCCAGGTGTCCCTGGCCATGCAGGGGTTAGGATGAGGTGGGCTCTAAGGTCAATTCCAGCCCAAGGCAGCCCATTACTCTCCAATACTCCAGAGTGTGAACATTCTGTGACAATGTACAGCACACACAGAGGCTCTTCACTGAGCACAAAGGCTCTGAACAGCTCTGGGCAGTCACAGCCCCAGCCTGGCTCCCCAGGGCAGGGTAACTCAGCACATCCAGCTCCATGAATCAGCTCCTCACTGTCAGAGGGCCCCAGGGCCTGCCCTGGCCCTGGGATTCCGTGGAAATGGGAATGCATTCCCTGTTTTCCATTAACTGAACCATGACAAAGGGGAAGTGAAACCTGGCAGGCAGGAGCCTGACACTTGGAAAGCAGCCCAGCCCATACACAGAGAAGCTGTTGCAGACATCTTTTATGGAAAATCCTTTCCTTAGGATTTTTCCTCCTGAGAACCTGAGAGGCCTCAGGAACAAAATGTAAACAATGGTTATCTGCTGCTGTGGAATGCAACAGGTGCATCTGTGATTGGCCCATGTTGGTTGTTTCTAGTTAATGGCCAATCACAGTCAGCTGGCTCAGACCCTCTGTCCGAGCCACAAACCTTTGTTATCATTCTTTGCTATTCTATTCTTAGCCAGCCTTCTGATGAAATCCTTTCTTCTATTCTTCTAGTATAGTTTTAATGTAATATATATCATAAAATAATAAATCAAGCCTTCTGAAACATGGAGTCAACATTCTCATCTCTTCCCTCATCCAAGAACCCCTGTGAACACCATCGCAAGAAGCAGCAGATATCACCCATCAGCTCATTCCCGAGTGCAGGGAGAGCTGCAGTCACCAGCAGAAATGATGACTGCCCTCTGATGTCACTGCTGCAAAGCCTTGCACCACGGGAAGGTCACAGCAGTGCCAGAAAATGTGACCTCATTTCATCTCCTGCACACCAGGCACGTGTCTTCCCTGGAAATCCTAGAGCTTCCAGTACTGCCTGGGCTTTACAGCTGCAGCTTCCAGTGTTTGAAGATGAAGTCTAAAAACAGGGGGACAAAAAGAAGAAAATGCCATGTGGAGGTTAAAATAGAAAATATTTAAATGTTCTGTACCAGAAGGGGTTGTTTCAGAGCTAAGAGTAAATAGTCATGAGCACATTCAGATCCTGAGGACACAGGGATTATGCCTTGACACAGCAGGAAACTCAGAAAGTGGGTATTTCCTCAGAAATCAGCTTTATTTCTTCCACTGGGAAAAGAGGAAAGGAGCATTTGCACCAGTCACTGAGGAGACAAAGCTGTGCACAGCACCAAATGTCTGTGTGAGTAAAGCCAGAGGCAGGGCAGCATCATCCCAGGTGGTCAGGGCTGGATGGGTGTTGGACTTCATCCAGCCCAGCTCCAGCCAAGTCCTTTCACCCCACAGTCCCTGTAAAACACTTTTCCATGCCACTGAATTAAATCTCATTGCTCCTCTGCACCAGGGCATCATCCAGTCCACTTCCAGCCAAATCCCCATCCCCTGTGGGTGGGACATTCTCGCCCCACAGTCCCCTGCAAAACACTTCTCCACAGCACTGAATTAAATCTCACTGTTCCTCTGCCCCAGGGCATCAGAATACCCTCCTGGGTTCAGCCCAGAGCAGCTGTGGCTGCCCCTGGATCCCTGGCAGTGCCCAAGGCCAGGCTGGACACTGGGGCTGGAGCACCTGGGACAGTGGGAGGTGTCCCTGCCATGGCAGGGGTGGCACTGGGTGGGATTTAAGGTCCCTCCAACCCAAACCACTCCAGGATTCCCTCCCAAAGCTCTTATGGGAGGTGTCTGGAGCCTCAGCCAGCAGGGCTGGATAACCCAGGGCTCTGGAGCACTCACCTGATTGCATCTCCAGAGGTGGCCAGGTGGAGTGAGGATGTCCAACCAGGTGACCCCGTGATATTTTCTGAAAAATCCCTTTGCCAGAATTTGTCTCCTGAGAAGCTGAGAAGCCTCAGAGGAAAAGAAAAACAATGATTATCTGCTGCTGTGGAATGCAACAGGTGCATCTGTGATTGGTCTTATGGGGTTGTTTCTAATTAATGGCCAATCACATTCCAGATGTATCAGACTGTCTGGTTAGTCACAAGATTTTATTGTAATTCTATTCTCTTTCTATTCTTAGCCAGCCTTCTAATGAAATCCTTTCTTCTATTCTTTTAGTATAGTTTTAATGTAATATATATCATAAAATAATAAATCAGCCTTCTGAAACATGGAGTCAAGATCCTGGTCTCTTCCCTCATCTTGGGACCCCTGTGATCATCACCACAACCAGGTCCCTTCCCCCAGAGGCCAAGGCAGGATCCAGGTGTGAGACAATCCTGATTTCACCAACAGAGCCCTGGGCTGGATCCTGCCCTGCTGGGGAGGGGGATCCCAGGACCCTGGGCAGTCAGGCATGGCACTGGAGCTGCAAATCCTGCAGGAAAAGCTGCCACCCCTGCAGGAGAAGCTGCCATTCCAGGGGCCATTCCCAGTGGAATGGGACACTCCAAAGTGGCCCTGAGCTGGCTGGACATGCCCCAGGACCCTGGCACCCACAGCTCCCAGCCCACCCTGGCACTCAGGGATGCAGAGCAGCACAGGGAAGGGCAGGGCCTGGCCAGGATTCTCTGGATCAGGAGCTGGGATGGAGCCAGAGCGTGGGAGGGACACGAGGCAGCACTTCCAGAGGGTTTCCCAGGTAAGATGAAGCCTCTCTCTGGCACAGAGGGACTGCCTAACCCAGATTGTGGGAATCACAGCAGCCAGGGCTGAGGGTGAGCGCTGCTCCCAGACCTGAAAACAGAAAGCATCTCAAAAATGGGAAATAAAATTCTGTTCTTTGTTTGCAGACCCAGCAATCTGGAAGTCACCTTTGTGTTACCTGAGCACTTTGGGTCCACAGCTCTGACTGAATCCTCATTTCTGGGTATTTTCCCTGTGTGTAAGGGAAGGAAATATTTGTTTTTCACAGAGAATCATTGTTTTTCACAGAGAATCATTGTTTTTCGCAGAGAATCATTGATTTGGTGATTTTTCCCTGGGCAGAGTATTAAAGGGCCATCACTAAAAAAGGTGAAGAAGCTTCAGAAGTGTCTCCCCTCAGGAACACCACCTTTTATTTTTATTTCTCTACTGCCCCAGAATTCCCTGAAGCAGACTCAGCTCCTTCTCCTGTTTATTTTTAGTTGTGAACTGGAGCAGGGTAGGAGAAACCAGCGTGAGCTGAGCTGCATCTGCCATCCCTGGCTGTCACATCAGCCCTGTCTGTGCCCTGTGCCCTGCCTGCATCCAGCAGCACCCTAGGGACACATCCTGCCTTCCTTGGGACAGCAGGGGCACAAGGGAGCTCAGAGAAGGAACTTTGCACAACAACAGGCTCCAGCACTGCCCTGAAACCAGCACCAGCTCCTCCTGACAGGGCTTTCTATGGACACTCCCTGCTAATTCTGTTTGTTTGTGTTTGGCACAGGGCAGTGAGGCCAAGCCCTATTTTGTCCCTATGGGGTGACTCCCTGAAATCCTTGTGACCCCAGAGTCCCCCTGGAGCCACCCAGCAGAGCCCTGGGCACAAAGCAGAGGGACAGGAGCATTTCCTTCTCCCTCCTGGAGATTGGAGCAGGGCTGGAGCTCCAGGTGTGCCCAGGGAGGAGAGACCTGGAGGGCACCTGGGGGCAAACCTGGTGCTGTGCCATGGTCTGGAGACCCAGCAGGGGCTGAGGGAGCTGGGCAGGGGCTGCAGAATCCCTGAGGGAGCTGGCAAGGGGCTGCAGAATCAAACAATTGTGGGATTCTGTGTTTGAGCACCCAGTGAAGTGGCCTGGGGTGTTGCAGAGGCTGCAGCTGATTAATCCCATGCAGTTAATGCCATGCAGTTAATTAATGCCATGCAGTTAATGCCATGCAGCTGATGCCATGCAGTTAATTAATGCCATGCAGCTGATGCCATGCAGTTAATTAATTAACTCCATGCAGTTAATTCCAGCTGCCTGCAGCCCTGGGTGCTTCTCCAAGCACTGTTCCCGTGGTGCCCATGGCCTCCTCAGGATCACCAGGAGGGATCACACACCCGGCCCAGCCCTGCTCTGAAATGGATTTATCCAAAGCTTTTCATTAGTGACAGTGATTTTCTTCCCTGACCAGCTCATTGCTCCTTTTCAGGAAAGCTTCCAGGAATGAGGAGAGCTCTCCAGAATCATTAATCAGAGCAGCAGGGAGATTGATTAACTCTGCTCTCAGTGCAGTAAACCCATCAGGCTCCGAGGGCAGCCCTGTGCCATCCATTCCTGCTGCTGAGCCAGGAGCTCCATCCAGGCAGGCCTGAGTGATGCTGCTGGCTGCAGGGCTGTGCTCCTGACTCAGCTCCAGGAGCCAGGAGGGAAATGAGAGCACTCCTGGTTTTCAGCATTAATTACATTAACAAACTCCACGATATTCATGCCAAAGGTTGGGAGTGCAGGGACACTCGTGGAACTCCTCAAATGAGCTGCCTTGGAGCTTAATTAGGGAACCTCTGAGCTGGAGTGTGGGATGTGAATGAACACAAATCAAATCTGTTCTGCAGTTCAGCCACGGGAGGAGCAGAATTTCCCCTCTCACTCCTCTGGGCTGCCCAAGCATGGGAATTCTGCAGCCCCTTCCCAGCTCCCTCAGGGATTCTCCAGCCCCTTCCCAGCTCTGTTCCTGCCCTGGCCACGCTCCAGCCCCTCCAGGGCTCTCCTCAGCACTGGAGGTGCCCCAGCAGTGCCAGCACAGGGGACAAGGGCACTGCCCTGGCACTGCCACCCCAGAGCTGGCACAGCCCAGGGGTCTCTTGCCCACCTGGGCACACCCAGGTTGGTGTGTCAGCATCCCCAGGGCTCTGCCCAGCCCCAGGAGCTGCAGGGATGCTGTGCCAGCTGCAGGGATGCTGTGCCAGCTGCAGGATTGGGCACACCCCGCTCGAGTCTCTGCCCGCTCCCAGGCCAGCCCCAGTTCCCAGCAATGCCCCCGGGCACTGGAACCGGGTGTGGCTGCCCGGGCAGGGAGGGGACGAAGCCACCCGGGGGGAGCAAAGGGCCCCTCCCTGCCCGGCCAGCTCAGCCTCTGTGCCCTGGCCCTGCCGGGGCTGGTCCCGATGGCTCCTGGAGGAACCGTGATCTGATGGTGGGGCTGGGTTTGCACCTCATTGGGTGGGGTCCTGGCACACCTCAGTGTCACCAACACACCTCGTTGTCCCCAACACATCTCATTGTCCCCAAACGCCTCTGCTATCCCTACACATGTCATTGTCCCCAATGCACCTGGGCCATCCCTGCACACCTCATTGTCCCCAACACAACTCATTGTCACCAAACGCCTCTGCCGTCCTGGCACACCTGTGCCATCCCCTCACACCTCAGTGTTCCCAGCACACCTGTGCCATCCTGACACACCTGGGCCGTCTCAGCACACATCACTGTCCCCAAAATGCCTTTGCCATCCCAGCACACCTCATCGTCCCCAACACACCTGTGCCATCCCTGCACACCTCACTGTCCCCCAAAAAACTCTGCCATCCCTGCACACCTCATTGTCCTCAAACACCTCGTTGTCCCCAACACACTTCATTGTTCCTAAAATACCTCATTGTGCCCAAAACATCTCTGCTATCCCCACACACCTGTGCCATCCTCACACATCTCATTGTCCCCACACACTTCATTGTTCCTAAAAACCTCATAGTCCCCAAAACGCCTCTGCCATCCCCATGCACCCCACTGTCCTCACATACCTTTGCCATCCCAGCACACCTGTGCCACCCCAACATACCTCGTTGTCCCCAAAATGCCTATGCCATCCCTGCACACCTCATTGTCCCCAACACAGCTGGGTGTCCCCAAACCACCTCTGCCATCTCCATACACCTCATTGTCCCCAACACACCTGGGTCATCCCCACACACCTGTGCCATCTCAGCACACCTCATTGTCCCCACACACTTCATTGTCCCCAAAACACCTCTGCTATCCCCACACACCTCACTGTCCCCACATACGTTTGCCATCCTGGCACACCTGTGCTATCTGACACACCTCATTGTCCCCAAAACGCCTCTGCCATCCCCTCACACCTCATTGCCCCCACACACCTCATTGTCCCCAGCACACCTGTGCCATCCTGACACACCTGTGCCACCCCAGCACACATCACTGTCCCCAAAATTCCTGTGCCATCCCTGCACACCGCATTGTCCCCAGCACACCTGAGCCATCCCAGCCCTTCCCACCTTCTCTCCTGGCAGCCCCAAGGGCCCCTAAGCCCCTGCCAGCCCTAAAAGCCCAGCCCCAAAAGCTCTGCCCCTAAAAGCTCTTCCCTAAAAGCCCAGCCCCTAAAGCCCGGCCAGAAAAGCCCTACCCTAAAGCCCAGTCCCTAAAGCTCTGCCCCTAAATCCCTGTCCAGCCCTCGTGGTTTGCACCCCTCATGGGCTTTGGGGTGCCTGCAGCTAATTAGGAGCCTAACGATGCCCAGGGCTCGTTGGGGAGCTTCAGCTGAAAATTAAAAAAATTAAAGTTCAGTGTTTTGCTCCAGGCTTTTTCTAAATAAAGCAGTCCAGTGATCTGGTTTGAAACATGGTTTATTTAAAAATACGCACAATTTGTTTAGAGGTGATTAAAACCAGCGTGAGATAAATGAAGGAAAACCTGTTTGGGGCTCAATGAATCATTTCATTCAGTCTGAAAGACATGGGAATGTTTGCAGCTTCCCAGCCATTCTATCAGGTCACACCAGCTCCTGGGAAAAAAGGTGGTTTAGGAAAGAGGTTGAGACAATGGTCTCCTCCAATTTCTGACTTTGCTGGAGTCAAATCCTGGTTCCTGGGAGCCCTGGCCTGGCCCTGTGCTCACCCTGGGCCTGGTTAATGCTCCTGCTGTGTGCAAAACCCCACAAAAACCACTGGGACTGGGGCAGGAGGGAACAGGAACCCTGATCCTGTTCCTGTGCTGCTGCCAGAGCTGCCAGCACCAGCTGTGCCCCCAGTCTGGGGGGATTGGGTTATTGGGGTCAGCAGGGATCGTTCCTGATGGGGATTGGGTTATTGGGGGGCAGCAGGGATCGTTCCTGATGGGAATTGGGTTATTGGGGTCAGCAGGGATCGTTCCTGATGGGGATTGGGTTATTGGGGGGCAGCACAGACCATTCCTGATGGGAATTGGGTTATTGGGGGTCAGCACAGACCATTCCTGATGGGGATTGGGTTATTGGGGGTCAGCACAGACCATTCCTGATGGGGATTGGGTTATTGGGGGTCAGCACAGACCATTCCTGATGGGGATTAGGTTATTGGGGGCAGCACAGACCATTCCTGATGGGGATTGGGTTATTGGGGGTCAGCACAGACCATTCCTGATGGGGATTAGGTTATTGGGGGCAGCACAGACCATTCCTGATGGGGATTGGGTTATTGGGGCAGCACAGACCATTCCTGACTGCTGCCTGTTTTTAGGAGCTGTGCCAAGCTGCTCTGCCATCCCTGTACTCAGTGCCACCCCAGAGCTGCAGGCAGCTGCCACATTTCAGAGGTTTTACCCCAAAATCAGCAGCTTGGGGTGAAAAGAGGGATGCAGGAGAAGGAATCAGTCACTTGGAGGGGCAGGGAGGGCTGTGGTGGCCAGCAGAGCACCCAGAGGATGTGGGGATGTGCAGAACCCAAAACCAGCAGGGAGATAACCATCCACCCTGGCCTGGGCTCTGAAATTCCAGCCTCTGGCCACGAATTAAAAACAAAGAGTCCCTTTGGCAGAGTTGGTGCTGCTGGATCTGCTGAGGCTGCCCTGACACAGACACAGGCCTGAGGAAAACCTTCCCTGGAGAAGGATGCTCTGAAAACCCTCCCTGGGGAAGGATCCCCTGGAAACCCACCCTGGAAAAGAATCCTTGTGAAAATCCCCTCTGGAGAAGGATCCCCCCTGAAAATCCTCCCTGGAGAAGGATCCCTGTGAAATCCTCTCTGGAGAAGGATCCTTTGGAAAATCCTCCCTTGAGAAGGATCCCCTGGAAAACCCTCCCTGGAGAAGGATCCTCTTGGAAAATCCTCTCTGGAGAAGGGTCCTCCTGAAAATCCTCCATGGAGAAGGATCCCCTGAAAATCCCAACTGGAGAAGGATCCCCTGAAAACCCTCCCTGGAGAAGGATCCCCTGGAAATCCTCCCTGGAGAAGAATCCCTGTGAAAATCCCCTCTGGAGAAGGATCCCCTGCTTAAAATCCTCCCTGGAGAGGGATCCTTTGGAAAACCCTCCCTTGAGAAAGATCCCTGTGAAAATCCCCTCTGGAGAAGGATTTCCCCCTTAAAATCCTCCCTGGAGAAGGATCCCTGTGGAAAATCCCCCCCTGGAAAAGGATCCTCTGAAAATCCCCCCTGGAAAAGGATCCTTTGGAAAATCCTCCCTGGAGAAGGATCCCCCTAAAATCCCCGCTGGAGAAGGATCCCCTATTGGAAAACCCTCCCTGGAGAAGGATCTTCCATTGGAAAGCCCTCCCTGGAGAGGGATCCCTGAAAACCCCCCTGGAGAAGGATCTCCTGAAAATCCCACCTGGAGAAGGATCCCCTGAAATCCCCCCTGCCCTTGGAGCATCCCCTGCCCTTTGCAGGGCTGGGGGCAGCAGGAGGGGGCCGTGGGTCCCTGGGCAGCTCCCAGGGTGGTTCCTGAGCTCTGGAGCCTCCATCCTCTGCAGCAGCAGGAGCAGAGCTGGGCCCGGGCCCGTTTCCATGGCAATGCTGAGCTCTGCCGCCTTCTGGAAGTTTTCCTGGCAGGGGAGATGGATGGAGCAGGAGAGGGAGGGCAGGGGATGAGATCCACGCTCCAGAGGGGCGGATGGCATCTGGGGAATGAGGAATTGTTCCCTGGCAGGGGCTGGGCTGGAATTCCCAGAGCATTCCCAGCTGTGGCTGCGCCTGGATCCCTGGCCAGGTTGGGCACTGGGGGTTGGATCCACCTGGGATCATGGGAGGTGTCCCTGCCCCTCTGGATGGGGTTTAATGTCCCTTCCCACCCAAACCATCCTGGATTCCCTGCTCCAGTGTCCCTGAGCTCGCTGTGCCCATCCCAGCAGGAGTCACAGCTGTCACCCTGTGCCACCCAGCCCCTGGGGACCCATGGCTGCTCCCAGAGCTTGGAACACTGCTCCTTCCCCTCTGCACCTGAGCCCTGGCACGGGGAGCTCTGGGCTGGCCCCTCAGGGCTCTGGCGCTGCCTTTGCTGTGGCTTTGGTGGGGGTGGCACAAAGGGGACGTGGGAAGGGAATTCCAGCCTTGGGTGCAGCACCCACACAGCAGCTGCAGGGCCCTGGGTGCTGCAGGGCCCTCTGGGTGCCCTCCCCTGCCCCTCGTGCCACAGGGGCAATCAGCAGCATTTCCCTCTAAAGCACCTTTAAAATCAAATAAAATCCCTTTAAAATAAAATAAAATCCCTTTAAAATAAAATAAAATTCCTTTAAAATCCCATTGGCTGCTCCACATAGACAGATTCCTAAGGGATGCTGTTCCATGAGGGATGGACGTGCTGGGGAACTGGGAGGTGCTGAGGCTTGAGTCTTTCCCTCAGCTTCCAGGGCCAAAATCTACTCTGGAGTTCCAGAAGCACCTTCTGGAACATTGAGGAGCAGCAGCTCAGAGCCCACAGGGCTTGTCCTGTCCATGAGAGAAGCCTTGGAAGGGCTCAGTGTCCAACAGGGAATTCCCAGCCCTGCCCAGCAGCACAGGGGGCTCTGGTGCCCACAGAGGGCACTGAGCACCCAGCACACACCCAGGTTCTGAACCTGCAGGGGTGGAAACACTGGGAAGGCTCCAAAGGCACAGAAACAGGGATTGATTTCTTCACAGCCAAGACTTGCATCATCCCCCAGCACAGGAAACGGAGAGGGCTCCAAGAGGAATGAGCAGGAAAATCCCCTGGGGAGGGCTGAATGTAGGGCATGGGGTGCTGCAGAGGTGCCTGAGCCCTGCACACAGAGCCTGGGGCACACACCTGGTGTTTGCACCTTTCCCCAGCTGCCTGAGGGCTCTCGGCATGCTGCCCTGCTTTGGTGGCCATGAGCCAGCCCTCAGCCCATCCCTCTGGAAAAATGAATTCCAGCCTCACATCAGCGCTGCCCATCTCTGCCCTTGCCCCTCCCTGGGGCTCCTGTTCCACAGGGAAGCTCAGTCCCATTCCCAGAGCTCCCCCAGCCCCTCTCTGACTGTGGCAGGGCGGGAGGAAGAGGATGGTTCTCCCCCTTTCCATGGCAGCTTCTCCCTCAAACAGGGCTGGGAGTCCCAGAGCACCAACCCCTGCCAACCCCTGCCAGTGAAGGGGCAGGGCACACCAGGGATGAGAACCAGGGGGGAAAGCAGCCAGAGCCAGGAGCTGAGCCTGGTTTCTGTGCTCTAACCCTGGCTGGGAACAGGGATGGGGGCTGGGATGGGAGCTGGGATGGGAGCAGGGAGGGAAGGAGCTGCTGGGGAGGAGCTGCCCAGACTGGGGAACTGGGACTGGGGAGCTGGGAGGGAAGGAGGGTGCTGGGCCATTGCTCTGGGCTGGTGGCAGCACAAAGGTGACCCAGCAGGGCCAGCAGGAGCAGCGAGGAGCTGGCCAGGCAGGAACTGGGGGTGGCAGGAGCCCAGGGTGAGGAGCTGGGGAGGGACAGGAGCCCAGGATGAGGAGCTGGAGATGGGCAGGAGCCCAGGGCAGGAGCTGGAGGTGGCAGGAGCCCAGGCAGGAGCCCAGGGTGAGGATCTGCAGCATGGCAGGAGCCCAGGGTGGCCAGGCAGGAGCTGGAAATGGGCAGGAGCCCAGGATGGCCAGGCAGAAGCCCAGGGAGGAGCCCAGGGTGATAATCTGGCCAGGCAGGAGCCCAGGCAGGAGCCCAGGCAGGAGCCCAGGGAGGAGCCCAGGGTGACCGGGCAGGAGCCCGGGCAGGAGCCCAGCACGGACGGGCGGTTCCAGCCGGGACAGATCAGGTGTCCGGACCGGAGGAGCCCTCGGTGCATTCAGGGGGGGCTGGAGCCACCCAAGCCCCCCGAGAGCCCTGGGCCCCCAGGTGCATGCGGGGCACAGCCAACCCTGCTTTGGGGCGTTCTGCTGCCCCGAGGATGCTCCCGGCTCATGGAGGGAGCCCAAATCCCTCTGCCCAGCTGGGCCTGGGCTGGGCACTGCTCCATGGACACCGGGGAGCCTCCAGACACAAACAGCCCTTGGAAAGGCTCCTGCAGCATCTCCGGGGCCGGGGAATGACCCCAAAGAGAGCCCCGAAAGCGGGGCAGCAGGACACGGCTCCGATCACGGATTTCCTTCTGCTCCTGGTGACGACAGAATTCCCCCCAGGACGGCAATCCCGCCTCCTCGGCAGCCAGGAGCCCCTTCTGGCCCGGGAGATGCGGTGCCAGCGCCTGAGCCAGCCTTGGCACGGCCACGGTCACGCTGCCATTACCTCATGTGTGCTGTCACCTGCACACAGCTCCGTCCTGGGTCACTCCAAAGTGCTGTAACCTGTTACTGGGCTTGCAAGGGTCTTCAGGGTGAGAGATGAGAATGTTGATTCCATGTTCAGAAGGCTTGATTTATTATTTATGATATATATAACATTATAACTATAGTAAAAAGAATAGAAGGAAAAGTTCTCAGAAGCTAGCTAAGCTAAGAATAGAAAAAGAATGAATAAAAAAGGGCTGTGTCCCAGCAGAAAGCAAGAGTAGCTCTGCCGTGAGTGGTCAGTAAATCCAAACATCCACGGGAGACCAATCACAGATCCACCTGTTGCATTCCACAGCAGCAGATAACCATTGTTTACATTTTGTTGCTGAGGCCACAGCTCCTCAGAAGGGAGAAAAATCCTAAAGAAAGGATTTTAATGAAAAGATGTCTGTGACAGTCACCTGCACAGCACACGGCTCCACACTGGGTCACTCCCCACTGCCTCGGTTTGTCACATAAAAACAGAACAGAAAGAGCTTTAAAATAGCAATCTCTATTTCTATCGGGGTTAAAGGATGAAGGCATTCATCCAGGGGAGGTGGGACATGAGGCAGGACCCTGCAGCCCCTCCTGCACAGCTTTGTAACCCACACTATGAAGTTTGATTTTCTCCTCTGAACCATTGCCACTATTCCAGGAGCAGCCCTGAAGGCCAGGGCAGGTTTGTGAGACCGTGGCTGTGGCAGGGAGGCTCCCGTGGTGCTGTCCCAAAGGAGGGACAGTGTTTGCCATGGAGGGAAGGGAAGCTGCTGTGCTGGCAGCAGAGCTGTCCCAGGGTGTGCATGGCAGGGGCCCAGCACATCCTCTGGTGACATCCCTGACAGCAAAACAGGCACAGCCAAATAGCCTAAAGTCACCAAGGCCTGGTGGCCCCAGTGATGCAGCCAGGGAGAGGTGGAGAGGAGACCCAGGAGCCCCTGGCTGGATCCAGCACATCCCTCACAGCAGGCTGGGCTTGTCTTCAGTGCCACAGGGGAATATTTCCAACCTGGTCACCATCCTGGTCCCCACAATGTCCTGAAGCTCCAGATTCCAGGGTCACTGAGCACTGCAGGGTGAAGTTTTGACTTTGATTTACTGAACTCCATTGCCCTGGGCTCCCCTCATCTCCTGTGAGGGGACAAATGGGGAATAATGGGAGACAAACAGGGAATAATGGGATGCCATGGAACACTTCCACACTCTGGGCACTGCCTGCACCTCTCCATCCCCCCTTTTACTTGCAGGCCAACCTCAGGGCTCATTCCATGAGTGCCCAGGGGGTTCCTGCCCCCTTGCCCCAGAGCTCTGGGCGTGCAGAGGCAGCAGCTGCCCCCAGTGAGGGGAGGTGCTGTGAGACACCAATCCCGGGGATCTGCCCAAGGTGAGGCTGTGACTCATCCTGGAGCCAGGAATAGCTCGGGATCGGGGCTATCACCTGCTGCTGCCAGGTGGGCACAGCCTGGCACGGCCCTGGGCACGGGCACGGCACATCTGGGACACAGCCCCAGCACATCTGGGGCACATTTGACCTGCCAGCAGGGCTGTAAGCGCTTGCAGGCAGGGAAACAGGAATTTAGGGAGGGGTCCTCCTCTTCTCCAGCCCCTTGCATGCCCAGCCTCCCTCCTGCACACCCAGCTCACCTGGGCTGCCGTGTGCTCTGTGAACAGGGGTTTGTGTGCTCTATGAACAGGGGGTTGTACCCTCTGTGTGCTCTATGAACAGGGGGCTACATCCCCCTGTGAGCTCCATGAACAGGGGTGATACCTCTATGGACAGGGATTTACACCCCAAATATTGGTCTGAACATCTTTCACAGCAGGTGTGGGCCCAGCAGCCAAAATGCCCCGAACAAATCTTCCCTCCCCACCCCGAGTGTGCTGGAAGCTGCTGACAATGCCCTGCCCAGAGCATCCCTGCCTGGCCGGGGTCAGCTGGAGATCCCTGACCATCCAGGATCAGCTGGAGATCCCTGCCTGTTCCTGGTCAGCTGGAGATCCCTGCATGTTCAGGGTCAGCTGGAGATCCCTGCCTGTCCAGGATCAGCTCCAGACCAGTGCTGGAGCTCTGGGAGCAGCCGAGCAGGGCGGGCAGCACGGCCCAGGCTGGCAGAGCCTTCCCCCTGCACGGCTGAGGATGCTCGGGGTGGAGGCGCTGCCAGGATCCCTCCGATCCCGCCGAGCCCGATCTGAAAGCTTCCCCTGGACACGGTGGGGTTTGCAGGAGGATGGATCTGCCTTCCCCAGCGCAGCTCTGAGCCAGGGGCAGCCATGGCTGAGCTTCGGCAGGCTGTGCCTGCTCCTCCTGAGCCTGCTCCTCCTGTCTCTGCTCCTGTGTTCCTGCTCCTCTGTCCCTGCTCCTCTGTGCCGTCTCCTCTGTCCCTGCTCCTCGGGGCCGCTCGGATGCCGCAGGAGCAGCCGGCATCACCTCCCGTTCCCATCCAAGAGCCGCCGCATCCAAAATGCGGCTGAGAAGGAGAGGAGGGCAGGGCAGGGGGGAGGAAGAGCAAACCCGGCACCTTTGGCGCTTCTAGAAGGAGCAAGAGCAACAAAAGGCATTCACGGGGAAAAAATAGCGCGGGGAGAAGGAGAGCCTGGGGAGATGCAAATCCGGGAGCGCAGCAGCCAGCCCACGGTGGGACGGGAGCCAAGGCTGCGGAGCAGGGGCCGGAGCCGCGGGGATGCCCCAAAGGCCGGGGGAGCGAAGGGTGCGAGCCCGGGCTCGCCCTGCACACCCGGGGCTTGCACACGCGTGTGCACACCCGCGGCCGCGGGAGGGGATGCTGGGCACACGCGCGCACCGAGCGGCAGAGATCTGTTAAAAATATCGCGATTATTAGTTAAAAAGAGAGAAGGAAGGGGGGAAAAAAATGAAAAACAGAGCGAGAGAAAAGGGGGAGGGGAGGAGGGAAGGGGGAGGGAAGGGCATCGCGTCACGGGAGAGATTTCCTTATTGGGACTCCCTAGCCTACATCCTGAGTCCATATATGGGCATTTACGTCACGGCAGCCTCACTGGGGACTCCAGAAATGGCTGCGGCGGAAGGTCGGAGCAGCCCCGCTCCCGCTATAAAGGGGGCGGCGGGGAGGGAGCTCCGGGTGTCCGCTCGGGCTGCGCCGCCGCCGCCGGGCCCTGCCTGCGCCCCCCGCCCGGGCCCTGCCCCCGCAGCGCCCCCGCAGCGCCCGGGCCCCCCGCCCCTGCACCCCCCGCACCCCCCAGCATCACCCGCACGGTCCCCGGCACCTGCCGCGGGCATCCCCCGCACCGGCCCGGGCTCCCCGAGCGTGGCCCGGCTCGTCCCCGAGCATCCCTGGCATCGGTGCGGGCACCCCGAGCGCTCCCAGCTCAACCCAGGCTCGCCCCGAGCATCCCCGGGCTCGCCCGCAGCACCTCCCGCCTCGCCCCCGAGCACCCAGCGGCTCTCCCCGGGCATTCCCCGGCTCATCCCGGGCTCCTCCCGGCCCTCCCCGAGCATCCCCGGCTCGTCCCAGCCCGGCCCCCCCGCTCCGGCCGCGTCTCCAGGGAAGATGCTCAACGTTATGGACTTCTCCTGCCCGGATCCGCTCTACTCCAAGTACGAGGAGAGCTGCGAGATGAAAACCGGAGACCTGCAGGGCTTGGGGCAGCCTGAGCAGCAACTTCTGGCAGAGGCCGATTTCCTTGGAGGTAAGGGCGGGCAGGGATGAGGGACCCCGCGGGGAATGCTCGCTGGATGCTCCAGGAGCCGGGAACCTGCCCCTCCTCCGCCCTCAGCCCTGCCCGGGGGTGCAGCGAGCTCGGGGCGGGGGTCCTGGGGGTCCCGCTGGGGGAGGGGGCGAGCCCAGGGCTCCCTGTGGGTTCGGGGACGGAGACCTCGCAGTGACGCAACAGCTCCCGCTGCTCCCGCATCCCGCCCCCGGCCCCGCATCCCCGCAGCCCGCTCACCGCCGTCCCCTCTGTTCCCAGGTGAGCTGCTGGGCGTCCCCGGCAGCGGCGGGGCCGTGGATTACTCGCTGCTGGGCAGCCAGCCCTCGCCTTCCCTCAGCTACACCGGCAGTTTCTTCATCAAGGCGGTCCCGGAGCACCCGCAGGACCAGGAATCCCTCTTCAACCTGATGTCGGGCATCCTGGGCATCTCCCCCTTCGCCTCCTCCGAGGGCCACCAGCGGCACCTGGACGCTCTTTACCCCTGTCCCGAGGTGGCTCCGAGCCAGCTGGACCTGTACCCGCCGTGCCAGCCCGAGATGAGCGGGTCCAGCCCGGCCCCGTTCACCGAGCCGGGCTACGGCGCCTTCCCCGCGGCCGAGGGCGCGCAGCCCCTGCCGGGAAACACCTCGCAGTGCTTCTTCCAGCCCAAGCTGCTGGACAGCAAGCAGGACATCAAGCTGTCCTCCGGCTCCCCGCCCCTGGACAAGTTCAAAGGCGCCTGTGCCCAGTGGGAGCCGCTCTCGCAGCAGCACCAGGCCTACCTGCCCGCCGCCTTCCCCTCTGCCGAGGGCTTCCCGGCCCCCGAGAGCAGCCAGGGGCTGTTCCCCGCGCTGGGCTCCAAGATGGAGAGCGTCTTGTCCGTCAGCTGCCAGCCGGAGCTCGGCAGCCTGGCCGAGGACGCCGCCTGCTTCGGAGCCCATCTGGGCTTCGGCTGCGAGCCAGAGAACTTCCCGGCCCGCGGGGACTTCGCCGACAGCAAGATCCACACCCTGCCCACGCCGTTAATGCCGGACTTCGAGGCCTCCTTGGCCCAGCCCGAGGTGCTGCCGGGCCTGCTGGGCTCCGCCGAGCTGCTCCATCCCCACCCGTCTCCGTCCGTGCCTCCCCCGGAGTTCCTGGGCCCGGCCCCGCCGCTGCCCTCGCTGCTGCCCGCCGGCCCCGCCGCGCTGGCCGAGCCCAAGAAGAAGGCTCGGCGCAGCAAGTGCTCCTCCAAGTGCTTCTGCCCCAAGCCCCACGAGAAGGCGTTCGCCTGCCCGGTGGAGAACTGCGTCCGCAGCTTCGCCCGCTCCGACGAGCTCAACCGGCACCTGCGCATCCACACGGGCCACAAGCCCTTCCAGTGCCGCATCTGCCTGCGCAACTTCAGCCGCAGCGACCACCTCACCACGCACATCCGCACCCACACCGGCGAGAAGCCCTTCTCGTGCGACACCTGCGGCCGCCGCTTCGCCCGCTCGGACGAGAAGAAGCGGCACAGCAAGGTGCACCTCAAGCAGAAGGCGCGGAGCGAGGAGAAGCTCAAGGGCTTGGGTTTCTTCTCGGTGGGGCTGTCCTTCGGCCCGCTCTGAGCCCCAGCGCGGCCAGCGGCGTTCCCGAGGTGCCCGAGCTCTCACCGAGAGCCGGAATGGGCTGGGCTGGGCTGGGGGTCCCTCCCGGGCGGCCCCGAGAGGCGGCAGAGCCGGGCCGGGCCCAGGGCGGATGCGGGAGGCGAGCGGAGCTCCCGACGGGGATGGCAGCGGAGCCATCCCACAGCTCCCGCTCCGAGCAGGGGAGCGGAGAGCCCTGTACAGACAGACAGACGGACACACATCACCACCGACGGGTGGACACAGCGCTGGGAGCGCCCCGCTAAGATTTCCCGAGGCGGCGCTTCCCAGGACCCTGGCATGGATTCCAGCGCTTCCCAGGATGGTCCTGCCTGGAGATTTCCCGTCCGACAGACAGACAGACGGACAGATATCACCACCGACGGGGTGGACACTCAGCGCTGGGAGCGCCCCGCTGTGATTTCCCAAGGCAGCGCTTCCCAGGATCCTGGCATGGATTCCAGCGCTTCCCAGGATGGTCCTGCCCGGAGATTTTCCAGCCGGCACGGTCGGGGCTGCGGCTGCTCCCGTCCTTTCTCCCCAGGGAGAGAGACCCCGCCGGGCTCTGGCAAGCGGTGCTAACAAGCCCTTGGGAAAGGTGATTTCAGTACTATTATTATTATTATTATTATTATTATTATTATTATTATGTTTGTAAAAAGAAAAGGCCTCCATCAGGAATATTTCAAATTTGTGTCTATTTTTCTAATTAAAGATCTGAGCTGATCCAAGCCCTCGCTGAGGTTGCTCTCTGCCTTTCCATCCTGTATTTCCGTTGGGTTTTTGACCTCTGCTGCTGCATTTTGGGGGGGGGGGGGGGGTGTTGAAAGATGCTTCCATAATTAGTAGGGAGAAAAAGATCCATCAGTGCCGAGAGCTCCTGAGCGTCCTCAGAGTCCAGGTGAGGGTCATCCCCAGGTGGGGAGGAGGGCTCCATCCCGGGCAGAGCAGGGATCCCTGCTCCCTGTGCTGGGTCTCCCTCCAGACACAGGACGTGGCTCTGGGATGCTCTGTTGGGGCTGGTCCTGCAGGAATCTGCTCCTCTCCCCTGGGGCCCCCAAAGCCCAGCCCAGAGCCCCCATTCCGGGATCCTGGCTCCCAGTGGGATGTGGATGTCCCACACTTCACCCTCAGGAAATAGGATGAGGTTCCCGTTCCCATTTCCAGCCTGGCTCAGCCCCAGGGTTGGAGAGATCCAGGCAGACAGGATGGGGAGCCCTGCACAAGGAGAGGCTGTTTGTGCCTCCCTTTTGGGGTTTTAGATGGTAGAGGGATGCTGGTTCCCCTCTCCGGGAATGGCTCAGGAGAGGCTGCTGCAGCCAGGAATGTTCCTCCCATGAAGCACCTCCCTCCTGTGGTGGTTAAAAATCAGTGACAATCCCGAAATCCCACAGTCCCGCCCCTCAGGGGAGGTGCTCGATGGGGCACGCCGAGTTTTGGTTAATCTCGTTAATCGGGAGAAGGTGCCGTGGGAAGGAGGCAGCAGGGCCAGGCCATTGTCATGGATGCTCAGGTGATTTAGGGGTGATGCTCCTTTGCTGGCAGAGGGAGGGCCACAGCTCGATCTACTCTTTCCTTTCCTGATGGATTTTGTCCCCTCCTGCAGCCCTGGAGAGGGGATCTGCCCCCCAGCCATATCATGAAGGAGACAGGGGTAACCCTGTTTTATTCCTTCATGCCCCTCATCCCTTTGTCTGCATGTGGGCTGCAGCATTCTGGGGCTAAACACCTGTAATCCCAGAAAATCCAGGGTCCCAGTTATCCCAGAAAATCCAGGATCCCAGGCGTTCCAGAAGATCCAGTGTCCCATTAATCCCAGAAGATCCAGTGTCCCAGGTGTCCCAGAAAATCCAGTGTCCCAGGTGTCTCAGTAATCCCATCAGAACCCAGTGTCCCAGGTGTCCCAGCAGAACTTGGTGTCCCAGGTGTCCCAGCAGAATCCGAGCTCCCATGGGCTGTGGAGGCCCTGTGGAGCTGGGGCGGGAAGCTGGGCAGGCCATGGGGGGTTGGCAGCAGAGATGGGATGTGGGAAGGGGCCAGGAGGAAAGCTGGATAAGAGGGAAATCTCGATTTTCCCCTCAGATGTGTCCCTGAATTTTCACTCCCCCATGGCACCCAAGGGTGCTGGTGACCCTCAGGTGAGCCCTCCCAGGGTGTGGGAGCCCAATCCTGAGCCAGGACCACTCCAAGGGGTGCAGGTGTCCCCAGAAGCCCGGGAAAACCTTTTCTGGGGGTGCAGCCCAGCTTTATGGTCAATAATGAGCCCAGGTTTCCTTTGGGAAGGGCTGGGCTGGCCCCTCCCTGGGGATGCAGGATCCCACTGGGCAGCAGAGCCGAGCTGTCCCTGCACCTCTGGCCATCAATGATGCACGAGGCCTTGATTAATACCCCTCAGGAAACCATCCATAATTGATGGGAGCCTGGAGCTCTGCAGAGGCACCGCTCCAGCCTTGGCCCTCTGCTCCTCTGGCAGCGCTGCCCGGGAGGTGGGAGGGATGGGGCACACCCCAGAGCCATCCCAGAGCCATTCCACAGCCACCTCACACACCCCACACACCCCAGAGCCACCCCAGAGTCTCCCCACAGCCAACCCACAGCTTCCATAGCCACCCCACAGCCACCCCACACCCCCCACAGCTACCCCACACACCCCACAGCCTCCCCAGAGCCACCCCACAGCCTCTGGGGCAGGTGCTCCAGGCTGAGGTGGCACTGGGCACACATGCAGGAGGGACAGGGGTGGCACCCCATGTCCCAGGGGATGGGGACACCCTCCTGCCCCCGTGTCAGCACCACCCTGGGCCTGGCACTGCCATCCCCTGCGCCCACACCCCGTGCTCACCCCAGAGAAGGAACTCAGCAGTGCCAGATGCCTTTGGCACGGGCACCAGGCTGAGGGGCTCAGGAGCTGGATCAGGATCAAGCCAGGCTTAAACCAGAGTGCTCAGGGACCAGCTGGGGATGGAGCCAAAAGGGGATGCTCAGGACTGAGGCAGGACCAGGGCAGGGATTAACCAGGGCAGCCTTGGAGCCAAGAGGACCAAGGCAGGGGTTAACCAGGGCAGCCTTGGAGCCAAGCAGGAGCAAGCTGGGAACCAGCCCAGGGTACTTGGGGACTGGACCAGGACCAAGGCAGGGATTAAGCCAGGATGGTCAGGGACACAATCAGGACCAAGGCAGGGACAAAAGCAGGGTGCTCAGGGGCACAATCAGGACCAAGGCAGGGATTAATCCAGGATGATCAGGAACCAGCTCAGGACCCAGCCAGGGACCAAGCCAGGGAGCTCAGGGACACAATCAGGGCCAAGGCAGAATACTCGGGGACTCAATGGGGATCAAGCCAGGGATGAAGACAGGATGATCAGGGACTGTCCTGGGACCCAGCCGTGTCCTGGCACCTGTGCCCAGCCCGGGTTGAGGCAGGAGCAACTCAGGTGCCCAGGCTGGCCCCACACCTGCGCCTGCAATCCCGGAAGGATGCTCGGGAGGATCCCGGCCGGGGGCTGCCAGGGGCAGGGGGCACAGGGGGTCTGGGGACTGCCAGGGGCTGTGGGCACAGGGGGTCCGGGCCGGGGGCTGCCATGGCAGCCGGGCCCGCCGTGTTCGTGGGGAGACAGGCAGAGGGAGCTGTGCGGGAGGAACCGGCAGCGAGCAGCCCCGGCTCCGGCTGCAGGGGAGGAGGCGCTGCCGGCGCTCGCCCTCCGCCTCCCTCCATCCCTGCATCTTCCCCTGCTCGCCGTGCTGAGCCCCCAGCGCCCCGGGGAGCCGCCATCCCCAGGGTGCCCAGAACCCTCCCAGCACCCCGCCGGGGCCTTCAGCCTCGGCTTCCTGCCTTCCTCCTCCTCCTCCTCCTCCGCCTCCTCCTCCTCCCCCCACCCCGCAGCCACCACCCTCCCTCCCTCTCTCTCTCTCTCCCTCCCTCCCTCCTTCCCCGGGGCCTGCCTGGCATGGAGCTGCTGGCCGCGGGGAGCATCCCCGGTGCCCCGCACCCCCGTGCCCGCATCCCCCGTGCCCCGCATCCCCCGGCGCAGCCCTGAGCCGCCTCCTTTGTGCGGCGGAGCGGCTGTGCGGGCTCCGGCCCCCACCCCGCACCCCCGGCTCGGGGGCGGCCCGCGGGCGAGCGGGAGGGATGCTGCCCTGGCCGGAGGAGCCCAGCGCCGGAGCTCGGCGGCCAGAAGCAGGTACGGGGCCATAAGGGATGGGATGGAGCGGCGATGGTGCCCAGGGAGGCGGCGGCTCGTCCCCAGGATGCTCCTCACCCAGGGCCCCCGGGAGCAGCGGGACGCGGCGGGGACAAAGCCGCTGCCAGGCTGTGAGGACGGACCCGCCGCTCCCTGCTCCGGGGGCTGGGGGGGCAAAGAAACCATCCGGATTTTCATGCCCACCTCCCCCGGGCACTCTGTGTGCCGTCCTCGCCCACCACGGTGCTCCCACCCCGCTGGAGCGCGGGGAAGGACGGGGACCGGCGGGGCGGGCAGCATCCTCCATCCAGCCCGGCATCTCCATCCACCCCAGCATCACCCTCCAGCTCGGCATCATCCTCCATCCATCCCGGCATCGCTCTCCATCCACCCCGGCATCACCCGCCCTCCATCCATCCCGGGCATCGCCCCCACCCGCAGCATCCCCACACCTCTCCTGTCCATCCCTCCCTCTCCAGCCGGTCTGGGAGCTGCCTGCGGTGATTTTTCGGGGCTGGGTGGGCAGAGGAGCGTTGAACAATGCCCAGGAAGGCAGGCAGGCTCCATGATGGAGGGCAGGTAGCGGGGATGCTGCATTCCCGGCGGCGTTTCCCGGCTCCGGATGCCCGTGGGGTTTCTTAGCGTGGTAACGACTGCACGAACGTCCCCTCAAATCCCGGCTGTTGCCGTGGAGATGGAGCCAGGCGAGGTTTGCGGCCGGGGTAGGACCTGCCCAGCACCCGGAGCGCTCCCGATCCACCTGGGCCGATCCTGCCGTGGATTTGGGCCGGGAAATCTGGGCTGGGGCTGCTCGGGTGGCCCGGGAGAGGCGGGCAGGGACCCAGGCCCGAGGCAGCACGGCCCGATTCCCCGTCCCTGCGCTGGAAAAGCGCTTTCTCATCCCCCGGCAGCGGCTGGAGTGTCCGGCCGTGCTTTGTGCTGGCCGCGGTTCGGGCTCCGGCCGGGCCGGGCCGGTGCTGCCCGGCTGGGGCTGGTGTGGGAGGGTGTGTTTGGTCACGGCCCCAAAGCGCAGCCAAGCGGGTCACACACCCTCCCGTCTCAGCCCGGGTTTATTTCTGGCGTGGATTTCTCGCCTTTGCTGATTTTTCCCTTAAAAAATGGTTTCCCAGCCTCGTGGCCTGGTTGTCCCTCCGAGGGGATGCTGAGCCACCAGGGATGCTGCCCTGGGACCAGCAGGGATGGATGGAGGCTCCGTGCCAGCTCAGGGCTCACCAGCTGGTGGCTGTGGGATGCAGGGGGGCTCTGAGGGCTTTTAGGGTGGTGGGATAAATCCCCCTGTATGGGATATTGCAGAGGGATGAGCAGGGGATACTCCCACCCACAGGTGCCCTGGGTGTTGTTGGGGTGAAAGCATCACAGTTTTCATGTTTGAATGATAAATGAATGAAAATTGTTGTGCCCTGAGGTGTGTTTGTGCCTCCCAGCCTGGAGGGGACCTCAGCACCCTCCTGGGGTGGATTTTCACTGGTTTATCCCATTTCTCAGGGGTGGGGTTCCCCCCACTGATGTCGTGAAGGATTTTGTGATTGGGGGGTGAACCAGGTCCCACAGGGACCCCCACCCACCAGGCAGGAGAGGCCACCATGTCCCCTGGGCAGCCCAGGGATGGATGAGAGCTCTTGGGATGGATCCCATTCCAGCCTTCATGGGCTGATCCAGCAGGAGAGGGTGGATTTGCCTTCTCTTGGAGAAGAGGGATCCCAGGAGCTGCTCCTGGTGTTGGACACAGGGATGGTCCTGGCCCTTGGGGACCCCTAATGCTGCAGGAGCTCGTTGGGTGGTGGTTGGGCAAGAGAGCAAAAGGGTCACCCCTGCCACCTCCTGTGACAAGCTGGGGGTGGATGGAGCGAGATTCCCATGGTCTGTGCCCCTTCCTGGTGGCTGTGTTCCCCTAGATGGTTGTAAACCTTCCCAAGGGCTGGGAGGCCTTCCCAAGGGCTGTGGAGCTTCTCAAAAGCTGTGGAGTTTCCCAAAAGCTGTGGAGTTTCCCAAAAGGTGTGGGTCTTCACAAGGGTTGTGGAGCTTGCCAATGGCTCTGAATCTTCCCAGGGTTCTGCACATTCCCAAGGGCTCTGCACATTCCCAATGGTTCTGCACCCTCTTCAGCACCATGTGCCCTCCCAAGGGATGCACATGGGTGGGAGGAACACAGGAGGTTGGGATGGAGGCACAGGGGGCACCCAGAAGAAGGGCCAAGGTGGGATTTTTGGCACTTTCTTTAGCACCTTGTGCCCACCCAGGGGATGCACGTGGGTGGGTGGAACACGGGAGGCTGGGATGGAGCCACAGAGGGCACCCAAAGGAAGGACCAAGGAGGGAATTTCGGGGAACCTCACCCCGGTATCACTGACCCCCATCTCTTCCAGCGCCCGGCACCACTCGATGCTGACTCTCCCCCCGGCGTGCCGCACCCCCCTGTCCCCACGCCATGTCCCAGCGGAGCCGCTGTCCCTGTCCCTCTGGCAGCCCCGCGTGTCCCTGCAGCCCCAGGCCATGAGCGGGCCCCGGCGGCGGGGAGCAGAGCTGCGGGATGGCCTCGCTGGACCTGCCCTACCGCTGCCCGCGCTGCGGCGAGCACAAGCGCTTCCGCAGCCTGTCCTCGCTGCGCGCCCACCTGGAGTACAACCACACCTACGAGACCCTCTACGTGCTCTCCAAGACCAACAGCATCTGCGACGCCGCCGTCTTCCCGCTGGCCGCCGACGCGGCCCTGCTGGCCCCGGCCGCCCGCAGGGACTACTTTGAGAGCACCTCGTTCCAGGGCAAGGACCAGCGCTTCTCCTGCGACCTGGTCCCCGCCGACGAGCTGGAGCCAGCGCCGCCGTCGTCGCCATCGCCGCGCTATGTGCACGAGATCGAGATCCCGCTGAGCGAGATCTTCAGCCGCGGCAAGGCCGTGGCGCCCGCGCCCGGCCCGCCCGCCGCCGCCGACGCGGCCTACGAGGAGGGCCTGGCCCGCCTCAAGATCCGCGCCTTCGAGAAGCTGGAGGTGGACAAGAGGCTGGAGAAGCTGACGGAGGAGGTGGAGCAGAAGATTGCCTCGCAGGTGGGCCGGCTGCAGGTGGAGCTGGACCGCAAGAGCTCAGAGCTGGAGAAGGCCAAGCAGGAGAGCCTGCGACTGAGCCGGGAGAAGCAGGAGCTGGAGGACCGCGCCTCGGAGCTGTCCCGCCAGGTGGACGTCAGCGTGGAGATGCTGGCCTCCCTCAAGCAGGACCTGGTGCAGAAGGAGCAGGAGCTCACCCGGAAGCAGCAGTGAGTGCTTTGTCCCTGTCCCAGGTGTCGGGTGGGAAGAAAGGGATGCCTGGCAGTGAGTCCCACAGAACCTGAGGCTGCCCCATCCCTGGAGGGGTTCAAGGCCAGGTTGGACAGGGTTTGGAGCAGTGGGGAATGGTGGAAGGTGACCCTGCCCATGGTGGGGTTGGAATGAGATGAGCTTTGGGGTCTCTTCAATCCAAACAATTCCCTAAGTTCAGAGGAGCCCAATACCACCACCCCAGGGCCAGGGCTCAGGGACAGCCCTTTGGTGATGCCCATCAGCATCCTCCCTTATCAGGTTCTGCATCTTCTTCCACCACTCAGTGTCCACACAGACCTGGGCCCCTCCATGGCTGAGTCATGGCGAGCCATGCCCTGTCCCAGTGCCACCAGCATTCCCAGGACATGGCCAGGCTGGGAATCAGTGAGCTACACATTGGTTTGGGTTGAAGGAACCTTGAATTCCACCTCATCCCCACCCCCTGCCATGGCCGTGCCAAATTCCAGGTTTTTCTCCCAGAGGGAGCGTGGGGCAGCCCAAGCAGTGCCATGTCCATTTACTGTTCAGCCTGTGGCACTGCCATCCTCATTTCCACCCTGTATTCCCCTCCCAACACCCCCTGCCCACCCCAAGGCCGCTGCTGAGCGTCCCTCCAGTGCAGTGTTGGGTCATTCTCCCCCTTGGTGCTGTCCAAACCAACCAGACCTCGCAAATCAGGAGCTGGAGCAAATCAGGAGGGGCCCAAATCAGTGAGGAGTTTGGGGGGGACAGGCACGGCTGTGTTGGGCTGGGAGCACTGCTGGGATTCCTGAAGGAATTGCTTTGATTCCTGTCATCCTCTGCACACTTGTGAATGACTTTGACTCCAAAATAATGACCTGGCTCAGGAACAGGTCTCCCAGGGTGGGGGGATGGCCTGGGCGAGGAATGGGGTGGCCTGGGGCTGGATAAGGACACCTCCAGGTTTGGGGGCATGGTTTGTGGGACAGGCACTGAGGGGTTTGGGGGCATGGCTGTGGGACAGGCACTGAGGGGTTTGGGGGTATGGCTGTGGGACAGGCACTGAGGGGTTTGGGGGCATGGCTGTGGGACAGGCACTGAGGGGTTTGGGGGCATGGCTGTGGGACAGGCACTGAGGGGTTTGGGGGTATGGCTGTGGGACAGGCACTGAGGGGTTTGGGGGCATGGCTGTGGGACAGGCACTGAGGGGTTTGGGGGTATGGCTGTGGGACAGGCACTGAGGGGTTTGGGGGCATGGCTGTGGGACAGGCACTGAGGGGTTTGGGGGCTGCCTCGTGGGTGCTGTCCGGGGACACCTTGGGGATGTGTGGTGAGGGAATTAAGGACACCAGCACGGATGAGTCTGGGGCAGGGCCTGGAGACAGCTAGACAGGGTAAATAGAGGGTCAAATGTCTCTTCATGGAACCTGGAAAATGTTACCCCCTATAACCCTGGGTTTATGCCCCAAAACTACCTCCTGGACCTCTCATTCCTCAGAGAAACCCTCCTGCCCCTCACCTGTCCCCAAACTCCTCCACCCCAAGGGACAAAATCCCCTGTGAGGTTGCAGGAAGAGCATGGGAAGCACTGGTGGTGAGAGGAGGTTTTCTCCTGGATGTGAGGAAGTCATCAGAAATCATTTTAATCAGCAAAGCCTTCCCTGGAAACACTGTGGGGACATTCCCCAGCTCCCAGACACCATGAAGCTGATGTCCTCCTGGGAGACCTTTGGCTCTGGGCTCCGTTTCCTCTGCCAGGAGTGTTTTTCCACCCAGTCCATGGGAATGAGAGAGACACAGGTGATAGCAATCAGCATCACCTTACAGCTGCTGCCCAGCTCCACATTTGCCTTCCAAATCCCCTGGGGCCCCTTCCAGGATCCTTCCCAGAGCACCCCCAGAGCTCCCAGGCTCTGCCTGCAAGTGGCAGGTTGAGGAGAAATTATTCGATAATTAATTGGTGATTAATTGGTAATTGATAGCCAGCAGTGGGAATTGTGTCACTAAAGAGCTGCCCCCTCCTTTCCCTTCGTGCTTCTGGGCAGATCATTGTGTCCAGGTGTCCGAGGTCAGCTATGTGTGATCAGGTTTGGTGTCCAGGTGTGCACAGGCAGGGCTCTGGGGTCACCTCTGTGTGATCAGGTGTCCGAGGCCAGCTGTGTGCTTGGGTTTCTGTGCCCAGGTGTGAGCTAGGTGTGCCTGGTCAGGTGTGTGTGCTTGGGTTTCTGTGCTCAGGTGTGAGCTAGGTGTGCCTGGTCAGGTATCTGAGGTCAGGTGTGTGCTTGGGTTTCTGTGCTCAGGTTGGTGTGTCTAAGTGTGCCTGTCCAAGGCCAGATGTGCCCCAGACAGGCGTACAAAGCTGGGTTTGTGCCTCTTCAGGGCTTCCTGGATGCTATGGGTGTGTGTGTGCCTCACCAGCAGTGCAGGTGTGAGCAGCTGTGCCTGGGATGTGTTCACGAGGGTGCTCGTGGGATGGTTGGGTGGGAAGAGACCTCAGACCCCACCCAGTGCCACCCCTGCCATGGCAGGGACACCTCCCACTGTCCCAGGTGCTCCAGCCCCAGTGTCCAGCCTGGCCTGGGCACTGCCAGGGATCCAGGGGCAGCCACAGCTGCTCTGGTCACCTGGGCTTTGCACCCTCCCCATGCTGCCTGGCTCTGTGTGTGTGTGTGTGTGTCTGTGTGTGCCATGCTGAGTGCTGGATTTGTGCTCTCCTGGGGCTGTGTGGGGCACTCAGGTGTGCAGGACAGGGCTCTGTGTGTGTGTGTGCCTGCCCATGTGTCCCTGGCTATGTCTGTGTGCCTGTCCCTGTGAGTGTGTGTGTGTACCTGGTGCACACCTGGGTGTTCCTGGAGCACATCCATGTGCAGGACTGTGGTGGCCACGTGTGTTTGGGCCGTGTGGACTCACTGGTGTGTCTGTGCCCATGCCCTCGTGTGCCCCACTGGTTTTTGGGGAGCAGATGAGGACACAGGGTGTTTGTGCCTCACTGGTGTGTCTGTGCCCATGCCCCCATGTGCTTCCCTGGTTTTTGGGGAGCAGATGAGGACACGGTGTCTGTGCCTCACTGGTGTGTCTGTGCCCATGCCCTCGTGTTCTTCCCTGGTTTTTGGGGAGCAGATGAGGACGGTGGGTGTTTGTGCAGGGTGGGGTCAGCTGGGGTCACAGCTGCTGTCACACATTTTGGGGCAAACAGCCCTGCTGCAGGCTCAGAGCTCCTGAGCACCTGCTAATTAATGTGTTAATGAGGGAGCTGGGGCCTTGCAACCACCGGGCTGAGCAGGGTTTAAGGGTGTCACTGCCATCCTCCTCCCTCACCCTGTCACACCATCATCATCCTCTTCCCTCTGCTCCATCGTGCTCAGGAGCCTGATTCCAGTCCTGGGAGCGATGGATAGGATGGGGATGTCACCTCGCCCCTAAAACAACAACATCCCCCTGCATGATGGGAGCATCCCTTCATCCCTGTCCTGCCCCAGCCCATCCCAGGGCTGGCACAGACCCGGACCAGGCTGGGGATGGAACAGCCCAGGTGTGCTCGGGTGTGTCCCAGCTGGGCACAGGGCTGGAGGGGTTGAGTGGGGTGGGGATGGAACAGCCCAGGTGTGCCCAGGTGTGCTCAGATGTGCTCAGGAGTGTCCCAGCTGCACGCAGGGCTGGAGGCACTGGTGCAGGCTGGGGATGGAACAGCCCAGGTGTGCTCGGGTGTGTCCCAGCTGGGCACAGGGCTGGAGGAGCTGAGTGGGGTGGGGATGGAACAGCTCAGGTGTGCTCAGGTGTGTCCCAGCTGCACACAGGGCTGGAGGCGCTGAGCAGGGTGGGGATGGAGCTGCGGGGACCCGTGGGCAGCCCCGGTGTCACCGATGGTCCCCGTGCCAGGGAGGTGCTGCAGATCGATCAGTTCCTGAAGGAGACGGCGGCGCGGGAGGCCAACGCCAAGGTGCGGCTGCAGCACTTCATCGAGGAGCTGCTGGACCGCGCCGACCGCGCCGAGAAGCAGCTGCAGATCATCAGCAGCAGCTGCGGCACCACCCCCAATGGCAGCCTGGGCCGCTGCGGCACCCCGGCCAGCAAGGCCATCGCCCGAGCGGGACCTCTGCGGGCACAGGCACGGCACGGACTCGGGAGGGCCACCGGGGGATCCGGGAATGTGTCCGAGGGATTCGGGAATGTGTCCGAGGGATTCGGGAATGAGCCCGGGGTATTCGGGAATGTGTCCGAGGGATTCGGGAATGAGCCCAGGGGATTTGGGGATGCGCCCGGGGGATCCGGGAGCGTGTTCGGGGGATTCGGGAATGTGCCCGAGGGATTCGGGAATGAGCCCGATGGATTCGGGAATGCGCCCGAGGGATTCGGGAATGAGCCTAGGGGATTCGGGAAGGAGCCCGGGGGCTTCGTGAGCGCGCCCAGGGCATCGGGAAAGCGCCCGGGGCATCGGGAATGCGCCCGGGATTCGGGGATGTGCCCAGGGGATTCGGGAATGCGCCCGGGTGGATTCGGGAATGCGCCCGGTGCTTTGGGAATGAGCCCGGGGGATTTGGGAATTCACCGTCCGCATTGGAAATTCACCCTCTGCTTCGGGAATGCGCCCGGGGACTTGGGGAATTCACGTGAGGGCTTCGGAAATGCACCCGGGACCTTCGGGAATTCACCCTCTGCTTCGGGAATGTGCCCTGGGCTTCCATAAGCAACCTTGGCCTCAGGAGTGCACCCCTGGGTCTCCTGCGCCAGGGCCCGAGCGGGGCAGTATAGGAACCCCATCTCCTTCCCGTGAGGAATGGATAATCCTGGGGGCCACAAAGAGAAGCTATTTCTCCGTGGGTTGATGTTCCCGTGGCGCTGGGCGGTGCTGGAGGTGCCGCTGGGTGAGCGGGGTGCCCTCCCTCGCTGGGATGTGCCACGTTGTCCCCTCTTGTCCCCTGTCCCCGCAGAGAGAGCGGCACCCGGGCTCGGCGGTGGCCGTGCACGGTCCCTACGGCGGCGTGGCCAACCAGCGCTCCTCCTCCAGCACCGGGTGAGTACCCGGCCCTGCCCACCGGGATTTTAACGGGATTTTAACAGGATATTAACAGGATTTTAGCGGAATTTTAACAGGATGGTGGGAAGGGGGTGCACGCCCGGCGAGCACTGTACTGGGACATCCTCTACTGGAATAATTGCCAATATAGCCGGATGGGATGTGCCTGAGCTTGTCTGGCCATTGCTGCTTGACCAAACAGTAGCACTGTGGTGTTTCACCCCACAGACTCTTTTGGCCAGCTGGGTGTTAGAGACAAGTCCAGGCTTGCAGGAGCTCAGGTTTGCCTTTGGTGGAGAAGCTTTAAGGTGATGGTGAAGGAAAGGAGTCGGTTCTGATGAAGGGTTTGGATCCAGAGCTTTATTCTGGCCCACAGGCCTCTGAATCCAGCAACAGCTCCAACAGAACTCCCTGAGCCCGTGGTTGCTGTCCTTTTAACCCCGGGGAGAGGGGAGGGAAGGGATAGGGAGCCACCAGCCAGGTACAGGAGGGGAGGGACAAAGGACACCTGGATGGCCCAATGCCCCCCAGGGGTAGGGGATATCTTTTGAATTCTGCCAATCACTCTGGGATGCCAGGATTAACAGACAGTGCTGGGCAGGGGTCAGGGAAAGGCGAGGTGACTGACACACCTGGGGAAGGAATGTTCAGGGGGAAACCCGGGGTGTCTGAGGCAAACCCCGATATCACAGCACAACAAACCCGGGGTATCTGGGGCAAACCCCGACATCACACCACAACAATCCCATCCCCAGGGCCTCGAGCCGGGCCAAGGCGGTGTCGCAGAGCTCGGGCTGCTACGACAGTGACAGTGCAGAGCCGTGTCCCACAGACGACACGGCCGAGGGCCCCCCATACCCGGCCCGGGAGGCGCGGGGCTCGGGACTGCGGCGCCAGGCCATCCAGAACTGGCACCGCCGGCCCTACCGCAACAGCACCGAGGGCGAGGAGGGCGACGTGTCCGACGTGGGCTCCCGCACCACCGAGTCCGAGGCTGAGGCCTGGGAGCCCGAGGGACCGGGATCCGCCGCGGCCCGACCGCCCGGAGGCTGCCGCCTGACCGGTGAGAGAGCAGCGGGCCCTGGGGGCCGGGAGGTGAAGGGGGTGAGAGCACTGAGGGTCTTTGGGGCTGGGAGGTGAAGGGAGTGAGAGCACTGAGGGTTCTTGGGGCCGGGAGGTGAAGGCCGGGGTAGCTGGAAGCCGTGGGACGGGGATGGAGCTTCCCTCACCCGGGGATGGAGCTTCCCTCACCCGGGATGGAGTTTCCCTCACTTGGGGATGGAGCTTCCCTCACCTGCTGCTCTCCCCAGTGGCCACGGATGCCGTATGTCCTGCGGGCAGGCCCGAGGGCGCCGGGGGCAAGGTGTGCCGGCTGGAGCGGGACAGCCCGGGCCACTGCAGCGAGGTGATCAGCCCCGAGATCCTCAAGATGAGGGCGGCTCTCTTCTGCATCTTCACCTACCTGGACACCAAGACGCTGCTGCGCGCGGCAGAGGTGTGCAAGGACTGGAAGTTCGTGGCCCGGCACCCGGCTGTGTGGACACGGGTGCTGCTGGAGAATGCCAGGGTCTCCTCCAAGGTACTGGGGAGGGGGTGACACCCCCTGGGGCGCGGCCTTGCTTCTAGAAGGGTAGAGCTGGGTGAGCATCTCCCTGGTGGCCGGGATGGTTGTGCCATTGTGGTCATGGGGGACACAGGTGGGTGCTTGCTCTAGTGGTGGAGGTGTTGCAGGTGAATGCTGGAGGACAGGAGCTCACCCCAGCACAGGTTTGCGTGTGCTTTTGTGGTCACACCCATGGTTTTGTGGTCACACCCATGGTTTTGTGGTCACGCCCATGAATTCATGGCACATGTTCTGCCACGGCCTCGTGTGTGCACCTCCACCTGTTTCTGCCACGTGTGTGCACAGCCACGCTGGGTGGTGTGGGATGTGCTGGGGTGTCCCTGGCAGTGACTGCCACCGTTGTGCCCCAGTTCCTGGCCATGCTGTCCCAGTGGTGCACCCAGATGCATTCCCTCACCCTCCAAAACCTGAAGCCACGACAGCGGGGCAAGAAGGAGAGCAAGGAGGATTACATGAAGAGCACACGGTGAGTCCCCGTGTCCCCTTGTCCCTGTGTCCCCCTGTCCCTGTGTCCCCTGTCCCCTTGTCCCCTGTCCCCGTGTCCCCCTCCCACAGCCGGAGCTGCTGCTCCTCAGGGCTGCTGCTGCTGCAGCTCCCTGAACCCCAACATTTCCACAACAAATCCGCTGTGGGATTGGGGTGTCCTGGAGCCGGGGGTGCCCGTGGGCCATGTCCCCCTCCTGGGCCGGTCACAGGAGGGTGGGCAGGGCTCCTGATGCTGGCTCTGTGCTGGCAGGGGCTGCCTGGAAGCGGGGCTGGAGTCGCTGCTCAAGGCCACGGGCAGCAACCTGCTGATCCTGCGCATCTCGCATTGCCCCAACGTGCTGACCGACCGCTCGCTCTGGCTGGCCAGCTGCTACTGCCGCGCCCTGCAGGCCGTCACCTACCGGTGAGCATGGCCCCAGGGCCACCACAGCGAGGGACAGGGCTGGGGACACCAGGGGACAGGGCTGGGACAGGGCTGGGGACACCAGAGGGACAGGGCTAGGGGCACCCACGGGGACAGGGCTGGGAATACTACGGGGACAGCACTGCTACTGCTGCACCCTGCAGGCTGTCACCTACCGGTGGGCATGGCCTCAGTGCCACCACAGCAAGGGACAGGGCTGGGGATACCGTGGAACAGGCTGGGGGCACCCATGGGGACAGGGCTGGGGACACCATGGGGACAGGTCTGGAGACACCCCAGGACAGCGCTGGGGATACCATGGGGACAGGGCTAGGGACACCATGGGGACAGGGCTGGGAGCACCCACGGGGTATGCTGGGATCACCCTGTTCCCTGGCAGAGCACAGGGACAGGGCTGGGGACACCCCAGGGTGGGATCACCCCCATTCCCTGACAGAGCATGGCCCACCTGCCCACCTGCAAAAGACCTGCCTGTCCATGGCAGCCCCAGTGTCCAGCTGTCCCTGCAGCTCCCATCCCTTCCAGGCTGTTCCCATGCAGGTGTTTCGCTTCCAGCTCCATTCCCATCACTCCATTACTGAGCTCATCCTGGCTGGATGGGCCGAGGGCTTGGCAAGGAGGCAGCACGTTGTGGCAGAGAAGGGTGAGGAGGAGGTGCCCAGTGAGGTCCCACCTGGTTGTCACCCCTGATGAAGGATCCCAGTGGAGGGAAGAGCTCAGGGTCCCTCTCTCCTGGGAGGGAGGAACAGCTCTGCCAAGGGAGAGCTGAGATTCAGCTTGGACACCTTGCCTGAGGTCAAGGACACAAGACATGGTGAACCTGGAGGAGGTCACAGGTCCTGGAGGGCATCACTGGCCACTCTTTGGTTTTGGCCACCTGTGGAGACAGGGTTGGCCTTCCCTCCACCCTCCAGAGGCTGATCCTGGCTCTGCTGCACCTGCAGACAACCACCTCAGCCTCATGCAGGCAGGACAGAGAATCCTCCAGGTGGGAAAGCACATCCAGCCACTCCCCTGGCGTGACCCCCAAGAGCCCAGAGCCGGCTCTGACCCACACCACAAGACAGGAGAGAGCCCAGAGCTGCCAGGTTGGGCTCCAGTGCTGCTCCTTTGGCTGTTCCCAGGGCAGCAGAGCGAGCCTGAGCTCTCCTGGCACATCCTGAGCTGTGCCTGTGACTCACGCTCTGATTAACCTGCTGCTCTTGGCACCTGCTCCAGAACAGAGGTGTGAGGCACCCAAGATAACACCTAGCCTTATTTTTAGTTCTGAAGTGGGACATTGAGACTTGGGAAGCACAGCCTCGGTCCCTGGGAGGCTCCTGGTGTGGCGGCACAGCCTGGGGACTGTTTGGGCTGGTGGCATCAGGGTGGTGCTCTCTGGCACCTCTCCCCAGATCTGGGCTCCCCCCCAGCTCATGACAAACCCACACCTCCCCTGCCCTGCTCAGCACCCAGGGGGCTTCTCCTGGTACCTCCAAGGACACCAAGGAGGAGCCACAGCAAACCCCTGCAGGGACATTTGGCCAAGAGCCACCCACAGCCACAGAGCAGGGACAGAGGCCATGGAACAGCCCCTGCCCCTGGCTGGGGTGTCCTTCCAGCCCTGGCACTGTCCCCATCCTGGCCAGGAGGTGACAAGGGACACCAAAGCAGTGTGACTGCAGGGACAGGGACAGGCTCTGTCCCCTGCAGGGACACACGGCCTGGCAGCCTCTGCCAGTCACTTATCACCTTGGCATGTGGGAGGTGCATCTGCTGAACCTTCCATGTTCAACCTCCCCTTCATCTCTCATCCCCCTCTTCACCTCCCGCACCTCCCATGTTCAACCTCCCCTTCATCCCTGCTGCCCCTCCTCACCTCCAGAACCTCCCATGTTCAACCTCCTCTTCCTCCCTCCTGCCTCTCCTCACCTCCAGAATCTTCCATGTTCAACCTCCCCTTCATCCTTCATCCCCCTCTTCACTTCCAGAGCCTTCCACATTCAACCTCTCCTTCCTCCCTCCTGCCCCTCTTCATCTCCAGAACCTTCCATGTTCAACCTCTCCTTCCTCCTCTCCCCCCCAGCCCTCTCCTGCTCTGCACCATTCCAGGTGGGAATGCCCCAGCCCTCCTGCACAGGGTCCTGCTGGGCTGGCTGCTCCAGGGGCAGCTCCTGGGCTGTAAATACTGACCAGCATGGTACCTGTGTGTGCTCCAGGGCTGTAAATAATGCCCAGACTGGTACTGTGTGTGCTCCAGGGCTGTAAATAATGCCCACACTGGTACCCCTGGGTGCTCCAGGGCTGTAAATAGTGCCCAGACTGGCACCCCTGGGTGCTCCTGGGCTGTAAATAATGCCCAGACTGGCACCCCTGGGTGCTCCAGGGCTGTAAATAATGCCCAGACTGGCACCCCTGGGTGCTCCTGGGGGATGCAGCCCCAGCCCAGGGTGGCACTGTTGCTCCTGAAGCCATCATGTGTCCCCTGTGTTGTTTCAGGAGCTCCACGGACCCCGTGGGCCATGAGGTGATCTGGGCCCTGGGAGCAGGCTGCAGGGACATCATCTCCCTGCAGGTCGCACCTCTGCATCCCTGGTAAGGCCTGGGAACACACAATGGACTGGGTGGGGAGGGACACACCCTGGGCCACCCCTGCCATGGCAGGGACACCTCCCACTGTCCCAGGCTGCTCCCAGCCCTGTCCAGCCTGGCCTTGGGCACTGCCAGGGGTGGAATTGGGTTAGGAGGCGGCCATGCTGAGTGTGGAAAGGATTTGAAAGGTTCTGCCAGAACCTGATTTGCTTAGGGGATGAGCAGCAGTCCTGGAGCCCAGCCCGTGGTTCAGGAGCTCATTCCATCCTTCCCTGTGCAAACTGGGAGTGCTGGGTGTCTGCACCTGCCTGCTGAGCTGGAGTGTTCCAGGGAGGCTGCTGACATCCAGATGAAAGGGATCTGTGCTGGGTTTGGGAGGGGGCACTGAGCATCAAAGGCTGGCTGGGCTCTCCCTGCTCAGCAGCAGCAGTAAGGTGGAATCACAGAACCCTGGAATGGTTTGGCTTGGACGAAACCTTAAACACTGTCCAGTGCCACCCCTGCCATGAGCAGGGACACCTCCCCCTGTCCCAGGGTGCCCCAAGCCACTCCAGCCTGGCCTTGGGCACTGCCAGGGCTCCAGGGGCAGCTACAGCTGCTCTGGGCAAGGTTTGGGTGCTGGGCACGCGGAGCTGCCCTGTCCCCGTGGCAGTGCCCATGCGGGGACACCCAGGGTGACCCCCGGGTGCTGGGGTGGGTGAGCTCTGGGTGCAGCCCCTCTGGGCAGTGCCTGGGGGTGTGGGTGGGTGGCCGTGCCACCGCAGCTGTTGTCCCTGTGTCCCCAGCCAGCAGCCCACCCGCTTCAGCAACCGCTGCCTGCAGATGATCGGGCGCTGCTGGCCCCACCTGCGCGCGCTCGGCGTCGGCGGCGCCGGCTGCGGCCTGCAGGGACTGGCATCCCTAGGTAGGAATGGTGGGATTGTGGGTCACTGGGGTGGAGAGGGGCTCTGGGGGCATCAACACACCCTGTGCTCCATGCCCAGCCTGTGCCCCATGCCCAGCCTGTCCCCGGCCCAGGGAACTCAGGATATGGGTCACTGGGCTGGGGAGGGGCTCTGGGGGCATCAATACACCCTGTGCCCCATGCCCAGCCTGTCCCCACACCAGCACTTGGGATCATGGGTCACACAGTGGGTCACTGGGCTTGGGGAGGATCCAAGGGCCACCAACCCACCCTGTGCCCAATGTCCACCTTGCCCCAGCTCAGCACTCAGGATCATGGGTCACACAATGAGTCACTGGGCTTGGAAAAGGTCTTTGGGATTGCCAAATCCACCCTGTGCCCAATGCCCACCATGTCACCAGCCTAGGGCACCTCCAGGCACTCCCTGGGCACCTCCAGGGGTGGAGACTCCAACCCTCCCCGGGCACCACCCCCTCCTGCTCTGAAGGGACAAGGACAGGGCAGAGAGGTGCTCCTGGTGTCCCTGTGCAGAAGCCCACCCATCCCAAGCTCCATGGGTGCTCCTGGTGCCCCCAGCCCCTGTCCCCGGGCTGTCCTGGTCCCCTCCCCATGGTGCTGATGATGGCTGTGTGTGTCCCCAGCCCGGAACTGCATGAGGCTGCAGGTGCTGGAGCTGGACCACGTGGCCGAGATCAACCAGGAGGTGGCAGCTGAGGTGTGCCGGGAGGGGCTCAAGGGGCTGGAGATGCTGGTGCTCACCTCCACGCCGGTGACCCCCAAGGCCCTGCTGCACTTCAACAGTGAGTAGCACTGCCAGGGCATGGCCTGTTGGCACTGGGACCTGCTGGGAGCTCTCTGGGTATCCAGCATCCCCCACCAGGGATGGGCCAGGGAGAGCTGATCTTACCTTGGGCCAGGGGGAGGATGGAGATGCTCCCTCCATGGCCCCAGGGTAACCAGTCCTCGGTGTTTGTGACACACCTGAGGCTTGTGACACACCTGAAGGCATTGGCCAGGCCAGGAGGTGCAGAGCCCCAGGAGGGCCTGTCCTGGTGATCACAGCTTGGGTGGCCATGGCTGGGATCCCTGTGGGTGGCAGAGACAGGGATGCCCAGGGGAGAGGGAGGACCCCAGTTTGGGATGGTGTGGTGGTGTGAGATCCTCAGGATGAGGTGAGAGATGAGAATTTGACTCCATGTCCTCAGAAGGCTGATTTATTATGATATGATATGATATGATATATATAATGTTATATATTATATATATGATTATATATGATTATATTATATTATATATGATTATATTATATTATATTGTATTATATTATATTTACGAAAACTATACTAAAGAAATAGAAAGGATACATCAGAAGGCTAGAAAATAATGAATAATAAAAACCCATGACTGATCAGAGAGTCCAACACAGCTGGACTGGGATTGGTCATTAATTAAAAACAATTTACATGGAACCAATCAAAGATGCACCTGTTGGTGAGCAACTTCCAGAGCACATTCCAAGCAATCACATAATTGTTGTTTACATTTATTTTCTTAGGCCTCTCAGCTTCTCAGGAGAAAAATCCTGGGCAAAGAAGATTTTTCAAAAAATATGACAGTGACAGGGCAGGGCAGCCAGGGCCATCTCACAGCCCATGGTCCCCCTGCCCAGACCCTGGCCAGGCCTCGTCCATCCTCAGGGAGAGTAGTCCCCACACACAGGGGGGTAACTGGGCTCCCTGCTGGCCCTGGGGAGGAGATCCAGGTGCTGTCTGTGCCCCCAGGTGTATGCAGGAACCTGAAATCCATCGTGGTGCAGGTGGGCATTGTGGACTACTTCAAGGAGCCCCACAGCCCCGAGGCCCGGAAGATGTTTGAGGAGATGGTGAACAAACTGCAGGTAAAGGAGCCCAGTCCCAGCTCTCAGGGTGGCACCAGCCCTGTGTCCTGCCCGTGGCAGGGGCAGAAATGTCCCCCCTCTCCCTCCCTCCCCTCTTTCCTTCCCAAGGCAGGGATTTGAGGTGTTCCTCTCTCTCCCTCCCTTGTTCTGTGTCCTTCTCATGGCAGGGATTCTTCTGTTCTTCCCTTGCCCCTTTCTTCCCCATGGCAATTTTGGAGAATTGGCAAATGCATGGAGAATTTGGGGCATTCTCCCTTTTCCCTCCTCACCCCATGGCAGGATTTGGGGCATTCACCTCACCCCATGGCAGGATTTGGGGTGTTCCCCTGTCCCTCTCTCACCCCATGGCAGGATTTGGGGAGTTCTCCTTTCCCCCCTCACCCCATGGCAGGATTTGGGGGGGTTCCCCTGTCCCTCCCTCACCCCATGGCAAGATTTGGGGCATTCCCCTGTCCCTCCCTCACCCCACTGGAGGATTTGGGGCATTCCCCCATTCCCCCCTCACCCCATGGCAGGATTTGGGGCATTCCCTGGTTCCCCCTCACCCCATGGCAGGATTTGGGCAGGATTTGGGGTGTTCCTTTCCCCTCCCCATGGATCAGTGGCTCTGTTGGCTCCCCCCAACCCCTCTGTCTGCTCCTCCTGTTTCAGGCCCTGAGGAAAAGGCCTGGCTTCTCCAAGATCTTACACATCAAGGTGGAAGGAGGCTGTTAGCCCTTCAGGGAGCCCAAAGCACATTCCCTGCTCTGCCCAGAGCCCCGAGGGGCCGGACGGGGACCCCCGATCGGGCACCAGGAACCCCAAACTCGCAGCCTTTGGGGACCCCCCGGGTGACAAGGTGCTACTCAAGGACAAGTTTTGGCTGTCCCCAGAGCCAGGGCCGTGCTCTTTGCCAGGAGGAGGATGGTTTTGCAGCCCTGCAGCTGCTCCTCACCCAGGATCCGTGTTTGGGGACAGCTTTTCTGCTGATCTCTGCTTTGGGGATCCCTGATCCCATTCTGGGGCTGGGCTGGCCACTGCAGCCCCAGGTGCTGGACCTGGGCTGGGAAGGGGCTGCTCCTCCCCCAGCATTGCCCAGGGTTTCTGCTCCTTTTCCTGTGGGATTTGGCACAGGGGCACCTGAACCCAGGAAATGCTCCCAGGAGCCAGCAGAGCACGAGGCCAGGAGCAGAGCTGCACCTCGGGCAGCCACAGGGCACAGGAGAGATGGGCGCTCCTCCAGAGGGCTCCAGCCTCACCTCCTCTCCTCCAAACCCTCCTGCCAAGGCAATAAACCATCTCCAGATCCTCACCCACCAGGAAACACGGGTCACACTCCTGTCCCCAACATCCCCAGACTCCATCTGGGGTCAGGGTCCCATGTGGAGAGAGGGACTGACACAGGACACCCACGTTTGCCTTCCCCAGCAGCCTGAAGGAGAAACCCTGGCCAGAATATCCTGAAATGATCCTGGGAAAAGCACCAACCAACAGCCCTGGCTGATCCTTATCTACAGCCACCATTTTCTAATTCTGATTTTTCTTCTGAGTGCCCTCAGCCTGCAAGGACGTCATCATCATCCCCGGAACATCCTTTTTCCATGGGAAAAGGCTTTGGAAAGGCATCCAGCAGGGTCAGGCATCTCCATCCTCCACCCTGGGGAGAAGGTAGCAGGAGGTGGCCCTGGGGCTGGGGACACCACCAGAGCACTGCCAGCAGTGGGGACAGCCCAGCCTTACCCACAGCCCCAGCTCCTGTCCTTGGGCTGAGCAGAGAAGAGACTGGGACAGTGGATCTGGGGTTTTCCCTCCTCTCTGGACCAGCCCTGCAGGTTTTGATGCCTGCTGCTCCCCTCCCAGAGCCTGTCCCCTGCCCAGCCCTCACATGGAGTATCCCCCAGGAGGGACTGGCTGCAGATCCAGCACCATGTCCCTCAGCCATGGCACAAGAGCTGCTGACCTCAGCTGGGGCTGCCACACAGCCCGTGGGGAACCCCAGAGCAAGGAGAATCACCCCAAATCACCGAGGCTGGTGGAGCTGGAGGCAGCTCAAGACCCTTCAGCCTCCCTCCATCCTGCCTGCTCTGAAGCAGGATGGGGTTTTGTGG
This sequence comes from Melozone crissalis, assembly GCF_028551555.1. Taxonomy (NCBI): domain Eukaryota; kingdom Metazoa; phylum Chordata; class Aves; order Passeriformes; family Passerellidae; genus Melozone; species Melozone crissalis. Next base: position 1,165,538 of record NW_026535784.1, on the reverse strand, counting down.
CCACAGCCCCGTGGGAATCAGCCCCGCTCCCCCTCCCATGCTGCTTTCCAGGAGAAGGCTGTTCCTGAATGCACAAAATGTGGGAGCCCAAACACACCTGCGAGAAGCTCCTGCGCCCCCAGATCCCACGGATGAGCTCCTGACTCCCTGCCATGCCCACCATGGGTTTACCTCCACCCTGAGGAGCCTGGCACATTCCTAACCCTGGGGCAAGGGGTGCTCCAACCAGCAAAAACCACCCAGCAGAGCTACAACCCCCAGGAGCAGGAGCATGGCCCAGTGGAGATGGCAGCACCACAGCACAGGGACTCGTGGAATTCCCTTAAAAACAAAAACAAAACAAAGTACCTATTTATTTCTATAAAGAGAAGAAGGAAAAAAAAAAAGATTTTCAAGGAAAATTATATACTCAGCATGTTTATACACTCTATGCTTAAAGACTCTCATGGCCCAGAGGGGTGCCCAAGCCTGGAGGTGGCTGCTCTGGGTGTGCCTGGAGCCTCTCCTGGCTCCTGGGAGGGCGAGGATGAGGAGATGGAGAGAGAGGAGGTTTGAGGACTCTCAGAGAAACCTTCTGTGCCAGAAGAAGGGGTCATGACTGTGTGTGTGGTGGCATTGGTGACCCTGTGACATCCCCATCCCTGCGCTGCCCACGGGGCTTTGGAGGCACGGCAGAACTCTCTCCTGGATTCCTGGTGCATCCACCCCCAGGAGCTCTCCTGGATTCCTGATGCATCTCCAGGAGCCTCTCCTGGATTCCTGGTGCATCCATCCCCAGGAGCCTCTCCTGGATCCTTTGTGCATCCCCAGGAGCTCTCCTGGATTCCTGATGCATCTCCAGGAGCCTCTCCTGGATCCTTTGTGCATCCCCAGGAGTCTCTCCTGGATTCCTGGTGCATCCCCAGGAGCAGATCAAACCCTCACCTCTGCTCGGGGCATTCCCGAAAAACCCAGCTCAGCAAAGCCACGTTTTTACACAAATCCTCTGATGGCACAAGACCTTGAGTGGGTTCAAGGATGAGAAGATGGAAAGTGGGGATTTCTCCCTGTTTTACTTGGGCTTGAGTGGATCCCTTCCTCCTCCTCCTCGTCGGCTGGGGATGAAGGCGGCTGGCACAGTGACAGGAGCGGTGGGAAGGAGGGCCCTCCTGGTGGCTCCTAATTGCCCAGCTTGTTAACGAGCTCATTGAGGGCTCTGAAATGCCAGAAGGATCCTGCCCCTGCTGCTTCCCCTGCCCTGTCCCGCAGGGTTCCTTGCGGGGGGCTCCGGCCACGCTGGCCCTGGTCCTGGATTCACCCTGGATTCAGCCCTGGATTCATCCTGGATTCACCCCTGAATTCAGCCCTGGATTCACCCCTGGATTCACCGGAGCCTCAGCCCCATTTCCTCTGGAAGTGATGGGAAACACCCAGAAATGCCGAATTTCCTGGGAAAGCCTTCAAGGCACACAGCACGTTCAGCTCAGCCCCTGAGAAGTGCCAGAGGGGCTCTGCGATGACAATCCCAGTGAAATCCAGGGATCTGGGGACAGGATTGGGGTCACAGCCATGGCCAGAACTGGCAGGGGCTGGATGGACTGTGGTTCTGAGCCTGGCTCCTGCAGGACTAGTTCTGGGGAGATTTATTCCTTTTCGAATGGTTTTCCCAAAGTTTCCCCATGGCTGACATTGTCAGCATTCCCCTTCCCCTGAGTTTGAGTGCTGGTCAGGGATTTCAGGAGGAACAACATCACCAAAGGCAGCTCAGGGGCCAAAGCCACCCCAGCTCCCTGGGTTTGTGTCCCCCTGGGTTGGATTTCACTTGTTCCCATCACTCCCAGCCCCAGGGATGCTCTGGGGACCAGGGGCCTCCCCTGCCTTGTCCCTGTGCCTTGGGGCTCCAGGGTGTCAGGGAATGGGGGAAAAGGGACCCCCAGGCTGGCTCTGCCCCACCAGGGTTTTAAACCTCTCTGTCCCTGTTCCTGCCGTGTGTCCTGCTGCCACCAAGGGCATGGCCACGGCAGGGGCTGGTCTGGATACCCCAGAAGAGCCTGGATTTAGGGAAAACAGAACAAAAACAAAACAGGAGAAGTGTTGGTAATGGCTCCTGAAGTGGTTAGCAGATGTTTTCCTTCAGCTTTTAGGAGAGCCCCAGCCCAGGAGCTGGAGCATTGCTTCAGCCTCATTTTGGGGTGAGAGACAGCAGGTTGGGGTGGAGCAAAAGCATTTGGGAATTGGTGCCAAATGAGAAAGTGCTTTAAAAGGGAACAAATCCCAGGGAGCAGGGAGATGCTGGGAAGCAGAGATGGTTTGTTGTGAAGCATTACAGGGTATTGTGAGGCGGTGATGGACCTTCCCCATCAGTGGGAGGCAAAATAATCCCTGGAGAGGGTGGGAGAGCACTGAGGGAAAGCTGCTGCAGCAGCAAGGAGGGAAAACTGCCCAAAAGCAAGATAAAAAAAGGGATTTTCTAATGCAGCCTTGTGATTGAGCCTGTGGAGGCCAACGAGGCAGGTTGGGGCCGGGGACAAGTGGGTGCAATGGTGTGGGGCAGTTTGTGGGAGGCGAGGGGGTGATGCACAGTTGCTTCGAGATAATCAGAGGAGATAATCAGTGCAGAGAACAGAGCTATAGAATTCAGGAACTGGAATCATTCCCTACAGCCCTGGACGGCAGCGGTGTACAGCGACCTCCCCTCCCCAGAGCTTCCCCTGACCTCCCTCCCAAGTTATTTTTTTAACTCTCTATAAATTTAGGTCTATTTTAGTCTTTCTGCAGCGATGTGCCAGTGTCTGGAGAACCAAACATCCCTTGCTGCCCCCACCCCGTGGTCCCTGGATGCTAACCCGGGCGTGGTGGGAGCTGTGCCAGGGCAGGGCAGGGCTGGGCAGCAGGGCCAGCTCCGGCCGGCAGCCCGCGGGTTTAGCACTTTGGTTGGAACTCTCACCTGTAGACGCACTTTGATGTTGTTGCTTTGAAACTTTGGCAAGTGTAAACAATGTGTATTTAAAGAATTACAGAGAAACGACCCCCAGCCAAGCGTGTAAAGAGCTATTTTATGACTCGGTGTTGAATAAAGACTCTGGAGATCGAGCTGGGTTTTCACTCTCCCGGGGCTCACGCTGGACCCACACCAGTGACACCAGTTGCAGTTTGGGGCCTACTGGAAGTGTCCTCCTGACTCTCTCTGCAGGTCCAGGGGCTGCACTGGTCTGGCATCACGGGGCACAGGGACAAAGTGGGATACAGGGATACAGCATGGGGGGAGCACTGAGGAGGGAAGCCCTGGCACAGGGTGCCCAGAGCAGCTGTGGCTGCTCCTGAGTTCCTGGAAGTGTCTAAGGCCAGGCTGGACATCAGGTCTTGGAGCACCCTGGGACAGTGGGAGGTGTCCCTGGATGATCTTCATGGTCCCTTCTAACCCAAACCATCCCATGATTGTGTATTTCTTTCACTGTCCTCCTCCTCACCTGTAACCCACCAGACCCAAGTCTCCCCATATTCTCCCAGCACCATTTTCCTGTTTGAGTCCCCCCAAATGCCTGGATCCATCCTTGGAGCTGTCACACAGCTGCTGCCCTGAATCTCCTTCCATGAAGCAAAGTGGAAAATGGAAATACCCCATTGAGCAGAGCCAATTAAAATGTCAGTGAGCAATATCTGAGAGCTCCAAGCACACACAGGGGTGCTCCATCCTAGAAGCACTCCTGGGCTGTGCCTGGAGTCTGCCCTGCTCTGCAGCACAGCACCTGCTTTGAAATGGGCCAAAACCAGCCTGAAAGGTTCATTTCTAACCCCAGTCCTGAGGCCTCCCTGTGTGGAATGAAGCAGAGAACAGAGGGCAAACCCAACTGCCACTGAGACCAACTCGTTTTATTGTGGTGGAGCCTGGCTTCAAACTGCCCAGCAGAACAAAACACAAACCAGTATAAATAGGCCCCAGAGCCTGCCTGTGCTGGCTCCAGCCCGGGGGAGGGAATGCTCCTGAGGAGGGAAGGGTCCCCAGGGAGTGAAGGGTCCTCAGGAGAGGAGCCTGGGGAAGGAAGGGTCCTGAGGAGGGAAGGCTCCCGAGGGAATGCCCAGGCCAGTGAGGCAGCGCCAGGCAGGGCAGCTCCAGGGCTGTGGCTGCCAGTGCCAGGAGCTGCCTGTGACCGCCAGGAGCTGCCTGTGACCGCCCCCAGCCCAGGGCTGGCAGCTCTCTGCAGGGCCAGGAGCAGCCACCAATCCCCGCACGTTTCCAGGAGCTCTCAGTGGCTGTGGAGCTGGCAGCTCTCTGCAGGGGCAGAGCAGCTGCTGCTCCCCGTGGGTTTCCAGCTCTCAGTGGCTGTGGGGCTGTCTCCCTTGGCCAGGGAAGGAGCAGCTGCTCAGTGCCCATGGGACTGCCAGCCCTGGCCAGGGAAGGAGCAGCTGCCAATCCCTGTGGGTTTCCAGGAGCCCTCAGTGGCTGTGGGACTGCCAGCCCTGGCCAGGGAAGGAGCAGCTGCCAATCCCCACAGGTTTCCAAGAGCTCTCAGTGGTTGTGGGGCCGGGCTCTCTGCAGGGGCAGGAGCAGCTGCTCAGTGCCTGTGGGTTTCCAAGAGCTCTCAGTGGCTGTGGGGCTGGCAGCTCTCAGCAGGAGAAGGAGCAGCTGCTGGCTCCCCCAGGTTTCCAGGAGCTCTCAGTGGTTGTGGGGCCGGGCACGGGCGCGGCCGCGGGCCCCGGCAGCCCCGGCAGGCTCCACGCTGGAGCGCGGGTTGCGGATGGTCTCGTCCACGGACACGATGAGGCACGCGGCCTCCGAGGCGGCCGTCAGAGCGTTGATGCGCACCACGGCCGGCTCCCACACGCACGCCTGGAAATTGTCAGCGATGTCCTCGTTGGTCACGTCCACGCCGTACCACATCCCGCCCTGGGGACAGAGGGACAGGTCAGTGCCACAGCCTGCTCTGAGGGACAGAGGGGACAGGGATCAGTGCCACATCCCGGCCTGAGGGACAGGGATCAGTGCCACATCCTGGCCTGAAGGACAGATCAGTGCCACAGCCTGCTCTGGGGACAGAGGGACAGAGATCAGTGACACATCCCACCCTGGGGGACAGAGAGACAGGATCAGTGCCACATCCTGCTCTGAGAGACAAAGGGACAGGGATCGGTGCCAGATTCCACTCTGAGGGACAGCGATCAGTGCCACATCCTGCTGAGGGACAGAGGGAACAGGGATCAGTGCCATATCCTGCCCTGAGGGACAGAGAGACCCATCCCACTCTGAGAGGGCAGAGGGGACAGAGGGGACAAAGGGGACAGGGACTGGTCATGGGGCTGGGTGGGACTTGGGCCAGGCAAAGGTGAAGGGAGAGGCTGGAGCCTCCCTCACGTTCCACTGTGAAGGAAAACACAAGAAATCCAAGCTGAACAGCCTTTGCTTTCAGCCACCAGTGCCAGCAGTGCCTCATGAAGAGGAGGCTCCTTCCAGTTTGGGATCACAGAGTCACCGAGGCTGGAAAGGCCCTCCCAGACCATGCAGTCCCACCTGTGCCCCATCCCCACCTTGTGCCCAGCCCAGAGCCCTGAGTGCCACCTCCAGCCCTTCCTGGGACACCTCCAGGGATGGGCATTCCAAACCTCCCTGGGCAGCCCTACCATGAAGCTGCAGGAGCCTCCCAGGCCTGACTCCCCTCTGCTGCTGCCTCACTGCCTGGTTCTGCACCCTCATTTTGGGGCACCCTCCAAGCCTCACACCAGCAACAGGCTGAAACTGCTGGGAGTGACAGAACCCAAGGGACAACCTCCAAGCCCTGGAGCTGGGATCTCCACAAGACCTTCAGCCTGCAGCTCCTGTGTAAAACGCTTAGCTCAGCCAGCTCCTGCACTCTGCTTCCTTAAATGTTTAACACAGCAGCTCCTTCCTGACAAATGATGAGTTTTTAAGGAGCAAATCAGAACTCCCAGCTCAGGAAGTCACCTGACAGCTGGGATCAAAGGGAAATCAGCTCCTTTCCATTTATAGCCACCTGTGCCAGGCCCACACCTGATGTGAAACAAACACGGTGCTTAATCAAAGGGGACACGGCTCCAACACAGGCTCAGCTGAGCTACACCAGCTCTGACAGGCTCCAGGAGGGAACTGGGGACAAAAGAACCACACACACACACACACACACACACTGCCTCTGGGATGCCTGGGTGTCTGAGGCTGAAAGATGCAGCTGGTGTGTATTCTATTGCACCTGTCAGAGGTGGGGCAGTTCTCTGCCGTTCATTGGGCAATTTTCTTTATCTCTTCCACAACCAACCCTCCCTCCAGGAAATAATGTCTGTTAATGGGGCATTAATTATTAATTATCTGCTGTGAGTGTCCCTGCATGGCTGATCAAATTCCACCATTCCATGGGGAGATGCTCCGCCCAGGGGAGGAGCCAAGCATTCCTACCTGGATCCAATCTGAGGTTTGGGACACCCCAGCAGCCTTTGCCCACTGCATTGCCAGAGGAGCAGCTTTCTGCTGCCCTGCATTGCCAGAGGGAGCCCAGGCCCATCTCCAGCAGCCCTGGAGCTGCAGAGGAAAACTCCCCCCTTGTGCAGGATCCCTGCTGCAGCAGAGCCACAGCTGGCACTGCAGGAGGGCTGAGCCCCCATGGGATGGGGCTGGGACACCTCCCTGACACACAGGGGGCCAGGTCCATTTCTAATTCTGTCAGGGTTGTTTTGTACTATTGCACTTGTATTTTTAATTTTCCTAGCAAAGAACTGTTATTCCTATTGCCATATCTTTGCCTGAGAACCCCTTAATTTCAAAATTACAATAATTCAGAGGGAGAGGGTTTGCATTTTCCATTCAGGGGAAGTCCCTGCCGTCCCCAGCAGCCACCTGTCTGTTCAGGCAGGCCCCAGCCATACCTGGGCGTGCTTGGCGCGCAGCTTGTTGAGGATGTTGGTGGCGTCGAAGCCGGCGTTGTCGCACAGCTGCCGGGGGATGATCTCCAGGGCCTTGGCGTAGGCGCCGATCAGCAGCTGCTGCTTGCCCGGGATGGTGCGCGAGTAATCCCGCAGGAACTTGGAGAGCTCCATCTCGATGGCGCCGCCGCCCGCCACCACCGAGTCGTTCTGCAGGGAGGGACAGGGACAGCACAGGGCTCTGTCAGGGCTCTGCAGGCTCCTGGCAATGCACAGCCCATGGCAATGCACAGCCCTGCGAGCCCACAGCAATGCACAGCCCTGCAGGCATGGCAATGCACAGCTCCTAGCAATGCACAGCCCTGCCAGCCCACAGTAATGCACAGCCCTGCAGGCTCCTGGCAATGCACAGCCCATAGCAATCCACAGCCCTGCAGGCTCCTGGCAATGCACAGCCCTGTCAGCCTATGGCAATGCACAGCCCTGCAAGCTCCTAGCAATCCACAGTTCTGCCAACCCATGGCAACCCACAGCCCTGCCAGTCCACGGCAATGCACAATTCTGCCAGCCCATGGCAATGCACAGCCCTGCCAGCCCACAGCAATCCACAATTCTGCCAGCCCATGGCAATGCACAGCCCTGCCAGCCCACAGCCCTGGTGCTGCTGTCCCTGAGACTGTCCCTGAGCAGCAGCAGGGACACACCAAGAACCTCCAGTGGCAGGTGCAGCAGCTCAGCCCAGCTGTGCACAGGACAAAGGGGGGTTTGGGGACACTACACCCAAAGGAAGGGATGGCAGCTCACTCCCAACTCCCAACCTCACTCGCATCAAGCGTCCAAAACTAAAGCTATTGGCAGCAGCACCTTGCAGTTCAGTTCTTCTGCTTTTTCAAGAGGAAGATCAGGATGTTCTTTCTAAAAGCAACACCTCCAAAACTCCTGACATGCTTCTCCCCAGCCCCTCAGGACATGCAGCCTCAGAGATGCTTTTAACAAGAAGCCCTTCCTACAGCAACACGTTTTTCTGAACCCAGAAACATCCACAGCTTGGCAGTGTGACCCAGGATCAAACACACATCCAGAGAGGCCACAGGACTTCTCTTGGTGCCCCCAGCCTGCCCTCAGAGCCAGGGGACTGTCATGCCCTCAGACTGGGTACCAAGAGAGGGGCAAGTGGCTCTATGGACATGGACACACATGTTCCATCAATCTGCTGTTCCAGCTCCTGAAGCTCCACCCAGTACAGCCAGAAGCCTGCTCCCTTTAAGGTGAAGAATGGAGCAAGCACGAGGTAGAGCTGCACAGAAGTGCAGGCAGAACCCAGGCGTGCCTGGAGAGCAGCTGCAAACACTGCCAGAGCCACGCTGAGCCAGCCAAGGAACTGCACTCGAGTGACTCCACGGGACGTGCTCACCATGCAGAGCCCTCAGCCAAGGCCTGCTGTGTGTGTGAGGTGTGCAGGGAGGGCAGGGCAGGGGCCAGGCTCACCTTGATGGCCCTCCTGACGATCATGATGGCGTCGTGCAGGGAGCGCTCGGTCTCCTCCATGAACTGCTCGGCGCCCCCGCGCAGGATGATGGTGCACGTCTTGGCCTTGGGGCAGCCCGTGAAAAAGTTGTACCTGCCACAGGGAGGGTGGGCATGGAGAAGCTGCTGCATTGTGGGACAGAGCCAGCCCCGCAGCCGTGTCCCTCTCACAGCCCCAAGGGACCAAGGAGGAGCAGGGCCAGGGAACATTGAAGTGACGTTCCAGGTAATCCAGGAAAATCCGTTCTCTTCCTGCTGCCAGGGGCTCACACTGAACTGGTGCTCCCAGTTTGCACTTGGCAGGAGCACAGAGGGCAGCAGCCAGCCCCAAACAGGACTGGAAGGACCCCAGGGTACCATCCCCAGCTTCTCCTGCACTGGCAGGGAAGGGTCAAGGTGGAACATCACAGAAGAGCCACAATCAACCCCAAAATGTGGTGGTTTTCCATTACAAATGTGACAGTACCACTGTGCTTTTTACAAGGCACTGCAGAATAAACACGTGTTTTTCAAAGCTTTTACAAGAGGTAGGATCTCAGTGAAATCTTGCTCCTGCCCCCTCCCCCAGCCTCAAAAAGCAGCTTCTGGCTACAATAAAATATACAATAAAATATACATTTTCTAACAACCTTGTTTTCAACTCAACAGCTTGAGAGATGTTGACACTGCCAATGCTCTGACCCCAACTTTTCCACCTGCTATGAGAGGGCTTGCACAGCATCAAAGGTTTGCAGCTGGTGTTTTTTACCTCTCTCCCCCAATCTGGGTCTCCTCAAAGAGCTCACAGCGGCCCAGCACATCATCCGACAGGGCATTGACACTGGTCTGGATGGATCCCCCACAGGCCTGCAGGGAATGGGGACAAACATGGAATTAGCACTGCTGACAGCCCACACCAACCTCCCAGCAGGCTCCACTCTCCAGGGACAGCCCAGATGCTGAGCTGGTGCAAACCCATCCTGCAGATTCAGGAAAACCTTGCTCCCTCCTTCCCCTCTCATGGATCCAGGCCAACCCTCAACAGCAAAATAAGTTTATGCAGCTTCAAGGAGCTGACTCACAGGCTCCAGAGTCCAGGAGATAAACAAAGAAAGCTCAGGAAAAAACCCACTCATGATGGAACAGGTAAAAACACAGGAAAATAAATCTCTACTGATGCACTGATCAGATCTTTATATGTAACACCAGGCTGCCAGGGTGTGAGTGCTCACCCCACGAGGAACAGCCTTGTCCTTTCAAACCCTTGTGAGGAGCAGTGAGAGCAGTTTGGGAATGCCCAGCCTGGGATGCCAGAACTTTCCAAAGGCTTTCCTCAAGGCAGGGGAGCTCACCATCATGGTCCTCTTGAGGTCCTCCTCGGGGACACGGCCGGCACAGAACATGTCCCTGTCTGCGAAGTACTGCGTGGCCACGTCCCCAATGGGCAGCTTGGACAGCACCACCTTGGCTCCTGACTTGTGGATTTTGTCCAGTTTGTCATACAGGATGTTCCACTCTGCATCCACGATGGCCTGGTAGTCCTGGAGGAGGACAGGGGACAGGTGTTCCTGTGCCAGAGGATGCCCCATGTGCAGCCCTGGCACAGAGTCACGAGGGAGGGCCCTGTCCCATGGCACTGCCCAATGGCTGCTGCAGCCCCAGGAGCTCCTGCAGCTCTGCAGGCATGCTGGGTCAGCTGGCCCTGCAAGGCCCAAGGCAATCACCCAGAGCTGGTGGCTCAGCACAGCTGGGGCACAGGGACAGCTCAGCAACGTGTCCTGACCCTGCTGTGCTTCTCAGCCTGCTGGACCCCGGGCAGCACAGCCCACCAGGTGTTTGCAAAGGTGAAGGACGGGCGAAGGCAAACTCATTTATCATGGAATGGTTTGGGTGGGAAGGGACCTTTGAAAAGCCATCCAGTGCCACCACCTGCCATGGGCATGGACACCGTCCACTATCCCAGGTGGCTCCAAGCCCCATCTAAACTCACCTTGACACTCCCAGTGATGGGGCAGCCACAGCTGCTCTGGGAATTCCAGCCCAGCCCCTGCCCACCCTCCCAGCCAGCAATTCCTTGCCAAGATCCCAGCCCAATCTCCCCTTTCCCAGCGGGAGCCATTCCCTGGCTCCTGTCCCTGCAGGCCTTGTCCCCAGTCCCTTTGCAGCTCTCCTGGAGCCCCTCCAGGGACTCTGAGGATTCCCTGGAGTTTTCCCTTCTCCGGGGGAGCATTCCCAGCTCTCCAGCCTGGCTGCAGCCCTCCCATCTCACCCCTCCCAGGGGATGAGCAGCCCCAGGTGTGACAGGAGGAGGAAGCAGGCCAGGGCAGCTCTTACCTCCACAGTGTTGACTCTGACCTCGGCGTTGTCCTTCTCAGCCTTGAGCTCCAGCTCCACGTTGAGCAGGGCGATTTTGGGGGACTGGTACTTCTTGGGCTGCATCTCAAAGCCAGCGTAGGAGAAGGTTTTCTTAAAGGCAACTCCAGCCACCAGCTGTGAGTCCTGGAACACAGGGATTTGCCTCAGGCTCAGCCCCCAAGGCTTCCTGCACAGGGTTAATAATAACTCCCACAGGACACTCCCTGCTTCCAGAGGCCTCATTTACAAAGCCTTCCCTGCACTGTCTCCTTTGATTAACCCACTTTTAGAGGAAATAAGCAGCAAGCATTTCTTTCAGCTTACAAAAGCAGATTCCTCTCTACCCCTCAAAACTCCACAGCCAAAAACTCCTCACACAACCTGAAGATCAAGGAACAGAGCCTTCAGTTCTCTCCCTGATCTCTCTCCCATTCCTCCCCTTTGAACTTTTGGATATTTCTCATCTACAGCCCCACTGGGGGCTGGTTTTTGCTCTGGTTTGTCTTTCCAAGCTCCACCACCACCTCCTGGATTTTCTGTAGCAGGACAGCCCTGTCCAACACCATTCCCTGGCATGAGCTCCTCCATTTCCTGGGTAAAGAAATCAGGATCTGAATCTCCCTATCCACAGGGGCTGTCCCACAGCCAGGATCAATCCCTACCACATATGCAGGTGCAGTCCCAGACACAACAGGTTCTCCAGCACTGAGGCATAAACCACACATCCCACCTGCCCTGCCCACCACTGAATCAGCTTCATGAGGTTTGCCTTGCATTTTTCCCATCCCAGTAATCCTACATGCAACCAGGACTTTTGGATCCAGAAGTAACAAAGACTTCCCACAAAAAAATAATATTTGTAGAAAGATAGATGGAATTTCATCAGTAAGAACTTTTGCTGCAGTGAGGTGAAGAGTGTATTTAGCTCAAAACCAAGAAACCCTACCTATGGAAAAGAAACCCTGCTGAGTTTCTTCCTCACACCAGCAGCTTTGCTCCACTCTGGGAATTCCCCAACAGGCACTGTCAAGCTAGGCTGCACTTCTGCTAGAGGCAAGGCACCACCAGAGCTGGGATCTCTGTCTCCCACCCCTTCAGGACGGCTCCAGCACTTACTTCCAGAGCTCCTCCCTGCACCTTCTTTATCCCAATCATCTTGAGCTGCAACAAGTCATCCAACATCATCACAGCATCTACAACCATCTTGGAGAAAAACTCCTTGCTCTGGGAGATGAGCTTGGAGCTCAGGGCTGTGGCTGCACACTTTTCCAGGAGACTCCTCTGCTCACTGCAGGAAGGGAAGGAAAGGAAAAACAAAGGTTTGGTCACCTGCCAGACCTTTTCACAAGCCCCAAACACCGTATCGGGCTTTGTTAATCACAGCTTTGGTTGGAAAATAACTTTAAGATAATTCAGTCCAGAACTGCCAAGGCCACCAGTGCCCCATGTCCCCAAGTGCCACATCCACAGGGCTTTGAAATCCCCCAGAGATGGGGACTCTACCCCTGCCCTTTCCATGAGGAATGTCCCCAGTGCCCACCCTGAGCTCCCCTGAGGCCGTTCCCTCCACCCCTGTCCCTGTTCCCCTCCTGGCAGGGGCTGTGCAGAGCCACAAGGGCCCCCTGAGCCTCCTTTGCTCCAGGCTGAGACCCTGCCCAGCTCCCTCAGGGATTGTGCAGCCCCTTCCCAGCTCCCTCAGGGATTGTGCAGCCCCTTCCCAGCTCCCTCAGGGATTGTGCAGCCCCTTCCCAGCTCCCTCAGGGATTCTGCAGCCCCTTCCCAGCTCCCTCAGGGATTCTCCAGCCCTTCCCAGCTCCCTCAGGGATTCTGCAGCCCTTCCCAGCTCTGTTCCCTGCCCTGGCCATGCTCCAGCCCCTCATGGTCTGTCTTGTCATGAGGGGCCCAAAATCCTCTCTGACAGAGGCAAAGATCAGCTCCCTCCTGTCCATGGGGAGAACAAGGCACAAATCCCAGACTGACAAATCCCAGTTTCCTTTTCAGAGCTCGAGCATCAGCCCAGCACTGACTGACTTTCATGCACCTAAAATCAGAAAAGAGCAGGTGCCTTCCTTCATCACAAGGCAGGAAGATGCTCCTGAAACCCTCCAAAGGCAGGGTTCACATTCCCTGAAGTACTAACTCAGGTAATACACGTGCAGCAGTGGGTGACACAGAGACACCAGGGAGATGTGGATCCAGCTGCCAGGCTCTGTCTGTCCCCCATGGGAACCACTCTATTTCCCATCACAGGACCACATTTGGGTCTTTTTTTTTCCCAGAATTTTTTAAGAATTTGGTTTGGACAACCCATTTTAGTTTATTCAAGATGCTTATGCAGTTGAAATATTTCTAATTAACTGCAGGTATCAGCTAGGTCAAGTGGACAAGAGCTTAAAATCCAGGGAGAAAAGGAACTCCAGCATTCTCAGCTCAGCTGAAGGGATCACAGCTATGAGCTATCTACCTTGGTGTGTGACAGCTAAAAGGGGATCTGATCCTCAGGGAATGCTGAGATCTAACACTGCCACTGACTGCAGCAAGAGCTCCAAGAGTCCACAGCAGCAAAAAAGAAATCAGGCCACTTATTTTGGTGCCCAGCTTCCTCCATGAGCACTGGGAAACACTGCCCTACATCATCCCTGCAGCCAGGTGGGAGCACAGCACTGCCCCTTCAGGAGCAGGGAATTCCAGGGGAACTGGGAATAACCCCTGGTGGGGCTGCAGGTCCCAGGAAATGTCAGCCAGAGCCACAGAATGCAGGAGCACCCTCACAGCAGTCAGAGCCCAGAGCACAACCATGTCACCTCTAAGGAGAACTTACTCTTTATCCTCCTTCTTCACAGAGACAGCAATGTCTTTGATCTTGTTCACAGCCTGGCAAAAAGGCAACAGCTGGATTAATGATTTATGCTCCAACCTCTCTCTTTTTGTGTTTTATCTTTTGTTCCCTGCACCAACGTCACTGAAGCTCCAAGTGTTTAATTATTCCACCCCTGCCAGTACAATAGTTCCAAGGAATACACCAATATCTGAGGAGGGGGAGGAGGATCAGAGCTGCTCTGCTGCTTCTGTTTTTCAGCAGAGATCCTGGGAATCAAAGGGCTATTGAGGAGTGAACCTCCAAAAATCAGCTTAATGGGACCAAGAGGCTCCAGAAAACACACAGGTTACTAAGAAGCAGCAGAGAACAGGAGGAGCAGGGGAATGGGAAATGAGTTTTTACATTTATTCCTTGGGAGAAAACCCAAAGGAAGAGAGAGCACTCCAGAGGCAGGGACTGCTAACAGCAGGCCTGGCACAGGAGGGGCAGTGCTGCTGGCAGGGGGCAGCAGAGGTGGCTGCTGGCACTCCCCACGCTGGCACAGACACGTTTTATGAAAAATCCTTTCCTTAGGATTTTTCCTCCTGAGAAGCTGAGAGGCCTCAGGAACAAAATGTAAACAATGGTTATCTGCTGCTGTGGAATGCAACAGGTGCATCTGTGATTGGTCTCATGTGGTTGCTTGTAATTAATGGTCAATCACAGTTAGCTGGCTTGGACTCTGTCTGAAACACAAGCTTTTGTTATCATTCTTCCTTTTTCTTAGCTAGCCTTCTAATGAAATCCTTTTTTCTATTCTTCTAGCATAGTTTTAATGTAATATATAACATAAATAATAAATCAGCCTCCTGAAACATGGAGTCAGATCCTCATCTCTTCCCTCATCCTGGGACCCCTGTGATCGCCATCACATGCACACCCATTCCCCAGTGGGCTGTCCCTGGCCCTGGCAGGGTGTCCCTGGCCCTGGCAGGGTGTCCCTGGCCCTGGGGCAGGCCCTGCTGTCCCCAGGGCACCGTGTCCCTGTGCCTCACCAGCTGCGTGGCCGTGCGGAAGGCGCGGATGATGATCTGGGGATGGAGCCCCTCCTCCACGTAGGGCTTCACCTGCTTCAGGAACTCAGCTGCCAGCAGGGTCACAGACGTGGTGCCATCACCCACCTGCAGGGACAGGGGACCATGCTGTGACATCCCCACGTTGTGACACCCCCACGCTGTGTCACCCCCCGAGAGCAGCTGCAAAACCACTCCAGAGCTTCCAGGGAAACCAGAGCTCAGGATTTTCTCTGCTCACAGATTTGTGGCTGAATTCCTCAGTGATTCAGAGTGGTCTGGATGGGAAGGGACCTCAAAGCCCATCCAGTGCCACTCTCTGCCATGGGCAGGAACATCTACTGCCATCCAACATTGCTCCAAACCCCGCTGAACCTGGTCTTGGGCACTGCCAGGGATCCAGGGGCAGCCACAGCAAATCTGGCAATTCCAGCCCAGCCCCTGCCCACCCTCCCAGCCAGAAATTCCTTGCCAAGATCCCAGCCCAATCTCCCCTTTCCCACTGGGAGCCATTCCTTGGCTCCTGTCCCTGCAGGCCTTGTCCCCAGTCCCTCTCCAGCTCTCCTGGAGCCCCTTCAGGGACTCTGAGGATTCCCTGGATTTTTCCCTTCTCCAGGGGAACATCTCCAGCTCTGCCAGCCCGGCTCCAGAGCAGGCAGAACAAGCCCCAGCACTCCCAGAGCAATTCCCAGAGCTGACACTGAGCCAGGGCAGCAGTGGCACTCAGGCTGCTCCCTGTTCACCCCCAGGCACAGCCAGGCTCCCCTCCCACCTCGGCATCCTGGGACTTGGCAATGTCCACCAAGGTCTTGGCGGCCGGGTGCACAACGTCCAGCAGCTTTAGGATGGTGGCCCCGTCATTGGAGATGGTGGCTTTGCCTGGGGGTCATGGAGAAAAGGAAGTTAAAGGCAGCTTTACACCAGCAGGGGCAAGCCCTGTCTCTGGGGGCTCTCAGGAGATCCCAGCAGGTTCCTCTGCTCCACCAGAACTGAGTCCTGTCAGCCCATTTCTGGAGCAGGTTCAGTGAAGTCAGTCTGAGCACAGAACAACTTTCCACACCAACACAGGTTTGGAATTCACTTCCCTCTTCTCAAAGGCCTCCCCAGACAGACAAAACCATATTCTAGTCTGAGACATCCATGAACAAAGAGTCTAGAAATCCTATTAGTTATCATAGGAGAAATTTAAATCCAATTATCCTTTTGAACAAGGATTTATTAACAGTTCCTATCTGTAAAAACTATTTAAAGACAATCCTAAGCCTTTTCACTCCACCCTTCAGTAACAAAAATAATAAATAATGAGTTTGGTGACTTCATACAGGTCTTTTCAAGAGTGATGGCAAAGCTCATCTCTTAAATCACACTCCAAAAAAAAAATTAAAAATCAACCCAGGAACATCCACTGACCTCACACTCAGCCACAACTGCTGAGAAACTCCACAGGTGTCATGAGCCTCATTTAAAAATAGAGATGACCAAAACTGCCTGAAGCAAGGTTCAAGCCTCTCTGCTTCTCCTGTCTGGCACAGATTTACACTGGATGCATCCAACTGATGCCTCAGGTTTAGCTTTTCTATTTTTCACATTCTGTGCTGCTTTAGTGTGTGGGTCTGGGCTTCATATTATGGGACAGTGACAAAACAATTCCTGCTCCAGCTGGGCACCAAGGACAAATGATCCAAATCTCAGCCCAAGAGCACAAACACTGTGGGCTGGAGAGAGAAAAACAAGCAGGGTGGGACTGCCTGGGCTAAAGCTGGAACGGGACAATGAACTGCAAGGTGCAAATGGAGCAGAACTGATCACAGTGACAGACCCCAGGAGCGCTCGTGCATTTTGGTTCATCTTGGGTTCATTTTGGGACCATTTTGGGTCATCCTGGGTTCATTTTGGGACCATTTTGGTTCATCTTGGGTTCATTCTGGGACCATTTTGGGTCATCCTGGGTGCAGCCCTGGCTGGGCTCTTGTGCTGCCCAAGGTGGATCCATTGAGGAAATCCTTTTAATAAATTCCTGCTTTATTCTTTAACTCTGGTCTCTCTGTCCTATGGCAGCCTTCACAAGGCACCACATTCCCCCAGACTCCGCATCTCCCCAGGGGAGCAATCGGGGAATCCTCAGGCTGGACTGGCAATCCTCCTGCTTCCTACAGGGCACAATGAGGTGTTGTAGTGACACTGAGAGTCACAGTCTCACTCTGCTGTGAGAGCCGAGCCTGGCAGGGGCTGGGGCTGCTGGGGCTGCCCCAGATGGGTTTGGGTGCCCCAGATGGCCCAGCCAGGCTCAGTGGTGCCCAGCACACACACCGTACCCACCCCTGTCATCCACGATGAGCTTGTCCATGCCGCGCGGGCCCAGCGTGGTGCGCACGGCCTCGGCGATCACCTGGCAGGCGTTGATGTTGCTGACCAGCTGCGGGATGCCCTGCGAGGTGTCCGTGCCCTCCTTCAGCAGGATAACCGGTGTTGGCTGCAGGGGAGCACAGCACGGCTGTTAGCCTGAGCCCAGGGACCCACAGAGAACTCCTGACAGCCCACAAGACAGGAGAGTGCAGGAACAAGGGCAAAAATACAGACTCGGTGTAATTCCTCTGCCCCACACCACCCTGCTGCTTTCCACTGCTCCCACAGCACTGGGAATTCACACAACTGCTCACAACAGGCTCAGGGACACACAGGGACTGTCCCAAAACCAACGGGGATTCTTTGGGGCAGAACCACTGAGGTTGTGGCCTGGACGAGACAGAGCGTGCAGGAACTACAGAGACACTGAGGAACCAAATAAGTCTGGGTGGCGGAAGCACCAGAGCAGCTGTGGCTGCCCCAGCATCCTTGGCAGTGCCCAAGGCCAGCCTGGACAGTGGGAGGTGTCCTTGCCATGGCAGGAGTGGCACTGGATGGGATTTAAGGTCCCTTCCAACCCAAACGATCCCATGAGTGCTGCACCCATCTCATAGGCAGAGCTCAGGCAAAGCCCAAATGCTGCCCAAATTTGGGATGCACTGGCACAGAACAGCTGCCGGGAGGCACAGAGCAGAACTGAACTGTGCTTGGTGCAGTGAGGGGCATAGGCACAAGAAAAGGAGCTACTGCACAGGTTCAGTGATGGGCACAAAGAACATCCTTGGGATCTGCAGCATCCCTCCTAGGAGGAGCTGGGCCTGCTCAGGCTGCAGAAGGGAAGGCTGAGAGGGATCCCATCAATCCATACACATCTCTCCGAGGCAGTGCCAAGAGGTTGGTGCCAGACTCTTTTTGGTGATGCCCAGTAACAGGACATCAATTAAAACACAGGAAGTTCCACCTCAACACGAGGAAGAACTTCTTGCCATGGAGGGTGACAGAGCCCTGGGACAGCTGCACAGGGAGGGCCTGGAGTGTCCCCCCCAGAGACATCCCAAACCCACCTGGAGACACTCCTGTGCCACCTGCTCCAGGTGACCCTGCCCGGGCAGGGGGTAGAGCCGAATAATCTCCAGCCCTGACTATTCTGTCACCCCTGAAACTCGGAAAGATTCTGTGGAATAAACCGCACAGCTTTCCTCCACACCCAGCAGAGCAGGAACCCCAAGGGAAAAGGACCCGTTTGTCCCCGGGGAAACCAGGCTGGACACACCTCCCGCATCACCGCGGGGCTGGAGCCGGAGGGGGCTGCGGGGACCAGGACCGGGCCGTGGGGAGGCTCCGGAGCGGGAAGGAGCTCGGGGCTGCCCGCTGCCCGCTCCCGTCCATGCAGCCAGCGCAGTCTGGCTCCAGCTCCGGCTCCGGCGGGCGCGGCACTGCCCGGGTACCGCCAGGCCTGCGCGCCGGGGCGGCTCCATCCGCGCGGCCCGGCCCGCTGCGACCCCGCCACAGGCGCTCCCTGGGGCCCGGCGGGAGAGCCCCGGGCCGGGCAGGGCGGCGGGACGCGGGGACAGCGGCGGATGGCGGCGGATGGCGCGGATCACTCACCATCATCTCGGCGGCTGCTCGCTCCCGGCCCCCCACAATGCACCGCGCACGCCCAGAACCTTCCCGGGGGCGGGCCGGGGGAGGGATCACAATGTGGCAGGGAGGGAAGAGGGCGCGCAGCGTGCGGAAATGTGATGGGTCACAATTTGGCAGCGAGCGCCGCGGTGACAGCGAGCTGCCCGCGCCGGCTCGCGCGTGATTGATGGCGGCGCAGACCAATAGGAAGGAGTGCGGTAAGCTCCTCCGCCAATGGGGAGCGCGGGGCGGGCCGGTGGGTGGGGCGTGGCGCAGCCATGCTGCTCTGGCTCTGGCTGTGGCTCTGCGTCTGCTGCTGGCCGGCCCGCGGTGAGTGAGGGACGGAGGGAGGCGCGGAGCGGGGACAGCGCCCGGGCCGGGCTGCCACCACCCGGACCCCGTACCCGGACCGCGCACACACCCCGGGCACCTCGGCCCGGCCGCCTCCCCGATCGGCGCACCGCCATCCCGGTGTATTTCCCTTCCCGGCAGCCCGGCCCCGCTGCGGTTCATCTCCCGTGTCTGTATCCCGGTGTATTTCCCCTCCCGTGTCTGTGTCCCGGTGTATTTCCCCTCCTGTGCCTGTATCCCGCTGTATATTCCCCTCCCGTTTCTGTATCCCGGTCTATTTCCCCTCCCGGCAGCTCGGTCCCATTGCGGTTCCTCTGCTGTACCCGTTTCGGAGTACGGGGACATTTCCCCTTGCTATGCCCCCACACCATCGCATTTCTCCTCCCACATCCCAATCTGGGTGCATTTCACCTCCTGCATCCCAATCCAGATGCATTTCACCTCCTGCATCGCAATGTGGGTGCATTTCCCCCCCTGCATCCCCTGCATCCTGCTGCAATTCCCTCGGTGCAGCTCGACCTGGTTGCATTTCCCCTCCTGCACCCCAATCCGGATGCATTTCCCCACCCAGCACCCCAATCCAGCAGCATTTCCTCTTGCTGGGGTCCGAGCCCCTTGCATTTCCCCTCTGATCCAGGTACATTTTCCATCACTGCGCCCCAGCTCCATTGCATTTCCTGCTGCATCCTCATCCAAGTGCATTTTCCCTCCCATTTGTGATCCTGGTGGGTTTCCCCTGTGTCCCCCTCAGTCTGGGTGCCTATCACCCCTCTCCCCTCCATGCTCCAGCTGCATTTCCCCCTTGAGCACCCCAGTCCCTGTGCTTTTCTCACCCCCATCCCCTCTCACCCCCTGGGAACTGCCACATCTGCCCTTGGAACACCCCAAAACCTTTGGGGCATTTTGGGTCCTGAGCCCAGCCAGGATTTGGCATTGCTGGAGGGCCTGTTCTCTCCCCCATGGTTCAGGAGTGACAACTGACAAAAGTCAGAGACTTTTCCCCTTTTTTCAGGGACTTTGCCTTTAGTTTCCCTTGCCTCAGCTCTGTCCTTTCTCCCCCAGGATTACGCATCCATGAGTATTTGTACTTCCAAGTGCTGAGCCCCGGGGACATCCGCTACATCTTCACTGCCACCCCAGCCAAGGATTTCGGTGGCGTGTTTGTAAGTATTAAAAACTGAATTTTCCCCTTTGGCTACCTCCATCCCAATACTGCTCCTGGGTGGGACTCAGTGATTTGGGGTTTTGATTAAAATGGAGCTCATTGCTCTTCTACAAGCATCCCTCAGCAACGTTCCAGAAGCAGGGATTGGCCCCAGGGCTGGCTCTGAGTGTCTCTGAATGTGGGAGCCCAGAATCCCTCCAGAGCAGCCCCCAGAGGGATGAGCAGGGTGTGGGACAGCCCAGGTGGGCAGGGTGGGGAGGGGGAGCAGCTCCATGCCCCGGCTCACCCCTCCTGTCTCCTCGGAGAACACAAGGTACGACCAGATCCACCTGGTGCCTGCGGATCCTCCGGAGGCCTGTGGAGAGCTCAACAATGGCGTCTTCATCCAGGACCAGATCGCCTTGGTGGAGAGGGGGTAGGTCTGGCATCAGGGCACCGGCTGGGGAACCCTGCTGGGCAGGAGGGGAGCCCTGGCCACATCCCCCTGTCACCTCCAAATTCATCCTGTGGCTTCCCCCACTTAGAGAAACCAGGAAAATGCGAGGGTGTTCCTGCCCTGGAGAATTGCATCTTGTGGTTTTTAGCCTGTGACAAGGTAGAAAAAATGCTGTCTGGGTTCAGATTGAAAAAGAGTAGGTTTAGATTAGACAGTGGCAAAGAACTCTTCTCTGTGACAGGTTGCCCAAAAACATTCTGGATGCCTCATATCCCTGGAGGTGTCCAAGGCCAGGTTGGACACTGGGGATTGGAGTAGCCTGGGACAGTGGAAGGTGTCCCTACCATGGCAGGGAGTTGAACTGGATGAGCTTTAAGGTCTCTTCCAACCCAAACCATTCCAAGATTTTATTTCATGGGTTTTTTTTAGGAATGTGGGTGGCTTGTGCTTAAAATACAGACTCAAAGGAGCAGGGTTTTGTCGCAGACATCTTTTTGTGAAAATCCTTTCTTAGGATTTTTCCTGCTGAAGCTGAGAAGAATCAGCAACAAAATGTAAACAATGATTATCTGCTGCTGTGGAATGCAAGAGGTCCATCTGTGATTGGCCCATCTTGGATGTTTATAATTAATGGCCAATCAAGGACCAAGCTATCTCGGACAGAGTCCAAGAGAGCTGCCTTTTGTTATCATTCTTTTCTTTTCTATTCTTAGCTAGCTTCTGAGAGGAAACCTTTCCTTCTATTTCTTTTTAGTATAGTTATAATGTAATATATATCATAAAATAATAAATCAAGCCTTCTGAACATGGAGTCAACATTCTCATCTCTTGCCTCATCCAAGAACCCCTGTGAACACTGTCACGGTTTGGAGGAGGTGTGGAATCAGGGAGACAATCCCTAGTCTGAGTGTCTCCAGGCAGCTCTGGCAGGTGCAGGCTCTGGAGCCACCCGTGGCCACCCCAGGTTGGTGACACCGCGGTCCCTCTGTGCCACAGGGGTTGCTCGTTCCTGTCCAAGACACGAGTGATCCAGGAGCACGGCGGGCGGGCCGTCATCATCGCTGACAACGCCTACGACAATGACAGCTTCTACATCGAGATGATCCAGGACAGCTCCCGGCGCACGGCCGACATCCCCGCGCTCTTCCTGCTGGGCAGGGACGGGTATGTGACAGGGTGGGACAGCTCTCCCTGCTGGGCAAGGATAGGTACACGCTGAGCTGCCTTCCCGGGTGGGACAGCTCACAAACAGCCGAGTGACAGCCTTGCCCCACACAGCAAGGAGCTTCAGTTCTGTTAATTTAGGGTGCTCAAGGGGAAGGGGAAAATAGTGCTGGAGCATGGAGGGGAGAGGGGTGATAGGCATGCAGACCAAGGGGAACACAGGGGAAACCCACCAGGATCACAAATGGGAGGGAAAATGCACTTGGATTAGGATGCAGCAGGAAATGCAATGGAGCTGGGGCGCAGTGATGGGAAATGTACCTGGATCAGAAGGGAAATGCAAGGGGCTTAGACCCCAGCGAGAGGAAATGCTGAAATTTAATGATTGAGTTGGGTTCAGTCCTGGTTCCTGGGCAGGGTTGGAGCTGGGCTGTGGTTTGTGCTGGGGTCTGGCTGCACTCTCCCAGCCCTGGCAGCTTGGGAACAGCTGTCACCCCTCCATCCCCCAGGTACATGATCAGGCGCTCCCTGGAGCAGCACGGGCTCCCCTGGGCCGTCATCTCCATTCCTGTCAACGTCACCAGCATTCCCACCTATGAGATGATGCAGCCCCCCTGGACCTTCTGGTAGCAGCAGAAGGCTGTGATGGATCAAGGACTTCCTGGTGCATCCCAGGGTTTTGCCCTAAGGACCAGGTTTGAGGGAAGGATGCCAACATGCTCCAGAGATCCTGCTGGACTCGGCCACAGGGAGATCTTTCTGCTGGCACCGGTGTGTGGCAAGGGCAAACACCAATGCCAGGGGGAACCTTGAGCCTGGCACTGAGCTGGGACTGTGTGGGAGGGAGGGGAGGGCCCAGAGCACTTCCCTGGAAATATTTGACCTTGTGCTGCTGATCTGGAGGGATGCAGGACTGGCAGGGATGGGGGGAGAGCGATACAGGCTTGGTCTGTACCAGCAGGGCTCACCTGATGTCTGTATATTTTTGTCTGAGCTAATGAAGTCTGAGTAAGTTTTAGAGAAAGGGAAGTTTCTGTTTTATTTCCAGCAGTCAGCAGATAAAGGGATAAATCTCATCCTCAAATTTTTTCCTAGTAAAATTCTCACAAGTACCTCCTGTAGCTGGGGCAGGGCTCAGTCAGAGCCTCATGGGACAGCACAGCTTCCAGCAGGGGTGGGCTGGTCACAAATCCAGAGCCCACACTTGTACAGGTGTCTGTTCCTTCAGCCCCATGTCCCCACAGCACCAGCCCCTGGCTCACAGCCCTCTCTGCACCCAGCAATACAAAGCACAGGTCCCAGCTGTCACCAGTCTCGGTTTATTAGGAACACTGAAGGGGATGTGGCCCAGGACGGATGGGGACAAGCAGCAGGAGGCAGGGCTGGCGGTGATGGCAGTGCCACAGGTGTGCCACCCTCGGTCCCACAGTCCAGCTGCCACGGACATGGCAGCAGGAACACAGCTCCCCAAAATCCATGGAGGGAGGAAAGAACCCCAGGTGCATCCCTGACCTGCTGCCTGTCTGTCACTTGGAGCCACTGTCCCACATGATCTGCACACAGGGACAACACTGTGTGGCCTTGAGGCTGGCACATGGGAGGGATGACAAGGGGACATCCAGGAGGGCCACTCTGCACTGGCACATCTCCATGTGGGAGCATTGGGTGCAGGGAAGCACCCAGCACAAGCTGCATCCCCGGGCACATCCTCATCCCACGGCCAAAATGTCTTCTGGGTTTGGGATGACACCCAGCCCATGTCAGCTCCCGGCCATTCTCCATCCCCACACGCTCCTGCAGTCCCTGCCCGGGGCTCTGTGTCACGGGAAGGATGGGCCGAGCTGGGAAGGAGGTGTCTGCAGGGTCAGCTCTGCTCCCCCTGCTGGACTCGAGCTCCAGGCCACCCTCCGAGGCATCCCCTGTGAGATCCTGCTGCCCCTCACTGCTGGCCAAGGCATGGGATGGAGGATATAGAAGGGCCCCAGCTCCATAGTGTGTAGATAGTGCTAATATAGACATTAAATAGTACCCTCGTGCACAGACACACGGACACACACACACACATTGCCCTCGTCCCTGCAGGGTGGGAAGGACAAGCTCCTCCACATCCACAGCCTGCACAGACACAGCGGAGCCACCTCACAGGTGACCAGCTGGTGTCCCAGGGGCTGGCTGGACCCCACTCTCCTCCAGCCTCCCTTGCAAGCACCAGCCAGCCCCACCGGGCACTGGGATGTGCTGGAGGGCCACTGGCTCACAGCTTGTGCTGGCAGGGAGGACAGGGACAGCCTGACACACACACAGGCACAGGGACAACGCGGACAGGCGGGAGCAGGGCCTGCCTCCGGCTCCCGGCCGCCCCGCTCCAGCACCTGGGCACGCGGCCCTGCCCGACCCCACAACACAACCCTGTTCTAAATTAAAGCTGCTGCCTCCTGAAGGAGCCTCCAGGTCCTTCCCTTCCCTTCCCGTCCCATCCCTTCCCTCTCCTCCGGCCCGGGGCCAGGATCACACATCAGTCATCTCATCCTCCAGCTCGGCATCGTCCGTCTCTCCTTCGCCCTCCTCCTCTTCATCAGACGTCACGTCGGCGTCGTCGGCTTGTGCGAGGCACTTGGGACACGAGCAGGTGAACAGGTAGTTCTCCCTGCAGGGGGCAGGCAGGAGACAGAGGCATGGTGTGCACACAGCCATACTCCCACACTGCTGCTGGCCACGGGTGGGGGACAGAACAGCCAGGGAGGGGCTCAATGTGTCACACCCAGAGCAGTCTGGGGGTCCCATCCTGCTGGCTCGGGCAGGGTAAAGGGACCCCAGGTGGAGAGGGGGATTTCTCAGCCCCACAGGGGTGATGGGACAGGGGGACAGTGACCCCAGCAGGAACCCCTACCCTTGAGGGACAGAGAAGGAAAAGGAAGGGTCTGCAGGTGTAAGCCTGCAGAGAGAGGGGGGAACCCAAATCCTACAACACATTACAAGGAGCTCGAAGCACCAGAAGCACCACGTGCTGCACACACCCCCTGCCATGAGCTCACTGAAGTTCACAGCAGCCCAAGGCACACACAGCCCTGGGGTGGGGATGCTGCCCTGATGGATGTTTGGGGTGTCAAGGGGTGTGAGGTCCCCCAGATAGCCCCAGGCAGCCCCTACCTGAGTATCTTGTTGCGGCTGTGTCTGCTCCGCTCCCTCTGACAGCAGTCTAAGTAACTGATGCAGATTTCCTGGCAGCAAACAGAAATGGGCTGGGCTCAGAATCGCTCCCCATGACCCCAAAGCAGCAGGATTTGCCCCAGTCCCTCTCAGAATCAGGCAGAAACAGGGGGTCTGGCAGCCCCTACACGGGATGGGGATTGAATTCCTCTGCCAAGATGATGCAGGACACAGGAGGTTTCGGGGCTGGGTCCATGGAGGATGTAGGGGACACAGGGATGATGCCAAGGTGTGATGTCACCCCAGGGCCACCCAGGCCCTGCTGTCTCACCTCTCCTGCTTCGATGTCCTCCAGAGCAGTGAGATGCAGGAGGAAGTTGTTTTCTGGGAAGGATGTCTCAGCATTGGGGATGCAGCTGTGGTTACCTACGGGCAATACAACCTCTGCTAAATGCCTCAGTGGCTGCTGGAACCACATCACATCTGAGTGCATCCAAGGCAGGACTGGCCATTCCACAGCTGGGCAAAGTGCCAGGGAACACTGAGAGCAGTACCCATCCCATCCCAAAGATGGCAAGCACAAACCCCTTTCTCCCAGCCTAGCATGGGCCATTTCCCTCGCAGTCCTTGTGTTACTTACAGCAGCTCTGCAGCACGTAGAGCCCTGATCCCTCGCAGTTGAGGAACTCTCCCGACTCTGCAGCACAGAGAGAGGGGTCAGAGCTCTGCATGGGCCCTTCCAGCTCTTCCACACAAAAGCACAAGGAATGTCCATCAACAGGGAACACCCACAGCCAGCAGGGCCTGGGTGCTGCAGGGGGATCTCCCAAGAGCCTTTCCCTCCCCCAGGGAGGGAATGGAGGACAAAGATTCCCATCCTGGTGTTTGCCCTGTCCCTGCCCCCCCAGAGGCTCACCCTTCTCAATGTCCTTGTAGAGCTGGTCGATGAAGGCGTCCAGCTCCTCCCGCTCCAGCATGGGCAGGTCCAGAGCATCACACGCGTGCACCCACTGGCTCAGGGAGCTGGGGGAACAGGGGACATGGCACAGTGCCACAGGGCCTGGGGAACAGGGGACATGGCACAGTGCCACAGGGCCTGGGGAACAGTGGGACATGGCACAGTGCCACAGGGCCTGGGGAACAGGGGACATGGCACAGTGCCACAGGGCCTGGGGAACAGGGAACGTGGCACAGTGCCACAGGGCCTGGGGAACAGTGGGACATGGCACAGTGCCCGGGGAGCAGTGGGACAGTGACACAGTGTCACAGTGCCTGGGGAGCAGTAGGACAGTGACACAGTGCCACAGGGCCTGGGGAGCAGTGGGACAGTGACACAGTGCCTGGGGAGCAGTGGGACACTGACACAGTGCCACAGTGCTTAGCGAGCAATGGGGCAGTGACACAGTGCCTAGGGAGCAGTGGGACACTGTCACAATCCCAGGGGAGCAGTGGGACAGTGCCACAGTGTTTGGGGAGCAGTGGGACACTGTCATAGTGCCACAGTGCTTGGGGGAGCAGTGGGACAGTGACACAGTGCCACAGTGCTGTCAGAAACAGCAGGACATTTCTACAGTCCCACAATGCTCTCAGCACCTGGTGGGACCTCGCAGAGGGGATCCAAGGTGGCCCTGAGCAGCCAAGGTCTGACACAGGGATGTGAAAGGATTTGACACAGCCAAGATGAAGTTTTTTTAAGTCTGCCCCTCTCTCAAACCCAGCCACTGACACTGCACACCTGCACTGCCAGGCAAGGAGCACCCACAAAGCCTCATTACCTGGTTCCTATGCCTTGGCCATTGGTCCCGACGAGGGCAAAGAGGGATCGAAAGCCTTCTGGAGTGAACCACTGAAGGAGGGACAGACAGAGGAACTGAGGAGCCTGCGGGAGCACCTCACTCTGCAATGCTTCAGGGAGCTTTGGGGGAAGCAAGGGAGCAGCAGAGCCCCAGGGAAGCCCTGGCCAACGCTCCTGGGCTGTCTGGGAGGTAGATCCACTCACCCTGCTGAGATATTCATCATAAAGAGCCTCAGTGAAGAGCAGGCGCAGCAGCTCCAGCTGGCCCTGGCAGGACACAGAGCACGGTCAGGGTGGGGGTGCTGTGAGGTTGAGGTTGAGCCCAGCCCAGACCAGAGGCTCTGGAAGGATTCAGGCTCCCCAGCCTGCCCTGCATGGCTGGAGGCTGCTGGACTCACAGCCATGAAATCCACACATCTTAGCAGCAAAAGCCACCCACTCAGCAGCTAAATATCACACTGTCCCAGCCCACAGCAGGAACATCTCCCCCACAGGAAGGAGCAGCATATCCCATGAAAGCATCACAAGGCCAAAACCCTCTAAGCAACCACTTCCTCACTGTCAGGGCCCTCCCTTTTAGCCTGGAGTTCCCAGTGTTTCCTATCCCTGCTCTAATGAGGCTTTTGCATTTTGTCTGTGGGCTCACAGACACAGGCAGGAGAAGGAAGGCTCAAGGATTGAAGAGCTGCTGGGTCTCACCTTAAATTTGTCCCCCAGCAGCTTGTGCACAATCTCCTCTTCTTCATTTGCTGTCTTGTTGCAGAACTGGGAGAAGGTCTTGATCCACCACTCCTTGTCTTTAGCCTGACAAAAGAATCAAGCAGAGGCATTGCACCAACACCACTTTCCTCCCCAGCCCAGAGAGAGGGAGGATTGTCACAATAAATGCTGAGAAAGCCAGGCCAAGGAAACCTTGGGAATAACATCCACAGTGGGATAACAAAACCACCCAGTGTACCTGTTTGATGGTGGCGACCATCCTGGCCATCAGCATGATGCTGGAGGTCTCTGGAGGGTAATGCATGTTTCTGTGGGATTAAAATGGAGAAGAGATGAGCAGATCAGGGCTGGCATGGGAATGAAAAGCTGAGAGAGGCAGAAACAGCTGCCATAGGTGTGGTCAGGCCTGCACTGATCCAGCACACCAAAGTGCCCAGTGCAGCATTGCTGTGTGGGGGTCCAGTGGAGAGAAACCTGCACCCACCTTCCTGCCCCACCCATACAAACAACCCCCCTCCATCCTGCTCCCTCTGCTGGGGCTTGGGACAAGATTTCAGTCAGGGATGTTACTTATCCCCTTGGGAACCATTTCTTTTGAAAGCAGGGACAGAAACGTGCCCATGGGATGCTACGAGGAGGATCTCCCAGAGGTTGGAGATCTGCGGGAGCACCATAAACCTGCAGGAGTGAGGGATGTGCATAGCTCAGTGCTTTGTTGCTCTTTAGTGGGAGAAAGATCAGGAGTGCACAGCTGTGTGTCCAAACCCTTGGGCTGCCAACATCACAACACCCCACCAGGAGAAAGAGCTGGGCAGCGTCCCAGGGCCACCCCCACCCTCCAGCACAGCAAGGAGCCAACCCAGGAGAGCCACCTCCCTTGCCCATGGAGCCACAGGCAGGTCAGACCCTACCTCCATGCCTCCTGCAGCTTGTTGAGGGGGTGTGTGGGGTCGTCCCGGGACGGGCCGAGGCACAGGACCTGGTGGTACTGCTCCAGAGCTGCCTGCCTGCACTCTGCACTGCAGTACGTCACCTAGAGCGAGGGGACAGCGCTGGCATTGTGGCAGCAGGAAAGGGGGCTCCTAGATCTGTGCCCCCTCCCTGACCAGCAGACCCCTGGCTCTGGAAAGGCAGACAACACAAGAGCCCAGCTGGATGGGAAGGAGTCAAGGATCCCAAGGAGAGCACGGTGCCTCCCGGCAGAGCCGTACCTGGCAGCGGGGACACTGCTGGTGCAGGTCCTTCCTGATGCTGCACTGCTCCGGGTGAGGCAGCACCAGGGAGCTCTTCCCCAGCAGGCGCTGGGCGTTCTCCTCCGCCGTCTCCAGAGCCCGCAGGCAGTGATCACAGGCTGTGGGGACAGGAGGGGTGGGTGGAGGGATGGAGGGATGGAGGGATGGAGGGATGGATGGACGGACTGACCCATGGATGGAGGGATGGATGCCACAGGAAAGCCTTTGGAAAGCAAAGGGATCAGAACCCAGGGCAAGGCAACACAACTGGTACCAACACCAGAGAGGAACAACAGGATGGGGCTTGGAGCAACCTGGGTTAGGGCAAGATGTCCCTGCCCATGCTAGTAGTGGAATATGATCTTTAAGGTCCTTTCCAACCCAACCCATTCCAAGATTCTATGGGGGCACCTAGCACATTCCTCCAGAGTGATGGAAGTCACCATCCCTCAGACAACACCCGAACTTGTCAACAGCTTAGTGCAAAGGCATAAAAGGCAGCAGGACCACCTTTACAGAGGCACTACGACAAACCCAAACCCTTCCCTTGGTACCCCTGCGGTCCCGCGGTCACCCCACCGGACAGGTGCTAGGGATGGGGACACGCCACCAGCGCCGGCCGCTCACCTCTGTAGTTGTACAGGGCATTCCAGAGGAACTGCGATGACACCACCGGCCTCTCCACGAACACTGTTTCCCCTTTGCGGATGTTTCTGGTGGCGAACAAGCCCTTTCCCTGGCGAGGGACAACCGCGGGTCAGGGACGCGCCCGGAGCCGAGTCATACCCGGGAGCTGAGCTGAGGGAATCCCTCCATTCCCTCCATCCCCGCGGGATTTTACTCGCTGTGCCCCCAGGCTGGGCGGGAAGGGAAGGGAGGGACCCTCACGGAGGGCACACCGCGGGCTGCTCACCTTGGCGCTGCTGATGAACCGCGCCTCCGCCGCAGCCCCGGCGTGTGGCCCCGCCGCGGCCGCCATCTTCGGGCGGCGACTTCCCCGCCCTGACCCGCCGGGCAGCGCCTCTTCCTCTTCCTCCTCCTCCTCCTCCTCTTCCTCCTCCTCCTCCTCCGCCCCCTGCGCCCCTCAGGGGTCCGCGCTCGCCATCGCCCCCCTCAGCCGCGGGGCGCGGGGCAGGCGGCCATCTTGGACCCCCCTCCACAGCCCCCGGCCAGCGTCTGAAAACAGCGCCAAAACACCCCAAAACAGCGTCAAAACACCCCAAAACAGCGCCAAATCACCCCAAAACGGGGCCGGGGCGCTGCCGCTGCCACCCCAAATCGTGCAGGAGTTTGCTGTCTCTCCCCAGTCGGTTATTATTATTTAATGGTAGAGGAATAGCTGTCACAGCCCTGTCAGGCACAAGTTCCCCCCTCACCTTGAGGTCTCCCCTGGGGGAGTGAGGAGGCATCGCCCACTGTCCTGCGCACCCAAAACTGGCCCGACTTTTCCCAAAAAAGCCTTCAAAATACACTACTGTGGCCATTCTGCCCTCGCTACCTCCTGCTTGGGGGTCTGCAAAGCCTTAAAGTCCACGGAAACGCGTGTTTGGTTGTATTTACTAATTCACAGCGCCGCGGCTCAGCCCCGCTCGTCGCTGGCCAGGCGGCGGGAGCAGGGCTGGGAATTCGGGACGATTCCGTGTGCGGGGCTTTGGGCAGTGATTTGGTGTCACTAGATGTCACTGTCGGCTCGTGCCGGGGACACGACACCGGGTGACAAGGCGGGAGCTGCCACCTCCATCCCCGGCCAGCAGCTGTAGCATGGCCTCAGGACTGCCCACTGACCCACGGCATGGCCGCAGGGCTGGCTACTGCTCTGGCCACCCGGCCGGGGGACAAGGGACAAACAGGCTGCCAGGGCCACATCCCCTGGCCGTGCTGTGGGATGCCGAGCCCGTGGAGCCAGCACAGGCTGTGCTGCATCACACTGTGCCCATGGCAGGGACCATGAGGACAAGGCACAGTGTGGGAATGCTGCTGTCACTCACAATTACATCCTCAGCGGTTCA
This sequence comes from Melozone crissalis, assembly GCF_028551555.1. NCBI lineage: Eukaryota > Metazoa > Chordata > Aves > Passeriformes > Passerellidae > Melozone > Melozone crissalis. Next base: position 1,134,961 of record NW_026535784.1, on the reverse strand, counting down.
TGGAATATTTATGTGGGAAAAGTCCTCTAAGACAAACGAGTCCAATGTTCCCTGGCACTGCCAAGGCCACAACTGAGCCATGGCCCCAAGTGCCACATCCACACGGCTTTTAAATCCGTGGGATTTAAAACTCCAGGGATGGGGTTTCCACCACTGCAGCTGTGCCAGGGCTGGACATCCCTTCCTGTGAATGAATTTTCCCCAACATCCAATACAAACCTCCTCTGTCACAACCTGAGGCCATTTCCTCAGAGATTTCTTCATGGAAAGAGGCAGAATGGGCATTGGCAGGGGCTGCCCAGGGAGGTTTGGAGACCCCATCCCCTCAGATGTCCAAGGAAGGTGGCACAGAGCTCTGGGCTGGGGACAAGGTGGGGATCAAGCACAGCTTGGACTCAGTGACCTTGGAGGGATTTTCCAGCCTCAGTGATCCTGGGATTCCTCTGCTCCTGTCCCTGTTCCCTGGAGCAGAGCCCGACCCCCCCGGCTGTGCCCCCCTGGCAGGAGCTGTGCAGAGCCACAAGGGCCCCCTGAGCCTCCTTTGCTCCAGGCTGAGCCCCTGCCCAGCTCCCTCAGGGATTGTGCAGCCCCTTCCCAGCTCCCTCAGGGATTCTCCAGCCCCTTCCCAGCTCCCTCAGGGATTGTGCAGCCCCTTCCCAGCTCTGTTTCCTTCCCTGGCCATGCTGCTCAGACTGGCAGAGCAGGAGCTGCAGAAAAGGCTTGGTCGCATCCACCTGCAGACACAAATTCTTGTTCTCCAGGAGCCTGAGCACCCCATAGTCACCAGACATGACTGCTCTTCCTGAAAATGTAGTTTCCAGTCCAGAGAGAGTAACTCCCTTCATCTGCTTTGATATGGGGTCATCAATCAATTGAAAAAAAGATCTTTCATAGATATTTTGTCCAAAATAGTTTATTAAGGATAAAAACCTCAAACTCTTTTGAGAAAGATGAAAATATATTTGGTTTGATTTTTTGGTGTGGGTTTTTTTTGGTTGTTTTTTTTTTTGTTTTTTTTTTTCTTTTTGTGTGTGTGTTTTAATTTTTTTTGGTACTAATTTCAATTGAAAATTAAAGTGAGTACTTGGAAATTTTTCCATCTGGTTTTTGTTTTTACACTCATTCCATCTCTTTTTAAAATTAACTCGATTTTTATCAAGAGACAAAGCAAATAAATAAGTGACACATATTAAGGCAAAAAAAAAGGTATTTCTATAAATAACAATGTAAGAGTAAAGTGATATACAGTGTTCTAAGTCAGAAAGAGACAGAATAAATTATCCTGAGCTGATGGGCCGTGGTCACTGCCATAGGAAGGCAAGGTGACAGCCTGAGTCCTTAGTCCCGGCCCCCCAAAGCCCTCCCTACCCCCAAAAATCCAGCTGTTAACCACATCAGGCTGCTCCAGATGTGCTTGGAGCGCTCCAGGTGCTGTGTCCCAGGGCACCTGCAGGGATAATGAGGAGAGAACAGAGCAGCTGCCTGTGTCTGGGCCACAGTGGCACATCTGGTTGCAGGGCAGGGGGTGTCTGCTGCAGCTGCTGAGTGTTGGGGCTGGGTTTTACTGCAGCCTCCAGCCCTGCACCTCAGCCAGCCCTGGGGCCAGCTCCCTACAACAGCAGCACACACACACACACACACACACACCCCCTGGGTAAGGACAGCAGGGTCAGGGGACACACACAGCTGGGGCTGGATCCATGGAAAAGGCACAGGTACACAAGGCACTGACAGAGGAGGCACTTCTGCTCCAGGGCAGGGGCAGACCCTGCTCCTCGCATCCAGGAGTCTGAGCAAGGCAGCAAAGGGCGTCCCTGTTTGGGGTATTGTGGTTTGAGTGATCTGAACATCAAACATGGGAGTCAAGCTGAGAGAAGGAAGTGATCAGGGAGATTCTCCTCCTTCCTCCTTGGAGCACACAGCCACACAGAACATGAGTGTCCCTGGTTTGAAATGTCCTTGTGCTCAGGGGCATCAGAGACAGCATCCCATTGCCTGCCCAGCATCACAGACTTTGATTGTCACCCCAACATCAAAGTCACCCTCTGATTGTCACCCCAGAGACACCCAGAGATTGTCAACCAGAGACATCCTCTGATTGTCACTCCAGTACCAGAGACACTCTGATTGTCACCCCCACATCAGAGAAACCAGCAGATTGTCACCCCAACATCAGAATCACCCTCTGATTCTCACCCCAGCACCAGAGACACCCTGATTGTCACCCCAGTATCAGTCACTCTGATTCTCACCCCAGCACCAGAGACATCCTGATTGTCACCCCAGGCTCTATGCTGGAAACTGTTTGTGTGTCCTGGTGCTCCATGAGCTAACAGGAGGTCACGTGCCATCGAGTGATGATGAAGCCCCAGGAATTACAGCACCTGGCTACTGAACAGCAGCCAAAGAAATTCGGGGGGTTCCTTCCAGCCAGCTGCAGTTTAGTCCTGTGGCTCCAGCTCTCAGATCAGTCTCACTTGGACCAAAGCAGCCCAGACACATCCCCAGGCACCAAAAAGCAGCCCAGTCTCATGAGCTGTTCAGAGCTCCACGTCCACGGGGTCCTCCTCGTGCTCCTTGCTGTCGGTGGAGTCGGCACTCGCAGGCTGGATCACCCCGAACTGAGACAGCTTTGCTGCCTTCTGCTCCATGCTCTGCTTCCTCCACTTGATCCTCCGGTTCTGGAACCACACTTTGACCTGGATGGGAATGGCACAGCAGCTTAACCCAAGGGCTCCAGGAGCCCTTTTCAATCCATGTGCTTCTGAGGTGGGTATCCCCAAAAAGTGGAGTTCCTTAAATGGGGACGTGCATCATTCTCTCAGGAAATAGTGAGTGAGAACAGGAGGAGGTGAAACTACAGAGGGCAGAGCAGTGATGGGAAAGGATCAGGGGACTGCAGCTGCACTGAGAAGGCTCTGGCCAGGGAAGTGAAGGAGGCAGCTCCCTAAGGAGCCCCTGAACTCATGCCCAGGACTGCAGCTGCCATGATGAGACCCCCAATAATTATCCATTGTCCCCCCCAGAACTGGCGTTGTTTTGCTCTCCCTTCTCCCCAGCTGAATTTAGAGCCCACTGTGGAAGATCACCTGGCTCCTTCTTTCCACACTAAACAAACAGCTTACTGTGGGAGGAGCAGGAACTCACAGGGCAGAGCAGGGAAATAATTACATATATCCAGTGTCATACAAGGACACTTGAAACAGTCTCCAGAGGATCATGACTATGCAGACGCAGCAACCAACCCAGCTTAAACTCAAAAGCACAGCAAAGTTGAGCTCCTGAATGCTTTTTGTTCTACTTCATGGATTCAGAAATCTTATCCAGGAACCATCCAAACTCCAGGCACATCTCTCCAATGTCACCTGGCAGCAGGGTGTCCCATGGATCACTTTGTACCATGCCCTCCTCCCACACTTCCCAGTGGGAAGATCAGCACAGAGCAGCAGGACCATCAGCACAGAGCACCCCAGGATCAGTCCCAGAGCTCAGCTCCCCCATCCTTTACCTGGGTCTCTGTGAGATGCAGAGTTGCAGCCAGGTCCACCCTCTCCGTGCCCACCATGTACTGCTGCTTGAGGAACTCCTGCTCCAGCCGCTCCAGCTGCTCTGGTTTGAACACCGTGCGCACTCTCTTCATCTTGCAGGGCCCCCCTGACCTCCAAGGCCCAGCAGGACCCAGTGGGGTGGTCCCCACACAGTGAGACAATTCTAGACCTGTGAGAAAACAGCAAAAATTGAAGGGGTCTGCACTAAAGGAGCCGGAGAAAGTGGCACCAACCAAGCAGAGATGTCCCCGCCCTGTCCCTACCCAGATAATCTCATCCAGGCTCCTTTTCCCATGAAAAGCTGGAGTAGAAGAGCTTTTGAGAGCCTGTTCTGTGGTTTTACCCTCAGGATACACCAAGGACAGTCCTGGACATGCAGCCAGGCCCGAAGAAATCAGCACTCAGTGAGGTGGGCAGGACTTGACGTTTGCCTGCACAGCGCCTTTGTAACAGGACAATAAATTGCATACAGAGCTGCAGAACACAAAAATCCCACCTCTGTCTCAAAAGCCCCCAAAACACAAATGTTTAAAGTCTGGGGGAGTTGACCCCAGACTGGCCCCTGGTTTTCCCCTTCCCGTGGCACACGGGCTCAGTGTCCAGGATCCAGCTTTCATGCAGGACCTCTGTTCCCCACAAAGTTCCCAGGGGTGCTGATGATTCAGCAGGACTTGCAAGTGTATCTGACCTGTCTGGTCTCCAGCTGTGGCCTGAGGACAGCCGTAATTAGCATAAATTAACATACAATCCAACACCAGCACTGGCACCTGACTGAGAGCAGGTCTCGCCTTCCCCAGCCCCTCATTCTCCCTGCTCCAGCTGATGTCTCTGCTCACTGCAGGGCAGGTCCTTGAAAATCCCTTCCCAGCCCAGCCACCGTGACTCCAGGCCCAGGTGATTGCGCTGCAGAGCTCCTCCAGGGCTCCCTGCACAGCCTGGAGGGTTTAGGAGCCATAGGAGCCACGGAAAGCCATCACTGATGGCACCACGGCTTCTCCAGCACCAGATTCACTTTAACATACCCCACTGATTACAGCCAGTGGGATTTTCCCCGTGGAAAGCACCGAACAGCACTGGCAGGATCAGACCAATAATGGTCCCCATCTCTGCTGTTCCTAAATATTGTGGCAAGCCAGGTTTCTCTAGGTTTTATGGAAATACTGCATATAATGATCCCCATTCACACCTGCTACTTATCTCTCCTTTAATGACTGATCTTGTCACGTTCTCCAGGCACAAACCTGCACCTTGACCTACTTATTTTCATTAATTGGGTGCAAGTTCTGCGTGTGTTTAAGGATTTGTGGGATGGAGACCTGACAGCTTAACAGCCGTAATTGCACTTTAAACTATTTTCATCATTAAAATCTTTTCACCCATCACTTTTTGTTTCTATTTTAACACTGGAATAATAGCACGTGTAATTTCCAACATGAAACGCTGAGTGGAAATCTCTCTGCAAATTGTTTAACTGTGTTTTCATACCTGGAAATTTGATATAATACAAAGATTAACACAATTCTGCAGATGCTGTCTCGTGAAAGAAATAATATATTAAATAGTTGTGCTAAGTGCTTAATAAAAGATCAGCAAATGCTTTTAGTGCCTGAATATTGTAGCATCAGGATCAAATCTGGAGTTCTTTATATACAGGGAAACCTGGCTGCAGGTTTTGCCTGAACAACAGCAAGATCACTCTCTCACTGCTAAAAAGAAATACTTCAAGAAAAATACTCTGAATAGAGATACTTTATTAAAAACACTTGGTCGTTGTCCTTATAAAGTTCCAATGAAAATGGATCCTGACAGATCAGGCAATATTGTCCATCACCACGGTGCAAATTTTACCCACAAATCAACAAAAAACATTTTCCTTAGATACTTCTGCACTAAAAACATGCAGTTTTGAGGGCCAAGTGCTGCAAAACACTTGGCAGTTTCACTTCTGTGAGTGAAAAATTGCAGGGAAAGCAAAATTAGAGAGAGATGATGGCAAATTTGGGAGAAGAGGGACCCACATAGTAGCAGAGGTGAAGAAATTAATTTTGGGAGCGAGGCTTTGGGAAATTACAGCAGGTTTTTGATTAAAACTCTGGCAGTGAAGTGCCTTCCTGCTATGTGAAAGGAGAAATAAATGCCAGCGTGTGTAAAGTCACCCGTAAAATCTCATGGAATCACAGACTGCTTTGGGTTGGAAAGCTCCTTAAAGATCATCCAGTTCCCCCTCCAACACCTTCCACTAGCCCAAGCACTGCAATCCTGGTTTTAGCTCTGCCCTTTACTATTAGACCTATTCCAAGTTTCTGGCTCCATCTCAAATGCAAACAGTGGGTTTGGATATTCTGCACCCGGTTCTGGACTGGGGACTGAATCAGGGATCAGTAAAATCCTGCAGCATCTTCAGGAATCAACCACAGGCTCTTTCTTTGCCAAACTGTTCAGAGACATCAGGTGTGTTAGAAACTGCCCGGCAAAATAAATAAACAAAAACCCCTACATAAACCGGTAATTTTTGCTCTCGCTATATCGATCACCTACAGAGGGAAAAAAACTCCAAGGAAAGTTTTCCCTCTGCCTCGTCCCTGTCCCCCCAGCTCGGGGCCGCTCCAGAGGCTGCAGGATGAAACCACAGCGGCAGCGAGGATCCAAGTGCTTTGGGGTGACTCCGACCCCGTTATTTCCCCGCTCGGGTGCCGGCCCAGCGCCCGGCATTTCTATCCCTCATCCCGTCCCTGTGAACGGCATCCCCGCCGGGCATTCCTACCCCTCATCCCGTCCCTGTGAACGGCATCCTCGCTCCGCACCCCGGCCCCGCATCCCGTCCCTGTGCGCGGCATCCCCGCTCCGCATTCCTGTCCCGCATCCCGTCCCTGTGCGCTCCATCCCCGCTCCGCGTCCCGGCCCCGCTCCCGCCCACAGACCCCTCTCACCTGCACCGGGCCAGGGCCAGGGCCAGCCCCACGCTGCGGGCAGCGGTCCCAGCCCCGCTGCCGCCACCGGGCCCGGTCCGGCTGCGGGTCCCGCCGGGGGCCAGCGCGGGGCGGGCGGCGCGGGGCTCACGGGGGCGGCGGGGCCGCGGCGCGGCGGCTCCCGGGCCAACAGCGCTTCGATGTGGAACGGGGTCTTGGAGGGCGGCGGCCCGGGCCGGGGGCACGCCGGGCTCTGCAGCATGGCCGGGATGGTGCGGCCGCCGCAGCCCCGGCCGCTTATATGGAGGGCGGGGGCCGGGGACAGCCGTGCTCCTATGCAAAGCGGCGGCGGGGGGGCGGCGGGGGCTGCACACACCCCGTTGGCCGCCAGCGACACCACTACCGACACCCTTGCTTCCCTACCAATATCCCACCGACACCCTTGCTTCCCTACCAACATCCCACCGACACCCCTGCTTCCCCACCGACACCCCACAGACACCCCTGCTTCCCCACAGACACCCCTACCGACACCCCTGCTTCCCTCCCAATACCCCACTGATACCCCAATACCCACACAGACACCTCTTCCTCCCCACCGATGCTCCCATGGAAACCCTCCTTGCACTCAAGCTCCTTCATGGACACCCCTCCTTCCGCACCAGCACCTCCATGGAGAACCCTGCTTCCACAGTGACAGCCCCACGGATCATCTGTTCCCACGGACAGCCCCAGTCACCCCACATTCCATGGCAGCACTCCCACAGACACTGCTCCTTTCGCCCTGGCACCCCATGGACACCCCTCTTTTCCTGCTGTCACCTGCCCTGCATTTTCCCCTACAGTGACCTGTGCTCTTTGCCCATGGATCACCACACTGGCAGTCCCTCCTTCCCCAAGGATGCCCTATGGATAATGGTTCCTTCCTCAGGGATCCCAAACCAACACCTGTTCCTTCCTCAGGCATCCAGAACAGCGCCTAAACCCCTTCCTGATGGACACCTCACACCAGCACCAATCCCTTCCCCACGGACACCCACAGGGACACAAACAATCCTTCAGTCCTATTCCCAAGCAATCCCTCAGTCCCATTCCCAAACTCCCCCTGAGATCCCCAGGCCTCACAGGAGCCTTCTCAGGGCTCAGCCTATGGACCCCAGGCTGTGCCAGCACATCACATTGTGCCCCTGTGCCAAGGGAATGTGTCTGTACCTGCCCAGGTGTGCCACAGTGAGTGGGAATATCTGGGATACAGGACAAGCGCCTCAGGAGCTCATACAGGATCCGAGGTGACCGTGCCCTGGGAATGGAACTGGTGCCATCCCTGTGTGACACCCTTGGAGCTGGGCACAGCCACATGGCTGATAGGGAGCTGTGGATGGCACAGACATCGCTCCCAGGTGGGGTTCCTGCTCAAATCCCACCAAATTCTCACTGGAAATTCACTCTGATGTGTACAAACACAGAGGAGCCCCGGAGTCTCCAGGTTAATAAACACAGAGCAAAAATCCCCTGTGGTTTAATAACCTGGCATTAGCCATCCCTGCATGCACAAGCTCACGGGCCATATCCAGTAAATCCTGCCTTAAACAGGCATTCATGCCATTTAAAGTTTCTTTTCCCTGCACAATGCATAGAAATAATTACAAACATCTCTGTATTTTTGAGCATTTCAAAGCAGATGGGAATACACAGGCAGGATTATCCTGCTCATGAGGAAGCACCCTGGTGATGGCTACAAGATCCTCAGGGAGGAGGATGCCCACAGGAGACAAAAGAGTCCCTGAAGTTTGCCTTTAAAACACATTTTTTTTCCTGCCTTTTAGCATCCTGTCTTCCCCAGCAGCTTCCAAATAAGTGAATAAATACAGCTGCTGCTTTATTGCTCCTTATCCAAACAGGCAGCTCTGATCCCGCTGCCGTGGAGCCACAGCCTTAATTGGAATCACACGTTCAAAGCTGGGTGAGTGCTGAAGCCTCTCCCAAAAAAAGTCACCTTGGGAAAATAAAACATCCTCAGAGATTCACAGCTCCTGGTTTTGCTGGCACAGAGGATGTGTGGGACTGAACATGGGTGTCATTAGGTGAGGATTGGGGTTATTAAAAGGTTATTAAATCCATTCATGATTTTTGCTCTTTTTAAGTCCTGACTGGTGCTGTGATTCCCAGGGAAAGCAATGTCAGCGCTGCTGCAGTTATCAAAGGATCTGTGTTGGAGTTGGGATGGGCGAGCTGCAGGCAGGGCAGGGACACTGATGGATCCCCCTGGCAGGATGGGGGGACAGACGGATGGACAGGGAGCTGCTGGGATGGACAGGGAGACTCTGGAAAGGACAGGGAGCTGCTGGGATGGACAGGGAGCTGCTGGGGTGGACAGAGAGCCCCTGGGATGGACAGGGAGCCACAGAGATGGACAAAGAGCTGCTGGGATGGACAGAGATTCTGGAAAGGACAGGGAGCTGCAGGGATGCACAGGGAGCCAAAGGGATGGACAGGGAGTTGCAGGGATTGACAGGGAGCTGCTGGGATGGCCTGGGAACGACAGGGATGAACAGGGAGACTCTGGAAAGGACAGGGAGCTGCTGAGATGTGCAGGGAGACTCTGGGATGGACAGGGAGCCACGGGGATGGACAGAGAGACTCTGGAATGGACAGGGAGCTGCAGAGATGGACAGGGAGCCACTGGGATGGACAGAGAACTGCTGGGATGGACAGGGAGACTCTGGGATGGACAGAGAGACTCTGGAATGGACAGAGAACTGCTGGGAGGGACAGAGAGCTGCAGAGATGGACAGGGAACTGCTGGGATGGACAGGGAGCCTCTGGAATGGACAGAGAACCACAGGGATGGACCGAGGGATGCCCCAGCAGCCAAAGCCCAGCTGACTTTTCCCTTCCCTCCTCGTGCTCACCCACAGCCGGTGCCTAATGACGTGTCCTGTTTCCCATTAGTGCTGTGTGCTCAGCTAATGCATTTTGGTGGGAAAGCTGGAAATTTTCACCCGCTGGTAATGACTTGGGAAATGTAGCACCCAGCAGCCAGGCGGGGCGGGGGGCTCTGGGCAGGACCCCCCACCTCCCCTGCCCACACCTGCTCCAGCCACCGACCCCAGACCCTCCAGAGAGGGGACATGAAAGGGTGGGATCTGATCCTCTTTGGTTTTCTGGTGGTGGTTATTTTATTTATTTTATTTTATTCACTTTATTCTATTCATTATATTTTATTCCTGTTTTGTTTTTCAAGAGTGTAGAAAATAAAAGGGGAATGGGGGGGGATCTCTTAGGGGGAGTTTCTTAGAGAAGGGGTAAAAAAAATCCCAACAACAAAACAACAACCCAAAAAGCCCCCCAAAAAGTCCCCAGCCCTTTGTAAACATCCCCCCTGAGCAAAGGGAAGGAGGTGAAAAGCATTTCCTGATAACTCCATTAAAGAATGAGGCTGCATTAACATTCCAAGTCCCTTGACAAGAGATGAAAGTGGGGAACTCAGTTCAGCCTCTCCTGCTCCAGATGTTATTATGGGCTCCCTGAAAGGTTTTTTTTATTTCTTTTTTTGCAAAGAGACAAAGATGTTGCCTACTTCAAACGGGGCTAATTGATGCTAATGACTATCAGATAGAGGGGGGGCCCTTTTTCCCCCTGCCAAGGGGAAAGAGAGAGCGCATTTTACAATCCCCCCATAGAAAACGCCCCACTCTTCAATCCAGGTTGGTGCTTTAGGGATTTTTGTTTCTCCCTGGCTACTGCTTTCTCTCCTCCTCCTCCTCCTCATTCCCCCCCCTCCCCGCTTCATCTTTTCTGTCCCCCTTCTTCTGGGCACCCCGCAGCTCTCACTGGTTTGCCCATGAGAAATTTCACACCTCGCCTCTCGGTGAGGAGAGCCCGGCTCCATTTCCATCCCTCTCCCAGCCCCAAACCCATCCCAGCGGGGCGAGCGGGGCGGCGGAAATTTCCCCAACCGCGCAGCAAGCACACGCGAAAACGTGACGGGGATTTGATGCATCTGTAATCCCAGGCGTGAGTGCTCCTGCCAGCGGGACACAGCGCCGGGAAACAGCGCCGGGAGGGAGCGATCCATCCCTCGGGAGCACCCCTGCGGGCAGGGGAGGATGGATCCCAGGCTCCCTGTGCTCCTGCACGCAGGGGAGGATGGATCCCAGCGCTCCTGCAATCAGGAGAGGATGGATCCCAGGTTCCTGGTGCCCCTGCAGTCAGGGAAGGATGGATCCCAGGCTCCCTGCAGTCAGGGGAGGATGGATCCCAGGCTCCCTGCAATGAGGGAGAGAGGATGGATCCCCGGTTCCTGGTGCCCCTGCAATCAGGGGAGGATGGGTCCCAGGATCCTGCAGTCAGGGGAGGATGGACTCCAGGTTCCTGGTGTCCCTGTAATCAGGGGAGGAGGGATCCCAGACCTCCTGCAATCAGGAGAGGATGGATCCCAGGTTCCTGGTGCCCCTGCAATCAGGAGAGGATGGATCCCAGGTTCCCTGTGCTCCTGCAGTCAGGGAAGAATGGGTCCCAGGCTCCCTGCAATCAGGAGAGGATGGATCCCACGATCCCAGTGCTCCTGCAGTCAGGGAGAGAGGATGGATCCCAGACTGCCCATGCTGCTGAGTCAGGAGAGTGCTCCTGCTCAATGGAATAAATGGCCCAGCACTGCCAACCTGAGAGAGCTGAAATCCTGAGCTCGTGTCTTTTAATGAAAATTGCCTTAGAAATGGGATTCTGAGCACCTGGTTTTGCCCTTTCATCAGATTTTTGCAAAGCTTTCTCCTGTGCTACTCCAAAGTGCCAGTAAATGATAATCTATGAATCAGTGATGGGAAATTAGGAATGTTCTCAGTCCCATGGCTCCTTGAGCTGGTGCTTTGCCCCTGTCCAAACCAGATCCCACTGAGTCCTCTAGGAGAGGGGAATGGGGATCCCTCTCTGCAGTGGGAAGAGGAGCATGAGTTCTCTTCGAGGAGGAGAATGGATGTGTTCCTATTCCTCCACCATAACGCCTAAAAAGATAAATTCCTCTGGCTCACAGCAACAGCTGTGGGTGCTCTGTGCACCGGGAGCACCTGGAGGTGGGTGCCAAGGAGCCCCCCTGCCTCAGCTCTGTCCCCCTCCCGTGACAGGGAGCCAAGGAGCTCCCCTGCCCCAGCTCTGTCACCCTCAGGCAGGCCCAGGGACCACAGTGCTGGGGCTGACTGCTCCTGGTGAATCCTGTCTCTCCCTTTGCAGGAGGATCCAAGTCTCCTTCTCGATCCTCAGCACCTCGCAGGGTCCCACCAGCAGCCCCAGACTGGGTGAGGACAGGAGCAAGGGGAGCCTGGGTTCCAGGTGACAAGGGCAAGGCCACCCCACAAGGACCCTGCCAGAGCCTGGTGTCAGTGGAGCATGGGATGGACAGGACAATTTGGGGACATGCCAGTGCCATAGGTCATCCCAAACACCAGCCTGGAGAGGAGTCCCTGCCTGTTCTCTCCTTCCTTGTCACCTCATTTGGTCCCCTGCCTGTCGAACCCCCCCAAGCTGACCCAACATGTCCCAGGCCAGGCTGGACGGGGTTTGGGACGTGGCACGTGTCCCTGCCATGGCAGGGGTGGAACGAGATGGTCCCCAAGGTCCCTCCAGCCCAGCCATTCTGTGATTTCCATGCAATGGAAGATTCCCTGCAGTCCCCAGGGCCCTGGGTTTGTGCTGGGGGAGGCAGAGGACAGCAGCCCCCAGCCCAGACAGCCAATACACACCCGGGCCGCCCCTCAGACACCGCTGCCCGGCCTCATTGTCAGGTTAATTTGGGATAATGGCCTGCAAAGCACCTCAGCCCCATCCAGCCTCATTAGCACTTGATAATATCGAGCATCCTGAGGAATTAGGGCTTTTCCCCCTCCTCCTCCCCAGCCGGGGCTGATTCATCACCCAGGCACCCGGGCATGTCCAGGCAGCCCCCACAGCCAGGCGGGCCAGGATCGCATTCTGCCCTTCCTGGGGACAAACCCCCGATCCCGGCGGGCTCCTCCCCGCGTGTCGCGCTCCTCCGTGCACATCTGGCCCCATAACTCAGCCAGATGTGCAGTGAGGGAGCGGGACGTGCTGCACCCCCGCCCTCGCCCGGCGGCTCCCCGGGGTCCCTCCCAACACCGCGTGAGTTGTGCTCGGGCTGGATGAACTTTAAAAATCTCTTCCAAGCCTGGAATTCCGTGATTCCATGGGGTTCATCCAGCTGACAGCAAAGCCTGGGAGAACCCCCAAAAATCAATTAGCGCTCAAAACGCTCCGTGCTCCTCCCGCCACGCACAGCCCCGGAGCCCCTGCTCACAGGGACTGCAAGTCCAGGTGTCGAGAGCATCCCAAACCTGCGCATTTCAAATTAATTGGGAATTATCAACAAACTAAGCATTGAGGCAGCCCTGGGCCGGGCCTGAGTGCGCCATCAGCCCGCTGCTCCCTTCAATTATCTTTTTTTTCCCACATTGTTCTCCCCTAATGAGGAGACTAATGACCAAAGGATGGTTCATAAGTGGTTCCCAGACTCTCCTTGCCCAGGGCAAACACCGTCCACAATAGGATCACAAATTGTAGGGAGAAGCCCCGGCTGATCACATCAGAAACGGTGCAGGGATTTATCTCTCGGCCTTAACAATAACAGTATGTTCTTAATCGCCACTCCAAAGGGACAACTGGCGGGGGATCTGCCCGGCCTCATCATTAAAAGCTGGCAGCATCTTTGCTAGCGCTGCCCCTTTGTTCATCGTGCATTATTCCAATGCTCCGGCCCAGTTAATTCCTCTCCATCTTATTAAATCAATAGAGATGGGGCGGGGGGGAGGACGGGGCCGATCCCGGCTCGGATCCGGCTCTGCTCCCCGCGGGGTGCGGGGTCACCCCCGGCCCGGCCCCGGGGCTCTGCTCACCCCGCTCCTGCCGCGGGGAAACTGAGGCACGGCGGGTGCACAGCCGAAACCAGCCCTAGGATGAGGCTTTAGCAGGGTTGGGAAGCTAAATCTGCCCTGCCAGTCCCACACCTTCGTCAGGATCCCCGTGTTCATCCCACAGCATCGGCGCTCGCTTATTTAACGATTTAATCCGTTTTTACAATAAAATCAAACAGATTTCATGCAAAGATGGTGCCAAGGTCACCCAAATTCATTCCACAGCAGCAAACATCACTTGATTGAACGATTTATTCCGTTTTTATAATAAAATCACACCAAGCAGGGGGTTCTGGTGCCAGGTTCCCCCCAGGAAATCCTGGTTCATCCATGCTGGGATGGCAGTGCCACAGGGAAACGGGTTTCGTTTTTTTGGGTTTTTTGTTTTGGTTTTTTTTTGTGGGTTTGTTTTTTTTTTTTTTTTTTTTTTTTTTTGCCACAAACCGTTTGCAAAGACGGAGATGATGAAATTTCCTTTTAAAAAAATTTTTTTAAAATTCTTTTCTCTTTTTCATAACAGCTCATTTCACCAGCACTGGTTTGAAGCCAGGATTTTTAAACTCGAAGGTTTTGGTCCCTGCAATGCTCAGTCCATAAAGGGGAATGAATCGTCAGTTTACCAGTTCCCCTGCTGCATTTCCAGGCAGGTCACTCCAATTCATCCTTATTTTCATGTATCCAGGAATCCAGGAGAGTTTAATTTAAAATGTGATGCCTTTGCTCCCTGTGCAAGGCGGCTTGGGGTGAATTCATCCCAGACAGTCTGGGAAATAGGGGCTGCAGTGGGATTTCCTCCCATTGCTCATGATGTCTCTTTTACATTCCCACTGGAGCCGGGCAGAGCCGCCCGGCAGCCTCGGGAAACTCATTTGATGTTTCACTCGGGAATTAGCGGGGAGGGGGAGGCAGGGGAAATGCTCCCTGACCATTTAACAAGATTACACGAGGGGATGGGGCCCGCAGCACGCACGGCCGCCCCCGGCCCGGCTCGGGCTTTGCTTGAACCCCCCGCTCCCCCCCGGCACCCGGGGCCGGCTCGGGACGCGCTAATCCCATCGAGGGACCCCTCCAAAGCGGGAACGGCGCTCCCAGCCCGGGCAAGGTGCCTGCAGAGCAGCCGGGGCACAGCACGGGGGTCCCGTCCTGCAAGCACCGACCGCTCCATGTGCACAGGGGGAACCACCCCGGCAGGAACGGGGGCACCCCGAGAGCCTGAGGCTCGGCTTCGCCAGGTTATCCTCTCTGCGATCTCTCCAGCCCGGTCCCATCCTGTTTAGCCAGGCCGTTTGCACCTCCTCAGCAGCGCCCTGCATTCATCCCAATCATCCTCCTGTCCATCTGTCCCACGGGGAAACCTCGGGAAAACCTCGGGAAACGCCTTTCCCTGATCCATCACCCATCCCTGTCTGCGCCACTGTGCTCCCTCGGGGAAAAACCTCTCCCTGATCCATCACCCATCCCTGCCTGCCCCACTGCAATCCCTCGGGAAAACCTCGGGAAACGCCTTTCCCTGATCCATCATCCTTCCCTGCCTGCCCCACTGTGCTCCCTCGGAAACGCCTCTCCCTGGTCAGCCTCACTCACCCCTGTGACGGTGTTCACAGGGGTCCCAGGATGAGGGAAGAGACCAGGATCTGACTCCATGTTTCAGAAGGCTGATTTATTGTTTTATCATATATATTATATTAAAACTATACTAAAAGAATAGAAGAAAAGGTTTCATCAGAAAGCTGGCTAAGAATAGAATGGGAAAGAATGATAACAAAGGTTTGTGGCTCGGCTCTCTGCCCGAGCCAGCTGACTGTGATTGGCCATTAATTAGAAACAACCAACATGGGCCAATCACAGATGCACCTGTTGCATTCCACAGCAGCAGATAACCATTGTTTACATTTTGTTCCTGAGGCTCTCAGCTTCTCAGGAGGAAAAATCCTAAGGAAAGGATTTTTCAGAAAAGATGTCTGTGACACATCCTTGCCTGTCCCACTGCAATCCCTCGGGGACAAACCTCTCCCAGGTCCATCACCCATCCTTGCCTGCCCCACTGTGCCCCCGCTTATCACCGGGGCCGAGAGGAGATTTGCCGGGAAGGGCTCAGCGCTGCATCTTCGGCAGATAACCCTTATCCCCTTAATAAAGCTACTTAATTCTCACTTCCTTTTAATTATCTGTGGCTGAAAGCCACCTCGGGTTTTGCAGACAGGTGAAAAAGCAGCGTCTTTCTGAGAGCCATGAATGGGGAAGGGGCTGGCAGGGTATTTGGGATGTGGGGGGATTTGGACACACAGCTCTTATTCTTTCTTCATTCTAACTCTTTTATACATGGATTTCCTGAGGGATGAGAGGACCAAGGCTGTGCCCCAAGTGGATCGATGCAGCCCGAGACCTTCCCAAGCATCTCTCTCCCTTATTTTCCACAATTCCAAATCAGTGGCCGGACTTGATCCCAATCCTGGTGCCCCGGTAGAGCTGCCAGGAGCTGGGCTGAGCTGCAGACAGCAGGGTTGAAGAGGAAGAAAGTGCATTACTACCCCCTGCCCAGGCTGGCAGGGCTCAGCAGGACAGAAAATGACCGGCATGAATCCAGCTTTTCTGTGGGCCTGTGAGAGTCTGTACAAATTGTCCCTCATCTGCCTCACGATCATTTGGGGACCACTGAAGAGAAGACCTTCCCCATCTGAAAATCTGTTTCCCCCCTCCCTCACAATTTCCAATAGAGTTATCATAATAAAAACCTCTGAGTTAGTGAGAGATTTGGAGATCTCCCTGATGTAACAGGCGGATCCTCAACTGGACTGGACCAAAGGACTTCGTCTCTGCGTTTGGTAGCTATATCCCACTCTTTCTCTCTCTCTCTTTTTTCTCTCTTTCTCTTTTTCTCTCCCTTAATCTCTATTGCATTTTGCTGTGATCATTCAATAAAATTGCATTTGTTTTATCACTGCAAACCCCTGTGCTGTGTGGGTTCTTTTTGCACCCTGAGATCAATCCACGAACCATCACGAACCCCGTTCATAAGGACGGATTGTGACAAGGCCATCAAATCCATCCCTTAACGGGGACAGACCTGGGGCTTGGCTCTCCTCGTTCCCTGCTTTGTCCCTCACAGTCCCTTCCCCCCCCCAAGGAACCTGAGAACAGAACAGGTCGCTCGCTGAAGAGGCAGACAAGGGACAGCATTCCCTGTGACTCAGCTGTCCCGAGGGGACAGAGCCCTCCCTAGCCCTCAGGGGTTATCACCCCCCATGACAAAACCCTCCCGCTCCACTCCCGAGGTGCCAGAGGAATGTGATTTAATCCGTCTCATACACAAGTACATTTTAAGCACCCGACCAAGCCCAGCGGTTTTAATTAAATCACTCCCGGCTTGGGCATTCCCCGCAGCGGGGGCCGAGCCGGGCAGAGCCTGCGGGAGCATCCCCGGAGCGGGGTCGGGTCCCCCGCTGCTCCCGGGAGGAGCCGGGTCCGAGCCCCGCCAGCTCCCGGGGATTAACGGGGTCCCGAGAACAACGAGAGTGCCGCAATCGGCTCAGCCCCCGGCCGGGCGGGACTGAAGCGGCCCCGAGAGCCCTCTTGTCTCGGGCCGATTGTAATGAACCGCCGGCACGCCAGATTAGCGCCTTAAACCCGGCCCAGCCCGCGCTCCCGGCACACATGGGAGGACATCAGCACAGTTTGGGCTCTTTGAGATGTGCCGGCTAATCCCGCCAGGGCCGGGACAAAGGGCAGCTTCCGTCACTGCGTCCCCTCTCCTTGTGCTGTCCCTGCGTCCTTTGCACTGTCCCTCTGTCCTTGCGCTCTCCCTCTGTCCTTGCGCTCTCCCTCTGTGCAAAGGGATGTCCCTGCATCCTTGCGCTGTCCCTCTGTCCTTGCACTGTCCCTCTGTCCTTGCGCTGTCCCCTTTTCGAATTGTCCCCCTTTCCCTGTATCACCCCCCTTGCACTGCCCCTTCTTATATTGTCCCCTTCTCCTGCAGCATCCCCGTTTCCAGGCGTCATTCCCCCTCCCCCTGCAGCATCCCCTTCTCCTGATATTGTCCTCAGCTCCCTGCACCATCCCCTTTTCCCTGCACCATCCCCTTTTCTCCCCTCTCAGAACTCAGCGCATCCCTCTGGGTGTCCAGAGTTGCCCGGACCCCTGCCAGGGGGCTCAGAGACCCTGGCACACAGCCCAGAGCACCTGTGGGTTTGATTATTACCCATGGAGCAAATTGTCAGCTTTGTATGAAGACCTGAAAGCCACAGAAGTTTAGGCAGTGTAATAATTTAATGATCACTAGGTGAAAAAGTAGATTTTGGGGTTTTTAGAATAGAGCTTTTGGGGACAAGATGGAGGGAGTTGGGCATGTCCAGCCTTTCTTATTCTCTACCTCCATCTTCTGCTGGGATGTTGGCACTTTGGGATTAGAGTAGAAACTCACTGTTCAACATAGGTGACAAGTATTGGAAAGTAATTGTAAACATGTTACATGTAGTTTGTAGTATAAAGAGATAACACCACCCTGGGGGCAGGCAGAGTGCCTGGAACTGTCCTGCTGGATGGATCTCAGCAGGGCAGGAGAAAAATTTTAATAGATAAGATACAATAAACAACCTTGAGACCAAAAACTGGAGAGCTCTGACTCATTCTTCGAACGTGTGGGCCCAAACAGAGACTGTTGATGTATCTCGGGGCTGCAATAAACTGCAACCTCCCGAGACTCCCCCACATCATCCCCTCTCCCCACATCACCCCCCTTCTCCTTGCACTGATTCCTTCTCCTTGCATCATCCCCTGGACCGTCCCCCCCTCCTTGCCCCACATTTCACACCTGCCCAAACCAATCCTGCCCCTGAGGCTCTTCCCTCCCAAGCTCCAAACCCAGTCAGGGACAAAGCCCAGCTCCAGGACTGGCACTGCCATCTGAGCACCCCACGTCCCCACTGCTGCTCTCCTCTGGGACACCCCAGGTGCTCACTTGCTTTGCACCCTTCAAGGAGCTGTCCAGCTCCCGTGGATCCCACCTTGGGATCATCCCCTGCTCAGTGTGCACCCCAAAACTGCTGCATTTGAAACCTCCACCTGTGCCTAAGCAGAGCCAAGCAATGAGAATCAAAGCCTGGCTAATCCTTGCCCAGCTGAGGTGTCACTCCAGGAGCTCAGGTCACAGAGCTCCCTCCAGCTCTGTCTCCAGGTGCATTTTCCTGCTGTCCTGGCTCTGAATCCTGGAGAGAAGGCAGCACTGGCCTTTATGAGCTGTGGGCAGAGCAGGGTGTTGTGGTGAACAGATCCTCTCCAGGATCCAGGGGCTCTGTGAAGCTCCTGAGCTGGGACATTTCCAAGCTCCCGACACCTCTGGGATGAGCTGAGGCTGCAGTGGCTCCCACTGCCCCAGGAAGAAGCTCTGCAGGATGGGGGCTATTCCTGCCCAAGAGCTGCATAAATAATTTATTTCACCACCAAACCCCAGGGGTGCCCCATATATCCTGTATATATTGGATATTGCCAGCTATGGTACATCTATATTACACACAAAGGGTCTGTGGTGGCTCAGCAGCTCTCTGTCACAGTCTGTGCAGGGGCTGTCCCTGAGCCTGGGGACAAGGACGTGTCCTCCTGGCTGTCCCCTGGCTCTGCTGGGCAGTCCTTGTCCTCCTGGAGGTGGCTCTGTGGGTCTGGGCTCCTCTGTGGGGTGCCCAAACCCGTTTTGGCCACTTTGGCTTGTTGCTGTTCCAGGCTCTGTTTCCTCCACTTGATCCTGGGGTTTTGGAACCAGACCTTCACCTGGGATCACAGAATCATAGAATTACTGAGTGTGGAAAGGTCACTGAGTCCAGCCATGAACCCAGCACCATCACCCTCCCCACTGACCCGTGTCCCCAGGTGTCACACTCATGTTTTTGAGCACTTCCAAGGATGGAGATTCCAAAATTCCCCCTTGGGAAAGGGCCGAGCTCAGCTCTCCAGCCTGGCTGCTCCACGGCCCCCTGGGCTCAGGCAGTGTCCAGTCTGTCCCTGCCAAGATGGAAAACTGCTCCCTGCATCCCAGGAGCTGCACCTGCCTGAGCTGGAGCCCAGCCTGAAGAGGGACACAAGCTCCTGGCTCTGGGACAGCCATGCCGTGCCTCAGTTTCCCCACCTGCCATCCACCACCCTTTTAACTGGAACTGTGCAATCAGCACCCAGGGGCTCTGTGCCAGGCTGAGGGACACGTCCCAGCTCCCTGGGGACATGTCCCAGCTCCCCAAGGGATGCATTCCAGCTCCCTGAGGGACACATCCCAATGTCCCAGTTCCCCAAGGGACATGTCCCAGTGTCCCAGTTCCCCAAGGGACATATCCCAATGTCCCAGTTCCCCAAGGGACATGTCCCAGTGTCCCAGCTCCCTGGGGACACATCCCAGCTCCTTTAGGGACACATCCCAGCTCTCTGAGGGACATGTCCCAGCTCCTTTAGGGACATGACCCAGTGTCCCAGTTCCCTGAGGGACACATCCCAGCTCCCTGAGGGACATATCCCAGCTCCTCAAGGGACACATCCCAGCTCCTTTAGGGACACATCCCAGCTCCTTTAGGGACACATCCCAATGTCCCGGTTCCTCAAGGGTCATGTCCCAGTGTCCCAGCTCCCTGGGGACACATCCCAGCTCCCTGAGGGACACATCCTGGAGCTGCTGGTGGCACAGGAGGACAGGAGGCGGATCGAGGCGGGGCTCACCTGCTCCTGGCTGAGCTGCAGGTTGGAGGCCAGCAGGCAGCGCTCCTGCCCCACCAGGTACTGCTGCCGGGTGAACTCCTGCTCCAGCTGTGCCAGCTGTGCCAGCTGCTCGCTGCTGAAGGTGGTCCGGGCTCGCTTGGCTTTGCCAGGCTTGGCTTTGAGCAGGGGGAAGCAGCACTTGGAGATCAGGAAGCCTGGAGTGACACAGAGAGGGTGGAGAGGAGCGCTTGGAGGGGTCCCCTGTGGAGTGTCCTGGGTCCTTCTTTCCTGCAGAGGCAGAAGGAATCTTCCCATTTGGAGGTGTCCCCTTTAAAGAAGTTTTTTCCAAGAGGGCCCCTGTAGCCATGATATTTTCTGAAAAATCCTTTCCTGAAGATTTTTCCTGCTGAGAAGCTGAGAGGCCTCAGGAACAAAATGTAAACATTGATTATTTGCTGCTGTGGAATGCAACAGGTGCATCTGTGATTGGTCTCATGTGGCTGTTTCTAAGGGCCAATCACAGTCAGCTGGCTCAGACTGTCCGAGCCACAAACCTTTGTTATCATTCTTTCTTTTTCTTAGCCAGCCTTCTGATGAAATCCTTTCTTCTTTTAGTATAGTTTTAATATAATATATATAATAAAATAATAAATCAAGCCTTCTGAAACATGGAGTCAGATCCTCATCTCTTCCCTCATCCTGGGATCCCGTCACAGGCCCCAAATTTCCTGAGGATCTCCTGGGAGAGGTGGACACAGGTCCCTCATGGACAAACATCCCTGTGAGGGAATTTCCCACGTAGAGGTGGAAGGAGCTCCCCTATACTTGTCCCTTTTGGGGGTATCCCAACAGAGATGGACAAGGGCTCTTCTGGAAGAGATCCCTCTCCTTGGAGTGGTGAAAGGGGATCCCCATTGCAGATGGCCCCACAGGAGAGGTGGGTTCAGGCCCCGTTTGGAGCCATTCCCTGAGAGAGGTGGGCAGGACCCTCCCCTGAGAACTCCCCTGAGAGGGGTCCCTGAGGGGCAGGCAAGGGTCTCCCCTTGGGGATGGAAAGGGGTCCCCATTTGGGGGTATTCCCGCTGGAGAGGGGGCTGGGGATCCCTCTGGAAGAGATCCCCGTGAATGATGGGATCCCCTGTTCAGAGAGGGGCCAAAGGTCCCCCCTTGGAGTGCTGGAAGGGAGTCCCCATTTGGGGGTGAAGGTCCCCATCTGGGGGTGTTCCCTGGGGAGGAAGGTCCCCATTGTGGGTGGGGAAGAAGATCCCCGTTTGGGGGTGACCTCTGGGGATGAAGGTCCCTGTTTGGGGGTGCCCCTTGGGGAGGAAGGTCCCCATTGCAGGGTGTCCCTGGGGAGGAGGGTCTCCTTTTGGAGGTGTTCCCTGGGGAGGAAGGTCCCCATTGTGGGTGGGGAGGAAGGTCCCCATTTGGGGGTGTCCCCTGGGGAAGAAGGTCCCGGTTTGGGGGTGTCCCCGGCAGAGGAGGATGTGGGTCCCCGTGGGGAGAGGGGGTGTCCCCTGTGGGGGCAGGGAGGGGTCCCCATGGAGGGGTATCCCCGGGAGAGGTGCTCCTTGTCCCTGTGTCCGCCCAGATGTCCCCTGCCCTGCCTGCTGCTCCCACACGGGGTCCCCTCCAGCCCCACAGCCCTCAGCAGGGGTGTCCCACTGCAGTGTCCCCAGATCTCCATGGCAACGTCACCCCGTGTCCCCCTGCCCTCGGCTGGGTGTCCCCCCGTGTCACCTTACCCTCGATAGGAATTTACCCCCCCATGTCCCCTGTCCCCATTTGAGATGCTGTCCCATGTCCCCCTACCCTTGACTGAGTGTCCTCCGTGTTCTCCTGTCACCCACTGGGATGTCCCCCCATGTGCCCGTCCCTGGGGCAGAGACTCCCTCATGTCCTCCCACAGGGTGCCACTGGCCCTGAATTACTCAGTGGGACCACACAGGAGCCCAGTGTCACCCCAAGGCCACCAAACTCCCGGGGCAGGGACTTGGGGTGTCCCCTTCGGCCCCCTGAGCTCTGCACCCCCTCCCCACAGGTGATTTTGGGGGCCAGCGCAGCCCGGGCCAGCCAGGGATGTGCCGGGGCTCTCCCTGCTCCCCCAGCTCGGCTGATGGGATTCAGATGGTCATTAGGGGCTGAGATTCCTAAAAACCCCGCAGCTCGTCCTAATGAGCTGGGAAAAGTCACACCTGGGCCGGCCACAGCCTCCCCGGGGCCCGGGGCTTTATTGGGGAGGAAACGGGGCAGGGGGAGCGGCCCGGGGCCACATCTGCACCGCAGCAGCCACTGCAGCCCCCAGGCCGGCCCTCCCCAGGGACAAACCCCAAATGCTCCGGGCTGGGAACAGCCCTGAAATGGGAACAAACCCCAAACTGGGAACAGCCCTGAACTGGGAACGAACCCCGAACTGGGAACGAACCCCGAACTGGGAACAAACCCTGACTGATCCGGGCTGGGAACAAACCCCAAAATGGGAACAAACCCTGAGCTGGGAACAAACCCTGAGCTGGGAACAAACCCCGAACTGGGAACAAACCCTGAAATGGGAACAAACCCCGAAATGGGAACAGCCCTGAACTGGGAACAAACCCCGAACTGGGAACAAATCCCAACTGCTCCAGGCTGGGAACAAACCCTGAACTGGGAACAAACCCCGAACTGGGAACAAACCCTCACTGATCCGGGCTGGGAAAAAACCCCAAATGCTCCAAAGTGGGAATAAACCCCAACTGCTCCAGGCTGGGAACAAACTCCAAACTGGCAACAAACCCCAAATTTCTCTGGGCTGGGAACAAACCCCAAACTGGGAACAAATCCCAAACTGGGAACAAATCCCGAACTGCTACAGGCTGGGAACAAACCCCAAACTGCTCTGGGCAGGGAACAAACCCCGACTGATCCGGGCTGGGAACAAACCCCAAAATGCTCCAGGATGGGAACAAACGCCGAACTGGGAACAAACCCCGAACTGGAAACAAACCCCGAACTTCTCTGGACTGGGAACAAACCCCGAACTGCTCCAGGCTGAGAATGACCCCGAGCATGGCTGGAAAAGTCATCAGGGGCTGTGCCCTGGCCAGGGCAGCCTCTGCTCTGCTCCCCCCACACCCAGGGGACCCCCAGAGCCGCGGGGCTGGGGCACCCCCATGGAGGGCTGCAGGAGGAACCTCCCCAGGGGAGTCTGTACCCCAAAAAAATCCAAATTATCCCTAAAATCCTGCAGTAGGCATGGCATTCATTCCCTGGAGCAGCACAGGACCCGTCCTACTGCTCCTGCCACTGCCCGGGGGCAGAGAGAATGGGGGGCAGGTTTGGGGTTACTGGGGGCAGATAAAGGCCCTGGGGAGGGGGCACAGGTGAAAAGGGGGCAGATTTGGTGTTGCTGAGCCTTAATGAGGGCCTTGGGAAGATAAAAAGGCAGGAGGCCCTTGGTGGGCCCGGCTGTGTTTGGATAGGAGGTGCTTTCCCTTTTTTTTTTTTATTCCCTTTTTCCTCTCCCCTGTTTGATGGAGCTCTGCAAACACCCCTGGAGCCCTCACAGAGCTGGGTGGTCCCTGGATGGGGGTGTCCCTGAGCTGGGTGGGACACTGGTGGCACCTGTGGGATTGGGATCCAGGTGATTTGGGGCCAGAATGGGGACCCTGGGGCCTAGTGGGGCTTTGCAGTCCCTGTGCTCTGGGGCTGAATGGGGGTACTGGTGTCCCAAACTGGTGTTTGGGGTCCATGGGGTTGGGGGTCCATGTGATTTGGGGCTGAATGGGGGTTCTGGTGTCCCAAACTGGTGTTTGGGGTCCATGGGGTTGGGATCTCAGTGATGTTTGGGATCCAAGTGAAATGGAGACAGAGGAACTCAGCAGTTTTTTGGCTCAGTTCTTTTCCAGGTGGGAGAATCCTGTCCTGGAGAGAGGTGTCAGGAATCTGGGGGGTGCTGCTAGTCAGACAGGGAGCAGGGAGAGCTGGAATTGGGGTCACTGCCCACAGACCCAGGGTCTCCTTGGGATCCAGGAGTGGGATGTCAACCAAAGGATGGCTCCTGCCTGGATTTGAGGATTAATTGCTGAAGCTCCTGAGCTAATTAGTGACAAATGTGCTCGTTAGCCCTGGGTGGGGTGTGCACTGCAGAGGGATGGAGCTCCAGGGTCCCTGGATGGGCTCAGGGTGATCCCAGAGCTCCAGAACCCTCCCGCAGCATCCCTCTGTCCATCTGTCCATCTGTCCCTGTGTCCATGTGTCCATCCCAGCTGCCAGCCCTGCTCTGTGGGGCCAGGGACGCCCCCAGTCTGAGGAAAAGGGACATTTTCTACCAATTCAGCCGGAATTACTGGAAAAGAGGGAAGTGTTTGGATACCCACTGCCATCAAGTGGCTGAGCAGGGTCCAGAGCTGACCCCAGCCCTTTGTGGGATCATTTTATCAGAGTTCCCCAAGAAAATCCTCTCTTTTTTCCAGTTATTAAAGGTCTCCCACCTGCATTTGGGATGCAGAGCAAAGCCCTCCTTAAGCATCCTAAGATATGCAGCTCCACTTCTCCTCTCCAAAGACCTGACCCAGCTCCAGGGAGGTTTTCCCAAGCAGGACTTGGATGTGCACAGGTCACCCTGGCTGTTTGAGGGTGGAAATGCAGGAAAAAATAAAGGAAAAAAAATATTTTTAAACCCTGGTAGATTTGCCTGACCTGAGAAACTCCTTGCACAGGAGATTGTAGAAGTTGGGAGCTCCAACAGAGGAATTTCTGCAAATAATGACATCCATAGCTGAATGATGTGGGATTGAATGTGCCCCAAATGCCAAAGTGAGGTCCTGCAGCAGAGCTGGGTGCTGGGAGGGGACCCTTGGGACTGGGACAGGGCCAGGGATGGGAATGGATGGATCCTTCAGGAGCTGAGGCAGCAGAACAGGGTATGTGATGTTCAAAGCTTTTCCCCTGCATCTGAAGGAAAAAATGATGATTTGGTTTTTTCTCCACACCTTCCTCATTTCTATTCTGGAGCTTTTGGAACTGTGAGGGTTCCTGGGGTTCCTGCGCTTCCCTGCCCTTCCCACTCTGCTCTGGTCCTGCTCCCTATCCAGATCCTCTGGATGCTGATGGTGCCATAGGAGCCACCACCAGTAAAAAAAAAAAAATCTCTTTTTGGAGCATTTGGGTTGGATTCCCAAAGGTGCCTGAAGTGCTGAACATCTCTGATCCACAGGGACCCCAGTGAGCAGGGATCCCAGTTAGTGACAATCCCAGTGAGCAGGGATCCCAGTTAGTGACAATAGCTGCTAGTGACAATTCCAGTTAGTGACAATCCCAGTTAGTGACAATCTCAGTGAGAAGGGATCCCATTTAGTGACAATCCCAGTGAGCAGAGATCCCAGTTAGTGACAATAGCAGCTAGTGACAATAGCAGCTAGTGACAATCCCAGTTAGAAGGGATCCCATTTAGCGACAATCCCAGCTGGCTCTCATGCAGTCAGCTGCCAGCTCCCATCCCCAGGCACCCCAATTAACAGGCTGCTAATTACTGCTGATGCCGGTCAGGGCCGATCCCCGTGAGTGCATCCAGAGACCCCGATACCGGGATCCCAGAGAATCCCGGGCGGGAGGGGCTGCAGGGCGGGGTCCCAAAGCAGGGTCCCAATGGGGTCCCGGTGGGGTCCCGGGAAGGTCCCCTGAGGCCTCCCTGGAGCCGTTCCCTCCATGACCGCCAGAGGGCGATCCCAGACCGCGCTGGGGCCCGGCAGGACCGGGAGGGGACGGCGGGATGGGGACAGTGACAGGGGACAGTGGGATGGGGACAGCGACACGGGGACAGTGACACGGGACAGAGGGATGGGGACAGTGACACGGGACAGTGACACGGGACAGAGGGATGGGAACAGTGTCAGGGGACAGTGACATGGGACAGTGACACGGAACAGAGGGATGGGGACAGTGACACGGGACAGTGGGATGGAGACAGTGACATGGGACAGAGAGATGGGGACAGTGACACGGGACAGTGATATGGGACAGAGGGATGGGGACAGTGACATGGGACAGCAGGATGGGGACAGTGGGATGGGACAGCAGAATGGGGACAGGCAAATGGGACAGAGGAATAAAGACAGCAGGATGGTACTGAGCCATAGAGACAGCAGGATGGGACAGTGGGATGGGGACAGTGGGAGGGGACACACCAGAATGGGACACACCAGCGTGGGACACACTGGGCTGGCACAGTGGGCTGGGACACACCAGGGTGGACACACCAGGGTGGGACAGTGGGCTGGGGCATACCAGGATGGGTCACACTGGGCTGGCACAGTGGGTTGAGACACACCGGGATGGGACATCCAGTGCCAGGAGGCTTTTCCCAGGGTGTTTATCACAGAGGTTTATCCCCATGGACAAAGGGGGACTCTGAGCTGTCCCCTCTCTGTGCTTTGGGTGCCACTGTCCCACAGGAGCTCTGGCTGAGCCTTTGGGTGCCACTGTCCCACACGGGCTCTGGCTGAGCCTTTGGTGCCGATGTGGGACACGTCCCCCCCACCCGAGGCACAGCAGCAATGGGGACATGGCAAGGGGGACATTTGTCCTTCACGTGCTGATTTTGGGACAGCAGGACCAAACTGCTCTGACTTCCCCCGGGGGTTTGCAGCATCCCCAGGGCCAGCAGCCCCTCGGTGTGTCCCCCTTGTGTCACCATCTGCCCCCAGACGTGAGGGGGTCAGCGCCCGTCCATCTGCCAGCGGGAATGTCACCCGCGGTGTCATTGCCAAATCCAGAGGCGCCCGCGGAATTGATGGCGCCGGATTTCCAGCGCCGAGTGTCAACAAGGCTCCGTGGCCTCCCGGGACCCCCTTAATCCCGCACACAATTGCAGTTTGCTGTGCAAACAGCGCGGGGGGCTTTGCATGACAAGCGCGTCCTTCGGGGGTGCGGCGGGGCCGGGAGCGGATCCCGGCATCGCTCACGGGGATTGAGGAGCCGGGAGCGGCAACCCCGGCTCACCCCAGCCCCGCCGGGACCGCTATCCCTCCCTGCTATCCATTGATTGACTCCTGGGAAGGGTAACAACAGCCCGAGACTGATGCTCTGAATCCCGGCCGCAGATCAAATGGAGCAAATTTTCCATGTGGGATCCGCTGGATAAAGCCCAGAGCGTCGATTCTGCCCCCTGGAAGGGCGGGTGAAGGGGACAGGGGGGCAAGGAGGAGCCTGCAGCCCTCCCCGCTCCGCCAAACAATCAGAATAAAAGCAAATTATTTCTCCCATTTCCCTTCCCGAGATGAGCGATAAAGTGTCCATCCCCAAAAGCGCCTGATAACGCTTTAATTTCACTGCCAGCCCTAAAAATGCCATTTCTACGCAAAGCAGGGCCCGCTCTCCTCCCCGGCCGGCTCTTGATAAATGTTGGGGGATTTTTCCTCCCCTTTTTTTGCCCATTCCCGTGTGCTCGGCGCAGGGGAAATGCCCCCGGAGCTACGAGCGCCGCTCAATAAAGCAAAATCATATTTTAGTCAAAATAGGCAGACGGCGCTCGCAGCCAACTTTCAAATTAGCATTTTGAGGGCAAATATGCAGCAATTTGAGATAATGAGGCCTGATTATTCAATCCAATGAATGTTAAATAGGCAGCGAGGGCGCCCGCGCCTTATCTCCCCCGCTTTCCATTTATGTGACTTTAGTTTAGTTTTAATCGTTTCCCATTTGAACTCTTTATTTGTCTTGGCTCAGGCCCCTTCCCCCACAGCTCCCCTTGGCTCCCTCCCTCCATTCCCGGGCATCCCTGCACTGCCAGCTGGGAATTCTGCACTGCCTGCCTCTTCCCAAGGGATTGGAATGGGTTTTGCTGCTTCTATTCCAAGGAATTGGGGCTGGGGGAGCTTTGGGTGTTGCTGTCAGTCCTGATCCGTGTCTGGGTTTGGGGGTGTTTTGATGGTTTGGGAATATTTGCAGGGATGTGCATCCTTGGGAAGAGATGCCATGGAACTCTGGAATGGTTTGAGTTGGAAGGGACCGAAAGCTCATCCAGTTCCATGGCAGGGACACCTTCTATGATCCCAGATGGATCCAAGTGTCCAGCCTGGCCTTGGGCACTGCCAGGGATCCAGGGGCAGCCACAGCAAATCTGGGAATTCCAGCCCAGCCCCTGCCCACCCTCCCAGCCAGCAATTCCTTGCCAAGATCCCAGCCCAATCTGCCCTTTCCCAGTGGGAGCCATTCCCTGGCTCCTGTCCCTGCAGGCCTTGTCCCCAGTCCCTCTCCAGCTCTCCTGGAGCCCCTGCAGGCCCTGCCAGGGGCTCTGAGCTCTGCCTGGAGCCTTCCCTTCTCCAGAGGAACATTCCCAGCTCTGCCAGCCTGGCTCCAGAGCAGAGGGGCTCCAGCCCTGCAGCAGCTCCGGGGCCTCCTCTGGGCTCTCTGCAGCAGCTCCACGTCCTCCTGCTGCTGGCCCCAGGGCTGGGGCAGCTCTGCAGGTGGGCTCTCACCTGAGGGAGGGGCACAGGGACACAATTCCCACCTTGCCTTTGCCATCAGCCAGGGCTGGGGGGTTTTGGGTGGTTTCCAGCCTCTCCCACCTTAGAGGTGCTGCATTCCCAGCCCTGGCTCTTCCTTCACCCCTTCCCTTCCCTGCAGGGCTGGTGCTGCTCTCACTCCCACCCTGGCTCTTGGCTCCACCACACAATGGATCCAAACACCCAACAAGCCCTGGGAATGGGACCTCAGCCTTGGAAATAGAATCCCAGCCATGGGAATGGGATCCCAGCCCTGGGAATGGGATCTGAACCCTGGGAATATGATCTGAGCCTTGGGAATGGGATCTCAGCCCTGGGAATGGGATCTGAACACTGGGAATGAGATCTGAACACTGTGAATGTGATCTGAGCCTTGGGAATGGGATCTCAGCCCTGGGAATGGGATCCCAGCCTTGGGAATGGGATCTGAGCCCTGGGAATGAGATCTGAGCCCTGGGAATGGGATCCCAGCTCTGGGAAAGGGATCTCAGCCCTGGGAATGGGATTCCAGCCTTGAGAACGGGATCTGAGCCCTGGGAATGAGATCTCAGCCTGGGGAATGGGATCTCAGCCCTGGGAATGGGATCCGAGCCTTCCCAAGCAAAGTCTGGCTTGGTATCCCCAGTCTCAATCCCAATCCCAATCCCATCCCCAATCCCAATCCCATCATGCAGCTCCCACTGTTCCTGCAGCACTTTCCTTGTCTCCCATGAAAATCCCATTTCTCTGCAGCCCCAACAAGGAGCTTCTCCCATCCCCAGGGAGGGGCAGCTCCAGGCTGGGCAGCTCCTGGGGTGATCTTGGGATGGAGATCTCCATCTCCATTGGGATGCAGAGAGGGATTTTGGACCAAAAATATGGAAAAAGAGAAAAAAGTCATTGCATTGGTGTTGTTTTCCAGCCTCTTCCCAGGATGGGAATTGGGTTTGTTGGGAATCCACACCCAGTGTTTCAGGGGAGCATCAGGGTGAGCTGGGGGAGGGAGATTCCATGGAGCAGAAGGAGGAAGAAAAAATTAAGTTAATCAAAAATTGAAGGAAAGGTTAAAGTTGATGGAGAAACTAAAAGAAAATAATTAAATTACTCGAAAATTGAAGGAACGGTTAAAGTTGAAGGAGAAATGAAAGGAAAAAATTAAATTAAAATTGAGGGGAAAAATGAAATTACAGCAGGAATTAAAGGCAAATCAAAAATTGATGTTAAAACAAAAATTAAATGTGAAGGAAAATTTAAAGCAAAAAAAAAATTAAAGTTGGAGCAAGAATTAAAGGAAAATTTCACTCAGCCCAGGCTCGCTGAGGATGTTGCAAGGGATCCCGGTGTTCCCTTTGATTCCAGAATGGAATAAAAAATACAGAAATTTATTTAGGGGTAATTAAAAACCCTCCTTATGCAACAAATGCAAAGGTGAGCGTGAAATCAAAGAGATGAATAAATATGAGATAAATAAATAGGAGCAGGGCAGGGAAGGTGAAGGGAGATGGAAAAAAATCCCAATTATGGAGGTAAAAGATGGGAAGTGACGGAGAGGCGGAGATGTGCTGAGAGTAGAGATAATCAGAGCATAAAAAACTGGGCAAAAACAATCAAAAGAAGGGAAAATCAAAAGCAGATGCTGAAGAAGGATAAGGGGCAGCCAGGGGAGCGGGAGCAGGCCCTGGACGGGAGGGATAATTGGATTTGAGTTCATCTCGGGGTGATAAGCAGTTCCTGGGGAGGGTTTTATTCCCTATGAAGCAAATTCTAATGGGGGATTTGAATATGGCTGGGGCAGCACATCCCAACAGGAAAATACGGGATTTTCTGCATCTCTCGGGTTTGCCTGGGGGCTTTTTGGGGTGAAATGGGGCTCCTCCTGCCCTGGGCAGCTTCAGCCCTGCCTGCTGCATTTGGGGTGAGCAGGGACCCCAAGGGAAGGGAAGGGACATGGGAAGGGACGCGGGAAGGGACACGGGAATCACAGAATGATGCATCTAGGAGGAACCTCAGAGCCTGCTCAGTGTCGCTTCTCAGTGCCCCCACTCAGTGTCCCCTCTCAGTGTCCCCTCTTGGTGTCCCTACTCAGTGTCCCTGCTCATGTCCCTGCTTGGTGTCCCCACTCAGTGTCCCCTCTCAGTGTCCCCTCTTGGTGTTCCCTCTCAGTGTCTCCTCTTGGTGTTCCCTCTCATGTCCCCTCTCGGTGTCCCCCCTCAGTGTCCCCTCTCATTGTTTCCTCTCTTTGTCCCCACTCGGTGTCCCCGCTCAGTGTCCCCTCTCAACGTCACTGCTCAGTGTCCCCTCTCAGTGTCCCCTCTCTTTGTCCCCACTCAGTGTCCCTGCTTGTGTCCCTGCTCCGTGTCCCCTCTGTGTCCCCTCTGTGTCCCCTCTCGGTGTCCCCTCTTGGTGTCCCCACTCAGTGTTGTCTCTCAGTGTCCCCAGTCAGTGTCCCTGCTCATGTCCCTGCTCGGTGTCCCCCTCTCAGTCTCCCTTCTCAATATCCCTGCTCAGTGCCCCCTCTCAGTGTCCCCTCTCAGTGTCCCCTCTTGGTGTCCTCCTCCCCTCTCTGTGTCCCCTCTCAGTGTCCCCTCTTGGTGTCCTCCTCCCCTCTCTGTGTCCCCTCTCAGTGTCCCCTCTTGGTGTCCTCCTCCCCTCTCTGTGTCCCCTCTCAGTGTCCCTGCTCAGCGACCCCCTCTCCTCTCTGTGTCCCCTCTCGGTGTCCCCCTCCCCTCTCGATGTCCCGCTGGTGTCCCCGCGCCGGAGCGGAACGGGAGCGCCGGGAGCGGTGGCAGGGTGGCCGATGGCAGCGATAGGGCAGGGCTGGCGCGGCCCCGCTGCCCCGGCCGCCTCTTATCGCGGCGGGATCGGGATCGGGATCGGCATCGGCATCGGGATCGCCGCCCCGCTGGCCTGACCTTGCCCCGGGCACGGAACGGCGGCGGGGCCGAGCTGGGGTTTAACGGGACATTAGGGACATTAGGGACACCGAGAGCGGACATTAGGGACACTGAGAGGGGACACTGGGATTGGGGCCCGGCCCGGCCTGGGAAACTCTCCCGGGTGGGAGAGGTGAGCGGTGGTGCGTGGGGCTCGGGCCACCGGGGATCAGCTGTGGGGACACGGGGGAGCTGCAGTGGGGACACCGGGGAGCAGCCATGGGGACACCAGGGAGCTGCTCCTGTGGGGACACCGGGAATCAGCCGTGGGGACATCGGGGAGCTGCTCTTGGTGTGCCTGGCCACGGCAGAACTGCCGGGGGGGCTCCGGCAGCCGCGGGGGCACACACAGATGTGGAGTGTGGGCACACCTGGGCATGGGCACACATCTGGGAATGGACAGAGCTGGGTATGGACACACCTGTGCAGGGACACACCTGGGCATGGACACACCTGGGAATGGACACAGCTGGGAATGGACACATATAGGAATTGGGCACACCTGGTCATGAGCACACCTGGATGTGGACACACCTGAACATGGGCACATCTGGGAATGGACACTGCTGGGAATGAGCATAGCTGGGAATGGACACACACGGGTATGGGCACGCCTGGACACCGACACACTTGGGCATGGACATACCTGTGTGCTTGTATGTACATGGCACACGTGTGCAAGGACACACCTGGGCAGGGACACTTCTGGGCAGGGACACACGTGCACAGGGACACACACCTGTGCTCTCATTCATGTGGGTCTGGGACATAGACAGGCAGAGCCGTGCCCGGGATGCGGTGCCAGGGATGCCCCGGGCCCTGGCGATGTGTGTGCCCCGGGTGTGACAGTAGGGGAGTGACCGTAGGGGTGTGGCCGCAGGGGACGTGGCCGCAGGGGTGTGACAGTAGGGGAGTCACCGCCCCGGGTGTGGCCGCAGGGGTGTGGCTGCACCAGGGCTGGGCGTCACCCCGGCCCCGCCCTCGGCCCCGCCCCCTGCGCGCGCCCCGAGCCCCGCCCTCTCCAACAGCCAGGCGGGGCGGGGCGGGGCAAAGCGGTTGGGGGCGGAGTCAACGCGGGTGGGGCGGGGCAAGGGCTGCCGTGGGGCGTGGTTAAGGGCCAGGGGCGGGCCAGCGCGCGGCGTGGCCGTTTGGGGCGGAGCTAAATTTGAGGGGGGCGGAGGCAGAGGGCGTTGTGGGCGTGGTCAGAGCGCCTGGGGGCGTGGCCTGCGCCGTTGCGGGCGGGGCCGGCCCGCCGGTGTCGCTCGCGCTGCGGCAGCGGCGGCTCCGGAGCGGGGCCCGGCCCGGCCCGGCCGCTTCTCCCGGCCCCGCCCCGCCCGGCCCGGCCCGGCCATGGCGCTGCTGCGGGCGGCCGCGCTGCCCGCCGAGGGCTGCCCGGCCTGGCTGCCCACGCACGTCCAGGTGACGGTGGTGCGGGCCCGCGGGCTGCGCTGCAAGGGCGGCGGCAAAGGCAAAGCGGGCGGCAGCGACGCGTACACCGTGATCCAGCTGGGCCGCGAGAAGTACAGCACCTCGGTGGCCGAGAAGAGCGGCGGCAGCCCCGAGTGGAGGGAGGAATGTGCCTTCGAGCTGCCCCCCGAGCCCGGGGCCTGCGCCGAGCTGGTGCTCACGGTGATGCACCGGGCGCTCGTGGGCATGGACCGGTTCCTGGGCCAGGCCCTGGTGCCCCTGGAGCCCGCCCGGCAGCGCGGCCGCGGGCCCGACGAGCGGTGAGTGCGGGGCGTCCGCGGGAGCGGGGCCGGGGCTGGGGCCGGGGCTGCACTGAGTGCCCCCGAGTGGGCAGCACGGGGTCCCAGGCTGGGCACATGGACCCCCCCAGTACCCTGCCATGGCTGTCACTGTGCCCCAAGGTGGGCACATGGACCCCCCGTGTGCCCGGGGACTGGTGTCCTGGGATCCTCATGTGTCCCACGGTGGTGTCACGGCGTGCCTGGGTATGCCTGGAGGGGGACACGGAATCCCCCAATGCCCTGCCACGGCTGTCACTGTGTCTGTGTGCCCCAGAGTGGGCACATGGACCCTCCCAGTGTCCTGCCATGGCTGTCACTGTGTCACTGTGTGCCCTAGGGTTGGCACATGGAATCCCCCAGTGCCCTGACATGGCTGTCACTGTGTCACTGTGTGCCCCGGAGTGGGCACATGGACCCCCCCAGTGCCTGGCATGGCTGTCACTGTGCCCCAGGGTGGGCAGCGCATGGTCCCTGGGTCCCCAGGACGGCTGCTGGAGGAAGAAGGGCATCACAGCTTCCATGGGCACCCTCGGGACGTGCCACGAGGGTTGGGGTGTGGCTCATCCGGGCGTGCCCGTCTGGGCTTTGCGGGGCTCCGGCTCCATCCATGGCTGTGCCCGCCGCAGGAGAGTGGCCCTGGGGAGGGGTCCCCAGGCCGGGCTGGCTGTGTCACCCCCCCGGAAGGACTCGGGGCATGGCAGGGCCTGGGGATGCCCGGGAAGGACATGCGGGAGGGGTGGAACATCCCGGCTGTGCCAGGAAGGGGATGTGGGACGGTGGTCCCTGCATCCCCCGGGAGGGAATCGTGCTGGACAGGGCACAGCATCCATCCCTCGGGCAGGGACAGCATGGCTTGCGGTCCCTGCATCCCCCTGGGAGGGAATCGTGCTGGGCAGGGCACCGGAGCCTCCATCCCCCGGGTGGGCACAGCATGGCCCGCAGTCCCTCTGCATCCCCAGGGCTCTGTCCCTCCTGCACCTCGCGGTTTGTCCCCTCGTGGTTTGTCCCACCAGGTGTCCCCTGGTGGCTGCGGTGGCTTTGCAGCCCCCCCGTTTGTGATGGAGGCTCCCCAGTTTGGGGCGCAGACCCCAACCCCGTGCTGCCCCAGCACAACCCCTGTGCACGGGGGGCATTGCTGCTCCTCCTCCCTGCCCAGAAGGGTTGACAACAACCAGACTGTTTTCCAGCACAGAGGGGCAGGAATGGGGCTGGGATTCCTGCAGGGAAGGAGTTTTGGGGGCGTTGTTGGGGCAGGGCTGGCAGTGCCCCCCTGGCCCCCCGAACCCAGCAGCTGTGCTGGATCGCTGCCCGGAGCTGCGGCCTCGCAGGGAGCCTCCTTCCCTCCCTCCTTCCCTCCCCTCACAGCCACAAAAATCAGCAGCAGAACAGCAGAACGGGCTGGGGGAACTTTCCCTGTGGAGCAAACGCATTTCCCCAGCCCCGAGGCTCCCGGCGGGCCCAGAGGGGAGCGTGGGCCGGGAGAGGCGTGAGGAGCCCCGGGGACACGGCTGGCAGCTCCCCCGCGCTTATCCTGCTTTATTCTGCTTTTCTTAGCAAAACGCCGGAGCTGGGCGGGCTCAGGGGCTGGGCCGGCATTCCTGGGGCCTGCTGGAACCGGGGATGTGGGAAAACCCCGTGGTTGGGGACAGCCCTGCCCTGTGGGAGGTTTTTGTGGAGCCCCCCGAGGGCTGCTCCTGGCCAGGGCCTGCTCTTGGATCCTGGAGTCCCAAAGGTCCCGTCAGGGGCTGTTAATCCCACGGGAGCAATGTCCAGCCTGTGTCACCCCGTGACACCAACCCTGCAGGCTGCAGAGCCCCAGGGGCCTGGAGAAGGCTCCAGGGAGACCTTCCAGAACCTTCCAGGGCCTGGAGAGAAAAAGGTCCCTCCCAACCCAAACCATTCCAGGGTTCTGGAGCCCCTCTGCTCTGGGGACAGGCTGGCAGAGCTGGGAATGTTCCCTGGAGAAGGGAAAAATCCAGGGAATCCTCAGAGTCCCTGAAGGGGCTCCAGGAGAGCTGGAGAGGGACTGGGGACAAGGGATGGAGGGACAGGAGCCAGGGAATGGCTCCCACTGGGAAAGGGGAGATTGGGCTGGGATCTTGGTAAGGGATTGCTGTCTGGGAGGGTGGGCAGGGGCTGGGCTGGAATTGCCAGATTTGCTGTGGCTGCCCCTGGATCCCTGGCAGTGCCCAAGGCCAGGCTGGATATTGGGGCTTGGATCCACCTGGGACAGGGGAAGGGATGGACTGGGATGAGCTTTGAGGTCCCTTGGAGCCCAACCCATTCCACGAATCTCTGATTTGCTGTTTCCCTCCCTTCCTGTAGCTTTGCTTGCATAAGGAAAATTCACTTCCCTTTGAGGCATTCAGGATCACAGAAGGTTTTAAAACTCTGTTTTCACCCGTGGCCCTGAGGATGGAAATGAGCACGGAAAACATGAGGGAAGCTCTCACCCTGTGCCCCTCTGCAGCCTGGAGGGGCCACACTGAGTTTTGGAGGAGAATGCCAGGGGCTGGAGCTTGCCCAGCTGGGTGGGAGAAGGATCATAGGGAGCTTAGGGGATTCTGACTCTTTGGGAGCTCCCAGCCAGCTCCAATGTCTGGAAACAACTTTGTTCAGGAGGAAACTTCGAGTCCCAGATTAGAAAGAGCAAAACAAACAGAGGCTCCCACCCTGGGGCTGGCCCTGCAGGGCCCAGGCAGGGCTGTGCTGAAGAGATAACAAGGTTGTGGGGCTGAGCCCTGCCCTCTGCCAGGGCAGGGGGAGCCTGATCCAGCAAAGCATCCCTTGTCAGCGTGCTGACCTTGCTCTCGTTTTCCCTGCAGGTTTTTATTGCACAGGAACTCGAGCAGTGATAATTGTTATCCTTGTTTTCGGCTGCTGGAAAATGTTCCGTCAAGCTTGGACTCTTCCCCGGGAAGGGGGGCCGGGGTGTTTACGAGCTGCTCAGCCTGGGCCGTTCCGGTGCTTTGCCAGGGGAAAAGCAACTCCTGGAGTTGCACAAGAGCAGCCTGAGAGCTCTCATGGCCTTTTTGGGCGTCCCAGGGTTTGTCCCACGCTCAGGCAGCTCCGGGGATCGGGCTTGGCAGGCAAAGCAAGCTCTGAGCATCATTTCCCCCTTTGCATGGAGCCTTTGGGCATCCAGAGAGCCTTGGGCAGGATCTCCTGGTCCTCACCTCCCTCCCCTGAGCTGGTCCTGCAGCTCCCTGTGCTGTGCAAAGCCAGGCTCCAGCCCAGGTAAAGAGGGATTTTTGGGAATTCACAAGGCAGGTGTTGGTTGTGCTTCCCAACATCCACGGAAATGCCCTTGGAGGCCCCTGTGGGGCTCATCCTGTGGGGTGGCAGCGAGCCAGGGACTGTCCCCTGCACACCCAGCCCATCAGCTGAGAACCCTGGAGTGCTTTGGGTTGGAAGGGGCTGTAAAAGTCACCCAGTGCCACCCCTGCCATGGCAGGGACACCTCCCACTGTCCCAGGCTGCTCCAGCCCCAGTGTCCAGCCTGGCCTTGGGCACTGCCAGGGATCCAGGGGCAGCCACAGCTGGGAATGCTCTGGGAATTTCAGTCCAGCCCCAGCTCACCCTGCCAGGGAACAATTCCCAATTCCCAATATCCCATCCAGCCCTGCCCTCTGGTAGTGGGATCCATCCCCTGTGCCCTATCCCTCCAGCCCTTGTCCCCAGTCCCTCTCCAGAGGACTTGGGGACCTTTCCCTTGGCCCAGGGTGAGCAGCAAGGGAGGGGACACTGAGGGGACAGGAGGGAACACCTGCAGGGCTGGGCCCTGGATCTCCCTGCCTGGGAACCCAAAATTTCCTGATTTGCAGGGTGAGGGTGAAGCTGATGGCAGGAAGAAGGTCCAAGGTGTCCTGGGCTGGCTAAAGCCCTTAGTGGCCATTCCCTGTTCCCTCCCTCTCTGCAGAACCATTTCCATTTGTCCCTGCCCCAGAGGTCTCCCATGGGCGTGGAACAGGTTGAAGGTGCAGGCAGGGAGCTCCAGGGCTGAACCCCAGGGTTTGGGGTCTGTGTGTGAGGGTGCAGCAGGAGTCAGGATTCCTGATCTGCTCTTCCTGCAGTGCCTTGCACTTGCTTCTGACAGGGAACTCGTCTGGGGGAGTTGTTCCCTGTGCAGAATTAGTTCAGCTCTGACTTCCCCAAAGCCCTTCCGTGCTGCACTTCCCTGTTCTGGTTCCCCTTCCTGCCCAGCTGTGGGGCACCTGCTGCTGGGGGAGCTCTGGGGGGGGCTGTAGCGCCTGGGGCTCCCCTCCCTCCCTCTCACCCAGCACAGGGCCCTAACCCTCTCCTTTGGCTGCCAAACTTGGCCAGCCCAGCTCCCTGGGGCCACCAGGGCTTCTCTGCTCCGCGTGGGGATGGAGGAGCTCCTCAGGGAAGGAACAGGGAATTCCTTGGGCTGGGGGAATGCCATGGAAGCAGAGAGAGTGGAGAAGGAGCCCCAGCATGGGCAGGAGGCTGGGAGAAGGAGAGGGCTGACCCAGAGGGGCCCATCCTGCCCAGTGATGGGTGCTGCCCGTGTGCTCAGTGTGTTGCAGGGATGAGAGGCTCCCTCAGAGCCAAGGATGGTCCCAAATCCCTGCCAGCAGCCCCACACCAGGCACTTGTCCCTTGCTGGCCTGGTGGGACCCATCCTGTCCCCTCCTTGCTTCCTGGCACTGTCCTGGTGCTCCCCCTGGCACGGACCCGCTCCCATCTCCTCCCCAGCCCCTCTGGAGCTGTGCCAGCCCACGCTGTGCCCGTGGGGTCTCCCTCCCTCCCTGGTTTAATGAAGATCAGGAGATCATTAGCAGTGGAATGGGGCTGTGGCAGCCTCGGGGCTGTGCCATCTCCCTGGGACCTGGTGCTGCTTTCCATTCCCAGCCTGGTCTTGGCTCCTGGTGCCAGGGGACGCTGTCACACCCAGGCTGGAGCTCTGTCTGCTCCCCGGGGAGCTGAGCCCAGGCCAAATCCCTGCAGCTCTGTCCTTGGCACGCCTGTCCTTAGCCCGAGCAGAGGGAGAGACCTTGCACTGGGGTGGGGAGGAAACTGCTGCCCTGGGGTGGGTTTGGGATGGCAGCTCTGCACCCAAGGGCAGGCAGAGTGCCCAGCAGGGCTGGTGAGGGTCTGTGAGGGGGCCAGGAACACCGGGGAGCTCCTGGCGTGCCCTGAGCTGGGATGGCTCAGGCTGAAAATGCAGCTCTGAGGCAGGAAACGCCCTGGAGTGTGGAAATGCTGCAGGGGAGGAGGGGCTGCTGCTGCCAAAAACTGGGGCAGGATGCTCTGCTGTGGGGGCAGGGGGACAGCCAGGGCTGGGGTGGCATCTGTGGGGACCAGGGTGCGGTGACACCCGTGGGAGCCAGGGTGGGATAACACCCATGGTGACCAAGGTGGGTGACACCCGTGGTGACCAGGGTGGGATGGATCTGTGGTGATCAGGGTGGGATAACATCCGTGGTGACCAGGGTGTGATAACACCCGTGGAGACCAGAGCTGGGACAACACCCTTGGTGACCAGAACTAGGATAACACATTTGGTGACCAGCTGACCCCAGGCAAGTGTTTGCCCCAGCTGGGAGCCCTGGGCAGAGGCCCCAGGTGCTCCACAGGGTGTAATTTTGGGTGTAATTTTGAGTGTAATTTTGGGTGTAATTTTGCTCCTACCTGCCCAGCTAACCCCATTTCCACCCAGCTGCCATTGCTGGTTTAAGGAGTTTAAGGCCCTTGCTCTGCTCTCCTGCAGGAAAATCTGCTTTTTTCATTTTTTAAGATGTTTGAGTGGTCTGCTCCCAGCTTAGCTAACCTGGCACATTGGTGTGTTGGTGGCTGAGAGCACTGGCCCATCACCCTCCATCATCTTCCAGCCCAAAAAGCTGCAGACTCAGGCTTCTCACTGTGTCACGTGGATTTTCCAGGGCCCTGAGTGCCTCCAGCTGCAGAAAAACCTGCAGCACAAACCTGGGCAAAGCCCTCAGTGCTGTTGGTGCAGAGCTGCAGGCCTGGGGCAGCTGGAGTTGCTGCCTGTGCTGAGCCCAGCTGTGCTCTGTCCCTGCTCCCTCCATCCCTCCAGAGCCTGCTGCAGGGTGGGCTCTGCTCCCCTCCTTCTGGGGAATGCTCCTTGTGGCTCCTGGAGGAATCTGCTCAGTGCTGGAGGAGCCCAAGGGAAAGCTGGCATCCTCTGCAGTGCCAGGTGGGCACCGAGCTCCTCTCTGTGCCTGGGGCCTGTCAGAGCCTGTGCCTGCCTGAGCTGTGCTCAGACCTGCCCTGGAATGCTCCTGCTCCATCAGGGCCTGCCCAGGACGTGGCCTTTGGGAATTCTATCCCTGGAGCAGCACCCTGGGGCTCCTCCCCAGCTCTGCATTGCCAGGGGGCTCTTCCCTGACCAGCCCAGCCAGGATGAGGGAGTGGGGCTGCTGCTGGGCTCAGCATTCCTTCCTTCCCTTTTCCCTTTCTTTGTGTTTGACTCACTCCTGAGCAGGGGCTGGCGGGGTGGATGAGCCATCCCTGTGTGACCTGTTCCCAGAGGGGCTGTAGTCAGTGCTTTAGGCTGTGTGGAGCCATTGGGCTGGTGTCCCTTCCCTGTCATTGGTGTCCCTTCCCTGGCATTGATGTCCCTTCCCTGGCGTTGGTGTCCCTGCCCCAGTGCTGGTGTTCCTTCCCTGTCATTGGTGTCGCTACCCTATCATTGTGTGCCTTCCCCTGGCATTGGTGTCCCTGCCCTGGCATTGGTGTCCCTGTGCTGGTGTTGGTGTTCCTGTGCTGGCATTGGTGACCTGTTCCCAGAGCAGCTGTAGCTGGTGCTTTAGGCTGTGTGGAGCCATGGGGCTGGTGTGCCTTCCCCTGTCATTGGTGTCCCTGCCCCAGCATTGGTGTCCCTTCCTTGGTACTGGTGTCCCTTCCCTGGCACTGGTGTCCCTGCCCTGGCATTGGTGTTCCTTCCCTATCATTGGTGTCCCTGCCCTGGGGCTGGTGTCGCTTCCCTGTCATTGGTGTCCCTGCCCTGGCATTGCTGTCCCTTCCCCTGGCGTTGCTGTCCCTTTCCTGGCACTGGTGTCCCTTCCTCAGAGCTGGTGTCCCTTCCCCAGCATTGGTGTCCCTTCCCCTGGGGTTGGTGTCCCTTCCCCAGCATTGGTGTCCCTTCCCCTGGGGTTGGTGTCCCTGCCCTGTCATTTGTGTCCCTACCCCAGGGTTGGTGTCCCTTCCTTGTCATTGATGTCCCTGCCCTGGTGTTGGTGTCCCTTCCCCTGGGGTTTGTGTCCCTGCCCTGGCATTGGTGTCCCTTCCCTGTCATTGGTGTCCCTTTGGAGAACAGGCACTCCCAAGTCCCTTGGTTCTGTTTCTGTGTGTTCACCTGCCCTGGTGCCTCTCCCAGCCTGAAGTGGGAAGGATTCTCAGCAGAGGGTGTTTCTCCTGTGCCCCCAGGATCCACAGCAGAGGGTGTTTCTCCTGTGCCCCCCGTGCCCTGGAGGGGCTGCCAGGAGCAGCTGCCCCCATGGGGCCTGTGCAGCAGCCCCTGGTGCTCTGCAGTCTCACAGAGTCAACTCAGGGCTCCTGTTGGTTTCACTTTGGGCTCTTGTGGGCAGGGCAGGGATCAGCAGCACTGCCAGCGTCACCTTGTCCCCTGGGTTGTGTGTCAGGGCAGCTCAGGTCACTGGGTGCCCACTGGGTGCTTTATTGGGAGGCAGCTGGGGGACACAAACGGTGAGTGATGTGGAGTGTGAGCAGATAAATCCAGCTGGGCTGATCATGTCCTGACTCCTGCTCTTGCTGTCCCAATCTGTTTTACAGCTCCTGAAATCTTCCCTCCTTCCCTCTTCCCACCTGTGCATCCTGTGCTAGAGAAAAGCCTCAGATCCCCAAAAAAAGTGATTTGGGATGGAGCTGCTGCCTGTGCTCCCATGCCAGCCCCATCCTGGTGCCTCAGAACTCTTTTCCATGCCTGGTGTCTGTCCTGGTCCCAAAGCTGTCCCCTCCATGCCATTCTCTGACCATGCCAGGATGGACCTTGTCCCATCCCTGGGCACAGCCACCAGCAGGGCTGGCTTTTCCCTGCTTTTCAGGCTGTTCCTGCCACTGAGTCCCTCTGGAGTGACACCACCTCTGTTCCTGGCCTGTGGGTGCTGGGATGAGCCCTTTGGTGGGATTTTTTCCCCTGGGTTCCTGGTGTTCCAGAGGAGCATCAGCACCATGCCCAGGGCTCCCTGCCCCTCCACACAGCTCCTGCTGTGCCTGTTGGAGGAGCAGGGCTGGGCTCTGGCTGTGTGAGCAGCTGGGCTTGGTTCCTTGTTTGTGAGCACTTCTGGGAAGAGCATTTGGAGAGATGAACTTCCCACCTCAGCTGCTCCATCCTCAGGGAATCAGCCTGTGGTTATTTTCCATCTGTGCTTTCAGCAGCTCGCAGGGGTCACCTGCAGCATCAGCCATCCAAAACCAGCCCTGGCAGGGGAAGCTGGGGCAGGAACACAAACCAGACAGAAAAGCACAGAATTCCCCTGGGCTGCCTTGTTTTCCACCCTGTGCTTCCCCTCTGGGCTAGGGGAGCTTCCTCCTGCCCAGCTGCCTCTCTGCAGGGAGATGTGCCTGTGCTGGGCTCTCAGGGGGCTGTGCCAGCAGGGGCTGGGTTCTCTGTTTTCCCTGGGTTGGTTCTCCATGCCCTGCCCTGCTCTGGCACTGTGGCAGCCCAGTTGAATCCTTGATTGAAGGCTGGGGGCTCTCCTGGCCAGGCAGGCTGACCTTGCCTTGCTGCAGGGATGAATCAGCAGGAAATGCCAGCCTGGAGCAGGCTGGGAAGAGCCTCTGGGATGTGCCTGTGTCTGGCTGCAGCTCTGAGCTGGGCAGGGCAGGAGGATTTCTGCTGCTTTAGGTGAGCCTGGCCTGCCCTGACAGTGCTTAGTGCTTTGGGGAGCCTTTGGGGGAGCACCTGAAGTGGGAGTGCCCCAGAAATGCTCCAGCTGTGCCTCCTCCCCTGGTGCATCCCTGAACCCCAGGGGTCCCCAAGGGACTTCACTGCCCCAAGAAACTCCTCTGAACTCCCTGCTGGCAAAGCACTGGGACCAGTCTGAGAGGGGAACTGGAGCTCCTGGTGCCCAGGGTGTGCTGAGCAGGGCTGCTGGGGCACTGCAGGTGCAGCTCAGCTGGAGCTTGAAGGGGAATCTTGGGGACCCCAACCAGAGCCATCAGAGGGCAAAGGTGGTCCTCCTTGGAATGACCCATGTCCTCCTGGAATGACCCTTGTCCTCCTGGAATGACCCCTGTCCTCCCTGGGATAACCCCTGTCCTCCTTGGGAATAACCTTGTCCTCCTGGAATAGCCCATGTCATCCTGGAATAGTCCATGTTCTCCTGGAGTAAACCCTGTCCTTCTGGAGTAACCCCTGTCCTGCTGGAGTAATCCATGTCCTCCTGGAATAACCCATGTTCTCCTGGAATAACCCATGTCCTGCTGGAATAACCCATATTCTCCTGGAATAACCCATGTCCTGGTGGAATAATTCATGTGCTCCTTGGGATAACCCATGTTCTCCTGGAATAACCCATGTGCTCCTTGGGATAACCCATGTTCTCCCTGGAATAACCCATATCCTCATGGGAATAACCCATGTCCTTCTTGGGAATAACCCATGTGCTCCTGGAATAACCCATGTGCTCCTGGAATAACCCATGTCCTCCCTGTGAATAACCCATGTGCCCCTGGAATAACCCATGTGCTCCCTGTGAATAACCCATGTGCCCCTGGAATAACCCATGTGCTCCTTGGGAATAACCCATGTGCTCCTGGAATAACCCATGTGCCCCTGGAATAACCCATGTCCTCTCTGGAATAACCCATGTGCTCATGGAATAACCCATATCCTCCCTGGGAATAACCCATGTCCTCTCTGGAATAACCAATGTGCTCATGGAATAACCCATGTGCTCATGGAATAACCCATGTGCCCCTGGAATAACTCATGTCCTCTCTGTAATAACCCATGTGCTCATGGAATAACCCATGTGCTCATGGAATAACCCATATCCTCCCTGGGAATAACCCATGTCCTCTCTGTAATAACCCATGTGCTCATGGAATAACCCATATCCTCCCTGGGAATAACCTGCTCATGCCATTGGTGCTGGCTGTGTCCTGCTCATGCCACCTCAGAGATCCTGGCTGTGTCCTGCTCATGCCATGTCCTGCTCATGGCCAGCCCAGCACCCCGAAACCCTGCAAGGTTTCTCACTGGTGGGGAGAGAGCAGTGCCCAAGCATTCCCCTGTAGCTCCATGAATGTTTATGGGCCAGGGGTGTCCCCGTGCCCCCCTGGACTGTCCCCTGCTGCCCAGGGCAGGATGAAGCACAGAGGAGAAGGGAAGGTGTTTGCCCTGAGCAAATCCACCCCATCCTCATCCTCTGTGGGGTCTCTTTCCCCCATAACCACATCCCTGTGCTCCTGTTGCCCCTGGCTCAGGCAGGGATGCTGCAGGACGAGGGCAGCTGTGGGTTTGGGAGCTCTGTGTCTGCTCCTGGCAACAGCAGATGTAAAACCAGAGCTGGGTTTGTCTCCCCAGGCTGCCCCTGGCACTGCTCCTCTCCTCACAGGGGGAACAGGAGGAGCAGAGCCATTCAGGGCTGTC
This sequence comes from Melozone crissalis, assembly GCF_028551555.1. NCBI lineage: Eukaryota > Metazoa > Chordata > Aves > Passeriformes > Passerellidae > Melozone > Melozone crissalis. Next base: position 1,091,160 of record NW_026535784.1, on the reverse strand, counting down.
TGGCAGGGCTGGGCTGTGCCATTACCCACCCTGACCTAGGTGAGTGTGCACAGCCCCACTGTGGGGGCTGGGGAGCTTCTGCCACACGGGGCTGCTCCTGATCCAGGGACGGCCCAGGAATGGGGGCTCAGAGCCCCCCCAGCCCCCCAGGCAGCAGATCCTGGTGGATCCCTGGGGCTGGATGTGCTCCCAGCTCCCTCCCTCCCCTGCTCCAGAGCTGGCTAATGTAACCCAGTTCTGCTCCTTCAGACCTGGAAAAGGGAGCTCATGGTTGTTTCCCAGGTGTGTTGTGTTGCCTATTCCCATAAAAAACATTGTGTCCCTCTCCAAGGTGGGACCAGGGGTGTCCCCAGCCCAGAAACCCTTCCCAGCTTCCCCCCAGGGCAGCTCCTGAAGGAATTTGGGAAACCCAGAGCTGTGGGAAGGGGTTCCTGGTGGAAAGGTGCTGTGGGAGTTTGTGAGTTGCTGCCTGGGACTTGCTCCCTCCCTGATCCCACTGTCCTGCTCCGTCCCAGCAGTTTGCACCTCCTGTTTCCTCTGGGGCTGATTCATAAAAATCCCAAGCACTGGACATGGAGCAGCTGGATCCTCCCAAACCTCATCCTGTGCCACAAACTGAGAGCTCAGCCTAAAAATAGCCCTGTGCCTGTTAGAGGTGTAGCCCCGACTGCTGATGAGGTCTTGGGAGCCAGAAATAGCTTCAGAGTCCCAGCAGGAGCAGAGGATTTGCCTTGAACAGCTGCTTTTTGGAGCAGCTCAGGCTCAGCCCGCAAATCCCCTTGGATGCTCACAGGGCTGGGGGTGCTGGGGGCACATCCAGGCTGTTCCAGGGCAGCTCCTGCCTTTCCCTGTGTTAATCCCCTCAGGCCCTCCGTGTTTTTTTCCATGGGATGATGTAAGGCACACAAACTCCTTTCAGGAGCTCTTTGTCTTTCCTGTGCAGTGACTCAGCCCCCCAGGCTGTCCCTGCCCAGCTGCTGCAGCCCTTCCCTCCTGAGCTGCTTCCAGCTCTTCCTTTAAATGGAAAATGCACTGGGGATGTTCCAGACAGCCTTTTCCCCTCCAATCCCTTGGGAAGTGTTCTCCTGATGCACCTGCTGCTGCATCCATGATGCACCATCCCATGCCCTCCTATCCCATCCTATTATCCCATCCTATCCCATCTCATTATCCCATCCCATTATCCCATCCCATCCCAATCCCATCCCAATCCCAATCCCATCCCATTATCCCATCCCATTATCCCATCCCATCATCCCATCCCATCCCATTATCTGACTCCATGTTTCAGAAGGCTGATTTATTATTTTATGATATATATTACATTAAAACCATACTAAAAGAATAGAAGAAAGGATTTCATCAGAAAGCTGGCTAAGAATAGAATAGGAAAGGACGATAACAAAGGTTTGTGGCTCGGACACTCTGTCTGAGCCAGCTAACTGTGATTGGCCATTAATTACAAACATCCAACATGGGCCAATCACAGATGCACCTGTTGCATTCCACAGCAGCAGATAATCATTGTTTGCATTTTGTTCCTGAGGCCTCTCAGCTTCTCAGGAGGAAAAATCTTCAGGAAAGGATTTTCCATAAAAGATGTCTGTGTCAGGGATTTTGTGTGGGGTGGGACAGTGGGAAGCATTCCCAGGAATCCTCTGGAATCAGTGGGACCTTTGTTCTGGGCATGGCCAATAGCTCCTTCTGGAGCCTGCTGTGGGAATGTGGGAATTGCCCCCAGATCAGCAGCCTGGGAAGGGAGGGCTTGTGTTGGGTGGGGCTGGAGCTGCTCAGCAGCTGCTGCTGCCCCAGAGAACTCCTGGGATGCATCACCCTTTAAAGCATTGATCCAAGGACACTTCCAGGCAGCCCTGAGCATCTTTGCTGGAGTGAGACACAGCAGGTGTGGCAGGAAGCTGATTTAATGGATGCTCCTGAGCTCCTTTGCCACTCTGGGTCAGTCTCTGCTGAGAGGATCCCTGAGTCACCGGCTCTGGGACATTCCAGTCACGAGCACAAAACGCTGGTGGCTTTGTCTCCTTCCAAACACAGCTCCCAGCTTTGCCTGCAGAATCACAGAGCTGCCTGGAGGGCTCAGTGAGCTGCTGGTTCCCAGGCTACTCAGTGGAAGGGCAGCATTTGGGGTGAGGGCAGGGATGGACATGGGGCTGCAGGTGCACCAGGGAGGGCTCAGGTCCTGTGTGCCACCTCCCAGGTGCACCATGGATGGGTCAGGTCCTGTGTGCCATGTTCCATGTGCACCATGGAGGGCTCAGGTCCTGTGTGCCACCTCCCTAATGCACCATGGAGGGTTCAGGTCCTGTGTGCCATGTCCCAGGTGCACCATGGAGGGCTCAGGTCCTGTGTGCCACCTCCCTAATGTACCAGGGAGGGCTCAGGTCCTGTGTGCCATGTGCCAGGTGCACCAGGGAGAGATAAGGTCCTGTGTGCAATGTGCCAGGTGCACCAGGGAAGGCTCAGGTCCTGTGTGCCATGTGCCAGATGCACCATGGAGGGGTCAGGTCCCGTGTGCTACCTCCCAAATGTACCAGGGAGGGCTCAGGTCCCGTGTGCCACCTCCCTAATGTACCAGGGAGGGCTCAGGTCCTGTGTGCCACCTCCCAGGTGCACCATGGAGGGCTCAGGTCCTGTGTGCCACCTCCCAGGTGCACCATGGAGGGGTCAGGTCCTGTGTGCCACCTCTGTGTGGGGTGTTTGTGTCTCTGACTTGGGTTTAGGTGCTATCTGGGACACTTGGGTTATAATTCCAGCATCACTGAGGTTGGGAAAGCCCTCCTGGATCATTGAGTCCAATGCCCAAAGCACTGAGTGCCACATCCAGGCATTCCTTGGACACCTCCAGGGATGGGGACTCCAAATCTCCTGGGTAGTTCCAGTGTTTTCCAGCCCTTTCCTTGGAGAAACTCGTGCTGGATGTCCCTGGTGTGTGATGGTGTTTGCAGGGGTCTTAAGATGAGGGAAGAGACGAGAATGTTGACTCCATGTTTCAGAAGGCTTGATTTATTATTTTATGATATATGTTACATTAAAACTATGCTAAAAGAAGAGAAGAAAGGATTTCATCAGAAGGGTAGCTAAGAATAGAAAAAGAATGAATAACAAAGGCTTGTGACTGACTGAGACAGTCCAGACAGCCGGACTGCGATTGGCCATTAATTAGAAACAACCAAGATGGGCCAATCAAAGATGCACCTGTTGCATTCCACAGCAGCAGATAACCATTGTTTACATTTTGTTCCTGAGGCCTCTCAGCTTCTCAGGAGAAAAAATCCTAAGGAAAGGATTTTTCAGAAAGTATCATGGCTATACTGCTGCTTTCTGTCCTCAAAGTTCTGCTGCCTTGTGGCTCTGGGAGGTGACAGAGGCCCTTCCCTTGTGTGTCCCTGTGGCTGCAGGTGGTACAAGCTGCACTCCAAGGCTGGGAAGAAGGAGAAGGAGCGTGGTGAGATCCTGGTGAGCCTGCAGTTCACCAGGCACAGCCTGACCGCCAGCATGTTCGACCTGTCCGTGAAGGACAAGGCGCGCTCGCCCTTCGGCAAACTCAAGGACAAGGTGACGGGCAAGAAGAAATACGACCTGGAGTCGGCCTCTGCCATCATCCCCAGCAGCATGGCAGCCCTGGACATGGAGGATGACCTGGAGCTGGGGGGCAAGAAGTCCAAGCTGAAGGGTTTCTTCCTGAAGAATAAGCTGCGGCGGTCGTCGCTGACGCAGTCCAGCACGTCCCTGGGCTCGGACAGCACCATCTCCTCTGCCAGCCTGAGCCTGGCAGTGCCCGTGCCCGAGGTGCCCAGGTCCCCCAGCAGGCAGGGCAGCCTGTCCAGCGAGCGCTCTGGTAAGAGGATCAGGGATAATCCCCCGCCCTGCTCCCTTCCTTTCCCTGCAAGGGGCTGCTGAGAGTTCCTTGCAGCTCTGTTAACTGATTGCTCACCCAGCACAGAGCCAGGGATTGGGGAATTGGTGATTCCAGTTCCAGGAATGTGGAATGTGGAACCAGCAATGTGGAATTGGTCAGGTTGGTAAAGCCCTCCAAGATCATGGAGTCCAACTGTTCCCTCAGCACTGCCAAGGCCACCACTCACTGTGTCCCCAAGTGCCACAGCCACAGGGCTGTGAAATCCCCCAGGGATGGGGACTCCAGCCCTGTCCTGGGCATCTGTGCCAGGGGTGGACAGCCCTTTTAGTGGAGAAATTTTCCCAAAAATCTCCCCAGGCCCAGCCTGAGGCCGTTCCCTCTGCTCCTGTCCCTGTTCCCTGGAGCAGAGCCTGACCCCCTGGCTGTCCCCTCCTGGCAGGAGCTGTGCAGAGCCACAAGGGCCCCCTGAGCCTCCTTTGCTCCAGAATGTCACTAAGAGGTGACTCTCAGGATCTGGGGGTTCCTCAGGGCTGTTTCTTTCAGCCCCTCGGGGCAGTCCCTGCCAGGAGGGCCCGGCTGGGCTGGGCTGGGCCGGGCCTGGCTGCTGGTCCAGCCCTGGGTCACTTTCTCTCTTTCTCTCTCTCTTTCTCTCTCTCTTTCTCTCTCTCTCTCTCTCTCTCTCTCTAATGAGCCGCCTCCGCTCGCAGGCAAAGCCCAAGCAGGGCCGGCTCCGGTGATTAAAACAATCTGAGCTCTTGGCACTCCCAGGGCAGTCATTTACAAACAAAAAAGGCCCTTGTAGGGAATTAATTCTCCCTTGGAAACAAATACATCATTCAATGGTTCAGTTGGCTGAGACAGCACATTGCCAGGTCGGGTGGGAGTCCCCGGGGAGGCCCTGTGGCTTCTGCTAGTGACATTCCTGTGCTGGTTCCATCCTCCTTGGGCTGAGCCTTCCAGCTACTGGGAGCTTCCCTTCCCATGGCAGGGGACTGGAACTGGGTGGTCTTTAAGGTCACTTCCAGCCTAAACCATTCCACAATTCTGTGAAGGAAGCAGCATCTCCAGCTGGGAGGGGCAGGCAGCTGTCAGTTGTTTTCCTTGGGTTCTCCATGCAAAAATTGGCAGTAGCCATGAGGTCATAGAATCACAGAATTGTTAAGGTTGGAAAAGATGTTTAAGATGATCAAGTCGAACCTTCAAGGCAGTGGGAGGGAGAGGCAGGCACTGCACCCTCCTGGCTCATCACAGCAAGCAATGGCCTAGAGCCCATGGCCCCATCATCTCTTGTTCAGTACAAACTCATACATCAAATGGAAGCTTTAAAACCCTTTAAGGAGCTTCTGAGGAGCTCCTTGCATTTATTACCAAGCTCAGATCCTGTCAGACAATGGGTTTGTCATCTTGCAGAGCCTCCTCTGGGGTCCTCCCCTGCTGTGCTTGGGGACAGTTTTGTGTCCCTAGTATGGCCACACACCAGTGAGCTGTGCTTTGCATTTCCAAGGGTTTAATCACAATCCCGTGGCAGGGAGAAGGTTGGGGTGGTTTCCAGCTCTCTTTGGCATGTCCAGGTGGAAGACAAGGATGATCTTGTGAAAAGTGCACATTATGTGGTTCTACACAGATATTTACAATATGTATTTTGATGTATTGATTAGTAGTGCTGTATTAACATTTTAACAATATGATAAATGTAGTCTTGTAATTTCAGGGTAACTTTTGTAGTTAAAATAAGAACTATGTCAGTGGGATTTTTTTAAGAAAGGAATAAGGCACTCACACCAGATAGCAGCCCCAGGACACCTGAATCTTTCAGAGAAAAAGAATTTATTGCCCCATTATCAGAGAAACAAACTTCTTCTTGCCTCAAAGGCGCTGTTAGGATTAGAAGGAAGAAGTTGAGGATGACCAGACAGAATCCTGTGTTTGAATGGAATTTATGCATCATGTATGAGGTGTATGATTATGCAACGGGCTGTTGTTTTTAAGGGTTAATCCTTTGCTAACGTGGGTCCTTTCTCGGGTTCCTACTGCCCAGAAAAAGGTACCCGGACATCCGTAACTCTTTGTCTTTATTGTCTCATATTGTTCTAATTCAATTTGTCCAAATTATTATTACTTTAATTGTAATAAGATTACTATTATTATTACTATTTTATTGATATTTTTATTATTATTACTATTATTTGTATTACATTCTTAAATAATTTTATAAGTATTTGTATATATTTATATATAATTATATATAATTATATCAATTATATAATTATATATTATACATACATAATATTTGCATATAATTATTTTATTTTTATAATTATTATAATAATTATTTGTATTTATATTTTTATTTTTTAATAATTTTAGTAAAAGTTTTTTATTATTATTGCTATTATTTGTATTACTATTTTTATAATTTTAATACTTATTTGCATATAATGATATATATTATATATAATTACAACTATATAATTATTTGTATATAATTATTTTATTTTTATAATTATTTTTAATAATTATTTGTATCACTATTTTTAGTTTTTATTATTTTTAGTAATTTTTTATTATATCAATATTTGTATTACTATTTAAAATCATTTTTAGAATTATTTGTATATAATTATTTTAGTTTTATAATTATTGTCTAAAAATTATTGGTATTACTATTTTTACAATTTTTAGTATTTTTTAAAAATTATTATTAGTATTTTAAATAATTTTATAATTTTTATATCAATAAATATAATATATACGTATATATATTATATATACATAATGATTTGTATATAATTATTTTATTTTTATAATTATTTTTATAACTATTTGTATTACTATTTTAATTTTTTAATATTTTAGTAAATTTTTTTATTATTGTTATTATTTGTATTACTATTTTAATAATTTTCATAATTATTTGTATATAATGATATAATATATATATTATATATAATTGTATCTATATAATTATTTGTAAATAATTATTTTAATTTTATAATTATTTTTAATAATTATTTGTATCACTATTTTTAGGTTTTATAATTTTTAGTAATTTTAAAATTATTAATATCTGTACTAATATTTTTATAAGTTTTATAATTATTTGTATATAATTATATAGAATATATATTATATATAATTATTTGTATATAATTTTATTTTTATAATTATTTCTAATAATTATTGGTGTTGCTATTTTTATCTTTTTAATAATCTTTAGTAAATTTTATTATTATTATTATTATTATTTGTATTACTATTTTTATAACCATTTTATTACTACTAAACTTTTAACATTTTAGAACCAAGCGATTGGCGTTTTTCACACTCCGTTCTGTTGTGTGTTTGCTCCCCGCAGTGAAGGAGCCGCCGGCCTCGCCCAGGCTGAGCCACAAGCGAGCGTTCAGCGATGATGTGTCCCAGTGCGGCCCCGCAGAGGTCCCGCAGAGCCCCCAGGCCCGGAGGGACCCCGGCTCCCGCTCGTCCCTGTGCATCAACGGCAGCCACGTGTACGGGGAGGAGGCGGCGGTGCCCCGGAATCCGCCCGCCTCCGCGCCCCTGCCCGTGCCCCGCAGGCAGGACGAGCCCCTGGGCTTCACCCCCCTGCACGCCGAGCCCCACTGGGGGCTGGGCAGCCTGGAGAGGGCCCAGCAGAGGGACGAGCCCCGCTTCATCCCGTCCCCTCCCAGCCTGGCCCTGCAGGAAGAGCTCAAGGTGTCCACCAAGGCCGTGACCCTCAGCAACCACCTGGGCAGGGCCAGGATGGAGGAGAGCGCCCGCCTGGAGGGCAAACCCAGCCAGGGTGCGGCTGCTCCGGGCCTCCCCGCCGAGCCAGCCAAGGACAGAGCAACCGAGGACACCAGGAAGGAGGAGAAGAAAGCCAAGGGAGGCTTCTTCCACCACGGGGGCAAAGGCCAGGGGGACAGAGGGACCCCCGTCCACACCTCGGCCGCGGGGGATGAGAGGAGTAAGAGCAGCGGCTGGTTTGGCTCCAAGGAGCCCAAAGAGTCCCCTCAGAAACCCAGGTCAGTGCCAGGGGGTGTGGAGGTCTAGGCTGGTGATTCCTGCCCCAAATTCCTGTCTCCAGCAGCTCCTGGATGCCCCTGGGAGTGCTCAGGCAAGGGCAGAGCAGGGAAATGCTTCCTTGCTCTAAAACGTCTCAAAGGGAAGGGGATTTTCCTGGATCCTCTCCTGGTTTCTGCCAGAAACCACCTCTGCTGGATGTGGGATATGTTTTACTCTCAAGGAAGGGAGGGATCCCCTCCATGGAGAAGAGAGGCTCAGTGTGGTCACACCAAGTGGTTGTGTGGCCTCAAAATACAGATTCATTATCCTTTAATGAGCTAAAAAAGCTTCCCTGGCAGTCAGGCTGGGATGTGGGGTAGTGGGATTTGTAATCACATTCCTGTTATGAACCCCACACCCCCTATAGGCTCTGGTCAGGGTGCAACACTTTGGTTACAGGAGATATCATGAATATTCCCAAAGTAACTAATCCCAACCCTGCTCTTTCCTCTTCCCATCCTACCCAGCCTTCCTTTCTCCCGGTTATGAATCTCTAACTGTTTTCTTGCTTTGTGTGGTGATTCATCCCTCCCAATCCTCAGGGTTTGTGGTGTTTGTGCTGTTCCTGTGAGGAATCCATCACCCGTGTCCCCCCTGGAGCTGAGCTGGCAGTCCAGAGGTCGAGGGTGGTGTCAGTGAGAGGCAGGAAATGGGGTTAAAATCAGCCAGAGAAAACAAGCAGCACTCAGAGCAGAGCTGCTTCAGTCTGCAGGCTTGTTTATGAGAGGGATTTTCTAATCTGGGCTGACTTTAACCTCATTTATTAAGCAGAACGATTTTGGTTCAGTCTGAGCCTCCTTTAATGAAGAGGGCACTCCTGGTTTATTCCACATAACCTGGCACCCACAGGGGTTAAACTTGTGAGGGGATGAGCACATCCCTCAGCCTGGCTCCAGCCCCAAAATTCCTCCTTTCCCATGCTCGTGGTGGCCTTGAGGCTGCACAGGCAGAGCTGGGACACTGGGACAGGCAGGAGCTGCTCCCTGGGGCAGGAACATCAGCAATATCCCATCCCACTGGAGCTCAGTCCCACAAAGTCCAGCAGTGGGAAGGATGTGAGACAGGTGTGAGGTCTGGGGGCTGCTGTGCTGCACCTCTGGCATTCCCTGTGCCTGGCAGTGCCCAAGGATGAGGCTTGGAGCACCCTGGGCTGGTGGAAGGTCCCTGTCCATGGCAGGGCTGGAATGGGATGGGCTGTAAGGTCCCTTCCAACCCTCACCGGGCCGTGATTCTGGGATTTCCTGGAGACTCAAAGCCCTGGAGTGGTTTGGGGTCACATCCCAGGGCAGGGTTTGTGCATGAGCCTGAAGGACTCCGGTCTCTGCACCGTGTCCTTGAGGAATGAAAGGGCATTCCCACTCAAGATCATTCTTTTCATTTTTCTTTCTAATTTTGGGATAAGAAACCTGCTGGTTAAGGCCTAGAATAAAAAAATCAAGGCTTAAAAATTCTGCTGTATCCAGGCAGTGCCTCCACAAGTGCCTGAGGCAGCCAGGGAAGCATCAGTGGGATGGGATGGGATGGGATGGGATGGGATGGGATGGGATGGGATGGGATGGGACGGAGCTGCCCTCGGCATCTCTCTCTGGGGCCTTTTCCTTGGGAAATGGGTGAGAAGCCAGCAGGTTTTCCCCTTTTCCTTGGGAAATGGGTGAGAAGCCAGCAGGTTTTCCCCTCTTGGCAGTCTGGGAAGGAGGCAGGCAGGGCCATGATGCTCTGATTTCAAGGCAGAGATGTCAGACCCAGCTGGAGTTCAGCTCCTTGTCCATCCAGCCCAATGAATAATCACCAGGAGTGCCCCTAAACACTGCAGCTTCCTGACAGCTCCCTGCACTCATCCCCAGCCTTGCTCCTTTCCCACAGAGTTCCACTCCATGGCTTTGTTTAAATCCCCTCCAGTGCTCACAGTTTAAGCTCAGGCTCAGCCAGAGCTGAGCTTTGCTCAGAGCTGCCTTGCCAAGGACTTTGTCCCTGAGGAGAGGCTTGGGTGAGCTGTGGCAGCAGCTCCTCTGGCTGGGTTTTCTCTCCCAAAACCAGGAATGGATCCCAAGCAGCACAAATGGCAGGGAAGGAATTCACAGAACCCCTTTGGGGTGTTTAGGAACATCTGAGTGGGCTTTAGGTGCAGTTTGCAATTGAGAATGGGAAATAATGAGCTTGAACTGGAGCAGGGGGGATTGAGAGGAGGAGCTGGGAGGAATGGCTCCTGGAGCAGGGGGAAATGCTGGGGATGCCTGGCTGGGAAGGGATTCTCCCTCCCGGTGTCGAGGGATTGGGCTGAGCTGAGAACCAGGGATTGGGACAGCTGAGAACCTCTGGGGAGCATTGCAGGGATCATTTGGTGACTGAGGCTGATTTGCTGCAGAAGGGCCCTGTCCATCCTCACAGGGACAGGGTTGGTCTCTGCCCTGCTCTTCCCAGTTCTCCAGTTGTCCTGGCCATTCATTAGGACATCATTACTTGTTTTAATTACACACAGCTGACTTCTCTGATTTCATTTTGCATCCTTACGCTGAACGACCTCATGGCCCAGGCTGGTGGCTCAGGTCAAAGCTGTGGAAGAGCTTTTAGGTCTTGGTGGCTTCAAAGTGCCAGAGAGCAGGGTCAGATGGGATCTTGGCAAGGAATTCCTGGCTGGGAGGGTGGGCAGGGGCTGGGCTGGAATTCCCAGATTTGCTGTGGCTGCCCCTGGATCCCTGACAGCGTCCAAGGCAGGCTGGACACTGGGGCTGGGAGCAGCCTGGGACAGTGGGAGGTGTCCCTGCCATGGTAGGGGTGGGATGGGGAGGGATTTGAGGTCCCTTCTAGCCCAAACCATTCCAGATTCTGTGATCTCTGGAGTTCTCTGATGTCCATCTGTGGCTGTTCAGTAGCAGTGTCACTCCTAGAGCTGGACTGTCCCTTGCTCTGGAGAGAAGCAGCCTCCGAACTGAGCAGTTTTAAGTCTTGACTTATTTGCAGAAAGGATTTTTCCCCTCCTGCTCTCCTGACTCTGGAAACTTCTGCCAGCAGCACCCTCTCACCTGTTTGGCCTCCTTGGATAGGCCAAGCGTAACCCAGAGCTGAAGGTGGTGAGAAAGCATCAAAATCAGTCATTTGCAAGCCCAGAAGCCTCAGCCTGTAATTAGTTAAAAGGTCTGTAATTAGAGGGATGGTTTGAGATTGCCTGCAGCAAAGCCCAGCCTGGCACAGCTCATCTTTACCCACTTGCTCTGCCAAACACACCCTTCCCAAAATAAGGAGCTGCTGCTTTGGGCTGGGTTTAACTGGAGCTTTATAAAGAAGGTTTTGTTGTGTGCTGGGGGGGTTTGCTGAGCCCTCAGTGTGGGAGCTGGCTCTGCAAACCTGCCTGTGCTCTCCCTGGGGACAGAACTGGGCATTTCTGCCTTCAGCCCTTATTTACACCCCGTTTTCCCTGATCCTTCTCAGGGAAGCAGGTCCCAAAGGCTCTGCTCATCATCCCTGGCTTTGCTAATCCCTGGAGCTCCAGGCTTTGATCCTGGAGGGGATGGAGCAGTAGGAAGATGCTGTTTGCTCTTTGGAGGCTGAATAAAAGCCTGGTTGGGGGTTGTTGCTTTGAATGTCAGTGGTGAAGGGCTGTGTGTAAGGAAGAAGCTCAGCAGGTTTATTTGAGGCAAAGCCTGGGGCTGAAACAATTCTTTACATGTTTCCAGGGTTTCCTCCAATGTTATCAGAGCTCTGCAGCTCCTGCTTCCTGTGGAGAATCCTGATGATAATAAAATGGGGGCTGCATCTTAGGCATGGCAGCAGGAGAAAGAGGAAATTGTGGTCTGTCCTATAAAAACAGGGGCATTTTCAGAATCATGCCCCTTCCCAGAGCCCATACCCTTGGATCCAGCAGTGAGGCCAAACATTGACTCAGTTCCTCCCTGTTCCTCATGTGCTCCTAAAAAGTGCCTTTCCTAAGGGCTGGGAATGGGAGCAGGGCTTGGGATGGCTGGAGCAGAGTCCTTGGCCAGGCTGGCAGTGCTGAGATGGAGCACGGAGCCTGTGGCAGCCCCTCCAAAGCCAGCAGCACCCCCAGAGCAGAGCCTGGGAGGCTGCAGAGGTTGAGGAAGAGGGAGATGAAGGCCATGATGTGAAAGCAGAGCATTGTGGCTAACAGGGATGAATCCATGGGAGCCATCAGGTCACAGCTGTGGCACAGGGATTGTGCAGCTCTGCCCCTGCCTTGGAGCAGCCCCAGGGATGGAGTGGGGTCAGTGTGAGGATGGAAAATGGCTCTTTGTGCTGCTGAGCCTGCCCTTCCCAGGGATGGACACGAGGCAGGGTGAGGAGCTGGACCCAGAGCTGGCACCAGCTCAGCCCTGATGTGCTTTGGAACCATCCAGGAAAAGCACAGCCCCACTCCCACTCCTAAAAGTGGGAATTGGGGATTGATGTTGGCAGCTCCCTGGGTTCCTACTGCCCAGATTTCTTCTGTTTTTTAAAATTCCTGTGGTTTTGAGGGCAAATGTCTGTAAAGGAAGATCTGTCCATTTGAATGGGGATGATGGACAGGTGAGGCCCAAGGGAAGAGCAAAGTGGTTATTGCACAGATAATTATTTTAGATTATTTATGGATTATTATAGGTGATTTATTATAGAGAAACCAAATCCTTCCACCTCTGGATTTCCTATTTTAAACACATTCCCTGACTCCTTCCCTCTGGTGCTCCCACCCTGTACAAAAATGTCCTGGGCTGTTGTTGCCATCTCTTCCAGCACAATTCCTGTTCCTGCTGGTGGGAGGAGGATCCTGATCCCTGCCAGGTCTGGAGCTGCTGCAGGATGCTCCAGCCCTCCATGCTGTGCTTTTCCACCCAGGGGAACCCTGTCAGTGGGAAAACGGGGCCAAAAGCAGCTCGGGAGTGGCACCCACGGGTCCAGCCCTCCTGGAGGGATTCCCTGGGGCTGCAGCACAGCTCTGCCCTCAGCACAGCAGGGCTGGGTCCATCCCTGCCCTTCCCATGTGCTGCTTTCTGCTGCTGGTGCAGAGCCCTGCCCAGCCTGAGAGCAGCCTGGGATCCAGAGGGAGAAATCTCCCTGCACTGAACAAGCTGTTTCCAATAGATTTTTTCCATCAGGGGGTTGCTCAGCAATATTTTATTTCCTTTTTTTTTTTATTGCTGCGAGGCTCAAAGGCGTCTGTGAAGTGCTGCCAAACAAATAAATGAGGGCAGGGAGGTACCCGAGATTTATTTTGGCTGGCGGAGCCGTGTGCTGGGAATGGGAGGGGAAGGAGGAGCAGCAGGAGGAGGAGGAGGAGGGTGAGTCAGCATTTCACAGAGCTGCTGCCATCAGACAAGTGTAGGTTTCCCTCTAGAGGAATCTGCCGTGCTCCACTCCTGCTGTCACCCAGCACTTCCAGCATCCTCCCTCAGGGGGGTGGGAAAAGGGGATTTTGGGCTCAGGGCAAGGGATGGGGGCGAACAGGGATGTTGATCCCAAGGAATGGGGGTGGAATAGGGATGTCCATCCCAAGGAATGGGGTCAGGCAGGGATGTTCATCCCAAGGAATGGGGGCGAACAGGGATGTCCATCCCAAGGAATGGGGGCAAACAGGGATGTCCATCCCAAGGAATGGGGTGGAACAGGGATGTCCATCCCAAGGAATGGGGAGGAACAGGGACGTCCATCCCAAGGAATGGGGTGGAACAGGGATGTCCATCCCAAGGAATGGGGAGGAACAGGGATGTCCATCCCAAGGAATGGGGAGGAACAGGGATATTCATCCCAAGGAATGGGGACAGGGGTCAGTGGTGGCCTTGGCAGTGCTGGGAGTGGTTGGACTTGATGGTCTTTGAGGGCTCTTCCAAGCTAAACATTCCATGATTCTTCTGCCTGGAACTCGCAGCCAAGAGCCCCTGAACAAATCCCAGTGGGTCCCAGCAGAAAGGGCAGATTGGGCTGGGATCTTGGCAAGGAATTGCTGGCTGGGAGGGTGGGCAGGGGCTGGGCTGGAATTCCCAGATTTGCTGTGGCTGCCCCTGGATCCCTGGCAGTGCCCAAGGCCAGGTTGGACACTGGGGCTGGGATCCACCAGTGGGAGGTGTCCCTGCCATGGCAGGGTGGAATGGGATGATCCTTAAGGCCCCTTCCCACCCAGACCATTCCATGCTGACCTGGGGAATGAAGACAGGATCATCTCAGGGGTGTGAGGAGGCCTTGAAGCTGTTCCTGCACCTGTGCAGGTGGGGATTGGTGCAATTCCAGGTGCCTGGAATTGCTGCTCTGGCATCAGCCCCCTCTGAGGAGGGAACTTCACCCACTCAGCTCCTGGCAGCTGGCACGGTCATTAGCAGCCAGTGCTCAATAATCAGTGCAGCTGATTAATGCTCTGCAGCCTTTTAGAGCTGGAGCCCAGCAGAGCTGGATCAGGCCCTGGCTGCTCTTACTCAGCACAAAGGATGGATCTCAGTCTGGAGCAAAACATGGAAGCAGTGCCAGCAGGACAGGAAGGGGTGGGGCAGGGCTGTGTGCCCCTTGCAGCCACCCTGGCATCCTGGTGGTTGGACATTGTCACCTTCCCTTGTTACTTTCCCTTGTCACCTTCCTTTCCAGCGGGGAAGGAAAATTTGCCCTGTTAAAATCTATTTGTGGATGTTGTGAACTCATCCAGCTGAGTGGTCAGGTGCTGAGCAGCTGCTCCCCTCTTCTGGGGAGCTCAGATTCGAGGGGGACTGGGGAAAAATGTCCAACCCTCTGCTGATCTCCAGGCTGGCAATGCCAGGAGAGGTTTTTCTCTCCATGCAGAGAGTGGCTGCCAGTCTGGGGTGCTCTGTGCCTCAGGGTCCATCAGCTTCTCCCAAAACTTCTGGAGGCTTTGTGTGCTCACCCAGAGCTCAAAACCCCTGGGAGGAGCTGGGCTGCAGCTGTGGGGTTGTTCCTGGCTGCTCCTGCCTGGGCCAAGCAGAAGAGGACACGGAGCAGGGCAGGACTGCCTGGGGACCAGGCTGGGCACTGCCACCACGGCTGCTGTGTGACAGCAGGAGAGGGCACCCACGAGCTGTCTGTGCCCCAGAGGAGCTGCAGATCTCAGTCAGGATGAAGGGCTCCAGCTTTTATTTGTCCCTGGGTTGCCAGGTCCCTTCAGTGGTGTCCCATGGGTGCTGGAGCAGAGCCAGGAGTGTTCCTGCCCCCAGACTGGCACGGGGGACTTTGGTGGCATGGATGGCTTCAGTGGGCACATTTCCAAGGAGCTGCTGAGAGCAGGATGTGGGAAGGGGCTGTGCAGCTGCCAAGAGTGGGAGGAGGGGGTGCCCATGGTGGGGGCATCACTCCTGGGTTGAGGTGGTGCCAGCCCAATGCCCTCCCTGCTTTGGGACCGACCAGCTGCACATCACCAGCATCAGCTCTTGCCTCAAGGTGGCATTTTGTGCTTTAAAATGTGTCTGAGGAGTTTGGTGGATGCACAGTAACATGGAAATAGTTGTCCAAGCAACTTTGTGATCCTGCAGTGCCACCTGCAATCCCTCCCAGCAGCTGGGCAGGGAGATCCCAGGGTGGAGCCCCAGGGCTGGACGTGCCCTGGGCACCTTGGCAAAGTAATTCATTTATTCCTTTCTCCTAAACCTTGGTGTGCCCAGAGCTGGCTGATCCACACCCATATCTCTCCCCAGCCAAGAGGGGACCTCTCTGGAGCTCTCTGGTGCAGGAGGCATCAATCCCATGGGATCTGTTATGGGGCAGGGCCAGGTGCCCTGTCCTGGGGATGGGATTGCTCCTCCCAGGGGTGAGGAAAGGGCCCAGAGGAGGGAGCGTGGCAGTCAGAGCACCAGATGGATGAGGGGTGTCCACGCCACATCCCCCTTTGTGATGTGAAAACCTCTGAGCCTGGTGAGCCTCCTCGAGGTGGTGACTCCACATTGCTGCAGTTGTTCCCAGAGGAAGATCAATGAAATCCCACTGAAAGGTCACTCAGTCCTGCTTGAGCAGGCAGCAGGGCGCTGTCAGTCTCATTTGGGGTGAGACTCTGAATTCCAGGTGTGCTGAATCCCTTCCACCTTGGGATCCCCCTGGGGTTTCAGGCATCTTGGGATCTCGGGCAGTGGTGTGACAAGGGGCATATGGGAGGTGGGACAGTGTCCAGAGTGGGGACAGGGCCCTGTCCTGGCCATGTGCTCCCTCCTGCTGGGCTCTGGTCCCTCAGCCCTGTCCCTCCCATGCAAGCCTGAGCTCCATGAGTGCTCCCATGCTGGTCATGTTGGCAAACCAGTGTGGAGACACTGGGGTAAGCTGGGAAAGGCTCCTCTATGTGCCTTCGCTGGTTCAGGTGACCCTGATCCCTGATCCAAGAGCCTGGGCTGCCCCTGGTGCTCCACCTGCCCCGGGTGCCACCAGCACCAGGACAAACTCACCTTGGGCTGCAGGAGAAAGTGGGGAAACCTCTCTGGCTCCTGGGCAGAAGGGGAATGTGGAGGAGTGTCCTGGGAGCAGGGCTGCCCCTCCCTGGGTGTTGTGCATGCCCCTTCCACGCCGTGACTCCATAATCATTGCTGTGCCTAACAAGAGCCAGGCATGGATCGGTCATTGCGCTGCTTGGAGCGTCTGTGGTATGAGTGGTATGTGCTTCCAGCCCTGTCACAGCATTAACCAGGAGGACTGTTCTGTCTTCCCTCCACAGCCTGGAAGTGTCTCCTCAGGTAGAAACCAGCTCAGATGCTCCTTCTCATTGTGCTCCCTGCTCCCCTGCCCTGTGCCCCGCTACCCTTGCTGCTAGCATGCCGAGCTCTAACCTCCCTCCTGCTCCTGGAGACAGACAGGCCGGATGCTTGGCCCCCACCAACCCATTCCTCAATTCCCTGCAGAGCAATCCCTTCTTTGAGGAGCTCCTCGCTGACCAGGTACTAAATTCTCCTTCACCTACTCACTTTCTCTCTAGTTTCCCGCCTGGGCCGCGTGCTGCACCCGAGGTCGCTGGGAGCTTTTATTCCTCTGAGGATTGCAGTCCCTCTGGCTCCCCAAGGCACACAGAGCCCCAGAGGGAGTCTCCAGCCCAGAGCGTTGGTGTCCCCGTGCCTGAAACCAGTCCCCCAGCACCGGGAGAGCTCCCTCCTGCCGACACCGACACCGAGCCTGCTGTCCCCTCGGAGTGGGACGATACCTTCGATGCCTTTGCCACCAGCAGGCTCAAACCAGAGCGGAACAAGGAGAACTTTTTTGCCTCGGTGGCAGCAGAGGGCATGGCTTTCATCGATGACCCCAGAGCCAGCCCGACGGAGAGCTCAGCGGGGCCGCCCTGCCAGAAGGGCTCCCAAGTGTTCGAAAAGGCGGCTGAAATCCCTGCGGCTCTCCGCTCCTGGACAAATTTCTCCGCTTTAGACGTGGGGGCCAACCTGGTGAGCACCACCCAGGAGGCCACGGTGATCGAGGACGTGCTGAGCCCCGTGTCCGCGGGCTCCATGGCTAGGAGGAGGAAAAGCAGCACGCCCATGGTCTGGACAGCCGCTTTTGCCTCGGGCAACCCCGGGGACAAAGAGGCGTCAGCAGCACTGAGCACTGAAAATAGCGCTAGGGAGGAGGGGGACAGCGGTGAGGAGGAGTCCTGCAGCACGGGGACGAACGGCTGGATGACCATAGCCACGGAGAGTGCCGCTGAGCCCTCAGAGAGCGCCGGGGAGCGCCCGGCTCCTCAGGGCCCCTTCGGCCCGCGCCCGCCCTTCCTGGGCGAGGGCACCTTTGAGGCCCAGAGCTCGTCCCGTGCCACCACCGCCACCTGTGTGCTACCTATGAGCTCCTTCCCCCCCGAGCCGGCCCCCGAGGCCCCGCCGGGCAGCACCGTGGTGGCGGCCGTGCCCCCGCGGGTGCCGGGGGACGCGGCGGGGCGGAGGTTCCCCGAGGCGGGCGCGGAGCCCGGGGAGGGCGCCTTGGACATCCGCAGCTCGGTGTTCCGGCTACAGGCCAGCATGCGGCTGGAGGCCAGCGAGGGCCTGCTGCACTTCAGCTCCGACATCCGCGAGAGGCGCGTGGTGCTGGCGCCGTGGGCAGGGCTCCAGGGCTGCCCGGAGCTGCCGCCCGGGCCGCCCCCCAAACCACCCCGGCGGTTCGCGGCCGCGGGCCCCGTGGGGGACGGCGAGGACGAGGAGCCTGGTGGCACCCAGCGAGGCAAGCAGGAGCCGTGGGAAGAGTCAGAGGGCCCAGGAGCAGAGATGGGATTGCCGAGGAGCCGTGCGAGCAGCGAGCCCTCCGTGCCGGCGCCTCCCAGCCTGCCCGCACCCGGAGCGGCCGCCGCTGAAGCCGCGAGAGAGTTCGCAGCGTCTGAGGGTGCCAGAGCTGCTGCTATGGACCCAGCGGCTGGCGTGGGGACAGGAGCCGACACCTCTGTGGGCGAACACCCATCAGAGATGAACGAGACAGATGTGGCCGAACAGTTTGAGACTTGCATGTCCAACTTCTCCCTGGATGGACTGGACCGGTCGGGTGCTGAGGAGAGCTGGAGCCAGCCCCGTTTATCCCCTCAGGGGGCCACAGACAGTGCCAAGTGGGAAATGGCCTCCAAGCAGGAGCTGTTCCCTGAGGAGCTCAGTATTTCAGGACTAAACCCACCTTCCAAGCTAGACCTGGGCCAGCCCACCAGCTGGACAGCTCTGGGAGAGCAGGAGGCAGCTGGGCATCCACACCCGCCGCCCCAAAGGTTAGAACACAGGCAGAGGCCATGCCAGCTGGACCTGGCGTGCCAGGATGGCGAGGGGCGAGCAGGAGAGCAGCCCAGGCCCCGTGCCCCTCCCCGGGAGGCAGAGCAGGGCAGGACCCCCGCCAGCGAGGAGCCCCAGGGGCGCTGGGCAGAGAGCAGGATAGACTTCAAGAAAGCCGATTTCTGGAAGCCAGATAAGATAGAGAGGCACACACAGGGAGCTTCAGCCCCGAGAAACCCCTTCACTCTGGCGCTGAGCCCCAGTTCCCCGAGCAACCCCTTCGTGGAGAGGCCCCCAGCCCCTGTCCCTGTCCAGGCTGTGCTGCCCGAAAAGCTTGAGCAGGGCGACTTCAGCTTCCGCAGCCCGCAGGAGGAGCCCCCCGGGCACGGCTTGCAGCCCACTAACGCTACCCCCCTGCATGTCAGCCCGCCCCTGGCCTTCTCCACCCCTTTCCCCGCGGCTGCCACTAACCCCGAGCCGTGTGGCCGCCCCCGGGCCCCCGCGGGGGTCTCCGCCCGCCGCGCCGCCGCCCGGCCCTGCCCGTGCCCGCAGCCCGGGGAAGCTTCGGCGCTCCTGGTTCTGCCCAGGGAGACACGGCCGGCTGAGAAGCCCCTTGGCCAGCAGACGACCAGGTGAGCACTGCGGGGAAGGCGAAGGGCGTGTGTGTGTGTGGGAGAGGTGAGCCCTTGGCCCCTCCTGCTGCTGGCCCCCTCTGCTGCTGGCAGGGCTGGCTCCGAGGAGGCTGCTCCACATCTGCTGCAGCTCCTGTTCCCTCACCTTCCCCTGGTCCCAGAGAGCCCAGCCCGAGCTGCTGGGAGCCTTGGCTCTCTGGGATGCTGAGGGAAGTGGCCACTGGTGTCTGGTGTGGCCGGGGCAAAGGGTTCCATGCACCCCAGCTGGAAATCCAGAGCTGCACCCACATTGCACCCAGTGCTGATTTTGGCTCCATCATCCGCCACCCCGTGCTTGCAGAAGAAATGCCTTTCCCGTGCCTGCCAGGAGAGCTTGTGGCTGTTTGTGCTCTCCTGAGCTCCCTCATGGCATGTGCACAGCTGCTGCCCCTGCCCTTGCCGTCCATCCAGCTTTGGCTGCTTTCCTCTCCAGTACCCATTGGGTACTGAAAACCTTCTGTCCATAGCCAAAAAAAGAGTTTTTCCACCAGGGCGAAATGCCCCTCTGCCCTCCCTCCTGCAGAGATGCCCATTGGTGATGAAGCATCTGGGATTTAGCCTTGAGGCTGATGGGAATGGGAAGGGTGGAAAGAAGGGGCTGTTCCTCCTCCCAGGTCAATCCTGGATCTGTACAAATGCCACAAAGCAAAGCTGGTGAGTTCAGGGCATGGAGTCTTGCTCTGTGTCCTTCAGTTCATCTCAATTTCCTGGTTCTCCTTCCCCTGGTCTGCCTGGGCTCTGCCTGCCCAGGGGATTTACTGAGCTCCAGCAGGGGGTTATTGATCAGCCTCACTGGTCATGAGGCAAATGGAGCTTCCTGGAGACACCAAAATGGTAAAATCCCACCTAAACAAGACTGATTGTGGCCCTGGGGAGAGGAAGAGGGGGAGGATGGGGCCAGCAGAACTCACTGAGCTCCAGTCCGTCCACCAGGGTTGAGCATGAGGTGCAAAGTGATCTTGGGACCAAAGACAGCATCTGCCTGGGTCTGTCAGATGATATTTTTTTCTTCTTATTTAAGCCAGACCCTCCAATCATTTTTAATTGGATTATTCATCCATCAGCAGATAGCCTTCTTCAAAATTTGCAGGGCTGCTGCCCAGAAACGTGGATTTTGTTATGTTTCATGGAAAGAGAAGTGTCCTGTGGTCCCAAAGGGATCACTGAGGCAGTGAGGGAAGCACAGGGGTCTCTGTGTTGGTGGTACCTGCTTCTGGCCATCCCTGTGCATCCATCCAGGCCTGGTTGGCTCCTGAGATGGAATGGGCTGGGATCCAAGAGCTGCATATCCTGGATATCAGGGCTGGCTTCTGTTGTGACACGTGGCCAGGAGCTCCTGAACGTCCCTGCTCGGGTTCCTCCGGCACAGTTTGGATCCTTGCTGTGACTGAGGAAGCTCTGAAGAACTCCTGAGGCCTCTGGGAAGGCTCTGAGGCTCTGAACTGCTTTATAGCACTGGGGAGATGTGAGAACTGAGCCAGGTGAGGGAGGAAGGCTGGAAGGGATCTTTTCCCAATCCCCATGGCCATGCTTCCCTTCCCAGGATCATTTCCTGTTGGAATCACCAAAGGCACATAGATGAGGAAAAGATGGTAGAAAAAAAGTGGAAGGGAAAAGGAAATACTTCAGATTTGGAATGGGCAGTAAGCCCTGGCTGGAACTAAAGGGTGAAGGGGAGAGGGTACCTGGTGTGGGATGGTGAGAGTTTGGGGTGAGGGGCTTCAGTGCCTCCTCAAGAGAGCTGGAAATGGGCAGTGGGGTCCCATGGCCCTTCCTCTTTGGTCATCTTGTGTGGCTGCTGGGGCACGGCAGCACCAGCTGCAGCTCCCAGGTGTGTGGAGGCTTTGCTGCCCCTGGGGACAGGGCAGGATGGTGTCTTCACTGCTGGGGATGTGTCACATCCCAAGGACAGGAGGGACCCCAAGGACAGCCTGGGAGCTCCACTGCCTGGAGGAGCCTGGCAGCTGTGCAGCTCCTGCTCCTCCATTGGAATGCAGCAGCTGTGCAGCTCCTGCTCCCTTTGATATGGGGCTGGCCCAGCATCCTGTGGTCCATGCAGGTGACAGGACTGGGGGTGTCACAGGTACCAAGGTGGTGGCACAGGCTGTGCCTTCCTCGTGTCGAGAGTGCCGAGGATGCTGTGTTCTGAAAATGAGGTGTCAGGTGACACCCTATCTTGGTGATCCTCGTGGAGCCCCTGGAGCTGGGAGTGTGGTTTGGCCCAGCCAGGGCAGACCTGGAGAGCTGATCCCAAGCCCAGTCATTCCCCCTCCTCCTCTGGACCCTTGCTCCATGGAGAGCTGGCCCTTGGGTGCTGAGTGGTACTCCAGGCACAGCAGCTGGGAGAGGGATTCTCCTCCATGGGAGAGGGATTCCCTTGGATTCCCTCTCTGTGAGTGAGGAGCATTTTGATGAGCATTTAAAGGTTTCCTTTGGGAGCTGCTGAGGGAAATGCACCCAGTTTTTCCCTGTGCTCTGCAGTGACCTTGGGAGCACCAGTGAAAGCTGGGACAGGGCAAGGCTGGCTCAGAGAGGGGGACAGGGCTGGGCCAGTGTCACCCTGAGATGTTCCACCTTGGCCTTAAGCGCCATCATAACTCAAATCCACTTGGGATGCAGTTCTGGATTAGGAGCTGGTGAGCAGCTGATTCCACGCTCCAGTTGATGTTCATGGACCAGAATGATGTTCATGGTCCAGCTTCTTGGCAGGTCCACCAGACCTTCAGATCTGATGTGAGGTGTGAAGCTCCCCTGGAGGACCTGGTGCCACCATCCCAGGACAAACCCAGCTCAAGGAATGTCTCCAGCTCTTGGATCCTCCCAGAGACACACGGAGCAGGCAGAGCCCTGCATGCACCACCCTCAGTGGGGAGCAACAGGATAAATAATTCTTTTCAAAAGCCCCTTTTCCAGCCCTGCAGCAGTGACTGTTCCCACTGGCCATGGGGCTGGCAGCTGCCTGTCACCACGCTGGGTGGGAACATCTCCCTGTTCCAAACACATCCAAGCATCCCCACTGGCTTCCCAGGGCAGCTCGGTCCCAGGGAGGTTCCCAGCCACACTGTGGTTGTAGCCTCTGTGCTGGCTGTGGGGATGCATAAGGTGACAGTGACATTTGGGGCTCAGGCCTGGCTGGATGAGCAGCCCTGGTGGCTCCCCCAGTCCTCTCCTCACCCCTGTCCTGCAGTGTCCTGGTGGTTGTAGCTCCTGGTCAGGGTTTAGTGCCAGTGGGCAGTGCTGAGCCTCGTGTGCAGAACAGCAGCTCCTGCAGCCCCTGGCACTGTCAGTAGCTCCCCCTGAGGGCTGTGGGATCCCTCCATCCTTTCCAGCTGCCCAGGAGTGCTGGGCTCTGTCCTTGTGCCTGGACAGCTCTGCCAGGGAATCAGAGAATCACAGAGTGTGCTGAGCTGGGAGAGACCCACCAGAGTCATCCATCCACCCCTGGCCCTGCTCACACACCCCAAATCCACCTGGGCATCCCTGGAGTGCTGTCCCAACGCTCCTGGAGCTCTGGCAGCCTCGGGGCTGTGCCCATTCCCTGGGCAGCCTGGGCAGTGTCAGCACCCTCTGGGGAAGAACCTTTGCTGAGCTCCAGCCTGACCTGCCCTGGAACAACTCCAGCATTTCCTGTCCCTGGTCACCAGAGGGAAGAGATCAGAGCTGCCATGTGCTGTCCCTTGGGAGGAGCTGGTCCTTTGGCTTATTGGAGCAGGTTGGTGGCTGCAGTGCTGTCCCCTCCCAGCACAGGGACAGCAGGAGGCATCATGGTGGTTGAAGAGGATTTCCACATCCTTGGTATGTCCTGATCCCATCACCATGGCCGAGGCACGAGGACACAGCACCGCTGGGACACACAGCTGGTGGGGCTGTCACCTGTGAGAGGCTTTGCAGAGCTCCAGGTGGAGGTTTCATCTTTCCATCCCAGTGGATGGAAGTTTGGGTGTTTCCATCCCAGTGAATGGAAGTTTGGATGTTTCCATCCCCATGGATGGATGTTTCCATCTCAAGGATGGAAGTTTGGGTGTTTCCATCCTGATGGACAGATGTTTGGATGTTTCCATCCCAATGGATGGATGTTTGGATGTTTCCATCCCCGTGGATGGATTTTTGGATGTTTCCATCTCAAGGATGGATGTTTGGATGTTTCCATCCTGATGGACAGATATTTGGATGTTTCCATCCCAAGGATGGTGCACAGCTGTGCCTGCTCCTTGCAGGGAGGGAGCATCAGGTCACTTCTCTTTCCATCACACTGAGAAGAAAGTGGACTTTGTTCAAGCCCAGAAAGAACCTTTTGGGTGAAAAGTGGGGCAAAAATAAATGAAAATCAAATTCCCCCATAACTGGCTCCTCACCCTCCCTTTGGCCTCGTGGAGGGGGACAAATTCTGTGGTGGCTTTCAGGCAGGTTCCATTCAACTCTTGGGCTGGAGCATCAGTGGTGACCCCAGAGTAATCTGGGGGTCCCTGGGCAGCAAAAAGCTGCTCTGGGCAGTGGGTGCAGCAGGCTCTGATCACACTGGAGCTGCGTTTGAGCCCCTGGCAGCTGGAAGTTGTGACCCACAGCATTCCCAGTGAGGATGGGCAGTGCAGGTGTGGGCTCCAGGATCTCAGCCTAACACGTGTGCTGGGGCTCCTTGTCTCCTGTGTGGGTGGGAGCAGCTCCAGGGGCTCTGCCCTGCCCTGCTGGCTCTCCTCAGAGCAGGAGAGCTCTGGGTGGCACAGACAGGGGGTTCAGCAGTTCCTCAGTGTCCTGGGTGGTGCCATCCCTGTACAGTCCCAGGGACAGGAACCCTGGGGGTGCTGACTGTCCCACCCTTGTTGCCCACAGCCCCCACCCCGTGAAGCCCCTGAGTGCAGTGCAGGAGGGCTCCAGCGAGAGGAAGCAGCAGCACAGGGCCAGCCTGGGCTCAGCACTGAGCAATGGCCTGGAGAGGCTGAAGACAGTGACCACGAGCAGCGTCCAGCCCCTGGCCCCGGCCTCCCAGCAGGACAAAACTGACCCCAAGGTAAAGGTAGGAGGCTGTGCCACCCCTGCTCCAGGTGTGCTGCTCCAGGGCCTGCCATGAGGGGGTTGAGGGTCCAGCCCCTTGGGCTGCTCTGTCTCCCTTCTCCCCTGGGCTCTGCACCTCCTCACTCCCTTGTTCTCCCATCACCTGCTTTGCTTTGGGGGTGGTGTTGTGCAGTGTGTGAGTGAATCCCTGCTTGTAGAAACATGGAATGGGTTGGGAGGGACCTTAAATCCCATCCAGTGCCACCCCTGCCATGGGCAGAGACATGTCCCACTGTCCCAGGCTGCTTCAAGCCCCAATGTCCAACCTGGTCTCCACAAGGCATAGAAGGTGGAAGATCCTTCCTGGAGCTTTGCTGACCTGGATATACTCCAAACACTGCTGTGCTGGGGCCAGCAAAGCACCTGTGGCACCTCTGAGGACACAGAGGGTGTTGTGAGGGTGACCCTTCCATCCCTTTGTCCACTCCCACTCTGTTTGCCTCCCCAGTGTCACATGGAAAATGCTGCTGGGTTCACCTGATTGAGGGTCTCAGAAGCCCTGTGGGTGCTGCAGGGTGTTCAGCTGGTGCTTTATGAGCAGCACACGAGATCTCTGTGGGTCCCCTGTGCTGCTCCTGCCTCTCCACTTTGGAAAGACAGACATGGAAAGTAGGAGTGCTCTGTCTGTTACTGCATCCTGCAAACATTACCAGGAGCAGAGATTTTAATGCCAGTCCCTGAATGTCCCTCTTGCTTCCCAGCAGGACCCTGGCCAGCTGGACCAGTCAGCCAAGTATTACCACCTGACCCACGACGAGCTGATCCAGCTGCTGCTGCAGAAGGAGGGCGAGCTCAGCAAGAAGGAGGAGCACATCCAGGAGCTGGAGAACTACATTGACCAGCTGCTGGTGCGCATCATGGAGCAGTCCCCCACGTTGCTGCAGATCCCTCTGGGGGGAGGCCAGGCCCCCTGAGCCTGCCCAGGGCAGCAGCACCTGGCAGAGCTGTGCCCCCTGAGCCTGCCCAGGGCACCCAGCAGAGCTGTGCCCCAGTAACCACCACGCTGCCAACACCCCCGCACCCCCTCTTCTCACCCGAGGCCTGCGGTGGCTTCTGTTCCCAGAGTTAGCAGGAAGGGTTATCTGCTCCTTCCCAGCCCAAGCTTAGCCCAGCTCAGCTCCAGGGAGCTGTAGGGTGGTGGGCTGCCAGCACCCTATGGGGAGGAGCAGAGCCCTCCCCACCAGGCAGGTGCCTCTGCAGGTTCCTGTTGCTGTGACCGAGTGCCACCTCCCAGGCACTCCTCCTGCCAGAGCTTTAAATGACCCCTGGACATCTGAGAGCTGGAAACCATCTCCTCGTGACTTCACCCTGCTGCTGCTCCTCTGCCCACACTCCTCCTCCTCTTCTCTCCCCTGAGAGTGGTGTCCCCTGGCTGGTGTTGAGCTGCTGGGTGACACTGGGGGCACTGAGACCCAGTGAGACTCCCCCAGCACATTCCTGAGCAGAGCCTGTGGGACACCCCTTGCCCTCCTGCCCCAGTTACCCCCAGTGAAGGATGAAGAGCCAACTCCAGTTTGTGCCACTCTCTCACCACACTTGTGGGAGATGCTCCACAAAGGGACAGTGCCAGGCCTAGGTGGTGTCACTGGTGGCTCTGTCACAGCACCAGTGACACTGCCTGGGTCCCTCATGGTTGGACTGGGAATATGGCAAAGGCACCCCAGGAGTGCTGCAGGAGATCCTCTGCATGCCCCCACCCAGCAGGGGCTGCTGTGCCCTGGAGGGACCAAGGAGTGCAGAATTCACATTGAATTTCCACTCAGTATTCCCAGGAATGGCTGCTCACAGCTGCCCGGCCCTGTTCTGCCTCATCTGTCCAGCACAGCCAGAAAACACCCCCAGAACAAGGTCTGGGGAGTCTGACCCCTCTGCAGGGCCCCTGGAGGGTCAGACACCCCAAACCCTCTTGACACAGCCCAGAATTCCCAAATCCTGGCAGGGCAGTGCCCAGCCTGCTCTGCTGATCACACCCACACACTGGGATTGGCTCTCCAGGGCAGTGCCCAGCCTGCTCCCCTGATCACATCCCAGGCTGGGTTCAGCTCTCCAGGGCAGTGCCCAGCCTGCTGCCCTGATCACATCCACAGGCTGGGATTGGCTCTCCAGGGCAGTGCCCAGCCTGCTGCCCTGATCACATCCACAGGCTGGGATTGGCTCTCCAGGGCAGTGCCAAGCCTGCTGCCCTGATCACATCCACAGGCTGGGATTGGCTCTCCAGGGCAGTGCCCAGCCTGCTGCCCTGATCACATCCACAGGCTGGGTTCAGCTCTCCAGGGCAGTGCCCAGCCTGCTGCCCTGATCACATGCACAGGCTGGGATTGGCTCTCCAGGGCAGTGCCAAGCCTGCTCCCCTGATCACATCCACAGGCTGGGATTGGCTCTCCAGGGCAGTGCCCAGCCTGCTCCCATGGTCACATCCACAGGCTGGGTTCAGCTCTCCAGGGCAGTGCCAAGCCTCAGGGCAGCTCTGTCCCCTGCTGACCCCTGAGTGACCACCCAAAGCTGAAGCAGCATGAGACCACGACTGTGTTCTTTGTTCCAGTTGTAAACTTGTCTGTTGCAATTTTCATCAAATTCAGTACATCATCTCTTTTGGCGTGCCAATTCCCCTTTTTGTTTCCAGTTTTGAAGTAAAGTTATGTTTGAAGCAAAGTTATGTAAAGTAAGCTGGCTAAGGCTGCAGGGACCCCCTTGAAGGCCTGAGGGGATCCTGGCCCATACTCAGTCTCCACAGCTAAGGAACACTTCCCAGGGCAGCACTTTGGGATGGAGTGAGGATGAAGAAGCTGTAGGACTGGTGTAATTGCACCAATTTGGAGGGGTGTCATTTTTGTTAAATGGGGTTACATCTTTCCTATGGGTAGACCTAACAAGCTCAAGGTGGGTCAAGTGTTGGTTGGGAGGTTGATATTGAAGTTGGATGCAGTAATGAGCTTTGGAGGACCCCAAGAGCTCCAATTCCTGGGGTTCCTCTGGTGCTCGAGGCAGGGTCTAAGCATCTACCAGACTGGGTTTCTTATCTGTGTGTGGGTATTCATTTGCTGCTAAGGAACCCTACCAGGCACATTGACAGAGGGTTGTCCACACTGCCCATGGACAGGCAGAGATTGTCCTGCTGTAAAGCTTTGGCCAGTGTGACCCAGATGTTCTGGCTGGGCTGAAGGACAATCCATGCACCAGCTGATGGAAAGGTGAGGAGAATCCAAAATCCTGTCTGGAGCAGTCAGTGATTCCCTGCCACTGGAGACATGGCAGGATACTTGGGGGTGATGAGTTGATCTGTGAGTTTGAAAAAATGGGTTTTTAGACCTATATAGCTTTACCAGCCCCTCATATCTTCCCATCTGATCCCCTCAGTTTTTACTGAGTAGAAAAGGGGAGGGAAAACAAGAAGGGGTAACAATGCAACAAACTAAAGAGGGGTAACAGTGCAAAACAATGAGCAAATGAAACTCAATACAGAGTCTTATGATCTTCTGGAGCAGTGCAGAGTCATCTTCTGTGATAAACATCTGTGTTTACACTCTTTTTTCTTCTCTCCTCCACACCACCCAAGCTTGATCTCTTTGCTGTCTCTGAGGTTCAGGGGGAATGTCTCTGGGTGCTGCATTTGGCAGTTTGATGTACAGCTTGACATTCCTGCCTGGAATCCACCTCGGGCCAGATCCTGTAGATACACAAGCATAACCTCTGCCCTAAGTAATTCATGGAAATGGGCTCAATATTTGTTTGAATTTGGGGTCTTTGATCAGCACAGGGGGTTTCTCTGTGAGCTGAGCTCTGTGCATGTTGGAGAAGTGCCTGACAGTGGGGGGGTTTGGCTCCATGAATGAATTATTAAGAAAATTGATGACATAAAGAGCCTTACATAATCTTTGTACATTCAGCAGTGTTTCAACTCCCCCATGCTGCTGATCAAGGACTCTCTTGAGTGTACAGTGAGCCCTCTCTACAAGAGATTGCCCTGTTGGTGAGTGGGGAATGCCATTGGTGTGTTTCACCCCCATTGATCTGGGAGCTGTTTGAATTTTTTGGAGGTTTAAGCAGGACCATTATCTGTTTGGAGAATGCCTAGGGTGGAGAATGCTAGGAGAAAATGTTGGATGACATCTCTTGTGTTTTCTCCTGCATGGGCTGATGCAAATGCTGCCCCAGAGAACGTATTTATGGAATGAAGGCATTAAGGGCCAAAAGCAGCTCAGAGTTCTTGTAATGCCATTTTCCTCTAGCCCCCATGGGAAAGCCTACATATTCAATATTTACCACATTAGTCAGGTGTTGTATTTGTGAATGAATTTATTTTTGTCTCCCAAAAGGTGCATAATGTGTGACATCTATTTGCCAAAGCTGTAAACTTTCAAGGCCTCAGGGGTTAACCCTGGCCCTCAGAGAGGGCAAAGCAAACTCCTGACAATTGGGGCAGGAGCCCACGATTGCTCTTGCCTGTTCTCTTGTGATTTTAAACATTCTGACAAGGGCTGGCACATTCTGATGAAAAAGCTGATGGCTCAATTTAGCCTGATTGAAAATGTCTGCACTGCCATGGCTAAATATCTGCCCTCCAGTTGCCTTCTGTGACTGGTCCTGGGAGGTCAGTGTGTGACCTCACGTGCATAATGTGATATGGTTGCTCTCAGTGGGAGAGGAGGTACATTAAATTTGAGAGCAAGCCTTGCAAATCTGAATTTGGCACTTCCTTTAACGAGGAATGTTCTGCTCTCTCAGCTATTCCAGCAACATAGGCCGAATCAGTAACTAAATTTAAGGGTTGTTTGAATTTCTCAAAGGCTCTGACAACGACTGCTAATTCTGCAGTTTGTGGGGATCCTCGAACAATCTGAACATCAGACTCCCACTCTTGAGTGTCAGGATTCTTCCACGTCATGACTGACTTGTGGGATCCCCCTGAACCATCAGTAAATACAGTCTATGCCTTTAGAGGAGTTCTACTTTTTAATGAATTTGGGACCAAATTAAAGCAAACATTAAACAGTTTATGTTTTGGTAGGTGGATGGAGATTTGGTCTGGGTAGCTGTCCAGAGTGAACTGGAGGTGCTCACTGGTTTGGAACAAAGGTTCCAGACTGTTTAATGCCTGTGAATTCACACCCCACTAGGGTCCTGAGGTGAGCTCTGGCCTTTCTGATAAGCTGGGCCCTAAGCTCCTGAGGTGTTGTGATGTCTTATTTGGTTTGTGTGATTGAAACACCCACTCTGTGATTAGGAGCTGATCTCCCTGAGTGGGGTCCCACTGGAAAATGAGCCCATGGAACTTGGGTGACTTACCCAGGATGACAAATTGGAAAGGCAGGGTAGGATCAGCATGGTGGGCTTGTCTCATGGACAATGCTTCTGATACCTTCTGGATCACTTCATGGGCCTCTAGTGTGATGGTTCCTGGGGAGCTGAGGTCATCAGCGCCTCTCAGGAGGTTCAAAAGGGTTGACAAGTCCTCAGTTGCGATCCCCAGCAGTGAACAAACCCAGTTTATGCTCCCACAGAGCTAGTGGAGGTCTCAGGGGTCTTGGGTTGTCCTCATGGTGAGCTGCTGGGGCACAATGGTCTGCTCACCAATCTGGAGCCCAAGGTAGGTCCACGAGCAGGTGTACTGAATCTTCTCTGTAGCAATTTCAAATCCTTCAATGGCTTGGATAGTCTGAGATGAGTCTCCAAATAATAGTCAGTCTCTGTGCATATGAAAATATCATCCATAAAGTGATGAATTACGGCATCAGGGAATTTTTCCCAAATGGACGTGAGAATGTGGGCAACAAACATTTGGCAGATGACTCATGAGTTTTTCATCCCTTTAGAAAGAATTTCCCCTTGATGCCTTTTTAGAGGGCTTGTCTATTAATTGATGAAATTGCAAATCTTGGGGCATCTTTAGGATGGAGTGGAATATTAAAAAAACAGTCCTTAATATCGATGACTGCCAGTTTCCAATCTCAGGAGCATTGAAGGTGAGGGCAAGCCAGGCTGTAACAATGACCTCATTCACCTTCCTGTGGTCTTGTAGGAGCCTCCACTTGTCTTTGCCTGTTTATGAATGACAAAGACAGGGATGTTCCAAGGGCTAGTGGGTGGTACTGTGTGGCCCTTAGATAGCTGCTCCTGCACTACGGATTTGAGTGCCTTTGGTTTGACTTCTACCAGGGGCCACTGTTCCACCCAGATGGGACCATCTGATTTCCACGTGTGTGGTGAGGTGGGGTGCTCTGCAGTGGCCCAGCTGGAAATCCTGTGGGTGTGAAGGGATTTCTGGTCTGAATCTCCATTGTCTCTGCCCCACAGAATGACAGGTGCCTTTACCACAAAAGGTCTTCCTGTGGCAATGTGACCCTCAGGACCTTCAGTAAGGATTGACCTTTTACTCCACATAGAGGTGGCAGCTGCTCCAATCCCAGAGATGATCCATAGGCTGGCACCAGTTCCCAGCCCTGTGGCCACCTGGAGTGAGCAATGATGGTGACATCTGACCCGGTGTCAGTTACACCTGGAAGAGAAACCTTGGTACCTTTGTTAGACAAGCCACACTCTATAAGAGGTCTGTCTTGGCCTAGCATCTCTGCCCAAAAAACCATAGGATTTTCTGGCAAAACATCAGCCCAGGTGGGTACAAGAAAAGCTTGGGTATAGGTGTGCCCTTAGTCAAACCCCAGGGTGGGTCTGTACATATTACAGTGATCTCATGCATTGGCCCCACAGTCTGGACTTCTGGAAGCACATGTAACTCATTAACAGTGTCTCCTATGATTAAAACATCCCCTGGCCCATCAGGAGGTCCAGATTTACCAGCTGGATTCAGCAGATCACTTCATCCTCAAATTCAACAGAAAGGGCTCTCACCAGCACTCTCTGTGTCCCTGCCTGGACATGTTAGTAGGCTTGGGAGAGTCAGCCCCTTCCTCATAGTGAGTGCCATCATAGATGGTTTCTCTGTGCCTGGATGCTCTGAGATTGTGGGAAAAGAGGGATGAAACTGCTCAAAAGAAAGATCTCGCAGGAGTTTTGCTGAGTTGACCAGCCCTTGAGGTCTTGAGGGCTGTCAGTTGACCCCTGAGAAATTCCCTAGAAAATTGGGTGTTTTCCCTTGGGGAACTGGAGCACTTAGCTGCAACTCAAAATCCAGTGGCTGGTCAGTGGAGAGGCTTTCAATGGGCTAATGAGAAGCCCCACAGTCAGGGCACCAATTTGTAGCAGCGTGAGGTTTAGAGGCTGGAAGCTGCAAGCTCCTACCTGATTCCCAAGAAGCATCTCCTGTGGAAAAGCTGCTTGGGTAGGAATTCAAGCAGGGCAGTCAAGTCCTTTTTTTTTTGTTTCATTTTTTTTGTTTTTTGTTTGTTTGGGGGGGTTTTTTTTGGTTTTTTTTTTTGTTTTGTTTTGTTTTGTTTTGGTTTTTTTGCCAGATCCCATTTATCCTAGTGTTGTGGCTGCTGAAGTCCAGCAAGCACGGAACAGCAGGGAGGGGTGTGTCCCTGAGCTCCTGGGGACATCTAGGGGGCTGGTGATGGCAGGACAGCCCTGTCCCCGCAGTGAGGGACTGGAGGAGCCTCCAGTCTGTGCAAAGGTGGGATCTGCTCCGTATGGGGCTCCAGGAGCAGCAGGGAGCGGGGACAGCCCTGTCCCTTCTCTGTCCCCACTCTGCTGGCCCCTCAGTCACTGTCCTCGCTGTCCCAGTAGGCTCCCAGCAAACGCAGTGAGGACATGGCTGCTGCTGCTGCTGGAAGTGAGCTGGTGGTGGCCATGGTGCCTCGGGTTTCCATCCCTTTATCCAGGGCGGGATGTGGCTTCTCCTTCCTGCAGGCCACCAGCCCGGCCAGCTGGGCCCTGGTGCTGAGCTTGCCCAAGCTGCACTCCCAGCTCTCCATCCTCAGCCTCTTGCTCTGGGTGTCCTCCTGCAGGATGTCCCTGGGTTTTGATTGAGTTGTGGGATTGGGACAGTGTTTTGTTGGTTCGTCATCAGAGCCAGAATCCACCAGGAGCCGGCGGCTCTGGGACTGTTCCAACATGACCTTCATCTCCTGCTCATCCTCCTCCTGCTCCTTGCGCTTCTGCTCCTCCTCCACCTCCTTGTGCTGCTTCAGCATGGCTTCAAAATCCACGTTGGCCTGGCGCTGGTTGAGCTCCTTCAGCTCCTGCAGGTTCTCCAGGACCTCCATCTCCAGCTTGGAGTCCTTGGTTCGGTTCTCCAGGACCTTCATGGGATTGTTGAGCTCCTCCTCTTCCCTCTCCTTCTGCATCCTCTTCTCTTCCTCCTCCAGGAGCTTCTGTGCCTGGAAGTTCCTGGTGGCGCCGTGCTCCATGGCGTAATCCGTGTTCTGGGGGTCTGTCTTGAAGGTGATCTCAGCCAGGCAGCGCGGGCACTTGATGTAGAAGCGGAAGATGGGCAGCCCCAGGTAGGACTCGTTCTGCACCGTCTCCTTGCGGCCGTTGAACTTCTTGCCCTTGTAGATGTACTCCCCACACGTCCTGCACCTCATGTTGAAGGGGGCCATGAGCCTCACCACGTACTGCCGGTCCTTTGGGAGCCTCAGCTTGGGGATCTTGGCAGGATCAAAGTCTGGGGGGTAATATTTGTTCAGCACTTTCCGTTCCGACATGGCCGCGGCTTCTCCCGGTCCCCAGAGCTGCTCCCGCACCGCTCACCCCACGCTGGCCACCACTCTGGTTTAGATGGTGGAAACAGCTGCCTGGTTCCCAAGAAGGGTCTTGCCTTGGTGTGAAAAGCCAGGTGTCTGATAAGGAAGGCAGGAGCCTCCCCTGAAATGGAAAACAAAATGGTAAACAGGTGTGGTTCTGCTGGAGCAGGGATCCTGGACAAGGGTGGAGTTTTCCTCTGGAGCTCCAGGGATGCTGTAGATGAGCCTAGTCTCCCTCTGGGAATGCAGTGGGCAAAGGCTGCTGTGGTGTTCAAATCCTCAGAATATATCCAGGTAGGAATGCTTGGCTCCTCCCCATCACCCAATGGGATGATGGAATTTTATCAGTGTGACTCAATGGCCCATTGGCAGAAGATAATGAATAATTGGTGGACCATTAGCAGAGGATATTTCCCAGAGGGAGGATTGGTTGTGGAAGAGAAACTGCTCAATTAACAAAAGATAACTGCTCCACCTCTGACAGATGGGAACAGAACACACAACTAAATCTTTCAACCTAAGGCACATCTCCTGTGGAAAAGCTGCCTGGGTGGGAATTCAGGCAAAGCAGTCAAGTCCACACACCTCACTCACCATGGCTAGCTCAGCTCACTGAGGCAAGAAGGGCCTTTTGTAGGATAAATTCCAGCAAGGCTTGTTCCAGCAGGCTGAAGGGAAATCAGGGACAAAAGAGGAGACCATGTGCTGTGCATAATCAGGTATGGGTCAGCAGGCAGTGCTGACGGCACAGGGGTGGCACTGTGCCCTTTGTCCTGCCCTGCAGGGAAAACAGGGCAGGCACCAGGGGTACAACAGCCAGTGAGGAAAAACAGGGAAAGGAGAAACCACGAGAATTCGGGATAAATGGGGAAAGCAGGCAGGGAGGATCAGTGTTGTGAGGTTCCATGGGAAAGTCTTCTCTTTCAGCCTAGGTGGGGAAAACTCTGGTAGATCTTTCCAGGGTGAAGCCTGGAGTTTTCAAAGAGTTCCACACCTGATTTACCTGGCTGAACCTGAGCTACTGAGGAAGGGGATATGAAGGATGTTGTTCCCTCCCTCATCCTGCCAGGATTTTGGCTGTAGAAGGTGCCCATGCAGGCAGAGGGGCAGTCAGAGTGGGATTTCAACATGAAAGGCATCTTCTCCCTCTTCTCTACCTCCCAAAGTCACTGTGTTCTTTAAAACCTCGCTGCTCTTCTCTTCACTTGCTTCAGTGTAGACCATGCCTTTGAAGAATGGTGCCTTTTGCCACAGTAGCAGTTTCCTGCCCCAAAAAGGCCCTGCAACCCAATTCTCCGTCCCACACAACCTGCCTGGGGCTGGCTCCTCCTCTGTTTTCCTTCTCACCCAAGCAAAGGGAGTTAATTGTCACCCAGGGACAGCAGAGCCTCCCCACCCCCCGTGCAGCTGCCCTGGCTCCTCCAGGAGTTCTGCACAGCAGCTCGGGAGAGCTGGGGCAGAGATCAGCAGCTGACACAGCAGGCAAGGGCAGGCTGAGTGTTCCAAGTTGGAGACAGGCAGAACTGGGTCAGGAGGAAAGGAGCTCTGCCCTTTCCAAGCCTTGGACCCCTGCATGAGGAGGAGGAAGAGGAGGATGTTTTCCCTGGGAGAACAGCAGCCATGAACCTCCCACTCCTTCCTGCCTCTCCCCTCCTGGGAATACCTGAGGTTTGCACTGCTCCAGCTGCTCCTGCTGTGTTCCTGCTCCTCCCTCTGTGTGTCTGGGCTGGGGTGGGGGTGTCCAAGGGAAGTGTTTCTCACATTTCAGAAGGTGCCAGGAACCTCTGTGCCTGTTGGGTCAGATCTGTGCCCTGGCAGCCCGAGCCCTCTGTGGGTGCCCAGCTGTGCCCGTGTGAGCAGTCAGGGAGGAGCTGTGGGCACTGGAGATGCAGCCCTGGGAATGCAGCAGTGCTGGGGAGAGGAGTTCCTCAGCGGGCATTCACGGGGGAGCTGCAGGGCCAACATCTCCCATGGGAGCCAGAGCTCCTCTCTGCTCCCAGCCTCACAAACACCCTGCTCTTGGCCCTGTGCCCCTGCAGGGACGGCTCCTGGTGCTCCCCGTACAAGTGCCAATGTTTGTGTGGATCCCACGGCCCTCCCTCCCACCTCTCCCTCCCCTCAGTCGTGTCTCACCGCCTCCCTCAGCCCCCTCTGCCTTAGTCAGCTCTGCCTTGTTTTGCTCCAAAAGCCTGAACGTTTTGCACTTGAATATAAAAAGTGACTCTCAGAGCTCAGCAGGCTGTACCAGGTGTGCAGCCCTGCCAGCAATAGGTGCTTCCACATCTCCTGTTTGCAGCAATACCTGTTCTGTTCCCAGCAATACCTGCTCTGTTCCCCCATCTCCTGTTCCCAGCAATACCTGTTTCCTCCTTTCTTGCCTTTCCAGCAGCAGGTGCTTTGCCATCTCCTGCCTTTCCAGCAATGGGTGCTTCCACATTTCTTGTCTTCCAGCAATACCTGCTCTGTTCCCTCACCTCCTGCCCTTGCAGTAATGGGTGTTTCCATATCTCCTGTCTTTCCAGCCATACCTGTTCCCTCCTCTCCTGCCCTTCCAGCAATAGGTGCTTCCACATTTCTTGCCTTTCTAGCAATATCTGCTCCTTCCATCTCCTGCCTTTCCCGCAATACCTGTTCTATTCCTTCATCTCTTGCCTTTCCAGCAATACCTGTTCTGTTCCCTCACCTCCTGCCTTTCCAGCAATAGGTGCTTCCACATTTCCTGCCTTTCCAGCAATACCTGTTCCTTCATCTTCTGCCTTTCCAACAATTCCTGTTCTATTCCCTCATCTCCTGTTTCCAGCAATCCCTCATCTCCTGCCTTTCCAGCAATGGGTGCTTCCATAGCTCCCATTTCCAAGCAATATCTGCTCTTTCCATCTCCTGCCTTTCTAGCAATACCTGTTCCCTCCTCCCCTGCCTTTCCAGCAATACTTGCTTCCACACCTCTTGCCTTTCTAGCAATACCTGTTCTGTTTCCTCATCTCCTTCCCTTGCAGCAATGGGTGTTCCCATATCTCCTGCCCTTGCAGCAATACCTGTTCTGTTCCCTCACCCCATGCCTTTCCAGCAATACCTGTTCCCTCATCTTCTGCCTTTCCAGCAATAGGTGCTTCCATAGCTCCCATTTCCAAGCAATATGTGCTCTTTCTATCTCCTGCCTTTTCAAGAATACCTGTTTCCTCATCTCCTGCCTTTCCAGCAATAGGTGCTTCCACACCTCTTGCCTTTCTAGCAATACCTGTTCTGTTCCCTCATCTCCTGTTTCCAGCAATCCTGTTCCCTTCCCTCCACCCTTTCCAGCAATTCCTGTTCTATTCCCTCATCTCCTGTTTCCAGAAATCCCTCATCTCCTGCCTTTCCATCAATGACTGCTTCCACACCTCTTGCCTTTCTAGCAATACCTGTTCTGTTCCCTCATCTCCTTCCCTTGCAGCAATGGGTGTTTCCACATTTCCTGCCCTTGCAGCAATTCCTGTTCTGTTCCCTCACCTCATGCCTTTCCAGCAATAGGTGCTTCCACACTTCCTGCCTTTCAAGCAATACCTATTCTGTTCCCCCATCTCCAGCCTTTCCAGCAGTCTCTGCTCCCCCATGTCCCATTTGCAGCAATCCCTGCTCCCCATGCCCCATTTCCAGCAATCCCTGCTCCCCATGTCCAATTTGCAGCATTCCCTGCTCCCCCATGTCCCGTTTGCAGCAATCCCTGCTCCCCATGTCCAATTTGCAACAATCCCTGCTCCCCATGTCCCATTTCCAGCAGTCTCTGCTCCCCATGTCCCATTTGCAGCAATCCCTGCTCCCCATGTCCCATTTCCAGCATTCCCTGCCCCTCCCATCTGCAGGAGCCCAGGTGTGCAGGGCTCCCTGGGTGCTGCAGGAGCGTGGAGCAGTGATGCATGTTCTGTGTCTGTCCCCCAGTGTTCAGCAGGTCCCTCCCTGTGCTTGGGAAAGCTCCTACAGATGCTCCTGTCTCTGTTCTGTGTTTCCCCACCCTCTAGGCTGAAGAATTGGGGTTCTCCCCTCAGCACACAGGTTTTGTTCTGTGCACAAAAGCAGCACAGCAGCCCTGCAGTGGGGTCTGTGGTGCTTGTGTTGAACCTCCATCTTCCCAAGGGAATGGTTCTGAGGGCATAAATGCTTCCCCAGAGACGGAGGGGATGAGGAAGAGAACTGGGGAAATGTTCTCAAGTTGCCCATCTGGGATTTATCTCTGTGTTCAGTGACTGAATTTCCTATTTAGTGATTTATTTGGGGTCCCAGGGGCAGGAGCAGCATTCCTGCTCTGTGTCCCTGAGCTTTGTCCCTCTGTGCTGAGCCCAGGACACCCCTAGGGCCAGCAGCAGCCTCTCCTGTTCTGTTTTAAACACCCCCTGTGGTTTTGCCTTTCTCCTGGAGTTTGTTTTTCCACGTTTGAGCTGTTCCATGAGGCTGCAGCAGGGTGCTGTGCTCTGCCTTGCTGCCAGCCCTCAGCTGGGGTTTGCTTCTCCAGAGCTTTGGCCAATTTCCTTTCCCCTTGCCTGGTCCTCCTGGCCACGTGTGGGCCAGGAGAGCCACCAAGGCTTGTCCTCAAACTGGAACAGACCTGAGGGATGTGGATTCTCCAGTGTGATGTAGACTCAGCCTTTTCTTGGAGGGAGCCCCAGTTTGGGGTAAAAAACCTGGAAAAGCATCCCCAGGTGGGAGAAGTGTTGGGTTTGGAGTTGTTGGTTTCCCTCTCTTCACGTCTGCAGGAAGTGGGTTCTGTGTGTCTCATGTTTTAAGAGTTGCAGCTAATGTTTATAAAGAGCTTGTTATTTACGTTTTAAGCACTTTAAAAAAAAATAAAAGTTGTTCAAGCTGTTCCTAGACACTTCTGATTCATTGACAACAGCGTCTGTGCTGACGGCGCCTGGACACCGAGTGACATTTCTGTTTGTCTGCTGCACGAGGAGGAGGAGGAGGAGGAGGGTGTCCAACTCCTCCAGCAGCTTTTCCACCTGTCCTGACAGTCCCTGAGTGCTGTGCAGTGGGAATGCTGCAGGAACCTGGAATTCCACCCCAAATCCTGCTCCTGGGCCAGGTGTGGGGCACGTGAGGGGTTTGGGATCCTTTGGGTGTGCCCTGAGCACCCAGGGAAAGGAAAGGAAATTTCAATGAAAGGAAATTGAAAGGAAATTTCAAGGAAAAGAAAGGAAATTTCAGGGGAAGGGAAGGGAAGGGAAGGGAAGGGAAGGGAAGGGAAGGGAAGGAAAAGGGAAGGAAAAGGGAAGGAAAAGGAAAAGGAAAAGGAAAAGGAAAAGGAAAAGGAAAAGGAAAAGGGAAGGGAAGGGAAGGGAAGGGAAGGGAAGGGAAGGGAAGGGAAGGGAAAAGGGAAAGAGAGGGAAAAGGGAAGAAATGGAAGGGATCTGGTTCCATTGGTGCTCCTGGGAGCTCTGATGTCCCAGACTCCTCCCCAGCTCTGTTCCCCCACCTTTCCCCACTGAGCCCTTTTCCTTCCCAGCTCCTTCTCTCCATCCAAGCCTTTCCCCTGAAGAACATGAGCTCCCCTCAGCCCCCAGCAATGACTCTGCTGCTCCCCCAGAGGAGCTCCCCCAGCTCCAGCCTGGTTCATCTTCCCTGCAGTTGCAGGGATGGAGCCCCTGGGGAGCTGAGCATGCCTGGGGGGTCCCTGGGGGGCTCAGCAGGGAAATGTTGGGGCTGAGCTGGGACCCTGTGAAAGTCCTGGGGGAGCTGGGCTCTGGGGTTGGGCAAACCAAGGATTTAATCCCAAATTCCTGCTGAGCCCTGCCTGGAGCACAGAGCACCCCCAGCCCTGCAGGAGGAGGGAGCCTGGCTACTGCTCCAGGCTCCAGCTCTGCTGCCCAAAGCTCTCTCCAGATCTGCCTTTCCAAGGAATGTTCCTGTGCCTCTGTCCCAGTGTCCTCCCTGGGCACCCCAAAATTCCCTCACAGTGTGGGGGGACCCTGGATGGGCACCAGGTGCCCCCAAAGCTGCTCTCACTCCCCTCTCAGCTGGGCGGGGAGAGAAAACACAACAAAAATCCCATCTGGGGATGAGGGCAGGGAGAGATCCCTCAGAACCCACTGGAACGGGCACAAGAGATGGAGGAAATCAGTTTAATTTATTAATTTCATTTATTGCCAATGCAACCAGAGCAAGGCAACAAGAAATAACCCCAAATTTTAAATCCCTTTTCCCCACCCCTCCTTCCTTCCCAGGCTCTCCTCCTGCTTCTCTCCCTCCTCCTTCCCAGCGCTGCAGGGGGACAGGGAATGGGGCTGTGCTCAATCCCTCACACATGGTCACTGTGCTCCTTCCTCCTCCTCCTCCTCCTTCTCCTTGCTCCTTCCTCCTCCTCCTTCTTCTTCTGACACTCTGCCCCTGCTCCAATGTGGGCTTCCCTTGGAGTCACAGCTCCTTCAGGGGTCACAGCTCCTTCAGGGACTTCTCATGGGGCCAAATCTCCTTCAAGGGCTTCCCTTGGGGTCACAGCTCCTTCTTGGGCTTCTTTTGGGGTCACAGCTCCTTCAGGGGCTTCTTATGGGGTCGCAGCTCCTTCAGGGATTCCTTATGGGGCCAAACCTCCTTCTGGAGCTTCTCTGGGGCTTCAGTTTCCTTCAGGGGCTTCCCATAGGGTCACAGCTCCTTCAACAATTTCTTATGGGGTTCAGTCTCCTTCAAGAGCCTCCCATGGGGTCACAGCTCCTTCAGGGGCTTCCCTTGGGGTCACAGCTCCAGATCTCCTCACAGGAGCCCCCCTGGAGTTCCTCTCCCCCAAACCCCATTTCTGGATGAGCTCACACCAAGGTTGGGGGGTTATTCCCATTCCTGGATGAGCTCACCACATGGATTTGGGGTTACTCCCCATTTCTGGATGAGCTCATCCCATGGCTGGGGGGTCATTCCCTGTTTCTGGATGAGCTCACCCCATGGTTTGGGGTTATTCCCCATTTCTGGATGAGCTCACCACATGGATTTGGGGTTATTCCCTGTTTCTGAATGAGCTCACCCCATGGCTGGGGGTTATTCCCATTTCTAGATGAGCTCACACCAAGGCTGTGGGGATATTTCCCCCCCCCCCCCCCCCATTAAAAAACCCCAAAATTGGATCAAACCGTTGTTTTTGGTGGGGGATCTCCCCCTCCTCCCAGGCAGGGAAGCACAAGTTGCCAGCCTGGATGGATCTGGTGGATTGAATCAGCCAAGGAATTGATATTCTGCTGGGATGGCACCAAAATGTGATAGTCTTCTGTCACTCCACATGGGCTGGGGATAAACAGATTCTCTCCCCTCTGCTGTCAGCAAACACGGCTGTGGCAGCAGCAGCTCCCGGCGAGGAGAAAGGGGGAAAGGGGGGGGAAATGAGCATGGGGCAGCCTCCATCTCCACACAGAGCCTGAATGGGCCTTTAGGGGTGGATTTGGGGCAGCCTGATCCTCACACAGATCTGGGATGGATTTGGGGCAGCTCTGTCCTGGGATGAACTTCTGGGGATGGATTTGGGGCAGCCTCAACCCTCACACAAAGCCTAGGATGGATCTGGGGCAGCTCCATTCTGGGATGGGCCTTTGGGGACAGGTTTGGGGCAGCCTCCATCCTCACACAGATTCCAGGATGAGCTTTGGGATTTGGAGCAGGTCCATCCTTACACAGATCTGGGATGGATTTGGGGCAGCTCCATCCTGGGATGAGCCTTTGGGATGGGTTTGGGGCAGCCTCCATCCTCACATAGAGCCTGGGACGGGCCTTGGGGACGGGTTTGGGGATGGATTTGGGGCAGCCTCCATCCCCACACAGATCTGGGATGGGTCTTTGGGGCATGGGGAGCCCTCCCAGCTTTGGCAGGGCTGGGTTGGATCCATGGCTTTGGTTTCCTTGGGAGAGGGGCTGGGGGAGAGAGGGAGCCTGAGGGGGCTGGGTTTGGGGTCAGGGCTGAGTTTGGGGCCAGGGCTGGGGCTGGGGCCAGGACTGACCCCATAGCTCCAGGGCTGTCCCTGCA
Organism: Melozone crissalis; assembly: GCF_028551555.1. Classification (NCBI taxonomy): domain Eukaryota; kingdom Metazoa; phylum Chordata; class Aves; order Passeriformes; family Passerellidae; genus Melozone; species Melozone crissalis. The sequence continues at coordinate 1,050,241 of NW_026535784.1, read as the reverse complement.
GGGCTCTGGGGGCAGCTCAGAGCCTCCAGCAGCAATCCCCAAAGCCCAGGGATGGCAGGGCCAGGTGGGAGCAGGGTCCTGCTGCTCATGCCCTGTCTCTGTCCCTGTCCCCATCCCCATCCCTATCCCTGCCCCTGTCCCCAGGGACACATAGCTGTCACCTCAGGCAGCCAAAGTTCTGCTTCAGCAACAGCTCTAAGGAAAAGCAAACAAATGACAAAAGAAATGACAAAACACTATTTTCCTGCTCTTTCATATTCCCCTTTTCACCCCTCAGAGCCCCTTTTCCATCCCTTCCTCCCTGAGATTTGAGATTCACTGAAGGGGATCAGTGCTGAGTTAGCCCAAAATCAGAAACTGCTTTTGCAGGAGGGAAGGAAAGAGGAAAACGGGCAATGATGGCTCTGCAGCCATGGGGCACAACAGCAGAAACTCCACAGCAAAACGGGGCAATCATTTTTCCCTGGGTGGCAAAAATCTGGATTTTTTTGTTTCAGGGCAATCACTTCTCCCTGGGTGGTAAAAATACAGGATTTTTTGGTTTCAGGTGTATTTTTGAATTCCTCCTTCTCTGGAAGTGCTGCTCCTGGATTTCCAGCCCTGCCCTGCCTCCCTCTCCAGCGCATTCCCTCTGTTTGCTGTCCCCTGTGCTTTCCTGGGGATTGATCCTAATCCTCCAAACAATTTCCCGGAGTGTGAAGGTGCAGACATTTCTTATCCCACTAATCTGGGCCAGACAATTCCGCGAACGGCTCCGGGTGCCCCCGACCTTGGCGTTATCAGCCCGGATCGTTATCAGTTTAGATCGTTATCACTCAGATCTTTATCAGCTCAGATCATTATCAATTCAGATCGTTATCAGCTCCCCAAAGGGCGCTGCTGGCCTTGGTCAGAACGGGAGCTGCAATTCCACTGGGAATTGCTCCTGGAATTGGGAAAAACTCCAAGAGCATCGAGTCCAATCATGCCCAGCACTGCCAGGACCACCACTGTCCCATGTCCCCAAGTGCCACTTCCACAAGGCTGGAAATCCCTCAGGGATGTGCACTCCAAACCTCCCTGGGCACTTCCAGTGCCTGACCCCCCTTTCCATGGGGAAATTCCTCCTAATGCCCACCCTGAGCTCCCCTGAGGCCGTTCCCTCTGCTCCTGTCCCTGTTCCCTGGAGCAGAGCCCGACCCCCTCGGCTGTGCCCTCCTGGCAGGAGCTGTGCAGAGCCACAAGGGCCCCCTGAGCCTCCTTTGCTCCAGGCTGAGCCCCTGCCCAGCTCCCTCAGGGATTCTGCAGCCCCTGCCCAGCTCCCTCAGGGATTGTGCAGCCCCTTCCCAGCTCCCTCGGGGATTCTCCAGGCCCAGCCCTGGCCACGCTCCAGCCCCTCTGTGTCCCTTTTCTCACAGATGTCATTCAGTAACATTTGGGGTGGTTTTTCAGGCGTTTTTGGGCTTTCACCTGTCAGTGTTTCATTATTAGCTCAGTCTATTACACAATTAAGGTGAAACTCTCTTGTCCCGTTCACCAGCCCTTCCCTCACTCTGGATCCTCCTTTCCCCGCGGGACTACATTTCCGGTGGTGCCCCGCGCTCAGCGCTCTCCCCATTGGCTGCCGGAGCGGGCGCGGCCCCGCCCCTGTGTGGCCGGCGGACTCCATGTCCCGGCGTGCCCCGTGGCAGCTGCGGTTGGTCGCAGCCAATCAGCGTGGGGCCGGCGGGGGGCGTGGCCGGGCGGCGGGGGAGGCTGTTTAAAGTGGCGCTTGCGGGATGGCGGAGCCGGCGGACTATCCCCCGTTCCAGCTGGGGAAGCCCCGCTTCGAGCAGGTACTGCCGGCGGCGGGAGGCGGCGGGGGGGACATCGGGAGCGGTGGCGGGAGCCGCCCCTGCCCTGCGCGCGGCATCGCCCCCCCACCCGCGAACGGAGCCCCCTGCTCCCCGCTCCGCTCCGCCCCGCCCCTCCCGCGGTACCGCGCGCCCATTGGCCCGCAGGCCCCGCGCCATTGGCCGGCTGAGCTGTCAGTCAGAGCCGCCGCCCCCTGTCCGCGGCGGGCACTGCGCGGCCCCGCGGCCCCTGTGGCGCGGCGCGCAGCGCGGCGGGCGCGGGGCTCGTGGGTCGTCGGTTCGAGCCCCGCGGGGGCGGGCAGGGGCCCGGTGCGGCATGGCGCGGGCTCGTCCTTGCCCCGAGGGGCTCGTCCTTGTCCCGGGGGTCCCCTGCCAGGCTGGCTGGGAGGGGAGGAGCAGCTCTGGGATGGGGCGGGGCTCCCAGAACCAGGGGTGCTCCAGTTGGGCGCTTTGCCAGCCCCACCAGGCAATGCCCAGCTCTGGTGCCAAGGGATGGAGGGGGGGGTGTGACCCCCAGGATGGTGTCAGGTTAACAGAATGTGACCGATAGAACAGCTGGCACCTCCACAGCTGCCAGCTGAGATGGGCAGAGCAGCTGTGGTCAGTCACACACCTGTGCCCAGGTGAGCAGGGCAGGGGCAGCTGGGCATTGTTGCCACCCACTGTGGATGACCAGAGAGGACTGGTTGTGCAGGTGGAACTATTGAGACTGATAAAAAGGGCAGATAAACCTCTGTCATCCCTCCTGAGCTGGGCAGGACTCCCTGGAGGAGCTGCTCCTTACCTTGGGTGTGTGAGTGTGTCCCATCATGGGGACAGCCCCTATGGAGGGACATTCCCACCGTCCACAACAATCCAGAACCCCTGTTCAACCCGTTTAACCCCTATTTAATCCCTATTTAACCCCTATGTAACCACAGGCTGACTCCACACCTGTGCTTGGCGTGACCCAGCACCTTTGGGCTGAGCTGTGGATTTCCCAGGGAGCCATCCCATATTGGGACCGTTCCATGGTGGGGCCATTCCAGGGTGGATCTCCTGCCTCTCCCACATCCCTCCAGGGCTTGGAGCAACGTGGGACAGTGCAGGGGTCAAGGGAATGGGAACGGGAAGGTGAAGGGGAATGGGAATGGGGATGGGAGTGGGAATGGGAATGGGGAGGGCTTTGGGATTCCAGAGGTCACAGAGCACATCTCAGAGCCCCAGCGAGGGCTGACTCCCCTGGGAACAGGCAGGACGCTCCAGCTGGGCAGTTTTCAATGAGGAGGAGGAGGAGGAGGAGATGCTCCCTACCCTTCCTGCCCAGCACAGCCCTGGCAGGCAGGCTTGGCAGAGTTGCTGTGTTCTGCTCATTCAGGAGCTGCCAGCACTGGGGGCAGCCCTGGGGAACCTGCCAGGGCTGGGGCAGGCAGTGAGGGTCCCCCTGTGCTGGGAGAGCCCTTGGGAGGGGATTCTTTGGGAATGCTTAGCCAGGGGGGCACTCTGAGCATGGCAAACCCCCCTTTCTGTGCCCTGGGGCTTCATCCCTGCCCTGGGCATTGCCAGGAGCTGTGCCAGGGCTGAGGTGCTGCTCTCCTGCTGGCTCCATCCCACATTCCTGCCTGCCCAAGGCTGGGATCCAGCAGGCAGCACTGTGGGGGCACACAGGGAGGAGGGGTTGGGATATTCCCAGGGTTTATGGATCCTGGCTGGCTCTGCCCTGTTTGGGATGCAGCACCACTCACATCCCTGCTCCCAGCACAGCCTGGGAGAGCCCAGCCTCTAAATCCCTGGTTCAAAATCTTCCATGAGAGCCCAGCCTCTCCATCCCTGTCTGGGACCCCTCCATCCCTGTCCCAGCCCCTCCATCCCTGTCCCAGCCCCTCCAGTTCTTTATTTCCTGCCCATGGTGTTTCTTTGCAGATTTTGTTCTGGAGGAGACCCAGCTCATTCCCAGGGGATCAGGGACCCCCAAACCTTCCCTGTCAGGAGTTCTGGGCTTCCCCCAGCCCCCCCTGCTCTGCTCAGCTTTGGTTCAGTGTCTGAGATCTCAGCTGGAGCTGCCAGAGCCTGCTCCTTGTTAAGGGCAGGGAGCTGAAATCCCAAATTCCAGCCTGCTCCTTCTTTGGGGCAGGATTCTGAAATCCCAAATTCCAGCCTGCTCCTTGTATAGGGCAGGATGCTGAGCTGAAGTCCCAAATTCCAGCCTTGTTTAGGTCAGGGTGCTGAAATGCCAAATTCCAGCCTGCTCCTTGTTCAGGATGCTGAAATGCCAAATTCCAGCCTGCTCCTTGTTTAGGACAGAATGCTGAAATCCCAAATTCCAGCATGCTCCTTGTTCAGGATGCTGAAATCCCAAATTCCAGCCTGCTCCTTGTTTAGGGCAGGGTGCTGAGCTGAAATCCCAAATTCCAGCCTGCTCCTTGTTTAGAATGCTGAGCTGGAGTCCCAAATACCAAATTTTCTCTTCTCCAGGGAACATCCCCAGCTCTCCCAGCCTGGCTCCAGCCTTGGGGTCTCCTCTGGATTTATTCCAGCAGCTCCACATCCTCCTGCTGTTGCTTTTTTTCCCACCTCCATCACCCAGGACTGGGTTTAAAGGGGAATTTGTTGGTTTCTGTCCCATGTTCTGGGTTTAACCCCCTGCTCCTGGCAGGTTCCTGTGCCCTGCCCCTGGTGCAGGAGCTTCTCCCATTGGAATCCTGGCTCCTCAACTTTGGAAAACCAGATTAAAGCCATCAAAGGTTTCCAGTTTTAGCCCAAACTTGCTGTGGGCTGTCACAAATGACATAACCCCATTGCTCAATGGCTTTGTCTTAATTTTATTGCTTTAGCTTAAATCTCTCCTAATTAATTAAAAGCTGCCATGAGCCTGGTTTTGAGCTCAGCCCCACCCCAAGCCCGCATGTTTTTTGCTCTGGTTTAATTAAACCCTGTTTAGAAGCAGGCTGTAATTAACGTGGTGAGGCTGTCCATGCCTGCCCAGCACGGGCTCCTCGGGATTCCTCTCCTCCTGAAGGTGATTAACAGCTCCCTAATGGCCTCTCATCTTCTCCCAGATCCTGCAGCTGTTCCCCTTGTTCGGGGCAGGATGGGGAGCTGAAATCCCAAATTCCAGCCTGCTTCTTCTTTAGGATCAATGAGCTGAAATCCCAAATTCCAGCCTGCTCCTTGTTCAGGGCAGGATGGGGAGCTGAAATCCCAAATTCCAGCCTGCTCCTTGTTCAGGGCAGGATGGGGAGCTGAAATCCCAAATTCCAGCCTGCTTCTTCTTTAGGATCAATGAGCTGAAATCCCAAATTCCAGCCTGCTCCTTGTTCAGGGCAGGATGGGGAGCTGAAATCCCAAATTCCAGCCTGCTCCTTGTTCAGGGCAGGATGGGGAGCTGAAATCCCAAATTCCAGCCTGCTTCTTCTTTAGGATCAATGAGCTGAAATCCCAAATTCCAGCCTGCTCCTTGTTCAGGGCAGGATGGGGAGCTGAAATCCCAAATTCCAGCCTGCCCCCAAACCTATGGCTTTTGGGACCAGCTGCACCTCCAGGGCCCAGCTCCAGGATGTTGCCTGTGAGGGAATTGACATTCCCAGGCACCTCCTGGTGCTGCAGCCTGCTGGGAAGTGCTCCCAAAATAGCCCAAATTCATCAGGAAATGGGTGATTTGCACTGTGCTCCAGCTCCCTGCACCAGCTGCTCCAGGAGCCAGGGATGGGTATGGGGAGAGCCTGGCACCGGGCTGGGGTGAGCCTGGCACACGGAACCATCCCCAGCTCTCAGGGAAACTGAGGCAGGGCTGGCAGGGAGGGCTCAGAGCTGCTCCTGAGCCCAGGGCTGCTCCTCTCATCCCATTCCCATCTCCTGCCAGCTCTGGGTTTGCTGCACCACTGGGGAGTTTGTGAGGTCCCCAGGACGAGGTGAGAGATGAGGAATCGGACTCCATGCTCTTAGAAATATTATATTATATTATATTATATTATATTATATTATATTATATTATATTATATTATATTATACTACATTACACTACATTACTGTATCATATTACTATATCATATTATACTATATAATATTTATTATATTTAATTTATTAAATTTATTATATTATACTTATTTTATTATATTATATTTATTATGCTATACAAAAGAAAGGATTCAGACAGAAGGCTTAACAAGAATGATAATGAAAAACTTGTGACTCAGAGTCCAACACAGCTGGCTGTGATTGGTCATTAATTAAAACAATTCACATGGAACCAGTCAAACATTCACCTGTTGGTAAATGATTTCCAGGCCACATCCCAAAGCAGCAAACACAAGAGCAGCAATCAGATAATTATTGTTTGCATTCCCCTCTGAGGCTTCTCAGCTTCCCAGGAGCAAAATCCTGGGCAAAGAGGAGTTTTCAGAAAATGTGACAGTGACAGATCAGGGAATCCCAGAGTGGTTTGGCATGGAAGGGACCCCAAATCCCACCCAGTGCCACCCATCCATGGCAGGGACACCTCCCACTGTCCCAGGTGGATCCAACCTGGCCTTGGGCACTGCCAGGGATCCAGGGGCAGCCACAGCAAATCTGGGAATTCCAGCCCAGCCCCTACCAGGGGAGAATTTCCCCCAAATTTCTGAATTATTAGTGAGGGGAATGGCAGATTTGTCTTTCCACACAAGCTGTGGGGCTGCTGGTAGATAAAACCAGCACTGGGAGATAAATGAAACAATGGGAAGGATTCCACTGATTGATGAATGGAAAAAGAAATTTGCTTTTACAAATAAACTTTGAGTTTGCTTAGAAATTAAATTGGACATTGAGGGATGAAAGAAACAATAGGGAAGAAGAAAAACCCCTGCATTCTATAAGAATTAAAGCAGAGGGTTGTACATTAGAGGGGAATCTTTGGGATCAGGTGTTTTGGGAGGTCTGAAGCTCTCAAGTACCTCAGAAATGGGGAAAGAGAGAAGGGAAATGTGGCTGGAAATTGGGATAAAAAGGAGGCTGTGTCCTCCAAAAATCTGAGAGACCCCAGGGGAATGCCCCATGGCCTCTCCCTTTATTGGAATAAAGCCAAAAATGACTCCTCTGTCTCCTCTTTGGACATAAAAAGGAGACAGAGGAGTGTCTGGTGTTTGTGGATTATTTATCCTAACATTGGGTATTGCTGGGGCTTGTTTTTTTTCTTTTGGGTTTCTTTTTCCTTGTGTTTTGTATGCAGCTCTGTAAAAACCAATCCTGAATAGAAAAAAAGTTCCTTTGGCTTCCAGTGAGGAGAATGAGCTGGGAATGAGCAGGGGCTGACCTGGATGAGGGGATGCCAGCACTGAGGCTGCTCTGCACTTCTCTGGGAGTGAAATCACGAGTGCCAGGCTGGGAGCAGCACACAAAGGGATCCTTGTTGGGCAGGGGCTGGCAGAGGGGCCAGGAACTGCAGGGAGGGAGCTCAGGGAACCCTGGTGGGTTGGGATTGAGCCTGGCTCTGGTTTGAGCTTGGGGATTGAGCCTGGCCCTGGGTTTGAGCCTGCTTCTGGGTTTGAGCTCTGGGATTGAGCCTGGCCCTCGGATTGAGCCTGGCCCTGGGATTGAGCTCTGGGCTTGAGCCTGGCTCTAGGATTGAGCTCTGGGTTTAAGCCTGGCCCTGGGTTTGAGCCTGGCTCTGGTTGAGTAGAGCCCTCATGGCCTGGGTTTGAGCCTGGCTCTGGTTTGAACCTTGCTCTGGTTGAGTGGAGCCCAAGGAGCCCTCATGGCCCTGGGATTGAGCCTGGTTCTGGGTTTGAGCCTGGTTCTAGTTGAGGTGGAGCCCAAGGAGCCCTGGTGGCTCTGGGATTGAGCCTGGCTCTGATTTAAGCCTGGCTCTGGATTTGAGCCTGGCTCTGGGTTAAGCCTGGCCCCAGTTTAAGCTTGGCTCTCAGAGCACTCTTGCTGTGGGGCAATGAGGCCCGGACTCACCAGAGTTCCACCAAACCTGTTCAGGCCCAGCCTCCCTGGTGGTTTTGGAGCTCTCTGACCCCAGAATGGGCAAGTTCAGGCAGCAGCACCTGGAAACAAATCCCTCCCTGCCTCCTGCCCTGGCACAGAATTCCCAGAACATTCCCAGCTAGGGCTGTTCCTGGATCCCTGGCAGTGCCCAAGGCCAGGCTGGACATGGGGCTGGAGCAGCCTGGGACAATGGGAGGTGTCCCTGCCATGGCAGGGGTGGCACTGGGTGGATTTGGGGTCCCTCCCATCCCAAACCATTCCCTGATTTTGGGGTTTGGGCACTCCCAGCTCTCCAGCCATGGCAGGGAATGTGGGGCTGGGATCACACCAGGCTGGGGCTGAGCTGCTCAGGCCTGGCCTTGAGCTGGGCCTTGGCCTGGGCTGGGTTTGGCCAGGCAGGGGCTCAGTGCCAGCCCAGGCCTGACCCCGGCATAGGCAGCAGCCCCCCAGGGCCTGGGCAGCTGGCAGAGGGGAGCTGGGCATTCCAGAGGGCATTTCCATGTGCCCCTGGAACCTGGGCTCTCCTTCCCCCTCCCTTGTCACCACTCCTTGGTCAGGGAGGGTAAAACACTGATGTTCTATTTAATTCCATTTAATTTCCGTTAAATTCCATTAATTCAATTTCATTCCATTTCATTCTGTTATTTTCCATTTAATTCCATTTAATTCAATTAATTTCCATTTAATTCCATTAATTTTCATTTAATCCCATTATCTTCCATTTAATCCCATTAATTTCCATTGAATTATGTTAATTTCTATTTAATTCCAGTATTTAAAATAATTTATATTAATTTCCATTGAATTTCCATTGAATACCATTAATTTCAATTTAATTCCATTAATTTCCATTTCATTCTGTTAATTTCCATTTCATTCCATTAATTTGCACTGAATTCCGCTAATTTATATTTAATTCCATTTAACTTGATTTAATTCCATTTCATTCCATTAATTTCCATTTCATTCCATTAATTCCAATGATTTCCACTGAATTCCATTTAATTCAATTCCATTTCATTCTGTTAATTCCATTTCATTCCATTAATTTCCATTTCATTCCATTAATTTCATTTCTATTAATTTCCATTTCATTCCATTAATTTACACTGAATTCCACTAATTTCTATTTAATTCCATTTAACTTGGTTTAATTCCATTTCATTCAATTAATTTCCATTTCATTCCATGAATTCCAATAATTTCTAATAATTTCCATTGAATTCCATTTAATTCCATTTGGTGTTGCTGTTCTCAGAGTGGCACAGAGATAAAGGCAGGGGGGAAGCCAAGACCACTCAAATTTAGAATCCCCACATCCTGCTGGTGGTGAAGGCAGCAATCCCAGCTGGTTAGCAGCCATTCCAGCTGGTTAGCAGCAATTCCAATTGTGTAACTGTAAATCCAACAGGTTAGCAGCAGTCCCAGCTGGTTTCCAGTAAATCCATTATTGGTTAGCAGTAATTCCAGGTGTTTAACAGTAATTCCAGCTGGTTAGCAGGAATTCCAAGTATTTAGCAATAATCCCAGGTGTTAGTTTAGCAGCAGTCCCAGCTGGTTAACAGTAAATCCAACAGGTTATCAGTAATTCCAGCTGGTTATCAGTAATTCCAGCTGGTTAGCAGTAATTCCAAGTATTTAGCAGCAATTCCAGATGGTTAGAAGTAATTCCAAGTGTTTAACAGTAATTCTATCTGGTTAGCAGTAATTCCAGCTGTTAGATTAGCAGCAGTCCCAGCTGGTTAGCAGCAATTTCATGTGTTTAGCAGCAATTCCAACAGGTTAGCAGTAATTCCAAGTATTTAGCAATAATTCCACGTGTTTGTTTAGCAGCAGTCCCAGCTGGTTAGCAGCAATTCCAGCAGGTTAGCAATAATCCCAAGTATTTAACAGGAATTCCAGTTGATTAGCAGCAATTCCAGCAGGTTAGCAATAATTCCAAGTATTTGACAGTAATTCCAGCTGGTTACTAGCAATTCCAGCAGGTTAGCAATAATTCCAAGTGTTTAGCAGTAATCCCAGCTGGTTAGCAGTAAATCCAACAGGTTAGCAGCAATCCCAAGTGTTTAGCAGCAATTCCAGGTGTTAGTTTAGCAGCAGTCCCAGCTGGTTAGCAGTAAATCCAACAGGTTAGCAGCAATCCCAAGTGTTTAGCAGCAATTCCAGGTGTTAGTTTAGCAGCAGTCCCAGCTGGTTAGCAGCAATTCCAGGTGTTTAGCAGTAATTCCAGCTGGTTAGCAATAATTCCAGGATGTTAGCAATAATTCCAGCTGTTAGTTCAGCAATAATTCCAGGTGTTAGTTTAGCAATAATTCCAGCTGTTAGTTTAGCAGCAATTCCAGCTGGTTAGCAGTAATTCCAGCTGGTTAGCAGTAATTCCAGGTGTTTAGCAGTAATTTCAGGATGCTAGCAACAATTCCAGCTGTTAGTTCAGCAGCATCCCAGCTGCCCTGGGCTCTGTGGGATGGGCAGGGGCTGTGGCTGCTGCTCTGGGGTTGCTCAGTTCCTGACTCAGGGATTGCTCACTCCCCACCCACCCCTGGCACGTGTTGGGAGGGCTCTGCCATCTGCAGGGATCCCACACCCAAAATAAAAGGGAGGCAGCAAAATGTCAAACTCAAATCCACTCAGAAATACCAGAATTAGCATTAATTAGATCCATGTTAATTAAAAACCGCTGTGCTTTTTTCCTGGAGTTGTGTGGAGCTGTTCTGTTCCATTGGGGAGGTTCTTTTTTGGTTTTTTTTGGTGCAGAACGTGGAGGAATGCTGGAGTTTGTGGGGTCAGCAGTGCCCTGGACAAGGCCCTGGTAGGGGGATCCCTGCAGGAATCAGGGGGGGGATCAATGGAGGAGCAGGGAAACAGCAGCACCACGTTCTGGTGTGGTTAAACACCATTCCCACTGCTCCATCCCCACTCCATGCCCATATTTATAGCCCAGCAGGAGCTGGGCCATGTGAGGATGGAGAATATCCAGAGCTCCTGGAGTCCCTGGCCATGATCCATGTCCCCAGGGGCTCTGGGTGATGACGAAAGACCACTGGGCTGCCCTGAGCATTCTCAGGAATTCTCCTGCCCCAAGATCCTGGAATCCAGCTGGGGCAGGAGTGATGATGTTCATGTGTCCCAAGGGCTCAATATTTCATGGTCTGGTGCTTGGAGTTGGTACAAACCCCACTGATATTTTTATTTTCACTGTCTAAATACTGAGTCATGTTTTCTCCTTTCCCCTGGAGCTGCCCATGACCTTCCCCTGCTGTTTCGCAGATCCTCTCCCCTCCTTGCAGACTTTTCCTGGCTCTGGAGGTGCCCAGGGTGCAGCTCTGAGCAGCCTGGGCTGGTTCTTGGTGGCACTTTGGAATAATCCAGGCTGGCTGTGCCTGTGTAGGGATGGAAAAGCTGAGAAGAGCCTGAGGAGGCTTTTGCTGGGAGCAAAGGGAGGGATCCAGGGAATCCTGGAGTGCTTTGGGTTTCCTATCCCAAATCACCAGCAAAAAACCTCCTGTATTATTTATTTTCATCTGATGCTTCATTCTGCAAAGGAAATAAACCCTGAAAGGCAATTTCTCACTGAATGTGATTATTGTTTTTTGTGTCTTGTTTTGCAGAGTTCATTCTATGGCAGATTCAGGCACTTCCTGGACATCATCGACCCCCGCACTCTGTTTGTGACTGAGGTAAAGTCTGCACTGCTTTGGGACAGGGCTGGGTGTCAGACAGCTGGAGGTGAAACCCAATCCCCCCTGTGAGCAGCAGAAGTGCTGAGCCCGTGTTTGCAGTGGGTTTGTGTCCCTCAGGAGATTGATTGCCCCAAGGAGTGAGAGCTGGTGAATCTGGAACAGAAACCTGCTGGTAAATCTGGAACAGAAACCTGCCAGGCACCAGGGAGTCCTCACCCCCAGCTCCCTCTGCCACCTGAGCTGGCTTTGTCAAAATTGCCTCTGATTTTGTCCTCTAGGAGGAAAACCCCTGCAGGTTTTCATGGCAGAAATGCAGGTGGGGGGATGAGAGAGGAATTATGAATTCCACGGGGGAGTGAAGTTGTGGTGCAGCTCTGCAGGGGCTGCACCCCAGGGCTCTGGGCTGTGGTTTTTCCTCAGCTCTTGGCCTGGTTTTTCCTCACTTCTTGCCCTGTTTGTAGCAGGTTTTGGGGATCCTGCCCCTTCATTTCCATCTGGTGTTGCCCAGCTTTACCTCAGCTCTGTGCTTCCATCAGACAATGGCTGAGGGTGAAGGGGAGCCCTGGGGAAGGAGCAGTTCTGCTCCTGCTCTGGAGCTCTGCCCTTTGGCCAGGAAACTTTGGCATTTCAGTGAAGGGCAGCTGCTTTTTACTTTTTATTGTATCTTTTTCTCAATGTCTACCCTGAACCTCCTGTCCCTGTTCCCTGACTGTGCCCTCCTGGCAGGAGCTGTGCAGAGCCACAAGGGCCCCCTGAGCCTCCTTTGCTCCAGGCTGAGCCCCTGCCCAGCTCCCTCAGGGATTGTGCAGCCCCTTCCCAGCTCCCTCAGGGATTCTCCAGCTCCTGCCCAGCTCCCTCAGGGATTCTCCAGCCCTTCCCAGCTCCCTCAGGGATTCTGCAGCCCCTGCCCAGCTCCCTCAGGGATTGTGCAGCCCCTTCCCAGCTCCCTCAGGGATTCTCTAGCCCCTTCCCAGCTCCCTCAGGGATTCTCCAGCTCCTTCCCAGCTCCCTCAGCCCCTCCTGGGGCTCCATTCCCTTCCCAGCACTTTTTAAGGCTGAATTTCTGCTGCTCCTGGGGGGTTTTCCTGCTGGGGGCTCTGCAGGGATGCAGAGGGGTTTGGGCTGAGCTCAGCTCCTGCTCTGAACCCCTTGGGGTGATCCCTGGCCTTCCCCTGGTCACCTGTTCAAAAAAGCCTTCCCAGATTTTTGGGATATGGGTTCAGAGGGATCAGCTGCTGTAACTCCGTTTTGGGGAGGTTCCTTCAGGAAGGTGAAATAAAAAGGAATAAAAAGAACCAAGCCTGAGTGGCCCAGTTTTATCTTGGGTGCAAACTGAGCAGTTTTGGGTGCCAGAGTGAATCCCAGCGGAGCAGGGAGGGCTGGTGTCCATCTCTGGGGCTGGGCTGAGCTTCAGGAATGGCCTGGGGGCACTGCAGGGAGGGAAATGCCCTCTGACATTTCCTCTGGGGTGTGAATTCCATGGCAGGGATGCCTCAGGAAACCTGAACATCCTGATGACCCCATAAACTTCCTTTCCCTGGAGAAGCCTCTTGGCAGGACAATCCCCTGGGTGACTCCTCAGGCACAAAATCTGCTTTTTGCTCACTCTGCTCTGGTGTTACAGTGATTGGGGTGTGCAGATGAAGAACTCTGAGGTTTTTTTGCTTTCCTTTGTTAGCTGAGGGGGTGAATGAAAGGCAGGAGGGGTTTGCTGAGCTCAGGCTGGGCAGGGAGCTCCTGGCTGCATCTCCCAGGGCTCAGGGAACAAACAAATCCCTGCTTGCCTTGGAGGGGGAAAGAGGAGATAAATCAGTGTCTGATGGGAGTGGAGGTGAACCCCATGGAAAATGCTGGGAAATGGGGTGATACTCAACTTAAAAAATATTTTAAAAATATTTTTATTTTATTGTAAATATTTTTATTTTGAATTTTTTACATCTTTATTTTAATCCTTTTTTTTTTTTTTGGTGGCTGTGTGCTCCATGGTGGCATCCTGTGGGGAGGGATGGAGAGGTGAGTGGTGCTGAGGATCACCAGTGCCACTCCTCCCTTGGCATTTATTTCTCTATAAAGCAGATTCTGTGCACAATCAGGAACTTTCTTGGGCTCCAGAGGTCCCTGAGGAGGGATCCTCGGGGATGGCCCTGGGTCCTGCTGGGGCTGGGCTTTTATCTGCTGGGGACATTCACCCCGTGGCACTGGGCACAGCTGGGGGCACAGGGGCTGCAGCACGACCCTGGCTGGGGTGGCCGTGAGGTGGCAGTGCTGGCACTGGGGTGGCAGTGAGGTGGCAGTAGTGGTGGTGCAGGCAGTGGTGGCTGTACTGGCAGTGGGGTGGCGGTGGGGTGGCAGTGCTGGCAGTGAGGTGGCAGTGGTGGCAATGAGCTGGCAGTGGTGGCAGTACTGGATATGGTGGCAGTGAGGTGGCAGTGGTGGCTGTGGGGTGACGGTGGTGGCCATGGTGGCAGTAGTGACAGTGGGGTGGCAGTGAGGTGGCAGTGTTGGCTGTGGTGGCAGAGCTGGCAGTGAGGTGGCAGTGAAGTGACAGGTGGCAGTACTGGCAGTGCTGGCAGTGGGGTGACAGAGGTGGCTGTGGTGGCAGTGCTGCCTGTAATGGCAATGGGGTGGCAGTGAGGTGGCAGTGAGGTGGCTGTGGTGGCGGCAGTGGCAGTAGAGTGGCAGTGCTGGCAGTCCTGGCAGTGGGGTGGCAGGGGTGACAGAAGTGGCAGTGAGGTGGCAGCGGTGGCAGTATTGGCAGTGCTGGCAGTAGGGTGACAGAGATGGCAGTGTGGTGGCAGAGCTGCAGCCCCTCTGGGGAGGACCTTTGGTGGCTCTCTTTCACCTTTAGTGCCTCTCCTTCCCCTTTGGTGGCTCTCCTTCCCCTTTGGTGGCTCTCCTTCCCCTTTGGTGGTTCTCCTTCGCCCCCAATGCCTCTCCATTGGAACCATCCCCTGGCAGCTGCACATCTGCAAACTGCTGCCCTCAGAGGGACCCTGTGTCCTGCAGGGTCACCACTGCTGTCCCCAAGGTGTCCCTCAGGGTGCAGGGCCTGGCCTGGGGACATGGGAGGGACAAATGATTGCAGTAATAATTTAATTGCTGTGGATGAGGAAGGTCCCAGTGCAGGGCCTGGATGGGGATGTGTGGGGGCCAAATGATTGCAGTAATAATTTAATTACTGTGTAATGGGGAAGGTCCATGGGGCAGCAGACACTCTGATCAGGGGGACTCACCCCAGTGCCATGAGCACTCTGTGGGAAGGAGGGAGGGCTCACAGTAATTCCCAGTGAAATCAGAACCCAGGAGAGCTCCAGGGGCTGCCTCTTGCTGCCTTTGCTGTGTCTCATTGTTCGGAGCCTGGAGCTGCAGAGCATCTTGCATTGCCATATTTGGGGCTGAGATGGAAGCAGGATTAGATGTATGTTATTTATATGAACCATACCTTCTTACTCAGCAGATTGCCTGTCTGTGTTTATTCAGTGTCACAGCTGCTGGCTCCACTCGAACAAAAAGTTTCTGGCTCCTCTTGTCTGTCACTGTGGATCCAATACAATGGGGCCAGCTGGAGTCAAGTCTGGTGTCTGTGTGTCTGTGTCATCCTGGGGAGCAGGGACAGAGCCCAGACTGGGCTGGGCCACAGCTGCACCTCCACAGCTGCATCCCCGCAATGCATCCATCCCTCCAGAGCTGCATGCCCCCAAGGCATCCCCCCAGTGCATCCCCAGAGCTGTATCCCCCAGCCAGAGCTGTGCAGCTGCTGGTGGTGGCCACGGGACCCTTGGATTGGGGCACATCCCCCGTTGGGTTGGGGCACATCCCCCGTTGGGTTGGGGCACATCCCCCCCTTGGATTGGGGCACATCCCCCCCTTGGATTGGGGCACATCCCTCCTTGGGTTGGGGCACATCCCCCCCTTGGATTGGGGCACATCCCTCCTTGGGTTGGGGCACATCCCCCCCTTGGATTGGGGCACATCCCTCCTTGGGTTGGGGCACATCCCCCCTTGGGTTGGGGCACATCCCCCCTTGGGTTGGGGCACATCCCCCCTGAGCCATGGCTGGGCTGGAGGTGGGACCCCAGAGCTCAGGGCACACAGAGATCCTGCCCAAAACCCCATGGTGACATGCCCAGGGTGATAATCCCAGTGTGAGCCCAGGGTGACAGTCCCAGGGTGAGCCCAGGGTTACAATCTTAGAGTGACAATCCCAGGGGTGACAGGCCCAGGGTGACAATCCCAGGGTGACCACACAGTGACACCAGGCTGTCCCCTGAGCCCAGTGTGACAGTCCCAGTGTGACAATCCCAGAGTGAGGCCAGGCTGTCCCCTGGTGTCACCCTGGGCTCCCACTGGGACTCCCACCCCAGGATGAAAATCCCAGGGTGGGAGTCCCAGTGTGAGCCCAGGGTGACACCAGGCTGTCCCCTGAGCCCAGCCCATCTCTGATGTCCCCAGAGCCCAGTGCTGCTGGCACTGCCCTGCTGTGCCCTGTGTGTCACAGGCTCAGGGTGGGCACCAGCAGGATTTCCTCATGGAAAGGGTTGTCAGGAATTGGGATTCCCCAGGGCAGGGGTGGAATCCCCATCCCTGGGGGATTTCAGAGCTCTGTGGATGTGGCACTTGGGGACAGGGGCAGTTTTGGCCCTGGCAGTGCTGGGGATGGTTGGAATGATCTCAGAATCCCAACCTGAGCAGTTCTGGGGTTCTGTCCCTCCCACTGCTCAGGGGCTGGGCTGGGTGCAGCAGCTGGCAGGATTTGCTCCATGCTCTGTTCTCCACAAGGTCCCTGCAGGTGCCGTCCTGGCCCTGGTGACTCCAGTCTGTGCCCTGGAGCCCCTTGGCAGGGGCTGGATCCAAACCCAGCAGAGATCCCAGGGATGGGGGCTCATCCCAGCTGGGGTGGCACATGCACAGAACCCCCAGGCTGAGGGACCAGCCTTGGCCCATTCCCATTTGAAATCCCAGCCCTGCCCCATTCCCTGGCACATCCCAGCTGCAATCCCAGCCCTGGCCCATTCCGTGGCCCATCCCAGTTGGAATCCCATTCCCTGGCCCATTCCTTTCTCCTTCCCCATCTGGAATCTGAGCCCTGCCCCATTCCCTGCTCCTTTCAAAGCTGGAATCTGAGCCCTGGTGTTTTCCCTGCCCCTTCCAGAGCTGGAATCCTATTCCCTGTCCCATCCCAGCTGCAATCCCAGTCTAATTGCCTGCCCCATCCCCTGTCCACCCCCCCAAGCTGGAGCCCATCCCAGCTGTTTCCAGCTGTGCTGCTCCTGCCCAGGCCAGGCTGGGCACTGTCCCTCTCCCTGTCCCAGCTGTTTCCATCTGTACTGCTCTGCCCAGGCCGTGCTGTCCCTGTCCCAGCTGTTCCTAGCTGTTCCCACTGTGCTGTCCCTGTCCCTGTTGTCCCTGTCCCAGCTGTTCCCAGCTGTTCCCAGCTGCCCTGCCCTGCCCGTGCTGTCCCTGTCCCCAGGGCTGCAGGAGCTGCTGCTGCTGGCAGGGCTGAGCTCTGAGCACATCCTGCTGCAGATGGTCTGTCTGGCACCCCTCGGTGAGAGCTCAGACCCCAGCAGCCACCACTAGAAGTGCTCGAGGATTTTCCCTCTGAGGAAAGGGGCTCTGCAAGGAATCAGACACTCCAGGGAGAAAAAAAACCCTAAAAAACCCCAAAAAAAAACAAACCCCCAAAAAAACCGTGGTTGTGGGTTTGTTTTTAATCAGGGATGCTGTAAAATCTCGAGTGACACTTCATCCCACAGGCAGCAGCAGAGAAGGCAAACACCAATAAACATGGAAACAGGGGCACGACCTTGCAGAGAGCTGGGGCTGCTGCTGAGGAGGAGCTGTGGTGAAATGTTGATATCAGCAGCCATGGATGGAGCTGTGGTGAAATGTTGATATCAGCAGCCATGGATGGAGCTGTGGTGAAATGTTGATAGCAGCAGCCATGGATGGAGCTGTGGTGAAATGTTGATATCAGCAGCCATGGATGGAGCTGGGTGAAATGTTGATATCAGCAGCCATGGATGGAGCTGCAGGGGGCAGGGAGAGGAGCTGGAGCTGCTGGCACTTGGAGCTGGTGATGTGGCAAAGTTTGCTCCAAAAAACCTGGATTTTTGCAGGTTCTGGTTAAAAAAAGCTGCCTGACTGTTCCAGAAGGAATAGGAGGCGACCCTGAATCTTCCCTCAATTTGGGGGTGTTTGGTGAAAGCAGCTCAGGGCTGTGTGAAAGGATCTCCTGAGCTCAGTTTAACATTTTGTTCACTTTCTGTGCCACCCTTTTGTCCCCCTCAGGACTTTCTCCTTTCTTTCTCTACAATAGTATATATTATTATAGATACTCTATAATAGTATATATTTTTATACATATTATATACTTTCCTCACTCCTTTCTCTGCAAAAGCCCCTGTTGGATATATTACAATATATTTTTCACAGTTCTGTTTTTTTAAAGTATTTACTCTTATTTCTAAAGCCATCTTTTGAAACTTATTTCTAGTTCGGTTTTTCTCTCAACAATGCCTGTCCTATTCCAAAGTATTTTAAAGTTAGTATTTCTTCTCTTCAAGTTTGCATACAGATATATATTGTTTTTTCTTTTTAATTAGTATTTCTTCTCTTAAAGTTTGCATACAGATATATGGTTTTTTCTCTCAACAATGTCTCTTATTCCATATATTTTAAAGTTAGTATTTCCTCTCTTAAATTTTGCATACAGATATATATGTTTTTTCTCTCAACCATGTCTGCCTTATTCTATGTATTTTTAAGTTGGTATTTCTTCTCTTCAAGTTTGCATGCAGATACGTGCTGCGTAAACTTTGTGTTAAGTTTGAACATTTTTTACAAATCTGTTTCCCACAGTTCCCCTCTGTCCCCATGGAGCTGGGAGAGGGAATTTGTGGAGATTGAGGTTTTTAAAAGCCAGCCTGAGCTTTTTTGTTTGCTGTTTGTTACCATTCTAAACAAGATGGGATCTGGCCAGGGTTGTTATAGTAACTACTGAGATTTCCTCAAGAGAAAGGGAAAAAATAGCAGCAGCCCCATTCATGCCTTGCTGCAGCTCTCCATTCAGAGCTGCTCTGCGAGAGGGGAGGGGACTGCAGGGACAAAACCACGTCCCTGTAATGAGCACAATTACATAATATATAATGATATATATATATTTAATTATGCATCATTATATGTGGTTATATTTAGGAATAGTAGTTAATGTAATGTAAATAATGGATAATATAATGCAATATATGGAATAGAGAATATAATATAGTATATAATGATATAATATAGTATTATATTATATATAATATAGTATATAGTATATAATAATATATAATATGTTATATAAGATATTATATAATACTAGTATAAATAGTATATATTTATACTAGTATGATACTGTATGATATGTATAATGATACATATACTAGTATATGTATCATTATATATATAATGATACATAATGTAGTATATAATAATATATTACTAATGATATAGTTATATTATATTATATTATGATCTTATTAATTAAATGTTTATATATTATATAATATATCATTTTCTATTTATAGGTAGTTATATTTCTAAATAGAAACACTAACATAATATAATATAATATAATATAAAATAATATAATGTAATATAATAGAAATAATAGTTAATATTATATAATGCAATATATCTAATAGATAAAGTAATATAATGTGATGTAATATATAATATAATATAATATAATATAATATAATATAATATAATATAATATAATATTTTTAGCCCCCTGGTCCAGTGGGAGGTGTCCCTGGCCATGCAGGTGAAGATCCCTTTCCCCCCCAGGGTTCCCTGATGTGATTTCCTGGATTCCCCCCTTTATTCTGGTTTATTTCCCTTGCAGAGCCGGCTGAAGGAGGCAGTGCAGCTGCTGGAGGATTACAAACACGGCACTCTGCCCCCAGGAGTCACCAACAAACAGGTCAGAGGGAAAACCCTTCCATTTCTGCTTCTTCCCTGGGGAGGGCTCTGCTCAAGGGCATTTCTGGTGTTTCTGGAGGCAAACACCAACTGCTCACACTGTTAAAGGGAAAAAATGTCATTTTTTAGCTGGATGAAAGCTTTTTGTCACTCCTGTGAGCTCTGTAGCAGCAACTGTGTGGCTCAACCTCTGCCCTGTTCCTGTGCAATAATTTCCATTTCTCCCCAGATCCCAACCTTGGTAGGGCTGCATCAGCTCCTGCCCTGTTCCTGCACAATAATTTCAATTTCTGCCCCAATCCCAGCCTTGCCTGGGCTGCACCAGCCCCTGCTGGAGCTGTGCCACAGCAGTGGGGACATTCCTGCCCCAGGGATGGGAGCAGGAGGGTGTGGAATGCTCAGGGATGGGGTTCCTGAGGAAAAGGTGATTTTTGGGATGTAGGGATGGGCTGGGTGATCTCTCCAAGACCACATCAGTCCCATTTTCTGGGCTTTTCCCCCATATTCCTCTGCAACTTGTGGAAGCAGGGATGAGGATTTTAGAGGAATCAAACTGCTCTTGGAGCATTTTACCTCCAAGTCAGTGTCGTGAAACAAAAAACTTCAATTTTTTTTGTGGGTGTTACCTGAAACTCTTCCCCATTCCTGTCCATGTTACCTCAAACTGTTCCCCATTCCTGTCCATGTTTTTTTTCCCAGAATATGGAGTTTTTTCCCAGAATATGGAGGTTTTTACCCCTAATATAGAGGTTTTTGCCTGAAATATGAAGTTTTTGCCCAGAATATGGAGGGTTTTACCCATAATATGGAGATTTTTACCTGGAATATGAAGTTTTTGCCCAGAATATGGAGTTTTTACCCATAATATGGAGGTTTTTGCCTGAAATATGGAGATTTTGCTCAGAATATGAATGTTCTTACCTAGAATATGGAGGTTTTTACCTATAATATGGAGGTTTTTACCTGGAATATGGAGTTTTTGCCCAGAATATGGAGTTTTTACCCAGAATATGGACGTTTTTACACATAATATGGAGGTTTTTACTTGGAATATGGAGATTTTGCCCAGAATATGGAGGGTTTTGCCCAGAATATGGATGTTCTTACCTAGAATATGGAAGTTTTTACCTGAAATATGGAATTTTTACCCATAATATGGAGGTTTTTGCCCAGAATATGGAGTTTTTACCCATAGTATGGAGGTTTTGCCCAGGTTGTTCCTGGCTGCTGCCAAAGCTGGGATTGGCACAGGGTGTGCTCTCTCTGCTGATCCCTGCCAGGAGATGGAGAGCACAGATTCCACTGGGTCTGGGAGTCCTGTCTTGACCATGGCACCAACCCAGGCACTTTTCATGGCTCAGTTTGTGCATCCAGCACAAAAAGACCCAGCTCTGTGTGATTTCATGTCCTGTAAAGCTGGATTGATGTCAGGGCTGCCTGAGAGGTTGAACTCCCCAATAAACAGGGATGGAAGTGCTGGGTTGGGAGCTTTTCCCCCACACCCTGTAGGTCAGAAATCTTCTTTTACCTTTTTTCCCATTCACAACTATAATTTCTTCTCATCAGAGACAAATACCAGGAGGAAAATTAAGGAAATTCAAACTCCTGCTCACTTCAGAAGGGGCAGCGGGTGTGGAAGGTGCTGTGCTGGGGAACAGGAACAGCTCCCACAGAAAATCGATGGGCAATTGTCACAAGGCAGTGGCTGGGGCTCTCCTGGTGTCACTGTGCTCTTCCAGGCAGCATCTGATGGGGAGGAGAAGGGATTGAGAAGGAGGAAGGGATGGGAAGGAGAAGGGACTGGAGGGAAGGGACTGAGAAGGAGAAGAGACTGAGGAGGATAAGGGGTTGGGAAGAAGAAGGGACTGGGGAGGAGAAGGGATTGATTGGGGAGGAGAAGGAGTTGGGAAGGAGAAGAGATGGGAAGGTGGAAGGGATGGGAAGGAGAAAGGGTTGGGAAGGAAAAGGGACTGGGAGGCAGGAGGGAGGGAGGGATTAGGAAGGAGAAGGGACTGGGGAGGAGAATGGATGCGAAGGAGAAGGGATTGATTTGGAAGGAGAAGGAACTGGGATGGAGAAAGGATGGGAAGGAGAAAGGGGTTGGGAAGGAGAAGGGGTTGGAGAGAAGGGGATGGGAAGGAGAAGGATGGGAAGGAGAAGGGGTTGATTGGAGAAGAGAAGGGGTTGGGAAGGAGAAGAGGTTGGGGAGAAGAAGGGATTGGGAGAAGTGGCTGAGGGGGGAGAAGGGGCTGAGGAGGAGAAAGGATGGGAAGGAGAAGGGACTGGGAGGAAGGAGGGACTGGTAAGGGGTTGGGAAGGAGTAAGGATGAGAAGGAGAAGGGGCTGGGGAGGAGAAGGGATTGAGGAGGAAGGGATGGGAATGAGAAGGGACTAGGGGAAAGGAACTGGGAAGGAGAAGGGTTTAGGGAGGAGAAGGGATTGTTTGGGAAAGAGAAGGGAGGGGAAGGAGGGATTGGGAGGGAGAAGGGATTGTTTGGGAATGAGGAGGGAAGGGAAGGAGAGATTGTGAGGGAGCAGGACTGAGGCAGCAGTGAGTGAGTGAGGGAGCAGGAGTGAGGCAGTGACTCAGCCCCATCTGCCCGAGGCAGATGACACACAGCCACTCTCTGTGACAAATGACACACAGCCCTCTCTGTGACAAACCACTTTGCAGACTTTTGACCCACATTTTGCAGAGTGACAAAGCCAGTCTCTTCCCAGGGTTCATTCAGAATTCCACTGGGGGAGAGGCTGAGCAGGCTGGGAGGGAATCCAGGTGAGGGAGGGGAAGGAAACCCAAAACACAACAGAAGACTGAAGAGACAAAATATGGCAGAGGATTTTTCCCCACCTTGTGCTGATCCACACAGTGGAGTTTTTGCCCTTTAATTGTGAGAGTGGAGCAGCACGGGGCTCACCTGTGCCCCTCAGAGCCCTTGGACTGGGTGTGACACACCAAGCAATGTCTGAGAGGGCTGAGGGAGAGCCACACTCACCTCAGAGGCTCAGAACTGATGGGGTCTCTGGTCTCTGGTGTGGAGATGACCCTGAGGTGTTGGAAAGTCTCTTTTTCCCAGCCCCAAGACTGAAGAAGAAGTCGAGGAATCTCATTCTCAGGGTTGTTTATTTGCTGTTATCTAATTCATTGTCTGTCTGTCCTGCTGAGGTCTGTCCAGCAGGTCGGGTTGGGACACACTGACACCCTCAGGGCACTGTTAGCTTTTTATACTAAAATACTTTATTTACAATAATTTTTCAATGTCCATCACCTATGTTAGACAGTCTGTCTCTAAACCAACCCAGAAGTGTCACCATCACAGCAGAAGATGGAGGACAAGAAGGTCAGGACACGCCCAGATTCCTCCATCCTGCCTCCTGAACCCCCATTCTAAAAACCCCAAAAATCTGCTTTTTCACCCTGTGACAAATTCACCATCATTCTACTCAAACCTTTGTGGTTTGCAACTCCTCACACAAAGTTGGGAATTGTTTCCATGGGCTAAAATCCAAGGCACAGGTGGCTGTGACTCCGTGCCAAGGTCTCTGAGCCCCTGCCAGGGTCTGGAGTCCTCCAGTGTTGGAATCCAGGAAATTCCTCTGGAACCCAGGACATTCTTCTGGCTGCCCTGGATGGCTCCAGCCCCTGGCAGGGGGCTCAGAGACCCTGGCACAGAGCCCAGGACCCCTGTGCCTTTGATCTTGACTCATGGAGCCAATCACCACCTTTATATGAAGAATTACAAGTCAAGAGAGTTTAAGTAGAATAACAGCTTCTCATGGGGTGAAATATAGATTTTGGGGGGTTTTAGAATGGGGGATTGAGGTCCCAAGATGGAGGAATTTGGGTGTGCCCTGTCCTCCTTCTTTCTCCTTCTTCCTGGCCTCCATCTTCTGGGTGATGTTGGCACTTTTGGCTTGGTTTGAGGTAGAAACTCAGTGTCTACCATGGGTGATAGGTATTGGGAAGTTATGGTAAATAATGTAATGGTAAATAATGGTAAATAATATTATGGTCAATCATGTAATGGTAAATAATGGTAAATAATGTTATGGTAAATAATGCAATGGTAAAGAATGTAAAATAATATTATGGTAAATAATGGTAAAATAATGTTACGGTAAATAATGCAATGGTAAATAATGGTAAATAGTGGTAAATAAAGTTATGGTAAATAATGTAATGGTAAATAATGGTAAATAATTACGGTAAATAATGGTAAAATAATGTTATGGTAAATAATGCAATGGTAAATAATGGTAAAATAATGTTACAGTAAATAATGCAATGGTAAATAATGGTAGATAATGTTATGGTAAATAATGTAATGGTAAATAATGGTAAATAATGTAGTTTTTAGTATAAAAAGATAACACTGCCCCGAGGGTGGCCAGTGTGCCTCTGTCTGACCTGGGAAGGAGAAGGGGTTGGGAAGGTGGAGGGATTGACTGAGGAGGAGAAGGGTTGGGAAGAAGAAAGGATGGGAAGGAAGGAGGGACTGGGAAGGAGAAGGGATGGGAAGGAGAAGGGACAGACCTACAGCAGGTTGGAGAAAGAATGTTATAGATAAGAAATAATAAATAACCCTGAGAACAAGAACAGAAGAATTCTGACTTCTTATTTGACTGCCAGGCTGGGAAAAGAGACTTTTGTGTGTCTCAGAGTCACTGTGGGCAGCAGAGGTTCTGAGAGCCCTGGGCAGGCACAGGGATGGATGTGTTGGGTTCTGAGAGCACAGGGATGGATGTGCTGGGTTCTGAGAGCACAGGGATGGATGTGTTGGGTTCTGAGAGCACAGGGATGGATGTGCTGGGTTCTGAGAGCACAGGGATGGATGTGTTGGGTTCTGAGAGCACAGGGATGGATGTGCTGGGTTCTGAGAGCCCAGGGATGGATGTGCTGGGTTCTGAGAGCACAGGGCAGGCACGGGGATGGATGTGTTGGGTTCTGAGAGCCCAGGGCAGGCACGGGGATGGATGCCCTGGGTTCTGACACAGAAGCAGCTCAGGGCAGAGTTTTGGAGCGTCGATCCCCCCAGCAGGAGCAGTCCCCCCCTGAGGAGGCAGCTCTGAGCCCAGGCAGACGAGTTGTTTTGACAGAGCTCTCACCAAGCTCTGTCTGAGGCTCCGCGCCGCAGCAGCCGCGCCTGACAGAGCTCGAATCCCTCTCATTGAGGAATCCGCGGCGAGTTGGAGGAGCTGCAGCCTCCAGCAGCTCAGCACAGCCCCTGGCGCCTGCTGAGATGGTTTCAGCACACGAGGAGCGGCAAACACAGAGCCTAGAGCTATGTCACAGCAAGCAGCTCCTCCACACGCAGCTCCTGACAGGGTTCTGGTGGAGCCAGCCCCGCTCCGCCGCGTTCCCCAGGCAGCTTTTTCCAAATGAGCTGCAGTGCCACAGCCATGGGCTATCTAAAGATATAAAAATCCCTCTCAGGAGCTGTGATTGTGCTTGCAGCACGTCCCCAGGACCATCTCTGGGGCGGTTTGCAGGAGAGATGCTGCAGCACTGGGCAGCAGCAGTGCCAGCCCTGCAGCTCTGCCCCTTCCGAGCCTCCCCACCCTTCCAGAGGCTCCTGAGCTTCCTCCTGGGCTGGATTTCACTGCCCAGCAAAGTGCCCATTAACCCAAGGTGGGAAAAAGCCATTTCTGGGGCCTCATTAGCCAAAATGAAGAATTGATCCCTCACCTGTCGATAGCTGCTGCACTGCTGAGAGCTCCTCACTGAGGGGGGCTCTGGGATTTGGTCCTGCAGTAGAAAGACGTTTTAAAAACAGGATTTTCAGCCTGATGTATCAATTATGTGGTCAGCAAAACAGAGGAGGAAAAGCTGCTTGATCAGTATTTATTCAGGACAGCAAGAAAACACACTCCATTTCTTCAGCTGAGCTAATTTCCTTGAGTTTTTATTGAAATATTTAAAAGCCAGGCTTTTTTTTTTTTTTTTTATTAAATATGCAACTGAGTGTTTATTAAAATGCCTCCAGCCCCAAATATTCTGTGCAGTGGGAATAGCCCACACTGTCATCAATCCCCCTCTCCAGCAGGCTCTTAGGATTTCTGAATTTTTCTTGAAATGAAAACTTATCTTTGGGAATTGCACCAGTTTGGGGTGGTTTTCTGCTCTCTTGGTTGTTGGGGTTAAATATTTGAGGAGGATTAGAAAAGGTGTTTGGGGGAGAAAGCCCCTGATGACCTTGGGGAGGTGGATTTGGGTGGTGGATCCAGTAATGTTTGATGGAAACAAGAGCTGTTTGTTAGCAGGGCTGGGGAGTTTTGGAAAATTAGGAATTTTTGCTGTGGGAAGCCCAAGGGAATTGTGGGGTTTGGTGAAATTCCTCCTCCCTGCTCCTGTGTGAGGGTGAGGGGCAGCTGCTGCCCCCTGTGTCCCCTCTCATCCCCCTGTCCCCAAACCAGGCTCCTGAGGAGGGAGGTGAGGGGAGGAAGGAAATGTGGAGGGTTTGTGCTGATGGAGAAACTGCTCCAGCTGTCATTTCTGCACCACCTGTTCCAGCTCTGCAGGTGTTGGTTCATGGAGTCATGGGATGGTTTGGGATGGAAGGGACCCTAAACCCAGCCAGTGCCACCCCTGCCATGGCAGGGACACCTCCCACTGTCCCAGGCTGCTCCTGTAAGGGGTCCTGTTGTCCCTCAGCCAGGATTCCTCAGGGACTGGGAGTGGGGTGGGCTGAAGATCCCTCCCTGTCCTGGATGTCCCTGTCCCAGATGTTCCTATCTCAGATGTCCCTGTTCATGGTGTCCCTGTCCATGATGTCCCCATCTATGATGTGCCTGTCCGGGATGTCCCCATGCTGAGGGTCCCTCTCTGTCCATGATGTCCCTGTCCCTGATGTCCCCACCCTGTCTGTCCCTACCCTGGCTGTCCCTCTCCCTGATGTCCCTGCCCTGGCTGTCCCTGTCCATGATGTCCATGACATCCCCATCCATGATGTCCCCATGCTGAGGGTCCCTCTCTGTCCCTGATGTCCCTGTTCATGATGTCCATGATGCCCTTGTGCTGGCTGTCCCTTTGCTGCATGTCCCTTTGCTGGCTGTCCCTGTCCTTGATGTCCCTGTCCTGGCTATCTCTGTCCATGATGTCTCTGACCAAGATGTCCCTGTCCCAGCTGTCCCTGTCCCACATGTCCCCACCCTGGCTGTCCCTGTCCACGATGTCCCTGTGCTAGATGTTCCCATGCTCAGGGTCCCTCTCTGTCCATGATGTCCTTGTCCCAGATGTTCCTGTCCATGGTGTCCCTGTCCATGATGTGGCTGTCCTGGATGTCTCCCTGCTGAGGGTCCCTCTCTGTCCATGATATCCCTGCCCTGGCTGTCCCTGTCCCAGATGTCCCCATCCATGATGTCCCTATGCTGAAGGTCCCTCTCTGTCCATTATGTCCCTGTCCCATATGTTCCTGACCTGGCTGTCCCCACCCTGGCTCTCCCTGTCCCAGATGTCCCTGTCTGGCTTTCCCTGTCCATAATGTCCCTGCCCTGGCTGTCCCTATCCTTGATGTCCCTGTCCAAGATGTCCCTGTCCCAGCTGTCCCCATCCATGATGTCCCTGTGCTGGACATCCCCATGCTGAGTGTCCCTCTCTGTCCATGATGTCTCTGTCCATGATGTCCCTGTCCCAGCTGTCCCCACCCTCTCTGTCCCTGTCCCGACTGTCCCTGTCCCCGCTGTCCCCGCCGCCGCTCGGTGGCTGCTCTCGGTGCTGGCAGGGTCTGTCTCCAGGGCTGGCAGGGTCTGTCCCCAGAGCCCCGGTGGCTGCTGCGAGTGGGAAGGTGCAAATGACACACAGAGGGCTCGGGGAGCCAATTTGCAGCAGAAGGTGGAGACTGTAACAGATCCAATTCCAACTGCAGGCAGGGCAGCGATTCCCAGAGAGCCTCCTGGAGGGAACCTCCGAGGGAACAGCTCTCATTTCAGGGAATGGCTCCTGCCCTGCAAGCCAGGCTGGAAAATGCAGCCTGCCAAACAAGGACCAAGGGCCAGCTTGCTTAGACCTGGCCTTTCCCTGCTTTGGGAATGCTGAGTTCAGCCTCCATCCAAAAGGCTGTACCAGCTGCAGGGTGTAATGGTGTGGCTTTTGTCCTTTATCCCACTGATTTGTGGGGTTGTATCTGTGTCCTGTGAGTGTGTGAGTCCCCTGTCACCCTGTCCCAGAGCCCAGCACAGCCTGGAACAGCTTGGTGCAGGCAGGGCAGAAATGAAGGCTGAAGGAAGCAGCACTCGTTGACTCACTCCCAGCTCCAGAGGGACTGAAATCCCTCCTGCTCAGGGCACAGCTGCTTCTCCTGGGGGGATTTTGTGCTCCAGAAAAACCCTTTGCAAAGCTGAGGAACCTTGGATGTGCTCAGGGTTTGGGCACCAAAGATCTGCCTTGGGACATTTGCAGGTGGGTATCAGCACTGGGGGGGATTTCGTGATGAACTTCAGGTTTGTTCATCACTTCTTCCCCCAAAACACTTGAATTTTCTTAGCTGGAATTCCCTGCACTCATTCCATGTTTGAACTGCATTTCCTTCCCCTTGCAGGGTGAATTTTGGCCTCAGAAGTTGGGGTAGGAAAAGCTGCTGAGCTGCTGGTTTAATATCAGTGCTCCAAGCATTGCCCAGCTCCTGGTTTAATCTCAGTATTGCTCCAAGGGTTGCCCAGCTCCTGGTTTAATATCAATGCTCTAAGTATTGCCCATCTCCTGGTTTAATCTCAGTATTACTCCAAGTATCGCCCAGCTCCTGGTTTGATATCAGTATTGCTCCAAGTATTGCCCAGCTCCTGGTTTAATATCATTGCTCCAAGTGTTGCCCAGCAGCAGCCCAAGATGCTGGAAATCTGCTGGGAATTGGTCTCAGAGCCCTGATTTCCCTCACTTGTGTGTTCCTAATGCTCCACCCTATAAATGCAGTGGGACACAGTGCCAGGGATGCAGGGGGAGGTCCCTCAGCCCTGTCCCTGTGTCCCTGTGTCCCTGTGCCCACCCGGGGCTGGCTCCTCCCAGTGCTGCTGCCAGCAGAGAGAGGCAAAGAGCCACACAGCAGCAGCAGGGCTGGGGGCTCTGCAGGGAGTGAAGCTTTTCCCGGGAGAGATTTGGAGTTTTTTAATGCCTACGAGAGGTTTGAAGGCACAGCTCATTAAGGAAATTGTGAGAAATGCTACCCACTTTCAAAGAAACGGAAAGGTTTATTAAAACCTGATCAAAAATACAACAGAAGGCTGAATAGAGAAAATATTGAGGCGCTGGGAGCATTTTCCCCACTGTGGGCTCATCACACAATGGAGGTTTTGCCTTTTAACCCTTTAGCCCCTCCCAAAGTTCTGTCCACCAACTCCTTTTTGTTGTCCAGTGGTGGAGTTCACCTCCTGAAATCTTGATTGGAAGTCAGGTGCTGCCAGAGTAACAACCCAAAAGTCCTCCCAAATGTCCCAAACCCAGGCCACCCCTGATAACAACACAAGTGAGTAAATCATGACTATAAACCTATAAAATGTCTTGCTATTAATTCTCTATTAAACATATATATACTTCTCTCTTAATTGTCTATTAAACATACATATATAATTATATTAATTCTTTATTAAATATACAGATATAAATATACTTCTATTAGTTCTCTACTAAACATATATGCATATATATACTTCTCTCTATTAATATCTATTAAACATATATACATATACCTCTCTCTATTAATTCTCTATTAAACATGTATGTATATATATAATTCTCTCTAATTCTTTATTAAAATAGAAACATATATACTTCTCTCTATTAATTCTCTATTAAACATGTATACATATATGTACTTCTCTCTATTAAATCTCTATTAAATATATATACATATGTGTATATATACTCCTCTATTAATTCTCTATTAAACATATATATGACTTCTCTCTAATTCTCTATTAGACATATATGCCTATATATATACTTCTCTTAATTAATTCTTTATTAAACATAAATACATATAAATATACTTCTCTCTATTAATTCTTTATTAAGCATATATACATATATCTCTCTTAATTATCTATTAAATATATATACATACATATATATATGTCTCTCTATTAATTCTCTATTAAACATATATACATATATATACCTCTATTAATTCTCTATTAAACATATATACATAAATATATCTATTAATTCTCTGTTAAACACATATATACTTCTCCCTATTAATTCTTAATTAAATATATACATATATAGACTTCTCTATTAACTGTATTAAACGTATATAGATAAAATTCTCTCTATTAATTCTCTATTAAACATATATATATATATATATATATATTCTTCTCTCTATTAAACACATATACAGGATATTTGCCTTTTCCTTGTGAGACTCAGCCACGGCATCACCCATCTATGACAAGATGCAGCTCATTAATGAATGCAGCTCATTAATAAATGCTCCCTGGTCAGGCAGAGGGAGGTGCTGCCTGTTCCCTGTCTGTTTTTTTCCCCCCAAAGTTCAGATGTGAGCTGGCACGGGTGTGCTCCGTGCCCAGACTCTGGGAGGAGGGAGGGAGGGAGGTGTGAAGCCCTGGCAGTGCCAGCAGTGCCACGGCTCTGCCTCCTTCTCGGGGCCATGTGTTCCCACCTCCCGAGCCTGCGCTGGCACAGCTGGCTGCTCCAGGAGCTGAGCTTAATAAAAACCCGGCTCATCCCCCCTCCCCAAATCCTGCCTGCTCTGCCTCTGCTTGGCCCTACTTCCCTGCTGGCTGTGCAGCCCGAGAGATGGGATGGGATAATGGGATAGGACGGCATCAGGGGTGCTGGGGCTGCGCTGCCCAAACAGGAACCAGCTGCAGCTGCTGAAGGGGAGAGGAAAGATAAAATTCGATCAAATTTCTATTTATTTCTATTAAATTCTATTTAGATACAATTATTATTGATAAAGAATCAGCAATAAGCCTGAAGTGGAGGCTGGACATTAATCCAGGGATCACAAAACCAGCAATAAACACCCTGAGCTGTGGATCTTGGCTGACTGAAATTCTTGTAGCCACAAGACTTCGGATTTAGGATTTTTGACCCACATCTCCCTCCCTGCTGTGGGATCATAGGCTGGAGAGGACCTGGGGAGGTCACAGCCCCCAGGATTTGCTGCTGGAATCCTGCCTGTTCATTTCAGTGGGTGTTTGCCTGCACCTCTTGCCAAAATGCAAGAACACCAATTTGTGAGCC
This sequence comes from Melozone crissalis, assembly GCF_028551555.1. NCBI lineage: Eukaryota > Metazoa > Chordata > Aves > Passeriformes > Passerellidae > Melozone > Melozone crissalis. Next base: position 1,019,614 of record NW_026535784.1, on the reverse strand, counting down.
AGCATCACTGACTTTGTACCCTCAGCTCCATCGCTGATATTGTACTCTCAGCTTCACCCCTCAGCATCAGGGGGAGAAGGAAAAAAAATGGGAAAAAACGGGAAAAAATCGACAAAAAGCCTGAAGTGGAGGCTGGACATTAGTGGATCACAAAACCAGCAATAAGCACCCTGAGCTGTGGATCTTGGCTGACTGAAATTCTTGTAGCCACAAGACTTCGGATTTAGGATTTTTGACCCACATCTCCCTCCCTGCTGTGGGATCATAGGCTGGAGAGGACCTGGGGAGGTCACAGCCCCCAGGATTTGCTGCTGGAATCCTGCCTGTTCATTTCAGTGGGTGTTTGCCTGCACCTCTTGCCAAAATGCAAGAACACCAATTTGTGAGCCAGCATCACTGACTTTGTACCCTCAGCTCCATCGCTGATATTGTACTCTCAGCTTCACCCCTCAGCATCAGGGGGAGAAGGAAAAAAAATGGGAAAAAACGGGAAAAAATCGACAAAAAGCCTGAAGTGGAGGCTGGACATTAGTGGATCACAAAACCAGCAATAAGCACCCTGAGCTGTGGATCTTGGCTGACTAAAATCCTTGTAGCCACCAGACAACGGGCTTAGGATTTTTGACCCACGTCTCCCTCCTTGCTGTAGGATCAGAGGCTGGAGAGGACCTGGGGAGGTCACAGCCCACAGGATTTGCTGCTGGAATTCTCCCCGTTTATTTGAGTGGATGTTTGCCTGCACCTCCTGCCCAAATGCAAGAGCACAAATTTGTGAGCGAACACAGCTCCATCACTGACTTTGTACCCTCAGCATCAGGGGGAGAGGGAAAAAAACGGGAAACGCTGAAGAATGAGCCCAGGCTGTGGATGTGCGGCGGGCAGAGGTCCCTTGGAGACAGACAGACAGACAGACAGACACTCGCTGTTCTGCACAGCCCTTCCTGCGCGTTGGCGGAGCCTGAGCTGTGTCACTTGTGACTTCTCACTCCGCAGCCTCTCCAAACGCACTTGTGGCAACCGGGCTGCTCTGGAACTGTTTCATTTCTCCCCCATTAGGCTCGGGGAGGTGCAAAGAGGCTCGGCGGCTCGATGGGCAGGCATTCATTGCGGCGCCGCTGCCTCAATCAGGCGAGCAGCGGGGAGAGGCGCTCCCGCTGCCGCAGCCGCAGCAGCGCCCGCCGGATCCATCGGCGATAAGAGCCTCCCTTTTGGGCAGTAATGGCTTTTCCTCACGGTGTTGATGAAGAGCGAAGAGCCCCATTTGCAGTAAACTGTAATTTTTCCCCCGCTCGGGTCTCCCGCAGGATGCGATAGACCCGGGATGTGTTCCTTGAGCTGCTGCTCCCTTTTCCTGGCAGGAAAGTTCCCCTTTTTTGGCTTGGGGATATTCTCGGTGTCGCTGAGGTGAGCGGGGTTCAGGCATCACCCAAGGCACGGAGGGAGCTGCAATGCGCCCCAAAGAACCTCCCTGGTCCCAGGAGCTGCTCCTGCTCAGCCACAGCCCGGCTTGGTTCCATCCATCAGCTTTAGGGATTTAGGAGCTGGTTTTATCAGCTCATCCTGATAAACACGGGCCCATCCCAGCTCTGTCCGGGCTGGCTCGTGGTGTGTTCACTGAGATGTGTTATGGTACGTTGAGCACCGGATTTCTTATTATTTCTATTCTATATTATTTATAGAAATAATTATTATCATTTCTGCCCTTTTAACGCCTTTTACAATACAATAACCAAACTAACAGCACGTGTTTAACAACCTATCAACTATTTTACAACAGTTTCTAAGCTATTTTTAACAATTCCAAGTCACGTCCTGGTCACAGAGCTGATTACACCTGCCAGCTTGGTGTGGCTAAAATGAGATTAAACAAATCTGATCTGGAGCAACCTGAGCTGGATTAGGGAGCCCAGGGAAGGGTTGGGCACCTCCAAAAGTGCCATCCAACCCAAACCATTCCATGATTCCAGTGGCTTCCACATCCTCCTGCAGCCCTTGTGCAAGGATGGTTTTCAGTGAATGATTCTCACTCTGCTGAAGCCTTTCCAGGAGAGTGCTGGGAGGATTAATTAGTTAATGTTTATTGAGTGCTGGGAGGCTGCACCGTGTTATTTCAGAGCTGATTTTAGCCATGGGGACTCGATTCTGCTTCCACCCACTCTTGGGTTGGGATCTGGCAGCAGCTCCTGGTGCTGGGAATCAGCAGAGCCAGGACAGTGCCCGTCCCTGTGCTGGCATTGCCAGGGCACCTCCAGGGCTGGGGAGAGCCCTCGAGGGGCCAGGGCAGGGACAGAGCTGGGAAGGGGCTGGAGAATCCCTGAGGGAGCTGGGAAGGGGCTGCACAATCCCTGAGGGAGCTGGGAAGGGGCTGCACAATCCCTGAGGGAGCTGGGCAGGGGCTCAGCCTGGAGCAAAGGAGGCTCAGGGGGCCCTTGTGGCTCTGCACAGCTCCTGCCAGGAGGGGAACAGGGACAGGAGCAGAGGGAACGGCCTCAGGGGAGCTCAGGGTGGGCATTGGGAGGAATTTCTTCATTGAAAAGGTGGTAAAGTATTGGAAGTGCCCATGGAGGTTTGGAGTCCCCATCCCTGCAGGAATTTCAAGGCCTGTGGATGTGGCACTTGGGGACAGGGGCAGTGGTGGCCCTGGCAGTGCTGGGCGTGATTGCCTGAAATCTTTTCCAACCTGAACAATTCCCTGATGTCACTCAGGGACTCAACAATGCTCGGAATGGCAAAGAGGAGTTGTGGCATTCAGGAGGAGCCCCAGGTGCCTCCTGTGCTGCCTCAGTTCAGCCCCAGGAGGGGCAGAAATGATCAGAGCCCTCTGGGATTTATCCCACTCGTGGGATCCCTTGAGGTCTGTGTCCTGAAGAACCAAACCCTTCCTAATGCCAGGATTTTAGGAGCAGGGCTGTAAAAACACCAGTGGGGAGGTTTCCTGTGAGGAACAAGAAGAGCCATAGGTGGCGTTACCTGCTTTTCCAGGTTTATCAGGAATGCCAGACTGCTCCATATCTGTGAGCAGCTGGAGTTGGGCTGGTTTTTTCCCCTTTATTTCAATCATTTAAGGAACTGGGACTATTGGGGAAGCACATCTGGATTGGAGGCTGCCCTCCCCAGGGCACAGGAAGGAGCTGGAGCGCTCCAGGAGCAGCTCTGCTGCATCCCACGTTCTGCACCACCCAATATTTGGAATTCAGCGTGGGCTGGGTGATCCGAGCTGTGCTTTAATAAACCTCACAAGCCCCGGGGTGTGAAACCACTGGCAGTTCCTGACGGGGTGCAAAGTGCCGCTGTTACCTCGTTAAAATCTGCATTTCCTGGGTGCAGGGGGGCTGCTGGGAGGTGAGAGCATCACTGCTGGAGCAGGATGGGAACGGCTTCTGATACAGAACTGACTGGACAGATGAAATAATTAACTAAAATTACTGTTTTTCAATGATTTCCTCTCCAGCCTTGTCCTTACAGAGGGGTTTTGTTGTGTAATGGTGTAAAGTCCAGCCCGGGCAGACCCCACTGAGGGATCTCTGCAGGACTTAAACCTTTGGGTTTTCCTTTCCACGTTGTGCTCATCCACCCCATGCCTCCTAATTAGTTCTTTGTCTGTAATTGTGCCTTGTCATGAAAAGTGATTAATGAGTGATTAATCAATGAGGGCTTTTCTGCAGGCAGTTATTCCTGGCTGGCATAGCTGGAGAGGCACCCATGGATTGAGGATCAGTGCCCAAAGGGTGGCACCAGGTGCTTTGAAGCTGAAGGAGGATTAGTTTGGATTAGAAATAAGGCAGAAGATTTTTATGGAGAGGGTGACAAATAAATTGCTGTCTCTGAGTGCAGGACTGTGAAATGTTCCCGTGTTTAATAGGAGGAGGCTCATCCATTAAGGAGAACTGGAACCCTCCGTGCTGTTTTTATAGTGACAGGTGTTGGGGAAGAGATTGGGGCTGGATGGATTCTTTAAATAAATTCTTTTTTTTTTTATTTTTTTAAACTATCTCTAAGCTGCAATTCTGCTGCTAAATAAGGATTGCTAATGAATGTCCTGACAAGCAAAGATCACATCTATTCCCAAGATTTATTCCAGTCTCCATCTCCTCACCACAGCTTTGGTTCTCTTCAGATTCTGGTGGTCTTTGAGGCCCTGCCTTAAACATCACCATGATATTTGAGGTGATGTTTTGGATAACTGAACTCAGCTCCTGAATTCATAAAATCCCAGAATCCTGGAATGGGTTGGGTGGGAAGGGACCTCAGAGCCCATCCAGTGGCAACCCTGCGATAGCAGGGACACCTCCCACTGTCCCAGGTGGATCCAAGCCCCAGTGTCCAGTCTGGCCTTGGGCACTGCCAGGGATCCAGGGGCAGCCACAGCAAATCTGGGAATTCCAGCCCAGCCCCTGCCCACCCTCCCAGCCAGCAATTCCTTGCCAAGATCCCAGCCCAATCTCCCCTTTCCCAGTGGGAGCCATTCCCTGTGTGCTGTCGCTCCATCCCTTGGAAATTGTCTCTCTCCATCCTTCCTGCAGCTCCTTCAGGCCCTGCAGGGCCACCCTGGGCTCACCCCAAAGCTTCTCCTGTGCAGGTGAACAATGCCAGCTCTGCCAGCCTTCCCTCCCAGCAGAGTTGCTCCATCCCTGGGTCCATCCTGGAGCCTCCTCTGGGCTCTCCAGCAGCTCCAGCTCCTCCCTGTGCTGCCACCCCGAGCTCAGGTCTTCAAAACTGCTCCAGGTGGTGACAAAAGTTGTGACAAAAGTGGTGATTCTTCCTTGAAAAAACTGTAGGAAAAGCAGAATCCTGGAAAGGACAGGTGGAAATCTCTTCCTTGAGTCCTGAAAAGGTGGATCTGAGACCACTTGTGAGCAGCCTGGAGCTGGTTCCTGCCCATCCACGAGGGATGTCCATGAAGCAGAGCCTGACCTGATCCCTGTGGTCCCCCCTGATCTGACCTAGGTCCTCCTGCTCCTGGTCCAGGTGGAGCCATCCAGGGGAAATGTCCATCCCAGGAGATCCTCCTGGTCCAGGTGGAGCCATCCAGGGGAAATGTCCATCCCAGGAGATCCTCCTGCTCCACCTGGTCCTACCCAGCCATTCTGGGCTGAAATCTAAACCCCAGCACGGATCTGGGATCATTCCCTGGGAAATGCTCCATCCCAAGAGAGCCTTCTGCTCCTGGTCCAGGTGGAGCCATCCAGGGCAAATGCTCCATCCCAGGAGCTCCACCTGGTCCTTCCCAGCCACTCTGGACTGAAGTCTGAACCCCAGCAGTGATCTGGGGTCATTCCCTGAGCTCCAGAGCAGATTCCCCAGTTTCCCAGTGAGGGGGATGAGGTGGGAGCGTGGCTGTTCCTCCCGGGCAGGAATGAAATCCCCCAAACCCAGGGACTGCTCCCCCAAAGCAGCCCAGGCTGGCAGGGCTGTCAGGGAGCTGGAGCTGCTGGAAAACACTGCAGACAGAAGAGGAATTAGAGGAGAAAGAAGTGAAAATGAGCTGGCAGAATCCTGAGGTGACTCATCAGGTGCATCTTGTGAAGTCTCTTTGGAGAAGTAATGAAACCGCGTGTTCTAACAATATTTGCACTGCAGCAGGGAAAGGCATAAATATTGGGATCAATTAATGAAATTAGAGAATTTGACCAAAAAAGCCCTCGTGCTGGCTCAGAAAGCATCCCTCTTCCTTTTTGCTGGTGTCAGTGCCTGCAGTTGGAGAGGAAAATCCCGCGGTTTTGTTTCCCACCCTGCATAAAGGGGATGTGGGCAGCCCTGGGGTCACTGGGATGGGCTGGGAAGGCTCCTGGAGCCCCAGGAATTCCTCTGCAGGTGAACAATCACCCCGTGGAAGGTCTCCAGCTGGTGGGCAGGCAGAGACCTCATCTCTGTCTGGGTGTGGAGCCTCCTTCCCTTTGGGTGTTGGGGTTTTGACCCACCCGGTCTTTAGCACCAGGATTGTCCTCTGTGTGCCCCAGGCTCTGTTTCCTACCCGGGAAAGGGGGAATGATGATTTTCTTTAGGAAGGGAATTTTCCTTCAGGAAAACTCCTGTGTGTCTGTGACATTTACGTCCTCAGTTCCTCATCACAGGCAGTGGAGTTCATCACAGAGCTTCATTTTGGAGCTTGGGGTGAATTTGGAGTGAAATTTGGGGTTGTTGGTATCAATGGGTCAATTAATGCAATTTACAGCAGATTAATTACCTTATTCCAACAGCGTTTTAATGGATTTATATTTGGGAATGGCAGCAAAGCTGGAGTGAGGGATGAAGCTTAATGAACACGGTGGCAATGCTGAGCTCAGCAGGGTGAGCACCTGATGTGCAGGCTGGGTGGGTTGGGTGGGGAAAGCAGGAGCCAAAAAGAGCCATCACCATGCTGGGCTGTGGCAGCAGCAGGAGCAGAACTCCCCAGGTTCTCCTGGCACAGCTTCCCTTGGAATAATTCCCCCGGTTCCTGGCGGCCTCCACTCAAGAGGATGTTGACAAATTGGAGAGAAGTGAAGGAGCCACGAGGGTGGGGAGAGATTGGCAAAGCAGCCTTGCCAGGGAAGCAGCCAGGAGCCTGGCTCGCAGAGAATTTGTGGGGTTTTAGATGGAAATGGAGCTTAAAGGGTGGAATTGCAGCTCCAAGGACCTGGGGGCAGAACAAACCCAGACAGAGGTGCCTGGGCCTCAGGGCTGAACATGAGTTTTTAACAGCAAAACCCAGCAGCTGCTGGGACATTTCAGAGCCCTGGCTTCCCACCCATCCCTGGGGTGATGCACATCAGCGTTTGGGGGTTTGGAGGTGATAATTTGGGGTTAGGTTTTAGTTTATGTTTAGGAAACCCCTCAGCCTTGGGGAGGAAGGGCAAACCCTGGGGCTGTGTCTGTGCCAGGGCATCTCCGGGCTTGGTGTCTCCTCCTGCACCTCTCAGGGGATGTTTCCTCCTCCAACCCCTCACTCTGAGCCGGGTTTGGGGGCTTTGGAGCTGTCAGGAGGCAACAGGGAGAGTTTTCAACGAGATTTTCCCTCTCCCTGAGCATTTCTTGGTGCATTTAGAAATAAGAACTGCTGGTTGTTTATTTTATTTATTGGAAGGCCAGGGTTTATCTGAAGAGCTCCCGCGCAGGGTTTGCCCCACCTTTGTTCCCCAGCAAGGCTGGATTTCCGCAGGAAGCTCATCCAGGGAGAGGCTGTGCTAAATTTACATTGAGATCTGGGTGCAGCAGAGGATTTGGGGTTTTTAAAGCTCTGAAGTCTGGCTGTTCTTGCTCTTTCTTCCCATTTAATACAAGTTTAATATCGTCTGTCGCTGCCCACGCAGGTGTGAAGGAGCTCAGGTGTGTAAAGAGTCTTTAAATCCATCCTGGTGGGCCGCAGGAAATGAGATTTTTGTCCCAGTCCCTTGTGTTTGTTTATGACAGCAGTTAAAAGATGAATATTTGGAATAAAACTACACTGGGTTTTTTTAACATTTAATGTTCTCTTTTGTTTTTCCAGCTGTGGGGAGCTCAAAAAATCAAACAGGTAACACACTTTAAAAAATATTTTCAATTTTCCTTATTATTTTCAAGCATTGCTGCTTTTTCCTGTCCTCCCTCATTCCCTTTGCCAGTTGCTGTTTTGCCTTCCCATGGAAATGTAAATGCAGAGAACACTCTGCCACCAAAAAGCCTGATTTTTCTTCTTTTTATATATATTTATATATTTTGATGTCTTCATTTTCTCCTTCCTGTCTAGTCAAGAGCTTTCTTGTCTCCAGTTTTTTGCAAACAGTTTGACAGTTCCTTGGGAAGGTTTGTGCCTGTGCTGTACCTTCCTCCCTGCAGTCCCTGGGGAATGGATTTCTCCTTCCCAGCGAATCCCAGTGCAGCCTCCTGGGCTTGGCAGAAAATCTGGGGGAATGTGGGCAAAAAGGGGCCAAGTGAGCTTTGCTGCTGCTCATCAGGGAGGCAGATTTGGGGGGTTTGGGGTTTTTGGGATCTCCAGAGGCATCAAGGCTGGCTGAGGAGCTGTGGGGGCACAGCAGAGTTGGAATTTCTTGAAAATTCAGGTGCTGTGTGGGGTTTTTGGATGTCCCTTGTGGGGCTATCCAGAGAGGGCTGGACCTGCCTGACCTGTAGGAGAGAGAAGGTTCTGGAATGGAATCCACAACTGGAGATGGGGGGAAGGTTCTGGAATAGGATCCACAGCTGGAGGTGGGGAGAAGGTTCTGCACTGGGATCCATACCTAGATATAGGGGAGAAGGTTCTGGAATGGAATCCACAACTGGAGATGGGGGGAAGGTTCTGGAATGGGATCCACACATAAAGATGGGGGAAAAGGTTCTGGAATGGGATCCCCTTCATGAGAAGGTTCTGAAATGGGATCCACACATAGAGATGTGGGAGAATGTTCTGGAATGGGATCCACAGCTGGAGATGGGGAGAGGTTCTGGAATGGGATCCATACATGGAGGTGGGGGAGAAGATTCTGGCATGGGATCCACAGCTGGAGATGGGGAGAAGCTCCCGAACTGAATCCCCCAGTTGTGTTTGGGCCTTGGGGGTTTGGGGTTTCTCCTGTGGCCCCTTTGCTCCCCTGCAGGATAAAGGGATTTTTCTCCTCATCCTCCCCATCTCTCTGCCACAGCCAGGCATTTCCCACCTTTCCCACCCAGCACATTTCAGCCCCAATGGGGGTGCTGAGGACAGGCAGGGACAGAAAATCATTTTCCTTTTCCCTCCTCATTTGCCTTTCCTGGGGCTCAGGTGCAGCTGGGGGTGGCTTTTGGGGACACAGAGCAAAGCAAAAGCCACTCTGTGTGTGTGAGGGTCAATGATTTCCTCCTAAATGATTAAAATTAATTTAAATATTTAATTTAGTGTCATTAATTACTGCAGGAGAGGAGAGAGCAGTGCTGGGAGGGATTTTGTGGAGCCCGAAGTGCCTTTGGTGGAAGTGAGGAGGGTCCCAGATGGGGAAATTCCAGGGACTGTGTGGTCACAGGAGGTGTTTGGAGCTGGGGGGTGGCTGTGCTGTGCCCTGTGCCCTCACTGTGGCTCTCTGGTGACATTTTCCAGGCCATCATCCACCCCGACACCAACGAGACCATCTTCATGCCTTTCCGAATGTCAGGTACGCTGTGTCTGCCATTCCTCTGGAATCTGGATAAATACTGGGGAGGGGGTTCTCCTCTTTGGGAACTGAATCTTGTCAGCATTTAAACCATGATTAGGAAGGAATTCCAACACCAAAATCCCGTTGCAGGCGAGGAAAATGAGGATCCTAAATTCCACTGTGAGATTTAGTGCTTAATATTTTCGTTTTTCCTTTCCTTTTTCCCCCTTTCCTTTTTCCCCCTTTCCTTTTTCCCCCTTTCCTTTTCCCCCTTTCCTTTTATCCCTTTTCCTTTTATCCCTTTTCCTTTTATCCCTTTTCCTTTTATCCCTTTTCCTTTTCCTTTTCCTTTTCCTTTTCCTTTTCCTTTTCCTCTTTTGTTTCCTTTTTTCCCTTTCCCTTTCCCTTTCCCTTTCCTTTTCCCTTTCCCTTTTTCCTTTTTCTTTTTCTGTTTCCTTTTTACTTTTTCCTTTTTGTTTTAATTTTTCCTTAACCATTCTCCTTTTCCTCTCCCCTTTCCTTTTTCCCCTTTCCTTTTCCCCCTTTCCTTTTTTTCCCTTTTCTTTTTCCCTTTCCTTTCCATCACTATTGGGAGCATTTTAACTTTACATTAAATGGCAAATCTTGCTCTCCACAACTTCAGGGGTGTAAACTCCAGGTCAGCAGCTTGATCCATCCTCACTGGACGAAGAGGAGGGGGCTGGGGGGGTTTATTCCTCAGGAAAGAATGGGATGATCCCTGTTTTTCAATGGTGATGATATCCATTGGCCCCAGCACTGGGATTCCAGGGAGGATCTGTGCCTTAATGAGCTGTTTAATGATTAAAGATTAAATTAAAAGCCCCCTTTGGGGTTTCCTCACCATGCTCAGGTGCCCAGCAGCTTTTCTGGGAATGCCAGGGCAGCCCTGGTGCTTTTCCAGCAGATTTATTGAAATAAACAGGACCTTTCCCATGGGTTTGGGTGCAACATTCTCTGATTTGGGCCCAGGGGAATTGAACAGGATTGGCGTTTGTGCTCAGTGCTTTGGGGGATGCTGCTGAGGGTGAAGGGGGGAGAAGCCAGCACCCTCTGCTCGGCTGCCTTGTCCTGAATTTGTCTCCCAGTTTTTTCTTCCTCTCAGGTCTTTGCCCTTTTTGGCTGTAAATTGGATGCAGGAAGTGCATTCAGTGATATTGGGGAAAGGCTCTGAGACCTCCCCCTGGAAGTCAGGGAGATGAATTATAATTAGCACAGGAATTGGCAGCCACAGCAGGGGGAATGTGAAACGTTTGATTTCTGTGGTGCTCAATAAAACTTGAGGAAAAGACTTGGGAGAGCTGGAAAAGCAAAAATAAAGGATGGGAAAACCAGGAGGGGGCTGCAGTTGTGGGTTGGAGCATCAGGTGGAGCTCCAGGATGTCCCAGGGTGGTGGCATTGAGGGCACCTGGTTGTGCCAGGAGTCCCTAAACTGGGACATTCATTCTAATTAATTCATTTATTTGTCTTTTCCCCCCACAGGTTACATCCCCTTTGGAACCCCCATTGTAAGTATTTGGTTGTGGGCACCAGGAAATGATTCCTGAGCACAATTCTGCTTCAGGAAATGATTCCTGAGCACAACTCTGCACACTCCAGCATCTCATGCCATTCCCACAGCATCCCCACCTTCCCCATTTCCTGTTATTGAGGGGTTTTATCTATTAATGTATTGAGGGTATTTATCTTTTATCTATCAGGTTATTGATGAATTAACCCAACCTCTGTTTGAAGGTATTTATCTATTAATGCATTGAGGGTATTTATCTGTTATTAAGGGGGTTTATCCATTAATATATTGAGGTTATTTACCTACATTTTATGATGTTATTTAGGAATGAACACAACCTCTGAGGTTATTTATTTATCTATTATTGAGGTTATTTTTCTATCAATATACTTATCTGTTATCTAATATTATATATTATATCTATTGAGATTATTGATTAATTAATCCAACCCTTATTCAAGGTAATTTATCTATTATCAAGGTTATTTATTTTTTAATATATTGAGATTACTTATCTGTTATCTATCAGGTTATTGATGAACTAACCCAGCCTCTGTTTGAGGTTATTTATCTACTATTGAGGTTATTTATTTATTCATACAGAGAGGTTATCTTGTATTAAATATCAGGTTACTGATTAATTAATCCAGCCTCTGTTTGAGGTTAATCTATTATCAAGGTTATTTCTCTATCAATATATTGAGGTTCTTTATCTATTATCTATCAGGTTATTGATGAATCAATCCAACCCCTATTTGAGGTTATTTATCTATTACTGAAGTTATTTTTCTATCACTATATTGAGGTTATTTTTTATTAAATATCAGATTACTGATGAATTAACCCAGCCTCTATTTGAGGTTGATTGCCTACTATTGAGGTTATTTATTTATTCATATATTGAGGTTATTTATCTGTTATCTATCTTGTTATTGATGAATTAATCCAACCTCTGTTTGAGGTTATTTGTCTGCTATTGAAGTTATTTATTTATTCATATAGAAAGTTTATTTATCTGTTATCTATCATGTTACTGATGTATTAACCCAATGTATTTTTGAGGTTATTTAGTTGCTGTTGAGGTTATTTATTTATTCATATGGAGAGGTTATTTTGTATTAAATATCATGTTATTATTAATTAATCCAGCCTCTATTTGAGGTTATTTATCCATTTTAAATTGTTCCCATAACCTCCTTCAGCACCTTCATCTTTCCCTCTGCAAAGCTGAACTCATTGCTGGCAAAATGCAACTCCTGCAACTCTCAGATTCCATTTTTGGACACTTTTATTTTGCATTTCTGTGGTTTAAGGGTCTTTTCCCAATGTGAGGAGCTCCAGCTCAGTCAGGCAGTGCTGCGTGCTCTCATTTGGGTTAATTAATCCAAAGATGAAGAGGAAGGGGGAAAGATGAAGGTGCTGAAGGAAGTTGTGGGAATGATTTTAAATGGATAAATCACCTCAAACAGAGGCTGGGTTAATTCATCAATAACCTGATATTTAATACAAAATAACCTCTCCATATGAATAAATAAATAACCTCAATAGTAGATAATTAAACAGAGGCTGGGTTAATTCATAATAACCTGATAGATAATAAAAAATAACCTCTCCATATGAATAAATAAATAACCTCGATAGTAGATATATAACCTCAAACAGAGGTTGGGTTAATTGATCAATAACCTGGTATTTAATACAAAATAACCTCAGTGTATTAATAGATAAATAACCTTGATAGCAGATAAATAACCTCAAACAGAGGTTGGGTTAATTGATCAATAACCTGATGTTTAATACAAAATAACCTCAATATATTGATAGATAAATAACCTTGAATGAAATTGGGTTAATTCACCTCCTGAGGCTGTGCCTGAGGGTGATTTCTCCTTGTTTTGGGGAATTTTGGGAGTGTTTGGGTGCTCTCCATGGCCAAAGGCAGAAGGGAGAGAATCCTGCCTGTTCTCCTGCTGAATTGTCACCTCACCCAAACAGGAATGCTTAATTTAGCCCAGTTTTGTGGGAAACTGAGGCACACTTTGCCCCAAAAAATTGGAGTCAAGAGGCATTTTATCCTCAAAGCCACCAGCTCCTGGTTCAGCTTCTTAGTCCATAAAAATGGTCGAAGGAGCAAAAATAGACTAAATTAAATCTCCTTAAACCCAGGGGTGCTCTAGGCCTGGCCTAGGCCCCAAGGAGGGGCTCAGCAGGGCTGCTGCTGTTTGTTGTGGTGGGCAAAGCCTCGGTGGGAACTTTGTGTGGGGCATTTTAAAAGAAAAGGTTAAACAAAAACGAGTTAACGATCAAATTGACAATGAAATCGGCCCCAATCCAGAGCTGTCAGAGGAGCCGAGAGCTGTCAGATGAGCCCAATTTCAGGAGCTGTAAAGGATAAACTGGAACCTCTTGTCATTTAGAAAAAAAAAAAAACCCAAACGTTTCAAATGTTAAAATTAAAATGTAACATTTATGCCAATCGATCTGTGAAATTTAGTGACAAAATTGGCAGCCTGCTCCAGCATAAAAACAGTTTGAGTCTTCTATTCCACAAAGGGGGATGGGATTTCCTCAAGAGAGGCTCGGGCTGGGCCGTCCTTGTCCCCAGGGAGGGTTTGTGCCTGTCCCCAGGTGGGATTTGGGGTCAGCCTGACGCCCCGGGCCGTGAGCGGGGTGGGGATGAGCAGTTTAGGGCCATCCCCCTCCCCGGGGTGTTTCCCTGCAGAATAATCCACTCTGGGGTAGCTCATTGTGAAGGGGATTAGGGCTTTGGGGGAATAATGGGATCTGGGCAGCAGCTCCCCTGACACCTCCAAATCCCAAATCCCGGCAATGTTCCCTCTCCCCGTGGCCTTGCCCTGGGTTTGGCCTCTCCATCCTTTTGGGGTTTGCGGCTGACCCCACAGCAGAGGCACAGCCTGGGCTCTGTGTGTGAGTGTTCAGGGTTTGGCTTTGCTCTTTTTTCCCCATTTCCAGCCCAGACTTGGGGCTGGTCCCACAGCAGAGGCACAGCCTGGACTGTGTGTGAGTGTGCAGCTTTGACTTTGCCCTTTTCCCATTTCCAACCTGGGTTTGGGGCTGGCCCCACAGCAGAGGGACAGCCTGGGCTGTGTGAGTGTGCAGCTTTGGCTTTGCCTTTTTCCCATTTCCAGCCCAGATTTGGGGCTGACCCCACAACAGAAGGACAGCCTGGGCTCTGGGTGAGTGTTCAGTGTTTGGCTTTGCCCTTTTCCCCATGTCCAGCCTGGGTTTGGGGCTGACCCCTCTGCAGAGGGGTCTGTGTGAATGTGCAGCTTTGGTTTTGCCCTTTTTTCCCTATTTCCAGCCTAGATTTGGGGCTGACCCCACAGCAGAGGGAACAGCCTGAGCTCTGGGTGACTGTACAGGGTTTGGCTTTGCTCTTTTCCCATTTCCAGCCTGGATTTGGGGCTGACCCCACGGCAGAGGGGTTTGTGTGAGTGTGCAGGGTTTGGATTTGCCCTTTTTTCCCCATTTCCAGCCCAGATTGGGGGCTAACCCCACAGGAGAGGGGACAGCCTGGGCTCTGGGTGAATGTTCAGCTTTGGCTTTGCCTTTTTCCCATTTCCAGCCCAGAAGGGAGAGGATCCAGCCCCTGGAATTCTTTCTCTGCAAAGCAACTGCTGGGCTGGAGCCTCATCCCCAGGCTGCTGTTTCCTCTTTGAGGGAAGATTTATCCACCTTTAGGAAATTCAGCTCAAACTCGACCTTGAGGGCAGAGTGCTGCTGCCACCACAACTCTCAGCCCCTGATTTCCCCTAGCCATGCAAAATCGGGGTCTGGGTGAGGTTTTAGGGAACCCCTGAGGACCCAGGTGGGAATTTGGGGCTGCAGGTGGCTGTCCCACCTTAGGCAGGATTTGGGGTTGGAGCTGGAGCTGCTCAGAGCTCCCTGATGTCCACGGGATGGCTTTGGGGGCCACCAAGGGCCCTTCACACCTGATCACCAATTAAATTCTGTCGCTGACACTTCGCCAGTGTTTAGGAGCTCTTTTTTTTATATATATTTTGTTTTCCTTCTTAGTTATTTTTTCCCCTGACAGTAATTAAAAGTGAAATTGTACATTTCTTGACAGACTCTTGCACATATGGAGAGTTTGCATTTAAACGTGCCTCTTTCAGTCATACAGATTTTGGGTGCTCTTTTTTTTCTTTATTTATTTATTTTTCCCCGCCGGAATTTTCCCCCGGCGCTCAGCCCCAGCCTCTGCCTGGCCCTGCTCCTTCCCCAGTCTCTTCCTCCCGCTGGTTTGGGGAGCACCAGGGGCTCAGGGTTGGATTTGGGGTTAGGGTGGGCTTCGTTTGGGGCCGCGTTAATTAATGCCGAGCTCCGCGTGGGGGGAACAGAGCCGTAAATTAGTGGGAGCTGGCTCGGGGCCAGGGAACAAAGTCCCTGCAACTCCATGAGAGTGGGAGGAAAAGCAGGAGGAGGAGGAGGAGAAGGGAGAGGGGATGGGAAGGGAGCGAGGCCGCCCAAGCCCCGGCCCCTTTTGTTCGGTGCCGTTTGAGACGTTCCCTCCATCCCTGGGGATGGCCCCAGCTCACCCCTGGGAGGGCAGAATTCCATCCCATCCCAAATTCCTGGGAATGAGCTGGGAGGACAGGACTCCATCCCATCCCTTCCCAGATTCCTGGGAATGAGCTGGAAGTACAAGACTCCATCCCATCCCTTCCCAGATTCCTGGGAATGAGCTGGGAGGATAGGACTCCATCCAATCCCTTCCCAGATTCCTGGGAATGAGCTGGGATGAGGCTCTGGGGAAGGTCTGAGGATAGGGATGAGCTCCCAGCATTTGGAGTGAATGGATGGAGTTAAAGAGTTGCTCAGCCTTTGAATTCCGTGGGGTTTTGCAGGCAGGAAACACCTCCAGAAATGTGGGGAGCTCAGGGCACAGGGAGGGAGGCAGGGATGGCAGGGCTGTCATATCTGGCTGGGAATTCTTTGTCCTGGCTGTTTGTGGGGCTGGTCCTTGGGGTCCCCTTGTCTGCATCCTTTTACTCTTCTTCAGCTTCTTGTGGCCTAAACCAGGAAAAAATGGCCCTAAAGCAGGAAAAATGGCCTGGAACCAGGAAATGTGGCCATAAAACAAGAAAAAAAAAATGCCCTAAAGTAGGAAACATGGCCCTAAAACAAGAAAATCCACATTAAACCAGGAAAAATGACCCTAAAACAGGAAAAAAATTGCCCTAAACCAGTAAAAAATGGCCCTAAACCAAGAAAAATGTCCCTAAAGCAGGGAAGATGGTCCTAAGAAAAGAAAAACTGCCTTAGAGCAGGAAAATGGTCCTAAAAACTGTTTGAAAGCAGGAAAAATGACCCTAAAACAAGAAAAAAACTGCTTTAAACCAGGAAGGCTGGCCCTGAGGCAGGTATTTGGTGTGTCAGGGATGGGATTTGCAGAGCTGTGTCCCTGTGGTGCTGTCAGAAAGGGCCCAAGGACACCCCAGGCCCAGGACACACCTGTGTGGCCTCAGGTGCTGCCAGGAGTGACCTTGCACAGCCTCTGGTGTCCCAGTGCAGGCCCCAGCAGGGAACATCTGGCCAGATGTGCTGGGCTGGGCTGCCCCGAGCCTTGGGGGGACAGTGACACATCAAAAAAGATTAATTAATTAAAATAAATTTAATTAAAATAAACCCCAGGCTCCCAAACAGGAGCAAAGTGCTCCCAGGTGGTTCTGCTGCCCTCAGATTCCAGTGGGATTTTTTCCTGGTGCCCCAAAGAGGGAATGTGCCAAAGGAAAATGAGAACCCTCCACTCACTGCCAGTAGTGACAGCTTTGAACTCTTGCCTCCATGCAGGGTTTGTGTTCCCCTCCAGAAACACCTGGATTAGGGAATTCTTTGGGTTTCCATGGGGTCTTTGGGCACTGCCAGCTGCCAGCGGTTTTTCAGGGTGTATCATGAGCAGGTGATTATCAATTGTGATAATTAAAGGTGCAGAGCTTTCAGGGGCTCAGTGACATCAGCCAGTTCCACCCCTGGAAAACAGAGACAGGAGGCTGATAATGACTGGGATGACAAAAATAACAGGAATGAAATAGAGCCAGAAATGAGGATAATTTATTCAAGTCCCTGGAAATCAGCTTGGCTGTTTGCATGCCTGGAGAAGCACGGAGAGCAAAGCAGGGATGCTTTAATAATGAGAGAATCTCTCCTCTTGCAGGTTGTTGGTCTCCTCCTGCCCAACCAGACCCTGGCCTCCACTGTGTTTTGGCAGGTGAGGCTCCTTGGGTAAGGGTGGGAGTGTGGGGAGGTGTCTTGGTTTGAAAAGCCAGGTGTCTGCTGAGAAGGCAGGAACCTCCCTCGAAATGGAAAATGTAAATCCCTTCCCTACAAATTATTATAATTTTGAAATTTGGGGGCTCTCAGGGAAATATATAGGAAATAGGAATAACAGTTCTTTGCTAGGAGAAAATTAAAAATACAAATTCAGTAGTACAAAACAAACCCCTGCCAGAGTCAGAGCAGGCCCTGTGACCCTGTGTATCAGGGGGGTGTCCCAGCCCCATCCCATGGGGGCTCAGCCCTCCTGCAGTGCCAGCTGTGGCTCTGCTGCAGCAGGGATCCTGCACAAGGGGGGAGTTTTCCTCTGCAGCTCCAGGGCTGCTGGAGATGGGCCTGGGCTCCCTCTGGCAATGCAGGGCAGCAGAAAGCTGCTCCTCTGGGAATGCAGTGGGCAAAGGCTGCTGTGGTGTCCCAAACCTCAGATTGGATCCAGGTAGGAACGCTTGGCTCCTCCCCTGGGCAGAGCGTCTCCCTATGGGATGGTGGAATTTGATCAGCCATGCAGGGACAGTCACTGGCCATGGACAGCAGATAATTAATAATTAATGGCCCATGAACAGCAGATAATTAATAATTAATGGCCCATTAACAGAAGAGATCTCCTGGAGGGAGGATTGGCTGTGGAAGAGATGAAGAAAACTGCCCCATGAGCAGCAGATACCTGCCCCAGCTCTGACAGGTGGCAATAGAATACACACTTATCTTACATCCCAGGACAGGAGGGAAGAGCTGGGTTCTGCCCAGAGGACAGACTGCTGCTGTGGCTGTCCCTCCTGGCCGTGCTGTAGGGACAGGATGTGCCTGGATCCATTCAGGGAAAGGCCTGCCAGGGGCTGGAAACAAACCTGGGCTCCCCTTTTCATCCCACACCTTCCTGTGCCATGGCAAGGAAGAGGCAGAGCAGGCCAGAAGCAAAAATCAGATTTTGGAGCCATTTTGTCTGGGTGTCAATGGCACATCCATGGAGGGGTTGGCCCTAAACTTACCCATCTGCCTTTGGGAGGATGAGGAGCTGGGATTTTCCTTGGGGAAGGATGTTGGAAGGGCTGGGGATGATGGGAGGCCCTGTTGCAGGGAATTTTGGGAATAGGTGTGCATGGCAAAGCCCAGGACTCCTGCACTGAGTCTGCTACAGGAACTCTGGGGGAAAACAATCTGTGTGTAGGGAGGTGCTGGTGTGATTTCCCGTTCACATTCTGGGAATTAAGAGTAAGGGGAGGAAGCAGGCACGGGAAGGAGAGCTCCATAGTAAACACACCACGAGTGTGATTCCGTCGCCAGCTGAAACCAAGGAACGAGTTATTTTCAGCCTCCTTTCTGTGGCAAATGTCTTTTTATTGTCTGCACTGAGAGTGGGGATGGAGCTGTGCAGTCAGGAAGGCTCAGAGCAGAGTGGGATCTGCTGGGAGCACAGCAGGACAGCCCTGCCATGAGTTTGGGCTCTGCTGGGTTTGACTAGGAGCTGTCCCACAGGAGGAGGGGCTGGGGACATCCTGGGTCACTCAGGGCTTCGAAGGCCACTCACCTGCCCTGTTTAGGGACGTCTGGGATGGAATCCCAGACTGGTTTGGGTGGGAAGGGATCTCAAATGCCATCTCATTCCACCCCAGGTGAGCAGGGACACTTCCCACCATCCCAGGGTGCTCCAAGCCCTGTCCAGCCTGGCCTTGGACACTTCCAGGGATTCAGGGGCAGCCCCAAGTGCTCTGTTCCAGCCAGTTTAATGCCATGTGTGTCCATAAGCTGGGCTATCTGCTCATCTCCTGCTCCTCAGAAGCCTCCTGTGACCCTCTGGGAGCCTGTGGAGCTCAGGAAGGGCCTGCTGGAATGGCACTGCTGCATCCTGACTGCACATGGGCTTGGCCAGGACACCAGGAGGAATTTCTTCACATTAAGGGAGACTGGATATTCGAAGGGGCTGTCCAGGGAAGTTTGCAGTCCCCATCCCTGGAGATGTCCAAGGAAGGCCTGGACATGGCACTCAGTGCTCTGGGCTGCGGACAAGAGGGAAATGGGCACAGCTTGGGCTTGGTGACCTTGGAGGGATTTTCCAGCCTCAATGAACCTGGGATTCTGTGGGATTAAAACCCAACAGCAGTGGGCGAGATGGGACCAGGAGTTGCCCATCCAAGGAAGCAGAGCTGCCCTTGGGACACTGGATACCTTGGAATTCCCATCCCTCCATTTAAAGGGCATAAAATCACACCTAGACCCTGCACCAGTGAGGTGCTGTGCTGGGAGCAGTCCAAGGGCAGATGATTTCACTCAGAACTCCCAGAAGGTCAGATTCTGTTTGGTTTGTGCTGATTTTGTCTCTCTGTCCTGCAGTGGTTGAACCAGAGCCACAACGCGTGTGTGAACTATGCAAACCGCAATGCGAGCAAGGTGAGCCAGCTCTCACTGCCAGGGGGTGACAAACACCCCTGGATCCTGATTCCAGGGTGAGGGTGACAGTGACAAACCTCTCTGATTCCTGACTTCAGATAGTGCGGGTGGCCATGACAAACCTCCCTGGGCCCTGACTCCAGGGCAGTCAGAGTGGCTGTGACAAACCTCCCTGGGCCCTGACTCCAGATAGTAAGGGTGGCTGACAAACCTCTCTGGTTCCTGATTTCAGGGCAATGAGGGTGACCATGGCAAACCTCTCTGGGCCCTGATTTCAGGGACTGAGGGTGACCATGACAAACTCTCTGGTTCTTGATTTCAGGGTGAGGGTGACCATGACAAACCTCTCTGGGCCCTGATTTCAGGGTGAGGGTGACCATGACAAACCTCTCTGGGCCCTGACTCCAGGGTGAGGGTGGCTGTGACAAACCTCTCTAGTTCCTGACTCCAGAGCAGTGAGGATGATCATGACAAACCTTTCTGGGCCCTGACTTTGGGGTGAGGGTGGCTGACAAACCTCCCTAGTTCCTGACTCCAGGGCAGCAAGGGTGGTCATGACAAAACTCCCTGGGTTCTGATTTCATGGTGAGGGTGGCCATGACAAACCTCTCTGGGGCCTGATTCCAGGGACTGAGGGTGACTGTGACAAATCTTCCTGGTCTTTGACTTCAGGGACTGAAGGTGGCCATGACAAACCTCTCTGGTTCCTGATTTCATGGTGAAGGTCGCTGACAAACCTCTCTGGTTCCTGACTCCAGGGACTGAGGGTGGTGAAAATGAAAAAGAGCAGGTTCAATGGAGTTGCCCAAAAAGAACTTTAATAATGGAATGAAAAACAACAAACGTGGAGAAGTCGAGCACAGTACGAGGGGCAGGATCCAAAGACCTGAGACAAAGGGGAAGCAACAATATATACACTTGGGGGTGGAACATTCTGGAACTATAACCATATAGGGGAAACAAGTAACCAATAGGGGAGCAGAATTTAGTGTAACATACAGGGGATACATAACAGGGCATAGCCAATAGGGGAGCAGGACTTGGACAGCTTAGCATAACAACACCAAAGGTTTGTGGGAGAACTCACAAGCTCACCCTAAGTTAAACAAGTGATTCCCAGGGCTTAAAATTCATGCCTGGTTCTTTTGGGGTAAAATCTGGCTGACTTTGAGTTGCAGCTGTGCCAATTCCTACACACAGCCATGAGGCAGCTGTAGGCCTGCCCTGGGGCATTCCCACATAGAAACAGCAATCCTGCCTTTTCCCTGGCCATGAAACCTCTGGAGCGACCATGGAACCTCTGGGGTGCCCACTGGGGGATTTCTAGACTGGCCACTGTCCCGTGTTTAAACTCAGTGTAACCAGCACAAGGGTCTTGGAATCACTGCAGGCACAGAAATGAGGCTGAGGGCTTCAGAGCTGAACCAGTCCATGGTCCCAGCTGGTCTGGACTGGTTTAACTGGGAAAAAGCACAGAGCAGAACAGTGCCTGGGTTGGGGGAGCAGGAGGAAGCTCCATGATCCCATCTCCCAGGGGTTTTGTCCGTGCTGGTGGCAGTGGGAAGTGCTGGGGCTGTCCCTGGGAAATTCTGGGGCTGTCCCTGCTCCATCCTTGGTGGAGCTGTCCCTGCTCCATCCTTGGTGGGCTGTTCCTGCTCCATCCTTGGTGGGGTTGTCCCTGCTCCATCCTTGGTGATGCTGTCCCTGCTCTGTCCTTGGTGGGGCTGTCCCTGCTCCATCCTTGGTGGGGCTCTCCCTGGAAAGTGCTGGGGCTGTCCCTGCTCCTTTCCTTCTCCTCAGCCTCCATTCATCCTGTCTTGGGATGTGGGAAGCTGAGCTGGAATCCATCCAGCTCACTGAGAGAACATTTCACAGATGAAATATTGACTGTGGCGAGTTTGGGGTTCAGCACTCCAGGGTAGAAATGCTAATTTGGTAGCATTTGCTGAATTTCACTCACATCCTTCCTTTGAGCTGCTATTATTATAATTTTCTGATGCCAATTAATTTTCCATTCCCTGTGACCTTGCTCAGGAGGCCACGATTTCCTCGCTTTTGCCTCTTGGGATGACAGCCCATGTGTCACAGAACAATATGACAAAATTAAACCTGTCTCTGCTCTGAAACAAATACACCAAAACCAAAACAAACAAACAAAAAAAAAAAGGGGGGGAAAAAGGGTTGAATATTAATAACCAGAAGTTTGTTTATTGAAAATATGTTTTGTTTTTCTTTCCAAAGCCTTCTCCGACATCCAAGTTCATCCAGGGCTACTTGGGAGCTGTCATAAGTGCTGTCTCAATAGCAGTGGGTAACTCTTTATATCTCTGGATTTCATGACTAAGGAGCTGCTTGGGAGATGTTTTTTGGATTGTTGAGCATGTTGATGTGTTTTAATTGACTTAACTCTGTTTTGATAACCAGCAAATGCTGTCACCTGGGGTGTGGCTGGCCCTGCATGCCCGAGCTTTGCAGCAGAACCAGAACCCAGCCCCTCCTGCGCTGTGCCTTGGCTGCTCTGTGAACTCCCACTCTCCCTCATGCATTAATTGGTGGGGAATTCATTAGCCAGGCTAATTTAGAGACCTCGAGGCTGCAGGGCCCTGGGTGGCAGGAGAGGAGAGGCAGAGTTCTGGAATTTTCCACTAGGGATGGAATTACATCTTCCCCTGTGGATGTGTTCCAAGCTGGAGCTGGAGTTTAGGTCATGATGTGGAATCCTGGAATGGTTTGGGTGGGAAGGGACCTCAAATCCCACCCAGTGCCACCCCTGCCATGGCAGGGACACCTCCCACTGTCCCAGGGTGCTCCTAATGTCCAACCTGGCCTTGGGCACTGCCAGGGATCCAGGGGCAGCCACAGCAAATCTGGCAATTCCAGCCCAGCCCCTGCCCACCCTCCCAGCCAGCAATTCCTTGCCAAGATCCCAGCCCAATCTCCCCCTTCCCAGTGGGAGCCATTCCCTGGCTCCTGTCCCTGCAGGCCTTGTCCCCAGTCCCTCTCCACCTCTCCTGGAGCCTCTTTAGGGACGTTTAGGATTTCCTGGAATTTTCCCTTCTCTGGGTGAACATTCCCAGTTCTCCCAGCCTGGCTCCAGCCCTGCAGCAGCTCTGGGGCCTCCTCTGCAGTTCTGTGTGAAATAATCACAGATTATAAAGCTCCTGTGAGAGAAGCTTTTAGCATTCTTAAAATCAAGCTCTTGTGGCTTTTAATACATTCCCAGGAGCACAGGTTGACATCAGGAGCAGGATCAGCTCTTCCCAAAGGGGCAGGAAAGTTTGGAGGAGCAACTTGGGAAAGTTATTCCTTACACTGGGGTTTCAAATAAGCCCCAAACTGAGTGGTTGTACCTTTTCCTTTGGAGCATTAAAGATCCCACAGCAGTTGGTATTTTCCCCTCTGGCCAAGACATTTCCCCATTTTTTCAGGTCACAGAGAATTTGCTCTTTGTGCAGCTGCCCGACCGTTTTCCAAAGTGTGTGGAGTTGTTGAAGTGCCTCGAGGTTTTGAGGGAAAACTCCATTTTGCTGGGTACCCTTGTGCAGGATGGTTTGCCATGTCTCAGTGTGTGTGCTGGGCACTGCTGCTCCTGTCCCCTCTGCTGTCCCTTCCTGCTCACAACCCAGCCTGGCTCACCTGAGCTGAAAACCCAGCCTGGCTCACCTGGGCTGAAAACCCAGCCTGGCTCACCTGGGCTCCTGGACTGGCTCACCTGAGCTGAAAACCCAGCCTGGCTCATCTGAGCTCCTGGACTGGCTCACCTGAGCTCAAAACCCAGCCTGGCTCACCTGAGTTCCCACCTCCTCACCCAGGAGCTGTGCTCACTTTTCCAGCTCAACTTTAACCCTAATCTCCATCCTAACAACCTCAATGCTTTGGTTTTCCATCCACAGCTTCCTGGGGAAGCATAGGATGGTTTTCCTGAGCTCCTCAGTGCTTAGGCCAGCATTTTTGTCACCTTGTGAGTCCCTGAGGTGACAGTCCCCAGCTGGACGTGCTGCTGCCCCTCACACCCCAGCACGCTGTGGTGCTGCTGATCCGGTGGTTTTGGCATTAATGCTCCTCTCCCTCTTGGAACAGGGGCAGATTAGAGGGGCAGGACACACGGACAAGGATCTTGGCAGAGCTTTGTCCCCCGAGCAGCTGGGAGGCTTTGGTAAGGACCCCGTGGGTGTGGAGGTGTCCGTACTGCAGGGCTGTGCAGGGCTTGGGGAGCTGGAATCCCTTGGGCTGCTCAGAGCCTGCAGGGCAGCTCCAGAGGGCAGAAGGGACCTTGGGGTGCTGTGGGAAACACCCCTGTGCAAAGAGGTGTGAGAAGCTCCCTGAGATGTGCAGGGAATAAAATTGGGGAGTTTCAGCCTGGTGCAAGCAGAGATCTCCCTGCAGGGGGGAGCTGCTGCCTCCTGGGCGGTGCCACCCTGTTCCCCAGGCTGGCATCTCACCAGGATGCCCTGGATGTGTGGAACAGTGCTGGCTCTGAGCTGGGGTGCTCAAGGGGTCAAAACAGTGCCACAGGGACAGGCAGGAGCTTTCTGTGGGGCCGTGGATGGTCCAGGGTGGAGAAGGGCAAAAACCTTCTGGGGTTCTCCTTCCTGATGTTTGGGAGGTTTTCTTCCACATGGAGCAGGAAGGGCAAAAACCTTCAGGGATTCTTCTATCCTGATGTTGGGAGGAGATTTTCTTCCACATGAAATATGAAGGGCAGCGGCCTTTAGAGGTTCTCCTTCCAGATGTTGGGAGCTTTTCCTCCATGTGGAGCATGAAGCGCAAAAACCTTCACAGCTTCTTCTCTTTCCTGATGTTGGAAGAAGCTTTTCCTCCACATGAAATATGAAGGGCAAAAACCTTTAGAGGTTCTTCTGTCCTGATGTTGGAAGGAGGTTTTCCTCCACATGGACTATGAAGGGCAGCAGCCTTTAGAGGTAGTTCTCCTTTTGGATGTTGGGATGTTTTTCTCCACATGGAGCATGAGGGGCAAAAACCTTCAGGGGTTCTTCTTCTATCCTGATGTTGGAAGGAGCTTCTCCTCCACATGAAATGTGAAGGGTAGCAGCCTTTAGAGGTTCTTCTTTTGGATGCTGGAATATTTTTCCCCACGTGGAGCATGGAGGGCAAAAACCTTCAGGGATTTTTCTTCTATCATGATGTTGGAATGAGCTTTTCCTCCACGTGGAGCATGAAGGGCAAAAATCTTCTTGGGTTCTTCTCCTTCCTGATGCTTGGGAGGTTTTCTTCCACTTGGAGCTGAAGGGCAAAAACCTTCAGGGGTTCTTCTCCCTCATGTTGGGATGTTTTTCTGCACGTGGAGCAGGAAGGGCAAAAACCTTCAGGGGTTCTTCTTCCTGATGTTGGAAGGAGATTTTCTTCCATGTGAAATATGAAGGGCAGCAGCTTTTAGAGGTTCTCTTTCCAGATGTTGGGAGCTTTTCCTCCACCTGAACCATGAATGGCAGCAGCCTCTAGTGGTTCTTCTCCTTCCGTATGTTGGAAGCTTTTCCTCCATGTAGAGCTGAAGGGCAAAAACCTTCAGGAGTTCTTCTTCTATCATGATGTTGGAATGAGCTTTTCCTCCACATGGACCATGGAGAACAGCAGCCTTTAGAGGTTCTTCTCCTTTTGGATATTGGGATGTTTTCTTCCACACGGAGAATGAAAGGCAAAAACCTTCAGGGGTTCTTCTATCCTGATGTTGGAAGCTTTTCCTCCACGTGAAGGGCAAAAACTTTCTTGGGTTCTTCTCCTTCCTGATGTTGGAAGGAGGTTTTTCTCCATGTGAAATATGAAGGGCAGCAGTCTTTAGAGGTTCTTCTCCTTCTGGATGTTGGGATGTTTTTCTCTATGTGGAGCAGGAAGGGCAAAAACCTTTAGGGGTTCTTCTCCTTCCTGATGTTGGATGTTTTCTTCCATGTGGAGCAGGAAGGGTAAAAAACCTTCAGGGGTTCTTCTATCATGATGTTGGAGGGAGGTTTTCCCTCACATGAACCATGAAGGGCAGCAGCCTTTAGTGGTTCTTCTCCTTCTGTATGTTGGAAGCTTTTCCTCCGTGGCAAACCTGAAGGGCAAAAACCTTCGGGGGTTCTTCTATCGTGATGTTGGGAGGAGGTTTTCCTCCATGTGAAACATGAAGGGTAGCAGCTTTTAAAGGTTCTTCTCCTCTCTGATGTTGGAAGAAAACCTTCCCAGCAGAGCAGGGATGGCACAGGAGGTGTGCAGTGAGGTTTCTGTGTCCCCACAGACATCCCAGCTGGAAACACTCCTGAAGTTGTGGAATGCTGAAAGCCCTCACAGCTCCCAGCAGCCTGGAGAAAGCCCTGCCCAGCAGGGAGGCTCTGGGATGTAGGCTCAGTCACTGGGGGGAGACCCTTCCCTGTGTGCAGGTGGAAAAGGGCCTGGAGAAGCCCAGAGAGGACAGAGCAGTGAATTTGTGCTGCGCCTCACCCTCTGTGTCCTCACAGCAGGGACAAGCACACTGCTCCATCAGAGCTGGGTTTGGCCTCATTGTCCTGCAGTTAAATGGGAAACCTTTGCAAATATCCTGATTTTCTTCCCTTTTTAGAGAGAGGAATTGCTACAACTCCTGATTTCCAGCCCTACAGGGTGAATTTGGGGAGGAATCAATATTCTTTTATTCCACATTTTTCTCCCCATATTTCCTTTTCTCTCCAACTACTCCCATCCCAACCAAGTCACAGCACAGATCTGTGCCAGGTCCAGGATTTCATCCCTTCTCCTGTGCATGACTGAGGTGAAGGAACCACTTGAAATAAGGCTAGGAGAGGTGTTTGGGTTGGAACAGATCCCAAATCCCAAATCCCAAATCCCATCCCACCCCATCCATGGCAGGGACACCTCCCACTGTCCCAGGTGCTCCCAGCCCCAATGTCCAACCTGGCCTTGGACATTCCAGGCATCCAGGGGCAGCCACAGCTGCTCTGGAAATTCCATCCTCTAACATCTCCCTTTCTCTTTCTATGACTGTAATTTATTTTTATCCCACTTTCCCCCCACCAGCCTCTTTCCTGCCTTTTCTTTTGCTCCCTCATTTTATTCTGTTCTGAAGAGTGATAATGTAATTTTTTCCCCAAACAATTGAATGGATTCCTGGGATCAGGCTCCAATTCCTGATATCTGGCTGCTGTTCATGCTGGTGGTGCATGAAGTGCAATTAACACCAGCTGGTTTTCCTAAACAAGGCAAACAAAGGCAGGGAGAAGTAAAAAGACTTGAGAGAGACCAAATGTATTTGAAATGTTTGGAATTTTTTATTCCCCCTGTATTCCAGTGCCAAGAGCTGCACAGATCAGGGGGGCTGTGATGAGACAGAAACTCTTTCCAGCTGACACACACACTCTTACTCTGCTATTTTTCACACTTTTAGGAGATTAAAAAAGCTGCATGAAGCTGATTTTATTGGCAACAATTGCTTTTTGGATATTATAATTTTATATAGATAATAATTATTTATAACAACTTTATTATTTCTATGTGGAAGTAGGTTTCTTCTGCCCAGGGAAATTGGGCAATCCCTGGAAGAGTCCAAGGGCAGCTTGGAGCACCCTGGCCCAGGGGAAGGTGAGGGGTGCATGAGAGGGGATTTAAGGCCCTTCCAACCCAACCCATTACAGGATTTTCTGATTCCTAATTCCAGATCCCAGCTCCATTTGCTCTGGCACTGCTGATCCCTTTTGGTGCTGGCTCAGCTTTTCAGGACTTAGATCAAACTTCTCTTTGGGTGAGAAGTGACTCCTGGGGCTGTGCTGAAAGGTCTGAATTAAATCAGCCAAGGACCATGAGCAACCATTGCCTGTTTCCTGCATTTTCACTGCTGCTGGGACCTTTGGATTGGTAACTGGTGGAGTTAACCCCTCTGGAACCCTCTGGAGTCATTTTCTGGGTCCCTCTGGACCTTCTCCTTGAAGCATCTCCCAATTTTTCTGTGGGATTGGAGCTTTCTCCATCAGCTTTTCAATTTCCCTGATCCAGTTCCGCCAAGAGCAACTCCAAATCCTGCAATCCAAATCCTTCCTTTTCCAGCAATCCCATTCCTTCCCTTTCCATCAATCCCATTTCTTCCCTTTCCAGCAATTCCATTTCTTCCCATTCCATCAATCCCATTCCATCCCTTTCCATCAATCCCAGTCCTTCTCTTTCCAGCAGTCCCATTCCTTCCTTTTCCATCAATCCCACTCCTTCCCATGTCAGCAATCCCACTCCTTCCCTTTCCAGCAATCTCATTTCTCCCCTTTCCTGCAACCCCATCCCTACTTTACCCATTCCAGCAATCCCAATCCTTCCCATCCCAGCAATCCCAATCCTTTCCAGCAATTCCATTCCTTTCCACACCATCAATCTCATTCCTTCCTATTCCATCAATCCCATTCCTTCCCTTTCCATCAATCCCATTCCATCCCATGTCAGCAACCCCATTTCTTCCCTTTCCATTAGTCCCATTCCATCTCTTTCCAGCACTCCCACTCCTCCCCGTGCCGTGGGGCTGCTCCTCCTTCCCCGCTCGTTCACGCTGACCTCTCACACATCATTTCTCGCTCTCCTCTCCAGGTGGAGGTGCCCCTGTGGATTTTTCCAATCCTCTCCTTGTTCCCGATAATTGTCTGCGAGGCTGCGCTGACAGCCTGTGAATGGGGTGTGATGTCCATAATCAGCCGGGAGAGCTGGAGCCCTCCCACCGCCTCGGCTCTGTCCTGCTCGGACAGGAGACACTCGGGGGCTGGAAAAGTCGGGAGAGGGGATGGAGCGTGGCCTGGCTCCCTCCTCCATGGGAGAACCGGGAAAATCCCAGGGGATCCGAGGAGCTGGTGATCAACTTCTGTTTTAAATGAAGTTTAAGTTTGAAATGAAGCAGTGCTTGGCTCTAAAGTCTGCATCTCTCTGCTGTTCCTGCACATCCCTTTCCCTGTTCATTCTCAGACCCCAAAGGGAGTGGTTGGATCTCTCAGACTGAAACTCAGCCTGGCAGTTCCTCCATGGAGCCCCGAAATTGCTGGATCTGAGCGGCCATTCCCAAAGGCACAACCTTGTGGGGGACAAGGACATGGGGCTCTCTGGGATTGCTCCCAGTGTCCATCATCACCCTGTCCCTGGAGTCAGGAGCACCTGGCACCTGCAGGGTGCTGCCAGGCCCATCCCTGGGAGTGTCCCAGGCCAGGCTGGAAGGGCTTGGAGCAGCCTGTGATGGTGGAAGGTGTCCAAGGCAGGGAGTTGGAAGTAGATGATGCTTAAGGTTCCCCCTGTGACTGTCCCCTCCCAAACTCCATGTGCCTCTCTGCAGCATTTTCTCTCTCATTCCACTGGGATGTTTCCATTTCCAGCAGATTTGTTCTCATCCCTTCCTTTCCCTCTGCCCCAGCCCATCCCCACCACCCCAGCAGTGCTGCTGCCTCTGGGCAGGATCCAGGTGCACGGAAAACTTGGTATGAGACAACTCCCTCTTGTCCTGGGCATGGCCCCTCATCCTCCTTGCTCCACCATCTCCCAAACCAAGTTTGTTGTGTTCTCAGCATGAATCCCACTTTCCTCCAGCCTTGCTCCAGGCTGCACCATTCTCTTCCCTTGAAGCATCCAGCTGTGGGGCTGCTGTGGCCATCCCTGCTGGAATTGTCTTGGGAGTGATGTCTGCTCCTTCCCTCACTCTTACTTCTCACCAAGTTCCTTCCCCACTCAGATCCTGATTGCTTTCCCTTCCCTTAGACTCTTCCATTCTGTTCTCCTTGGCTTGGGAAAGCTCCAGTTGGGAAAGAGCCCAGTTTTCCATCTCTCTGCCTCCATCTTCACCTCCCAGCCCTAATGAATGAGTTTTTTCCTTCCTTCTCCTAATGCTCTTTTCTCCAGCTTGGCTGGATGGGACTCATCAGATCCAATTAGTTCTAATCCAATCTGGTGACTGGGGGATAAGGGATAACCTCCTTTGGAGCCAGTCCCTCTTTCCAAGTTGACTTTCCAGGTCCTTTGAACAGCCAGCTCCAGCTGCAGTGCTCAGGGATGCCCTGAAGTTAAATCCCCTAAATCAGTGGAGATTTCTCCAGCACAGTCCATGAAGCAATGTTTGTGTGCTAATGCTCACTGGACTCCTGAGATTCCTCTATTTTCTAAAAATTCCCTCCCAATATGAAGTGAAATAATTCCTCTGATGGATTTACTGCTCTAGGCCAGGTTTAAGAGGTGAACGCTTGGTCATTGCCAATGTCAAGCATTCAAAACCATCTCTCAGGCTTCAAAAATCTTCATAAAAAGGCAGAAAAAAACAAGGATTTTTTTTTTTTAATTCCCATGGTTTTAGAATTGGTGTCTTGGTAGACATGAGGTCGGAACTTTGTGAGATAAGGAGAAGAAAAGGAATCAGAAACATTGGTCTCTGACAGTTTGATGGTTCTGCTTCAGAGTGCAATGACATCACAAACATTCTGCTGAGGGAATGTTATTGATGCTGAAACAAAACAGGAGCTAAAGAAATGGCAGGAATTCCTGGCACTCGAGGAGGAGGAGGAGGAGGGAGGGAGGAAGGGCAGAGTGCTGCCAGAGGCACAGAGGAGCCCTGGGTGAGGTTTCTCTCCCACTGGCCATGTTTGATCCCAGGTTAGTGTTGAGGGATATTAGGAAGTGCTGGTGTCACGTATTCCTGGGTCCAGCTGTGTGTCCCTGTGTCCAGTCACATATCCCTGTGTCCAGCTGTGTGTCCCTGTGTCCAGTTGTGTGTCCACTCATGTCCCTGGGTCCAGCCATGTGTCTCTGTGTCCATTCATGTGTCCCTGTGTCCAGTCACATATCCCTGTGTCCACTCATGTGTCTGTGTGTCCACTCATGTGTCCCTGTGTCCAGTCACATATTCCTGTGTCAGGTCAGCATGAATCTATCCCTGTGTCCCTGTGTCCAGACATGTGTCCCTGTGTCCTGCCCCATATTCCTGTGTCCACTTATGTGTCCCTGTGTCCACTCATGTGTCAGTGTGTCCAGCCATGTGTCCCTGTGTCCACTCCTGTGTGCCTGTGTCCAATTCCCCCAGCTCCCTCAGCCACATCAAGGGAGTGGTCTGGAGGTGGAAACCTCAGCAAACCAGGCAATTGGAGAAAGCTGGATTTGATCTGGTCACAGTATGGACCATGTGCACCCGGCCAGGTTGGACATGGGGGCTTGGAGCACCCTGGGACACTGGGAGGTGTCCCTGCCTTGGATGTTCTTTAAGGTCCCTTCCCACCCAAACCATCCTGGAGTTCTGTCAAACTCTGGAGCAGGTTGCCCAGAGAAGCTGAGCTGCAAAGGGACCCACAGGACAGGAGGAAGCAGCTTCAGGCTATGCCAGGGAAGGTTTAGGTTGGATTTCAGGAAGAATTCCTTCACCAAAGGTTGTCAAGCACAGCAGCCCAGGGCAGGGCTGGTGTCCCCATCCTTGGGGGGATTTCACAGCCCTGTGCATGTGGCGCTTGGGGACATGGGGCAGTGGTGGCCCTGGCAGTGCTGGGTATGGCTGGACTCGATCTTGAAGGGCTTTTCCAGCCTTGGTGATTCTGTGGTTGTGCCAGCTTGGGTGGGGTGAATTCCCCCTGGTTCTGTTCCATGTTTCCATCACTAGTGCTGCAGACCCTGCTCAGTGACTGGGTGATGGTCACAATAATTAACCTGGTGTTGATCTTTAATGATGAATTTGCCTCAACAGCGTCCTTTGGCCAATCCCAAGTAATTAAACTCATCAACATCACCTTGATGAGCCTTTTGCTTTGGTGGCCTGAGGTTGAGCAGTTCCTGCCCTGTTTACCCTCATCCCACCTCATGACCTGTGGGAAGGAGTTCACAGATCAGCTACAGCAATTTTCAAACTGTAGAAAACAAAACCTCATTAGTTTCCTATATCCAGCCCTTGTGTTGAGGATTTGGAGATGGGATTTAATCTCCAGCAACATTTAATTTCATGTTCCCAGCAGGAGGGTTGCTGTAAGTGGGGACTGAGTTCATCACATTAAATCTGGAAATAAAATGCTTTTATTTCACTGCCCTCACAGTGGTGGCTCTCCCAGACTCAGCTTTTCTCTTTCAAAAGCTGCTGCTCTTCCACTTCATTGTCAAATCCTCCACCAAACCTCCAAGCAGGGGCTGCAAACCCAACGAAATTTGTCATGGACACAGATTAACCATATCCAGAATGAATACCCAAATCCATGGGGCAGACCAGCAAAGCCAGGCTTAAAACTGGCTTCTCTTAAAGGCACACATTTTAGACTGTGTTACAGTTTATAGAGGTGTTCAGACTTTGAAAAGACTCATCCTAACAATTGGAAAATTAAAAAAAATAAATCATTCAGTCATTTTTTAGGGTGAGGAAGTTCAAGACAAGCCCCCACTGCTGTCCAGACTAAGCAGAGTCACCGTGGCTCTCTTGGACTCAGTTCTAGAGCTTCACTCGCTGAGGACAAGAGGAGGAGTTCCTGCTTTGATCTGGATGAAAACCTTGGGAAAGGCTCTGGAAATATTTCCTGGGGCTGGAGAAGCAGCCCTGTGCTCATGCAGGGCTTATCCAGCAGTTGTGCTTCTCCCCCTCTTCCTCCCAGGCTCCGGCACGCCGGGATGAGCTGGGATGTGCATGTATAATGTAGCAGCCTGCAAAATATCTTCTCCCAGGCTTCTCTTTGCTTTTAAACCCCCTCCTCCTCCAAAAAAAAAAAAAAAAAAAAAAAGAAAAAAAACCCACCCAAAAAATTTGCTTTTTTTCTGACAGCTTTTTGGTTTTGGCTGATTTAAAAAAAAAAAATTAATTTTGCTGCATTTTGGGTTGAAAACATTTTAGCCACACATTGCTCAGGGCTTCCATTTCCAGCTGAAAATTTCCAGGTTGGGGCTGTTTAGTTTGTGCATTTGGGGTTTTTTTTAGGGGGGATGAAAAAGAGAAAATACTGTGAAGAAGAGTAATTTAAAGACTGAAGTCATTCCCCATGGATAGATTTGGTTAATTTTTATTGCCACATATGCATGAAGCCAATGTTGATGGAAATTCTCCCAACTTTCAGCATTATCAATGTGAGAGTCAGGAGGCAGCAACTCCTCTATGTTTCTATGAACATCCACAACGACCCAGATCCATGAAAAACTGTGGAGAGTTCTGCTTTATTCAAGGGTTGGACAAGGCAACAAAAATAAATCCATGGTTATAATAAACTTTACAGCCCAAATGTTGGCACTGCATGGGGTGGTGTAGTCCAGACCCTTGGAGAACGAATTGATTGTGCTGGGCCACCACCACCACTGAAATTTGGGTTTTTCCCAGCTAGGTGAGAATTGCCACTCCCAAGGATTTTGTGGTGGATGCGGAAAATGATGGTGACCTGGGCAAAAATCCAGCCAAGGGCAATTCCAGAAGGACTGGATGGTGTTGGAATGGGTTCTGGCTTATCTTTTAGCTGGGAAGGGTTTAAACCCAATGGTTGGGTTCAACCCTCCATATAAACCCAGCAGCTGGGTTCAACACTCCATATAAACCCAAGAAAAGTTTGGGTTCAAACTTTCATTTAAACCCAGTGGTTTGGTCCAGTCCAACTTTTGGGTTCAATGCTTTGTGTAAACCCAATAGTTGGGTCCAATCCTTAATTTAAACCCAGTGATGGGTTCAACTCTTCATTTAAACCCAACAGTTCAACCCTTCATTTAAACCCAGTGGTTTGGTTCAATCCTGTGGTTGAGTTCAGCACTTTGGATAAACCCAATTGTTGGGTTCAATGCTTCATTTAAACCCAATGGTTGGGTTCAGACTTTGATATAAACCCAAGAGTTGGGTTCAACCTTTCTTGTAAGCCCAAGGGTTGGGTTCAATCTTTAATTTAAACCAAATGTTTGGGTTCCATCCAATGGTTGGGTTCAACACTTCATACAAACCCAATTTGGGTTCAACCCTTCATTTAAACCCAAGAGTTAGGTTCAAACCTTCACTTAAACCCAACAGTTTAACCCTTCATTTAAACCCAGTGGTTTAGTTCAATTCAGTGGCTGGGTTCAGCGCTTCAGATAAACCAAACTGTTGGGTTCAACCCTTCTTTTAAACCCAAGAGTTGGGTTCAATCCTTCATTTAAGCCCAAGGGTTGGGTTCAATCATTTAAGCCCAAGAGTTGAGTTCAACCCTTCATTTAAGCGCAAGACTTGGGTTCAATCCTTCATTTAAACCCAAGAATTGGCTTCAACACTTCATTTAAGCCCAAAGGCTGGGTTCAACTCTTCATTTAAGTCCAAAGGTTGGGTTCAACCCTTGTTTTAAGCTCAACAATTGGATTTAACCCTGTATTGACTAAAGGGTTGAACCCAACACAGCCAAACTCTGCAGCTGGGGGAGGTTTAGTTCTCAAACACCTTTTTGTGGGGAGGGACCCCAAACTGTGCCATCTGCCCTGCTGCTGGTCATTAACTCTCTGCTCCCCTGGTTTGCTTTTCTCCATTCCAAGGTGGGCCTTAATGTTCTGATCCAGAGAGCCAACAAGTTTACCCCAGCCACTCGGCTGCTGATCCAGAGGTTTGTGCCGTTCCCCGCTGTCGGTAAGGAAAAATTCCTTTTCTTTATGTTCCAGGTGGTGGCTGCAAACCTGCAGGTGGCCAGAAGCCACTGGGATGGACACAGCTCCTTCCTTGCTGCTCGTGTCCTCCCAGTGGTTGTTCCCAAGCTGGGGCAGGCAGGGATGGGCCTCTGCAAAGCAGAATTTCGGCAGGAAAATGCTGCAGAGCTGCTGGTGGAGGCAGCTCCTCAGGCTTTTCAGCTGCACTTTGCACTCTGAAGCAGCTTCAGAAATGATCAGCACTGAGTGGGCCTCAACCATTCCAACTTCAGAGTATTCCATTTGCAGGATCTGGGCTGAGCTGTGTCAAATCTTCAAATAAGCAGCAGCGCTGGGGTTATTTTGCAATAAAATGCAGAGAAATGGTTCTGCTCTGAATGTGCAGATTTCTGAGAGCCACTGATTAAGAGCAGCCCCAAGTGTGTGCAGCACTGAGGTTGCTCCTGGCGTGATGGAGCATTTATTGAGGTTTTATCAGCCCTGTGTTTGAGGGCAGGGATGCTCTGCACTCAGCATTTGCTGGGTCATGGTTCCAACCTCCAGCACATGCTGTTATTTTAGCCCTGAAGAAATCACCAGTGGCTTTGGGGTAATTTTTTGTGTAGCTTGTTTATTTACAAAGATGGTGCAAAATCACTAAAAAAATGGGGTTTTCTCCCTGTTCCAGGTCCCTTTTTCAGCCATATAATGCCAAATTTTCCTTTCAGGTTTTTCATTTGCTGTGCAAGTACCACATCCTCAGAGCTCTCCTGAGCCCCTTTACCTGTCTGCTGCTCTCGCTTTCTCTGGCCTTTCTGCTCCTTTTTAGCAGAGAACTGGTTGTTGTATCCCTCCAGCCCTCAATTCCCAAATTGCTGCATTTTTTCCCCTTTTCTGCCACAAGAGCAGCTGCCTGCTCTGCCTGCAGAGCAGAGGGGACAGGGATTGTGCTCTGGGAGTTCCACAGAACATTTTCCTCATACACCAGGGGTCTGTGGGCACTGTTGTTGCTTTACTGGGACTTTCCTGGGATCTATTTTAGGGGGATTCAGCTTTCCTTGGGGTTTTACAACCAGGAGAGCACAAGGGATGAGTTCCAGCCCCAGGAGGCAGCTCTGAGGGGTGTTTGAGTCAAAGGCACTCAGGAAATCCTTGCCTCAGGGTTGATCTGCTTTCACACCCAGGTGTTTGTGTTGGCATTGATTGAGGACCCATAATTAATTTGTTTAGCCTGTAATTAATTCCACAGCTAATGTTTTATTTGTCTGGCTTTGTTATGGGCCAGGACATCAGGGATCCTCCCACTAATTGCTGGTTTGTGGTTTGCAGACCTGGACAAGCCCTTCATTAAGATGTGTCTCCTAATTCCTTTTGAGCCTCCAGCCCCCAGCAGAAAGGCAGAAATTCTCTATTTCTACATGAAAAGCCAAACACTGGGGTAAAGCTCTTGCTCCAAAAACCCCTAGATGTGGTGCTCCTGGATGGGGTGGTGGATTTGGCAGTGATGGTTGGACTTGATGATCTTAGAAATCCTTTTCAGCCTTAATCATTCCATGATTGTTTGAAATCAGAGAGTTTTCCCCATCCCTTCCTTGCCTCCCTCTGCACTGACACCCAGAGCTGTGCTGGCTGGGGGCAGCTGGAACACTGTGGGGACATCCAAGATTTAGGATCCCATCCCAAATTACTACAGGAGGGGCAGCTGCTGCTGGGTTGGAAGGCAGCCCAGACTCCAGCAGGGATGTCCTGAGGACTCCACAGAGCTTTGGGAAGCCAAGATGGGTGCTGGGGAAGGTCTTGGTGCCCTCAGAGAGGTCTGTGTGAAGGTTGTGTTTGCACCATCAGGGAATGCCCACCTGCAGCAGCTCTGCCTGGAGGACACTTTAACACCAGTGCTGCTGGGTCAGGCCATGCCCTCACCCCCTTCCAAGGTTAATTTTCCCGCTGACAACCTCAAATTGTCAAAAAAATCCTACCCAGGACCAGGGGTTGGATCCAGGAAACCAAGGCAGGGGAGCAGCTCCTGGAGGAGCAGCCAAGGCCCTGCAGAGCCAGGGGCTGGAAAAGGGTTTGGGATTGGGGCTGGGGCATCCTCAGGGGGTGAAAGGGTTCCATGGGAAAGCAGGGAAGGGAAGGGGGTCTTGGAGCCTGAGTTTGAGCAGGGAGGGGCTGGATCCTCACTCCGAGGTGAGGAGGGGAAGGGTCTTGCTGCCCAGGGGAACTCAAGGAACCCAATTCACCCTTTTCTTCCCCAGAACTGGGTGTGAACAGCTGGCCCCAAGGCCAAGGTGTCACTGTGGAGGGTGTGCTGTATACTGGAGATGTTCATGGCTAAAAGACCTCAGAAAACCCCAAAAATCCCATCCCAAACCTGATCTGAAGGGAATTAAAGCTGATGGAAAGATCCTCATTGGAGAGAAGGGAGAGGGAGAAAAGATTTCTCCTCCTTGGGCTTTTTTGTGTGTGTGTGGTTGAAATTGTTGTGTTTAGGTGATGCCCAAGGACAGATTTAGAGTGTGGAAAGCACCTTGGGATAGAAAGAATCCCTACAAACACCAGGAGTGGGGTGATGGCTTGGTGAAGAGCCCAAGCCCTGTTTCCTCAGAGTGCTTTCAGAGCTGCAGTTTCCATTATCACAATTCCTCCCCAAATCCTGCAGATGACTTTGTCTGCACAAAAATTTATTTATTTCTTTCCGCTCCCCCCGCAGCCTCATGCAGTGTGCTTTACACTGGAGATGTTCATGGCTAAAAAACCTCAGAAAACCCCAAAAATCTCATCCTAACCCTGACCTGAAGAAAGTTAAAGCTGATGGAAAGATCCTCATTGGAGAGAAGAGAGAGGGAGGAAGGATTTCTTCTCTTGGGACTTTTTTGTGTGTGTGTGGTTGAAATTGTTGTGTTTAGGTGATGCCCAAGGACAGATTCAGAGTGTGGAAAGCACCTTGGGATAGAAAGAATCCCTACAAACACCAGGAGTGGGGTGATGGCTTGGTGTGGAGCCCAAGCCCCGTTTCCTCAGAGTGCTTTCAGAGCCGCAGTTTCCATTACCACAATTCCTCCCCAAATCCTGCAGATGACTTTGTCTGCATAAAAATTTATTTATTTCTCCCCCCCCCCCCACCCTCGTGCATTTGAGACATCCATGCAATCCAAGTTTAGCCATAATTAGCAGCATTTCTGCTCTCTCAGAAAGCAGAAGGGGAGCAGCGACGTGAGCGCCTCGTCTCAGACAAACCATGCAAGCAGCTTTTGGCTTTGGGACCAGGGCAGGGAATCCAGAGCCTTGGAAAAGCATCTTGGGAGCATCAGGGCTGGCCACCCCATCCTGAGTCTGTCAGGAACTCTGTGCCAGGGCATCCCTGGCCAGAGCAGCCCTGCTGGGCTCCTTGATCTGCTCAGTTCTGATTGACAGCGAGAAGGACGGGGCGTGCGAGTGTTAGAAATGAAAAAAAACCAGGGGCTAAACTTTCTCTAAATGAAAGGCCTTGTTTTGTTTTTTCTCTGGGATTCAAGAGCTGCAGGGTTGGGAACACAGATATTTTGATAGATGGGAAGAGTGGTCTGGTCGTTGGAATATTAAAGAGAGAGACAGAGTGTGCGTGTGTGTGTGTTCCTCTCCCTCTCGAGTGGAAGGAGCATTTGTCACCACAAATCATCCTTGATTGCACAGAGCTGCCTTCAGAGAGGGCTCACCCACCCACCACCCTCAAAAAATTAGACATTTGTTATATGACATGAATTGAGATTAATTAGCGAATATTAACCCATCAAGCAGTGCAGAAACACATTTTTGGAAGGCACTGGTACTTGCAGCAACAGTGGGTTTGTCTCAGTTCTGGGTGGAAAGTTTGCAGGGAAATGTGGTGTGGGGGGTGCTGGAAAATGCCACTTGATCAGCCCAAAAGTTTTGTGGGAATGAGCAGCTTTTCCCTGGGAGAAGTTGGGAAGTGCCTGAATGAGATGATGGGCTGCATATGGGAGGGTGGTGCTCAAGCCCAAGTCTTGGTCAGACTTTAGACAGAATTTGGGGTCATCTCAAGGCCTCAAAAGCCACAGGCTGGGCAAGGAGGAGGGGTCAGATGGTGCCCAGAGCCACTTTTCCCCTAAAATGTGTGAAATCATGGAATAGTTTGGGCTGGAAAGGACCTAAAGACCACCTAGGTCCAAGCACAGGCAAGGACACCTTGCACTAGACCTTCCTGTAAGCCTATTTACCCTTATTGCCCCAGAGGAAAGAAAAAAAGATTATTCTCCTTGAGAATTCCATCTTTTCTTTGGGATCAGAGCAATTCATCTCAGCAGATTGAGGAGAGGAAATCTGGAGTCAGGGCAAACAGAAGCTGCCAGTGGGGATTGAGCAGGGCTGATCCTCCTGCCTTTCTCCTCCTCAGCCAGTGCCAACATCTGCAACGTGGTCCTGATGAGGCACACGGAGCTGGAGGAGGGAATCGATGTGTTGGACACTAATGGGAACATCGTCGGCTCTTCCAGAGTTGCTGCCAAACACGTGAGTACAGGAGCTGGGAGAGCTGGGCCACAGCTGATTCCAGCCCCAGCACATCCCACAGCCTCTGGAGGTCCATGCCTGTAGAAGCTAGGAGTGGAGGAGATGCAGAGAACATGGAAATTTGGGGGCTGGCCCTGGTATTTTGGAAGGGCACAGTGACAGGACAGATCCCTGGTGCTTCCATGGGAATTCCTTGTGGAACAACCAGCAGAGATCCCTCACACCTTTTCCCAAATGAGGAGGACTCAGGCTCGGGGCTGAGCAGCTTTTCAACCCTTCCCTGCCAATCCTGCCCCAAAAACTGCCATCCAAAGCTGGCTGAGGGCAGCCAGATGTGGTTAACCTCGTGAACAGCTGGTTTGCTGTCCCTGTCACCCACTCTGTGCCGTCTGCCTGGAACTGCTCCCTTCCCATCCCTGGGTGCAGTCCTGGCTCCTGAGCACCCCCTGAGCTGTTGTTTCCAAGTGGGCTCTGACTGAGATGTGGAGCTGTGCTGAGCACACGCCCAGGCACAGGAGTTAATAATATAATGCTTGGCATTTCCCTCCCTCCTTCTGTCCAAGGCACTCCAGAGACAGCAATTAATGTACAGCTCTGCAGTCCTCGGCAGGAACGGGGAGATCTCGAATAGCTCTCCATATTGTTGGTTAACAGGGGGATTAAAACAATCTGCTGAAGGGCTCAGAGACACTTCTTGGAGCCAGTTTTCCTCACTTCCATTAACTGGCTCCAGGACCCACTTTCCCCTCTCTGTCCTGATGGCTGAAAGAGAAAATGAAGATTAAAAGTGAAGGCGCTGTGCAAGTGATGTAGGTGGAGCTTAAATGTAAAATTTGGGAGTTCTGGGAACTTCTGCTCAGCTGCCATCCAATCCCAGCTCTTCCTCCTGGATAGGTTAATTCTGGTTTTTGTCATGTGAAACGTGGCAGATCCTCAGTGTCACGCAACTGTCCCTGTGTGAGGGTTTGTTTTGGCCCAGATGTCCCTGTGACATAAAATCATGGAATGCTTTGGATGGAAGGGACCTTAAATCCCATCCAGTATCACCCCTGCCCATCAGGGACACCTTCCACTGTCCCAGGTGGATCCAAGCCGAGTGTCCAGCCTGGCCTTGGGCACTGCCAGGGATCCAGGGGCAGCAACAGCAAATCTGGGAATTCCACCCCTGTCAGGAATTCCTTGCCAAGATCCCAGCCCAATCTCCCCTTTCCCAGTGGTAGCCATTCCCTGGCTCCTGTCCCTGCAGGCCTTGTCCCCAGTCCCTCTGCAGCTCTCCTGGAGCCCCTCCAGGCCCTGGGACATCTCTGGGCCTCAATAAATCCAAGCCCTGCCTAGGTTGCTCCCTCTGGTGAGGAAGGAAGAATTGTGGAGGCACAATGTAGCTCCATGGTTGGGGTTTCCTGGGAGAGGAGAGCCCTGCATGTCCCAAGTCCCTGCAGGGAATGAACCAGCAGTGATGGGAAACAATTCCTGGAGCAGCAGTGAGGAGCTGCATCCCCAGCACTGAGTGAGATCAAAGCTCAGCTCAGGCAGGAAGGGCTGAAAGTGCTGCTTGGCCCATGGTGGGATATTTCCCCGACAGCATTCCCCCTCCAACATTTCCCTCACAACATTTCCCTACAACATCTTCCCCACAACATTTCCTCCACAATATCTCCCTAAAACATTTCCCCTCCAACA
Organism: Melozone crissalis; assembly: GCF_028551555.1. Taxonomy (NCBI): domain Eukaryota; kingdom Metazoa; phylum Chordata; class Aves; order Passeriformes; family Passerellidae; genus Melozone; species Melozone crissalis. The sequence continues at coordinate 979,617 of NW_026535784.1, read as the reverse complement.
TTTTTCTACAACATTCCCCCTACAAATTTCCCCTTCAAAATTTCTTTACAATGTTTCCCCTCCAACATTTCATGCACGTTTCCTCCACACCTCCCTACAACATTTCCCCACAACATTTCCCCTCCAAAATTTCCCTACAACATTCCCCCTAAAAATTTCCCCTTCAAAATTACTCTACAACATTCCCCCTACAAAATTTCCCTACAACATTTCCCCTCCAACATTTCCCTCCAACATCTCCCCCACAACATCTCCCCTACAACGTTTCCCCTACAACATTTCCCTACAACATTTCCTCCACAACATCTCCCCTACAATGTTTTCCCCACAACATTTCCCATCAGTGATTCCCATCTCATTCCCATCAGTGACATAGGTGACACCCACCAATTAGAGTCCAGGCTCTGGCCAAGCTCTAGCTCTACTCAGATGGGATAAATGATGATAAACCCAGATGTTTTCTGCATCAAAAGGTATCCAAGTCACTTTGGCTTGGCAATTTGAACCTCCATACATGACAGCTGAGCCTACTTTTAAAGTGAGCTTAGAGAATCATTATCCAGGCATGATTTTGCAATTCCCAACTGCTTTGGGGTTTGTCAGCTGCTGCAGACTCTGGGGTGACAGTTCAGTGCCCTCAGCAGAGCCATCCTGAGCCTGGCAGGTCCATCCTGGGTTGGTTTGGGATGTCTGCATGTGTTTGTTTGTTTGTGTTTGCTCGACAGGCCCTGCTGGAAACAGCCCTGACCAGAGTGGTCCTGCCCATGCCTATACTGGTTCTACCTCCCATCATCATGTCCGTGCTGGAGAAGTGAGTCTGACCAGGGGGAGGGAGGGAAGGGCCTCAGAGGGTGCCAGGCATGGATATTTTATGGGATCATGGAATGGTTTGGGTTGGAAAGGTCCTCCAAGGTCATTGAGTCCAACCATCCCAGCACTGCCACCCATGTCCCTAGGTGCCACATCCACATTGCTTTTGTTATGTTTTATTCTGGTTTAGAGATGGGATTTAAAAACTTTTATTTTATTTTTAGTCTTGTGTGAAGGGTGAGATAATACAGATGTTATAAGTTATGTTATTACAATCAGAAGCTGTTTCTTAATTATAATATACTGCAAGTATTTCTTGGCTTATTAGCTTTAGCTCCACTATGTTGTAAATGTTTTAAAGGTAATTATTAAAAATTACCTCTAGGGGTTTTACAGTATATCTTTTATAGTTCTGTTTCTCTGAAGTGTCTAGTCTTTTTTGTGAGATTATCTTTTGAAACTTAATTTCTCTCTCAACAACATCTGTTTTATTCTATGGCATTTCTAAGTCAGCATTTCTTATCTCAAGGTTTGCATACAGATGTACACTATGAGAGCCTTCTGTCAGGCTTTGAGAATTTTCTATTTTCCAATAATCCATTTCCCCCAGGCTTTGAAACCCGCCCAGGGATGGGGACTCCAACCCCTTCCAGTGCTTAACAACCCTTTCCTTGAAGGAATTTCCCCCAAATCCATCCTAAACCCTCCCTGGTGCAGTTCCCTCTCCTCCTGTCCCTGTTCCCTGGAGCAGAGCCTGACCTCCCCAGCTGTCCCCTCCTGTCCTCTCCTTGTGCAGAGCCACAAGATCCTTCCTCACATTTCATCCACCAAATAGATTTTTTTGCGTATTAAATTTCCACATTTAGGACCAATCATTTCCATCATTTCAATCAATTTCCATCATTTAGGACCAATGTCCAGCTTGTTGAAGTTTTATATTGATGTGATTATTTTAACTCACCCTGCCAGCCCAGCAGTTTCAATAACCCGTGGTGGAAGTCAGTGTGAGACAAAACTCCTGAATTCAGTGGAAAACTTCCCCTGGTTTTTAGGAAACATTAGAAATTAAAAGGGCTCAGCTGGTGTTCAGAGAGATTATCATGGAATCGTGGAATTGTTTGGGTAGGAAGACACCTTAAACACCATCTAATTCCAAGGAGGAGCAGATTCCAACCCCCCCGATTTTGTGCAAAACATTTGAATTTTATTTCATTCTCCTTCTGGACAAAATCTCTGCAGCCTCATCCCTATTCTAAGTCCTTTGTCACCCACAAAGCCAGGATTTACCTACAGGATCTGCTGGGAATGTGCCTGGGAGTGGCTGTGCCTTACTCTGGAGTAACTTACTTTGCAGTAATTTACTCAGGGCTTACTCCAAGTCATATGTAGAACTGAGGCTTTGCACTGAGGTGGTTTTGTGTGTTCCCACTGGTTTAACTGGTTTCCATTTAACCATCAAAAAAATCAATCATCAGGACAAATTATTTTATTGCTTCAAATTATTTTATTGCTGAGTATCCACAGATAAAATCCTTTATGTGCAAAAAATTTGGAGAAATTTGTAGAAAATTTCTTCTCTCTAAATTAATAAATTATTGTCTCCAGCAGGACACACTGAGGGCCCATCCTGGGCCATCCCCAGGCTGAAATAAACCTGGCAGTAAAATTGGATTGGCACCTGGGGAGAAAATAAAACTGGTGGTGAAATTTGCCCCTTCCTTTGCAGCAAAATAAAACCAGTAAATCACTTCTTTGTCCTCAGGGGCATCATAAATCCTTGAATTGATACGAGTTTTGCTGAATCCACCTGTGCTCAGTGCAGGCCTTTCTAAAACTGATTTTATCTGTGAACTTACAGGAGATTACCCTCCAAAAAAAAAAAAAATCATCATTTTAACGTATTGAAAGCTTTAATTCATGTTTGTGAGAGAAAATTTTCCTTCTCGCTGCCACAAAACTCCGTGGGTATAAAAATATCCGGGCTCTGCTTTTGCCTGCCTGAATTGTGCCCGGAGCTTTGTGCCTGCTGCATTTTCCATCAGATATCCTCGGGTTCCTGGAAGGCTGGCAGTGAGAAGCAGCAGGGATGGGGAGTGAGGTGTGGCTTGGCCACGCTGCTGAAGCTGATGGCAGCTCTGGAGCAGCCCTGGGACATGGGGAGTGTCCCTGTCTGTGCCTCAGGGAGCTGAAGTCAACTCTCAGATCTTAAAACTCATTCCCAAAGGGCTCACTCAGAGCTGAAAGCTCATTTTGGGGAAAAAAAACCCTTTGGAGCGTTTGGGGAAAGTGTAACTTGATAAATTTAGTAGGATTTGAGTTTGAGGAGGGTGTTTTAATGGGGGTGAGATCCAGGCAGGCATTATCCATTTATTTATAGAAATCCCTACAGGGGCTGTAAATGGGAAGGATGAAGGTGTCACTCTGCAGAGCTGGGATCAGGAGCCACAATCTGGATCTCCCAATGGATTTGCATTTGGGATATGGGAAGGAGGGGATGGTTCTTCCAATAGGTTTGCATTTGGGATTGTGGGAAGGAAGGAACTATTCCTGCAAGTTGTTTGAATTTGGGATGTGGAGAACGAAGGGAATGATTCCTCCGAGTATTGTGAATTTGGGATTGTGGGGAAGGAACAATTCCTCCAATGGATTTGTATTTGGGATTGTGGGAAGTAGGGGATGATTCTTTCAATGGATTTACATTTGGGAAAGTGAGGAAGGAAGGAACAATTCCTCAAATGGATTTGCATTTGGGATTGTGGGGAAGGAAGGGAGCTATTCTTCTGAGTATTTTGAATTTGGGAAAGTGGGGAAGGAAGGAACAATTCCTCCAATGGATTTGCATTTGGGATTGTGGGAATCAGGGGATGATTCTTCCAATGGATTTGCATTTGGGATTATGGGGAAGGAAGGGAGCTATTGCTCCAAGTATTTTAAATTTGGGAAAGTGGGGAAGAAAGGAACAATTCCTCCAGTGGTTTTACATGTGGGATTGTGGGGAAGGAAGGGAGAGATTCCTCATTTGCATTTGGGACTGTGGGGAAGGAAGGAAGAGATCCCTCTGAGTAGTTTGAATTTGGGATACGGGAAGGAGGGGACGATTCCCATGCCCAGTGCACGTGCACCTGTGATCCCAGGTGCAGGTGGGTGATGGTGCTCACCTGGGTGGGACCCCCACCCCTCCAGGGCCCAGCCCTTGCCCCCAGCAGGGTGTCAGACCCCAGGAATTCTCCCCAGCTCGCTGCTCCCAAAGTTTATTTTAAGTGGCCAGTTCCCGGCCGCCGTCTCTCTGCTCGCATCCAGGTCTTTCCTCTCTCCCAGCCATCTCTCCATCTGCATGTTTTAACTCCCCCAGCTGCCTCTCTCGTCTCTTGTGCCATTTTTTTCAGCTCTCTTGGCTCCTCTCTTCTCTTTGCCTGCTGTGTATTTTAACTCCCGGGGCCGCCTCTCTGCTCTCCAAGTAATTCCATGTTCCCTCCCACCGCCGCGCTCCCGCTCTTGCCCATGTTTCATGCATTTCCTGCTGCTTGGACTCTGCTGGAGCAGTGAACATATAGAACCAATGTTTATTTTCAGCCTGCATATGCCACGCAGGGAACACGGTGTCAGTTATCCGTGCAGATGTATTCTCATTGAGCTTTTATAAATAATATCCGCGCCGGCAGCTCTCGCTGCGGGGAAATATCAGTTTGGAGGTGTCTGAGGGGTGAGGGTGACTGATAATGGGGGTTCTGTGGTGTCTCTATGCCACACAGGTGTGGGGACAGCAGCAGCCACTACAGGAAGTTGGGCTCTTCATCCCAATCTCCCTTTATTCCTTTTATTTAGCCCCTTCTGTCAGTCCTTTGTTTGGTTGTTATGATGGAATTTGGGAGATGGAGCTGTTTGCTCCCAGCCACCATCCAAGGCTTCTCCAGCAGCTCCCTGCAGAGCTGCAGCTGCTTGGAATGGGGCAGGCCAGCCCTAAGTGCAGCCTCACTCTGAGCTCTGGGCTGGGAAAACCCAAATTTTTGGCTCCTGTGGTCTGGCCAAGAGTTGGAGAAGCTCAGTCCATCACCAGTGTCTGCTGGGGTCACTTTGGGGAATCTCTGAGCAGAACCTGAGCTGTTCCTACATCCTTATCTTACCTCAGACCTCCTCTGTGCCCTTCAGAGAAGACCTTTCAGAGGGTCTGAAGCACTGAGAAGGTTCCAAGAGCTCGGGAATATCAGGATGCACTGGAGAAGGCCTTGGAGCAGGCTGGGCAGTGTCTGTGGAAGGGACAAAGCTGGAGCTGCTGGCAAAGGGCAGGAGCTGAGGGAGAAATGGGAGCAGAGCAGTTGTGTCCATGGAAGAGGAGCATTTCTGCTCTTCTTCACCTCCGGATCCTCCTCATGCAGCAGTTCCCAGGGCTGTTTTCCTGTAAATCCCATAAAACCAAGATGCTCCTGGGCTGGATCAGCACTGCAGAGCTGCTCTGGCTGAGCTGAAGCAGTGGCACCAGCAAAAATGGATTTTCCTGGGGGCTGGCCAGTGTTTTGTGGTGCTGGAAGGACATTTTCTTTTCCTTGAACCCTGTTTGTCCCTGAAGAGCTGGGGTGAGGCAGAAGTTCCCCCTGGCCCTGGGTTTTCCTGGAGACATTCCCATGCCAGGGACTGCAGGATGCTCCCACAGGTGCTTCTCCTCCCAGGCCCCGTCCAGCCCAGCCCTCAGTAAAGTTTGTTTGGGCTCAGCAGCTGCCAGCAGTGACACCTTCAACTGCTGGGGCTGTTCCCAGAGTAAACATGGAAACTGCTCCTTTAATGGTGTCAATCAAGCTCAAAAAGCCCCAACCTCCCTCCTTTTGCATCTGCTGTGTCCTCTGAGGGGCTCAGGGCTGGGCTGCAGTGTGAGGACAGTGCTGGCCTGGCTGGGTGGGACAGCAGAGCTGCTGGTCGCTGGTAGAACTCACATTTCCCAAAATGACCCAAAAGGGTGAGAAAAGCTGGGAGACAGAGCAGAGAGACCTGACAGGCTCAGCAGGACGGGGATCTGGGGATCCCAAACTTCCTGGGTGCATGAGAGGGGTGCTGTGAGGAGTATGAGAGCACTCAGGATCCCTCAGGATCCCCCTGGACCCCCAGGACCCCCTCAGGATCACTCAGGATACTCCAGGATCCCTCAGGATCACCCAGGATCCCCCAAGATCCCATAGGATCCCTCAGGAACCCCCAGGATCCCCAGGACCCCCCAGGGACCCTGAAGATCCCCCAGGATTCCTCAGGACCCCCCAGATGCCTCCAGAATTGCTCAGGATCCTCCTGGATGCCCCAGGATCACTCAGAACCTTCCAGGATACCCCAGAATCCCCCAGGGTCCCTCAGGACCCCCCAGGATTGCTCAGGATCCCCAGAACCCCCCAGGATTCCCTAAGACTCCCCCTGGATCACTCAGGATCACTTAGGATCTCCTCCAGGATCCCTCAGGATCACTCAGGACCCCTCAGGATCCCCCAGAACTCCCCAGAATCCCCTAGGATCGCTCAGGACCCCCAGGGTTGCTCAGGACCCCCCAGGACCCCTCAGGATCCCTCAGGATTCCCCAGGACCCCTCGGGATCCCCCAGGACCCCCCAAGATCACCCAGGACTCCCCAGAACCCCCCAGGATCCCTCAGGACCCCCCAGCATCCCTCAGGACCCCCCAGGATTCCCCAGAACCCCCAGGATCCTCCAGAATCACTCAGAACATCCCAGAATCACTCAGGATCCCTCAGGACTCCCCAGCATTCCCCCAGAATCCCCCAGGATCCCCCAGGACCCCTCAGGACCCCCCCAGAACCCTCCAGGATCCCTCAGGATCCCCCAGGATTGCTCAGGACCCTCCAGGATTGCTCAGGACCCCCCAGGATCCCCCAGGATTCCCAGGACCCCCCAGGATCCCTCAGGATCCCCCAGAATCCCCCAGGATCCTCCAGGACTCCCCAGGATCCCTCAGGATCCCTCAGAACCCCCCAGGACCCCCCAGGATGCCCCAGAACCCCCCAAAACCCCTCAGGATCCCATCACTCCCCGCGCCCCGCGGCGTCTGGCGGTGTCTGCGCTGCCTCTGCTCCCGTTTGCAGCAAACAGCCCAGAAACGCCCCAGACTGTGTCAGCTGGGAGCCTGGGGCTCGCTCCCGTCATGTTTGGTTTCGCATCCGACACCTCCTCCCCGGCAAACACGGGCCCAGTTCAGCGCCCCCGATAACTCCCATATGGAATCAATTACAGCACCTCCTGAAAAACGCCAGGGGCAGCTGCCAAATTATGCAAAACTCAAAGCACTAATGAAGGCTGCGATGAAAGTTGAATGAAGGTGTGTTTACAGCGCCGTGTCTCCGTGCAGCAGATGCACTGTCTGTGTGTGTGTTTGTACCTATGGCCTACTCCGGGCCTACCCAGCCCTCAGTGAACCTCCCCAGCCTGTGGGGAAGGTGAAACAGGAAAGCTTTATAAATATGATTGTCTGGCAAAAGATTTTGAGAATATAGAAACTGTAAGCGAGATTGAAATGAAAGCAAGCTTTGAGATCCCTTAGTTACTGAACAACTGGAAAACAATGGCATGGCTAGATGAAGGCCATGGTATGGCCGTCCCCCTTTTCATTAAACAACACCCTCTGCTTGCAGGCAGCTCCAAGGGTCAGAGCAGACCCTACAGCTTGGCAGAAGGGTCCCAAAGAGTAGTTTTTAGGTTTAAAATGTAACACAGTATGTTAATGTAATGATTGTTATAGGCTGTACAGGATGAGAGTTGAATGAAGGTGTGTTTACAGCGCCGTGTCTCCGTGCAGCAGATGCACTGTCTGTGTGTGTGTTTGTACCTATGGCCTGCTCCGGGCCTACCCAGCCCTCAGTGAACCTCCCCAGCCTGTGGGGAAGATGAAACAGGAAAGCCTTATGAATATGATTGTCTGGCAAAAGATTTTGAGAATGTGGAAACTATAAACAAGAAATGAAAGCAAGCTTTGAGATACCTCAGTTACTGAACAACTGGAAAACAATGGCATGGCTGACTTGTGTCCTAGAGCTAATCCCCTGTCGCTATAGGACACGAAAGAACACAAGCGTACACCGCTGTTCTCAAGGTGAAAAGAAAAGGGAAGTTTGTTTTCTGACTCCAACATTTATAGTTTTCTAAGAGTGACAGCGGATTGGAGGGTGACACTGCCACCTCTCCAATGACACTGGACAAACCAACAGTCAATCAACTTTCTTTTCCTCCATAAAGGAATGGAAAACAATGAGTTATTTACAGAAAATGTGTGAGAAAGTTTTCTACAAGAATGTCAACAGAAGAAGGCTTAGAAAATCTTAAAAAATCAGGGTGACAATCCCCTTTTGATGGAACAACACCCTCTGCTTGCAGGCAGGTCCAAGGGTCAGAGCAGACCCCGCTAGCTTGGCAGAAGGGGCCCAAAGAGGAGTTTTTAGGGTTTAAAATGTAACACAGTATGGTAATGTAATGATTCTTATAGGCTGTATGGAAATGCTGTAGGTTTTGTATATTGTACTAGATTGGTTATGAGAATCAGAATATTCAACACAGAAGATGATTTATTGTATTGGAATGGGAACCTCACTCTCTTACCCTTTTACTCTCTTTGCCTTTTAGTCTCTTACCCTTTTACACTCTTACCTTTTTTACTCTCTTACCCTCTCATCTTCTCTGCCCCTCTCTTTTCTCTTTACTGCTCTGAGCTGTGCCTGGCAGCTCCCAGCAGGGCCCTGTACCCAGGCCCTTTGCAATAAACCCCAAGTTCCATGACCTGGCTTCAGAGATCTCTCATCTCCGTCCGTCCCAACCGTCCCACCCCCTGACGCTCCAACACCAGCCGCTCCCGCCTCTCCCAGGGTTTTCCCAGCACAAAACCACCTCTGAAACAACCACAAGTGTACAAGGAAATCCCAGGAGGAAGGGGCATTGCAGGGTTTGAAGGGGGAAAGGGACAAAGCTGGAAGAAAATGGGGAAGAGGAGGTGTTGTGGAATTTGCTGTTCTTTGCCATCCTAAGGTCATGGGGGAAACGTGGGGCAGATTTTTATGCCAATGGAACAGAGCAAAAGTGTTGGGTTATGGAATTGAGGACAATGAAATGAACATGTTAAAGGGGAGTTGTGACACCACTAAAATCCCTGGAGAGGGACTTTTCCCAAGAGCAGGGAGTGCAAGGACAAGGGGAGATGGTCTCCAGCTGAGGGAGGGAGGTTTGGATCAGATCTTGGCAAGAAATTCCTGGCTGGGAGGGTGGGCAGGGGCTGAGCTGGAATTCCCAGATTTGCTGTGGCTGCCCCTGGATCCCTGGCAGTGCCCAAGGCCAGGTTGGACACTGGGGCTTGGATCCACCTGGGATCATGGGAGCTGTCCCTGATGGGCTTTAAGGTCCCTTCCAACCCCAACCATTCCATGATTCCATGATTCTCTTGTCCTCCTGCAGCTTTCCAGGGTGAGACCAAACTTTCCAACCCTTTGTTGAATAATCTGAACCAGGGTTTAATTCCAGAACTGCCCCTGTCCTGTGCATGGGGTGAGGTCCCTAAAACTCCTGTTCTTGGTGAAATAGCACCAATATTTCTGCAGGGTTATGTGGGATGGGGTTTGCTCCTGTGAATAAATCAGGCTCCTTCCTCTGCTTTTTGAACATCTCTGGAGATGTTCAGTAATTCAATTTTTAATATTTCTATTTTGAGTACCTTTTGAGATACTCAGAATACATCTGGACACAATCCTGGACTCAGCGCTCCAGGAGACCCTGTTGGAGCAGGGAGGTGGGACTGGGTGACCTCCCTCCCCTCCTCACTCACCCTGGCATTGTTCAGGCTCCAGAAGATGCCAGAGTTGGGCTGTCAGGGGGCTCTGAAGGTCCAGACCTCCCCATTCCCTGACCCAGCCCTTTGGCAGAGCAGGCAGGGCAGTGGTGTGAACTAAATCCCTTCTCACCACATGGATATTAATTTTATTTCCACACAGATATTTTATTTTATTAATTTATTTTCAATCTGTGCTCATCCTCTGCAGTGAAACCCTTTGGAAGCTCCTCATCACTGCCTTCCAACGGGGGGTTAATGGGTGCAAAGAGGGATTTGCAGTGCAGCTGACAGCTCACAAAATGCAATATTTAACTCCCCTTCCTCCCCAGCTCGGTGTCGGGAGCAGGCATCCAGGGACAGGAGAAAACTGGACCTCTTGGCTAATTATGAGTCATTTATTCTGAACCACACAAATTCTCCAATCTGAATCCCAATTAAGACATTACACTACATGTGTTAATTAGTCTGCTCTCCTTTTTAAATCGAGCCATAACTCTTCCTAATTAGGAGGTCGGCCCTTGTAATTTGAACTGGCCTGGGCTGGAAGCACCCCTGGAAGTCACACCTGGGGGCTGGACCCAGGATCCTTTTAAATTGGTTAAGGTTTTACTTGGGTGATTATAAGGTCCCCGACAGGGCAGTAATTACAGAGGGTGCAGCTCCAAATTAAGATGTCAGGGGTGGTGGCAGATGCAATGCTTTGGCTCTAAACTGAGCCCCAGGAGGCTGCGAGGATCTGCTGCTGGGAATGTCCCAATGAGGGCTCTCATGGATCATAGCAGCTTCAGCAGGACAAAAACCAGCCCCAGGAGCTGCCCCTGCCCATGCCAGGGATGATCAGAGCTCCAGGAGCTGCCCCTGTGCATCCAGGGATGATCACAGACCCAGGAACTGCCCCTGTGCATCCAGGGGTGATCACAGCTCCAGGAGCTGTCCCTGTGCACCCAGGGATGGTCACAGCTCCAGGAGCTGTCCCTGCCTATGCCGGGGATGGTCACAGCTCCAGGAACTGCTCCTACCCATGCCAGGGGAGATCAGAGCTTATCCAGGGCAGTCCTGGAACAGGGCAGGTGTGACAGGGTGTGGAGCAGGTCAGCTGCTGTCCTGCTGGGGTAGGTCACCTTCTCTGCTGGGATGGGTCACTTTTCCTGCTCGGGCTTTTCAAGTCACATTTCCTGCTGGGACAGGTGATTTTTTTTTTTCCTTGGACAGGTCCCCTGCTCTCCTTCTGGTACAGGTCCCCTGCTCTCCTCCTTGAACAGGTGACCTGTTCTCCTGCTGGTACAGGTGACCCACTCTCCTGCTTGGTCAAAGCCTTGCAGGCTCCTCAGAGAAGCTCTGAGCTGCAGCCATGCTCTGTGCAGCACAGAGCAGCTCAAGATTGGAGAACAGAAGTTTGATTTTCACAGCACAAATTGATAGGATCAACTCTGTCTCGAGAGCTTATTAGTGAGGAGCTGAGCTGCTGGAGGAGTTAAACCCTGGTGCTTGCTCTCCCCAGGCTCCTGCACATGAAGGCAGCTCTCAGCAGGGTGGGGAGGCTCAGGCAGGAGCAGGGCATGAATTCCTCCTCACCACATCCCCCAGGAGTGCTCAGAGCCAGCAGCAGATGTGGAGCAAGGGGCTGAGGTGACCTGGGTCCAGCCTGGCTGCAGCCCCGTGCCAAGACAGGGGAATGGAGCACTTTGGGTTAGGAATGGTTTAATCCCAGGGATGTCACCTCAGAGATGGATGAGCAGGGCTTGGTGTCATCTCTTGTACCTTCCCTGGCCAAGGAGAGCTCCTGTGACCACCCCAAGGGGAAGGAGATCATGGAATATCCTGAGCTGGACCCACAGGGATCATCCATCCACCCCTGGCCCTGCCCAGACCTCCAATATCCCACCCTGGGCATCCCTGGAGAGCTGTCCAAAGGCTCCTGGAGCTCTGGCAGCCTCAGGGCTGTGCCCATTCCCTGGTGAGCCTGGGCAAAATCCACCTTTCCCTAAAATCCAACCCAAACCTGCTCTGGCCCAGCTCCAGCTGCTCCCTGTGTCCAAAATAACCCAGCAGCAAATCCACTCCACATTGCTCATACACACTGAACATTCCAACAGAATTCCCTGTCCTGGTGTTGGTTTATATTCCCATTTATTTCAGTTGAATGATAGGGATCATTTTTGTAAATGGCTCTGGAATAAATCCTTCACAAATGATATTTTCCCCTTTAACACTGGTAAACTGCCTGAAGCATTTATTATTTATAACATTTATTTAATTATTATTTATAACATATATTAAATATTATTATTTAACATTTTAATAGAATATTTATTATTTATAATATTTATTATTATTTATAATATTTTAGTTAATATTTATCCTGGAATATATTTAATATACCAGCTCCTACCAGCCAAATGTTGTCCCAATTATCTGGTGTTAATTCCATCAAAGGGTCACTTTTGGGTCATTACCAGAACCTGACCTTGCAGGACCTTCAGCAGTTTGCTGTTAACAATTCTTGAACTCATAAACATCCCCCAGGGACAGGAAATGTTCAAACATCCTTGCTACCCTCTGCAGGTGCTGGATTTTAACAAATTAAGGGATTGTCAATGCTGTGCCTTTATCACCCCATTAATGAATCTCTTTGTACCTTTCCCAGTGCCTTTCCCAAAGCTCCCAGAACTCCCAGCGCCTCTCACGGACCTGATTTCCTTCTGCTCACAGGGCATCAGCTCCAGCCTGCTGCAGGTGTCACCTGTGCTGGGCTCACCTGTGCTGGGCTCACCTGTGCTGGGCTCACCTGCTCTGCCTCACCCCTGGGGGTGGGTGGAGCTGGGGTTGGTGGTGACCTGCTGAGGAAGAGCTGTCCCCCCCTGGCAGGGCTGGGAGGACCCTGGCATGGGGAAGGTGTCCCTGCCATGGCAGCAGGAGGAGTTGGATCATCTTTGAGGCTCTTTCCAAGCCAACCCATTCCATGGTTCTCTGAGGGGGCTGACACCAGTGAGGAGAGGGGCACAGCAGGTCCAGTTGAGCAGCAGAGCCCATCCAGGGATGTCCTGCACTCCCCTTTGGGAAGGATGGAAGTTTGACAAGGAGATATTCACAGATATGTGTGCTTGGCAGAAAGCTCTCTGGATGTAGAACCTGAGAGCAGAACAGAGGTAGAAGCAAGTTTTGATATAGAAGAACAATAGATGTGTAAATTGACAATTGCTGAGCCAGGACATTTACTGGACAATTAAGTTGAGCTGGAAGGAGGTTTTATGACTAGAACAAAGAATTTGTTGACCACAAACAAAAAGATGCTTTTTCCAAGCAGAAATAGGTCTTAAAAAAGCAGAAAGATAGCACAGGCAAACAAACATTGATTTGGCAAGTAGGAAAAAGATCTAAGAATTTTCCACTGCAAGAAAACTGAAAAACAACTCTAAGCTTAAACTGTACCATACTAACCCATGTGATTGGATAGTATTGACCATAACATGGTGATTGTACCATACTAACTCATATGATTGGAAAGTGTTGACCATAACATGATAATGATCGAAATTATGATAGGCTGTAGGTAGTAATAAAGGTATTGATTAGTTGTTATGTGTGAAGACGCTCAGCAAAGGAAAATATAAAATGCAGTGTAACCAAAACTAAAGGGTGTTCAGGCTTGCCTAGAGCTGGAGCTGGTAGCTTTAGGCGTGGCTCTGTCACCCACGACCCAAGGCTGCTGTAACTTCTATACAATAAACCCATTTTGAAGAGCAGCCTGCAGTCCCACATCTCTGCCTCAGGCTCTGGCTGTCCCCTGTCCCTGGAATGCTCTAACTGAGCCTTTCCCTTGCAGACCCTGGCTCTGGCTGTCCCTGCAGTGCTCTAACTGAGCTTTCCCTTGCAGACCCTGGCTCTGGCTGTCCCTGCAGTGCTCTAACTGAGCTTTCCCTTGCAGACCCTGGCTCTGGCTGTCCCTGCAGTGCTCTAACTGAGCTTTCCCTTGCAGACCCTGGCTCTGGCTGTCCCTGCAGTGCTCTAACTGAGCTTTCCCTTGCAGACCCTGGCTCTGGCTGTCCCTGCAGTGCTCTAACTGAGCTTTCCCTTGCAGACCCTGGCTCTGGCTGTCCCTGCAGTGCTCTAACTGAGCTTTCCCTTGCAGACCCTGGCTCTGGCTGTCCCTGCAGTGCTCTAACTGAGCTTTCCCTTGCAGAACCTGGCTCTGGCTGTCCCTGCAGTGCTCTAACTGAGACTTTCCATTGCAGAACCTGGCTCTGGCTGTACCCTGTCCCTGGAATATTCTAACTCAGCCTTTCCCTTGCAGGACGTGGCTCTGGCTGTCCCTGGGATGCTCTAACTGAGCTCTGGCTGTCCCTGCAGTGCTCTAACTGAGCCTTTCCGTTGCAGTACCTAGCTCTGCCCTGTCTCCTGTCCCTGGAATATTCTAACTGAGCCTTTCCCTTGCAGGACGTGGCTCTGGCTGTCCCCTGTCCCTGGAATGGTCTAACTGAGCCTTTCCCTTGCAGGACGTGGCTGCTGCGGTGCCGGCCCCGGATGCTGCTCCCGGTGCAGAGCCTCGTGTGCCTGGCTGCCTTTGGGCTGGCCCTGCCCCTGGCCATCAGCCTCTTCCCGCAGATGTCCGAGGTCAGTGGGGTCTGGGGCTCTCAAGGGGTGACAAACCATGGCCTCTTTGCCTTCCTGGGGGGTGCCCCACTCCTGTGGGCCCCTCTCCTTTCCTGGGGGGAGCTGTTTTCTGTCCCTGCCCTGGGCACTGGTGGGGTCACACCTCGAGTGCTGTGCCCAGCTCTGGCCCCTCAGCTTGGGAAGGACTTAGGGATGTTTGAGCCCATCCAGAGGGGGCTGGAGAGGGGCTGGGAACACAAACCCTGTTAGGAACCCCTGAGGGAGCTGGGGGTGCTCAGCCTGGAGAAAAGGAGACTCAGGGGTGCCCCCATCACTCTGCACAGCTCCTGAAAGGTGCCTGTGCTCAGCTGGGGCTGGGCTCTGTCTGCGGGAACTGACACAACCAGAGCATACAGCCTCGAGCTGTGCCAAGGGAAATACAGGTGGGATAGCAGGAAAAGGTTTTTACAGAAAGGTGATAAAGTTCTGGAATGTTCTGACCAGGGAAGTGGTGCAGTCCCCATCCCTGGGGGTGTTTAACAAAGCCTGGATGTGGCACTGGGGGCCAGGGTTTAGTTGGGGTGTTGGGGCTGGGTTGGACTTGATGATCTTGAAGGTCTCTTCCAACCTGGTGATTCCGTGAGTTCTGTGTAGAATTCTGTGTAAAATTCTGTGAATATTCCTCTCCTGAACAGCACAGCTTCACCAGGCAGGGGAAGGCCCCTTTCCCTCACACTGGGCTTTCCTTGGAGTTAAAATATTGAACCCAAGCTCTGTCCATGAAGCCAAGAGCCTGGACCACCCCTTTGAGGGGGAAGTTCTTCCCCAGAGCTTCTCTGAGGGCTTTTTGCTTTTTCATCTCCTGGGAAGGCCCAGCCTGGGGGTAAACAAATGAAAACCAGCCAAGGAAACAGGGAATGACCAATGCAATCACCCAGACCAATTTAGCTGAACAAATTGCTCGGGTGGGTTTATTTTAAGTCTTTAATTTGGTGATTGGAGCTTTTCCTGGTTGTAAATCTGTGCATTTCCAGAGAAGGTATCTATTCCAAAGGGAGAAAAAACAAGGGCTCTCTCACAAGGTTCTTTTCCTGTCACTGGATCAGGAGTTTGTATCAGTGTCTGATACATGCACGTGAATTCATTTTTTTTTCAGTCTGGATGGGTTTATCCATGACTTCCAGCCAGGGAATCTTGCTGTACACTTGTGTGCTGACTGACAAACACGTTGGGAATTCTCTGTTGTCCTTCTTGCTGTCTCCAGGCTGAGAGAAAACTGTCCCTTCTCTCTAAGAACCTGAATTTATCTCAGTCTTGGAGCCTTTTGCTAAAAGACGTGTTTGCTGAAGCTTTAATGATTCATATGGCTCTTCCTTAAACTTTTTCTAATTAGTCAACATCGTTTTTGGAGCCCTTCCATCAGGAGCAGACACAGCATTGCAGTCAGAAGCTGCACAAGCCCCAGTTGCAGGAGCAATGTGATTTCCCTGCCTCTCGTGGGCTCTGTGCACCCCCAGAGCCTGGCAGTGCTTTTGGCAGGAGCTCAGCCTCAGCTCCAGGCCCTCAGCTCTGTGCTGATCCCCAGTTCTGCTCCCAGGCTGGGCTTGGCAAGGCTGAGCAGCACTGCCAGGTCTCACACCTGCTCAAGGTGCAGCTGGAGCGGGTCCAGGCTGCCCGTGGGAAGGAGGCTGGGGCACACAGCATCCCTTCTGCTCCTTTCCCAGGGAATCTGAGCGGTTTTAAGGCTGGAAAAGCCCTCTGAGATCAGTGAGTCCAACTGTTCTCCCAGCACTGCCAGGGCCACCACTGACCCTGTCCCCAAGTGCCACGTGGCTGTGAAATCCCTGCAGGGATGGGGACCTGCCCTGGGGGTGCCTGACCACCCTTTCCAGGAAGAATTCCTTCCTCATATCTAGTTTAAGCCTTCCCTGGTGCAATTTTCCTGGAAATTTCCAATTTCCTGCCTATTTCCAGGAAAAACCTTTCAGGATAATCCTCGAGCAAGGCCACAGCAGGTACCACCAACCTCATTTATCCCAAAGGAGACATTGCCACCGTTCCTCCAAAATCGTGGAATTCTAAAATGGTTTGGGCTGGGAAGGACCTTAAGGACTCTCTTGCTTCCTGACCAGGGACACCTCCCACTGGAATTGTGCCTTTCTGGGTGACAGAATCACAGAATCACAGAATGATGAGGTTGGAAGAGACCTCTAAGATCATCAAGTCCAACCTATGCCCTAACACCTCAATTATGGCACCAAGTGCCATGGCCAGTCTTTTTTAAACCCATCCAGAGACGGTGATTGCACCACCTCCCTGGGAAGAGCATCCCAGTGCTTTGTTATTCTTTTGGTGAAAAAATTTTTCCTAAAAATAACACACACTTCACATAACTTCTCCTGTGCAGTACCTGCTGCACAGCAGGGAAAATCTCATTGATTTTAGGAGCTGAATGAATTCTAACCCAGACGGAAAATCCAGGAGTGGTTTGGCTCTGAGGACACTGGGATTGCAGGCAGCAGTGACAGCCTTGTGGGGAGTGACCTTGTGCAGGCAGCTGAGATGTTCTGAGCAGAGCAAACATGAATCAGCCCTGCTGAGGGATCAGACAGGATGATGTGTGCTGCCCACACTCCCTGCCAGGGAAAAGGAGGCCTCCAGAGCCTGCCTGGGCTCTGCCTGCTGCCACCCAGCTCTGCTCCAGGGGATGGGAGCCCTGCACAGCTGGGTCCCACATCTGCTGACACCACAGGCTCAGGGGCTCCAGGGGCAGCCAGGGATGATCAGTCACAGAATCCTGGGATGGTCTGGATCAGGAGAGACCCTAAATCCCATCCAGTGCCACCCCTGCCATGGCAGGGACACCTCCCACTGTTCCAGGCTGCTCCAGCCCCAATGTCCAACCTGGCCTTGGGCACTGCCAGGGATCCAGGGGCAGCCACAGCAAATCTGGGAATTCCAGCCCAGCCCCTGCCCACCCTCCCAGCCAGCAATTCCTTGCCAAGATCCCAGCCCAATCTCCCCTTTCCCAGTGGGAGCCATTCCCTGCCTCCTGTCCCTGTAGGCCTTGTCCCCAGTCCCTCTCCAGCTCTCCTGGAGCCCCTTCAGGGACTCTGAGGATTCCCTGGAGTTTTCCCTTCTCCAGGGGAACATTCCCAGCTCTCCCAGCCTATTTTCCCATTATTTTTGCATTTTCTATAAACGTGTGAGTGTTTACAAAGGATATTCCCCCTGTTCTCCAGAATCTCTTTGGAGGTTTCTCTGGGGATGCTCAAGGGAGCAAAGTGAGTGGTTTACCTGCACCAACCTCTCTGGATCCATTTCTAGACGGGAAATCCAAGAAACTTTGCAGGGAGTGTTTCTCAAAACCTCTGAATTTTTGGGCACTAATCACCAGACCCTGAACTTCAGTGGTTGGGCTCAATCAGCTTGGAGTCTTTTCCAGCCTGAATGATTCCATGATTCTGTCCTGTCAGATGAGGAATTCAGAGGTGTGTAAGCACTGATCCCTGTGGGAATGTCTTTGCTTTCCCCATGGTCATGGACACAGCAGGACAGGACCAGGCTGTTGTACCAGATCAGCAACAAGGTGTAAGAGATGTGCTCTGTTCCAAAAACAGGGCTGTGGTGTGAGCAGCAGGAGCTGTGAGTGAGCCAAGTTCTGCCCTTGCTCACACACTCAGAACCTCTTGAAAGTCAGGGAGCAAACACAGAGGCTGATGTGCCATGGAGGGCTTGTTTTGGGCCAGGAGTTTGTGGCCCACTTTGATCCTAACAGGGCTCAAGCTCACAACTGGTTTTCCAGCAGAACTGAAGCCTTGCAATAGTTTAATGAGATTTCTGGGTAAATGTACCCACCTTGTCCCATCAGCTGTAGCTGCTCCAGAGTTATTCCTGTGTTACAACAATTCCAGGGAAATCAGGCTCAGCTGTGGCTGAAAACAGGGAAAGGGAGCTCTGGAGGTGAGCAGCCTCCACGTGCTGGCAAGGTTAATGCACCCTGAGCCTTTTTTGGGTGCATACCCAGCTTAGCCAAGCCCTGGGTTTGGTAGGGATGAAATTCCACTTGGATTTCTGCAGCGGTGCTCCAGAATCACAGCTTGTTTCTGGATATTATGGCTCTAAAGAGAACATTATAAAAATAAACCCCTCGTACCAGCCACGAAACCATGGATCCATGGGAATACTCACGCTGGAGCTGCTGAGAAACGTTCCTGTCATCCCAGGATAGTGTTAACTGTGGTACCTAAAGCCATCAATATGCATTGAGTAATTCACTGCTGTTAAGTTTAGGAGAAACATGTAGTTAATGCATTTAGCCCACAACCTCCAACTGCCTCCCATGCCCCCCGGGGAATCTCTTCCCTCTCCCAATCCCGCAGCATCCCCACTGACAACTCCTACTCAGCTATGCACTGCCAATGGAAACAGCTGTGACAGCTCCAAACCGAAAATGGGGCTTGTGCAAATGAAATTCAGTGTAGCAGCAGCAGAAAGAACCACGGGGTTGCTTCCCTGCCCTGTGGGCCCTGCTCCTCCAGAGCGTTCCTCAGCAGATCCACCAGGAGCTCCTGTCACCTCCTGCCCAGGGGGATCCTGGGGACAGAGGTGGACAGGGCCAGGTGAGAAAGGGAGAAATGGAGCTGGAGAATGGCAGAGAAGCCTTCAACCACCTGAGCCCCTCACCTGGGGGAAGTTTAAAGGGTATTTTTGGGATGATGCTCAATGTGAACCGAGATGTCTTCCAGAACAAGGCTGATTTCAGCCTTTCCTTAAAAATAATCTTCCTTTTAGATCTCCAGGACAAGGGGAATAAACAGCCTAAAATCCAAGGCTGAGCTATTGTTTTCCAATCTGTTTTAGCCTTCATCTTGTTGGCAGGCTGCTTTAGAAAAGCAAAAGGTTAATGAGCCAATGTGCAGTGGGATTATTGCAGTAAAGATGACAGTGAACCAGTAATTACTAATTAGATGCAGTTTAACAGGAGGAACAAGTGAAATCTCCTCTTCACCAACTGTCAATAATTAGCAGATTTGGTGAGGTTGAAATGTGTCCACAGTTAAAAGGCTGATTTTTTAATGAAATGGCACTTGACAAAAGAGCTGTATGGAGGTCACAGCCATAGCCCTCGAGACGCTTCCCCATTCCATACTTAGGAGGGAAATCAGATGCAATCCAGCAGGGGGTCCCCATGGAACCATCCCTCCCTTGGGATTGCTTTGCACGGGGGGGAGGGGAGCAGGAGGGATTCTCTGCAGTAATTTTGTCCAACTTGGATGAGAAGCCAGGGAAGGGATTTGCCAGCTGCCATGGGGGAAAAATGTTTGAGAAGTGAGAAGTTCTGCTTTGCTTCTGGGGCTGGGGAACGGTTTCCTGGGAGTCTGGGAGCCCTTGGGATGGAGGCTGGGCTTGGAAGGAGCTCCTCTCAGCAAAGAAGTGCCACGAGGTCCTGGAGGGCTGGCAGGAGGCTGGGAGCTCAGTGGGAAGCATCTCCCAAAGACTGCAGAGGATTCAAGCTGTGCCTCAGAGATGGTTTCCTCCTGCTCCAGGAGCACCATGAAGTTCATCTGAGGTTCCTCTCCTGAGTGCTGACCCAGCTTATCTTCTGGTTTATCTTCTGCCTTATCTTCTGGTTTATCGTCTGTCTTATTTTCTGGTTTATCTTCTGGTTTATTTCCTGCCTTATCTCCTGGTTTATCTTCTGGTTTACCTCCTGCATTATCTTCTGGTTTATCTTCTGCTTTATCTCCTTGCCTTATCTTCTGGTTTATCTTCTCCCTTATCTTCTGGTTTATCTCCTTGCCTTTCCCTTGTTGACAAAGACAAGAGTATCTTTGTTCTCCATGTGAACCTCAAATGAAGTGGTGATCCCAGGGGGCTTCTTGAATGCCCATGAAATTATTGATTTGAGAAGAACCTCCAGGATTTACAGGACAGTGGGTGGCTGAACACTGGCATGGCTCAAGTAGGACTTGAGGGAAAATCTGAGGTATTTGGGAATGTGTTGAGCTCCTTCCCAGCCTTCATCTGAAGGGTGGTGGTGCTCAATGAGGTTTCTGGAGTTCCTCAGTGAGGATGGACTTGTTCCTGTCAGAGGCTGGAGAATGAGTGACCCTCCCAGAGCATGGTGCAGGGTGAAGTGGCAGAAGAGGAGGTGACATTTGGGGACAGCAGGCCCCAGGGGTTGCACAGAACTCCAGTGGAAGCTCCCAGCCCATCTTTGATAGGAAATTATGGCCCAAGGAAGTCCTAGGACTTCAAGGATCTGAGCACAGCCTGGAGCACTGGCCATGGCTGGTGGATTGTCCCCATCCTCCCTGGGGCAGTTTGGGTTTTCCAGATGATCCTGGAGGATCCTGCTGCCAGGGAAGCTGCCTAGAGATGAAAGCTCCCTTTGGATGGGAAGAGTTTGCCCTGGTGGATGGACACAGACTGTGCCATTCTGGTGTTCTGGTTCCTGTGGATTCCCTGCCTGGCCCACTGCAGGTGCTGAGATATGGGTTAGGAATTAAATTAATAATCTATTTCAGATTTAAGTAAAGTGTGCTGCTTTGAATTGTTTTGTTAATTTGCTGTATTTGTGAAAAGCTTATGTTCACAAAAGCCTGTAGCTCACAAAACTGCCTCAAACAAGGTGAAAAAAATGTGAACTTCCAAGCTGCAAGAAGACAAGAAAGGTTCCTTAAACCTTGAAACAAGAACTAAACCAAAACCAAAGGTGCAGGAGATAGACAGACAACCAGAGAGCTTTCTGCACGAAGACTAACAAGAAATAAATATGCATAAACCTATTGCAAAACTTAATGCATATGCAACAAATTAGGAGACAGAGAAAAAGTTTAGACTCTCAAAGGGTGCACACACCTTTAGAAATTGTTCAGCTGGTGCCCAGTAACAAACACTCCACTTTTCAACTGTAATTAGTCGAAGAGTCATCTGTCCATCCATCAGTGTTCAGAAGTTGTGCTGTGATGGTTTTTCCTGGGGTCTCTCAAGGCTGATGGGATTTATCTCAGCTGAGTTTTGACCCCAGAGCACCAGAATCTCCCACTGAGGGGAGTCAGGTGTCCCTGCTCCAGGACAGGCCTCAGGCGAGCATTGGAGGGCAAAGATCTCCTCAGCTGTCATGCCCAGTTCTGATGGAGCCACACCTGGTGGGTGTGGGTCTGCCCCATCTCCTGCTCCCACCTGGAGTCTTGGGCATCATCTCCACCCTCAGAAGGAGACCTGGAGCTGGGTTTGCTTTAGAGCTTGCAAGGTCAGGCCACCCTCCATGGGATAAACCCCAGGTCAGTGTGACAGCAGAACTTTTTGGGGAGCTCAGGTGCATTCAGGGCAAGGACAGAGGCAGGTTGAGGTGCTCCAGACCTCCCTGAGGCAGTCCAGAGCATTCGTGGGTGAAGGGATTCCCTAAGAGCATGGGAAGGGATGCCAGGCTTAGTCCTGTCCTGCCCTTGTACTTTACAGTACTATTTGTGCTATTGTACTTTACAGTATCAAATACAGCAAAAGTCAAGGTAAAGTGCAAGGAGCAAGGAGTTTCCCTTTTTGCTTTCTAAGTAAAGCAGCTCCTCATCTGCCTTCACAGAAGAAACACCACAGTATGTTTTCTACTCCTCCATAGGCAGAGTCTTCAGAACACTATTAAAAGTTGGGGGTTTTTTATAACTCTTTGTTCAATATGCAGGAAGATTTTTTGACAAGAGCAAGGAGAACACAGAATTCAGAATAAGCAAAGAACTTCAGTGACTGAGAATGAAGAACTGGCTTTTCATTGTGTCAGAGAGGGAATGAAGTCAGGCCCAAGCAGTGACAGCCATGGCTAGGAGACATACCAAAGCCAAAGTGGCTGCAGGGGTGCTTTGTCCTGAGCTGCTGATCCTGCAGCCTCCAGGCCACAAATCCACATTCCCAAATTTCCCTTCCTTTTCTTTCCCCAAATTCACATTTCCCTTCCTGCTCCAGGGAGGGCTTTGGGTCAGAGCCTGGTGCTTCTGCAGAGACCCCACAGCCCAAACATTACATTGCTGGGACATTCCAGTGAGGAGAACCCCCAGGTTCTCCTTTCTGCATGGCAACTCCTCATTCCCACCATGAGATGATGCCCCCTCAGGTTCTCCTTCTGGGATGGAGCAGATGCTGTGTCCTGGTAATTCCCTTCTGCCTGCTCCACCTGGTGGGATTCCAGCTGCAGATCCATGGTGGAATTCCAGCTGCAGATCCTGGTGGAATTCCAGCTGCAGATCCATGGTGGTGATGCCACAGAGGCAGCACTTGCCTTGTCCCAGGGCCATCCTAATTTCCCAAACTCATTTGGCAGCTCTTCCCTGCAGTGCCCTTTGGATTTATGGATTTTTCAGTCCCAATTGAAACTCCTCTGGATCAGGAGGGAAGGAGCCTGTTTGGCCAAGCAAAGAACATTTCTGGACCATGACAGCTCCCATTTTCATGGGGCTTTCCACCCCCACTTCTTTCTCAAAATCTCAAAATCAAAGAATTTCCCTACTCTGGCGCTGGGAGACCTCGGTCACTTCTGGGAGCAAATGCTTCCCTAAAATCCTGGAATCATGGAATGGTTTGGGTTGGAGCCACCTTAAAAGTCATCTTGTTCCACCCCCTGCCATGGGCAGGGACACCTCCCACTGTCCCAGGTTGCTCCAAATCCTGTCCAGCCTGGATTAGGGCACTGCCGGGGATCCAGGGGCATTTCCAAGGGGAAGGAGAAGGAAGGAGGAGAAGGAGAAGGAGAAAAGAAGAAGGAGAAAAGGAGAAGGAGAAAAGGAGAAGAGGAAGGAGAAGGAGAAGGAGAAGGAGAAGGAGAAGGAGAAGGAGAAGGAGAAGGAGAAGGAGAAGGAGAAGGAGAAGGAGAAGGAGAAGGAGAAGGAGAAGGCTCTGGCCTTCAGGGACTCCACCACCACTGCTTAGGAGCCCCTGGGCCACTTCAGGGTGGTTCAATTTCCACCTGCTCCGCCTATTTGGGTGATTATTGGTCTCGGTGACACCTCGGGGCCAGGGAAGGTCAGCAGTGAGCAGAGCCCTGATGGCTGTGGGGGCTGTGCTTTTGTTCTCCCTCCCCTGCCTGTCCCGAAGCCTTTGATTTGTGACCCAGCTGCTTTTTGATGGCTGCTCCTGGCAGTTCTCCTTTGTTTCACCACTCAAAGGTGCTGAGCATTCTCCAGAGCCCTAAAACGGCCAGGTGGAGCAGCAGAGCTGGGCAGCAGGGCCTGACCCGAGCTGTGCTTTGTGGCCAGGGGGTGCCTGTGGGAGCAGGGACCCTCTGCAGCGCCCAGGGCTGTCAGACAGGATCTGGTTTCATGTTTATACCCCTGGCCCTGGGAGACAGGTTCAAGTATGTAAACTATCCCCCTGCAAGCACAGGCTGTGCAGGTGTGTGGGTGCTGGTGGGCATAAAAAAACATTCCTGACACCAGCTCTTTTGAGGAGGCTTCACCTCCTGATGGCTATAAGCCATTAGGAGTCAAAAGAAAGAGCTGACATCCGACAAGTCCGGATAAACAGCTAAACATTAACCCTTAAAGTGGCCCGAAAAATAGACTTAAAAGGCTCTTTGTGGAAAGAAGCCATTTTTTTCGCTGGCCTGTTAATTGCTGTCTTTCTTCAGGACACCTTTCAGCAGCACCTACTGTAAACAGAGGGGCTCCTCCCCAGGATTCCTGCCCTGCCATGGCCATTCCTGAGCCCTCCCCTGCTCCTGGGCTTTGCTGCTTTATTCTGGGCCTGAAAACCAAATCCCTGCCCCTCCTCTGCCAGCCCAGCCTGACCCCCTGGCCATGGATCCTTCGTCATTCCAGCTCAGGGTATTCCATGATTGCTGGGAATTATGGAATACCCTGAGCTGGAATCAGGAATGATCCATGAAGAATAAAAAATGAAGAGTCCAACTCCTGTCCCCACACAGGAATCATTTAATCAGAAATACCTTTAATATCATCATTCCTGGTCAGAGGCCTCTTTATCTGTGCACCCCCAGATCTTCCCTGCCCCTCTCCTGCCTTGCCCCTCTCCTGCCTTGCCCCTCTCATCACACAGGGTTGGATTTGTCCTTTTTGATGTATTTGGAGTTGTTTTGGCTCATCTGGAGCAGCTCTGAGCTCCCCAAAAGGTGCAGGATGCAAAGGAAGGGGATCAGCTGTCCAGACTTGCCTGCTTAGGGCTGAGGATGCCTTATTAATCACATCTCACATATGTAATTATCTGTAATTGCTTTTTGAATTTCCTGTTCCTAGTGAGGCTGGTGGTCTGTGAGAGAAGGAAATGTGCTGGAAGTTGGGATCCTGAGGAATTTACTCAGCTTCCCTAAAGCACCAAGGGAAATCCTAAATCCTGCTCTTCCATCGTGCTCTTCCTCCTGAACAGCAGGAGAATTCTGGGGTCGATGTCTTCAACAAAGAGCAACAAATTCCTTCTTCCTTAGCAGAGCTGCTTGAGGAATTCCTGCTGGAATGGACCTAAGAGCTCATTTTCATCCAAATGGACATTTTTTAGTAATGTCCACATTCAAAAGTAGTATTTTTTTTTCCCCTTCCAAGAAAGGAGAAACTCTGAGTGTCTGTGTAGGTGCTTTCCATTCCATCAAGGATCAGGAATCATAACCAAACTGTGCAATCTTGGGAGCTCTCAAGGCCATATTTGGAGTGGGCTGGTGACTTTTCCACCAATCCACTGGTTTGGATGTTCCAAAAAAACCCCAAAAAACTGCATCCTGGAATGTGATGGCTCTTCCAGGAAGCCAGGGAGAAGTTCCTTCAGCCCTGTCCTGAGGAAAGCCACAAGCCCTGAGGTCACCACACAGTTGCTCCTGTGTGGTTTAGGTGCCAGCCTAAAACCTTTCTGGAGCTGCTGTGGAAATAAATTTATTGTGGAAATCTCAGGTTTACCCCATCCCATCCCCTCCCACTCTGAGCAAATCTGCAGAGCAGAGGGGAGAAGGTTCAGCTCCCACAGAGGCCTTGGGTGTCTCCTCTCTCTGGAAGACACTCAGGGAAGTTTTTCTGACCTTGCTCTTTGAAATCTTAGGATCTCAAAGCCTTTATCTGGGGGGTTTGGTGGTTTTGTTTGAGCAGCTGAGGTTTCTGGACCTCCCACTCTGAGCAAACCTCCAGAGCAGAGGGGAAAAGGTTCAGCTCCCACAGAGGCCTTGGGTGTCTCCCCTCTCTGGAAATCAGACACAGTAAATAGTTTTATCTTGCTATTTGAAATCTTAGGGTCTTGAAGCTTTTATTTGGGGGGCTTTGGTGGTTTTGTTTGAGCAGCTGAGGTTTCTGGTGTCGTGGGCACCCCTCTGCTTTCCCAGAAGCCCCAAACTCCCAACTCTGCAGTGACCTGGAGCTGGTGCCATGCTGGGGGTTGAACTTCCAGTTTTTATAAAGCTGGAAGTGCTGAGGCTCTGAGAGCTCAGTGTTAACCAAACCCCCTCCAAAACCCTAAAGAAAGGCTTAGAAACCATCAGATTTCAAACAGCAAGACCAAGAAGAAGCTCCTCGTGCTTGCCAGGTGTCCCTGATGTCACCCTGAGGCCCAGCAGGGTCCCTGAGGTGGGGCAGTGGGAGCAGCAGAGCTCCAGGGGGATGGACTGGGGATGACCACGGGGCTGGAGCTCAGGAGCTGCTGCTCCAGGACAGGCTGTGGCATGCAGGGAGCGGGGTCACCTCCCCCAGGTGTGGGCTGGGATCCCACCTGTGCTCTGTTATCAGGGCTGTTATCATCACTCATTGCAGAGACACCCTGGGCCAGGGCAGCTCCCTGCTCCAGCCACAAATCCACATTCCCAAATTTCCCTTCCTTTTTCCTTCCCCAAATCCACATTTCCCTTCTTCCCACCTGATTTAATGTCCAGGTCTCCACAAATCCACATTCCCAAATTTCCCCTCCTTTTCCTTTCCCCAAATCCACATTTCCCTTCTTCCCACCTGATTTAATGTCCAGGTCTCCACAAATCCACATTCCCAAATTTCCCTCCCTTTTCCTTTACCCAAATCCACATTTCCCTTCTTCCCACCTCATTAAATGTTGAGGTCTTTGCTGAGTATTTTTCCTCAGAGAAGCTGTGCTGTGGTAATTCCTCAAAAGTTTAAAAAACTTTTAAAACTCCCACCCTTGATTGTAGAATCATGAAATTAGGTTGGAAAAGACTTTGAAGGTCATCAAATCCAACCATTAACCCAGCACCACCAAACCACAGAGCCACAGGATCATTTAGGCAGGAAAAACCTTTAAAATCATCAAATCCAGTGATGAAACCAGCACTGCCCAACCCAGTGAAGGGAGGGAAGTTGCAGTCCCACAGCTGCTCCAAAAATCCTGAAATCTGGTCTGCTTCAGGGCGTTTGGTTATTCCCATTTCAGCTGAGGGCAGGAACATCCCTGGCAAACAAAAAGTCTCCTGAAATGGAAAAACCTTCAAAACCCACAACAGCCAAATATTCCAGTACAAAAGAAATCTCCTGAACTTAATAACTCTCAAAAGCCAAAACAACCAAATATTCCAGACAGCCAAATATTCCAACTTTCCTCCATTTTTATTGTTTAAAGATAACTTTCATTTCAAGTTCTAGTGCTTTTTAATTCCCCCAACCCAGGGTGAGGCAGCAGCCCTGATCCAGTTCTGGTGGAAAAGTGCTGACCATGGCTCCTGTCACAGGCAGAGCATTTCCATCTTTCCTCCCTTCTGTGGAGCAATGAAAAGGAGTAAATTTGGGATATTTTGCTCCTGAGATTTATTCATTCCAGATTTTTCTTTGCCATGAAGGCTTTGGCCACCAGCACCCACTTTCAGCTGCTGTAGGACAGGGTGGAAATGAGAGGATTTAAGGTCCCTTCCAAGCCAAACCATTCCATGATTCCATGGTTCTAATCTTGAGATGTCAGGGGACTTTCCATGGTTTTGTGAAGAATATTTTGACTGAATATGTTTTTTTATTATGAAAACTGAGCATTTCTTTCAAAGACAGGGATCAGAAAGACGAGAGAGAAACCTAAAATGAAGAGAACTGTACTGGTCACCTCTTAAATTCAATTTTTATTATTAATTTGAAGGAAAATGTCACAAAATTCAGGTTTCTCTCAAAACTGTTTTCCCCCAACTCAGTGATTTGGGCAGAAAACTGAATATCAGTAATTCATTAATCCTTCATTTCTACTTCAGTCATGAGAACATCTCTCAACCAGTGTGTCCAGTTTTGGGGCACACCAGGATTTCAACTGGGTAGAGAAACCGGGAAGTTGTCATAAAAGAGCTTTAACACCAACATTTCAGGCAACAATCTGCCTTGCTGAGGAGAGCCATGAGTTTTGTCTTTGGTTTTAACAAAGCTGAGCTGATAATCTTTGGACACTTGCATGGGAGGAAAATCTCTGTCAGGATATCTCCTCAGGGCAGCAAATGGACAAATGAAGAGCTGGAATTGTGGATTTAGGAAAATGCCAACCCTGGGGGTGGCTGGTGCTTTTTGGAGCATGACACAGAGAGGCCCTGGGGCTCCACAGCTGCTGGGCTTTGGAACCAGAGGCTGGAGACGCTCTGAAAAATGTTTCCTGTGATATAATCAAAAGGTTTTTGGAGTATTTCCCGAATTCTCTCACATTGAGATCCCCCTCAGTTGGGCTGCAGGTCTGTGGCAATTCCAGGAGGATTCCTTAGCCAGCACTGCTGTCCTTGTCTCATTCCTGAGGGATCCATTCACGGGGGCACTTGAGTGGTTTGGGTGGGATGGGACCTAAAACCCATCTCATTCCACCCCCTGCCATGGCCAGGGACACCTTCCATGGACACCTTCCATGGCCAGAGACACCTTCCATGAATACCTTCCATGATCTGGAACACCTTCCATGGGTACCTTCCATGGACATGGACACTTTCCATGGGCAGGGACATTTTCCATGGCCAGGGACACCTTCCATGAGCAAGGACACCTTCCATGGACAGTGACACTTTCCATGGACACCTTCCATGGGCAGGGACACTTTCCGTGGGTAGGGACACCCTCCATGAGCAAGGACACCTTCCATGGTCAGGGACACCTTCCATGGGCAGGGATACTTTCCATGGACACCTTCCATGGTCAAGGACACCTTCCATGAGCAAGAACACCTTCTATGGCCAGGGACACTTTCCATGGACAACTTCCATGGTCAGGGACACCTTCCATGGACAGGGACACTTTCCATGGACAACTTCCATGGTCAGGGACACCTTCCATGGACAGGGACACTTTCCATGAGCAAGGACACTTTCCATGGACAGGGACACTTTCCATGATCAGGGACACTTTCTATGGTCAAGGACACCTTCCATGGACACTTTCCTCTAGGCCAGGTGCTCCAAGCCCCATAATCCAAGGGGAACCGGCCAGTGACCTAAAATGCTGCTGGACTCCACAAATCCATGGGACAGGATATATCCATCCAGAGGGGCTGGGAGAGCTGGGGGAAGGACTTGGGGAGACATTTCCCATCATTTATCAGCACTCCTGGATTACTAGGAAGGTCCCATTGGACTGGGAATGCAAATGGGTGACAAGAAAGGGGCTGGAGCGTGACCAGGGCAGGGAACAGAGCTGGGAAGGGGCTGGATAATCCCTGAGGGAGCTGGGAAGGGGCTCAGCCTGGAGCAAAGGAGGCTCAGGGGGCCCTTGTGGCTCCTGCCAGGAGGGGAACAGGGACAAGAAGAGAGGGAACGGCCTCAGGGGAGCTTCAGGGTGGGCACAGCAGGAATTTCCCCATGGAAAGGGGGGTCAGGGATTGGAAGTGCCCAGGGAGGTTTGGAGTGCCCATCCCTGGAGGCATATCCAGCCCTGTGGATGTGGCACTTGGGGACACTATCAGTGGTGGCCCTGGCAGTGCTGGGCATGGTTGGGATTTGTGATCTCCGAGCTCCTTTCCCACCCCAAGCATTCCATGATTCCATGGTGCCACAGCCCTTCCTATCCCTGGCTGAGCCTCCTGAGGGCTCTGAGCCCCCAGCTGTGCCCTGGGCTGTGCCCTGGTGACCACAGGCCTGGGAGGCGATGGCCCAGAGCTGCTGGAAGGGCCAGGAGACCCTTCCCAGGCTCCCGAGGAGCCTCCAGCCCCTCTCCCTGCTGGCAGCAGCAGCAGCAGCCTCAGTGGCCATGCTGGCCCTCCCTTCCCCCAGCCCGGAGCAGCATCCTCCAGTCCCCTGACCCTCCCCCTCCCAAAATTGGCTGCTTTCTCCCTTTTCTTCCCCCCTCTCCTTTTTTTTTTTCCTTTTTTTTTTTTTTTTTTTTTTTGGCTGAGTGATGAGCTGTATGCCAAATCCATCTGCTCCTGTCTCCCCTAGCTGCCTTCCATATCGTTCCAGGATCCCTGGCAGCCAGCCTAGACCTATCTCTCTCCCCGCACTCTCCGGAGCACATTCCTTTCTACACCTTTTCCCGAGCTGGGATAGAAATGAGTATCAACCCCAAACAAAAAGCATCTGCTTCCTGCCTGCTGCTGCCTCACCGGCCGTGCCTGCACGCTACACCCGTGTCAGCAGCCATGCAAAACACAGGGAGCCCCGCGGGAGCCCCCCGTGCAGCGCCCCGAGCCCCCCGCGCCCGCTCCCGCGCCGGCTCCGCAGCACCAGCTGTGACCACCGCACCATTTGTTCCTCCAGCCCACGCCAGCACTCCCAGCCAGTTCTTTATCACCCCAATTAGCCTTGTCTGAGCTGATGAGAGGAGAGAGGCTCCCACTGCAAGGCAAGGGATGGGGGGAAGAGAGCTGGAGAGCCGGGGAGGCGATTCCCAGCTTTGTTCCCTGGGAGGGAGGGATGGGTTTCACCCTGGTGCTGGCATTGCTGCCATCCTGCCCGAGCTACCTGAGAGATGCTGCTCCATGAACAGGTGATTAATAAGGGTCAGGGCACTGAGTTTTGTGGGGTTTTCCCCCTTTTTCCTCTGGTGCTCTTGGAAAGGAGCATCCTCAATATTCACCTGCTCCCAGGGGCTGGGATGGGCTGTGGTTCCCTGGGAGGGATGGGTTTCACTGGGGCAGGAGCACAGATGCTGGCATTGCTGCCATCCTGCCCTGAGCACTGCTGGTCCATGAACAGGTGATTAATAAGCGTCAGGACACTGAGATTTTGGGGTTTTCCCCCATTTTCCTCTGGTGCTCTTGGAAAGGAGCATCCTGAGGCTTCACCTGCTCCCAGGGGCTGGGATGGGCTGTGGTTCCCTGGGAGGGAGGGATGGGTTTCACCAGGGCAGGAGCACAGGTGCTGGCATTGCTGCCATCCCACCCGAGCTACCCGAGCACTGCTGGGCCATAAACAGGTGCTCAATAAGGGTCAGGGCATTGAGTTTTTTGGGGTTTTCCCCCTTTTTCCTCTCATGTTCTTGGCTGTCTGTCAGAGGGAAAGGAGCATGCTCAGGTTTTGCCTGCTCCCAGGAGGGAGGGCTGGGGTTCATCCCAGCCACGTTTCTGGGTGAGCTGGGAGGTGCATCCTGGTAGTGTCTCAGTGAGGATCTCCCTGGATCTATGGCAAAGCTTCCAGGGCACTGAAGGAATTCCTGTTCTCCCACAGCCTCATTGGAGAGCTCCCCATGTTGGATACCAAGCTGTCAGTGCAACCATCAGCCCAAATCCTGGGGTTTGCCCCAAACAACCCCCTTGTAGCACTGCCTGGGAGTGGTGCTTCCCACCCTGGGTCCCTCAGTGCTGCTCCTGGAATTCTGCTGGATTCATTGCTGAAGGCCCTTCCCTGGTAACATCCCAAAGCCAGGAGGGGGATCCCTCCTTTGCCCTGGCACAGATAGAGCTGGGAAGAGGAGGATGGGCACGATTCAACCCCAGTGCCATGGTGGGCATTGGTTTGAAGGGACAAAGTGCCCTGTGTGGGACAGTGGGACAGGTGCCATCAGTGCAGGCCCAGCCTGCTCCTCAGAGCACCCTCAAGGCAGCTGCTCCTTCACAGGAGGGTTCCCAGCATGGCCATGACCATGACTGGGGTCATCTTGACAGATGAGATGCCAAAGTCGTGACCAGGAGCTGTGGTCTCCACATCTGTCACAATCCCCTGGCCAGCTGGCTGAGCAGGTCCAGGACCGGGGACAGCTGGAACAGCAGAACCCCAAAATGAGTGAAATTATACTTTCCAACAAAAAACACCACCAAGGGAGTCAAAGGCTGGTGCACAGCAAGGTTGGGATTTAATGTTGTCTTGGTACCTGTAATCCACTACCATCTCCTTGTTCTCCTCCATCTGATTTCCAGGTGGGAGGAGCAGGTTCCTTCAGATGGATTTCTGAGCAGCTTTCCCAATTTCCTGTGCATTTTTCCTTGGTGCAAATGCACCCCTTGGAGCTCCCGAGGCTCTGGAGCAGATTTTAATCTCTTTGTGATTAAAGTCAGCCAGGAGGAGACCTGCAGAGGAGGCTCCAGTCCAACCAGTCACCTCCAGTGTGTCCAACATCTTCCCAGGCTTCAGGAAGGTGCTTGAGCTTTGTGTCACAGCTCCAAAGCAGTGCGTGTGACTGATGGTGTCACAGGGGGCCCTGACTGGTGCCCATCCTGCATGAGAACCATGGAATCCTTAAAATAGAGAAACCCTCAGAGTCCATCCAGTCCAACCACTCCCCCAGCACTGCCAACGCCACCACTGACCATGTCCCCAGGTGCCACATCCATGTGGTTTTTGAGCACTTCCACCTTTGATATGAATCCTAAGACACTTCCCATGTCCTTCTGCTCCATCACCAGACCCATCCCACCTCCCTCCCACCTCCCTGAACCCACCTCAGACCCTTCTGTCCAGCCTTGCCATGGATGAAGAACCCATCCCCACGTACGGAAAGGAGCTGTTTCCCCTCTGGCCCAGGGGCTGGGAGCTGGAAGGATCTCCAAACCATTATCTCATCTCTTCCTTCCACCAAGACAAGCTCAGCTCTGCCTAAACTATTCCTGATGGCTTCCCTGTAATTTGTGCTGAAAACTTCCCACCACAGACGCCCCACACCTTCCCCCAGCAGTCGGCTGCGATATTTTGCTCTTCCCACCAGGATCCTCTTCCTGCTGTTCAGCTTGGATTGTGCTGGCTGCTTCTTGAATTGTGTCCCACGAGAGCGTGAGCACAGCCCTGCTCCTTCCTTCCCTCCTTCCTTCCCTCTCCCTGCACAGCCTCAGCTTCCAGCTGGGCTCAGCCCCATCCCCAGCACCCCGGGGCTGTCCCAGCACTGAGCTGGGCTCCACCAGGGCAGCTGTGCCTTCCTTGGGGCTCCCAGTGCTGGAAAGGGTGGGATTGGGGGGCATCTCATTTTGGTTTCTATGGAGCAGGTTGGGTTTGAGCTGCCCCATTTCCCATGGGCAGTCAGCGCTGACCCTCCCAATTCCAGGTGGGATTAATTTCAAAGCACAAAATCCCAGGATCACTGAGGTTGGAAAACCCTCTGAGATGACAGAACCCACCCTGTGACCCATCCCCACCTTGGCACCAGTGTGGCATCACCCCCTCCAGCCATCCCTTGCCCCCCCCAGGCTGGGGTTCTGCTTCCCCCCTGGATATTTTCCTGAACCCACCCAGCCCCAAACCCTCGGAGCTGCTCCGTGTGTCCCTGGCAGCGAGCTGCCCAGACAATGGGAGGAAAGCTGCGTCAGAGGCAGCAGAGCAGAGCAGGGCTGATCCTCCCTCGGGAGGGATCCGTGGGATCCAGATCTGCTGCACCTTTCCCGGTGCTCTCCCGGCACAATGCTTCACTTTGTGCTGCAGCACTGAAAGCAATGGTGAAGTTGCTAATAATGGCACTAAAAGAAAATATGCTACATCTGTTATGGATAGCAGTACAAAATTAGCTGATCACACCTCTGACACCCAAGATGTCTTCACTTAAAATACTCGTTGGCTTTACTTTACATAATTTGCTGATTATATTTAAAAGAAATACAATTTTGCAATTACTGTTCTTTCTGGTGTGCTATCTATGCATCATTTTCTTTTTATGTTTATATATTTCTCCTTCATTAGTGCAGTCTGAAGGGTGATTAGATCCCTTCAAACATTTTACAGAGGTTAAACGTTGATTAAGATTTAATTATTACTGTAAATAGCTTGGAATGACATATGGTGCAAAAACCTGACATATGTGCATTTGAATAAATGAAGTGCTATTTCCCATGATGCTTCAGTAGCTGTTTAACAGCTTTGCTGAAGGGTTATGTTGCACCTCATGTTAAGATTGCTTTGATGTTATATTTTGTTGGGTTTTTGCAGCTGAAAGCTAAGAACAGTTTTTCCAGTTTTTAAAAACATTGAATATTTTAAATACCTAAATTGTTTTGCACAAATTTTTGCTAATTTGTCTAACTAGGTTAAACATTTTCAAAAGCATTTCGATTTTTAACGTGGGTTCCTCGCATTGTGTCAGCACCAGCGTGGGTTCAGTGTACAGGATTCCCAAAATTCCAGGTTTTCCCAGGTGTCCTGGCCTGGCTGGGAGCGGGGTCTTTGCTTGCCCAGGAGTGCCACGGATCCCTCCCGGGGATGCAGAGATTCCAAGTGATTTCAGAGCAAGGGAAAGCTTCAGGAGGAGCTGGTGGAAGGAAAAAAATTAGGAAAGGGATGGATATTTCTGGAGATGGAGAAAGGGGCAGGAAGGGTTTGGCCATGAAGGTGGAGCCCAGCCAGGCTCTTCCCTCACGCACCACCTGGGCTTTGGCAGGTCCAGCTCTGGGCTCTGGGTGCCGGGAGCTGCAGGGAAGGAAGGGATGGGAGGCTGGGCTGGGTGGGATGTGCTGGAGCCTCAGACACTCAATAATTCATTGAGCACTGCCAGGCACAGAACGTGCAGCGTTCCCTGTGCTGCAAACCCATCCTCATCGGGGGGGGGGCACACCAAACAGCAGCAGCAGCGTGGTTGGCATGGAATTATCCCCATCTCCTCCCTCTCCATGAATCAATTCTCCAAGTGATCCATGCCTGGGCTCTGATCCTGCTCCTCTTTGCCTCCGCAGATCGAGACGTCCCAGCTGGAGCCGGAGATCGCCATGGCCACCACCAGTAAAACTGTGGTCTACAACAAAGGCTTGTGAGTGCAAGAGGAGCATCCCAGCCCAGGAGGTCTGGGGAGGGAAGAGGGGAAGCTCCAGCCCTGGAGAAAGCAAACAACAGCAAGAAGAAGATGAAATAATAGAGCTCAGTGATAGAAGCTGCTCCCGGCAGCCCGGGAGTGAATTAACACCTGCAGAGAACTGACACCTCACACCACTCAAAAAGATTCATATTAAAAGTTTTAACTTAGCAACAGGAGCAGCAACTACAACAAATAAAATCACGTTGAACCACTTTAGAACTAGCTAACAAAACTCAGAATGGCTGGCACTGCATGGAGGGAGATCAGGGTGAGCTCAGAGCTGCCTGCACAGCACAGACATCACCCAGCACATCCTGTGTCCTTGG